>NC_059130.1:101080798-102330798 GCF_020740605.2 Lemur catta | reverse complement strand
CTGGAGAGGTGGCTTGCTGCTCTGGTGGGAATGTTTGCCCCTGCAAAACTCATCCTGAAACTTAATCCCCAATGTGGCTGCATAGAGACCTGGGGCCTTTAAGAGGTGGTTGGGCCAGGAGGGCTCTGTCCTCTTGAATGGATTAATCTATTCCTGTACTAATGGGTTAATGGATTAACGGGTTATCATGGGAGTGGACTGTGGCTTTATCAGAAGAAGAGGAGAAATCTGAGCTAGCACGATCAGCCCCCTCGCCATGCGGTGCCCTGAGCTGCCTCGGGACTCTGCAGAGAGTCCCCACCAGCAAGAAGGCCCTCACCAGATGCAGCCCCTTGACCTCGGACTTCTCAGCCTCCAAAACTGTAAGAAATAAATTCCTTTTCTTTATAAATGACCCAGTTTCAGGAATTCTGTTATAAGCAACAGAAAGAGGACTAAGGCAGTGCCAGAGTTTTGAGGAGGTTGCCAGATCTGTAGCAGCCCCGGCAAGCGGCTGACGGGACGGAGAGCGGATCCAGCCCCCAAGGAAGGGGCTGTTGAGAGCTCGGCAGGATGTCAGGACCCAGAAGAGCAGGCCCAAGTTTGGAAGAGAACTTGAGCCCCAGACAGAAACCAGAAGTCCAGATACAAAGACTAAGGTGACACAGAGGGCGCTGGGGCAGGGCGAGAAACAGCCTGGCTCCCCAACACACACACACACACACACAAAATAAATGCACACACACACATGTACACACATGCACACACATCCACACTCACACCAGCATTTTTGTACGGGGCATCAGGCTAGAGCAACCCAGCCAGTCCCTGATACGGCGGCTTCAAGCCTGCTTAGCCAGCCTGGGCTGCCCTGAATAGGGTGGAACTGGACCCAGTGGGGCTGGGGACTGGGCTGTACCAGAGGCTGCAAACCCAGCCACCTAGATGGGGGCTGGCAAGCCTTGTCCCACGGACCAGAGCTTGTGTCTGAGACCCCGCCCCATCCTAACCATTTCTCCTTTTTTGAGGCTTATACTTATTTTTTGTTTGTTTTTGGTTAGGACAAAGATATCAACATTAAATTAGGAAAAATCACAACAGCTTCCATAACCTACTAAAAGAGTCAATAGAAGAGGGAAGGGGCGGGGCCAGGCCGACATGATTGGCAGCACGGGCAGGGGGGAGCTGGGCGGGGCGCTGGCTCTAAGAGGACTAAGGCTGGCAGAGGGCTCCTGCTGAGGCAGCCTGTTCTAAGCACTTTAATTACATTGTTGATCCTCCCAACAACTCTGTAACTGGAGACTTTACTGCTCCCATTGTATGGACGAGGAACTTGAGGAAGAGAAAGGTTAAGTGACTTTCCCAAGGTTGTGTAGATTCTAGGGAAGGAGGAGCGATTCCAGCTCAGGAAGTCTGACTCCAGAGCCTGCACCTGTGGGCACATCACGGTCAGCGTCAGTATCAAGGTGCTAAGAGAGGTGCCAAATTTGGTCTTTGAGAAGCATCCGAGTATAAAGGGACAGTATTCTATTATCTAACAGGAGCAGTTCTTTCATTCATCCCCAATACATTTATTTAGCACCCACTGTATCCCAGGCTCTGTGATCTCTAGGGATTCTGTGCTGATCAAAATACACCATGGGGACAGACAGGTAGACTGCAGTCCTACCTCACGGTGTGAAAGGTCATGAAGGCTTGTACAAGTGGCCCTGAGAGTCCTGCAAAGAGGCATTTGAGCCAGACCTACAGGATGAAGGTCGGGAAGAGCTTCCCAGCCAGAGCAAGGTCTGGGATAGGTCCCAGGTCTGGGCCACCTGAGGATACGCAGGAGTTAATCCAGAGAAGAGCAGGGAAGAGCACTCCAGGCAGAGGGAACAGCATCTGCAAAGGCCAAGAGAGGACAGCACCAGCACCTCTAGAAACTGCAGGAACTCAGGGTGGCTGGGGTGATGTGAGGATGCCTACGAGCCCACCTTGCTCCTGCCCAGAACCTTCTGTCTCTCCTGCCCCCGATGCATCTTCATCATCCTCATCATTACCAATCATAAGCACTAACGTTTGTTGCATGCCTGTGATCTGCCAGGCATGCACTAAGCTGTTTGCAAGATTATCTCATTAAATCCTCTCAGCCATTGTAAGAGGTGAGTACTATTGCCATGTCTACTTTACAGAAGAGGACACTGAAGCTCAGAGAGGTAAGTAACTTGCCCAAAGCCACACAGCCAGTAATATCGGAGGCAGGACCAGCAGCAGCTTTGCCCACCACCCGTCCTGGCAGGTGCATGCTCCTTTCCATGAGCTCCCAGATGTCACCTCCACGTTCCTGTTGCTCTGTGCACCCATGTGACGCGCTCTTGTCTCACCTGCTGGTTTGCTCTGCTCCTTCTCCGTCTTTTCAGGTTCCCATTGCCCACCCCACGCCCCATCCCGGGCTGGTGGGATGCCCAGGCTGGCTGTGCCTGGAGGGACCTGGCCTCCTCCCTTCCTTGTAGTGTCTGACACAGGGTGGAGCAGGGTGGGAGGTGGTGGCTGTCAGCGCAGAGAGCCAGGCAAGCCTATTTTGTTTTTTCCTAACAGGTTTCCTATGGCATCTTTGAATTAATGGGACAGAGATAAAGGAGGCGTTTCGGCCACCAGCCAAAGCAGCTGTCACGCCAGGCCAGAGGCCTGCTGAGAAATGGCCCTGCCTCTTCCCCCTACCGCGGGTGCCAGCATCCAAGGGCACCGCAGGCTCAGCACTTCCAGAGCCTCATTCCCAGCCAGGCTGGCAGAGGGACCGGGGATGCCAATCCATTGGAGAGAGACCTACTGGCAACAAGAGACCCTTCTGGCTTCATGTAGGGCTGTTAGCCGGCAGAACCTAAGTACACTACAAGAGAGGAGAGGGAAAGAAGACGGGAGCCATTTTGTTGGCTTCGCTGGAAAAGCCTGTGTGTGTGTGTGTGTGTGTGTGTGTGTGTACTTCTGAGAGGCTGCGTGTCTGGTGCTGAGTGTGTCCGGGTGTCTCAGACCATGATGCAGGAGTTAAGAGCAGGGACTCCAGAGCCCATCAGCCTGTGTCCAAAGCCAGCTCTGTCACTTACTAGCTGTGTGACCTTGGGCAAATTCTTTAATCTCTCTGAGCTTCAGTTTAGAGCAATGCCTGACATCTAGCCAGTGCTTTATAAAGGGTGATTATTATTGTGATTTGGGGGTCTCTTAGTGGGCTTATGTGCCTGCACAGGTCTGGGTCCTGTGCCCGCTTTATGGATCGGCCAGATTCTCATACGCAACTCAGTAGGTAAAATGTGTGGCCTGGAGCTAGGGGAAAGCCTTCCCCGGGGATCCTTTCCTGGCCAGGCAGTGGGCACCAGTGGGCTGGGGGCTGGGACTCTTAGGGAGGGCCTGGCTAGTTCTGCAGTGAAGACATGGGCAGCTTCCCAAGAAATTGGCTGCAGGTTCAGACGACTATACCCGGCATGATCCTTAGGGGTCATCCTAGAACCCCAATCCCTCTCATAAGATGGGCAAACTGAGGCCACGGCTCCTTCCTTGCTGTTGGCTGAGGCAGGGTGAGGAGGGTGGCCGTCAGTGCAAAGTGCGGCAGGGAGGTTTTGTTTTTCCCTAGCGGGTTTCCTAGCAGGCCAGGCCTCACAGTGCAGCAGCGGCTGAGCAAAGGGAAGACCTTCTGACTCTCTGCAGAGAGACACGTTCATTCATACACATCCCAGCCACTAACCCGGAGGGGATAACCTGTCCCAGGCCAGGTACACAGGGGGCACTCCATTCAGAGAGCTACTTCACTGTCTTTGCTTCTGCCTTGGAAGAACTCTCTGTGCACTCAGCCACTGCTGCCGTTCCTCCCTCCATCCTTCCGTCCGTCTTGTAGTTATGAGCACCTACTGCATGCCGGGCTCTGGCCTAGGTGCTGAGCAGAGTCACAGCCCCCACTCTCTAGAAGCTTCTAGACTAGCAGGGTAGATGGCATTCATCAGAAAGCCTGAAAGTAGATGCCAATGAAGGAATAGTAATCGCTGTTCTCACTGAAGATGAAGAAGTGAAAGGAGATGGAGAAGTAGCATTCAATCCAGTCTCTCTGATAAGGTGATATTGGATATTGGGACTAAGATTTGAAGGGTGGGGCGGGGGACTTCCTGGAGGAGGGACAGGCACATGCAAAGGCCGGGCTGGGGAGGAAGCACAGCCCATCTGAGGAACTGAGAAGTAGATGTGGCTGGAGGATGAGGGGAGAGGTAAGAATCACCTGGCTGATCAGACACAGACCGTGAACCAGGCGTGTTTATGGACTCGTGAGAGACCCCTCTGGGCTCCTGGGCACACTGTGCTGGGAGAGAGGAGGAAGAGCAGGGACCCAGGACTGCCCGGCAGGGGGGTTCTGGGGCTGCCGTGAGAGACCAGGCCGTGTCCCTAGGCATGTGTGTGCGTCCCTAGGCTGCTCTGCTCCCCAGATGTCTGCAGCCTCCACTCTGGTTGTTTGCGGTCCTCACTCCCAGCTGTTTGCAGGTCAGCATGTCAGCTATTTGCACTCACCCCGCTAGTCTGCAGGCCTCATCCTCAGGAGTGTGCAGTCACCACCCCAGCTGTTGACAGACACTGTCCCAGCTGTTTGCAGCCACCACCCTCTGCTCTTTCCAGTCCCTTTCCAGCTGTGCAGTCACCACCCCAATCATTTGCAATTTCCATCCCCCTTTTGACACTAGGTAAGGCTTGCTCAGGATTGGTGCTAACAACAGCCATTACTATTAGCTTATAATTACTATTAACTTATAATTGCATGCCTGTTTCATGCCAGGGACTGTGCTGAGAGATTTGTACCTGCACTCTCATTTGGTCCTCACAAGAACCCCCTCGTTTGGTCATCAGATATCTCTGGCCTGGCCTGCATCAGGCACTCGGCCAGCTGCTGGGTGTACAGTAAAGACCAGAACTGGACATGTCCGCACTCTGCTGGAGCTTTCAATCTCATGAAGGACACAGGTATTCACAAAGTAATGACACCACCAAGTGCGTAGTGACAGAGAAAGGCCCATGAACAAAGCAAAGGCACTTGGGCTGGACAGGCCATCGGAGAACCCCTGGGCAACGACTCTTGAGCCAAGAGCTGAGGAATGGGCACAGTGAGATGCGGCTGGGGTAGGGGTAGGGGTGAGACAGACAGAGGAGGCCCCGTGTCAGATGCCTTGGAGGGAGGGCTGAGAAAGGATGGGGAGGACAGCACTGGGGGACCAGTGGGAGCCGGGCTGGAGGCCCTGGTCAGGGTGGCCTCAAATTTGTTGGTTTCTGTTGAAGGCAAGAGTGAGGGCAGCGAAAGCAATTAAGAGGCTACTGCATCTGTCCAGGTGAGAGACGATGGGACCTCAGACCAGGAGGTGGCAGGAGACAGTGGAGAAAGTGGACAGATGTTGCAGATACAAGGCAGACAGGCCTGGGTGATGGGAGGGCAGAGGCCAATATGACTCCCAGCCTTCTGTCTTGGGCTACTAGGCGATCAGAGGTTCCATCCTCTGAGCTGGGAGCACTGTCAGAGCACCAAGGCCGGAGGAACAAGGGACAGGATCACAGGAGACATTGAGAAGGAGACCTTAGCAATCGGCCGCACAGCGGCACAGAGCCCAAGCCTTGGTCTCTGGAGCCAGACTCCGCATCCCAGTCCCAACCCTCCACCTTCTAGTGGTTTGTCCTTGAGCAACTATTTTAACATGCTCTGCCTTGGTTTCCTCGATAGCTGAATGTGGGAGGAGGGGACAGGTTATCCTGAAGCTTCTTGGTCTGTGAGTGCTGTAAATGAGCTCACCGGATCCGTGGTACCCAGTGTATGTCCCCAGACTCCAGCTTACCACGTCGCCACGTGGGAGAACTTAATTCTCGTTGAGTGACCTGTGAGGTGGCTCCTGGGATGGGTTGTAGACGACCTGCCAGTCAGGGGAGGACAAGGTGTCCCAGCAGAGGGAGCAGCAGGTGCACAGACAGAGGGGCCCCCGAGAGCCTGGCACCCTCTGGACATACTGTGGTCTTGGCGGGGCATAGGGCACAGGGAGGGCTGACAAAGACTCAGGCGGGGGGCAGGCAGGGCCCAGGTCATGTCCAAGACATTTGGATCAGACCCTGAGAGGCCAAGGGAGCCCCAGAGACTCAGAACAACAAAGGCAGGGCCTGGGGGCCCTAAGAAGGATGAATCAAGTGGAGTAAGACCAGAGGTGGGGGCGGGGCTCTGGCAACAATCCAGGTGACGATGGCTCTTTTTGTTTTCTCATTCAATGACTATTTTTGAGCACTTAGCAGGTGCCAAGAACTTATTTAGGACACGGATAATCCAGCTGGTCTGATCACCTGCCACACCCCTCCCTGCCACCTCCCCTGGGACATTTCTCCACTTGGAAACACTTTTCCCTGTGGGAAATTCTGGCAGGTCAAGAAGGGGAGGAGAGAACTGGCATCACCTCCTTGGGGACTGGTTATACAGAAAGTGATTTCAAAGAGTCTGCCGGTATATTTGCAGAGCTGGTCTGTGACCACGGCTGCTTCCTCTTGGGGACAGGCCTGGTCCCCATGGAGTGTCTGCTGTCTTAGTCTTTCCTTCCCTGCAGCAGCAGGATGTCTCCATGGCCAAGGCCAACATGAGAACTTGTGAGGCTGCTGGTCACAGGAGTGCTTCCCCCCTAGGCTACCACCCATTCCAATGTCCCTGGGGTCAGGGACCTCAGGGGACAAGGTCTCTGGAAAGAAAGAGGCCTCACAGGAAAGCTTATATTTCTGTGCATTTGTTTGCCAGATGCTATTTGCAGAGAGTCAACATCAATGTCTCCGAGGGCAGACGAAGGGGCTTGCACCATACCCAGGGGTGCTATGAAAACCGTAGATTGCATGGGCCTTGCCCTGCTCCCCAGTCAGAATCTCACAGAGCGAGCCGGGAACCTACATTCTAACAAGCTCCCCAGCGATCCAGATTTGGACGAAGGCGGTGCTTCTCAAACAGTGTAGGGATCCCCGGTGGGTCTGGTAAAGTGCCAGTTCCCATTCACTCAGGGTGGGGTGAGGCCCGAGCTCGGCATTTCTAACGAGCTCCCAGGTGATGCTCACATTGCTGGTCCTCAGACCACATTCAGAGCAGCAAGGCACTCGACTGAGAAGCTTTGATTTACAAACTCTTTCTTTTATAAGGAAACAAGCCCCTTTCAAAAGAAATCTTGCACAGAACCTCAATGCATAAAACAGATGACATTAATGTAACAGTATACAAATGTCTAATGCTTGCTTGTTTTAAAACCTGTCAATGTAAACAAGGCAGCTTTGATGAAGACAGAAGTGCTACGTTCAAGGTTTCCATTGCTGTCTTACATGGGCCTCAGAATCCCTCATATTCAAGCCAAATGTGTGCAGCAACCCAATGCCACTGCTTCGAGGCTGCAGGGGCAGGTGATGGGGAGGAGGCTGCCCTGCAGGGATGGAGCCCTGGGCTGCCTCCCTCTTGGCATGGAGACTCAAAGCTCAGCACTCAGCCCTTCTTCCCCATCCACACTGCCCCTCCCTGGGAAGTAGCCATAGTTAAGTGTAGCAGAGAGCCAGGGTTTCTTGCTTTTCTTTTCTTTTCTTTCTTCCTTTTTTTTTTTTTTTTGAGACAGAGTCTTGCTCTGTTGCTAGAGTGCCGTGGCATCAGCCTAGCTCACAGCAACCTCAAACTCCTGGGCTCAAGTGATCCTCCTGCCTCAGCCTCCCGAGTAGCTGGGATTACATGTGCGTGCCACCACACCCAGCTAATTTTTCTATTTTTAGTAGAGACAGGGTCTCACTCTTGCTCAGGATGGTCTCAAACTCCTGACCTCAAGTGATCCTCCTGCCTCGGCCTCCCAGAGTGCTGGGATTACAGGCGTGAGCCACCGCACCCAACCCAGAGAGCCAGGCTTTCTAAGGGAGGCGAGAGTGAGAGGGCAGCTATGAGGAACAATTGCTAGCGTACACTGGAGGCCACAGTAGCTCCAGGCACACTAATTAGTGGTTTGGCAGCTGGGAAGGACAGGAGGGACTGCAGTGGACCAGGCCCCGAGGCTGCCCAGGCTCCTCTGGAGGAAGGCAGGATGTAGCCGCATCTGCAGGGGTTGGCAGAGAGGAGCGAGTGGCCCATCTGTTGGGATGGCATGGGGCTGGCAGGAGGGGCATGTGGGCAAGACCAGGCCAGTGGAGCTTGAAGTACCTGAGTGTGAATCCTGGGGGTGCCACTGTGCGGCTCTAAGTAATTTGCTTGACTTCTCTGGGGTTTGGATTAAAAACGAATACTCAGTACTTTCAGGAGGGTTAAGTGGGATAATGTACGTGACAGTCTCTGTCCCTAGTAGGTCCTGCACCTTTGTTTCCCGAGCTGGAGATCAAGATCCTCAGGGTCCTTCTCCTGCTGGTACAAATCTGGGCTCCCTTTCAAGCATCCAGTCTACACAGCGGAGGCCTGGAGCCTCTCTGATCCCTTGCCCTTAGAGGAACACGGGTGGTCTCAGTCCACTCGCGGGCTGCCAGGCACAGCTATTGATGCTCTTGTGGAAGGATCAGGCAGAAGCAGTCACTCTGTGCTCTGAGCTGTGTCCTTGGTTCAACCCTTGGATATCACCTAACACCCTGGATGGAGAAGTTCCACTAATGAGTCTGACTGCCTCATCACTGGGAGCTCCTTGAGGGCAAAGGTGGCTCTTCATTCACCTCGGCACTGCCCAAATCCAGCCTGAGCTTGGCACAGAGCTGGCACCAGCCAGGATTTATAGAATGACAGCAGCCAGTTCCTTTTCTTGTATCCATTAAACCCTCCACCCTCCACTTATCCCCAACACTCAGGGCTGCAAAGCTCACACCCTGGCAGCAACACCCTCCTCCCTCTGCTCTCTCTAGCAGTGTCCTTCCTTATCCTCCAAATACTGCATAAGGTTTGCTCTCAGCAGGAAAGCCTCCCGCCTTGGGGAGGCAATGGCAGGGGAAGGGAAGCTGACCTGTGACCTCCTTGGTACAGCACGGAGTCCTCACACCAAACCCTGTAAGGGACACATCAGTGTCATACCCATTTTACAGCTGAGGAAGCTGAGGCTCAGAGTGTCACAGAGCTGGTGAGGAGGGCCAGGCTCCCACCAGCAGTCCAGGTCTGCTCATTCTGAGTGCCCTGCCCAGAACTGCCACCGTCCTTCTTCCCCGCTGGGCCATGACTCAGCTGCTCCTTAACCCCAGGTCCTGACAGAACTCCTGGATTCTGTCTGTGCTCTACTTGCTAATAGCCTAAAGTCCTTCCAGGTCTGCTTTCCTGGCTCCAACCCCAGGCCGCCATGCTCTCGGCCAGGGCTCCTGCCCAGCTCTCCTCTCCCAGTGGGCACCTGGAGCGTAATGCAGGGCACTGGGCAGGCAAACAGACCTCCATTAGCACCGAGTCCAGGGAGCCTTTCTTTCTCCACCCTGAGATCCAGGTAGGGACAAACAGCACCTGACTCCGACATGGCACAGTAGGCACGAGAACATCATGCCAGGAAATGCCCCAAGATTGCCCCAGGGCAATGTGTGTGCATCAGAACTAAGGTGCCCAGAGGAGGAGGCTCTGGGGAAGTGGGGTTCTGGAGAAGGCTTCCTGGGAGAGGTGGGAGGACCTGGATCCCAAAGGGCAGAAGCATATGGAGCAGGTGGTCATGTGTGTGCAAGTCCTGCAGGCCTGGCTGTGTGGTCCTCTGGCCCCAGGCAGGGGGTGGGAAGATGCTGGCGATGGCTGACATCACAGCAGTGATAAGGGCTCAGCCAGGCAGCAGGACCCCTCTGCCCAGGAGGGGCCGAGGTAGTCAAGAAGCCAATGACATGCACAGACCTTCTGCCACCACGGGAGCCAGTCCTACATGGAAGACTCTGGGGCCACATAGACCTACATTCAAGTCCTGCCTCTTCCACTCCCTGATTCCTTGGCCCTCAGCAATCCCCCATCTATAAAATAGGTAATGACAATCCCTATGCTATCGCTATGTTGTGAAAATTAAAGGATATTATAAGTAACTAACATTTACTGATTGCATGTTATAATGCTACTCTGTTATACATATATTATGTGCATATGTAATATACATGTAATTTAATCCACATGATACCCCCACTATCACCATTCTGTAGACAAAGAAGCAGAGTTATAGAGAGATGGAGTGACTTCCCCAAGGTTACCCTGCTGGTCGGTGCTAGTGCTGAGATTGGAGCCCAGGGAGTTGGGTGTCAGAACCCAGTGTCTTCACCAATACACTAAACATTTAGCAATGTGCTGGGCACAAAGCCTAACACAGAGCAAGTATTTGTCTAGATACTTCCCAGGAGTATCTCAACCATTTTCGGTGTCAACCATGATCTCCATGTGGACCAGTCCCAAGGCTTGACTTCCAGCCTAGACCTTCTCCATGAGTGTCAGACCTCCAAGTGCAATTAAGTCCTGGACAATTTCTACCAGCAGCACCTCATCCCCAACATGCCCCCAGATGAACTCTTCATCACCCTACCCACCCATCCATCCACCCATTCTAAACCTGCTCTTCCTCCTGTGTCCCCCAAAATCAGTGGTACCACCATCCCTCTCTGTTCAAGTCATAAACCTGTAGTCCCCAAGATGCTTTCTCTCATCCCTTCCGCAACTCCACTGCTTTAATTCACACTTGAATCATGTCCTGCCTGATTATTGCAATAGTCTCCTAGGCTCAGCCCTACTTGTCCCCCATCCCTTACCCCCACCTCAAATCCAGTAGCCTCAACCATTCATGGAGCTCCTCTATCTGCAAAGCAAAGACTCTTCTTGAACAAGCTGCTGCTGAAGCAGTAACTTGAGTCCATTCATTCATTCATCACTCTTTCCCCAGAGACTAGTGCAGTGCCAAGCACACTTAGTGTGTTTAATACATGGCTTATGATTGAAGAAATGAATGAAGGAGTGAACTCTGCCAAGGTCATTCCCTGCTGTGAGATGTAGCTTTGTGAGTGGTGACTGGAACAGCCAGGGCATGGAAGAGACCAACCTGAGATCTGATGGGACACAGTGTCTGCAGAGGGTGCCTGCCACAACAGCAGAACCTTAGAGGGGGTTCTGAGCAGCTAGGCTGGCAATGGGAAGTGTTAGGAATTGGGCTCTTCCCTTAACTGCACAATTGGAGAGAGCTGAGGTCCTACTGCCCCATCCTGCAGGCCACTGCCTTCTCAGAAATGTTGTTCTCCCTGTCCCACCACTCTCTGTTTCCTAACTCTATTTTAGTTTCCTTTCTAGTACCTGGTCTATTGTTTTTGGTAAAATTGTTGATTGTCTCCTGAGACTAGACCATGACCTCCGTGAAAGCAGGACCTGGTTCCACTTTGTTCATGGCTGACACCCAGCACTTAAAGCACCTGACAGGTAGCAGAAATTCAACAAATATTTGTTGACTAAAAAAAAAAAAAAAGCTAAAAAAAATTTAAAGGGCTGATAGAGAATCAACCATGTTGCATCTGCATCTCAGTCAAAGTATGACCTACTAATAGTCTTTTCAAACAATGGTGATAGAACAACTGGACATCCATGTGGGGAAAAAAATGAACCTTGATCCTCACTTCACCCCATACACAAATATTAACTCTAAACGGATCATACAGGTAAGAGTACGTACAAGCTAAAACTTAAAAACTGCTAGAAGAGAACAAGAGAAAAGCTTCATGGCTTTGGGACAAGGTAAAAATCTCTTTCGCTCCATATGTATATTACATATGCACACACATACAATCATATATATAATCTTATGACGTGGTAATAAGAAAATAAACTCAATCTAAAAATGGGCAGAAACTCGAACAGGCAATATTCAAATGGTCAATAAACACACACAAAAAAATGTTTATCATCATTAGCCATCAGGGAAATGCAAATAAAACCCACAATGAGATACTACTACACACCCATTAGAATGGATAAAATTCAAAAGACTGAAGATACCAAGCTTTAGCAAGCGAATCTCCGCCGTACATTGCTGATGGGAATATAAAATGGTATAACCACTTTGGAAAACAGCGGAGCAGTATTTTATGAAGTTAAACATACACCTACCACACAACCTAGTAATTTCATTCCTAGGTATTTACCCAAGAGAAATGAAACATGACCACACAAAGACTTAAATATGAATGTTCATTCACAGTAGCTTCACTTACAATGGCTCCAAACTTGAAACAACCCAAATTTTCATCAGTAGGTGAAGGCATAAACAAACTGTAGTATATTAGTACAACTGAATGTTCTTCAGCAGTGAAAAATGAACCCCTGATCCACGTAACAATACGGATGAATCTCAAAGTCATCGTACTGAAAGAAGGCAGACATAGAAGAGTCTATATTGTGTGATTACACGTGCAATTCCACCATGTGCAGCCCTAGGAAAGACAAATCCAATCTGCAGTGGCAGAAAGATCTGTTACCTGGGGTCTCAGGCAGGAAGAGAATGACTAAGAAGGGGCACAAAGGAACTTTTTGGGGGTGCTGGCAGTGTTTATGTCTTGGTAATGGTAGTTAGGCGGATGTATAAACTTGTCAAAACTTATCAAACTGTATATTCTGGGTTGGCAAATTTTATTGTATGTTAATTATATCTCATCAGAGGTAATTAAAGAAAAACTCCATTTAGAATAGGTATCCAAAAAAGTGCTAGGATGTATATAGCAAGATACGTAGTAATCAGAGGTCCAAAGATCCATACATGGGCTGTGAACTCACTCCAGGAAATGGAGTTAGAGCCAATTAAACAGTTATTTAATTTGAATTACTGTGGATTCACCCCATTTAAGGTGATGAGAGTGTTGCAGGAAACACATTACTCTCCCCTCTCCCTACACTTTCTCCACACAGGGAGCCCATGTTCTCCCAGATCTATCTCCTCACACCCTCTGCAGCTCCTTGGCTGTGTCTTCCCCAGCATGGTAAGGGGCCATAAAGGGGAGAACTGGCCTCCCCAAATTCAGGGCACTTAGGAAGAATCATGGGCTCTTTTCTCAGAAGATATCTTGATCCAAATCCCAGCTCGACCAAGTCACTCGATCTCTTTGTCCTTTAAATTCTTAAATCTAAAAAATCTAAGACATTTAAAAGCATCACCCTTTGATTGAGGCCAGAGGTGAGTCGACTGAGCCCACACAGTTGCCTCCTGTCTTTTCCCGTCTCCTCCAGGTTAGGGTCACCAGATAAAATACACAATCTCAATTAAATCTGATTTCAGGTAAATAATGAATCATTTTTTAGTATAAGTAAATATTGCATGGAGCATACTTAGACTAGAATATTGTATAGAATGTATTTATACTAAAAAATATTTGTAGTTTATATGAAATTCAAACTTAACTGGGTGTCCTGAATTTCTAATTGCAAGATCTAGCAATACTATTCCAGGTGGCCCCAGATATACTATCTTTGAACCTTTAGGGTTCCAGAGAACACAGTTTGAAACCCTTCAGTTTACAGCAGTGTGTCCTAAGCAAACGTGAACTGGGGGTGGTAAATCTTTGTGATTCTTCCACTGGAGTATAGAAAAGAGATCGAAGAGGCAGAGTGGAACTGAGCAGGAGCCACCATTGCAGGTCCCCCTGCCTTAGCCAGCTCTGCAGCCTGACAAAGCTCAGCTCGACCCTAGGAGCATGTGCAAGTGCAAACTTCCCTGAGTGGGAGCCGGAGGAGGGCGCAGCCTTGCGGTTCTGTGGCAGAATATCTGGATCTGATGCAAAAAACACCGGGAGTCAGAAAACATCTTGAATGACTTGCTCTGGCCACAGGAGCCCCTGGGCAAGTCATTTAAAATCTCTCTTTCTGACTTAGTTTCTTCATCTCTCAAATAGTCCTCTAAACACAGTTAAAATACAGCTTACAGTGTAGGAAAGTCACAACGTATAAAATGGACAAAACAGTGATACCCAGAACATATTAAGAACACTAAGTCAGTTAGTGAAAGGGAAATAACCCCATAGGGAAAAAAAAAAATGGGCAGGAGATATGAAGAAAACAAAACAAAACTTCAAAACAAAAACAAAAACAAATGGAGGATAAGCATATGAAAGAGGCACATCATTAATAATCAGGAAAATGCAAATCAAAACAACAATAAGATAGCATGATTTGACTATCAGATTGGCAAAAATGAAAGAGACTGATGAAATCCAGTGCGGGGAGAGGGTAAGGAAATCAACCCAGGTCGTTGGTGGGAATGTAAATTAGCAGGGCTTTCAGGGAGGACAATTCAACAACATCAAAATTACAGCCTACATAGTCTTTTTGTTTTTTGAAATAGTCTCACTCTGTTGCCCAGGCTAGAGTACAGTGGTGTCAGCCTAGCTCACAGCAACCTCAAACTGCTGGGCTCCAGCTATCCTCCTGCCTCAGCTTCCTGAGTAGCTGGGACTACAGGTATGTACCACTACACCTGGCTAATTTTTTCTATTTTTAGTAGAGATGGGGTCTCACTCTTGCTCAGCCTGGTCTCAAACTTCTGACCTCAAGTGATCCTCCCTCCTCAGCCTCCCAGAGTGCTGGGATTACAGGCGTGAGCCACCTCACCTGGCTGTGCATAGTCTTTGACCCAACCAACTAAATTTGTTTCTTCTGATGAATATTTATGGCATATCTACCATGTGTTGGGTTCTGCAAATGTAATGAAAAACAAAAATACAGGTGCAGTTCTTTCCTTCATGGGTCTTCAGGGAGAGAGCAGGAGACAGATGTTAATCAAGGAGCCTCTAAGCATGTGTGAAAGATAACTGTGAGAAGGGCCCCCAAAGAGTGGCCCTGGGGCTGTGAGCATGGGATTGGGAGAACTGGCCTGGTGGGAGGTGGGGGTCCCTGAGCCTGGCTCTGGAGGAAGAGGGGGCTCACTTAAATTCTCTTTCAATTCATTTGGCCATTAAGTAGAGCAAAGCAAGATGGCAGCTGGAGGAAGTAGACATAGCAAAAGAGAGAAGTGAAGAGAGAGAAGGGGCGGGTGAGAGAGAGAGAGAGAGCGCATGCTCGCAGGTTGATGATGCAAGAAGCATGGGCTTGTTGATAGCTAAGGGCCCAGGAGATGCAGAGTGAGCAGAAGTGGCCAAGACGGGGCTGAGGGCTGCCCAAAGGCTTCCCTTGAACAGGAGGATGGAAGCCCTTCCTGAGAGCAGAGGCAAGAAGAAGTCAGTGACATCAGGGCAAAGTGAGTTGGAGAGGAGCAAGGTGAGGGAGGGAGCCAGTGTGACCCACCACGATTCTGTAAACAAGTTCTTAAAGGATAAAGGTAAATACGTTAATATTCTATTTTGCTACAAAATTTTCAAACAATCTAGAAATCTCCAAAGTACAAACTGAGAGTCTCCTTTCTTCACCAGCCCTCTCTTGCCTTTACCTCTCAGAGGTTTACAGGTTCATGGATTGGGGTGTAACCTTCCAGATCTTTTCATATACATTTATACCTTTGTACATAGATCTCCATAGGGATATATACATACACACAGACACAGGTATATGCATATGTATAGACACATACATATACATATGCAGATGTAGTTGTACTCTTTTACATAAGGGGGATAATGCAAAATGTATCATTCTGAAACTTGCTTTTTCACACATGCCATATTCTTTAGAGCTCTCTCTATATTCATATTTCTTCTTCTTGGTGGCTGTACAGATTTCTGTGCCGTGAGTTATCTAACCATTTTATTGATGGACATTGAAGGTGTTTCCAGTGATCTCTGTTAAAAGCCACATTGTCGTGAGTGCCTCTGTCCATGCATGTTTGTGAGCTGATGTATTAATAAGAATGTCTATTGCATGGGAAGTGAGGAATGGAACTGTTGGGTCAAAGACTATGCACAGCCAGGCACAGTGGCTCACGCCTGTAATCCCAGCATGCTGGGAGGCTGAGGAGGGAGGATCACTTGAGGTCAGATGTTCGAGACCAGGCTGAGCAAGAGTGAGACCCCATCTCTAATAAAAATAGAAAAAAATAGCCAGGTGTGGTGGCACATACCTGTAGTCTCAGCTACTCAGGAAGCTGAGGCAGGAGGATAGCTGGAGCCCAGCAGTTTGAGGTTGCTGTGAGCTAGGCTGACACCCTCCATCCTGGAACTACTTCCCTGAAGCCACTTGCACTTCTCCAACACTGAGGGGCCCAGGAATCTAACCTCATTGGCCTCATCCGTAGGCCAGCTGGTTTATGCAGCTAAGAAATATTTCTATGAGGTCCCATCAGTCCCGAACACATTAGATGCTTGGTAAATGTTTCTCAGGAATGAAGGGAAAGAGAAGTTCTCCAAGAGTGTAAATTCTCCAAGAGCAGATCCAGGTAGACTCCCACAAAGTCCATATTCCAGCTACTCTGTGCTGTCCTGGTTTCTCACAGCATGACCGCCCCAAGCTGTGTAGACATGTGCGGTCTTTGGCGTGGCCAAGGTTGGAATCATCCATTTTAAACTCACAACGCAGGACTACACTGTCACCATCAGAGGCTGCCAAGTGGCTGATACGGCAGGACCTGCTGGCTTCAGGGCTGTGCTTGGGGACATCAGACCTAGTCCCTCTGGACTCCACTTCCTACCAGCCCAGCAACTAGGACCAAAAGCCACTCCCAGGCCTCCTGTCTGTGGGATATTGTCTCTGCAGTTGGCCTCCAGTCAAGACCTAGGGCCTAGGCAGAACCTTCAAGTCCTCCAGAGCCCTTAGGTCCACCCCAGATCTCGGGAGACAGAAAACATGCCAGCTGGCCTCACCCCCAACTCCTGGATCATTCTCTAATGATTCTGTTCACGTGCAGTTCCCAGCTACAGTAAGGCTTGAGAGTTTATCATATCTTTGTTCTGTTTTCACCCTGGAAAGAAACTGACTCATTGCAAATAGGAAAAGCAAGGCTTTAACAATTCTAAAGTCCAGTTGTGCTCATATTCAGTAACCCGGAGCAGCAGTTCATCTAGCTTTTTCTGTCGATGTGCACCTGAGAAGTATTATTCCCAGGCATGACCACAACCGTCTTTACAGACGTGCACACCCTGGGGCCGGTGCATGCCTCACAGAACTCACCTAGAGTGATATGGTGAAAAACACAATTGACAAAGTAGGAACAAGCAGCCAACTGGAAGAAAATATGCACAATAGACAAAACAAACAAAGAAAGAATGCTCTAATATTATTCAGAGCTCTTGCAAATTACTGGAAAAGGAAAAGAAATTCAAATGACCCAAGAAACAGCCAAAGGACAGAAAATTCACAGGAGAGGAAAAGCAAATGGTCGATAAACATGGACAGACATTGAACCTCACTGCTAATCAGAGCAATATGCAATTACCACGCCCTCTGGCTGTATCTGCCACTCTCTCCTCCTGCCCCAACCCAGGAAACACATTGCCTGCCCAAATAAAATTCACGGAGAGAAGAAAAAGTATGGAAGGATGACTAGAAGCCACACTTTGTCAAGCTTTGAATCCCCCAGTCCTGGATTTTCCATGAAAACCTGTAGGTCCTGGCATAGGTGTGTGGAATCTGTACATATCAGCTGTCGGGGCACAACATGCAGGGAACAAACAGAATGTCTTGGCAGCAAGTACTAATCGTCCTGGAGCTACAGAGAGCCGGGCAGACAAGAGGGCTAAGCCAAGTCCCGAGAACGGAGAGCAAGCAGGTCTCCAGGTGAAGTGGAAGGAAAGGGTTGCCCGTCCAGGGGCCCAGCCTTCCAGGCAGGCAACTGGAATTTCCAAAGGGCGTCATCTCTGGGTGGGATGCATTTGTGTGCCTCTCCTGGGAGATCAAATTAGAGAAATGGTGGAATTGATTCTATGAATCAACTTAAGAGAAAACTGGAATGGATTCCATAAATTAGCAAAGGAAAAGAGAAGGAATGGAGGAAGAGAAGAGGAAGGGAAGAAGAGAGGGAAGGAGGCAGGGAGAATAGGAGGGGAGGAGGAAGAGGGGGAAAGAAGGAAGAAAATAATGGGTAATATTTATTGCATCTGGCACTATGCTTTGCATGGATTATCTCATTTAATCCACAGAACAATCCTTTCAGGGAGTTATCATTAGCACCTGCAGAAACTGAGTTCGTGTCACTTTCCCAGGGTCATGCAGTGTGTAACTGACCATGCCAGTTCAGGAGGTTCCAGGTGCTGTGCTCTGAATCGCTCTGATGCCTGGCCTGTGTGCAGGGCTCAGCCCTAGGCACCTAGCGGGCTGTGAAGAAACCAGAGTTGGTTTTCCTGCCCATCAGTGCCTTGGAAGCTGCCTGAGCAGGCTGGGCCAGACAGGAAGGACCTGGAGGGCTGCCAAGTCAAGGATCATGTGGCGGATTTGGACCCGGTGTAATGGCTGGGTGAGAGAAGCCAGGGCATGACTCGTTGCCCAAAGATGATTCCCAGTCCAGGTATGGTTCCTGCATGTCCCCGCAGGTGCCCACATGTCCTTAGTAACGGCATTATTATTCTCCTCTTTCTGCATCTGGTCTGATTAATCTAATTTGCACATGTGAATGAGAAGCTGCTCTGATCTGTTTAATATGTTGGGACCGCATCCCAGCTCATTTGCATGGCGGGTCTGGCCAGCGGAGGTGGCTCCTGTTCCCTGCCTTCCTCCCTCCCACAGCCCCGCCCTCCCACCAGGCAAATTCTTGCTGAGCAGGCAAATGGTGATCCGTGCTGTTGCTTTTAAGTCTTAAAATCCATTAGGAGTGTATTAGCAGACGTGCTGAGAGCTCATTTGAGTAATAAAAATCCTTTTTTGTGTGCAGCTAATAAAACAGAAGAAAGAAAAGAGAGAAAGAGAAAGAAAGACTTGGAGGGGGAGAGGGAGGTTGTCTTCCAGCCACAGTTAGGAAGGAAAGCTGGGATCTGTCTGCACAGCTCTTGGAACCGGGCTCCTTGGCTTTGGTGAAGGGACTGGTGACGGGAGGAACATGGAGGGGGAATCTAGCGAGTGACTTCTTTTCTAGCAGCCTCTGCCTTCAGGCTGTGGTCCAGAAAGGTAGGATGGCCATCTCCTCTGCCCCCGAGGTGCAGCCTGGAGACTCTGCTAGGGTTTTGAATATTTGCTCCCCCCAGAACTCATGTTGTAGTTTAGTCCCAAATGTGGCAGTATTGAGAGGTGGGGCCTTTAAGAGGTGACTGAGCCATGAGGGCTCTGCCCTCATGAATGGACTAATCCATTCATGGATTAGCAGGTTAATGGGTTAATGGGTATCATGGGAGGTGAACTGGAGGCTTTATACAAAGAGGAAGAGAGACAGGAGCTAGCACATTAGCACACTGAGCACCCTCACCATGGAATGCCCTGTGCCGCCTTGGGACTCTTCAGAGAGTCCCCACCAGCAAGAAGGCCCTCACCAGATGTGGCCCCTTGACCTTGGACATCTCAACCCCCAAAACTGTAAGAAATAAATTCCTTTTTTTAAATAAATGATTCGATTCCAGGTATCTTGTTATAAGCAACAGAGAATGTACTAAGGCAGACCCTCAGCTCATTTGCATGCAGAATGACTAGTTTGCAGGCCAGTTGTGGCTATAAGCCCAAGGACAGTTACCTTGTCCAGGTGTCCTATCTGCTCGCTGCATTAGCCTTGCCACTGCTCTCACGCAAGTCTGCCCTGACTGCAGCCTGCGAGTCTGTAGACGACCAGCCCGGTGGCCTCAGATCCACTTCTCCGCTTCTCTGGATGGCAGCCTCAGACAGCCCAGGTGAAGGAGCTCAGTGTTGTGTCTGGCACACAGAGGACCAGCTACGTAATCAGCATCCAGCACACAATGAAAAGGCAGGGCCCCTTGTTCTAACGTAATTAAAAATTCCAAAACGGCAACAGGAGAGCATTAAACCAAGCTCAGGGCTGTTCTACAAGCAGGGCCCTAGAAGATTGCATAGGTCAAATGCCTATGAAGCTGGCCCTGGCTCCATGTTAGATACTCAATTATTTGTCATCGGTGTGTGAATGCCTCAAAGAGTTGATCCTCAATTTAAGAAAGTCCAAATGTCTAAGTTGCATAAACATCCCAGACTCCCAGAGTCTGCCATTAACAAGGACATTGAAGAAGGGGCTTTGGAAGGTCCTCCCCAGGCATGTCCAGCCTCCCTGACGCCTCCCTCTGGTTAGTGCTAGTCCCAGATATTCCATGTTCCCCTAATAGCCCATTAAGGCCCCATAAGCCAAGACTTATCTAAGTCCTTTGTGTGAATCCAGGAGAAAAGCTGCACAGAAATCCTCTTACAGTTAATCCCTCTGAGAAAGGGGCTAAATCTACAAGAATGAGGAGCCAGAGGAAGAGGCAGTAAAATTAGAGGACGGGCAGTGAGAAGGATCTTTCCTGAGACGAACAGAGAAGCAGGCTACGGCAGGCTAGGCTGAGCTTGCATTCCCAGATCTATGGTAGCTAGATTCTTGACCTGAGGCAAACCCCATCACCTCTCTGAGGCTTTCCCCCAGTTCTTTAAAGTATGGTGAGGGCAGTTGGACATACCCAGGGATATTCATCACGGCATTGTTTATATTTGAAAAAGAAGAAAAGAAAACAACAGAAATGTCCTTCAAGAGAGGATTTTAGTAAATCAAATGTTGCTAACATTTGCACAGTGGAATTCTATGTAACCATTAAACCATACTGATATGGGAGATTTCTTTTTAAAGATGTCAAGTAAAGGCATTTACATTTTTTATTTCTCTTGAAATACACTGACAACAACAAGAACAAAAAAATATAGGGGAGTAGCAGCTATATCTTTAGCGAAACAAGGAAATGGTCCCAACCACTAACCAGGTATATTTGCCAAATACTGCACGGTGTGAACTAAACAAGGAGAAATGTTGACAGTCTGCATGTGTGTCCTCAGACCTTCAGCAAAATGCAAATTTCCCTCAAACAAATTATCTCAGCCCTCAAAAGGCCTTCAGTGAATTTTTTTTCTTTCTTTCTTTTTTTTTTTTTTTTGGTGGAGACAGTCTTGCTCTGTTGCCCAGGCTAGAGTGCGATAGCATCATCATAGCCCACTGCAACCTCACATTCCTGGGCTCAAGTGATTCTCCTGCCTCAGCCTCCCAAGCACCTGGGACTGCAGGTGTGCACGACCCTGCCCAGCTAATTTTTTTATTTTTACTAGAGACAGGGTCTCACTCTTGCTCAGGCTGGTCTCTAACTCCTGACCTCAATCCATCCTCCCACCTCGGCCTCCCAGAGTGCTAGGATTACAGGCATGAGCCACCATGCCCGGCCCTACAATGAACTTTTGATGGAAGTGATAGGATGTGGGGATGTGGACCAGCGACAGCGACCTTGTCAGTGCTATAGGCAGAAAAGGAGGTGAGAAGGCTGGAGGGGAGACCCTGTGCTTTTCCACCTGAACATCAAGGCCCCTGCCTCTGACCCAGGGAGACTGCAGAGTGAGGCACAGTTCCACACAGGGCAGCTCCGGCACAGAGCGAACAGAAACACTGGATTTGGCAATAGGATACCTAGACCACAAAACCCGACCTGCAGTGCAGAGCTTTTCAGTTCGTTATCCCCTATTTCCTGGGCCCCAGAGTTCCACACACTCTTCTTTAGCAAATATTTGGTCCAATGCATAAAAAGAGATAATTAGTAGGGAGCTAGCTGGAGAAGTGCCAGGAGAAGTTAACAAAATTAATAAACAAAATAAGAAAGGAAGAAATGCATAAAGTAAAAGGCTGTGGAAAACACAGACCTTGGAAGGAATCATCAAAGGAAGCAAGATGAATTCAGAAAAACATGGTTCTCTAGTCTCAAAGGAACTGCACATTTTTTTAAAAAAAGGAATTCAGAGAAGACTTTCAAGCTTCTAAAAGAGAAATTATAAGATAACCAAATTATAAGCAATTATAAGATAAGGTGAAAGAGGGAAAGCGGGAGGCAGAGAAATGAACTGAACATATCTGGAGACCCAAATCAGGGGCTTGACAGGCAAGCTTGAGAAAATTAAATAAATACATGGAAAAGATCAAACATATAAATGTTAACATGATTATAGAGATGATCATAGATATGGAATATTGACAAAAGAAATTCAACACACCCATAAAGAAAAACATACAAAGACATAGTTGATGAAAACATCCTTGAAATAGTGAAAGTTGAGTTGCAAGATCAAAAGAGCACATAAGGTCTCCAAAAATGTCACCTTCAAGACATATTCTGGTGAAGTTACTAAATTTCAAGGGATAAGAATGAATTGTATGGACATCCAGGCAGAAACATCAGGTTAAACAAGAGAGAACTAAGTCTGGTTGACCTCCAGTCAAGCCATTCAAGCTCTGAGGAGAATTCCAGCTTAAGAGTTGTCTACCTGGTGAAGTTGTCATTTAAGTATTTAGATGGCAGGCAAGGAATACAACACTGGGAACTCAGGGAATACAACACTGATGAGCTCTTGTTGTAAAAAGTATTCGACGGTGGACTCCAGCACATGAAGAGATCAATCAAAATACAGAACTTTGCAATGTAAAATATATGGCAAGAAAATTAGTGGTCAGTGTTCAATCCCATTAAATATGGAGTTAAGATTACATAACTGTGAGAATAATTGTACAGAACAGACTATAAGTGCTATAGATCTTGCCAAATAAAAAAAAAAATTTAATTTTAAGCCAGGAAAGGGAGGTTAAGGAAATCAGAACAAATGTAAATGCAATAATCTCCTCATCTTTCATTGCAGGAGGTTATTAAATGTTGCAATGATAATAATAATAAAAAGAATAATGACTTCAACTTCTTAGTTGTTCTTTAAACTTTGTTCTTAACCTTAGAGGTATATTTAGGAGCTAATGTCTAGTTATCTGAAGTTTACTTACTCCTTAAATTTTTCTTTAATTTTTTCCCATCTGTTGAAGTCAAGTAAAATTTTCAAAAGTAAAAGTAAAATGGAGAGTATGTAGCCATCCTATTTTTCTCTAAAATTCTTTCTTTCCAGCTCTCTCATTAGCTTGTTCTCTCCCTAGCTAACCAGAAGTCAAGGGTGATGCTCTGAAAATGTTAGCAATGCTTTACTTTTGGACTGTTGGAATTTTGTGTGATTATAAAATGTCCTGTATTTATATTTTGACTGTATTGCTTGAATGTTAATAATAGTCATGAATCATTTAGCACGACTGAGCCATTATTCCCTTTTCCATGGTGACGTGGTGGCCCCATCCCAGGAGACCGAGTCTTGTGTTAGTGGCAGAGCCCAGCTCTGAAGTTCGGGCTTCAGCACTCCCCCAGCCTGTTAATCTCTGGGTGCTTCAGTTTCCTCACCTGTAAAAGGGGGACAATACTAATCAATAACATCTGCCTCAGAGAAGTGCTGTGAGGACTAAGCATAATAATGGCCATAAAGTGCAGAAGTGACTGAAGTGCTCCATCAATGTTAATATTCAGAGTGGCCACACAGTGTCATTGCATGCTAATTAGAAGTGATTTGCATGCTGCCTTCGATTTGCCACATAAATTTAAAATTTCCCCATGTTCTTTGGGGAACAGTTGCTGATTGTTGTCTTTAGGTCTTCCACTGTTGTTAGGCAGAGCTGTTATTAAATAATTAACAGAGGACCTAAGTTCACGCATGGAGATTTTGCGGCTACTTGGAATTGTTTTATGAGGATTGCTACATAAATATATTCTTGATACATCTGTTAACTTAAAAAATAAAATTAAAAACAATTTTTTAAGTGGTTCTAACACAGTATGTGTCACTAGATTGGAAGGGGTAATGGGCCACATTCGTGTAAAATGAGTCGGGGGTTGCAGTGGACCAGGTGAGGATGCTGAAAGCAGGTGTGGCTGGGGGAGTGGCCAGGGTGGGTCAGCCTCCCCCAACCAATAGCAACTGATTTGCATAAACATCCCCCCTGGGGTGATCACTCTTCACCCCAACTTCCCTCTTCCTTCTCCAACTCCCAGCCCGCTCCTGCCCCTCCCCCTCCCTCCCCCACAAGCCCAAGTCCCAGGTACTCAGGGCTGGAGGAGAATTATCCTAAAAGCAGTTGCTGAGATCTGTGGGAATTACATCTCCTCCTTCCCCTCGAGGTCTTAACAGTGGAATTGGATTAATCTCCAAGAACAAGTGCTCTTGTTTCTTAGTGGAAAAACAGAAGCTTTTGATTTCCATGAGATAAGATCCCTCTGTGGTAACATAGTTCTGTGGCTTTCTGTCATTGCTTTTTACAAGGTGACTAATAAATAATCCCCATTACACAAACACAGCCTGCATCCATCATGCGCAGACTGCAGGCGCTGAGGGATGAGCCCTAATGGGTAATAATAATAGCTACCATTTATTGATTGGGTGCCGGGTGCCAGGCACTGGGCTAAGCATCCCCATGCATTATCTTCGCAGGAGGATGCACTCTCTCTTCTGCCTCTGCCTTCCTTGCCGGCAGCATGGTTTAGGCTGCTCTAAGCCTCTCCAGCTATGTTGCTCCTTCTCCATACACACTTGTGTCCCCTCTGTACGGATGTGCCCAGAGGCAGCTGCCCCCTGAGAGGGACTCTCGTGCACCGTCCAGGCACCTCACTCTGCCTCTTCCGCTCCTTGTCATCTGTCACTACGATGGTCTATTCCAGACTGGCCTTTCCTTGAACAGACGTGGTAAGAGTCAAGTCTCAGATTCAGCTTTGGATGGAAGACCTCTGGTTCTAGTGCTTTCAGGCTGTTCCAAGAGTGGACAGCTATTCCTTTTATTTCCCCAGCATTTCTCTTCCCATTAGAGAACTGTCCTGCCCCCATCTCATGTGGCTCTACAGACTGTCAATCAAGTCACAATGCCCTACCTGCCTTGTGATTTGTGTGACTGGCCAAAATGACATCTCCTCCCCCAGCCCACTGAGATTTGTCTTGAAGCGTGGCACATCACCCAAGCATTGGCAATAACAGTTCTTCCGTGACTTCTGATATATGGATGTTGGGAGAAATATGATCTCTCTCTTTCTCTCGGATCGTATAAACTCAAAGCTCCCAGAAGCTATCTTGTTGCCACATGAGAGAGAAAAAGCAGAGCTGAGAGAGGAACAAGGTCTCAGTGACACTGGACCCAGCTGCTCCTGAGGCCATCCGCCCTTTGGACTTCCCTGGAACCCAAGACAATAGATTACGTTTCGTGTTCAAATTTCTTTGAGGTAGCTTTCTCTCCCATACCTCCCCAAAAATCATGGAAATAGGCTAAAGATATTGTCACTGGAATCCAGCCAGCTCACTAGAGCATTTGGAGCCACAGCTTTATCTAGTAATCAAGGGTTTCTTTGCCAACTTCATTCTTTGCATATACACTATATTTCCTTGATTCAAGCATGTCATCGATAATGACATGCACTGTCAATTTAATTAGAGCTTCTTGAGGAAAATAAGAAAAAGAAAAACAGCACATACTGCATTTGTTGATTCTAAGATTTGCCGTGATTTCATAAGGGTTAAACTCTTGGATGGGGTGCAGGGGGGCAGGGAGCACATCGAGAAGCTATGGAGTCTCACGCGGGGGCTTTTTAGGAAGAGTTGGTCTGGGGTAGGGTCGAGGTATTCCTAAGGTCTGGCCAAATATCATCTTAATTCCATGCAATCTATTATTTCCTACTCTCTCCCGCATTGAGGAGCTTGATGTTCCGAGAGAGGGTTCTCTATCTGGCCCTGGACCTGCCATCCTCACCCTCTCTCCCTCTTCCGGGCAATCACCTCTGCTCAGTCCTTTCTGGGTGGGGCTGGGCAGCCCAGGTCCTGCTGCTGTTGGTCATTCGCCAATTACCCCTGACGACAGTGGACACGGAAAGGCTCAGCTGGTCCACAGTCTCCTACCACTTTTCATCAATGGCTCTTCATGCTGACATGGGAAACCCATGAACCAAGACCCATTTAGTGAAAATGATTTCTTGATAGGAAAGCTAATTAGAGCTGAGATAAAGAAATCTTCCCAGAGAAAGAGAGCATGCCCATATCGAAGCACATTCGGCTAGGGAGACCCTCTCTGCCTTGCCCAAGAGGCAGAGGGAGGATAAGAGATCTGCTTCCTGGATGGTGACAGGTCCTGTGCTCGTTTCTGGCTTAGGCATTTTATGGGGCCACCTCTGATAGTGAAAATACAGTCAGTGCTTACATGCTTAGGCTGTAGGAGAGGATTTGGTCAGGGGAGAAAGGAGGACTTTTAAATGCTCCTAATACCTCATTTGCCAGGACTCTGCCCACTTCCCCTATATGTGGCTGCTCTGTGACATGGTTATGATTAGGTGTGACTCATGCAGCCCCTGTAGGCTCTGTCATGAGTAGGCCTTGATTTGGCCCTGAACAGGGCAAGGCCATCATTAGAAGGTGGAGGTCAAATTAGCTACGTGGCCACAGGCCCAATACTATGAGCAAAGAGGAGCTCACTGGCCTTGAGCCCCCCTTGCCCTCACCAGACTGGGTTCCGGCCTCAGTTTCTCTGGCTGGTGACACAGCTGCCCTAGCACTGGAACCTTATCTTGGGACCCTGCTGAGCTCAGGAATCTGTCTTCCATGGATGGCTCCCGCTCTGCTGGCACCTCAGATTTTTATTCCTGTGGGGCCTATGCAGCCCCTTCCCAGGGACAAGAATAAGTCACGCACACCATCACGATGCCGTCCTCCCTGCCATCCGGCAATATGTTCTGTGATGCCTGCGATCAGGGTTGACAAAAACCTCATACGCACCACCATTCCTATCACCCTGCCCAGGCAGACATCACTTACTGATCTCTGCACTCTTCTCAGTCACTCTAGAGGTGGCCTCAGCACATGGTTCTTATCAGCCACAACTAACTGACTGATATTGGCACCCAAGATGAAATTCACTTGCCCTCTCTGCCATGTCCTTCTGTCAGTGCATTCTTGGCCCCCTGTCTTTTAGGACTCCAGCCCATCTTGGTTCACCTCTAGGCCCATCCTGAGTCTCAGCCAGGTGCCTCAGTCTAGAGACACCCAGGAGGCTGTCCTCCCAGGCCTCACCACGGTCCCCTGGTCTTTAACTCAGAGGGTAATGTCCTGCCTCCTAGGAGGGGGATGCTGCATATCACACCTGGAGAACTCTGAGACCTCAGATCCCACCTACACTTGCTTTCATTATTCCAGGAGCCTCAAGCAAGGGTGCCAGTAGAGCAGCTGCTCACAGCCCACCCATCCCACCCCAGATCATTACCTAGCCTCTCACCTCCAGCTCACCATCCCACGCTTTTTCCAGAAGAACTTTTTCCAGAGTGTAAATACCAGGTGAAAATAGGTGAGCAGCCTGGGCTTCCAGGGTCTCAGAAAGAAACTGTCAGAGGGCTTCTTGCTCACCCCCTTGTCTTGCGATTGCTGGTTTATGGGCTTGTCCGTCTTACTCGATTGTGAGCTCCTAGAAGGCACCAGAGGACCTGGCCCTATTTATCTTCATTTCTCTCCTAATAACTAGCATGATGCAAGACTGGATGAATGAATGAACGAGCTGCAGTTCATCGTTGGGTACGACCTTGGTTAGTTTGTGCTCTGCCTCCTCTTCTCTGAGTCTCCAGCCATGTCCAGGGTGGAGTCATAACTACCCCAAGGTGACCCAGGCCAGGTGAGTGAGAGCCCCCAAGGAGTCAGCAAGTGCTTGTGAGGAAGGTCAGCGTCTCCCAGGGAGTCCACTGCCAGACTCTCAGGCACAGAAACCCTGGCATTACCGCTAGGCATCAAAATGTCCTCTCCCGGGGGCAGAATGCTAGCTCGCTGCCTCTAGAGGTTCTGCATCTGGTCTGGAAAGAGCATTCTGTAGCCCAATGCTGGTGGAAAAGAGGACCTTTGACTCTAAGCCCAGAATCACGTCCACGATGGTATGCAGGCGACTGGCCCACCTCGACCTGAAGCTCCCCCCCTCTCTCCAGGACTCAGACACCCCTAAGTATCAGGTCTGACCTCAGCCTCCGGGGAGTGTCCACCCCGGAGCAAACACACAGGGAACCCTCACTTGGTCCTCAGTGAACAGGAGGCAGGTCGGAGCCGCGGCCAGGGAACAACAAGCTTCTGAGAAAAGGCATCTGCTGTGATTCCTACAGCTGCTGAGATAGGGCGACCCCTCAAGACTGGCCTCCCCTGACCTCTGCTGGTGAACCATCTTCTGCCCATCCAACTGGTGAACCACTGTTTAAAAATGGTAATGTTCACGTTGGGGAGGGAATGAGGAAATGGGTATACCTTGCTGATGGGAACATAAATCTCTCTGGAAAGCAATTTGAAACCACATACCAAAAGTCTCTGAAATGGCCATGCCCTTATAGATTTACTCTAAGGAAATAATCAGATGCAATGCAATGATTTATGTATAGTAATTTTTCATGGCAGCATTATCTATCACAAAGGAAAAGTAGACACAATCTAAATTTTAAACACAGGGGATTGGGTAAATAATTACAGCAACATAAATAGTATACATATAAATATATTAATGTATTTCTAATTTTATGCACACATACACACACTTACGTCTGGAAGAATAAACAACAACATATGAATTATAGTTATATCTAGGGGGTCGGATAACAGTTGATTTTAATTTTCTTCTTTGTGCTTTTGTGAATTTCCCTCATTTTCTTCCACAAACATGTAACAGATAATCTGTAAAAGCAAGACATGTGGTCTTGAAAAAAAGATGAGCACATCCAAGTCTGGCTGTCAAGATGCAGTTTGAGTATAAATTGTTTGACTCTTTGAAAAAGCCTAGAGATCTCACTTAAACCAACAAATGATTATGCTTTATAAAGCACGCAGAGCCAAATCAGGATTCTGAAATTTGCTGCCAGTTCTCTGCACTCATCCATCATTGGCTCCAACTCCAAGTGGGCACAGGTGAGAAACGAAAACCACAGATGTGCTCTGCATTTTATGTTTACCACCCACCTTCCCCCACGCTCTCTTGTTTAACCTTCCCAAGTGCCATGTGAAGAAGGCATAGCAGGTATGAGCATGAACCTCAGTTTTATAGAGAAGGAAAGGAAGGCCCTGAAAGGTTAGTCTCATTCAAACTTGTTCCCCCAGGGAGTGGCCTGGTTGGGACTTTAACCAGGTTTCCTAACTCTTAGCTATGCCATGTTGCCTCCTGTCATCAAGCACTGTGGATGGGCAGAAGCTTCTGTGAGTCAAGATGCCGAAATGCTGGGCCCAAGCACTGAGAAAATGACGTAGGTTAAGTCAGCGGACTTTTGTCCGTCTGAAGGCCGTCTCTAGTGTCCTGTCATGGGGCTCTACCGTTGTCCTGTTCAACAGAACTAAGTAGAACAGGCTCAAGTTCAAAAACACTTTCTCATCTCACTACACAGATGGGCAGCTTCTAATAAAGTTGAAGCTTCATAGCAATAAAATTGAAGTCTTGGCCGGGTGCAGTAGCTCACACCTGTAATCCTAGCACTCTGGGAGGCTGAGGAGGGCGGATCGTTTGAGCTCAGGAGTTCGAGACCAGCCTGAGCAAGAGTGAGACCCCATCTCTACTAAAAATAGAAAGAAATTATATGGACAGCTAAAAATATATATAGAAAAATTAGCGAGGCATGGTGGCGCATGCCTGTAGTCCAAGCTACTTGGGAGGCTGAGGCAGGAGGATTGCTTGAGCCCAGGAGTTTGAGGTTGCTGTGAGCCAGGCTGACGCCATGGCACTCTAGCCTGGGCAACAAAGTCTGTCTCAAAAAAAAAAAAAAAAAAGTGAAGTCTTAAGATATTCATTTATTAATATGTTCATTTAGTCATTAATATGTTTGCTTATATTTCCTTGTGTGGTTATGTGTTTAATGTCTCTTCCCTCACGGGACTGTAAGTTTCACAAGGATGGCGTCTGAGCTGCTCACAACCGTATTCATGGTGCCTCTCAAGTGCCTTGCATACAGTTGGGTGCACAACGACTATTTGCTGAATGAATGAATGAGCTGGGCTGGGAGCTCCATGGGGTCTCAGAGGGCAGAGGCTGTCTCTGCTCACGAGTGGATCCCTGCTGCCTGGCGCTGTGCTAGTAATCCTCGATCAATTACTACATGCTGCGCCTCTGTTCCCAGTAGAGGCTGAGCCCTGGTCTAATAACTCTGCCTAATAACTTCCAGAGGTAAAGGAGGGTTGGGGTGGATTGATGCCCAAACTGTCAAAAGTCCAGATATCAGTCTGGTTAACTGGGCCAGAGGAGTCCCATTTCCACGCGCTCTGGGAGAGGTAAGCGTTGAGATGCTCCCTTCAAGACGGGAGGTACCAATGGAAACAAAGAGTCTACGGGCACCTGCTCCTGAGAGCTTTCCCCACCCCAGTTCTCTGGGCCTCTCCGCCAGTTTGGTCTGTATCTCATTTCCCATAGCCAGTGAAATGCCTATAACGTGTTCCCAATGGCTAAATGAGTTTAATGAAAAGGGACCTGAGTTGGGTGTCAAGGAACCTGAGGGTTAGAACCAGGTCAGCTACTGACAGGGAGAGGGCAGTTTTCTCATTGGAAAAATTGGGAATTTGGGCTGAATGGTCCAACGTTTGCTTCTAGTTTTAAAATAGTCTATCAGGGTCTACAGCATCTGGCCCCACGTCCTCTCTGCTTCCCCCTCCTCTGCATTTCTCCACCGCCCATCCCCTCCAGCCACCCCTGAGTCCTTGTTCCCCACACGTGTCAGGCCCACCTGAGGGCTTTTGCACTGGCTGTTCCCACTGCCTGGAACACTCTTCCCTCAGATTTCACACCTTCACCGCTTGCAGGTCTTCACACGAATATCACCTTCTCAAGAAGGTCATCCTCAACTGCCCGTCTACAATTGCAATCTCCCCTCCGAGGGTCCATCTTATCCCCCTTCTCTGGTTTTTAGTTAGCTTTGCATTCGTCAACATCTATCTGCTGTACATTTCACTCATTTAGCTTGTCTATTACCTGCTCCATCTACTCGAATGTAAGCTCCACAAGGGCGGGGATTTTTATCGGTTTTGTTCATTGCTTTAAGCCCAGAATTTCAAACTGTGCCTGGCACATGGTAGCAGGTGCTCCATAGATATTTGTTGAGTAAATGAAGGATCCTCCTTCAAAACCACAGTCACATAAACAAGGCCAATGACATATTGCCAGAGCCCAAACAGCTCTTTTTAATATAGCTGCCAGGGCGTCGGCACTAATGGGACACGTTTGCCTCTCCTGAGCTTGTCTGCATTTTGCAGTAAACAGGCTTGGCTGCTGCTTTCCTCGGGTCCCCACCTGCAATGTGCCCCCAACACCTCACTTTTGTGAGCCAACCATTAGCCCTTAGACAGAAGCCCAATGCGAAGCCCAAGCCACAGATTTGCTAATTGTTCTCCATGTGCTAACACCAGCATGCTGGCTAGGTGCTATGGCCACCTCCAAAGGCACTGTGACAGGAACCAAGGGCAGACTGGTGTTCCGGGGAACATGGCTTTGGGAGCAGATGTTGTGATTCCCTTTCAAGTATTATCACTCACTGTCATGCCCGTTATGGAATCTGCAATCCATTGTTCCCCAGGCAATAGGTGCCCGCCAGGCAGAGATGAACTTGTACTCCCCGTGTGGCAGCGATCCTTTATGCTGCCACCAGCTCCCAGCATCCACGGGCACACCACCTGCCCCTCTCTGTGCAGAGGGGCATCCTTGCCGCAACACGGGCTTTCTCTTGCTCCTCTCAGGACCACAGGGTAGAGCCCATGAACTCTCCTGGGACCATCGTCCCTCCCCTCAACCACCACATGTGCAGCTCCTGCCAGGGGCTGGGCACCTGCTTCAGGAAGATAAGCAGGGAGGCAGTAAGGCCCTCAGGGCAGGGACCAGGTCTTTGCCAGAACCCGCACTGTCCTTGGTCCCCAGCTCTCTGCAGGCTGACCTGCCCCTTCCTAGACCTCTGGAAGGAACTGAGGCTACAGCTGCTGCAAAAACCAGGAAACGGACGTAACTGTTTCCAGACCCACACCTGGGGAAAAGGGGGGCAAAGATACTGCAAATACCACAGGCAGATGCAGCTTTGGGGACTAAAGAGAATCTCTCTTTTCCATCTCTACTCCCTCTTGAAGTCATCTCATCTGACCTCATGGCTTTCAGTACTATCCACATGTTGAAGATGCTCCGACTTACATCTGCAGACAGGCTCTCTCCACCCAACTGCCTGCCCGCCACTTCCTCCCGGATCCCTGGCAGGTGCCTCACACCTAGCAGTCCACACCCAGCTCCTGATCTGCGCACCCCAAGCCTGTTCTACCCACGGGCTTCTCCATCTCAGTTAATGACAGTTCCACGCTGCCAATTGCTCCAGCCCAAACCCTTGGAGCTACCCTTGACTATCCCGTAACACTCACACCCAATCTGCAGCCAGTTCTGTTAGCTCCACCTTCAGACTCTATCTGGAAGACGTCCCCTTCTCACCCCTCCCCTGCTCCTGTTTCCACCCTGAGCTCCCCACTCTGACCCCTCACTCCTGTCTTTTGCCTGCATCACCGCAGTAGATCCTGGCTGGTCTCCCTGTCCCCACTCTTCCTGCCTCTAGCACACTCTCAACACAGCACCTGGTGTAAGGCAGGTCAGACAAGGTCATCCTCTGCTCAGGACCCACCCACGGGCTCCGCTGCGCTCAGGGTAAAAGCCACATCCTTCCCATGATGTAAAGGCTGTGCATGACCTGGTCCCTTCTCTCTGAACTTGTCACCTCCAGCTGCACTGGCTGCATCTCTCTTCTCCAAATGTGCCAGGGAAACACTCACCTTGAGGGGTCGGGGTGCTGCTGGCTCAGAGCCCGGGGACTTCCCAGGAGGCAGTGGCATGGAAGCCACAGGCTACTGAGTGAGCTCTTTTCCTGGACCCTAAGCAAGTGACCACTGTGCCCTGTGTCCTCCTCTCTCAAGCAGCTATCACAGTTTGATTTCTTATCTCTCTCCTCAACCAGCAGTGGGGAACCTGCAGTCTTGGGGCCACAATGTGGCCTTCTGGATCCTCGTGCAGCCTTTTGACTCAATCCAAATTTTACAGAACAAATCCTTTTATTAAAAAGGGTGCAGCAGAGAAAGATAAAGCTTTTCTTGCCTCCTTTGGTGCTTAAAAAAGAACAATCTTGAAATCAGAAGGCCGCAGGTTCCCCATGATTGCAAGGTCAGGGGCTGGGTTTTCCCAGGCCTTGTTCAGGGTAGGCATTTAAGGCATATAGACGGGTGGATGGATGGATGGATGGGTAAATTAATTTAAAAAACTTAGGTTTTCATAATCTTTACAATGTTTGGGGGCATCTCCTGTTTGTGCCTGACTGGACAGTGAGAAACCAGGAAAGATACTCTGTGTTCCAAGAAGCCTCAGCCAGAAGCCAACTTGTCCATGTGCTGCCTCTAAGCAGGGTCCATGCTGTTCTCCGAGGCAGCGGGGTGTGCGGCCCAGGAAAGAGAGTACATGTTCTCCTGGCTTGTGAAGGGTGCAGCTGCTAAAACCACAGTCTTCTGGATCTATTTCCCAAGAAAAGAAGGAAGTCCTCCCACATCTTAGCCTCCACTTGAGAAGGACATGGAGGCTTCAGGAGAAGAGTCTCTTGTGTTCCCAGGGCAGGAAGGGATTTGACTCTCTCTCTTTCTCCGTGTGTGTGTGTATTTTTAGTTTATGCATACAAATATATTTATAAATATATATTTAGTTAAAATACACAGCTTACTCTTTCACTTATGTAGAAATATATATTTAGTTAAAATACATGTTTAGTTTACTATTTGATTTGTTATATATAGATTTATTTTATATATATTTGCTTTATGATAAGATTGGAAAATGTGTCATGTTTAGCCTGTAGATTTGGGTCCTCCTAATACACCATGTATCCCCAGGGCTATATAGTATTTCACTGATTTTTTTTTCACATTGAAACAGCTCAGAAATTGGGCTAAGCTTTACAGTCAAGGGTATGTCACAGGTTAATTGGCAGAAGTTTTTCTTCTTTAGTGATGCATAAAATAATGGCACATCTTACAATCAATAGAATGCTAACTCTGATAAAATTCAGTACACAGAGCAGCAGTTTGAGAACTATGCTAACCCTGGCAGAGCTTGATCAATCAAACTCTTGCTTGATCACCTCCAGAGATGAGGAACTCATTACCTCATAAGGCAGCCTACTCCAAATTATGGTAATTAAAGCTATAGAAAACAACTTGATTCTTAGCTAAAATTCACCTCGTTATAACATCTTTCCATTGGCTGTCATTCTGCTCTCAATCTAGAAAGAACCCTTATTTGTCTTCTGGGTGACAAACCCTCTTGTCCCTTCCAGGTCTCTATAGCTGTTCTTTGTGTGATCATCACTTGCCTCATTTATTCCTCCCAAATACCTGCTCTGCTTGGGTCTTTTGCTGGAGATACAGTCCCTGACCCTCCAAGACACTTTGCTACTGATCAGGGCTTTGCTATGTGGTTTCCTTTCTCCAAATGCACCCACTTCCCGAGATCTGGAGTCGATAATCTGTTAATAGGGCCCTGTGACATTGGCTCATGCTATGTTCATAGGCAAATGACACCTCTATGTAGTTTTCACACAAGCCAGGACTTCGCGGCTGTTGGTTTTAGCTTTAGTTTACTCTTTGATTTTGGATTTTCTCCCATTTGCTATTTATCACACAAACAACACTAGAGCAGTCATAAAGAGGAACTTTTTAAAAATTGCGGAAACCTCACTGTCCTCCTGTGTCAATTGCTTCTCTTATTTTCATCCACTCCCTATCCATATAAGACCTACTTTACATGGTTGTCATAAATACGGGAATCATTGTGTATTCTGCTTTTTTCACTGAAAATAATATCATAAACATCTTTCTGTATTACTAAATAATGCTATTATAATTTTAAATGACTGCATAAATCTATTAGGTAGATATACCATAATTTGCCAAGCCATTCCCCTATTGTTGGACATTTTTACAGTTTCCAATTTTTCATCATTATAAATAATGCTGAAATCAACACTTTCATGCATATAACTTTCTTCTTCCGTTGAATTATTTCTGTAGGATCTGTTCCCAGGAGGGGAATTACTGGGTCAAATGACATGAGCATTTTATGACTCTTGATACATGTTGTCAAGCTGGTTCCCAAAGGGCTAATTTACATCGCCACCAGCAAGACGTGCGTGTGCCCGTGTTTCGGCGAACACTCCGGCACTGTATCATATCCTCCAGTTTCTCTGGCCTCATTTCATAGGGATAAAGTGCCCTTTCATTGTGTTAATTTCCATGACTTTGTTACCTCTCAAGACCAAATAGCCTTTCCTGTGTATTTATTTGCTGACTCTATTTCTTCTGGTGTGAACTCCTAGGTATCTTTCTTCCCACTTTGCGTGGGGTCCTTCTATAACACAGAGAGTAACCCTTTGCTGCCACGTTTGCTGTAGTATCATTCAACAATCAGTTGTTTTTCTTTCCATTTTAGATGATTTTTATTGTACAGAACTTTTACATTTGAATATCATCTGATTACTACATCTTTTCCTTTTGTTAGATTCTTTAAATTAAGTACAAAGCTTGACACTGCTCCTATTCCAGTGAAATGTGTTTAGATCCAACAGTCCCAGCTGTGTGAAATCATTTTCTTCCTTTTTGCAGGCTGAAGGCAAACTGCCTGGGTTCAAACCCACATTCTAACTCTTACTAGCTGTGTGGCCTCCAGCAAGTTACTTAACCTTCTTGCGCCACATCTGTAAAATGGGGATGATAATAATAGTGCCTACCTCGTAGGATTCTTGTGAGGATTAAATGGCACTTGGAAGACTGGCACCTGGTAAGAGCTCAGGCGATGCTAGCCTTCATGATCATCCTTACAATCATCATCATCCCATGCATTTGCTTTTTCTCCCTGCTCTGAATCCTCTGCATAATTTCCCAGTGTGATCTCTAGGGCTTCGTCCACATCACTCATAACTGGAAACCCCAGCACCTGAACATCCATCTATTCACTGGACTCGTAAGATGAGCTTGTTCAATCAGTTATAGTCACATCATTAATGTCTGTAGAACAGAGGAGAATATCATCAACATTCTTGTTCAAGCACTTGTGAAAGCTAAGCTGCTCCAGGTATAGGACATTCCCTCTGTGCCGGCAGCATAGATGCCCATCCACAAGGGAATGTGGAGAGTAAGCCCTGGGCTTGGTCTCCGCTTGTCCTGGCAACATTCCCAGTGCTAGTGGAGGTCCTGGTAAGTTCGATTTTGGACAATGGTTTCCCCTGCCCTCCGCAACTGGTCCCCTCGCATCCAGTCTGCCCCTGCTCTCCCTGCTATCTCTAAAAGCACAAATCTCACTGTGTCACTTCCCTGCCTAAGACCTTTCAGTGCCACCCGTCTCTGTAAATAAGCCCGAGCTCCTTCCCGTGGCCTCCCAGGCCCTGTGGAGCTGACCCCTGCCCTTCACGCAGCTCAGCTCCTGCTACTCCCCTTCCCACACTCTGCACCCTCGCCCTGCGGGATTTCTTGCAGTTGCTCCAATGCCGATGCTTTCTTTTTTCTGGCCTTTGGTTTCATTCACTCACCAAATATTTATTGAGCACCTAACATGTGCCAGGACCTGTTCTAGGAAGCTAAGGATTCAGCAGAGAACAATAAGAATGGGAAAAATGCAAAGCTCCTGACAGCAGGAAGCTCACATTCTGGTAGGGAAGAAGGACAATAAGCAAATAAACAAATAATCATATATATTAGGGGGTGATAGGAGGTGCTGTGTTGTACAGCGTGGTCAAGAAAGGCCTCACAATAAGTGGACATTTCAGCACAGACCTGAATAGGACAAGGGGAAAAAAACGCTATGGGACCACTGGGCAGAGCAGTGCAGAGAAGGGGAACAGAATGTACAGAAGCCCTGAGGCTAAAATGTGTTCGATATGTCCACTACTCTGTCCCCTCCACTTCCTTAGACTAACTCCTGGTAATGGAATTTATTATCAAGCCCAGTCTGTTTTACTCCTAAAATACGGCTGGATAGAGGTCTTGAGGGAAAAACAGAGAGCTGGAAGGAAAGGTCTCAGAGCAGGGAAGCAAAGCCATGGTCCACAAGATAGGTCTTAGGCAGCAACAAAGTCCCCAAGGCCAGGACTTGGGACTGCAGGCCCAGAGAGATGCTCCAGCATCCTGCCCGCGCCTTCTCCTCTCTGTGGGGTAGGAACAGGTGGGAGGGGCAGGCCTGGAGAACTGCGTGACTTATTTTGAGAGGGAGAAAGTGTAGGCTTTGGAACCAGACTGATTTTCAAACTATGCAGCCCCTATGTGCTGGATAACCTCAGGCAAGGTGACCCACCTCTCTGGGCCCTGACTGCCTTATGTACAAAATGGGGTCACACGATGGTGATGTATCGGGGTTTGCAGAGTCCCCCTGCATTGCTGGGCATGTTGAAGGTACTCAACAAGTGCTGGTTCCTTTGTTTCCTTCATCTCAGAGGCCCTGGCTTATGGATCCTGCAGCTTGTATGGAGATAAAGGACTGTGAAGCAACTCCTATCATTTAATGGGACCGAAAGGGAAAGGACAGAGATGTCATCTGCCCACCACCGAATCTCCAAATCAGAATCTCCCACCTAATGCTCTAAGTGCTTTTCTCTCCTGCTGTTAAAATGAAATGTCAATGGGTTCAACCCTCAACTTTTCACACTAATGAAGGGAAGGGATGGAAAGAATAATCCAAAACACTGGCTAATCACCCCTGAATTATCAATTACTGGGAAGAGGTGGGATTGAAATATTCAATCTGGCACTCCTGTTTGGAAGCATTCCCTCCCCACTGATCCTGGGCATGTGGGTTGGGAGATTAGGCGCCCCAAGGAAGAGGTGGTAGAAAGGCATGCATCCCCTGAACCTCCAGGGCTGGGGTCGGTGAGGAAGCTCTGCCGGGATCACTTGGCCCAAGTGCACAGGAGGGAGACAGATGAGCATGTCCAGCTACACAGTCCCTGGTGGACTAGCGATGGAAGGCTGACCCTCTCCCCTTCTATCCAAATCTGAGAAATCACATCCAGGTCCCCATGTAGTTTCTCAGTGCCACAGGAACCATTTAGAGGGGGTGCCAGGAGAGGGTCGGCAGTGGTCCCGAGTAAGCCAGATTTGGAGTTCTGTGGGCCCCGGCCTGGGACACAGAGAAGGGAGGCAAGGTCGGCCTTGGGGCATCCTGCTGCCTCCTGTGGAAAGGGCATTTATCAGCTGAAGACCTGTGCTAATAGGTGTTAAATAGAGTTCAATGCAGAAAATTGAGAAGTAATGAGACTTGGAGCCGAGAGAATAAATTAGGAGGCGATCACGTGGCCCAGAGCCTCCACCTGAATGCTGAAAAGGAGGCGTCCTGGCAGTCAGAGAGCTCTGGGTCAGAAAAGAGGCCAGAGTGACGAGCCCACCCCAAACCGAGCCCAAGGGGTGGTCAACAGCAATTAAGCAGTTACCATATTTCACTGGTTCTAGGGTGCAAGCTTTCCCACGTTTTATTAATAATATCTCTGAAACTGGGATGTGTCTTATAATCGATGACATGTCACACTTTAATTGGCAGCATTTTTTCTTTCTTAGTGGCACATCAACTAATACTGCATCCTAAGACTAAGGGCATGTTAGAGTCAATGAAATATGGTACCAGGTACCTTGAGCAAATCTCTTTCTTCATCTGGGTCTTTTTTATTGGGTGAGATGATCATTTATCCATTCACTTGTTTAATCAGTATTTACTGAGCATCTATTATGTGTCAAACCCTGGGCTAGGCTCACATGTCTGCTTTTTGAGTATTTATCTCTGCCAGGCACTGTTAGAAACACTTGACATGTGTTGCCTCATTTCTTCCCTACAATAATCCCATGGAGTGAAATTTATTATTGTCATCATTGGCTTCCTATGCCAAGGGAGGTCAGAGGAGGTTTAGTGACCTGTTCAAAGTCACATGCTGGCTACTAAATGGCTGAGTTGAGAGTCAACGCTTCCTTCAGGCCTTGAGTTCTAACCTTGCCGCTCTACTGAGTGTTCCAGCTGTCCAGAAGCACACACGGGAGTGGAGAAGGCAAAGAAGGAACAGGAAATACTAGAGTGATGCCCATGATGGATAGAGCCATGCAGGGAGCTAAAGGAGAATATAACAGAGCAGTTGTGCACAGGGGAAGCCCCTGGATTTGGTCTGGGCAGAGACTAGAAGAGTTTGGGAGAGAGGAGATTCTGGAGAGGGGGCTCAGTATGTTTGAAGGATAAGTGTGGAGATGGAGTATGGTATATTTGAGAACTGGGCAAAATCCAGTGTGGGTGAAGAAGGAAGGGGGTGGAGGTGGGGCTGATGCCCAGGCCTTTGATGGCTAGGTAAGAAGTTTGGACTCCATCCTGGAAGCAATTAGAGGTTTTTAAGTGAAAGCTTTCTGAGATCCTTACACCCAAGCGTCCAATGATTCTCCGAATCTTTTGTAAATGGTGAGTGACTATAGACTCCTGAAAGGAAGGCTCTGGAGCAAGGCCATCAAGTACAGTTGGTCAGGTTAAGTACTGTGAAAGTGTGCCAGGCAGAGGGGAAATGAAGATGAAAACCCAGTCTATATTCCATACACTAAGCCATGTGCTCACAGAGCCATGTCCCCTCAGGGTGGCCACTTGTGCTAATTTGCACGAAAGCCCTATATAAACTAGCAGGGATCCAGGTCAGGAGAGGCAAACACTAGCTATCATTGTGGGGTCCCTGCTGTGTGGCAGGCCCTGGACTAAGGTAGCATGGTGGCAGAGGAAACAAAATGTAGGTGACAGCCTTTGCCCTCAGAGAGCCATATGGCTTGACCAAAGATTTTGTCAGGGGAAACAAAGTTTTTTTTCACTCTCACAAAACACACCACGCCATGTTATGATAGCTTCCTTTTGCTGAGTGTCTACTAGGTGCCAAATGTCACACTAGGTGCTTTCTATACCTTATCACTAGTGCGAATCCTCTCAAAAGGAAAAGAGAGTTATCCTATTTTCCACAGGAAGGATATGAGAGACGGAGTGCCTTGCCTTGGTCACACAGTAGGGACGTGGCAGTGCCTGAACCTGATCTCCAGAGACCTAACCAGGCATGAAAGCAACGTTCTCCACGTGGTAGAGGAAGTGGTACCTATTGCAACTCTGTGCTGGGCATTTTCCATGCATTCACTCCTTTAATCCTCATTACAACCCATTGAAGTAGGCATTATAGTTTTGCAAAAGATCAGATCAGTGAGGTTGGGAGACTTGCCCAAGGTCTCACAGCTGGTCTGAAGGAAAGCCAGGTGGGAACTCACGTCTTCTGACTCCTGTGCTTGTGTTCTTAGTCCTCTCCCAACAATATTTAGGTCTCAGAGCTCCTTGAAGGTAGGGGCCACTTCTTATTCACTCTCGTATCCTTAAGCCTAGCTTGGGACTGGCATATAGCAGGTGCTCAGTAAATATTTGTTGAATGAGTGAGGGCTGAGTGAGTGGGGGCAGGGAAGTAAAGGAGAGGTAGACTTTACCTGCAGGCAGTCAGCTGCCTGAGAATGCTCCTTCCTCATCCCTGTTTCTTCTGACACCTTGACATGAGGAGGGTCAGGGCACTAGAGTTCGGCATAATATCATCTTCAGGCTATGTTAATGCTCTTCCCCAAAGGGGGGAAAAAAACATCACTATGCATGATGAACTATTTGTGGGATTATTGAGGACGTGATATGAAAATCATCCTGATTCCCCACTTATTGAGAAGTGCTGCCCAATTTGTCTCAAATGTCACATCTCTATGTATTAATTTGCTACTCCACAGTACTGATTAAAATGAATGTTCTCAACTCCCAGGGCAGAGCCATCGGAAATGGAGCAGGTTCACTCAGGAAGCACACATCATCCCTCCTGAGCACAGGAAATGGACATTCGTCACCTCCCACCCCGGAGGAGGCCTTGGCCTGCTGTTCTGCTGTTCTGGCCCGGAGTGGCCTAAACAGTGCAAACTGCATATTCAGTATATTCATATATATATATATATATATATATATATGCTCAAATAGCTTCCATTAGCCCAATTTTGAGATGTCTGCATAATGTCACAAAATTGGGGAACTCTTTCAGAATGAGAAAATTATCTGAGAGGCTAAGGCCAGGAGAGGAAAATCAGCAGGTCTAATTACAGGAAGGGATAAAACCAGGAGGGGTCCATTTCTCCCATGCAGTTGGTTCCAATCCCATCTCTGGACCCCAATTTCCCTGTGTGCACAGTGGCATGATCACCTTCAGCCCTTCCCCCGACACCAAGAAGGCACGCTTTGTCCCAAAGCTTGCTCCCAACCCTCCTCTCCTGGTACAGCAAAACAAGGAGCTCCACCTTTGTCTGTCCATCCCTCACTGATGTGTCTGTCTGACCCTGTTTCAACACGCTGTGGTCCTTATGCAGCAATGACGTTACTGAGCTTCCACTGGTAGCAAAAGCACACCAAGGTGTTTTTACAGAAGTGACACTAAATGGAGCATTTCTTCCTCCCTGGTCCCCTTTGGGAGGCGAGATGGATGAGGAGAGAGAGCACAAATTGTGACTGCAAAAATGAGACCTAGATTAAAAATCAGGGAGTGCATACAGTATGTGCTCAATAAATCTCTCTAACCAACTTCATGTGTGAGGTTAGCTTCTCTGGGCTCAATGTTTTAGAGAGACTAGGGGTTCATGGGTAGGTTGCAGGATACCTGTGAACTCCCTGGAAATTCTATGGAAAAGTGTTATGTTTGTGTTCATGTGAGCGTGTGTGTATGTGTGTGTGTCACAGCTTTCAAGTCCATGATCCCGATAGTCTAGGGCCTACTGGACTCATTACTAGGATCCTTAGCTCTAAAGCCAACATCTCTGATATGATAAGAAGAGGCCATGAGCAGACTAAGTTCCCGGCTTGGCCTCATTAGCTCCAGTCCACCAGGTGACAAGGCCAGAGATTTCATCTCCATCCAATAGGCATGCTCTGCTGGAGGCTCACAGATTTAGAGAACACTCTGCTCCTTCTCCAAAGAAGCCACGGTCTGGTTGTTAGACTAGACACACCATGAACAGCCAGATTAAGGATTTTATGCAAACTCAGGAGCCAAGGAACTGGGGTACGGCTGGGATTGTGACCTACAGAGTTGATGTATTCCTTCCATCTCCTAAAATAATCCCTGTCAAGTAAGGTTAGGATGACAGTGACTTAATTAATTAGCTGACATTTATTGAGTGCTGACAATTTGCCAAGTCCTGTACTGAGCACATCCTGTGACTTGTGTGTTCTCTTCCTTCATCTTCACAACAGCACTATGAAGTAAGTATTATTCTTATCCTGATTTTATAGGCATGGGGGCTGTAGCTCAGTGAAATGACATCTTGCCCAAGGTCATGCAGCCAAGTGGGGGGTAAGATGGAATTTGATGACAGATATCTGAAGCCAGAGCCTGAGATCTTAGTCCTTATCCTGTATCACCTCCCCCCGATGGTTACCAGGGAGTCTGCACAAGTAAGGTCCCTCCTCCTTCTAGTTTCTATGTGGAGATAATACGTGGAATAGAATAGGCTGGGTTTTAAGAAAGCAGCCTATATTACCAAGATCACAGATAGATTTAGCTAAAACAAAGAAATATCTGTTTGAGATCTAGACTATTCAGAGATGGGCTCTCCTGCACAAAAGTGTCAGAGTGATGGCACAATATTCTTACTGCCACAGTGCAAAAGTGCAACCAGGATTAAACATGGAAAACCTGCAGAGACTCTTACCTAATTGACATTTCTGATCTGCTCACAAGTCTTGCTTACCTGGTGATCTGTCTGGAACAGACAGAAACAATCCTGTACAACCTTTGAGAGTTGTGTGTGTGGAAGGTGGGAAGTCTAGGGGCTAGAGTGGGTGAAATAATGTCTAGATGGCAGCAAGACTAGGAACACCAGGGAGAGACACACTGGGGGCAAATTGGGAAGATGCAGGCGTCCCCACACACAGAGAGACAGAATGACACACAGGGAGCATTAGAGAGCCGGAAACAGAAAGGGAGTCACAGAAACCGAGACAAACAACTACATTCCAGGGGGATTTAAAAGTGGAAAGTAAAAAGTAAAACTAAAAGAATAAGATGAGCATTTAAATGGCTATTTCTCTAATCTTGGCATGGAAAAGGCCTTTCCAAGCATGGCAACAAAAGTAGATATCATAAAAGAAATACTAAAAAAAATTAAAATGGAAAATCAGTGGCATAAAAATGAAAACTGCTGCACCTCAAAAAGAAACTCATCACATTAATTATCCTTAATATGCAAAAACCACTTCCAAGGAAGATAAGAAAAACACTAACACCCCACTGGAAGAGTAGGCGAAGAGGGGGACAGGTGATTTATAAAGTGATCGACACCTGGCCAGTAAGTGCTGACAGGTGCTCCACCTTACCTATAATCAAAGAGATGCAAATGATCAGGACAAATGAGATTTCATTTTTCACTCATTTTAATCAATGGAACAGATTTAAAACTCACCAACATGCAACGTTAGCAAAGTGGAGGGAATGGGCCGGCTCACACACTGTTGCTGAAGTGTGCATTAGTATAACCTTTCTAAAGACACTTTGGAATTATATATCAAAATGTAAAATCTATACACTCTTTGACCCAGCAATTGCACTTCCAAGAATTTGTTCTAATAAGATAATTAGATGAGGGCTTAAGTTGTATGTACAAGGATGTTCTTTGCTTAAATGTCCACAGAAGATGACTGGTTACATAATTGTGGTACATTCAAACCACAACGCCTTCCTCACTGATATTCATTAGAAAGGACAAACCAGGGAAACTTTTATTAACACAGGGAAATGTCGGCCTCATTAACCGGATTACAGAATTGCACACATAACATAGTCAGTGCCTGCGTACGTGTGCAGACAGATGGCTAAACGTATGCTCACTGGAATGGCAGCGGTGAGGCCAGACCTGGCCCGGCAGCCCTACGTGGGCAGAGCAGAACAGGGGCAGACCTGGGAGTCAGGAGGAGGAGGAGGTTCGTGGGGTGAGGGCTCCTGGAGGCTCTTTTCAAACTCAGTACTGAACGTGGGGTTGCCAGATCCAGCAACTAACAACACAAGATGCTCAGTTAAATTTGAATTTCAGATGAACGGATGATTTTATCAATGGTATAAGTATGTCCCATGAAATATTTGGGATATACTAAAAATTATTCCTATTTTAAAAATTTGAGTCATTTAAAATTCAGATTAAGGGGGCGCCCTGTATTTTGTCTGGTAACCCTTGCTGAGAAGCTCTGGAACGCATCTTGTGTTGCCTCCGTGGGGTGACACGTGCCAGTCTGGAGGGACGCTGATGCCAAGGCAGACTTCTGTGCCCTCCCCTGCCTCTGCCGTACCCAAGGAGTTTTGAGGGAGGACGGTACAGGACAAGAATACAGTCTTTAGTGCCAGAAAAGCCACGTTCAAACTCCTGGCCATCAAGTAGACTTAAGCTGCACAACACTTCCCTGAGGCCCAGCTTGTACCTCTGTCAGATGGATAGCAACATCCGTGCACAGGGTTGGGGGGATTAAATGAGATAATGTATGTAAAGTGCCTGGCATACAGTCAGTGCTTAATACGAGTTGATCCTCTTCCCTCCTGTCCAGCCGCTGCAGCCCATCCTCTTGCCCCCAAGAATTACAAACCCAGCATCTTCTGTCTTCTCCGGGTTTGACTACTGGCCTTTTGGATCTTTGCCTTGAAGCGGGAGCAGCCGTGAGCTGACACTCTTCACCTGACTTCACCTTTCTCCAAAATCCCTACCAGCGGTTCAGCTCCTTATCTGCGCTGTTCACATTCCGGGCGAGGGTGGAGGAGGATCAAACTCGCTTTGATAGCAGACATTCAGGGATGTCAGCCAAGGGGAGCTACAAGAGCAGGGCTCTGACACAGCAACGCCGTGAACAGAGAATTTAAGGAAGCCGTCCTCACTGGCGGCAGCCCAGGCGGGCAGGCGGGCCTCTCCTCTGGAGCCTGTCTGTCTGTCTGTCTGTCTGTCTGCCTGCCTGCTTGCTTACCGTCTGGCACAAATGTCTAAGGTGGGCTCTGCAATGGAGGGAGGGGGCCGATCTCCTTCCCTGAGAGCCAAATCTTCATAAAGTCCTTTACTGGATCTCCCCCACCAGCCCCTGTAAGGCCCAGAGAGTCTAAAAACCTGCCCAAGCTCACCCAGTTAGTCAGATGTAGGTCCAAGAAGTTAGCGTTTATCAGTAAATCCCAAAACGTAGGATCATTCAGCCTCTTGTTGAATAAGCCCAGTGACAGACAGGCCAGGGCATCTATCACGTGTGTATAGTCACAGCAGTGATTCACCCTACTTGTTCCTACCTCCTTCCTTCCTTGCCCCAGCACTTCAGGTGTTCCAAAAGTGGGTGCAGCTCACGTTTTTCCAGATGCACAAATTGCCCCATAGTCCAGTCCCCAGCCAAGCCAATGGGACTTGGCGATGGCCACAGCCTTGGCTTACTGGTGCCTGATTCACCTGTTAGCACAGACACCTGTGACCCACTTTACCATGGAGCACAAAGACACAAACAAAGACAGTCAGCCACACACATATCCTGCAAAGTTTGCAAAAGCCCTGCATAGGTGACCGCATAGAAACTTACTCAGCTATGACAACCTGCACATGCACTGGTCCAGCGTTGGCTGGGGCCTCAGCTGCAAGGCTTTATTTTCTTAGCATCAATGACTTAGAGACCTGATGGATTATGTGGCTGAGGTAGGACAGGCCATTCCTTCTGCCCTGCTAAGCATTCTCAGGCCTGGGCTGTCTCACCTGTGCCAGGCAGGTAAGAGGGGGGACCCACTGGCCTGTAATTAATCCCTAATGTTTTGAGACCTCTTTTGAATCACAGGCCTTTTGTGAATTCTGTATCTGTGTGGTCCAATATGGTAGCCACAAGCCACATGTAGTTAAGGAACACTTGACATGAGGCTAGTGTGACTGAGAACTGAATTTTAAATTTTATTTAATTTTAATTAATGTAAATGTAAATAGTCACATATGCTAATGGCTACTGTATTGGACATCACAGCTCTAGGCCAGTGGTGAGCAAACTTTTTCAGTAAAGGGCCAGAGAGGAAATATTTCACAGGCTTTGCATATGGTATCTGTCACAGTCGCTCAGCTCTGCAGCTGTAGTGTGTGCAAGACAGACAACATGCAAACAAACGGGCGAGGCTGTGTTCCAATAAAAATGTGTTTATAAAAGCAAGCTGCTGGCTAGATTTGTCTAGGGGGCCTGAGTTTGCTAACCCCTCCTGTATATGCTCCCTAGAAACAAATACATACATCCTCAGGTTTTCTGTCTCTAATTTCAGAGAGTTTACAGATCTCTTGGAGCCCTGCTGTAGACCCTAAATTCCAGGCTAGAACCTCATTTTCAAAGGGCTCTGTGAATGTACCCACAGATCCTTTCTGCCTAATGGAGAAGTGCTTGTCTCCCTGGCAGGGAGGTGTGACCAGGGATCAATGGGGACATATTTTTTCCTAAAGATTCATGGGAGTCTGGGCCTTGCACAAAGACCCACAAGGACTGCTGAATGATGGCCTAGGTCCCCCATGCGTCAGTCACAGAATCTCTGTAGGCACCTCTTCTGAGTCAATGACTCAGTCCCCCCTCTCCCATGCCCTGTCCCTGAATACAGTCAGTTTCCCCAAGGCCAAAATATTGTGGAAGGAGCTCATGGCCAGAGGGACTTAGGAAGCTGCTGAAGAGGCCTGTCTTAGTAATTAGCTTGTAGCTCAACCTTGGAGAGAATTAGTTTCGAATTAGGACCAGGGCAAAGGTATAGCCTGGATGACCAAAATCACAGACTGGATATTGGGAGGAACTGATCGTTTTTTTAAAAAGAAATTGGGCTATCTCAGGAGTCCTCACTTTAGAGAGAGGTAAGTCTTGGTCAGGAGCCCTCAGTTAAATGGAGTTATGTCAGAAGCCCTCGGTTAAAGGCATGTGGAACTTTCTTGGAAATCTTTAGTTGAAAATAACAAAGGCCTTCCCGGGAGCCCTCAGTTCCTCAGGTTACAGCATCAGAGTGGCCCCTGTGACCCTGCCACCAAGGGTGGTTTTTGCCAAGGAGGTAGGACTTGCCCTCTTTATGTGGTGTATGCCTGGCCAAGACAAAGGTAGTATCTATTTCTATATCACTGCAGCTTCATTCAAGAAAGCATCACTTATTCTTTAAGCTTTTAAACAAAGGCAAAGGAAAAAAAGCTTTCTAATAACTGGCACGCATTACTAGGGTGTTATGTCATTATTGTTATTAATTATCATTAACAGTCTTAAAATATGCCTATTAATGATCTCAACACAAAATAGCAGTGCAGGTCTTAGGCAAGAGTGGCATAATTAACTATTAATGAGATGTAAATTTCCCAGGGAAATGACAGAGATCACAAGTACCACCTTCTGAACTAACATAATAAAGTTAATAATAATAACAGTGTATAATCTGAAGATATTAGTGTTAATTTGAATTCTAACACCATATTTAAACAGACTGAGAGAAGTGCAAATTATTTGCATAGCTCCAACCAAAAAAAAAAAAAACCCTAATCCACGCTATTAAGGAAAAATCAATTGTTCTCTGAATGATATAAAACGGACTCTTTGCAGTCATTATATTGAGCTTTCAGCTGCTTGTTTTATTTCTTTTACTTAGGCTTTATATCTCTTTTATTTTCAAAAACAACCTGAGGTACCTTATATAATTAAGCCCAATATAAAACAGAATTAAAAAAATAAAAACACAGCAAAACCTAGTTAAAGGGAACAGAGGAGTAGATGTTACCAGGCCCTCAGGATAAACTACTGCAGCTGAGCTCTGATTTCAATTCTCAGTTTCCCGGGAACACGAGAGGGGCAATTTAAGTAAGTGAGTTACTGGCTGGCGACCAGCCTTGTTAGGACAGGCACAGCTTTGAGTCTGAAGAACTTTTCCTTCCCCGCAGCTGAGGGAGGCACAGCCCTGCCTGCTAGACGTCACATCTGCTGTTAGGACATCCCATCTCAGGCTCCAGTGACACCTACCTTCATAGCTGGCGTGGAAGCCCTGGGCGCTGACCGCGTAGTCGCTGATGAGACGCAGAGAGAGGGTGGTGGCTGCGCTGACGATGGTGGCCGGCAGCTGAAAGCCCGTGAGCCTGAAAGACAATGAGGTGCCATTAGTTTCCCCCGGGAAACTACACATCCGTTAAGCATCAATTGAGCACCTGCTGGATGCACAGTGCTGATCCAGGCACAGGGAGGAATATAAACGAGGCCTGACTTGAGACACACAGAGGTGTTCAAAGACAAAAGTGATTCTCAGCAGAGATGATGACAAGCAGCAGTCTGCCCCGGAAACATGAGGGTGTGACTCCCCTGAAGCCATGGCCTAATCCCCTAGCCGGAGGCCTGCCTCATATGTGTCTCCTCTTTCAGTTTCTCCTCTTCCAGTTGTTTCTTCTCCTGTCTGCTGTCTTCCAGGCTGAGGTCCCATTAGCCTCCCCACGAGTTGACAACTAATAATTGCCAGTAGACAATGTTCACATATTGAGGAAAATATAGCCAACTCTAAGTAGCAGGATGTGTGGATGCTTCTTATCATAGACTTTATTCTTTTAAAGGAATGTCTACTGCTTTTATAGAAGTAAGTGCTTATTAGTTTAAAAAGGAAAGCAAAAAATGAAAACCCGACATGATCTAGAAATAATCATTCTTGACAGCTGACATACAAAGAGACGGAAGGATCAATAGATGGAATCATATTCAACAAAATAATTTCATACAAATGGGATCACGCTGTGCATGCTTTTGAAATTAAAATGTTTGAATTTTCTTTCTGGAATTTAAGTGAAGAAAAGGAAACGGGTGAAAATAAAGGACTAGTTGAGCCTGAGATAATATGTTTTTAGCACAAGAGGGTCATTTTTAGAGATTCCTTCAAAGTTAAAAGGGTATCACTGAACACTTGGGAATACATTTAGGAATTACTTTGTCTGCCGTGGGGCATCCATGCATGGTGGCCCCCACAGGAGACCCGAGGGTGCACACAGGTGGGAGTGAGGTGGCCAGTCTCCTGCCCACCTCTGTCTTTAACCCCCTCTCTTAGGCTCAGCCTTCCTCCCTCAGATCCCCCCATCAGGGATCTGGAAGGGAATTCAAGGCTTACCTCTACTCTCCCGTTTTCAGGTAGTTTGGAATGTCTGTGATGCACCTGGATCCCACTCTATACCTTCCACTGCTATCTGATACCTCGATGCCCAAGATACCCCTGAAGAACGTGAGTACTGGGCTCAGACAAGTGAAATCACATATTCACCCACTGTGAAAAGCCTTGTGTGAGATGAAGCCCTTGTCCTTCCCACCATCCTAATCTTGGAGAATTCATGTTAACTCAGAATGAACTCAAGAAAAAGAGAAGAAAAAGGGATCAAATTGTGAAGTGGGTAACCACATAAGTTTCAAGGTCATCTTCTTTTCAAGTATAAAGATATCCAGCCAAAGATCCCTACCTCACCCCATATTCATATTCTCTTTCTTTCTTTCTCATGGGTCAAAAATTACCTATATAATAATGAAGCCATGCCTATTAGAAAGAAACAAACTTTAAAAAAGAAAAAAAAAAAAACACCTTATGCTGGGGAAGGCCTTTCTAAGCAAGACGTGTAGAGGACTCCTTTTGCTTCTACCTGCCCATCAGGCTTCCAGGGAGCTGTCCACGGCTTGGGGTTCTGGCAGGCACCCCGCCTGCCCACGAGCCACAGAGCTGGGCAAATGCTTATGCGTGGCACACACTCTTTCTCATTTTTATGGACTGGCTCAAGGTGTGGAGGAGACGGAAGAGGGCACACACACCCAGACAGGGTCATTCTGAGTCCTTCCATGGAATGTGATATATAGACTCTGAAAGTCTTTTATTTTTGGATCTTAAATCATTAGAATAGAAGCCTGGGACTGCCCGCAGCCTTTTTATCAACATACAGAGACTATCTGCTTTAGAGAAAATGATATCACCACACAGATATAAACAAAAGCTGAGCAACAGTAAGAGAAGAGAGGCAGAGAGCCCTGATGATATATTTTTCAGATCCTTTATCCAGCCATGCAGAGAAATCTATCTCTTCAATGCCCAGTTACATGAGCCAACATTCTTTCTTTCCTTTCTTTTTTTTTTGTCTCAAGCTGGCTTGATTTGGGTTTCTATCTATTGAAAGTGATTGAGTACTGATGGATACAGCATGAAACTCTAGAGGGCTTAAAGAAAAATATTGATGGATGTACCTACATAAAAATTAAGAGCATGTATGTGTGACAAAAGAAACCGTAAAAAGATAATGAGAAAAATGCAAACCGAAAGATTATGTATAATATATGTGACAGGAAGAGGGTTAGTATTTATAACTTGGAAGAGCACTTATGAATCAATAAGAAAACAAACAGTTAAGAGGAAAAGGGCAAAGGGTATGAACAAACAAAAACAGAAAGATGATCCACCTAATTAAATCAAAATATGAAAACTAAATCCACCAGATTCATTTTTCAACTATTGGATTGGCAAATAGCCAGAGTTGGCAAGGGTTAAGGAAAACAGATCCCACAATTATCAAAAAGATAATAAGGAAATACTACAAATTATACAATATACATTTGACAAATTATTAATAAATGAAATGGCCTTGAAAAGCACAAACTATCATAACTTTCCCCATATGAAATAGATCATTTGAATAGCTCTATAACTATTAAGGAAATTGAATTAGTAATTTTAAAACTCCCAAAAAAGAAATATCCAGGCCTATATGTTTTCACTAGAGAATACTACCAAACCTATAAAGAAGAATTAACACCAATTCTACTCTGCACAATTTCTCCAGGAAACAGAGGAGGAATGATCACTTCTAAACTCATATGAGAAGGCCAGTATTGCCCTGATACCAAGCTAAAGACAGTACAAATTTTAAAAACTAAAGATCAATATTTCACATGAATATAAACACAAAATCCTTAACAAAATATTAGCAAAGAGACGATAGCAATATATAAAATAATTACACACCATGACCAAGTGGGGTTTATTCTAAGGATGCAAGGCAGAAAATCAGTCAGTGTGACCCACCATAGTAACCAGGCTAAAAATAGAAAAATCACGTGACCATATCAACTCATGCAGGAAAAAAGTATTTGACAAACTTCAACATCCATTTATGATTTTAAAAAAAAACTTCAGAAAACTAAAAATCGACAAAAACCTTCTCAACTTGATAAAGAACATTTGCAAAAAGCCTACAGCTAACATGACACTTAATGGTGAAAGACAGTGCTTTTCCCCTAAGATCGAGAACAACGCAAGGATCCAACAATCCAGTTAGGAAACCAGCAAAACACATGAAGAAACCTTTCACCAGAGAGGGTATCTGGATGGCAAATAAGCACATGAAAAGGTGTTCAACATCGTTAGTCATTAGGGAAGTGCAAATTAAGACCATGATGAGATATTACTACATACTCATTAGAACAGCTAAAATAAAAATACTGCAGTGACAATACCAGATGCTGGTGATGGTGCAGAACAACTGGACCTCTCACACATTGCTGGTTGGAAGGTAAAAAGGTACAGTCACTCTGCACAATAGTTTGGCAGTTTCTTTAAAAAAAAGGGAAAAAAAACCACACTGTAATTATGTAACCCAGTAATTGCATCCCTGTGCATTTATCCCAGAGAAATGAAAACTCACATCCACACAAAGCCCTGTGCGTGATTGTCCACAGCAGCTTTATCTGTAGTAACCCAAACTGGAGACAACCAAAATGTCCTAGCACAATAAACAAATGAGTAAACAAACTTTGGCACATCCAGACCGCGGAATGCTACTTAGCAATAAAAAGGCATGAACTATTGATACATGAAACAACTTGGGTGGACCTCAAGGGCATTATGCTGAGTTAAAAAAAAAATACATTTTTTAAAAAAGCTAATCTCAAAAGATCACATGTCATATGATGCCACATGATTCCATTTATATGACATTCATGAAATGACAAAGTGAAAGAGATGGAAAATGGAATAAGGGTTGCCAGGGGTTAGGGATAGGGACAGGAAAGGAAGTGAGTATGACCATAAAGGAGTGTCACGAGGGCGATCTGGGTGGGGATGGAACGGTCCTGTGTCTTGATGGTGGTGATGGCTCTGTGACTCTGCACATGTGAGAAAATACACACACATTGCACTGACATCTGTTTCCTGGTTTTAATATCATACTGCACTTACGTAAGATGTAAGGACTGGGGAGGAAATGGGTGAAGGCTACATGGGACCCCACCCTGGAATTTATTATCATTTCAAAATAGAAAGTTTTTAAAAACTATATGTAGATAGATAGATAGATAGATCGTATTACATTTCTGTTGGACAGCACCCCTGCCCTGCACTAGATCTGACTTAACCTCAGTCTGTCTGGACTGGGCTTGGAGCTGCCAGTTGGTCCTTGCCAGGTCCCTCATTTCAGCTGCCTCCTGTCTGTTCCATCCCGCAAATTGCTCCCTCCCTGCTCCTACGTACGCACTGGCTGGGACCTTGCTGGAAGTGGACTGACCACCAGACCTGCAGGGCAGGCCACAGGGCCACCACTAGCCTGCCCCTTGGCCTCCTCAACAGGAGGAGGGTAGCACATGCATCGGCTACCCTTTCCCCCACCAAATATTCACATGTTAGATTGTTGCCAGCCCGTTGGACTCTATGAATTAAAATAACAAATTGTCCCCAAGGAGGCCAGACCTATATTTGGTGCCCCAGGCTCTACCCCAGCAGGGTCTGGTTTCCTCTGCCTTCAAGTGGGCCCAATTCACGGCAGCCACAAGTCATCTCTCACCCACGTCTGCCAGAATCATGGCCCCGGTGCCCTTCCCAGACACTCTGCCCAGGGACCTTCAACCACACAGAGCCTCACGGAGGAATCTCCAACCTCACCAGGGCTTCTCCTGTGAAGTTCCCTTCGGGAATGGCATTCCTCTCACTAAGTAGAAATTGTGGCTTTTAATCCCCAAGTTAGTTCCAGGATATTTTTGCACTGCCATTAAAGATTCCTAGACCCTAGTTGTTGCTTGGTGCTATATTGACACAAGCTGTGAATAGCTAATGTACACTGTCAACAAACAATTACAGTTTTATCGCTTGCAATATATGGAATTGCAGCTTACTAGGCATTTTCTCTCATCAGATATTTACCACTGCTCTGCTATTTATCCCAGGGTTGGTAGATGGATGGTTTCTAGCATGGAGGATTCCTCAAAGGCGCTAAAGCCGGGGGAGGGGATGTGAAAGCTTGAATCTCTCCAGCTGGACACTTGAATCATCATCTTGCCCCCTCCCCCACCTACTCATTATCTTCGAGATCAATTTTAGACAAGCTGACGACCCTGCAGTCGGGAGGACCTATCGTGCTGCCTGTCGGAATGAGCAAATAAAACTTTCAGACTTTCCCATCTTTTATCTGACAAGTTTAAATACCATATTGAAAGAAGGGAGGTACCCTTCCAAAGTGAGATCCAGACTTAGTGGGGAAACGGGGTAAAATGATGGCAAGGAAGGCGAGAGGCCCCCACTGCTGTTGGCTACCCTCCCTGCTGGCTCTAAAACACACCGAGAACAGCATTTTGCAAACAGGTGGTGCAGCCATACTTGTAAAATAACACTCATCCTCTACTTTATCAAGGATTGTCATCCTTCTCACTTCCATAAGCATCTTGTCTTTGCTTTTGCCTTCCGCCCAGAGATACCCGGAGTCTTGAACACTGGTGATGCCCACAACCCCATACTCCTCACTCTCTCAGTTCAAAATCTATTAGTAGCTTTTCACCATTCTTAGGATCAAGGCCAGAATCCCTAACAAGGTCCACAGAGCCTATATGGCTTGGCCCTGCCAGATTCCCTGCTCTGGATCCTGCCCCTGCAGTCTTCTTTGGTCAAGGGCATCCCAAAGGCAGGGGGAGTGGTCAGCCCAGAGTACAGGCAATAAGAGGGTGCATTTCCTGTTGAGAATTTGAAAACAGTAATAAAAACGACTTTAAAAGTCCACTTCTTATCACCATGCATCCACACTCTCATGTCAGTGATAAAATACTCCTCCCCGCTTTTCTCCCCGCCCCCTCAGTACACGGCTGGCTTCAGTTCTTCTGATTTGCCGTAAGCCCATCCTCAGGGTCCTTACACACGCTGGTTGCTGTTTCCATGTTAGAGCACTTTCTAACTCTTAGGAGTTGTCTAATTAACTCCTTCTCATCATTCAAATCTTATCGCAAATGTCTCAACATCACTTCTGAAAAAATGGGTTCCTGTCTTCCCAGATAGTCTATTCCGTACTCTCACAGGTCCCTGTGGAAGTCACTGGCATTCGTCACTGTGCGTTTCCAACTTTCCTTCTGGACACAGGGTGGAACTGCACCTCCCAGCCCTCTGAAGCCTGGCCTTGGCCAAGGAGGTGTGGGTGGCAGTGCTGGGGCGGCTGTATCTGGGAGGGAGCCTGGAACAGCCTGTGTGGCGAAAGCATTCCCTTCCCCTCCCCCTGGGGCAGTGACACCGGGCTTCTGTCCGCCACTGTCTCTGAGTGGCTTTACCAAGCTGAGAGCCCCTCAGACCCTTCTGAACATGCAGTATGAGCAAGACATAAACTTCTGGTGAGTGAAGCCATTTCAATTGGAGAGTTTGTTATCACAGTGTTTTCAAATGTAGGTTTTATTGTGAGTATTCCGCTACCACGAGGCCAACATATCAGATGTTTGCCACTGCAAAGGCACTTTGTTCCAGTTCCCAAAAGAAGGCGATGCACCTCGCCATGCAGGGCCACATGCACGTGCAAAGCACCAGCGTGTGTCAGGAGGCAGAAGGAGCAGGGACTGTGAGCAAGAGCCTTTATTACGGTTTCCTGAGAAGGAATGGGCGAGGCGGGACGCAGCTGAGCAGGGCTAGGATGGGCTCGTTTGAATAATTTCAGACGGCTCCAGGGTGTGTGGATCACGCTTAGTCCTTTGATACCCAGCCCTGAGGTAGTTAGTAGAGGGGGACAGAGGATCAACAGTGATCCTCAGTAAAGGGGGTGGCTGGGCTCTACCCAACTGGGGCAGTGAGTTTTGCACGTGAAAGGCACACTGCCACTGCCGGAGAGTTGTCAACAAGGCCCAAGATGTCAAAGAATCAGAAAATATAGAAAATTTAAAAAAAAAAAAAAACTTGATTAATACACACAGCATAATGTGACCTACCCCAACTGGTATCCTGTTTCTTTTCTTCCCTAGTGTGATCCACAGTTCCTAATGAGCTGTTCACTGAGGTAAATTGTTTTCATTAAGGTCTCCCTGTCTAGCCGGGGAGCCCTGGCAGTGTTGCTGTAGGGAATGATGGACTGGCAGACTATGTGGCACTTCCAGGGGCAGCCACACAGTGTCATAGGTGATCCTGATGCTGGCAGTGTGGACCGCAGGAGGGAGAGACATCCGGACATGGGCGCAGTGACGCTTGCTGACTTGGCAATTCCCATACACACCCATGAAATGAGGGGAGATATAAGGAAAAAGCAGACTGTTTTGAACATCTCCTTCTCTTCCCAACCACCCTGGTGAAAAGAGGGCCTTTTCAAGGGGATATGAGTAAGAGGGGACAGAGGAAAGAGCCTGGAGTATAGAGAGGGGGCAGTAAGCCCAGGTGGGAAGGTGAGATTGCCGAATACCAGGGCCAGCTCAGGTGCAATTAGAGCAACGGGACCTGCTCCCCCTACATGGGGGCTGGTGGAGGTGGCAGAACCTTAGAGCGGGGTTGCTACTGGGGCACCCAGGGAGACTGGGACTCCCATCCTAAGCAGAGGGACTTGAACTCCCCCACCCAAGTTTGGCACAGATACAACTGAGCTGCTCACCCTCAAGTATGACGGAGGCCTTGAGCATATCAGCAGTGGCCAGTGCGGACTGAGGCCAGAGGATCTTCCTGGAATGTGGGGTCTATATTAGACCTTGCTTGAGGGAACCCCAACAAGGGTAAGATTTCTGACCCTCCTGCATGGGGGCTCAAGGAAAAAATTTTTTTAGATGCAGTGATAAGACATTTCTTCCACTCAAGTGAAGTGTTTGCAAATTCCCACTCATGGAAATAGAAGCTAGTTTTCTTACTCCAGGAGATAGTATCCACATCGGAGAACTTCAGGGCTCTAAGTCAACCAGCTACCTACTTCCCCAGGCTGGGGCCTCTCGGCTTTGAAGCAACCAGGCTTGGGGCAAGGAGACCCTGAAGGAACCCTGTGGGATGAGGAGCAGGTGAAGAAAGGTGAATATTCCAGATGAATAGTCTAGAATAAAACAGAATTGAAGAGGGGGAAGACAAGAACTGTCTTGAAATCCCTGAAGGCCATGCTCGACACACCAATGTCCTCGTGAAGTCTTGGCAGTGAACGGGACCACAAGGCAGAGGATCCAGGCAGACACTCTTGGGCTCCACATCCAGAAGGACAGTGGCATTGACACCTGCCAAAGATGTAAACGCTCTGCCTCTTAAGTTCAATTTGATTTTAATCCCTCCATTATTTATTGAGTCCCAGCAGGTCTTAGATGCTGAGCCTTGGAGGTGGGTAGGAACACACCAGGTTGAGCCTTGCGCCAAGCTCACCAGGACGTGGGTGTCCTTGCTTCTACCAGTCAGAGAACCAATGAGAAAGACCATCATAGAAGTCTAATGGCAATGAAGTCCAATCTGGAACCCTGGAGTCCATCCATACATCAAGATGGCCCCATTACTGGAGTGTATATAAATCTTGATTCCTGCTTGGTAGAGAAACACAGGAGGGAGGGAGAGATTGAAGATTAAGGCTGTGTCCACATGTCTTCCAGGCACAGAGTCGCGCTTTGAGGACAGGGGCAGAGCCTTGAGTAGTCTCTGCAATGAAGGCTGCTGGGGCTGGTGCCCTCGGCCTCAAGTGAAACCAGACACCTGATCAGCTCCAAGAACATAACGACTGGGGATGAGGGACTGCCCCTCGGGAGACAAGGCCCAAGACTTTGCCCTTGTACTACCTGGATTGCCTTTTCCTTTGCCTCAGTTCATCTCTCTCTTTCTCTCCTCCACCCACACGGGCTTCATTGCCCTTGAATGTGCCACTTTTCTACCCACCTCAGGGCCTTTGCATAGGCTGCCCTAGGGCCACGTGTAGCCACCCAGGCTGCCTCTGCCTTACCTACCACCTCCCACTAGCTTCTCAGGGCTCAGTTTGAATGTCACTTCCTCTGGGAAAGGGTTTAGAGAGTAGAAAACAGAGTACTTCTACTTCACAACATTCATCCCAATCACCATGAATTGATTTTCCTGTTGAATTGTTATATATCTGTCTTTCTGTCTCAATGGTAAGTCCCTTAAAGGCAAGGACTCTGTCTAACCTATTCGCTGCATCGCTAGTGCGTAGCGTGTATTAGACGCAATACAGAATGAATACGTGACAGTTTTATATGAGAGAGTAGACAGAAAAGGCCTGACTGCTTCCAAGGTTGGCCCTGGCTGGCATCTGGGAACTTGGGATTTCAGAAAGGTTCCCGCCATTCCCAGGACTGGTAAGACTGGTCTAAACCATTTGTACAAACATTATGGTTTACACCGAACACCTGCTTTCTGTCTGGGAGTCTGGAATTTTGGTGAGTTCCAGGCAGAGGGTGCCTGGGTAATCGTCCCCCCATAAAACCTCTGGGCACTTGGTCTCTGCTGAGCTTCTCTGGTTAGCAATATTTCGCACGTGGTGTCACAGTTCATTGCTGTGTGACTTCACGGGAAGAGGACACTTGGAAGCTTGTGCCTGGTTTCTCCCGGACCTCACCCCATGCACCTTTTCCCTTTGCTACTTTTTCTCTGTGTCCTTTCATGGTAACAAATCATAGCCATGAGTACAGCTATATGCTGAGTCCCACAAGTTCCCCTAACAAGTCATTGAACCTGGAAGTGGTTGTGGGGACCCTCAACACAGAGGGTGACAAATTAATACAACCAGACTCTTCTGGAAAGTACTAAACCTAGGTTATTCTCCAAGGCATGTTCTAGGGTGTTCCTTAGCTAAATAGAATTGGGAAATGCTGGGTGAAACAAAGGAAGAATTTTTCAGAAAACAAACAAAAAATAAAATGCTTATGAGGGCTTTTAATAAACTAAGTAAGTGTAAACCTCCAAGGCTAGAATAGATTAATTAGTAGGTCCCAAACCCATTCCATTATAAATCCTTTTATTCTTAGAGCATCCTGTGGGCTGGGGTTCTGTGGGACCCTCTCTAAGAAATGAGGTGCCCAGAGAAGGCAGGCCGTGGAGCTAAGGCTATTGCTACACTGGCTGTGAGGCTGCTGACACTCCCTGTCTTGGAAGTCCCGAAACCCAGAGTGACCAAAAATCTGCAGAGAGGGTTCTGTGCTGCCCCAGAATCTGGAGATGCTTGTAATAAACCCCAGTTCTGAGGGTGATCCATGCATGTGTCTTCTTTGCAACTTAAGGAGCCCAACTAATATAGAATTATCCAAGAATAAACAGTAATATAGTAAATTGGGCCTTTATTAAATGGTTCGCATTTAAGGCTCTTAGCACATCAAACAGCAATATGAAAAAAGACATGTCAATTGACCTTGGGAATAAAAGAGTAAATGTAAGCAACATTTGTCACACTGACAGGCTTGGCAAATAGTGTTTTGATTTGCCAGCAGCCCTACTCCAGACAGCAGCCACTAGTTAGATACATAAACCATTAAGCTAAAAACAGAACTATCATTATAGGCATCATCTAGTAATTTGCAGGTAATTGATGGACATTAGTCATAATCACGCACAATACACAGACACACACACACCCCTGCAAACACGTGTTCTTTCCGCTAATGCCCACTTGTGTTTCATCAAGAGCTTCTAAAACTGGGAAATTTGGAAAAACCAGGCTTTCTGTGCCTTTCCGTATACATATCATAGATCCTTTTGTTCTTAGAGCATCCTCTGGGCTGGGGTTCTGTGGAACCCTCTCTGGGAAATGATATGCCCAGAGAAGGCAGGTCACAGAGCTGACAATGTAAGTACATTGGCCATGAGACCACGGACACACTCGGTCTTAGAAGCCCTGAAACCCGGAGTGATAGAAAGTCTAAAGAGATCGTTCTTGTGCTGTCTCGGGATCTGGGGATCCTTGTAGTAAACCCCCTTTTCTGAGGGTGATTTTGCATTGGCCAGATATCTGCTGAGAAAACCCAACTTACATCCAAAGGGTCTTCTCTAAAATGTCCCTGCCTATCCCGAAAACATCTACTAGCATCTGCAAACCTCTGCTGTCAGCTGCACATAAACATCTATTTTTGGAGGCCAGGATACCTGTCCTAAGTATGGTTGGGTGGGAGCAGTGCTGGGCCTGCAAATTTCCATGGATAGTGAGTGCACTTTCTAGGATGTGTGCTGTCTTTAGAAGCAAGATCTGGAGTCATAGCAGACCCACCTGCTGAGGTCTAAAAATAGGGGAGAAGCACTGTACGTTCAGAATGCAAATCCTCTAAGCACACTCACTCTGTCAAAGCCCAGGGGTGTTTCCTGTGGAACTGCAGCTTCTCATTCTGCGGCAGGGAGCTCTCCTTATATGCTCTATCCCAACAGTTCCCAAGCCATGTTCTGCAGAGTACTATCCACTGTGATGTTAGTAGATTTGCCTGGGCAAATAAATAATCTGGGGAGATGCTGCCTACAAAGTGGCACCATGGTTCCCAGACTGCGCCAAAGCGCTGCAGTGAATTTACAAGGGTACTGTGGGCTATTTTAAATTTTCAAAGGAAATGGTGGTACTCAATTTCTGCCGGACGCACAACTGTTAGCTCAAGCTAGTTCACAGTGTCAACGTAAAGCTACGTCCCATTAGATGTCATTAAACCTTTGCAAAGCTGAGCACTGGGTGGTTGGTGTGATAGGAAGAAAGTGCCACGTGTACATCGGTATGGAACAGGATGTGAGGGTGGTGGTGCCCAATCTGATTTCAAGGTTTGCGAATCTTTACAACATCCATATGCACATTCTATTAGTGAGTGGTTGTGATTATTTAAGGATGAAAGAAAAATATTTTTTCTTTCTATTTATATGTGTTACCTTTTCCAACAGATACAATGTTGCTAGGGCATAAATACTTATTCAGTTCTGTGGCCCTAATTACTTAATAAATAGAGTTGATAGGTATTTCTTTTACCCGTGGAGCACCATGGAAAAATTAATGAGACACTAATGGCACCTAAGAAATTTGGGGAACCTTTGTATTCATGTTTGAAAGGCTCTTTAAAGTCCTGAAAAATAGGCAAACCCAGTGGGAGCCAGCATGCCCTGCACGTCCTTTTGGTACAGCACACCCGTGAGCAGACCGACTTACTCTGACGATTGGGAAACTAGAGATAGATGTTACTCACAATTTACTCTATGATCTGACAGGCTCACAGGCGACTAAAAGCTGACTTATTCCCACTGGTAGTGTTTAAAATTTTTTCTCGTAAGTCATTCATGCAACAAATATTAATTGTGTGCCTACTAAATGCTATGTACCATATGCTTGGTTCTGAGGGTAGAAATTCACAAGACGTGGACTCTCTCTCAAGGAGTTCACTCTCAAAAGGAAGCATTTACATTAATTTATCCAGAAATCCAGCCAATTCTCCTCGCCTTCATGACTGCCAGCTTGGATCAGGCCACCTCCATCTCTTTCAGTAACTGCAGTAGTTGCTGTGATAACCTCCTAACTGGCCTCTCCACTTTCCCCCAGTCCACCTACAGACCACCTTCAACACAGCAGCCTGCATGATCATTTTAAGTCAGATCATGTCATGTCTCTGCTTAGAACCCTTCCAAAGGCATCTCACTTGATTTGGGATAGAAGCCAAAATCTTCATAATGGACAAAAGGTCCTGGGAAATTCTCTGCCACCAACACCCACCCCTATTCCATGACCTCTCTCCTTATCACCAACTAGCTACCCTGCTCACTCACTCTAGCCATAATGGCCCCTGGCTGTTCTTCAATCACACCTGGCAAGTCTCTGCCTCAGGGCCTTTGCGCTTGCTGTTCCCTCAGCTTTCTCCACCTATCTTGACTTTTCCCCAGGATGCGTAGGGCTGGTTCCCTCGTCTTCAGGTCTTTGCCCACATATCCTTTACAGTGAGGTCTTTGATGACCACTCTACTTAAATTGCAACCCTCCTCCCCCCATCCCACTTCCTGTCTCCCAATCCCCTCATCCTGACATCACCATCTGACATACTGTATATTTGATCAATCCTTATTTATTATGTCCACCTTTCCCCACTAGCACGTGAATTCCACGAAGGCAGGGAGTTTTATCCATTTGGTTCACTGATCTAACCCCAGCATTGAGAACAGCGCCAGGCACACCATAGGTGATAATAATTATTGAAGACACAATAATAATGCAGTAGAGTAAGCACAGAGATAGAGATGTGCCCAGGGGATTTGACAGCACCAGCCTAAGCTGGTCTGAACAGATTACAAAAGGACCATCAGCCAGTCATACAAAGGGCATGGAGGGTCATGGCAGGATAGGGAGGTCATAGGCCATTTCAACCACAGGGGATGCTACAAGCAGAGGAAATACAAAACCCAATTTTACATTATAAAATTGTTCCCTAACCAATGACAGGAGAACAAATGGATACAACCAGATGTTCCTCCTCCACTTGTTTGCCATGACTGCTTAATTACCAGTCTCCCCAAGAGAGGGGATTTTTCTGGAGGCTGCTCAGCCTTCTAGCAGATGCAGACTTTATTTACTTCCACAGCAGCCTGGAAAACCCTGACCCAGCCCAGTCTTCTCTGACGGAGACTGAAGCATCCAACACCGTGGGTTGGGGGGTTGGTGAGGACGGGAACGGGGAAGGGGGCTTTGAGGAAGAGGGGCCAGCATGTTCCAGAAGCCTGCTGCTTCTGTATCTTCTGCCCCTAAATCAGGCCCAGTGACAGCACCCATTTGGGAATGGAAGCTGCTCTCCATCAAGTCGGCCCTTAAATCTTGGACCACCTCAGGGGGCTCGATGGAACAGCTGAGACCTGCCTAAACCCTCAGATGTCACCAGGCTAGGATTGGCGCCCCCTAGAAGAGCTTTGCATTTTTTGTTCCTCATGTACCAGGGAGACATAAACAACAACAGTCATTCAGATATCACTGAATGGCCAGCTGTGTCTCCCTCTGGGGTCTCTGTCTCAGGGACTTTGTGCCCACCCAGCCTCTCTGATGGCTACTGAGGCCGAGCTGGGGAGGGAGCAGGAGGAGCCTCTGGGAATTCCAGGGAGGCTCAAATGATGAAAATGTCTGCAAGATGGGGTGGGAGTGCTTTACAGACAGATGGGGTGGACCACCCCCTACAGGCTCCTGTACCACGATGCCCTTCCTGTTGCCCACCAGAGCCTGTTCTGAGCATTGAACCTGATCTGAAAAGATCACGTCCCTGCGTTAAACACAGTGCTTCACAGAGTGCCACAGGCAGCACCTGTGCCCAGGTAATGACAACCATCATCATTAGCAGCTTCTGCACAGCCACCACCAGAAGGTGCCAGGCATGACATGGGAGAAGCCCAGTCCCTATCTTTGTGAACTGGACAGAAATGCTTCTTGCCTTGGTTGGAGGGAAGGGCCAGGCCCCAGGACACCCGGGGCACAATGTCCACTCTTTTCCCATATTCTGGGGAACCAAGATAAACAGGAGCCTCCAGACCGTGGCCTTAGGGAGAACTATAGAGACTCCCTTCTCAGGAAGAGGGGCTCAGGGGTTCTGCCCAGGCTGGGTTTCCAGGGCACACTGAGCCCATGCTGTGCAGTGTGACTCGTGGCAACCAGGTGACAATGGTTGTGAACAGCGGAGGGCCAACCAGAATTACGTACAAACAAAAGAGATTGCAGTTGATAGTACAGAGGCTTTACCTGTGGGCCTTACCTGTAGACATGAGACGGAGGACCCATGGGCAGTGAGACAGTTTGGTCACCTGAGAGTGTTTGCAGGTCGTTCAGGGACTCTCAGGCTCTATTTCCGAGTGTCTGTTCTGAAACTCTAGCTCTTCTCTGGCTTCTGGGATTTTTCAGGGCCACTGTGCTGCTCAACTCCAAGGGGCACCATTCACATCACAGTAGGTGGCCCTGGATTCTGAACTGTTACCTCATCTCCAAAGTCTGCTTTTCTGCCTAGACCCTTAAGATCAGATAACTCAGCTGGAATTTGGAGCTGGGTTTTACCCCCTGATGCTATCCTTTGGATCACTTTTGGTGCCACACTCTGCAAAGCAGAGACTTGACCACCACCAAGATCCTACCCAAATCTAGAGAGAATGAGATGACACAAGGAAGACGTGAAACCCTGGAGACAGTGGCAAGACTGAAGGGACTGCCACGTGAAAACAGCTGAGGTGTCACTTCCACAGAGAGGCTCCGCTTACCACATCTGTTGATGCTGCCTGCCATAACCCATCAGCTACTCCACGTTAGCATCTCACAACATGTGCCACTACCTGAATGGCTTCTGTGATGGGCTGAGTGTTTGTGTCCCCCCCAAAATTCATATGTTGAAGGCCCAACCCTCAGTGTGATGGTGGGACCTTTGGGAGGTAACTAGGGATAGATGAGGTCCCAAGGATGGGCCCTCATGATGGGATTAGTGCCCTTATAAGAAGAGATGCCAGAGGGCTTGCTGGCTCTCTCTCTGCCATGTGAGGACACAGGGAGAAAGCAGCCATCTGCAAGCCAGGGAGAACCTGACCATGCTGGCACCCTGAGCTTGGACTTCCAGCCTCCAGAACCATGAGAAAATTAATTTCTGTTGTTTAAGCCACCCAGCCTATGGTAGGTTGTTATGGCAGCCCAAACAGACTAAGACAGATTTTGGTGTCAGGAGTGGGGTCTTAAATATGGCACCATTCCCTAGGGTGACACACCAGCTACCTGGTATCACTTTGATTACACTGGACCACTTCCAACATGGAAAGGGCAGTGTTTGGTCTTACTGAAATAGACACTTACCCTGGAAATAGATTTTCCTTCCCTGCTCACAATGCTTCTACCAAGACTACCATCCATGGACTTGCAGAGCTCCTTAGCCATCAGTCATCATGTACTCCACACAGCATTACTTCTGACCAAGGAACTCACTTCATAGCTAAAGAAGTATGGCAGTGGGCCCATGCTCATGGAAGTCACTGGTCTTACCAGGTTCCACCATCCTGAAGCAGCTGGCTTGATAAAATAGCAGAATGGCCTTTTGAAGACTCAGGTACAGCACTACTGAGGTGACAATACCTCGCATGGCCGGGGCAAGGTTCTCCAGAAGGCGGTATATGCTCTAAATCAGCACCCAATATATGGTGCTGTTTCTCCCCCAGGCAGGATTCATGGGTCCAGGAATTAAGGGGTGGAAACAGGAGTGGCTCCACTTACTATGACCTCTGGTGACGCCCTAGCAAAATTTTTGCTTCTGTTCTCATAACCTTATGCTACGCTGGCCCAAAGGTCTTAGTTCCCAAGGGAGGAATGCTTCCACCAAGAGTGGCCACGATGACTCTGTCGTACTGGATGTTAAGACTGCCACCAGGCCACTTTGTCCTCCTCAGGCCTCTGAGTCAACAGGCAAAGAAGGAAGTGACAGTGCTGGCCAGGGTCACTGATTCTGACTACCAAGGGGACACCAGACTGCTACTGCACAGTGGAGGTCAGGAAGAGTGTGTCTGGAATCAAGGCCATCCCCTGGGGTGTCTCTTGGTCTTACCACACCCTATGATTAAGGTCAATGAAAAACCAAAACAACCCGAGGCAGGACTATTAATGGCCAGACCATTAGGTTTGGGTCATCCCATCGGGTAAAGAACCATGACCAGCTGAGATGTTTGCCAAAGGCAAAGCGAAGAGGTCGTGAAAGGAGTTAGTTATAACTATGACAACGTGACCCATTACAGAAATGAAGACTGTAATGAGTATTCCTCTTTATTTTGTTATGAATGCTTGTGTGTATATATTTGTATATATACCTATTCATATATATGTATATATACACATACATGCACATATATTAAGCAAATGTATTTGTTTAACTTTCTCTCTTATTCCCTTATCACGTAACATAAGGTATAATGACTTTACATTGTAGTATTTACGTATTGTCATTTTCACATCATAGTATTCAAGTTACAGGAGAAGAGTAAATATTGCTCAAAGGGGTTATTGCATTTTCAGATGCATGCAGGATAGTTACACCATGTTAAGCAGAATCATAAGTTTGTTATTGTCTTTATTTGGCGGTTAAATATGTCTTAAGGAGATGCATACGGGTGCCAAGTTGACAAGGGGTGGATCTGTGATGGTTAATTTTATGTGCCAACTTGACGGGACACAGGGTGCTAGGCTATTTGGTCAAACTTTGTTCTGGGTGTGTCTGTGAGGGTGTTTCTGGATGAGATTAACATCTGAATCAGCAGACTGAGGAAAGCAGATTGCACTCCCTTATGTGGGTGGGCCTCATCCAATCCATTAAAGACCTAAATAGAACAAAAATCTGAGAAAGGGACAATCTACTCTCCCTCTGTCTGTCTTCAGTCTGGGACATCAGTCTCTCTCCTGCCTCCTGATTCAGACTCCCCGGCTGGAACTTACACCATCAGCCTCCCTGGGTCTCCAGCTTGCCAACTGCAGATCGTGGGACTTCTCAGCCTTCATAATCATGTGAGCCAATTCCTTAAGATAAATTACAGATATGTACACAGTCGGCCCTCTGTATCTGTGGGTTTCACATCCACGGAGTCAACCGACAGCAGATTGAAAATACTGAAAAGTAATCATAATAAACAATAATACATTAAAAAAATACAAATAAAAAATACAGTATAGGCCGGGAGCAGTGGCTCACGCCTGTAATCCTAGCACTCTGGGAGGCCGAGGCGGGCAGATTGTTTGAGCTCAGGAGTTCAAAACCAGCCTGAGCAAGAGCAAGACCCCATCTCTACAAAAAAAAAATAGAAAGAAATTAGCTGAACAACTAAAAATATATAGAAAAAATTAGCCGGGCATGGTGGCGCATGCCTGTAGTCCCAGCTACTTGGGAGGCTGAAGCAGAAGAATCGTTTGAGCCCAGGAGTTTGAGGTTGCTGTGAGCTAGGCTGACACCACGGCACTCTAGCCCGGGCAACAGAGTGAGACTCTGTCTCAAAAAAAAAAAAAAAAAAAAAAATACAGTATAACAATTATTTACATAGCATTTGCATTGTATTAGGTATTATAAGTAATCTAGAGATGGTTTACAGTATAACAGAGGATACGCAAAGATAATATGCAAATAACCATTTTATAACAAGGACTTGAGCATCTGCAGATTCTGGTATCTACAGAAGGTACTGAAACCATACCCCTGTGGATACTGAGGGACAAGTGTGTGTGTGTGGGCTCAATATAGTATAGATAGATAGATAGATAGATAGATATCTCCTACTGATCCTGTTTCCCTGGAGAACCCAGAACAATACAGTTTATTTATAGGAATGTATTTGTTAATTGCCTGTCTTCCTCTGCCTGCATGTAAGCTCCATTTAGAACAAGGATTCTGTGCATCTTGTTTACCCTAGTACATGCAGTGCCTGGCTCGGTGCCCGGTACACAGCAGATGCTCAATAAATACGTGCGAATGAGGAGTTGGTGGTGTCAGAGAAGCTAGAAAAAGAAAGTGTTTCAAGAAGAATGAGGTCATTGGCAGCAAACCCTTTTGAGGGGCCCGGCAAGAGAGGACAGAGAGGGCCTATGGGTTTGGCAATGAGGAGAGAGGTGGTGGCCCGTTCCCAAGCAGTGTCAGTGCAGTGGCAGGGCTGGAACAGGGACACAGTGGGGAAGAGGTTCATAGGAAGGGCACAAGTGAGACGAGACACGAGGTGTAGACAGCTCTCTGGAGAAGAGGCTTTGAAAGAAGAGGGTCAAAGGCAAGCTACGTTTAAACAAAAGCCTTTTGTGCCCCCTAATCAGAACACACTCATTTCTACCTTTCTCTCCTGGCCATGCCTTCCTGTGGCTTCTCTCGGGGCACACACCATTAATCATCTCTCATTACTTTATTTTTTTAATAGAATAAGCAAGTTCATGGGCATTTGTTTCAGTCTGATATTCATTCTCTTGGCAGGATAATAATTGATACATTAATTGACCTCATTAATCAGCAGGGACAATTAGAAAGATGTAAGTGGAGGACAATTTGCTGTGTAGCTTGTTTGAGAAAGAGGGAAAGGTCACTACATCTCAGAGTCAGAACCAGATACTGCCATGGCTGACTGACTCCTCACTAATCCACCTGCTTGGATCCATGCAAGCAAAGTGGACACAAGAGAGCTCCAAGGAAAGTTAAAACTCAGTGGCTTGATATGGGTCTGTTATTATTGCAGGGCTCTGCCTCCCCTGAAGCCCTGTTCCTCTGGGCTTCTGTTCCTTGAGCCTTTGTTCCTCGGGGAAAACAGGTCTGCCTTGCTCTAGAGATTTCCAAAAAGGCTGATGAAACTACAACTGTAGCAGATGAACCTCTTAAAATGTAGTAAGAAAGCATGCTACTTCCAAGCAATCTCTGGTGACTCTTTTGATCAAGTGGAGTTTCTGTGCCAAGTGCATTATCATCATCTTCATTTCCTTTTGAAAGAGTTATTGGGTGGGAAAAGCAGGAAAATGTGACAGATATGGAATATCTTAGTTTCAACAAGGCATTTATAAATGCACGAGAAGGGGAAAGGTGAGCCAGACTCCATCACAATGAGACCGATTGGCTCCTGGCTCGACGACTGTACACAGACACCAACCAGAATAGGGCTGTAGTGGCCTGCGATTGAGCTGAATCCTCAGTCCTGCCCTGCCCACCATAATTTTTAAATAAACTCCTAATTGTGGAATAATTTTAGATTTAGAGAAAATCTGTAAAGATAGCACAGAGCGTTCCTATATACTCTTCATTCAATTTTTCCCAATGTTAACGTCTTATATAACCACGGTACAGTTGTAAAGATGAAGGGATTAACGTTGGTATTTTACTACTAACTAAACTATATCTCGATGTTTCCTGATTTTCCACAAATGTCCTTCTTTTGTTCTAAGATCTGGTCCAGGATACTACATTGCATTTCCCTCGTAATTTTTAACATCTTTTCTGGGCACAGTGGTGGCACTCAGGTCAATGTACGACCGGGGTGAAGCCAGCAGGGTGCCCTGGGTGACCAAGTTGGGAATCCAAAAGGCTTCCACAGGTTTGACCTAGAGGACCTGCATTAAGGACAGACAAGAGCAAACTTTTGCCCTTGGGTCCTAGACCCAAACTGTAAAAGGAGTTTCCAGACAGGCTATTGCCAAACATTCTTGGAGTTCACAAGTCATCTCTGATCACGTGACATGGTACTAAGAAAGCGTACAGACCTTAGGATGCCTTCCCGGGACTAGAGCCTCCACGAGGAGAACGTGATGATTCCAGTCTGTCCTTGTGGGCTTGTTTACCTCCTAAATGCTTTTCTTTTTTTTATTTCAGCATATTGTGGGGGTACAAAAGTTTACTTTATGTATATTGCCCTTGCCCCCACCCCAATCAGAGCTTCAAGTGTGTCCATCCCCTAGACGGTGTGCATCGTACTCATTAATAAAAATCCCTTAGAAACACAGGAATAAAGAATAATATAATAAGCACCTGTGTATTCAGCGTCCACTAAGGACATGAAACACTGTGAACACAGTGCAGCCCTTGGGGAGCTCCCTGTCCCCTTGGCATGGGGACAAGATCTTTCCTAATCTGGCCTCTGCTGCTTCTCCCATCAGTCACTGGCTCTCATGCCACATAATAATCACAAGCCAGCGAAAGCCAACCAACCCCCAGCTTTCCAGCTGTAGAAGGAACAAACTGTTCTTCCTCTGCTCTTACTCTACAACAATCAACACAGAAGACTTCTGTGACCTAATGGGGGGAGGTTCCCCACACACCAAGCAAGTAGTGGATTCTGCGGCAGACACCAGCTGGTGTCCTCCGATTCAATCCAATTCCGACACTAGCTACCTGGAGTTAGCACCAGATCCCACAGGTTGACGGCTCAGACCCCAAGAATGAGCCCCCTTCAGATGCCGAGCGCAAGCCCCAGGTGTTCACCTGCGCTTCTGATGGGCAGGCTACACCTTGGCCTTCCCACAGTCCCCTCCTCGAGTTCAAGCAGCCCACAGAGCTCAGGGAAACACTTACATTTACTGGTTTGTTGTAAAAATGTCACAAAGGATACCGATAAACACCCAGTGAAGAGATGTACAGGTTAAGGAATGGAGAAAGTGTGTCCCCCCTCTGGGCACACCACCCTGCAGGAACCTCCCCAAACCCAGTCTTGTTGAGTTTTTATGGAAGCTTCCTTACATGGGCATGATTGATTAAATCATTAGTCATTGGAGAGCAATTCAACATTCGGCCCCTCTCCCCTGCCTAGAGTTTAGGGTTTGGGGCTGAAAATCCCACCCCTTTAATCATGGCTTGGTCTTCCCAGTGGACAGCCCCCATCCTGAAGCTACTTAGGGGTGGCCAGCCAACAGTGAGCTCATTAGCATTCAAAAAGACATCACTCTGGAGATTCCTAGGATTTCTGCAATTGTGTGCCAGGAGAAGAGACACAGACAAGACCACACTGGCCATATGAATGTGATGCAATTTCCAGAATATCACCATGGTACATCCACTTAGGACCCTTGACACCCCATTCCGCCACTGGACTGTTTCCCCAACTTACTCATCCCCTGCTGTCTCCCAACTCCGTTTCTTCTGTAAGACTTCTTGCAGCAGCACCTCCTTAGCAACACCTTCCCGATTCCTCCAGGGGCTCTGCCTCTGAACGCTCCTTGCTCTGCACACACCTCCCCGCGCCACACCGGCTTGTCTGTTTCCTTCACGTTCCTGCCTCAAGAGCTCCCCTGCCCCAGGAAGGCCGGGGCCCACGTCTGCTCCCTCTCTGGATCCCAGAGCTAAGCACAAGGTGCTTGGGGAACAGGTGAAAGGCCTGCAGTTTAGTGTAACAATTAAGAAAATGGTCTCTAAAACTAGCAGCACTTGGGTTTGCACCCTGGCCCGGCTGTGAGACTGTGGGGAAGTGTCTGTGCCCCATTTCCCCTTGTCAAATGCAGGGTTAGTAATGGTATCTACCTCACAGGGTGTAGAGATGCTTCAGGGACTTAATACAGGTGAAATGTTTAGGATGGTGCTTAGCACATAGTAAGCGCTCAACGGCTATTATAATTATTTCTATCAAGGTGTTTAGCACTTTGTAGCTATAGTCAGCTGGGTTGGGTTTGCACAAAAACAGGAAGGACCTGTGTTAAGGACTTGGGTTTGGGGCTTATTTGGGAGTGGACCCCAAGAAGCACAGTGAGGGGAGGAATGGGAAACAGGGAAGAAGAGGGAGCTGAGAAACGGGCCCTGGTCACATGAGGAGTCTTTGTGGGTAAACGGAGCCAAATCCATTGGGGAATGCTGGGAGCAACTATAGAACATGCATCTCAGAGCCACCCTATTGCAGGGAGAGGAGGCTGGGGTATTTAGCCCCCAACTCCCTCCTTTTGGGCTGCTGGTTGCTCTGGGACATTGGCTCCAACGAGTGAGCTATGGACGGGGCATCCATTGGATCTGCTGGGTCTCCCCTCTGCTCCCATTCAACACCTGAGCAGACGGGGGCGGGGCAAATGCCCGGCAGGACTTCCGACTGTGCCCTGGCTGCTTGGCATCCTGGTCTCCTCCAGTCTCTCCAGCGCCACGGACCCTGCCCTGATCTCTCTGCTGGACCCCATCTTGACCACAGCCTCCCAAGGGCTGGCACTGCAGAGATGCCACAGTGCTGGAGACTAATTCAAGTGCCCAGCCAGCCGGCCATGCCACCCTCCGCACCAGGCCAATGGCTGGCAGGAAGCTTCCTTCTCTCTCTCCTAGACCCCCAAACCCTGCGCCTCCCTCACCACTTCCATTCAGAGGTTGTTTTCTGCAGCTTTAGCAATGGGAGGCTCCTGGCAGGGACGATGGCCTGGCATAGCGGCAGGACCCAGAGCCACACGTACAGCGGTTACATTGATTGGTGGCCCAGTCCCCGCCCCCTCCCAGCAGGCGGCTCAGAGGCTGGGCCTGAGAGGTGGGTGGAGAGGATCCATCTGCCAGACTCCTACCCTCCGGCCCCTGCCTCCTCCTCCTGGCCCCCGGGTTTTCATCACTCCCTTCCACACCCCCTCACTTGTTTGTCCCCAGTGCCTGATAATTAGGGTGTGTTTATTAAACCATGGCCCTGGCTCTGCTCACCCGGACTCTGCCTACCGTAGATTTTCCTGCAAGGACTGCAGAGATCGTAAAAACAACAACCCACCTTGTCTCTCTGGCTTATTTACTAACTTGGCCATAAATAATCAGGGCGATTTGCATATTACTACTTGGCTTTTTATAGCACCACACATCTGAGTGCTGGCAGGCAAGCTGGGGGTTGGGGCAAGGAGGTGAGCCATGCGCTGGGCTGGCAGTGACATTGGCCAGAGCTGCTTCTGATCTCCCCCTTGAACCCAGATTGTCTGGCAGGCAGGGCTTCTCCTGGCCTAAGAGCAGAGAGAGAACCAGCATGGAGGTGGGGGCATGGGAGGAGGGAAAGCCAGGCACAGTCACCTGGGCAGGGCAGAAATGGGCACAGCTGTAGCAGGAGGGTGATAACTCCAAGATGTCCCTTTGCAAAGGATGGCTTTTGAGCTGGGGGAGGAAAGCCCCTTCCCCAAGCTCTTGCATCACATAGAATTTGGTCAAAGCAGAGTGCTCATACATTTTAATCAGGCCTCTGCCATTTACTTGCTGTGTGACCCTGGGCAGGTCACTTCCCCTCTCTGATCCTTGTTTCCTAATCTGTAAGATGAAAAAATGACAGTGCCTTCCCTAGAAGATCTTTGTGATGATTCAATGAGTTAATATAAGGAAGGGCCTTAGCATGATGCCTGACATAGAGCACGGGCTTGATGTTATTACGACAATGATATTAAAACAAATCCTCCACATTTCTATAGCTACCAAAAAAATTATGAAGAAAAATAAACCAAGACCTACTCTAAGGAAAGAGAAACTGTCAGGCCCCAGTGTGCAAGGCTGTGGCACCAGCAGGGAGATAAGCAAAGGCCCCACGCAGCAGAGGGACTCTCTGTCTGCCGAGGCAGGTGAGACCGGGAGCAGGCCGGGTCTAGAGCCAGAACCGCCACCTGCGCCTGCTGTCTGGGTGCCTGGGTATTGGGGTGGGTGTCAGCCCGGAGGGTCTCGGCACACAGCTGGACATCAGCACTGCTCACCCTGCCTTATTAGCCTCTGGTCTAGGCCGGCCCAGAAGCGTGGACCCTGCACCCCACGCTGCAGCCCTGGGTTGCATTTGTGCTCCACCCCCTGTCAGACACGAGGCATTTTTACAAACTGGAAGCCCCGGATGCTAAATCCTTGGATCTCCACTCGCCTTGAAACTTGGTGGGGCTCCAGCCCAAACCAAGCTTTAGGATCTGCTGCCTTTTGGGCCCTGGTCAGTGAATGAAATGTCCCAGGCAATGAAACCCAGCCATGGTCCCCACCTGCAAATCAGGAGACTGGGCTACTTGCTATGTCCCAAGGGACAGAAGCATGAGGGGTCATGGCAGGGCACAAAGAAAAGAGCAGTGACAACAGTAACGTAACCTGATAAGGCCCTGCAGCCCTAAAGGGTTCCCCAAGCCACAGCTCAAGTACTGGGTGACGTTGTGACCATGAGGTCAAACGAAAAAGGATGAAGTTATCAATATCACCAGCCGTCTAGGTGCTTCCAGCAACAGCTACACCCCAATGGCTGGGACAGGCAGGTTGGGGGCCCATGGGGCCTTCTTCAGTGCCAGAAAGGCCACCACCTTCCTGGCACACAGCTTCCTGCCAGGTGTGCCCCTGCCTGGCACCCTCTGCCCTCCCACGCTACCCTTCCTGAATACTGAGGCCACCAAGGTGGGTCCCCCAGGCCATCTCAACTCTAGCACTCTACATTTCCTTCGCAAAGCTTATCAAAAGCTGTAATCATTTTGTTTACTTCTTCATTTACTTATTAATCTCTCTTACCAGAGGCTAAGTTTGGGAGCACCGGGAATTTGTGTGTTTCCTTCCCCCTCTGTTCTCCGAGGGTGACCACGTGGCCCAGTATAAATAACACATTGTACAGTTGCCCTCAGCGCCTGGCCCCTGACAGGTGCTCAGTGAACACCTGGGGAATGAATGAATGAATGAATGAATGAATGAAAAAACACGAGCAGCGGAAGCTGACATTGCTGGTTTTGCAGCCCACCCTGGCTCCTGGTGGGCACCTCGTGCTTTCCTAATTTCCCTGCCCGGATGTCTGTCTGTACCCCTGTCAGACTCTTACCCCGCTGGTCCCACCTCATCTGTGTTTGTTCAAATGCTCACCCCTCTGCACCCCAGCCAGGCTGGACCCCCAGGTCCCACAGGGCCACCCCTGGCCACCCCTGGGCTGCCAGGAGCCACAGCCACGGCCGCAGCTGAACCCCTGAATCTCACCACTTGTGAGATCTAGAAGAGAGGGAAAGAAGAAAGCCAGGAAAGCACAGGGTGCCAGGGCCTGAGGGCGAGGACAGGGACAGGAAAGGTCAACAGAGGTGGGTGCCACGGAGGACGAGGAGGCCCTGCCAGGAACAGACCCCTGGGTTGGGGGGATGGCGAGCATCCTGGGAAGAGGATGTGCAGGTGAGGGGGGCCCTGAAACACGGCTGCAGGGGGCTAAGGGATGTACAGGATGCTCCACTCTGGGGAAAAGCCATGTGCAAGTGTGGGGCTGTGTGTGGCATCAGTGGTTCTCCCCGGGTGGCAACGTTACAGCTGACTTTTAAAAACTCTCCTTTGTAATAGTCTTCACTTTCCAAGTTTTCTATAGTTAGGGTAAATTGATATAATGAAAACATACATATCAAAGCAAGGCAGGAGAAAGACCAGGAGGCTGAGGACGCAGAGCCCCTGCGGGGGCAGAGGCGGCAGCAGCAGCCGCTGGGGCAGGTGCTCTGGGGGAAGCGCCCCCCAGCGCGCCCCCCCTCTGGGCATCCTGGAATCCCTTCTCATCTGGAGCCGCACTGCTCAGCTCCCAGGCAACAAATGTGGGATTTGTGCAAGTCATGGGGCTCCCTGTTTCTATTTTTTTTCCTTCGCTCTTGCACTTTGTATTTTGTAAGAATCTAATTTTAAACTCTCCAGATGCTATATTTTTGATCTTTTCCATTGATTCTAGGCGGAAATGGAGTAACAGAAGTGCCGTGAATCTTTGTAATGGAAAAAGATAAAAAGGCCATGAAAACTTGGAAAGCGGTCGCTGTCCAGTTTCCTCCCAGCCAGGCCTCGTCATGGAGGGGGACCGGTCCTCCCCCACCCCTGCCCCTGCCCTGAGACGTGCAAGGGCCCCACCCACCGCAACCCCAGGGCCCAGCAGCGTGGGCTCTATGCCTCTACTGGAGGCAGCTACTGCACAAGAGACCATAACCTGGAGGTGCGGGAGAGACTCTGGGTGAGAGGGAAGCTCACGCTTCCTAACCCCTTCAGCAAGCTTCCCTCACAACTCTGGGACATTTACCAACATCTGAAGACATGTTTGGTTTCTGCAATGGGGGCGGGGGGCTGCTGGCCGGCCAGGGATGCTGCTGAACATCCTACATGTGGAGGACGGGCCTCTACAACAAAGAATGTCTGTAGTCCCAAATGTCAATAGTGCCGCCATGTGTAAAGCCCTCTGGACGCTTTCATGAGTACCGTGTCACTCTGACAGCAGGGCGGCTCATCCTTGGACTAGCCCGACGTTCATCAAGGCTGCCTCACGGAGGAAGACAATGTCCTGGCTGCCCCTTAGCACCGAGGGCCATGGCTCACTGCTTCTGTGCCATCCTGGTGTTACCGGTGGGGCTCCAGGGCTCGACTGCCTGAGTTCATATCCCAGCACCACCACTTACGAGTCACTGCATCTCCTTGAGCCTCAGTTTCCTCATCTGTAGAATGGGAACATCTATTTCATAGGGTTCTTGTAAGAATTAAAAGAATGAATACAGGCAAAGTGCTTAGAACAGTGCCTGGCACATAGTAGGTGCTCAATAGATAGGAACCATTAATATTATTACCCAGATGCAGGAGAGGAATCCCTGGGCACCAGCACTCACGGTGACTGCAGCCTGTCTCCGCCACCACTCACAGAGGCACAACTCCCACCCTGGCTCCCACAAGACCCCTTGGAGGCCTTATAGCCTGTTACTATTACTGCATCTATGTGCACAGCCCAAGTGTTATCCATCCTCATTTTCCAAATGAGGGAATTGTTGGGTCAGTTCCGCGAGGGGAAGTGCATTAAGTCTTTCTTTGTCTATGTATGGGGTCCCCAAATCAGTACACCGGGATGGGACAAGACCCCAGTGTAGGGAACTTTCTGGCCTCCTCTCCAGTGGGGAGTCAAGCAGGACAGACGTTGCTCTTTGGACCCCCAACTTCCTGACCCTGGTGAGTCTAAAATCAGCAAAAGCACATCCTACCATTGCCCTTGACCTCCCTGGGACCCAGATGCTGGCAACAGCTTAAAGCAAGACCAAGCGAGCACCCACCAGGCCTCCTGAGACTCCACAGTGGCATTTCGAGGCAGCAACACTCGGACTCAGCCTAAAAATAAACCCTTAAGCCTTCAGCTATTTTTATTACCAAGTAACACATGTCATTGACATCCATTATGGGTGTCCATGGCATACACGACTGGTAACAAAGGAGTAGCTGATACATTCTGACAGTCACTTTAATGTGTACGCTTTAAAATGGCCAAGCCAGGAAGTCCCGCTGTGGCCATGTTTCAGGACGCACATTTAAGCTGGCAGAGCTGAAGACCAGGGACGTGGAGGATGGGGAAGGTGGTGGAGAGGGCAGAAGGAGGGGTGCTCACGGCAGGATGGGGAGCATGAGATCCCAGGGTGAGGGCCCATCCAAGGTCGAGGCAGCAGGCAAAGGAGGACGGCCAAGGGCAGCCTCCAACGCTTGCATCTGGGGCTGGCTCTGCCCAAGGCCCCAGCCCCATCCTTGCTTCTGCTGGTCTTTAAGGCTCTTTTCTCTGACCCCAAAACTGACAGTCCCCAGGGAAGCAAAGGGGGAACAAAACTGGTTACAGAAACCCATGCCCAAACCCTTATCAGCAAGAGGAGGTTTCCCAAACCCCTCCCTCCCTTGGAGGGGTCACTTTGTTCTGAGAGTGTCCCCTAGACAGCCTGGAACAAACCTGCCTCTTCCCTCCTGTGCCCAGTTCGGCCTTCGGGTCCCCCAACCTTTTCTTTCTTTGCCCACCTCAGCCTCCCTGCTCTCAAAGATGGGACCTAACTGCTGGGCACACAGCAGTGCAGATGCCAAGCAGCAGACCCCAACAGGCCCGGGCTGCTGTCCAACTCACCAAGGCTCTGGGCAGTAAAACAGTCTAGAAGCATCCATTAGACACCATCCCCAAATCACCCCTTCCCTCCACGGCCCTAGGTCTGCCTGGGTACGAAGGCATTCCCACCCTCAGTCTCTGCATGGCCAGCTGCACCATGCCCAGGGCACTGACTGGAGCCATCAGGCCTGGGTTTAAGTCCTTCTCCGCTGCTCACCAGCTGCTTGAGCTTGGGACAGTGATCTGACCTCTCCAAACCTCAGTTTTCTAATCTGTGCAGTGGGGGGTGACAATGCCCACCTCATGGAATTGTAAGGAGTAAACGAGATAATTCACAGAAAGCCTTTAGCACTGTGCCTGGAACATAATAAATGCTAAAAAAAAAAAAAAAAGTGTACATTTCTGGTATTATTATTACCATCCATATGCACAAACTCTAAAGCCCGAGTTCTGAACCTGGGGCTCAAAGATGGGCTCCATGGAGTCTGTGAGTCCACGCGCTGAAGTGGAACGCGATATTCTAAATGAATGTGCGTCTATCATGCCGGAGAGTCTGTGGCTATCATTGGATGTTCAGGGCGGTCCACAAGGCCCCCCCCCAAGTCAGGAACCTGAGACCATACTGCACAGTGGTCAAGGCTGTGGGCACTGAAGTCCGACCGCCGGGGTCCAAATCCTGGCTCCGTGTGACCTCGGCAGGTCACTTCACCCTTCTGGCTTCAGTTTCCATCCCTAACATGGGGACAATAATAACACGCACCTCGTGGGGCCACCGAGAGCCCTAAACGAGGTGCTGCGTTTCAAGTGGAGAAGAATCTGAGCGCACAGCCGTGCTCTACATATGAGGGTGTTTCATACAGACACACACGCGCCGCACACATTCTCATCTGTCTAGATCTGCAATGAATACACTGCACATGCAAATCGCGGTGGACGTGCTCCTCTTTCTGACCAGGAGCGGCTGCTCCCAGGCCTGCTTTTGCTGCCTCCCACCCCCCTGCTTGCTTGTTCCCTCTCACACCCCACTCTCTGCCTTGGAATTTCCTCTCTCAGCGTTCCCAGATCCCTGGTGTTTTGAAACACCACCCAAGTCAGCAGAAGGAAGGGGCAGAGGAAGGAAAGGAGGGGAGAATCGAAAGAATCCACTGCCAGGGATGGGGGACAGGGTGTGAAGCCAGAGGTCCAAGTTCTGGAAGCTGCCAAGGCCCCAGGGGCCGGCGCCGATGTGGGGTCAGAGGTCAGGAGCAGAGTCCAGCTGCTGGGAAAAGGGGGCCGGCCACAGGCAGGTGGCGTCTGGCCCTGGACAGAGAGACGGGGCTCAGGGCGGCTCAGGCACCCCGCAGCACAGCAGGCATCGGAGTGTCCTGGCTGGGGTGCTAAGCCCTGGGCCCCCTCTGGGAAGGCCGGGCTGCTCCACGGTCAGCTGGGCAGGACAGGCCCGGGGTCACTGTCCACAGCCCAGCAGGGATGGGGAAGTACTCAATAATCAAATTAGAAACCTCACAAATTCCTGGAAATGAGAGCGAAACAGCTGTGCTTGGAGGGAAACGGCGATCAATGGTATCGCAGGCCGGTCACGCCCTGGCGGACTCACGGAGAAAGCTGCTCGGCTCCCGCAGCCCCCGGCGAGGGCACACGCCGGGCGGACGTGGTCACCCGCACCAGGACGGTAACCGGCAGCCAGAGGAGGCTGGCGTCGAGGGGTGCACGCCAGAAACAACCCTGCTCCCTCACACACGATTCCTTTCAATGACTCACAGCCCTGGGTAGTGATTAGAGGGAGAAATATTGAGAAATATGTTTACTCCAGTTCTACGCTTGATCGGAACGAAACACACATCATTAGCCATAAAAGGAGGATTAAGACAACAGAGCATTATTTGCGAATGATAAGCAGACATGGGCACAGATATAAACACGCACAGAAGATGCAAATCCGAGCAGCCAATGCTTAGTCCTATTGCTACTGGAACTCACTTCTTCCATCCTGCCTGGATTGGGTGGGTGCACCCTCGCAGGGCTCCGCTCCATCTAACAGACTGTAAAGAACGGGCCACGGACTTGTCCGTAAGCAACCAATACTCTGCCATTCTGGGGAGCCAGGGCCCCCCGGGGTCGCCAAGAAAGGCCTCAGAGATCATTGTGAATAGGCCAGGAGCCTGCAACATAAGCGTCACCCGTGAGCTTGCTGCAAATGCAGAATTTGGGGCCACATCTCTGCACCACTGAATCTGAATGGGCACTTGAATGGGCACATCCCAGATGATGTGCGTGCACGTGAAAGATTGAGAAGCATCCGTCCAGACCAGTCTGCCAACACTTTAGAAACTAGGGGCTCCTTACAATCCACATAAAATGGTCACTTCCATCTTTAATGTGGCTTAAAATTTCAAAATACGGTGAATAAAACAAGTTGAAGAGAGGGTCATTCTGCAGGTGCTGTTTCAAGCTGCACACAGGATTCCCTGCTGTCTCTCACCCCCCGTGACGCCAGGAAGTCGGGGTTGCGGGAGCCACATTCCCCGGGGAAGCATCACCCGTGTAGAGCTACAGCCCCACTGTGCAGGTGGGGTGTCTGGGGCCCAGCGAGGGGCCGCCACAGAAGTCCCTGCTTCTGCACAGATGCTTCCAGAAGCAGGGCACTTGAGGCTTCATGAGGCAGGGAAGTTCCAGCTAGATACAAGTGCTAGAAACGAGTTGAAGTTTGCTCCCCTGCAACGGCCATCTCACAGCCTGAGTGCCACCAAGTGACGTGGGCTTTGTCAACAGTCCTCATTTCCCCTAAGAGTCTCCTTCCTCCAGGTAAACACCCCAAAGTCCTCCAACACCCACCTTGCAACATAGAGTCCCTCTTCATCCTGATCATTCTCCTGAGGTCCCACTTGAGTCTGTCAACGTCTCTCTTTGGGTATGAGTGGGAAGGAGGATACTACAGCATTTCCCTTTTCCTTTACATTTAACTTTGTATTAATCGAACATGCATTCTTATTATAAAAATAACACAACTGCGTTACCAAAAACTTTTAAATACAAAAGCTTAAAAAATCATTTATAATCAAGCCATCCTCATACCCACATTAATCCCATGTTGCTGTATTTCCTTCCAGCCTTGTTCATGTGGGTATATGTTCTTACATAGTGACATACATAATGCACAGATAAGTCCGTAACCTGTTTTGTTTTTTTAACTTACACATTTTCCTGTGCTGTGATGGTCTTGATCATTAGCCTTAGCCTCCCCCTCCAGTGTGTAACTAAGAACTAAACTCAGGCTTCTGAAATGGTTTGACCAGTTCGGAATAAAAAGAGAAGAGTTTCTCCACCAATGCTTTCTCATGGCAGCCTGTTACCCCATTGTTCGAACTGTCCCCCTCAGGGTTTTATGACTGAGGTAACTCCTTCACCCTGCACTGGTGTCATCTACTTTTAGGAAGGCCTAAATGCACAGGGTATTCATCCATTTATTCATTCACTGGACAAGTATTCGCTGAGACCCAGGACATAACGTAGCAAGTAGTGTGTCAGGGGCTGTTCCTAATGGTTAGCAGGGGGCTCTGGTCTCACGAGCCCATGGAGCTTTCACGGGGGTGGTGAGCTCAGCACAGCAGCAGTGCACAGGAAGGGAAGAGACACACGTGTAGTGAGAACCCATCGTGGGCCAGGCATGGGTGCTTGACATGCACACATCGGTTCGTTGAGTCCTCTCCACAACTCGCCCGCTTTGCAGATGAAGACGAAGGTCAATGGTACTTGCCCAAGGTCAAAGAGCTAGTAAATGGCAGAGTCAGGATTCAAACCCAGGACTGCCTGACTCGAAAGCTCTTTCTGAGTTCTCTAAATTCACACTAAGATTATAAGAGGCTCTTTCTCTCCTGACGCTCCAGTAGGCTCTAGAAATTTTAAAGGGCCATTATGAGACACTCCCAAGAACAGAATACTGCCTAGTCTCAGCGGGCGGTGGGGGGGGGGATTACATTTAGAGAAAGGAGGGAAAAAGGGGAACTTTTCTACAGAAGTACATCAGCCCAGAGCATGATGTAGACAAAAGTGTATTGAGACAGCGCAGTTTCCATTTGACCAGCTAACAAACATTTGTGCAATTTACACCTTCTCAGCATCGCTCTGACATCCGAGCATCCCGGCGCCAGCTCAGGCTGCCTCTTATCACCACCAGACTTTGAAACCCCCCCCTCCGCACTCATAATTACTCCAGGCAATCAGCACCAACTGATCAATCAAACAAAGAAAATTGCAGGTTTGAAGCTTTAATTAAATCTATCCGGCACTATCTAATTAAGGAAAATCTTTACGCTTCTACATACTCCAAAATAGAAGGAGCCCACTCCTTCAGGGTTCTACAAATAATTTGCCATGTTGAGGCCTTCACCTAGGTTACACGGGAGGAAGAGTGCAGCAGAGATGAGGGCCCATTCTATCTTCCTTTCCTTTTGCCCAAGTTCAGACAAATTCCAGTATGGAGGGATCCAGGGGTGTTGAGAGAGGAATCCTGTCTCTAGTAGGTTCCCTCTCATCCATCGCTGCCCCTTCAGGTAGGTGGGTCCTTTCTCTTGTCTGCCATGGGACCAACAGCCTATGGAGCTAGATGGCACTGATTCAGGGCAGGGACAAAACGCTGAGAACTTGGCCCCGTCTTATTAGAACTGGGCTTGTGAGCCATTCTGAACTTCAGCTTTCTCCTCCGCAAAATGGGATGCATACAACACTTACTGGATTGTTGAGAGCAGTAAATAAAATCATGTGTCTGGGAAGCTTCAACATTCAAACAGAATTGGGAGGAGCAATATTGGGCACCTAAAGGGCGGAGCCTTGCAGTAGGTGAATATTTTCAAAACTGCCTTGGTCTGCAAGAACTCTGTGTCTGCATTTCCCCACTTACCAAGGGCCTTGACAGCTTTCTAGCTTTCTGAATTTCTTTCTCTCTGGATCGTGATGAATTCCTGTTATACCTGAAACCAAGCTGGACTGTTGGAACTGGGATCTGTCACTGTTACCATTGCCCTTTGCTTTTTAGGGTTCATATAAGTCTAAGATCTACCTTGTCTATGATATGCGGCTACAGAACTTTGGAAAAGGGAGAGGTTGGATGTGCCTCTACCAGTTGGCCAGGGCATCACAAAAGCTCCCAAATCACCAGCTGAGATCCCTTTGGGACACAATAGTCAAAGTGAAGGTGGAGCCAAAGGTGTAGGCTTCCTTCCTTCTGCTGTTTGGTAAGACTGCCACTGCTATCAAGGGACAAAGGGGAAGGTGGCAATGGTGATGAGAGAGACCAAACCAGGAGGGTCCAGTGAAAGACTGCCAGGTGCAGAGAAGCTCACCGATATAAACCTCGGGAAAACATTTTCTCCTTTGGGCAGGATTGAAGACTGCATTGCCAGCCCCCAAAATATTAGGGGCATCGTGTGGTCAGAAATCACTTCAATGATGTCCCCAGCCAGACCAGTCTACACCGTCTACAATGCCTTCACCATGATACCCAGGGAATCCCAGCAGGCTGCCGTTTCTAGGGGGACTGGTACTGTAATGTATGATGTCTAAGGTTATGTGATGTTTATTTCTCACTTAGGTAAAATCTGGTCTGTCAGCAGCAGGTGGACGGGTAGAGGGGTGGAGAGGGCGGGGTTCTACTCGATACGGCTCACCCAGGTTTCTGCTATCTCTAGGGAAAGAGAGGGCAGAGGATCAAAGGGGAGTTTTTCTGGGCCAGACCCGGAAGCGGAACGGATCACTCTGTCCACTTTCTACTGACCACTAAGCCACACGGCCCCACCCAGACGCAAGGGGGTTGGGAATATTGTCCCTGGCTGAGCGGTTCTACATTGTGGAGGAGGAGCAAGATCAAGGGTAGACAGTAGCCTTCTCTGCCACCCTGCCCAACACGCCACTGGAGAAGAAACCCTTTGCAAAGACAAAGGCTGGAATTGTTGAAAGAGTCAAGAGCAGTACCCAAGTAGGGTAGAAATAACCCCAGATGATCAGGGGTATTTTACAGTTTCTTCTAATACATCTCTGGCGTCGCAATTTTAGAGCTGGAAGAAGCCCTGGAGTTCTTCTACATCTAAATCTTCATTTTGTAAGCGAGGAAAATGCAGCTGGCCCTGAGTAAAGACCACAGCAAACCAGCGGCAGAGCTGGGACAGAACCCAGGTCGCCACGCCCATACCTGGCTCTTGGCACCACATCATGTGACAGATCAGACCCACTTGAGGGTGCAATAATTTGGCTTTTAGTTCACTTAAAAGCTGAGAATTGGTTTACTTTGATTCTCAGGGAATGAGGAACTCAGTTCTTGAGAGGTGTTTATTTGGGTACCGTTTCTGCTAACAAAGAAATAGGGAAGATGAGAATCACGAATCCAAACCTGCCTCTACCCTGGGGACAATATCCCTGGGCTAGCGGGGTCCCTTGCACAGCGATTTCTGCAGCCCCAGAGGTTCAGGGAATAAGTCTTGAAGATAAAGAAGGGGACCCTTCCTGTCTCAGCACAGCACTGCAGGCAGCCAGTTGGAAGAAAGGGGCAGATGAGGGTCTAGGGGTGGCCAACTCCGTTCGGGGGTAACGTTGAATCATGGCCATCACTCGTGACACCGTGGGCAGGACTGACCATTAGGAAGGGTGCAGGCAGCATGGCCTTTTGGCCTAAGCCTCGGGCTCCACGGGGCCTTAAATTTTGGCTGCTATTAAACAGCAGACCTGGTGAATGAACAAGGTGAGACTTTGCACAAAAATTGATTTTGACCTTGAACCACAGAGTCCTCCTGTGAGTGGAGAGATTGCTCAGGACCCCGACCCTGCTGCCCACCTGGCTCTGTGTACCACCTGCTGCCAACCCCTCCCCACCCCACGTCTGCCCAGACCCTCTCTTTGGCATTGGGGGATGGAGCACATGGCTGCCCCACGGGGCCACTGCAGTTGGTTTCCAGAGCCCTGTCCCTGGCAGACCCCACTTCCTCCCCTTCCACAACCCCCTTCCGCCCTGGTGTGGCTGTGCTGACCTGCGTGAACCTGGGTGTCAAGCAGATCCGGGAGTTTGAATTTGGCTGCCACAAGGCACGAAGCCTCTTTGAGCCTCAGTTTCCTTAGCAATAAAAATGGGGGTAATAATTCTTACTTGCAGGAAAACTGTGGGGATTAAATGAGATACAGCACATAAAGCACCTGGCACACACGGGTATATATTTATGCCAACCCATGACTCTCCTCTGAGTCCACCTAAGTAGTCATGGTTCACAATTCAAGGAGATAAACTAAATGTTTTTCCCCAAAGTCTTGCAGTGTTTCCTTGGCTCAATATTGCTCCCCAGATGCTCTGGGACCACAGCTGGGGTCAGTGATCTCGCTGGGGACCTCAGCAGGCATCCAGTCCGCCTCCCCAAAAACTTGCCTGATGAAGGATCGCGAAGAAAGCTGATTGTGGTAACTCCAAAAGAAGGGCTACTGAAAGCCCCAGGAAGCTCTATCCACCAATATACAGCAGGCTTTGGCCTATACACCCCACTTCAGCCGACTCCTTGTTAATCACAGCTAACTTTCATCATTAACGCACAGCTCCTACCAACAGGTTTGCCTCAGGATGGCAAATTTGCCAGCATTTAGGGTGAATCAAACATATTTACTTTTCAGATGTTAGAGGTTTGATAAAATCCATAATGCCTTTGGCCTCAAACCCTCTTCCTATTAATTATTAAACCCTTGTGTGTTTCAAGGGTAATTGAATCCATGTTTCTAATTAGTTTACACTTAATTCATCAGAACAATTTTTAAAGGGCTGATGGATGTCCCAATAAGCCTCGTGGGCAGTTTAATGAGTCTTTATTTAAAAAGAAATTGGGTCAGGCACGGTGGCTCACGTTTGTAATCCTAGCACTCTGGTAGGCCGAGGCGGGAGGGTCACTTGAGGCCTGGAGTTCGAGATCAGCCTAGGCAATAACGAGACTCCCGTTTCTACAAAAAATAAAAATTAGCCCGGTGTGGTGGTGCACACCTGTAGTCCTAGCTACTAGGGATGCTGAGGTAGGAGGATCACTTAACCCCAGGAGTTCGAGGTTTCTGTGAGCTAGGATGATGCCACTGCACTGTACTTGGGGTGACAGAGCAACACCCTGTCTAAAAAAAAAGAAAAGAAAACAAGAAATTGGACACACACCAAACTGTTAACAGGGGTTACCTCCAGGGAGCAGGGCTGAAACAAGGGCCTTGGAAGAGGCACTTGTATTTTTATAACGTATACACTGCTGCACTGCTTGACTTTTTTAAAGCAGCAAGTGCCCATGACTTTTACTATTTCAGAGAAACTGCTCTAAAAGGAAAAGGGGATGGATTTTTTAAAGGAAATGGAATGAGTACAAATGAATCCACAGCTGTCAGAAGGCATCTCGGCATGGGCGGAAGCCTGGTTTCTGGCTCTAGGAGAACCATCCCCCATCCCCCTCCTTTAGCCACTTAGCAGCTTAGAGGCCTTAGATGCTACTTAACCTCTGCAAAGGGAATTAACACTACTCACCTGCTGGGGGTGTTGTTGCATTATTAGGCAACATGTATAATGCCTGTTTAAAACCTTTCAGTGTCTCCCTGCTTTGCTTAGGGTACGTGTCAATCTCCTCAGCAAGGCATCCAGGGTCCCAGGTGATCTGGCCCTGGCCACTCCCCACCTCTCCACTACACCCCCACCATATGGAGCCAACCCACTGCTGTTCCAGAGCTCGCCTTTCCCTCTATTTTGCCCAGACCTATGCACACACTATATTCTTGGCTTGAAACACTCTCCCATCCCTCCTTCCATGCCCTAGTGGGGATCCCACCCTCTAGCAAGCATTTGTTCATTCATGCCATAAATATCTGCTGAGCACCTACTATATGCCAGGCACAGTGTTAGGCCCTGGAGCTAAAAGGGAGAGTAAAAGAGAAGGAATTCCTGTAGTGGAGGAGTTTACAGGCTTGTGGGGGAGAAGGGCATACATCAAATACACACACACGTAAAGCCACGAAGGATGGATGCAGGTTAACCTGAGTGGGTATCACAAGTTGGGGGTAAGGGTGTCCCACAGGATAGAAGTGATGACTGAGTTCTGTGAAGATTGAGTACAAGATAGTTAAGCAAAGGGTCAGATGGAGGGAGGGCACCCCAGGGCCACAGATGGGCACCTACAAAGATCTCCTCCAAGACCAGGTCAGGTGCCCCGGTCACAGCGCTTGGCATCCTGGACTGTCTACATAATTATTAACCTTTCACCCTAAATATATGGTAAGTTCCTAGAAGGCAGAAGCTGTCTTGTTAACTGTTGTATCTCCAACACTGGCATTCCTGGTAGGCATTCAATCAACGTTGAATAAATGACAATGAATGAACGAACAAATGCATCTAGCATGGTGGCTGGCACATAAGAGGTGTTCAGTGTTCTCATGTCTTTGTTTCTCTTTCCAGCATCCTCACTCTGTTTCAATCCTAAACAAAGACTCTTCTCTCATCCCCATGGGTCCTCCCAGCCTCCTCCTGCCCACAAGAGCACATTCCTGGGGGACTCTAGGGAGAGGACCCTTCAAGGACAACCCTATTGATGTGCAAAGCACACTTGTTAAGGAACCAACAGACAGGTCCTTTGGGGCCTCTGCTGTGATACATATTCATAAGACAGTAAATCTGGCAAATTTGTGGATTTTTTACAACTACCAAACAGGTGTCTAATGCCAGTTGAGTGAAATCGGCAACCAGCTCCAAATGACTAAAACTACATTCCACCTTAGGCTGATGACAGAATGTGTATTGCCAGTAATTGAAGGAACGACTTGTAGTGTTTCCCATAACTTGAGCCCAAATGTCTAAATTAAGGGATGCTTAGCTGTGCTTAACTGTTGCAGTCATCACCGGTGCCCTATAAACCCTCCAGTATACAGTGATGTAGTTTATTAGCAGCATCTCCATAGATTATGTTTGCTCATGTCCCATTAGAAAACTTCATTTCACATTAAACTGCAATGCAATAGGGAGGTTTGCCGGCACGGAAAGGCCATCTAATTGTGCAAAAGCAGAGACATGGGGATTGTTTCAGTAATTCATCCAGGCAGGGCTGACACTGCATTATCTGGAAGGCTCTTTCTTCTTTCCTTGCTAATTTTCCCAGCTCCTACAGGCTCCCAGCCTTAAGGCCGGCTCCTACTCCCGTTTCCCACCCTGATCCATTATGAGAAGAATCTGATCAGCTTCTATTGTAAATTTAATTTGAAGCAGCCAGACGCTGCCTCCTGGCACCCTGGGATGTTGCTGCTTGTGAATAGCTCTAGATGAAATGTGAGATGCTTTCAAGGAGATGGCTATGAACTCCTGGTAGAAAAAAAAAAGGAGTCGCTGGGAGATGAATGGCATCTGCATAGAGAACAGGCTGTGCGCAGCGTGTCTCTGGGCACCTCTTCATCAACCACGCCAGGTGCAGCTGTCAGGAGATAGCATCACTGAGAGGCCCCCATTTTGCAGAGGAGGAAGCTGAGGCTCAGATGGGTTGACTCACTTGCCCAAGGTCACTGACACAGAAAGAGGATTAGAACCCAGGTCATGCCAAAGGCATTAACTCCTCAAGTCAATCTACCCCCAGGTTTCTCAGCTTCAGCACTCCTGGCATTTGGGGTCAGATAATTAATTCTTTGTTGTGGGTAGATGTCCTGTGCATTGTAGGATGTTGCGTAGCATCCCTGGCCTCAGTCTAGTAGATTTCATTAATACCCCTGCATTTGTGACAATCAAAAATGTCTCCAAACATGGCCAAATGTCTCCTGGGGTGAGGCGGAGGCAAAATTGCCTTCAGTTGAGAACCACTGCTCTACATGAATTTGTTGGAGTTTTTGGTCTTTTTGCTTAACTATGCTAAATTTTTCTACAAATATACAAGTATTACTTTAGTTTCTATCTCATCATAATGAAAGCAGTTTACATACTTTATGTAATTTAATCTTTACCAGCCAAGATCTCGATATACCGACTTTGCAGATGAGGATGCTGAGGATAAGAGTCAAAGTGACTTGCCAATGCCACACAGCTAGGGAGCAGCTGAAACTCAAACTCATGTCATCCACACGCAAGACCAGTGTATGACTTCACTGGATGGCTCTGCCACAGCAAAAACGTTCATAGCAAGCTTGACTCCCAGCCTCAAGTTGCTTAGACTCTAATAGGAGGAGGCAGCAAGCGTCCGGGGAAGGGTGAGTTCAAAGAAAGGCTGAGACTGGGGTAGGGAGGTAACTCTTCAGCCTTTTGTTGGAATGCATCCGTAAGTAAAGATCAGAGTGTTGGAGGAAAATGGGGGGAAAAAGAGAGATGCATTAAAAATCCAGCTACAGACATAATTGCAAAACTTGTACCCATTAAGTTTTAGACAACAAACACAGAAAGCCCCCAGGTGATGCCAGCAGAGAGAGAGATCTGCTGCAGGCCTTTTGGTGGTCCTGCCCCAGTAATCGTGTAGGAGGGGAGAGGAAGAAGGGCTGTCATGGGATCAGTAATGCCATGATACGTACACATTACATATATGCACATGACACATGAAGGGTACAGTGGGGTCATACACAATGAATGGCTCCCCAAGCCCAGTGCCTTTCCACCCCCTACAACGTCTGATGAATGGGCCACAGATGAAGTGTCAGGACAGGCACCAAAGCCCTCCAGAAACGTCCAAGTTACTAGGTGCTGAGAACAGAAGGGCAGGGAAGGATGCGAACAATGTTTATGGACCCCTTCAGGATCTGCAGCAGGTGGCTCACATACAACCACCCCATAAGGTGGGGCAACGTCACCTCCATGTTATAGATGAGGCCTGGAGAAGCCCAGCTGTGCATGAGGTCATAGCATTAATAAACACAGAGCCCAGCTAGGTATAAATCTAGGTCTGTCCCCACTGTACCCTCTGTCTCACAGGAAAACACTGAGAGAGGAGGAGACCTACCTGCTCTACCAGACAAGGGAAGAAAAACACCAGGGCAGCAAATACCCTGGTAGGCCCTGAGAACACGTTTTACTGGATACTGGAATTCACTGCAGGCTCATCTGGTTTGTTTTCTGTTTCCAAGCCAGACACTGCGGAGCTGTCCTCCACCCCTTCCTTTTTCTTACTCCCTCTCCACAGTCCCTATAAATCCACTATTAACTCTGGGGACAACTCTTTCCCGTAACGTCATACAAATCCACACATCTCTGCCCGTTGTTGGTATAGTCCAGGCTACCACAGTCCCTTGCCCGGCCCCATAGTCGCCAGTCTGGCCCCCACTTCAATGCATTTTCCACACTACAGCCAGGTCGTGCCAAAATCTTCTGCTTCAAAACCTTTATTAGAAGGGTATCCACACAACACCTGCAACTAATGTTGTACTTAATAGGGAAAGACTGAATGTTGCTTCCCCAAGATCAAGATCAAGTTCAGGAACGAGGCAGAGATAGCCACTCCCACCACTTCTATTCAATATCATAGTGAGGTTCTAGCCAGTGTAGTCTGGCAGGAAGGATGGAAGGAAGGAAGGAAGGAAAGAGAAACGGAAGGGAAAAAGAAAAAAGCAAAAGAAAAGAAAAAGAAAAGAAAAGAAAGGCATCTAGATTGGGAAGGAAAAACTAAAATTATTTTTATTCCCAAACATAAACAAAACTATTTGAAAGAGTAATGAATTCAGCAAGGTCATAGGATATGAGGTCCATATACAAAAATCAATTATATTTCTATATATCAGCAATGACTAGTCCAAAAGTTAAATTTAAAAAATTTCCATTCACCATGGAATAAAAAATATAAAAATGTTTATAAAAGAAATTTCCATTCGAGATGGAAAGCCAACAAGACAACACGTTAAACCTCCCTCCGCCTGACTCCCTAAATTCTCATGGGAATGATCTAAGGTACGTAAAGAGATAGAATATCTATGTCAACTTTGAAAACCAAGAAAAAGAGGCAGATACCTACGTGCTACAGACACTAAGGAATTTCTACAAGGTACAGAGCCAGTAAGAACCAATTAAGAAAAATGCTAGATAGGCAGGAGGTTGACAGACAAATGCAGCTTAAAATGTGCTCTAAAGAAGTAACTTTAACCACTAGTAGAATAAAAATCACAGAAAGCGAAGAAAACTTGCATTTGAAGACAGAGTAAAGGAAATAACAGTAAGTAAGCTTAAAAATAGAAAGTCTTAACTATCAAAGAAGAGCAAACATATCACTTATCACCAAAAAATGTGAGTGGACTAAATTTCCTGTTAAAAAAAAAAAGACTCCCAGTTAGGATTAAAAAAAAAAAATCAACTACTGTGCATGTTGTACTAAGAGCCACCTCTATAACAATGACATAGATATATTAAAAATACACAAACTTGCAAAGATGGACCCAATAAACGCAAACCTAAAAGGAAAAAAAGTGGCAATATTAGTGTCAAAGTAGAATTTAAGGCAAAAAATATTGGGGGGTAAACGTAATTTTTATATTGGAAAAATATATATGATTTACTCTGAAGATCTAACAGTTAAATATATTTATGTACCAAAGAGTATAGCATCAAAATATATAAAATAAAAACTTAGCAATAAAAGGAGAAATCAATAAAATCTACAGTGAAAATGTGAGACCAATACATTGCTTATCTTGTCAAATATCAATTAGGCAATAAACAAAAAATTAGAAAAATTGAATGATATTAATAGCATAATTTTTTTCACCCTTCAACCACAGAATATCTATTCTTTTCAAATACTCACAGAACACTTTCAAAAAATGGTCTTAGAGGGAAAAAAGTCAACAAATTCTCCAAAGTAAAAAACATAACCTGATCATAATGCAATAAAATTAGATAATAATTTTTTAAGTACAAACAAATATTACTTGAAAATTTGAGGGGAAAAACCCTAGAGTCAAAGAAAAAACAAAACTGCAATTAGATACTCTTTCTAAAATAACAACTAGCCATCAAAATTTATGGGATATGGTCAGAGCTGTACTTAGGGGAAAATGCCTCTTAATGTTTTTATTATCAAACAAGAAATAATAAAACTAATTCAATTCACGAAATCAGCAAAAGAGCAACATCAGCCTAAGGTAAGTGGGAGAAAAGAATGGATACAGATAAAAGCAGAAATCAATAAGTTAGATAATAGAGAAAGAATAAAATTGATAGCCCTAGCACAGGAACTTGAAAAAGACCAATAAAATAGGCAAACTTCTGGCAAGACTAACTGAGTAAGGAGAAGGAAAACACGAACGCACAGGGGCAGATGTGAGAAAGGGTGTAACCCAGGCACTGTGGAGACAGAAACATTGACAGGGAAAACCGTGTACAATCCGAGGCTAATACACCTGACAATCTCGATTAAATGGGTGACTTCCTGGACTAACATAGTGACAAAAACTGACTCACGAATAAGAAGAAAACCTGAGTAGACTAATAACTATGCACGAACATACAAAAAAAAATCACGAAGACCCAAGTGTCCCCACCAAACATATGCTTGCCGCCTCCCCTGTACACCCGCAAGGGAGCACCATCCCGATACCTTCAAGGACAGCACATTCCAGTGCTACTTGGACCATCCTCTAGGGTCATTTCCCCTTCTCAGTGCCCCCCAAGGTATGAGAGCCCCTGAGTCCAGGGGTTCTAAAAGACAGTGGGCTCCTTCCAGCCCTTCCCCTTGGTCGAGCCCGCAAAACCTTGGCTACTTGTGTGAACTGGAATGAGCCAATCACAAAGATAACGGAGATTAGGAGCCCAAACAGGGACAACCTCCTCAAACGTGGCTGGTGGGCCAGAGTGGCCTGTGCTGCGGCTGGGAACACATCCAGGTCCTTCTGTATCCTCAGGAAAAGAGGAAGCCTCCCTGCCAGGACCACTTCCCCAGGTCATGGAAACCCCACCCATCCATGCCTTCGAACACAAGCCAGAACAGTCCCCACTCTGCTGGGTCTTCTATAGGTCCCCCTCCGTGTTAGAAAACCTAAGTGTCAGAAAGCAGAGGCTTGACCACGTCTGTGGGGACCCTCCCTGAAGAGCAAGGAAAGCTCGAATAACTCCGCCGGGCAGGATTGGAAAGTCTGCCTCCAGCTGTCCACACCTCAACCAAGTGCCTGGGTGACCGGCTCTGACTTTCAACATTGATTCCACATCATCAAAAGTTTATGCAGCTACCCCATAGACTGTGTCACCGGAGCTCAAAATCTGACATAGAGGACTCACTTCCTTGTGACCTCATTCAGTCTCATGGTTTTAAGCACCATCCTGTGCCAGTCTCCCAGTTTATTATCTTGAGCCCTGACACCCTTGAACTCTAAACTCACACACTGAAGTGGACGTTCAGTGGGTCCACCTGGGTATCTAACAGCACCTCAAATTTCATATGGCCAAACTGAAATCTTAACCTCCAGGCCCCACCCCATCTCTTGCTCTTCCCATAGCTGCCCCCATGTCAGGAAACAGCTGCTTTTCTTTTTTTTTTTTTAACAGACAGAGTCTTGCTCTATCACCCAGGCTGGAGTGCAGTGGCCCAATCATAGCTCACTGCAGCCTTGAACTCCTAGGCTCAACCTATCCTCCCACCTCAGCCTCCCAAGTAGCTGGGACTACACGCAGGTGCCACCACTCCCTGCAAATATTTAAAAAATCTTTTGTAGAGATGAGATCTCACTATGTTGCCCAGGCTGGTCTCAAACTCCTGGACTCAAGCAATCTTCCCACCTCAGCCTCCCCAAGTGCAAGATTACAGGCATGAGCCACCGTACCTGCCTCCACAGCTAATTTTTTCTACCAGACATTAGGCCAAAGAGACTGGGATCATCCTGGCCCCTTGTCCCTCATACTCCTCACCCAGTGCCAAAGCAAACCCTGTGCACTCTGTGTTTGGAATACAGCCCAGAGCTGACCGTTTCTCACCACCTCCTCACTTCCAGGAGAGCCAAAACCTCCTCCTTCTCTGCCCTGGACAGTTACAGCAGCCTCCACCTGGGCAGCCTCCAGCCTCGCCCCTTTCCTTCCACCCTCCCCACAGCAGCCAAAGGTCCGTGAAAGCAGGTCTCTCCCCTGCTCAGAACCCTCCATAGGTTTCCTGTTTACCTCAGGGCCAAGGCCGAAGTCCTTATCTGCCCGATGAGGCCCTGTAGGATCTACTACCTCCTGCCCCCTCCCAGCCTCACCTTCCCCTTGCAGGACTCCCATCCATGGGCTCTACTCTGGCCTGTAGCCACCAGCCTCCCGCCTTCTCTTGTCTACTTGTGAGATGGATTCAAACTAGCAGATCATAGAGGTGACACCTGGGATGACCTAGAATGAGGCCTCCAAAACTGCAAGTCCCCCTCATCTACAAGGCTGGCTTAGCCAGGGTGGGCTGTGCCATGGCGGGACCACCCTCCAAAGGCCTCTACATTTCCTGTCCCCTTAGCCTAGAAGCTTTCCCCAGATACCCACATGGGACACCATGCATGGCGCTCCATGATTCAGCTCTCTGCTCAAATGTCTCCCCGTTGGAAAGGCCTTCTCTGGTCACCCTAGAAAAACCAACGCCCCCACCATCACTCTCTTACCCCACACGTTTGTCTTCATAGCATCTGGAACACAGACGTGTTAGATATGTCCATGCCTGTCTGCCCCTTAGCATGTCACCTCCATGAAGGCAGTACCTTTGTTTTGCTCACTGCTGTATCCCCAGCACCCAGGCCAGTGTTGGGACATAATAGGTGCTCATGAAATACGTGTGGAATGAGTGACTGAGGAGGACCCTAATCCCTTTACCAAAGGTTTTCAGAACACCTATGGAGTGCCAAACCCCGCTGAACATCAAGGGAAGATGAATAAGCCCATCTTGCCTGGGAGAAACTACTAGTCAGCAGGTCCCCAGCTGCCCCCACCCCTGAGGCAGACTTCCCAAACTCGCCTCTGCACTGCCCTGAGAGGACAGGGAGTGGGAGGAGAAGAGGGCCAGGAGCTGTCCAGGAAATGTGCATGTGACCCTATTCCAGGAGCTGGGAAGCCAAAGGCCCAGACAGTCTTAAACAAAGCTTTGAGGTTAAGCACTTGGCAGAGAACCATTCATTAGTGCTTCATGTCATTAGAAGCAATTAGCACCTCTGCCTCCCCAGGCCTTGGCTGGTAGGCCATTAACCCTTTGGCTTCCTAAGGAGCTGGGGAGCCTCGCTGGCAGGACAGGGACAAGACTTGTGATGGAGCACGGCAGGCCTCTGGGTCAGCAACATCTGGAGAGCTATGATGCTGGGGCCTTCACCTTTGCCCCAGAAAAGTCTGCCCTTTCTGCAGAGGGTGGACACCTTCCCGCTCTGTCTCCCTCCTCATGTGTGAACTCCCCACCTTGGGAGGCAGCTCAGGGGTATAAGAAGCCATCTCACCCAATCCATAGTTTTTTCTTCCATCAACTGGGATGGAATTTGAGAGGGTGGGAACTTTCCAGATTCTGCACCCACAGCCAAGGCCCTGCAAATGTAGAGCAAATTCCAGCAAAGTATTGATGGATGATGATTGATGAATACATGATGCAAGATTGTTTACTACCCATCACTATCAGCCTTCAATCCCCATATCTTCTGGGTCCAGCCTGTATTTCCGTGTGTGCAAAGAATGCACACCAACAGGTATATGCACATGTACACCTATGCATGCAAAATCAATTTCAGTGGAAAGACTTGTATTTTTCCAGAACCCTTGGATGTTTTCTACCTAGTCTTCCCAAATGTCCTACTCATAAATCCTGCCTATTGGAAACCTCTAAGCAGGAGAAAGGAATTGGGAAACTCTAAGAAAGCAAAGGAATTGAGGAAAGGCCTCATAAAAACAGCATTTTTTGCCAGTGACCATAAACCTTTCACCCGAGCAAGTTTTTCCTCTCGGTAAGCTTGGCTCAGAGCCCAGTTGTCTGCTACAGGGAGGGTAGGCAGGGTGGTACCTTGTTCGCAGGTTCTCCGGCTGGGGTGGACCATCAAACACCGACAGGACATCAAAGTCCTCTTCCAGGGCAAAGGACTGAAACACGAGCTGGATCCGGTGCTGGTCCTCCGCCGTGATGGTCCATGTGCAGTTGGCATAGTTGGGGTAGCCATACGGGAACCCTGGGCTCTCAACCGTCCCATTAGGGCCATGCAGTTGGAACGTGCAGTTCTGGCCTGGGAGAGAGAAAGGCAGCAGTTCAGTGTATGCAGAAGAACTTCTACAAGCTTCCAGAGAGACGGGAGCAATTCGTTAGAGAATCATGCATCCACTCTTTTCCATGTGCTTCCTATGGGCCAGCCCTATGCTTGGCGCAGAGGGAGGCAAGATGGGTGGCTAACATTGACTGTGAGCTTGCTGCGTGCTGTGGGCTGTGCACTGACACGGTGATGAATTGCATATCATTTTATTCAAGCCTCAGAGCAACTCTGTGCAGTAGAAAACTAAGCCTCAGAGAGTTTGTACTAAAAGGCAACAAATACCAGCCTAAACTCAGACTTCTCCTTCACAACTTTAAATATTAGCATGACCATTTCAAACCTTCTCCGTTGTCTGCATGCAGCCTCCTGATCTCAGCTAATGTCCTCCCCTCCAGCTCTACATAGAAAATATAATAAAAGCCATCAATGAGGATTCCCTTGTCTTCCCAACCCCAAACCTGTCTAGCCTGCCCCATGCTGTCTTCCTTCCTCCTACAGAGGAGCCACCTCTCTCTCCATCTAAACAGAATCTTTCCATGTGCCCCTCGGATCCGTTGCCTCCCTACTCTTCAAGAAACCTTCTATGATCCTGTTTCTCTCTTGTATGTATTCAATCGTTTCCTCTCTCCTGGAAACTTCTCGTTTTAAATGTGCTCAAGATCATTAAGAAAACAATTCCCCACTCCACTCTTCATCTCCCCCCAGCCTTGTCTCTCTCTCCTCCCCTTCACAGCCAAATTTATAGAAAACACAATCTGTCTATACTTTCTGTCTCCATTTCCTTACTTCCCACTCACTCTCCAACCCCATCGGTTCTGCCTTCTGGTCCTATAGATCCACCCAAACAGGTCTACTAAGGTCACCCATGGGTCTAATGGATATTTTTCCATCTTCATGTTAACTGACTGCTCGGTCGCCTCAGATGCTGTTGCCCACCCGCCTTCTGGAAACACTCCTTCCCCCCAGAGCGCCCCAGACCTCACTCTGCATTCACACCACTGGGGGATCTGGCTCAGATGGAGACACAGATGGACACCTGGGTGGGGCTGGAGAGTCTGCGTGTCCACCTGGCTCCCTGGTGATGCGGAAGCCACACCTGAGCAGCAGCGCCCGTGCCGCCACGCCCCTTTCCCACCACTGGTCTTTCTCTGCCTCCTTCCGGCTCAGAGTCGGGCCTCGTCCCCTCTCTCTAGTCTAGAGGACCTTCCCACTTGTGCAAAGGTGACTCAGAACGTTGCAGGCCGGCCAGACCTCCCCTCTGCACCCCAGGCCTGACACCTCCTCTGGGATGCTCAGGCTTGCGACGTCCCCGGCCCACTCTGTCCTCCGCTGCTGCTCCCTCAGTGAACAGACTGGCGCCTGATCTCTTTGTCTACGTAAGGCCCACCTACCTTGCTGACTTGCTGTCCAGTATTTCTGCCAATTGCTGAGAGAGGGCTGTTGAAGTCTTGAATTATAATTGTGGAACTATCTGTCCCTCCTTTAAGTTCTATCATTTTTGTTTCACATAACTCAAAGCTCTACTGTTCGCTACATACACATGTAAGTTGGCTAAGTCTTGGTGAATCAACTCGTCTATCATCTTGTAATGCTTTTTCCCCCCTTGTTAATACTCTTGGCAGAACTTAATCCGATATTGGTACAGTCACTCTTGCATTTTTTGGTTAATGTTTGCATGGCTTATATTTTTTCATCATTTTATTTTAGGCCTTACCTATCTTATTACATTGGAAGTAAATTTCCTGTGAGCTCAGGACATGCTATTTTATCCATTTTTCATATTTCTGTCTTTTAATTGGTATATTGAGGCCCTTTAGATTTAAAATAATTATTGATGTGTTAGGGCTTAAGTCTGCCATTTTATGATTTGATTTTTGTTTGTGTTCCCTTTTTATTGTTCCCCTATTGTATCTGCTGTTATTTTGCATTTTTTACTTGTCTTCCTGTGGGTTACCTTCAAGTTTTTTTAGAATTTCATGTAATATATGTGTAATGTTTTTAGTTCTGATGCTCCCCGACTTAACAATGGGATTAGATTCCCAATAGACCCAACGTAAGTTGAAAATATCTTGTTGAAAGTGCATTTAATACACCTAACTTACTGAACATCATAGCTTAGCCTATCCTACCCTAAACATGCTCAGAAAACTTACATTAGTCTACAGTTGGGCAAAAGCATCTAACACAAAGCCTGCTTTAAAATAAAGTTATTATAAAGAGTTTGGATCAAGACATAAATAAATAAAAATAAGTTAATAAATAAGGCCCATCTAGAAGCTGACACCTTCCTCCCCTTCGTATCCCCACGGCCAATCTACCACCCGGTCTCCATCTCCAGCTCCCCCCACCCCACACCAAGCTCTTCCCTGACCTCCCGTGGTGACTCCTAACTGGTCAACCACATTTATTCTGGTCCTTGCCCACCATTCTTCACACTGCAGCTGGGGCATCTTTCCAAAACAGAAATCTGATCAGGTCATTCCCCTTTCCCTCTGCCCCAAACATTCAATGGCTCCTCATTTCTCTTCAATAATGAAAAAACATTTAAGGTCTACAAGGACCTCTACATGATTAGGCCCTCAGTGACCTCTCAGCCTCATATCCACCAGCTTCCCAGACAAACTCCGCCCTTCTCAGTCCTTTGTACCTGCCACACTCTCTCACTACACAGCCACAGGACTTTTGCATATGCTGTTCTCTCTGCCTAGACCACACTTCCCTCCCTTCTTGGTAGAGTGATCTTTCAGATCTCAGCCTAGTGATCCTCCTTGATTAGGTGAAAGCCCCTACTATATGCTTTCATGACGCTATAACCTCTCCTTGGTAGCACTGATCACAGAAGCAAATTTCCATGCCTCCATATGATTGTTTCATAGGTATCCATATCATAAGTATCTGTCTTCTCACCAGGCTGTAAGATCCATGACAGCAGAGACCATATGTGAGTTTGCTTATCTTGGAATCCACATCCCAAGCTTAGTACCAGGCATATGGTAAGTTCTCAATAATTCAATACGTTGTGTGCATTTATTTAGTGTTTTTCCAAACACTCTTTCTACGAACTTTACCCATATTGACTTGTTTAATCTTTACAACACCCTCTATGATGGGTACTATTAATATCTCTATTCCACAGATGAAGCACTAAGGCAAAGAGAAATTGAGGAATGGGGCCCGAGTCATTGTTACGCCAAGGGACTCAAACATAAGCAGTCCACTTTGAACTCACGTTCTTCAGTGTGATGCTGATAAACTGACTCAACACTAATTTTTTTAGAGCCCACGTTAGGGAGTAACTGACAAAGGACAGTTAATCTCTAAAATGACTTTTAATATCAAGAAATCTCTTAACACAATGTATGCCATTAAATGAGAAAAAAAAGTTAAGGTCTTCCAAATAAATGCTTAACAGGCATTTAATAAAATTGGTCATGTAACCCTGATTAAAATAAGCATTCAGAACTAAAAAAAAAGAGTATTTCCTTACCATGATAAAGGTTGCATTTTAGAAACACCTGCTTAAGATCGAGGACTAGACAGAGATGCCCCTGTCACCCCTGGGATTTCATGCCTTATTGGAAGAGCTAACCCGTGTGGCACAAGAAAAAGAAATGAGAAAAGAGGAGGCAAAATTACGGTTTGCAGATGATATATTAAGATACCTATCAAACCCAGGAGAATTAATTATAAAGCTATTAGAGCTAATAAGAAATTTCACTAAAGTAGCCAAATGCAAAATAATACCATCTGTCACATTCCTATATGCCAGTGATAGATAAAAATATGAAGAAAAAAGATCCTGTTTATGGTAACTACAAAATGCATATAATCCATAGAAATAAACTTAATAAGCAGTATGCAGGCACTATATGAGAATAACTTTTACAGAGGGGTAAAAAAAATTTGAATAATTGGAGAGACATAGTGTAATCTTGAGTGGAAAGACTAACTACCGAAAGGTTAATTTATAATATTAACCTCTTGAAAAGTTGTAGAAAAGTTAATTTATAAGCTTAATGCAATTCTGGCCAAAAGCGCAATGACCTGTTTTAAGTTTGGTAAAATGATACCTAAGTTTAACTGGAAAATAGATTATTGCAGACGATGCACCTTTTTAAAAAGGAAGTAAATTTAGTAGTCTCATCCTACAAGATAACAAACAACATCACAAACAACACTTATGAAAATAGTGTGGGAGCAGTCCAAGAGAGGACAGATAGAACTTGAAATGATATTGCAAGAATACTAATACATACAATACATATAAAAATTGACATATGTATCATATGTATAAGGCAATATTTAACAACTCAATGAGAAAAAAAGATTTTTGCAGGGTCAACTAATTAAGTTTGGCAAAAGAATTATGTTATCTCCTCTGTTCACACCATATACCAAAATAAATTCCAGATGGAGCAAAGAATGAAATGTTTAAAAAAAAAATCAAGTCATAAAATAATTAGAAGAAAATATAGGTAAATTATCTGACTGATTTTCTGAACATAATGTGGAAGATACTATAAGATGGATAGTTTTATATAAAAAGTATATGTCATGTCAAAAATAGAAACAAAATTAAAAAGTATGCAAATAGGTAGAAAAGTAATGACCTTAGTTTAGAAAGAACTATTACTAATACTAGGAAAAAAGTCCTATTTCTAGTAATTGGACAGGAGCTAAATAAATTAGTTCACAAAAGAAGATATAAGTAGCCCAGAAACCAGGAAAATATTCAACCACAGTAATAATGAAATAAAGCTTCTATCTATCTCTACAACTTTCAAAGGAGCCCTGGGTATACTTCCCTGAACTTCCCCTCACTGGTATAGGCACCAAAGCTACTTAGCTCAAGTCCCTAAAATCTGTCTGATGAATGTCATTGCATCATGTCCCTCATTCATTCATTCCTCTAGGCTAGACCATGTGATAAAAACATGGTGGATCAGAGACTAAGCTACGTAAATCCATCCACTGGGTAGTGCCATGCCAGAGGGGTGCACAGAGTGATTCTGAAGTATAGACGCCACAGGGGCCATATCTTAAGGTCCACCCTCATTCATGTCATGGACAACCATTAAAATACCAACATTCACCACCATGTCCAGCATCCCAGACCTCTGCCTTGGCTCAGATCTGCCAAGATCTAGAGATTCTGATTCAGAATCGGGGTATAGCTCCTGCTGTAGAGAAAGAAGGGGAGGGGCTCAGAACAGAGCCTCTGGGAATATTTTTTATGTAAGGGAACAGGAAAGGTGACAGAGTAGGGGCAGGCAGAAGGGTAGGAGAAGAGCCAGAGGGCCGTTCCATGAGGGAGAAGGTGACTCAATGTGGTAAACACCACAGAGAGACGAAGACGAGGTCTGGGATGAGGTCACTCAGTTTGACATCTAAATGGTCCCTCTGGAAGTAAGAACGCTGAGAGCTGGAGCTTTGTTCTGGTCCTTGCTGCATCCCCAGTGCCCAGAATTCAATAAGTATTTGCTGAATGGATACATCAATTCCAGCAAAGCCAGGAGGGAGGGTGGCAAAGTGGACAGAGGCCAGATTGTAATAGGCAAAGGCAAGACTGGCTGATGAGATGGGGGAAGGCCGTTATATTTTAAACAGTAACTTACACATTTTGCTCATTGTAGAAAATCTGGAAAATGCAGGCAAGATTTTAAATGAGAAAACTGATCCTAATCTCATCTTCCTTCCAGAGGCAACTGTTCTTAATATTTTTCTAGATTTTTTTTCTAGATTTTTCCATGCCTATTTCACATTGTTGAAATAATACCATATGTATAATTTTGTGTGCTCTTTTTTCATTAAGTTATTCTTCCATCTTAAATTACAAAAGGAAAGGTGCACTTGTAATCTGCATGGATATGCATGTTTGCAATGCAAGTATAAAGAAAAATGTATGCCCGGTTTCCCTCCCTTCCACTCAATCCAAAGTTACCAAAGTTAATAACCAGGTGTGTGTCCCTCTCCTACCTTCTCCTCTCTCATGCAAACATATGGACACATTCCAGGAGAGTTTTTATTATTTTGTTTTTAAAAAAAGATCATAGTTTAGCTCATTTCTCTGCAACTTGCTTTCTCACTTAACAATACGTTGGGGACAGCTTCCAGGTCAGTAGATACAGATCTAACTCATTTTTTGTATAAATGTGTAATATTCCACGCCATGGATGTATCGCAGTTTATTCAAACACTCCCCTGTTGATGACCATTCAGGTCATTTCTCGGTTTTCTTCTGTAACAATTCAGTAAACATTATAACATGAGCTTTCCCCAAGATATTGAATCTGTTCATAAACAGCATTTTAAATGGACGCACAACTTTCCACTATATGGTTATACTAGAATTTATTCAACCATTCTCCTATTGTCAAACATTTAAATTGTTTCTGGATTTTTTTTTCCCTGTTATAAATTAGACCTGAACCCTTAGTTACATCTGGTGACAGGATGCTGGTTGGTGCAGCGGAAAATGCTTTTCCGTGGCTGGAGTCCCAGAACAAATGTTCTCTTGTGCGGTAACTGCATCCAGATTCAGTTTTCAGGGGGCATCTTGTCCATATTAGGCTGGCTGACCTCTGTCGGGGACGGTTAGAAAGGGCTAGAAGCCTGATGAGTTTGGAAGTCCCCCAGGAATCAAATGTACGTTAGCAAGGTGAGAAAGCTCTAACCCAGGGCAGACACCCCAGATTGAAACGCTAATGGGGTGGGAGTCCATGCCAAATGGCCAAGTGTCCTTTCATGCTCATGAAATGCTGGATCTCTTCCAAGCAAAAGGCTACCCGTTCTTCACTTCTAATGATTGACGCTCTGCCCTGTAGGTGGAGATGCTGCCACTGACTTTCACAGTGATGGCACCTTGCATTTCTGTCCCAGTAGCCAGGACAGTCTGCCTTCTCCCACTCATGCCTTTGGCCTCTGGTCAGTGCAGCCACCAAGCAAGGCCAAGACCCACATCAGGCTCAAGAACAGTCCCAGAGAACTGGACTCTTCAGGCTGTCACTCATTCATTTTGGATGGTTTCCCCAGGACAGATTTCCAAAAGTGCAGTTTACTGGGTCAGAGGGTGTGAACATTTCTGATCAAAATACTTTCTAGAAAATATGCACCAATTATATTCTCAACAGCTATGTCTAGGAATGCCTATTTCAAGGCATCATTGCCAACATTGTGTATTATCTTATTGAGAAGTTTTTGCCTGATAGGTACAAAAAATGCTATCATGTTTTAGTTAGCATTTCTTTATGACTCAGATTCAACATCTTTTCAACTTTTCCTAATATTAATCATTTTAATTCCTCCTTTTTGGAACTCATTTGATGACATCCTTTGCTCAGTTTTCATCATGGTGTTGATATTTTCTTACTGATTTACATGTTTTTATATATATTATATGTAAATTTTCTATGCATCATATGTGCAACATATTTGTTCTGTAGCTGTTTTGGCCTTTTACTTTTGTTATGCTTGACATGTTGAGGTCTCTAAATTTTATATACTTAAATCTTCTATAAAGTCTTAGTATTTTTCTTGTCAATTTGTACTAATGCTTCATAGAGTCATGATTTTAATCTTTTGTCATACTTGTTGCAAATATTGTTTTCTACCCAGTTGTGTGCTTTTTTATTTAGATTTCTCATATCAATTAAAATGTTCAATTTTTATAGACAATCACATTTACCTTTGTTTTTCTTGGTGATATTTTTCCTTTATTCACGTTGGCAGAGACTTCTCTCAGACACAGATTGGCTGGCTTCTCATCTCACTCAACATAAAAGCCAAGTCCTCGCTGTGGCCACCAAAGCTTCAAATGAATGGGCCCCTCCACCGCCTCTCCATCTCCCGCCTGCCTCTCCTCTCCTTGTCGCTGTGATCCAGCCACGCTAAGCCCATCATATGCCCACCTTGGGACCTTTGCATTTGCTGATGTCCAGAAAACTCTTCCCCCGCCTCCTCAGTGACCACTCCAAGTAAAATTCAGGCCTCCTTCTTCTCAGACCCGGTGTTCCAAGTGCCGGCTTTATTTTTCTCCATAGCATTTAGCACCTCTGACATATATTTTCCTGTTATTTTCTGTGCTCCATCCCACCCTTAAAAGGCAGTCTCCGTGGGAGCAGGGGTGCTGTTTTGTTCTCTGCTCTATACCTGGCTCTCAGACATGAGCCTGACCCACAGTAAATGCTCGCAGAACAGTAGCTAGTTGAATGAATGAATACATGGATATTAATTGCCCACGCAGCTCTCTGTGCATGGATCGTTCCTTCAGCCAGCTAACTCCGGGCACTTTAAGACTCATTACCTCCTCCAGAAAGCCTTCTGAGAACCCTCAAGACAGCATCAAGCATTCTTCCACTGCTTACTCAACTTTCACTGTGAATAGCATTGCTTTCGCCAGTGGTGGCAGAAGAGTGTGTTTAAGTGGCTGTCTTTACCGGTGTACTCCTTGAGATTTTATTCATATTTTATCTCCAGTGTTTGTCCATGGCAGACACTCAGTACACATTTTTTGAATGAATGCATGACATGAATTAATCTTTTTAATATTCAAACAATACCCACCCAACTTCATCTGTCTGCATGTTTATGCCTTATTTTGGAGGTGGCTTTAGTGAAAAGGTTAAAAGCGTGGGTTTGGGAAGCAAAAGATTTGGGTTCAGGTTTCAGGTTTGCCACTTAAGACCTTGTGGACAATTTGTTTAAACTCTTTAAACCTTAGTTTTGACATCTTTCAAATGAACACCCCCTCCTAGGGTGGTTATACAGATTAATGTGATAATATCTGCTAAGTTGCTAAATGCTCAGTCTAGTACTGGCACACTGTAAGTGATCAATAAATACCACCTAATCTTTTGATAAAGATTTATACTTTTCTCCATACAGATCCCAGTCACATCTTGTTAAGGTTATTCACAGACATTTTATGCACTTTTTGTTGCACTAGTGAATGACATTTTTCCCCATCATTTTTTTCTAACTAGTTATTATGACTACACAGAAAACCTACAGATTTTTATATATTCACCTCACATCCAACCAGGTTTCTGGACTCTTATTAATTCTAAAAATTTCTCAGTGGATTCCCTTGGGTGTGTTAGGTACACAATCATGTTGTCTACAAATAATGATAATTTTGAGGCAATAACTCTTTTGAGAAGTTTGGCAGGAAAATTCAATTCAATTCTGCAAATATTTATTGACTGATAAGGTCAATTCTGGACAAATTTCGTTGGAGATGCCAGTGGGACGTCCAGACGGAGATGGCCAGAAGGCAATTAGGGCTGCAGCCTGGTGTTTGGGGGTGCGGTCTGGGCTGGAGATACGGATTTGTCAAAGCCAGGCAATTAACGGAACTGTCCTAAGAGGAAGCACAGAGGGGAGCGGCAGCTGCTGGATAAATCATGATGCCCAACGAAGATGTCTCACCTGCCACACAGAGAACCAACTGGACATCAAGCCTACGGTCGTCCTCTGGCCCATCTCTGTGCGTGCCTTCTGGAAGGAGCACTTGTCTGCAGATGGGAGAGGCAGGGGTCAAGCAGTGTCTTTGGCCCTCTGCAATGGCCCTTTGGGGAAGTACCAAGAGTGTGGTCGTTAGAGATGTTGGCATCGAGCCTCATCATGGCCCCTGCCCCTGCACATCATGTGCCTCAGCCACACCAGCGACTCGTCACCTATGCTGCTTGGCCCTTTGCCTGGAATGTCCTTCCTCTGCCAACTCAACCTAGCAAATCTAATGCACGGTCCCAGATGCGGTTCACACGGCACCTCCTCTGAGTAGCTTCCTCTGGTTTGCAGGCAGAGTCACTGTTCTGTCCCCGCCCCCATCTCCCCACTGCAACATGCAACAGCCATCCCCAAACTCCAGACCTCTCCTCTCCCATCTGAGCTGTTCAAAAAAAGCAAAGATGATGTGCCATGCTTGCCTAAAACCCTTCCATGGCTCCTCTGGACAAAGCCCCAAATCCTAAATATGGCCCACAAGACTCCCCACGAACCGAGCCGGCCCTGTTCCTCCCCCAGGCTTTGCTTCCTGTGGCTCCCCCTGCCCAGGCCAGACTCTTTGGTGCCTCCAATGCTCAGCATGCTTTTGCTCACTCCAGTCTTCAGACTCGCTGCTCCCTCTGACTGAAGCATCCTTGCCACATCTCCGGCTCTGGCCAACTCCTGCTCATCCTTTAGGTGGCTGCTTAAAGTCCGCTGCCCTCTAGAGACCTTACAGACCTCTACGCTAAGCTGTATCCCCTCATCCCAGCACACGCCCAAGCGCACACCCTGCTGTGTGTCTGGGGCCAGGTTGGGGGGCACACACCGCACTACACCGTTCAGTGTCTGTCTTCTCAGGGAGATGTGGATTCCATGGGGGTAGAGACCATGTTTTGTCTCGTTTCACACTGATCCCCAGAAGAGCAAATGCTTATAATTTTACGTTGCCTCGGCATCCATCGTGAATACAGGTCTGACCTTCTCCTACCAGAATCAGGGTTCAGTCGCCCTTGAGAGTTCCCAGTTCAACCTCCTTCCAGTTCCTCACTGCAGTCCGTCTAGATACCTGCCTTAGGCACTGCCTCCTAGTGACCACCTCCCTGTGGGATAGCCAGCTGCAGCCTACCTGAATCACTCCACCGACCCCCACACCCTCATGCCACACAGACATGCCACAGGAACCACCTCTCGGTCACAGTGTGACCTCCTGAACTCGTGCCAGCTGGCTCTAAACCCACCAACTAGAACCCCCCGTGGGAAACCTGTTTGGGTAACTCCCTGGACTCCAATCAAGGCCTCTGCCCACAGGGCCCTCTTGCTCTTGCTCCCTACCCTCTGGGCGAGCGTGTGTGCCCCAGATGGCTTCCCTTCCCCTTGGCCCTGCAAGGCCTGCTGCCCTCCTCTCTCCGGGATCTTGAAGCAATAAACTGCTTCTGTCATTTCCTGTGTTTTGCTGAGCTGTCTCCTGTGTGTCTCACCTGACCGACATCCCCAAACCCAACTCTCCTCCCAATCAGGGCTCTCCTAGGGAGTGGCTATCCTGGCAGGAATCAAGTGGACACAGTTCAGACAAGAGCCAGAAGGACATCTACCAGTATAACCAAGTTCCCTGTGAGGGGACATCTGGTCACAGGTTGGACACTTAGGCATTAGGTCATCCACTGTAAACACCCACGCCCACCTCCCCAGGAGCCCTGTCAGCTACTCTCCTAAGAGAGACCTCACGACCAAATTAGAGGAAAATATGACACCCAGCACCAGTGCACTGCCCAGAACCCAGCAGGTGCCCAGTGGGAATGTATGAAACGGCTGCACCTTGTGCGTGACTCCACTAGCTCACGTGTCCTGCAGACCCGAAGCTACTCCAGCCATCCCAGCACCAAGCCCAGGGCCTGGTGTCTGCTGTCGCTGTGTGTAGACGTAGGTGTTAAATGAGAGAATTATCACAGATGTTTCTAATGAAGTTGTGTACTGATTTTTTTCTTCCTAGAGATTTTAACAATCAGAGATTTCCATTAGTGTATAATAGTCTAGTCCAGGGTTTTTCAACCTTGGCACTATCGACATTTTGGGTGGGATAATTCTTTGTTGTGGGCACTGTCCTATGTGCATAGGACATTTGGCAGCATCCCCAGCTTCTACCCACTGGGTGCCAGTAGCACCTCCCAGTTGTGACAACCAAAACTCTCTCTAGACATTGCCAGATATCCCCTCAGGGGAAAAGCACCCCCAGTTGAGAACCACTTGTCTAATTCTTAGCCATTTCGGAGCTCCTAACGACAGTTAGAAATACTCTTCATAGAATAATGTCCACGGGAAACTAACCTCCCACACTTTTTTTTCATTTCAGAGGATTTGCAGGCCAAGGAAGCCTGTCCATGGACCCCAGACCCCAGGAGTTCTTCACCTTTGTTGGGCCATGCCCCTTTGGTGGCCTGGTGATGCCGTCTCAAAGTTACCCTTAAGCACGTAAAACAAAATACATAGAATTGCAAAGGAAATCAATTATATTGAAATGCAGTTTTCAAAATATATTGAAAAATTGATCATCTAGTAATATAGGTAACCCTTTATTAATGCATTATTAAGAGGTTTTAGCAGTGAGCCTGATAAATATTGTAGTTCAAAGCATAAATGCTATTTCAAGGTGGCTGTAACAACTGCATTTTTCTATGGAAAGATCTGTGATCTTATCAGTGACAAATTCACAGGTACTGCTAATATTACTGTGTTTTGTTGCCTGTACTCATGATTGATAGAAATGCTAAGTTTCAATAAAAGATTAGTGAAAATAATGCAGTTTTCCCCATCCAAATCAGGGCCCCATGGATTCTATCAAGAACCCCAGGGGTCCAAGCCAAATTCAGTCTTTCATGCAGCAAGTCTGGGGGATGAGTGCTTAGTTCCAGGCCGTATGTGTGGGGGGTCAGTGAGCAGTCAGGGGGTGGGGAGATAGGAGGGGTACATTGTGCATAATATGGTCATGCCCTCAAGGAGTTCACAGTGGAGTGTAGGACACAGACATACATGGCCCATCTTACTAACTCTGTCTCCCCTTGACAGGTGGTTCAGGGAGACCACACGGTTAGATCTTAGGGAAACAGAAGGGAACACAGACAGACCTAGAGAGACTGGTGTTTTCATGCAGGTCTGAGAAGGGGACCAACATCTATCCATGTGCTTCACTAACATCACCCCCTAACATTTGCAATGACTCTTTGAAATGGCTGTTACAGCCTTGCCCCCATGATATTACAAGTGAAGACACTAAAGCTCCTTAAGGTTTAAAATCACATTCAAGGTCAAACAAGCAGCAGTGGGAGAGCTGAGAATCAAACCCAGACCTGTGTGAAATCAGAGCCCAGGCTCTCACCGCCCCTCTGTCTGCCAGGCTGCAAGGATTTCACACACCATCTGGGGACACAGTCCCAAAGCTGCAGTCCTGGTGCTACTCTGTGCCCAGTGCCAGGGGTCAGAGCCTGGGATTTATTGAAAAGAGCTCAGCACAGATGCTGTGCTTCAGGGACATGGAAACAAAACAGGGTCTCCTTCTTGCTCTCAAGCAGGCAACAAAGGTACGAAGCAACGTATGGCGGGTGGGGCGAGGCAGCAAGCCGGCCTCTGCGCTATATCCAATTGTTCTGTGGGAATAATCCCATGCCACTCAGCTTCCTAATTCTGACTCCAGGCTCTCTGATTCTCCTGGACATGCTTAACACAGAAGCCTCCGCTGTGGACCAAATATGATTTTCCCTGCCTGGCGATACAGATGCAGCTGTTTTTTCATCATCTCAAACCAACACTAACCGGGGGTGGGGGGTGATTATTATGTGGACAGGGAACCCTGGACCTGAAGAAGTATCTCTGCCTTGATGATGGCAGAGACTCTCATTTGTCAAGTTATGCCAAAACCATGAACTGACACCAAGAGAAGGGTCCATGTGTGTCTGAGGGCAGGGGTCTCTGCCAGCCTGGTTCTGCTCCTGGCTGGGTCTTTCATAGTAAAACAAGGAACAGTCATTGAGCTTTCCCCAGCTGTGAAGATGCCTGAACTGTGGCTTTGGTCCAGGGGATGATGGCTGAGCACAGGGACTGACCCATGACAGTTCAGGGCTTATTTATTTACTCATTTTGAAAATCGTATTGAGCATCCACTGTGTCCCAGGCACTATCCGTCCCTGCCCTCAGGGAGCTCACAGTCTAATAATGATAGATTATTAAACATTTTTCTGAGCCAAGTGCTGTCTTATGCACTTTCTGTGTAATAATCCATTCCATCCTCACGATGGTATTAGATAGGTACTATTACTCTTCCCACTTTACAGATAAGGAAACTGAGGTCCAGGAAGGCTAAATAACCTGCCCAAGGTCAAACAGCTGAAAATAGTAGAAACAGGAATCAACTCCAGGCAATCTGGTGCCAAATCCTGTCTCCTCACACTACTCCCTCATGGATGGATGGATGGATGGGTAGATGGATGGATGGATAGATGGATGGATAGATGGATGGATGGATGGATAGATGGAGGGATGGATGGATAGATGAAGGGATGGAGGGATGGATGGGGGAGTAGAAAGATGCTAATTTTGGGCAATGTAGGAAGCCATACCTCTTTCTAGAGCACTGTCACAAGACAAAGAGCACTTTGCCTTAAGGAGCCCTTTCCTCAAGTGTCAACCATCCCAGCCCTAATGCTCAGGCTTCTGCCCTGCTGCCTGCCACTTGGGGATGTGACCACCATGGTGAGGCTCAATCTGGCTTCAGAGGGGGCCACACAGGGAAGCCTGTGCACACGGAACTTCCCAGAAGAAAAAATAACAACTTGGGAAACAGGAGTGAATTGTCAGAAGCAGGTGAAATCAAGCCTCTGTTTCTCTCAGCATGAGCCCTTCATGATGGCAAAGACCACACCTGATTCGCTATTAAATCCCCAAGACAGGGTTTGGCATTTCATAGACACTCAGTTAACATTTGTTGAGTAAACAGAGTAATATGTCTGGTTGTCATCTGTGCTTTACATATTATTTATTTATTTTCCATTTGTTTCTTTACTCATTAAAAACTCATGTCTGCTGTTTTCCTGGGGCAGCTGGCCTCATCCCCAAGAAAAGTAGGTGACTTCAAGCCTTTTGCCCTCATGTGATGTACATTTGAAAAATAATAAAAAATGGAAAAAAAAAACTCTAATGTGGTGCAGTGGAAAGAAAGAATCAGAAAGCCTGGGTTCTTAAACCTGCTTCAGCACTTACTAGCAAGCTACATGGTCACGTCCTTTAGTCATTGAAGACCCTTGTCCCTCCATCTATAAAATGTGGCTCTCAAGGCCACCTTCACAGAGATGCTCTGCGACAGCTGGCCCAAGTGAAGTGTTGGTGTCTGCCTGGAGTGAGAGGGCCCTATCCATGGTCCTGAACTGTGAAAGTCCTCAGGGTAGGTTGTTTCTCCTGACTCTAGGCCACTGGAGATGCCTGTCCAACCTCTCCCAGGGTTTCTGCACCAGGTGAGAAAACAACAAAGAGAGCTGGTGAGATAAAGAAGCAGAGGGAGAGTGAGAGAGAGAGAGACAAAGGGGCTGACGGGGAGAAGGTGGGGGCAGAGAGCACTGCAGATCCACTCAGGGTCCTGAGTGCCCAAGACACCGTGCCCCAGCCTTGGACCAGGGGGAACCATACTAGAGGTGGATTGCCACAGGAGCCTGGGGTGGCAGTGACCACTCAGAGGTGTACTCCTGAGATGTGCCTGGAACTTATGCCTCAGCAGCCAGTAACAGCGAAGAGGAATAAGTGCCAGGTGGGAGACGAGGGGTGAGGAGACTCAAAATCAGACAGCATGAGGACCAGGTTCAAGGAGGGCATGGCATGTGGTCAGCAGCTATGGGGTGCAACCGCTTCTTCCTCTGTAGCGACCTCACCCCTTCATTCCCCTGGTAGCTTCAGACTGGACATCTGCTGGGAGTCCAAAAGATCACTCATGGAGACGGTCCTGGCAGCTACAGGGCAAGCTCAGTCCAGACCGTTCTTTAAATTAAGGCATCCAAAGGTCTTCTGCAATTTCACTTTGTTTTTCCCAATCTTCAGCAGACGTGTTGCTCATTTTACATGCAAAGGAAAGGGCTTTGTGTTCTGATGCCCCCAACGGCACATTTGAATTTTATATGAGCTCTGCTGGTGATTTGAAAATTGTTCCTATCAAAAGGGAGAGTTCAAATCAGCCCCCTCTGCTCAAGCAAATTAGTGATGGGACTAGTCCTGGCCTGGCTCAGCTCAGACCAGCCCAGATGCCAGCAAGGACTCATCATTCACCAGATATTCATTATGCTTCTGCCACGCACCAGGCACAGGACAGACGTGGTCTCTGCTCTCATGGAGCTTCCCTCTTGCTCACCCCTCCCTAGCCACGTCTGCCTCCCTCCTGCTCCTCCAACAGCTCAGCCATTCTCCCTCCTCAGGGACTTTGTTCTTGCTTTCTCCTCTTCTCGCAAAGTTCTTGCCGCAAATAAGGCAAATTCTTCCTTCTTTCAGCCTTTGCTCAACATCACCTTCTGAATAAGGTATACCCTGACTACTCTCTATAAAGTATCGACTTACCCCTCTGACCTCTGACCCTGGCACCTCCAATCTCCCTTACTTGCCTTCCTTTTTCAATAGCAGGTCTCACTCTATAGCACCCTAGGTAATTTTCTTTTAAATTGTTTATTGTTTTTTCCTCTTGCTATAGCATTTGCTTCACAAGAGCAAGGTCTCTGCTTTATTCATTGATGCATCCCAAGCACCTACAACAGTGCTTAGCACACAGTAGGCACTCAGTTACTGTTTGTTGAATAAATGAACAAACTACAATCCAGTGCACTTACAAAAGCACGGCTCATATAGACCCAACTCCCTAAAGGCCCACGAAGCCAAACCAGTCAGTGTGGCTCTGTCTGAAAGCAGTGTGGGATGGAAGAGCCCCAGAGGCCCAGCCCATGGTGCAATTGGAGGTGGGGAGGGAGGAAGCTGGGTCCACTGGCCCACTGCTCCCACAGCCATCTCCCCACCAGACTGAGCTCCTTGGGGGCAGAGAGCGTGGTCCGCCTTTTTCACTACATCCTTGAGGACCCAGCACACAGCTGCCATAGGATGCACAAGTCAGGAAGTAGGAAGTTGAACAAGCTTTCAGCCATCATTTATCAAGCACTGACTGTGTGTCCCACACAATGCTGAGCTCCATACTTGCATTATTTCCATCAAAACTTACAATATCGCAAAGATATAGGGATTACTCTTGACCCCGTTTAACAAATGAGGTTTAGGGTAAGTAACTCACCAAAGTTCACATATATATTATAGTAACAGCTGGCAAAGCAGAGGCTAAAACACAGGTTTGTGTCACTCTTGAGACTGAGATTGTAACATGTGCTCTACCATTGCACTGGGAGGAAAGAGACAGTGGGAGGGAGAGAAGGGGGAGAGATGGTGGGGTGGCCATATGCCAGATGTAGCATGGAGGTCGAAAAGCACTAAGAACCTTTTCCTCTTGGCTGGACATGACTCCATTACAGGCCTGTCCCTCTCTCCCTGTCCCCAGAGGAAGGACAGAGATGGCACATTTTGGTCCTGGAAGAGACTTTATTTTAATAAATTCTTTTAAATTATTATATTCTCTCTCTCTCTCTCTCCCTCTCTCTCTCTCACATACACACACACACACACACACACACACACACACACACACACACACATGAATGAACTGAGGGAAAAATATATCTGAGTGGGTGGACAGATAATCTAAAAATTGTGTCAGGGAGTAGCAGAGAAATGCACTTCCTCTTAAAATCTCTATAAAAGGAAATCCTAACAACTCCATCATTCCCCCTTGCCCATACACATGCCAACCATGGGGAACAACATGATTAGGCTGGGCATGTGGAGGCATCTGGTTCAGAACCTGCCCCAATGACCTCAGATTTCCACCCAGAAGACATCCCCATGGCCATTTCCCCAGTTTCTCAGTTCTGCCCTTCATGGCCTTTGCTCATCCTGGGCTTCCCCAACCTCATCAGCTACAGCCCCAGCATATATACCTGCCTGTTATCATAGCAGCCCCCTCACCCCATCAGGGAGCCCCACCCACAGGTGCTCCAGCCATGAAGTAATTCAAAGTGGTTCTTAGTGTGCTGCTCTGCAGAGTTCTATGGATGAGGGTCTTAGAGACCCTCCAAGGCCTCCAGAAATCCTTGTGATGCTAGCCTTCTTCTCCTGTGTGTATACTGAGATGTGTCACCATGCCAGAGACTGAAGCAGAATTTCCAGGGTCATCTGTTGGGTGGTCTTGAGAAGAATCAAAAGTATATGTTGAATGAATGAATGAATAAATGAATGGGCCTTCTGATGGGAGAATCTGTAAAGAGTAAAGTCCAGCAAGGGCCTCTAGAACCTAGTCAGTCCCAGTGCTGGAGATTTCTGGCAAGAAACTCACTAGGAGTAGTATGGGGGCTATGGAAGAACAGAATTCAAGCCAATTCAATGAGTCTTTACTATGGCATCCTACAAGACAGTCTGATCCTGCCCTGGCAGTGCTCACAGCTGAAGGGCAGCTGGAGAGTGGGTGTATAACAGAGAAAAGCAGGGAATTTTTAGAAGTAGAAAAGAGGGACATGGAGGGGGAGGTGAGACCCAGTTTTATCCCCACCATTGTGAGCTAAGCTCTGCTTCTAGCTAAGCCACCACATGGCTCAGACTTCCTAACTTAGGCTGGGAAATGTGTTCTGTCCATGAGCTTCCTCCCGGTAGCATTTCCCATCTGAATTCTTAGGATCAAGAGATACCCATCTCCCTGTGTCTCCCAAGAGGGAAGTGTGGTGTCTGATCATGCATGAGTTCAGAGAGCCAGATGTGTCACACCGATGGGGTTGGCAGAGCTGGGACCCAGGACCTTTGACTCATAACAGATCCTACTTATGCAACATCCTTTCAAAATATGCCTCATTCTGAAATGGCTAGGAGCACATGTTCACCTATAGCACAAATTCTGTGGAGGATGCACTTGGGTGAACAAAGCAGGAACACACTTACACTTAACCATCACATGTCCATAATCACCTTTGCATGGGTGGAAGTTTATTATGGTCAGCAAGACCTTTACAAGTGTAAAGCCCTGGCATCCCTGATGCCCCTTACAGTCAAGTGGCCTCTGCTGAGGGACAGTGGGGAAAGGTGTCTGAAGGAGGTGTCACTCAAAAGGGACTTGGGAATGACATCAGCAAAATGGCAGAATAGTTAGCCCCAAACCTCATTCCCCACCCCCTGCAGAGATACTGACTTAACAACAATATACAGTCCCAAAAGGCTTTATGAGAATTATAGAAACCAAGTTAGAAGTTGCCGTACCCCAGGCAAGCTCAAAGACAAGAAAAGCCACATTGAAATGTGTAAGAAAATTTGTTTCATGTCAACTGTGATAACTCTTCCCCTAAACTGGCATATCTCAAAGAGATTGAGAGAAAAAGTTCAACTTGTAGCTTCTTCCATGGGAAGGAAAAGGAAGAGTGTAATGTCCTTCCAATGTTCCAGCTTTTTAGGGGGCTGCTGAGGGACTTGTTTCTGTCTTGCCTAACTCAGACTGCTGATCAACATACTTTGGATGTGGGGAGGTGGGGCTGTGGAGAACAAAAGAGAGCTCAGTGGCTGGTTGCAATATGAGATAACCTGTCAAACACCAGAGAGAACAAGAGATTACAAGCTCCTGAGAAAAAAAAAATTAAAATAAAAACCAGTAAAACCTCTTTAATTGGAAAATTACACACATAAATCCAGAGAAGATGAATCGCCAGGAAAAGTTTGTGAGGTCCCCCAAAATCTCTAGCCAGGCTGACTGCTGAAGATCTTCCCTTGTACCAAACCAGTCCATAAAGACTGGGAGATAAGGTTGTTTTTTCAAATTTAGAAATTACAGCAAAAAACTATAAGGCACACAACAAAACAAGGCAACATGGCCCAATTAAACGAACAAAATAAATCTCCAGAAACTAACCCTAAAGAAGCAGAAATCTATGAATTACCCAAAAAAGAACTCAAAATAATTGTCTAAAGAGCTCAATGTGCTACAAGAGGAAACAGATAGACAATGAAATGAAATCAGAAAAAATGATGCATAAACAAAATGATAATATCAACAAAAAGATAGAAACTATTAAAAAAGAACCAACAGAAATTCTGGAGCTGAGGAATATAGTAACTGAATTTGAAGAGTCATTAAAGAGCTTCAACAGCTGACTTGATCAAACAGAAAAAGAATCAGTGAACTCAGGGACAAGTCATTTGAAATTATCAAGTCAAAGGAACAAATAGAAAAAAGAATGAACAAAAGTGAATAAAGCCAAAGGGACTTAAAGAACACCATCAAATGGACCAATATATGTATTATGGAAGTCTTAGAAGGAGAAGAGAGAAACAAACAAACAGAAAGCTTATTTGAAGAAATGATGGCTGAAAACCTCCCAAATCTAAAGAAGAAAATCAACCTCCAAATTCAAGAAGCTTAAAGGACTTCAACTAGGAGGAACCCAAAGAGGCCAACACTGAAACACATAATAATCAACAGTCAAAGACAAGGAAAGAATCTTGAAAGCAGCAAGAGAAAAGTAATTCACGTACAAGGGAGCTCCCACAAGATTATCAGCAGATTTCTTGGTAGAAACCTTGCCCAGACGCCAAAGGGATGATATATTCAAAGTGCTGAAAGGAAAAAACTGCCACCTAAGAATATTTTATCTGGGAAAACCGTCTATCAAAAATGAAGAAGAAATAAAGTTCTTCCCAGATTTAAAAAAAAAAAATGCTGAGGGAGTTCCTCACCACTAGAGCTGCTTTACAAGAATTGCTAAAGAGAGTCCTTCAAGTTGAAATGAAAGGACACACCAGATAGTAACACGAAATCATACAAAAATATAGAGTGCTCTGGTAAAGGTACATATATAGCAAATACAAAATTTTCTAACACTATAAAAGTGGTGCATAAATCACTTTTAATTCTGGTATAGAATTTAAAGTACAAAAGCCACATAACATATAATTATAAAACTATGTTAATGAATACAAAATATAAAAAGATGTAATTTTGACATCAATAACAAAAAATGTGTGGAGGGAGGGAGATGAAAAGAAGTAGAGTTTTTGCAAGCAATTAAAATTTAGTTGGTATAGATTAAGATAGATGGTTATAATTATAAGATGTTTTATGTAATCCCCATTGTAACCACAATGAAAATACCTATAGAGGATGCACCAAAGAAAACAAAAAATAAATCAAAGCATGTTGCTATAAAAATAATTTTAAAACACACAAAGGAAGGCAGCAAGAGGGAAATAGAGGAACAAAATAACTATAAGATATATATAAAAAAGTTCACAAAATGTTAATAATCCTTCTCTATCAGCAATCACTTTCAATGTAAAGGTAATCTATTAACTCAACAATCAAAAGACATAGAGTGGTTAAGCAGATTGAAAAAACAATATCCAGCTGTCTATGAGAGACTCGCTTTAGATATAAGGACATACATGGCTAAAAGTGAAAGAATTGGAAAAGATACTCCAAGCAATTGGTAGGTAGAGAGAGCAGGGTGGCCTATACTTGTGTTAGACAAAATAGACATTAAGTCAAAATTGTCACAAAAGACAAATAAGGACATTATATAACAAAAAATGTTCAATTCAACCAGGAAAATATAACAATTATAAATATATATTCACCTAACAGCAGAGCACCAAAATATATGAAGCAAATGTTGACAAAATTAAAGGGATAAATAGTAATACATTAATGAGAAAAGATTTCAATACTCCACTTTCAATGATGGATAGATTAACAGAACAGAAGATCAATAAGGAAACAAGACCTAAACAACACTATAGACCAACTGGACCTAACAGACATATACAGAATAGTCCACCCAACAACAAAAAACTAGACGTTCTTCTCAAGTGTGTACAAAATATTTTTCAGAATAGATCACATGTTAGGCCACAAAATAACTCTTAACAAATTCAAGAAGACTGAAATCATACCAAGTATCTTTTCTAGCCACAATGGAATGAAACTAGAAATCAATAGCAAAAGGAAAACTGGAAAATTCATAAATATGTGGAAATTAATCACCATACTCTGAAAAACCAATATGTCAAATAAAAAATCACAAGAGAAATCAGAAAATATCTTGAGACAAAATAAAAAAAAAAAAAACATACCAAAAACTTATAGAATGTAGCAAAAGCATTGCTAAGAGGGAAGTTTATAGTAGTACATTACACAGCCATTAAAAAAGAAGAAAGATCTCAAATCAACAACATAACTTTACACCTCAAAGAACTAGAAAAAGAAGAACAGACTAAACCCAAAGTTAGCATAAGGAAGGAAATCCTAAAGATTAGAGCAGAAACAAAGAAAATAGAGCATAAAAAAAAATGCAAAAAAATTAACAAAACGTAAGAGTTGGTTTTCTGAAAAGATCAACAAGATTGACAAACCCTTAGCCAGACTAGCTAAGAAAAAAGAGGTAAGACTCAAATAAAAATCAGAAATGAAAGAGGAGACATCATAGCTGATGCCACATAAGTAAAAGGGATCATAAGAGACTACTATGAATAATTATACACCAACAAATTGAATAACCTAGAAGAAACGGATAAATTTCTAGAAACCTATAGCCTACCAAGACTTATAACTAGTAGGAAGATTGAATCAGTAATCAAAAACCTCCCAACAAAGAAAAGCCTAAGACCAGATGTCTTCACTGGAGAATTCTATCAAACATTTAAAGAATTAACACCCATCTTTTCCAAACTCTTCCAAAAAAATTGAAGAGGATGGAACACTTCCTAAATTATTTTATGAGGTTAGCAGTATCCTGATGACAAAATCAGACAAAAGCACTACAAGAAAAGACAACTAGGGATCAATATCCCTGATGAATATTGATGCAAAAATCCTCAACAAAATACTAGCAAATCAAATTCAACAACACATTAAAAAGATTATACACCATGACTAAATGGAATTTGTTCATGAAATGCAAAGATGGCTCAAGATATGAAAATCAATGTAATACCCCATGTTAACAGAATGAAGAATAAAATTCACATGATCATCTCAATTGATGCAGAAAAAGCATTAGACAAAATTCAATACCCTTGCATGATAAAAACACTGAAAAAACTAGGAATGAAAGGAAATTACCTCAATATAATAAAGGCCATATATGAAAAACCCAACAGCTAACATCACATTCAATGGTGAAAACCTGAAAGCTTTCCCTCTAAAATCAGGAACAAAGTAGGTATGCTCTTTCTCACACTTTATTCAATGTATTATGGAAAGTCCTAGCCAGAGGACAAAGAAATAAAAGTCATCCAAATTGGAAAGGAAGAAGTAACATTATATCTGTTCACGGACAACACGATCTTATATGTAGAAAACCCTAAAGATTCTACACACGTGCACAAACACACACACACATACACACCTGTTAGCACTAATAAATGAATTCAGCAAAGACGCTGGTTGCAATATCAACACATAAAAACCAGTTGCATTTTTATACATTAAAAATGAACAATCCAAAAAAGGAATTTAAAAAGAATTTCATTTACAATAACATCAAATAGAATAAAATACTTAAAAATAAACTTAACCAAGGAGGCAAAAGACTTGGACTCTGAAAACTACAAAACATTGTTTAAAGAAGTTAAAGAAAACACAAATAAATGGAAAGACATATCATGTTCATGGACTGGTAGACTTAATATTGGTCAAATGTCCATAGTGCCCAAAGCAATCTATAGATTTAATGCAATCTCTATCAAAATCTCAATGGTATATTTTGCATAGATTAAAAAAAACTATCCTAATATTTGTATGGAATCTCAAAGTACCCCAAATAGCCAAAACAATTTTGAGAAAGAAAAACAAACCTGGAGGCCTCACACTATCTGATTTCAAAACACATTGCAAAGCTACAGTAATCAAAAAAGTATGGTACTGAAATAAAGAAAGATATATAGACCAGCAGCATAGACTAGAAAACCCAGAAATAAGCCTTCACATATACCATCAAATAATCTTCAACAAGGGTGCCAAGGAAACAGTCCCTTCAATAAATATGTTAGGAAAACTGGATATCCACATGCAAAAGAATAAAGTTGGGCCCTTACCTTACACCATATAAAAATTAATTCAAAATGGATTAAAGACCTAAAAATAAGACCTGAAATTATAAAATTCCCAGAAGAGAACATAGGAGGAAAGCTTCATGATATTGGATTTGGCAATGATTTCTTGGATATGACACCATAAGCACAGGCAACTAAAACAAAAGTGGACAAATGGAACTACATTAAACTTAAAAACTTCTGCACACCAAAGGAAATAATCAATGGAGTGAAGAGGCAACCTAAGAAATGGTAAAAAAAAATTTGCAAATCATGTATCTGATAAGGAGTTAATATCCAGATTATAAAGAAATCCTGCCACTCAACAACAAAATAAGTAATCTGATTTTAAAATGGGAAAATGACTTTAATAGATATTTCTCCAAAGAAGATATACAAATGGCCAACAAGTATATGAAAAGATGCTCAACATCACTAATCATCAGGGAAATGCAAATCAAAACCACAGTGAGACACCACCTCATACCTTTTAGGATGACCACTATCCAAAAAACAGAAAATAACAAGTGTTGTGGGGATGTGGAGAAATTGGAATCTTTGTGCATTGCTGGTAGAAATGTAAAATGGTGCAGCTTCTATGGAAAACAGTATAGAAGTTCCTCAAAAAACTAAAAATAGAATTACCATATGATTCAACAATTCTACCACTGGGTATATATCCAAAAGAATTGAAAATAGGGTCTCTAAGAGATATTTGCACACCAATGTTCATTGTGGCATTAATCACAATAGCCAAGAAGTGGAAGCAATCTAAATGCCCATCAATGGATGAATGGGTAAAGAAAATGTGGCATATACATATAATAAAATAGTATTTAGTCTTTAATAGAGGGGGAAATCCTGTTATATGCTACAACGTGGATGAAACTTGAGGGCATTATGCAAAAGTGCAATAAAGCAGTCACAAAAAGACATTACTGCAAGATTATGTGAGGTATTTAAATAGTCAGACTCTTAGAAGCAAAAAATAGCACGGTGATTGCCAGAGATTGGGGGAAGCAGGGAGAGGGGAGTTGTGGCTCTATGGGTACAGCGTTTCAGTTCTGCGAGATGAAAAAGTTCTAGAGGTCTGTTGCACAAGGTACACATAGTTAACACTACTGAACTATATAACTATATGCTAAATGGTTAAGATGATAAATTTTATGTTGTGTGCTCTTTACCACAATGAAAGGGAGGTGCTTGGGAGTTTGGGTAGGATTTATACAGAAAGCGATATGAGGAGTATAGTAGGACAACAATCAATTGGTAATTTTAATCTCACCCCTTTATCTGCTTAGAGAGGCCTTTCCAAGTCTGCTTTATTTTTTTTCAGAGCACTTATCACCACCCAACATAATAATATATGTTTGCTTGTTTATCTGTTTATTGTCTGTGAATACCACACATGCAAACTCCCTGAAGAAAGGAATCTGATTTATTTCTTTCTTGTTTATCATCAAATCCTCAGAGTCCAGAAGAGTGTGTGGCCTGTAGTAGGTGCACAGTGAATATCTGATGAATGAATGCATGAATGCATGAATGTGGAGGTGGGGAGAGCCAGCAGGGATCTGAAGCCTGGGGCAGCTCTGCTACATCCCTCAATCTTCTTGGTAAAGGCAGAAAAGATGAAAGGGAGGAAAACACATAAAGGACTAGAAGGAGCAGATGTTTTACACTTGTCCTCTGGAAGACTGGGCGGATGTGGGCAGGCAGTCTGGGGAACTCCAAAGGGACACCACCCATGCCCTCATGGGTTGGATGATCCAGGTGACACCCTGTCCCCCAGGCACACACTCACCGGCACACTCTGACATTGCCTTATTTCCTTCCCCTCTGTCCACTCCCTGGCTTGCTCAGAGCTCCCCACCCACAAGCCCAGCATGGGGAGAAACAAGAAGGGGTTACGTGTCACCCCAGTGGATCAATGCAAGGCTGGCATCCCAACTTATCACCCTGAGGTCCCAGAGAGAAACCAAATTGTAACTGTCAGGAACATGACAGAACTGTCAAAAGCAGACAAAATCAGCCACATAAATTGTGAAACCGAAGTCACAGTTCTATTTGTTCTGCAAGAGTGAACATCTCACATTTTTTTGTCAAGATGGAAAATAAAAACAAAGGTTAGAAGCCTTCAGGCATCTCATGTCTGTGGAGAAACCCACCGCCAGCAAGTCTCAGTGTCTAGCAACGCCCCCTCCCCATAGACCTGGATCCCCTTCCACGCAGCAAACACTCGGGCAGTCTCACAGCTGGCTTGGCGGGGCACAGAGGAAGTGACTATGGCCCAGTCTCTGTCCTTGACCACCTTACACCCAGCTGACATTAGAGCACAGAGCCAGACCAGAACAAATAAAGCCGGAGACCAACTCAGGGAGTGACAAATCCACTATGTTGGGATCAGGACGGCTTCTTGGCAGAGGTAACATCCACATGGGGCCTTGGAAGACAAATAAAATTTCAGCAGTTGAAAAGGAAGGGAAGGAAACTCCAGAGACAGGGGAAGCCATATACAAATGCACAGAAGCTGGGGCAGGTGGAGAAAGGGACATGGAATAAGAGACACGTGGAAGTCAAATCTCCATTCCGTGCAACAGCCGGGCTGGGAAGGGTAGTCCTTGCTGGGAAGTCTGCTCTGCCATCCGCACCGGGGCTTCCTGGTTTGGAGAGCAAGTGCGGCCCTCGTGCGTGCTCTGGGACACATACAGGTAGGCTGTGCACAGATGGTGCAAGAACAGCCTGGGCCACGCACGTGTGTGTGTGTGTGTGTGTGTGTGTGTGTGTGTGTGTGTGTGTGTGTGCGCGCACGCGCGTGCTTGTAGTGATCTGGCGGGCCGTTCTGCAGAAGCCCGGCAGCACCGCTGTTGCTCACCAAAATAGCATCGAGCAATTTAGGTCAGGAAGTAAGGGCTATGTTATTATTACTAGTTACTGGTGAAGTTATTTAATAAGAATGTCACATCCAATTGAGACCACGGTGGGAGCTGTCAGCAGGAAGAATGTAATTACACTAACTGGAGGCGCTCCACGGATCCACACGGAGATGGACTCTCCCCCAGCCCCACTAGTGCCTGGGGGGCATTTCCTTCGGGGGAGGGGGCACCGTGCCGGGCCCCAGAACAGCCAGACTGATCCATGCTGCTGTGGTCCAGGTCCCAGAACAGGCACCTGAGGCGGGACCTCCGGGACTCATTGTTGTCCCGTAAGTGCCACCATCCATGGCCTGACATTCCAATGATGCTCAGAAGGTAGAGGGCCCCGAGGCCCCAGCCCCCTTCTCCAACTGCACGTAAAACCCAACAGACATCACTGTGGGGCACAGGAAGGCCACGAGTCCAGCCCACCCGTCCCCTCGCCCAGACCAACTCCGGTTGCTGACAGCAGTAACTGGCTGGGAAACAAACCTGTTACGGAGGAGAGCCCTCCCTTCCCCATTCCTCAATCAGTGTTTCCTGGACCATCTCCAAATTAAACTACTTAGGCTGGAATCCTTGTCTCAGGTCTGCCTAGGGGAGCCCAACCTATGACACTTCCCTCTCAAAGTCCTCCAGCAGCTCCCAGTCCCTTCCCCAGAAGATAAAGCCAGCTCTTCCCACAGATCCCAGGCCCGAGCTGAGACCCCAGTACAGCCTCGTGCTGTTGGCTGGGCCCTGAACGGAACCACCTCCCCTTAGCTGGGACAGGCAGAACTCAGGGATCCTTGGCTCTGAGCCCAGCTCTGTGATCCTCTACGGCCATGGTTTTGCGAGGTGGCACAGCTGTGGCCTTCCGAATTGGGGGGTGAAGTATGAAGCCACTGCCCACTCACTGAGTGTTATCCCTGGGACACGGAGGATGCTGCGCTCCGCCTCACCTCAAAGCTTACACCCTTGGGGGTTCCTGAGAGTCCTGAGCCCTCACTTCCTGCAACAGCAGCAGACACGGGACAAGGGAGGGGGCAGGGCCAGGGGCAGCATGACTCTGCAGGGAGGGACCCAGGCAGGAAGGACTCTGATTCCTGCTGTCTGAGGCCTCCATCGACCCAGGCAAGCTGTCCTTGTGGTCAGGAGGAAGGAAAAGGAGACAGACGGAGAGGCTGGAAGAGAGAGACATGGACGGGGAGAGAGGAGGGACACAGAGACAAGGACATGCAGAGACAGATGGGTAGAAAGACAGAAAGACTTGGCAGAGAAAGTCAAGACTCAAAGAGAAAACCAGGCAGTAAGAAAGACGCACAATAGAAAAAGAGACACAGAGGCAACTATAGAGAGATACTGCAACAGACAGGGAGAGACGGAAGAGGAAAGAAAGATAAAGAAACCGAGAGACAGAAAAGTGGCAGAGACAGGAAAGAGGCAGACACGAGCATGGAGACCAGATCCGGGCGGCAGAAGGCAAGGGGACATAGTCCCAGAGAGAGACGCTCATGACAAAGGCTCTGCCAGCCTGACACCAGGCCCCTGTTCGCACTCACTAGTGAGAGCTGGAGATGGAGTGGGGGCTACCTGGCAAGCTCAGCTTTCAACGGAAGAACGGGGCAGTAGCCAGGTGGGAGTTCAGGGCCCAAAGAGACTCCCCCCTTTTAAAATTTTGAACTTGTTTTAAGTTCAAGGAGTAGAACCGGTGGAGAAGAAAAATAAAACAGAAGGGGTAGAGAGAAGATAAGAGCCTAACCCCAGAGGAGAGAGAGCAAAGGGGCCCAGGGCCCTGGGAACTGGGAACTGGGAATTGCAGGGCAGACGGGAGGGGGGGGGGTGGCCGCAGGTGCCAGTGACCAGGGGCAGGGCAGGACGCAGAAGTCCCTGCTGGGTGATCTGTGTATGCTCAGAGAGGTGCCAGTGCAGTCACGCTGGGAAGGAACCGGGATGTGTGCCCTGGAATGGCCACTCTTAGGTTAAAACAGGAAGCTGACCAGGTGGCAGACAGAGGGACAGCTAAGCAGTGCTGGGCCAGGGTTAGGGATGGGGGTACACAGCAGCAGTGGGGTTCACAGCCTGGGGGGCAGGCCCAGAGCTGACCTGTGGGACTGACCTGGGGCCAGAGTGAGTAGACACTGAGGGCCCCAGTGGGACAGTCGTTCAGGGGTGGACAGTGGAGACTGGTGGCCTTGGCAGTGGAGGAAAGGGGGTGCTCGGGACAGGAGCTGTTGAGGGGCTCAGGATCGCTAGCTCTGAAGAGGCTGTGCATGGCAGGGCACTGCCCGCACCCATCGCCCCGCCCTGCTCCTCCACCCAGGAGTCAGGGCACAAGGCCTGCATTTGTCCTTGTTCCTCTGGGAAGCGGCCTCTCCCCGCACCTGCTCGGCAGTCGGCCTCGGCTGTCCCCTGACTCCCCTTCCGCTCCCGCCCAGGGCCAGGCATCCTTCCTCCCACATTCTCTTTGGACTCTGAGCTCAGTCTAGACCTGTCTGGAGGGCTTGTCTCCTCTACACCCTGCGCTGATGGCTCAGAGGGGGACAGCAAAGCTCCACCTGCCCACCTGCCCCAGCATGGGAAGCTCCTGAGACGACTCCTCAGAGCACCTGGATGACAGAGCACAGACACTGAGGCAGAAAACCTCTCAGACACAACTCTGGTGGTGACAACACTGGGGAACCACCTCTCCTCCAAAGACCGCACCCACAGGCAGGGCCACCTTGCTCAGGTGTGAGGATGTGATCACGCCCCTCCGCGCCCCACCGAAGGCACAGGCAGCAAAGGCTCCAGGCCAGCAGGTTGTCTAGGAGGCAGTGGCTCCACCAAAAGAAAAGTGTTCCAGGAAGCATGAAGTTCAGGTGGAGCCACCATCCTGCTGATCACAGAGCACCAGGCCCTCGCCTCCCCGAAGGCCCCACACCGCCTGGCAGGCTCTGAGCAGTTGCCAGGCACGATTGTCAAGCACAGACTCACATCCTGGGTCATCGGCAAAAACAGCCCTGGGGAGGCGACGTGAGGGGAGGGAGTAGACAGAGCCTGGAGTGTGGCCTTGGAGGGGTCCTGCCCCTCCACTCGGCCGACCCAGAAGGACAGGGACTGCAGATGGGGGAGGTGCAAGATCAAGGCCTGACCCACCCCTGGGGCTGCAAAGCTGGGAGCTGGGACCCAGGCCAAGCAAAGTGTTCATGATGCCAAGTCCTGGCACACAGAATTCACATGCACACACACATCAACAGCTACAAACACAGACGTCCATGGTATGCCATTACGTACGTGCATGCCCCCACAGACACATGCATCGTGCAGCACAGCTCTACGGCATGCACATAGCTCTTCAGCACACAACTACATGCCCCACACGCCCTGGACAGAGGGCTCCATGGGCTCTACTGCTGCCTGGCCTTCTACCAGGCCCCCAGAGGCCTTCTGGAAGAATCTGTGCAAGGCTCTACGTGTCCCTTCCACCTGGTGCTGTGTTTGCTAGTGGTACAGCAGTGTGCCTATATGGCAATATTGCGTGTGCATGAACACACGTTATGTGTAGAAGTGTGTGTGCACGTGTGCTTACACATACAGGTTACAATATGTGAAAGGATACATGGAAGAGGGGGAAGTTTAAGAGGAGCCCATGATAGCTAGGGTTCGATCTGCACCACCCCCACCACCACAGACACACACGTGTTCCAGGGCATCAGCCACTCTGGCTGGCTCACTGCTCCCAGCACACACTGGCATCTGGCAGCACAGCAGGGAGGAACGAGCTAGTCCACGGAGTCGGACAGACCTGAATTCACAGTCCCACTTGCTGCCACTTGCTGGCTGTGTGACCCCGGGCACCCTGCTTGCCTTCTCTGAGCCACAGCTCCCTCATCTGTAAGGGAAGCATAATAATACATCCCTCACAGGCATGCTGGGAAAGCTAAATAAGATTATGGATGTGAAACTCCAGGCCCTGGGGAGCTCAATAAACATTAATTACCACTCATTCTCTCCCTTCCACCCACCCCTGTGCCTTTCACTCATGCAACTGATAAATATTAATATTTATCGAGCGCCTGTGTCAAGGCTGCTATAGGCACTGGGGATGCAGAGTCCCTGTCCTTATCCTCACGCAGCTTGTTCTCTAGTGGGGGAGACAGATGGTAAACAAGTAAACGATAGCAAATAATGTAACGAGCATGATCAGAGCTATAAAGAAGGTGTCACGGTGGTGCTTCATCTGCGGCGGTCATCTCTGAGGATGCCACCCTTGAGCAGAGACCTGTGGGGTTGAGTGAGCCATGTGAAGATCGGGGGAGAGCATTCCAGGCAGAGAAAACGGCAGGCATAAATGCCTGGAGGCAGGAATAAGGTTGTTGTTTCCCACGTAACAGCAAGAAGGCCAACACACCTGGGGTATGGAGACAGGGCAGGAGCAGTGGGAGGTGATATGGGGGCAGACTGGCAGTCAAGGCCAGATCAAACCAGGATGGTGTTAACAGTGTGCATGCCGGAGGGGTGACCGAGTGAGAACCATGTGGTAGGGTCTCTCCAGCTGCTGTGTAAGGAAGGGACTGCAGGTGAGGACAAGGAAGCCGGCACACCAGCCAGGGATCGACTGTCCCAGGAGAGACAGAGGGCTTTAAAGGCTCAACTTGCCCAGCCTGCCCCCAAAGCCCTCCCTGCCTCCCACCTGCCCTTGGCTCCTGTCTCAGGATGCCTTTTCTGGTGACTCCTGACAGCAGAGTCTACTTCCCAACTCTCTGAAGCATATTTTCAAAGGCCACCTCCCCAGAAGTCCCTCCCTGGTCCCCACTTCTGCACATCTACTGCACTTGGTACCTGGTCCAAAGGACAAACGGATGTCATCCCACCCAGGACTCATGAACTAATATGGTATCCAATTCTCCTTTATGTACCTACCCACCAGATAGAGCACATATTAGGTACTCAATAAATGTTTACATTCAATGTGGCACCTGTCCCTTTCTGTCCACAGTTTGTACCCCTCCCTGTCCTCTTGCCTCTGCCTCCCACCTCAACAACCAATGCTTCATTTTTGTTGAACACTATTAAGTACCTCCCATGTGCTGGGTCCTTTCAACTGCGTGTTCTCATTTCACCTTCCCAATTACCCTATTAGACAGGGCTGTCATAACCCCACTTGACAGATGAGGAAACTGAGGTGTGGAGAGGTTAAATAACTTACCCAGGTGGCAGAGTCAGGTACCAGTGAAGTACCAAATGAGAACCAATTATCCGTCACCCAAAGTCAAAGTTCTGTCTGCTCTATTGGGAAGCAGGGGGTGGGGGGGAGGAAGTCATACCTTAATTTTCTTTCAATAAGCAAACAGATGAATATATCTTATACATTATTTCCACGTGCCGGCCTGGCCTGGGGCTTTCTCTGTCCTGCACTCTCTAGGAGGGTGCATAGACCAGACCCCGGCTGCTGACTTGGCCCTGGTATTAATTTCGCCATCCTGAACCTTCTCCGTCAACTCACTCCAGGCGCCCAGCTTGACGGGGGCTTGCCCACCACGAAGAACTGCAGGAAGCGGAGGGCAGGTTGAAGCCACAGACTCACACTGACCCACACCCACTGCCTCCAGGCCCAGGCCTCCCCGGGAGGTGGCCCAGAGTGGGGCTCCATGGGCCCACCATCACCAAGCTGCTCATTCCTTCTCAGGCATAAAATTCCCTTCTGGTTTGCAAATGAGCCAAGGCTGGAGTCTCCGGTCAGGGAGTTCTTCTAGCTCCCATCCAGAGGCACACCTCTCAGTCTTTGCACCATCTCGCCGCTCAGCCCGGAATACCCTTCCCCGCTGTGATGCAAGGGTCAGATCCTTGGAAAATATCTCCCAGGGCTCACTCCGGCTCGCCTGAACCATGAGCTAGCAGGGGCCAGAGGCACTCAAGCTCAGCTTCCCCAGACAAAGGGGACTCCAGCCTCCCAAGGCCACGAATTCCCCAGGCACGGGACAGCTGGCCTTTTAGCCAATTCCTATAAACAGCCTGCACCCAACAGCTTGCGTGTGCCCTCACTGAGAAGGTGGCTCCCACGCTGGACTTGCAAGGAGGAGGAGCAAGGGGGCGGGGTGAGGACCCTCCTCTGGAGCACAGACCCAGGCTGAATGTCAGCAGAATGCCACGGACCCAGAAGGGAGTATGGGAGACCAGCCATCCTGTCCTGCTGACTCTGACTTTGTCAGCTTTCCTTTTCCCTAATAAAAAAAAAAATTCCACCTTCACCCTTGCCACATGACACTGTAGGACTCATCCCGAGCCCTGGTGGGTAGTGGGTGGTACCCACAGAGACCTATCTCACTAAGTACTCACTTCTCTGTCACCCTCCTTCTTCCCATTGTGGCTGGAATATCCCCTCCTCTGTTACCTCCCCAGGCAGGATCACTTGCTCCCTCCTCTCTGCTCCTGTGTCAGTGGGAATGGGTTAAGGGATGCCCAGACAGCTGGTGAAACATTATGCCTGGGTGTGCACTGCGTCCACAGACTAAGTAAAGCAGAGCAGCCCTCACCAATGTGGGTGGGCCTTGTCCAACCCACCGAGGTAGCAGATAGAACAAGAAGGCAGAGGAAAGGAAAATTCTCTCTCTCTCTCTCTCTCTCTCCTTAAGCTGGGACATTCTCCTGCCCTAGGACAGCAGAGCATCACAGCTCCTGGATTTGGGGCCTTCAGACTCCAGAACTTATACCAGCTTTCCTACCCTTAACCCCCATGCACCCTTTCTCAAGCCTGCAGACTCAGACTCAATTCACAACCAGCTTTCTGGGGTGTCCAGCTTGCAGATGCTATGTCATGGGACTTTCCAGCCTTCATAATCACATGAGCCAATTCCTGTAATAAATCTTCTCTCATATATATGAGTGCGTGGGTGTCTGTGTGTGTGTATGTGGGTGTGTATTCATATTTTATTTCTCTGGAAAACCTTGACTAATACTGCTCTCAAATTCATTCATTCAGTCACCAAGCATTGGTTGAGCACCTCAGTGTCAGGCCCTGTGCTAGGTCTTAGGACAAAATGACAGGTGAGACATGGTCCCTGACCTTCTGCAGTCTAGCACCTTCTATTAGCACCTCTCTCCCTTTTTAAAAATATCTCTTGTTTCCATATCTAGCTGTCCACTAGACTGCCGGTTCCTCCCAGGCTGGTACAGCGGCTTGTGAATGATTCTGTCCCAGCATCTAGCACAGGACTCTGCACTTGAAGTTGTCTGCATACTAGAAAAGCATGCCTTGCAAAACCGTGAGGGTTCCATGCATTTAGTCGGCTCATGATAACAGATTGTGCAAAAGGCTATGTTTCACAATTCCCCATCCCCGGTCCTCCTCCCCAGTGGTAAGCTTCCAACTTAGTCAAAGAGAGCATGCCCAGGGACAGGGAGTGTGAATACAAAAGGCTGCGCAGCTCTGGCAGCCAGACAGGCAGACACGGGAGGGAGTTTGTTTGCCAGGCCGCCTCATGCTTATGGCCACCATGGTTCTCTCTGTGCCTCCACCACTTTAGAAACATCTGTTTGCCTGAAAACAGCCTACATACTTTGCCCTCCAACTTCAAACTCTTTTTTTAATCTCAACTCATCACAGCATAGCCTGAAGAGAGGAAAATCATCAAATGGGAGCTTCTTTTCTCTTTCACAGCCCAGGGGATAAAAAGGCTGCAAAGATCCCTTCAGGTTAATTCAGAAATGTGAAAACTTAATATTTTAATTTCCAAATAAGTAATTACTATTAATATATTATCATAGTAACATTTGCTGTCTTATTTTAGATTAGATATAAAAAAGACGCATTAGGACACATTCATTGTTAATTTTTATATAGTCTTAAAGTGGGAAAGGTCTTTCTGTAAGTATGGCACAAAACTGGAAAGCCAAAACAGACAAATTTGATCACATAAATATGTAGAAGCTCTACATGTAAAAAAAATAAAAAATAAAAAATAAAGATACAACAGAGTCTAAAAACAAGGTCCAAACTGGAAAAATGATTTGTCTTGTTATGCATCTTTCATATGCAAAGAATTTTTACAAATCAATAAGAAAAATGTGAACAATGCCATAGAAAATGAGCAAAGGGCTGGGTACGGTGGCTCACACCTGTAATCCCAGCATTTTGGGAAGCCAAAGTGGAAAGATCGCTTGAGGCCTGGAAATTGAGACCAGCCTGGGCAATATAGAGAGACCCCATCTCTACCAAAAAAAGAATTAGCTGGGTATGGTGGTGTGCACCTATAGTCCCAGCTACTCAGGAGGTTGAGGTAGGAAGATTGCTTGAGCCCAGGATTTCGAGGCTGCAGTGAGCTATGATCATGCCACTGCACTCCAGCCTGGGTGACAGAGTGAGACCCTGTCTCAAAATTAAAAAAAAAAAAAAAAAGAAAGAAAGAAAGAAAGAAAGAAAAGAAAAAGAAAATGAGCAAGGTACATGAACAAATGCATTTTAGGAAAAAAGATACAGATGACTGAGAAATATGGAAAATTCTCAGTTTCAGTTATAATTAAAGAAATACAATAATGAGATATCTTTCTGATACCTACCAGATTGGCGAGTTTTTAAAAAGTTGTTGGAAAGGGATGGAGCAGCGGTTCCTGGACCAGCACATTAGCATCACCTGGGAACTTGTTAGAAATGAAAATTATCAAATTCATCCCAAACCTCCTCTACTGAAGACCTACTTAACCCCAGACCTGAATCAGAAACTCCAGGGCCTGGTAATCTGTATTTTAACAAGCCCTCCAGGTGACTCTGATGTGGAGTTACCAAAAACTCTGAAATACTATTGGCAGTATTTAAACTAATGCAATGTGGCATTTTTACCAGCATAAATGCATATACCCTTTGAGGCAACAAATCCATTCTATAGACATGTTTACTCATGTTGAAATCATTCACACACACACACACACACACACACACACACACACACATGCAATTATTTTGCTGTGCTATTGTTTGGAGTAGCCAAAAACTAGCAAAGGCCCCCAAAATAAAGAATTGATTGACTAATTTATGATAACTTATGGAATATTCTGTAGCCACTAAGGAGAATGAAATGCATCGACACATGCCTGCCCAGCAAGATGCATAGGAGACATTGCCTAGAGAAAAAAGCACATTGCAGAGTAATATATGTGCCATATCTGGAATGATCCCATTTGGTGAAATATAAAGAATTTGTGTTGCATTTCTACTTTCTTATATGTTTTGAAAATTTCTGGAACAATTCCAAAGAAACTCTTAGTATGACTGGGCTCTGTGGTGGGGAAAAGGGCTTTTTTCACCATATGCTCTTCTCTGCCATTTGCATTTTTGCCCTGAGCATTATTACTTTTATAGTAATTAAAAAGTAGTTATAACTAATTAAACTTAAAGGAAAGGGAAAGAGCAAGTGAGAGAGAGAGGCATGGCTGGAAGGGGAGGAAAATGAGGTCATTTAGGTAACTGCATGCAGGAGCCATTCCGGGCCTGGCCAAGAAGCTCGGAGGGTTCTTCTGGGCTTTATCCTCAGTCACACAGGTTGCTTTGGTAAAGAAAAACTAAAATCTCTGTGTCACTGAACTGGTGGCTTTCAAAATAAATTACTTGTTTAACAAAGGAAAAAAAGTCACATCCATTAAACAAGGCAAGGACCCCTGAGCCTCCAGATTTTCCTTCCTGTAGGTTCATCCCACCCAATTGCATGTGCTGTGGACTGTGAGCCACTGAGTCGCATTTGGCCCGAAGCAGAGTGTGAACAGGTGGTCTCCTTTGCATATTACATGTGAGTGTGAACGCCACTGTGGATATATCCCATATTTTCGGGTCAGAGTTAATAGAGACTGTTGGTGCATTAGGACAGACACAGCTGTTTCCACAGAGCTTTGTGAACATGGTCTGTATGTTGGGTTCCAGGTCTGATGTACCAAGAGTTTTCATGAAGGGCATCGTGGAAATTGATAAGAGAACGTTGCAGAGGGCTCCAGGTTCCTATTCCCGGGAAGTGCTTCCAAGAAGGTAATATATTTTATTTTCTAGTTCACCATTTTTGACCAGCCAGTCCCCAAATGGGTTTGCTTGAGCAACAAATGATGAAAACCATGATCCATCCATTATCCAGTCATCCTTCCCTCTACCCATCCATGAGTCCTTTCTTTTGTCCATTCATCTGTACAAATACCCATAAGTCTACCCATCCCACGAATCTACTTCTTGTCCATTCCATCAGCCCTTTCATTCAGCCATCCCATTTCATCACTATAATCTCTATCAAGCCAATCCTTCCATCTATCCATTCACCCTTACACTTCTCCTTCCACTTCCTCATTCATTCCATCCATCCATCCTATCTATCCCATCTATTCATCCACTTTACCAGCTCAATCAACCAAATCCTTCCATCTTCCATACACCCATCCATCTATTCATCCCTGCCAAACACCCAGCAATCCTATCTCGCTATCCATCCCATCCACCTATCCATCCTTCCATCACCTACTTCTATCCATCCATCCATCCATCCATCCATCCACCCATCCATCTACCCATCTACTCAGCAATTGCATCTCTTCATTCCACCCCATAGCCTAGACTTCATTATGCCTCTGGAGGTGAAGATACTGGGGCAAGCAAGGTCTAATGACTTTACAAGAAAAAAAAGTGATTGAAACCCTGCTACTTTCCCCAAGGCCCACTGAGCTCTTTTCATTCAGGATATATCTGAGCATTCTCAACAGGAAGTCTTTATCCAAACTCCAATCCTCCTCCTCTTCCCTTCGTGCACAGATTCTCCCATCAGTCTCCAACCAGTTGGGGCTTCTAGGTGCCAAAAGAGTAAAAACATCATGCTCAAAAACAGCCTGTAACCCCCAGTGTCCATCCTGGGCCCAGGTAACCAGAAGCTCCTTTCCCTCCTTCACTCCCCTCCCTTTGACTTCCAGCCTGGAGTGATGTCCCAGCCATGATGTCAGTGCCCCAGCCCAGTTTACATCCTGGTCTGGCCTGGTCCAGCCTGGCCTAAAATCATTCACAATCCATTGCCACTCAGCAAGGCATCCACTGAAGAATGTGCCTTCCAATTCGGAAGGGAAGCAACCTAACATGTAATAAACACCTACTACAATGCAGGGACTATGTTAGGTGCTATCTCTTTGACATCTAATTTCATCTTCTATTTGACACCTAATTTCATCTTCTGTTTGACACCTAATTTCATCTTCACTGCAATTCTTTGAGTCAGGCAAAGAGGCACAGAGGAGAAACTGAGACTCAGAGAGGTTAAGTAATTAGTCTAAAATCACACAGCTGCCAAGAGGCAGTACCAGAATTCAAACTCATATCTGACTCCAAAGCTTTGGCTCTTTCCCCTCCAACAAGCTACCATTAAGAGGACAATTTCCAAGCTAACCTGGGGAATACAAATCAGAACGATAGGCAAGGAAAGGTCCCATTTTTCAGATTTTCTAACCAAGAAAAACTGATCATGCAAATCATAAGTTACAGTGTTTACTGAGTGTTAGCTCAGTGTCAGGTGCTGGCTAAAGGCTTTCTATATATTATTTCATTTAAAAGAAAGCAAAGTCGCTTTCATGATCTCTCTGGGCGTCCCCTCCACACACTATGATCAAGCAGATCCCAGATCAAGGTTTAAGGGTTTGGGGCATGTACGTTATACTTTGAGCTGTACAATTTCCTCCACAAGAGGGACTTGAGCATTAGATGTTTACCTTGATCACAAACTTATCGGTAAGGTGGGGATTCTCATGTCTTTGCAAATACATAGCGGTTCAAATCCTGTTGCACCACTTACTTGCCGTGTTACTATGGCCAACTTATCTCTCCTCCCTGAGCCTCTGTGACAATAAGAACACCCAGATCTACAGAACTGTCAAGAGCCTTCAGCGTATTTTTTGATGCAACAATTTGTTTAACCTTTCTGTTATTGTTGGCTACTTTTTTATTTCCATTTTTCCCCTGTATTATAAATATTGCTATACATCTTATCCATAAATGCTTGACTGCATCTCCAGTTATTTCTTTAGGGTAAATTCTTTGAAACAGAATACTGAGTCCAAATATATGAATATTTTAAAGGCTGTTGATAATGTATTGCCAAGTTGCTTTCCAGAAAGTTTGTATCCATTTACACCCTACAGGCAGTTTATGAAAGTGCCCACCACACTGCACCCTTGCCAGCAGACAGTACATTTTTTCTGGAACAACTTTTATATTTCTTCTTGCATACACATTCATATATAACCTTGCACGAATGCATAAATATGATCTTCTCATGCACACTGGGATCCTAGTGCCATTTTACTTTTTCACTTTTCCTTTTGACACTTGACTTCCTCTTCCTCCTCACCTACTCTCACCTACCCACATGACCCACTAATCAACACGCACTCCAGGTAACCTATGTTCAAATCTAGTTTGCATCTTTCCTTAAGTTTATTCTTACTCATAAAACCATATACAAAATGCTACGGTCTGAATGTCTGTCACCTCCAAATGTGTGTTGAAATTTAATCCCCAATGTGGCAGTATTGAGAAGTGGGGCCTTTAAGAAGTGATCGAATCCTGAGGGCTCTGCCCCTTTGAATGGATTAATGGATTAATGCATTAATGGGCTTTCGTGGGAGGGGAACTGTTGGCTTTATAAGAAGAGGAAGAGAGACGTGAACTAGCACCCTCTGCCCCCTCACCACGTGACGCCCTGCACCACCTCGGAACTCTGCAGAGTCCCCACCAGCAAGAAGGCTCTCACCAGCTGCGGCTCCTCAACCTGGGACTTTTCAGCCTCCCAAAGTGTAAGAAATAAATTCCTTTTCTTTATAAATTACCCAGCTTCAGGTAATTTTGTTCTTCAGAGTTTTGTGGTAATTCTGTTATGAGCAACAGAAATTTTGTCGTAATTGTGTTATAAGCTTCAGGAGTTTATGGTAATTCTGTTACAAGCAACAGAAAACAGACCAAGACACAGACGTAAACTTATATACCCACATATACACATTTACATATACAGCAGGGGTTTGGCATTGTTTGTCTTTTAAAAATTGGATCATATTATACACACTTTTCGGCATCTTGCTTTTCTGAATAACCATGATGTTTCAATTAAATGAAGTAATGTCTGCAGAGTACTTAGCACCGCACTTAGCACCTCGACTGGAGCACTGAGTACGTGTTATTTATTATTGTTGTTGATGTTGCTGTCATAAATACAAAAAGAACCGGTGTCCCTCCTAACGCTGTGCAGTTCGGGGCTAAAGTGGCTCCCTCAGTCCTCCCAGTCTTGTAGGGAAGGAACAGGATAAGGCAATGTCACTAGAGTTGTGCGTGTCATTTCACCGTCCCTGAGCCACTCATCATATTAAGTAAGGACCTACTATTTCCCAGGGACTGTCCATGGTCCAGAGATAGGACAATAAGCAAAGCTAGACAGCATTCCTGCCCTCCTGAGGCTTGCAGTGCAGTGAGGGAGATGGATAATAATAAATGAATGGCTTTGATCAATATCTAATTATCAACTGAGATAAGCTATCCAAAGGCAAGAAACATAATTCTACGAGAAAGATCTAGACTAGGGGTGTCTAGGAGGGCTGCTCTGAGGAAGTGAAACTTGAGCCATGGTTAGAGAAGCGAAAGGGGTGAGAATCCTCCAGACAGAGGACTCCAAAGGCCCAGCGGCAGGAGGGAGTATGGCCCTCTGCGGGGCTGGAGGAAGACCGCGGGCTGGGCACAGGCTGCGAGCAAGGGCGTGGCCCCTTGCAGGCAAGGGCTGAGCAAATGTCTAGAGAACACCTGCGGCCTCTCCAAGGGCATAAAGACAAGTTTTCTCCCAATGCCTCTGATCTCACTGGATTCAGCAGGCCCGTCACCTTGGCAACCGTGACGGAGTACCAGGCCAGGCCTAGGTAAGCGTGTTGTGTGCATCATCTCTCTGCATCGTGACGAAGACTTTGTGCATTAGGCACTATTAGTCTCGTTTTAGAGACGAAGAACCGAGGCCTAAAGAGATGGCTAAGTCTCTTACACAGGCTGTACAGAGCAGGGCCGGGAGTTCAGCCTAGGTCTCTCTGAATCTCCAAGCTGTGTTTCTGAGAACAATACTGTTCTCTGAGGTCCTGAGGCACCTCCAGGGGTGACTTACAAGTTTTTCCTGCACGGCTGGGATTGGAACCCGGCTGGGATTGGAACCCAGCTGGGCTGGCTCCAGAGTCCAGGCTCGTAATCATTTCCCAGTGAGTGACCACACACTTCCCCTCCTCTACGACCTGCCCTTCTCCAAGCTCAGTCCCTGCAGCCCCAGCCACAACACACGCAAGGAACACTCCAAGCACACGGAACTTCTCATGTGCTCTGGGAAATATGGGGCCCTTTGTGATTTGGAGGCTCTTCCTGGGATACCTTCTGCTCCTTTCTTCCCCTGAAAATTGTGTGTTTTACCTTTAAGTCCCGCCTCAAACATCCCATACCCACATACACATGTACACACACACACACACACACACACACATGCACTGGAGCTGTTTGCTCCAACTTCTGGGTTCCCATGAGTCTTGGTTCTCACTCTACATCCATTGACTGAATCCCTAAATATTCACTGAGCCCCTACTCTGTGTAAGATGCTCTGCCAGGAGATGGGCAAACCACAGACAGCAAAACAGACAAGCCCCGTGACTTCACGGGACCTATTTGATGAGTCGGACAGGACATTTTTTTAAAAGCATATGTAATATGTGGGGTGCTCACTGGGACGATGAAGGGACCAAAGGCAGAGTAAGGAACGGAAGGTGTTACTGCAGATGAGGGAGCTGGGGAGGCCTCTCCAAGGTGGTGACATCAGAGCAAGAGCTAAGAAAAGCAATGGGCTTGGCCCAGTGGCTACGTGGGGGAATGCTGAGCCTGAAATCTATGTAAGGGCACTAAGAGCATTCTGCCTTCTATGTCTGAGGAACAGCAGGGAAGCCACTGGCTAGAGCAGGGTCAGTCAGGGCGGGTCTCAGGGGAGATGGGGTCAGGAAGAAAGTCCAGTGGGGAGAACATGGCGGGGACCCTGCCTTATTTCTGAATGGGAGCCACTTCTGTGCAGAGGAATGAATGATCTGCCCAGCGATGTTCAAAGCTCTCCATCTCCAGCTGCTGGGTTGGAGCAAAAATGTCAAGAAGCAAGAACAGGAGAGGAAGCCGGGGAGGGGCCCCTGCAGGGTCCAGGCAAAAGCAAGTGATGGACTCCATGGGGCTTAGGGGATGTGTGAGGGATGGGACCCTGGATCTATCTTGAAGGTGGAGCCAACAGGATTTGCTCACGGCTTGATGTGGGGAGCGGGAAAGAGAGAAACAGCAGCATCGAGGATGACTGCCAGGTTTCTGGGCACCATGCTGCACAGTGACTGTCCCCACATGTGCCTCTCCTGGGGAATGTGAGCAGTGAGCTCCTCACGGCAGGGACGGGGTCTGTCCACCTTTGGAACACTGGCCAGGGCCGGGCCTGTGACGGTCCACAAAGTGTGTGAGTCACAAAGTGTCCCTGAGCAGCTTCTCTGAGCCGTCCTTTTGCTGTTGTGGCCTTCAGGAAAGAGCCAGCGGTCATCCTGTCCCAGCGGCCCTCTCCACGTCCAAATAAGTTCTTGTCTTTCCACAGCTGATGACGGTGAGTGAACGGGGTGCACAGCCGGCGACGAGGGATCTGGAATCAGACAACTTGTCCCTGGAGCCAAGGCCCAGAAGTGGCTCTTCTCTGCCCCCTCCGTCTCCCTGCGGGCGGCCACCTGGCCCCTCAGGAGAGGAAGTCCTGAAGTTCAGCTGCAAGCACCTTCCAAGCCCAGTGCCATCCGGCCTTTGCAAGGCCCCAGTGAGCCTGCCCACACCTCTCTTCAAGGCAGGAAAAAGGATTGCCCCCTTCATACAGATGAGAAACCTTAGGCCTGGAAAGTGGCAGGATCGTGTGCAGGGCGTGATGCAAGATGAGCACGGCCCCTTCTCTCCATTTCCTTGTGTTATTGTAGAGGAGGAAGTAAATAATGTGCCGCTCAGCAACATGGACTGTGGAGTCAGGCAGCCCTGGATGTAGCTCCAACATGTACCAACCACGTGCGACCTCATGCCATTACTTAACATTACTGAGCCTCAGTTTGCCCATCTGCAAAATGAGGATAATAATGCCAAGTATCTCACAGGCGTGTTTTAAGGCTTATATTAGATGGTATATATAAAATGCTTGGCATGGAGGCTCGTAGCAGGACTTTAAACATGAAGACAGTATTATCGCTGCTGTTAGTATAGAAATGGTTTATGACCATGCCAATGCTGGACTCTGTCTAGGGCTCCTGTGTGGTGTGCTGTAGTGAAAACAGCTGTAAAAACACTATCAAGAGACTCTCCATGGGTGGGGATATGTGGTAGCGACAGTCCCAGCTCCATCCCTTACCTGCCGTGTGATCTTTGTGCAAGTCATCTCACTCCATCAAACCTCAGTTTCTATGTCTATAAAATGGGAATAACTACACTACCCCTCAGTGGGGTCTGGAGCCCATGGAGTATGGAAATGCATATGAAACATGTAGCACAGTGGCTGGGTACAGCGATGTGCTCAACGTAATCAGAGTCATAATGTGACAGGCACCCCACGGCCCCAGTGCATGCTCACCCCAGAGCAGCAGCCTCCCGGGCCAGTACCAACAACAGCTACCAGGGAAACAAGCTGCAATTGACCCTTCTCTGTCTTTTCCAGACTAACTGCTGCCAAACCTTCAGGTCTCAGTTTAAACAACACCTCCTTCAGGAAGTCATCCCTGATTAGCCCTGACTGGCTTCCCGCCCTTCCCCTGTGCTCCCATAACCCCCATCCTAGTCCCGAGCTAAACTCTACTGTGATGCTCATCACACTGCATTTAGATTACCCATCCACCCCAGGGGTGATGTATTAGGAAGAATGAAAGCTTGGGTGGGGGGGACAGACACCATGCGTGTCAACAACTCTAAATCCCAGACCCCTGCACGGTGCCTGGCACAAAGCAGGAGCTCAACAGAACTCGGTTAAGTGGATACATGGATGGTTGGATGCATGGAAGGAAGGCAAAAAAGAGGAAGGAAAGAAGGGAGGGAGGGAGGGAAGGAAAGAGACGGGAGGAAAGAAGGAAAGGCTTGGCACTGCTACTGCCCTACGGGGGTAACTCCCTCTGTCATCTCCAGGTTACTCCACTCAATGCCGGCCCCTCAGCTGCAAAGCAAACGTACGGTGCCTGGCCCTAATCTGACATCAGTTTCTATCAAGGAGTTAACCAAGGAGAATGAGGTCTGACGCCAGAGCTGATGCATTTTAAACAGTGGTCTCATTTCTTAATAATTTACCTGGTTGGAACACTTTCTTCATTTACTCTTCCAGGGGACAATGAAGGGAAAAGAAAAACGAACAATTTATTTTCTTATTTAAATATGTCACAGAGATAAGCGGGCCAGATGATCAGTGTCTTAGTCAACATCTCCTCCCGGTCTGCTAACAGCTTCAAGAAGCCTCCAAGGCTGGCTGGGATCTACAGCTGAGCCCAAGGTGGGTGGGGCTCCTACCATGCCTCCCCTGCCCCAGCCACCCTCTGCTGCAGGCGGTGCTGACCTGCTCAGGTTCAGATCCACCGTGCAGTGTCAGGAGACAACACTCTCATCCTACACGTGTCTGCATGGAAGGGAGGGACTTCCTACTCCATGCCCCCGAGGGCCAAGTACATACATCCAGTCTCTCTCTAACCCATCACTGCCTCCTTATGCTGGAGGAGTGACTTGTCCAAATAGTGTCTGGGGGAAGAACTTGGCACCCTTAGCTCAGCCCTAACTGCCTTACACCTCCCTGAACTTACCCAGCAGGCTGGCGAATGGGTGGGTGAGTTTCTCCAGTTCAAGAGTGATGTACTAACAAGTCAATTTGGCTACATACCCAAATCCACGTTCTCCAATCAGCTGTATTGGTAATAAAGCTGACATTTTGATCTCTCCATTGGACTCCTCTTGTGTTTTTCACTTACTTGGTCCCAATCTTGAGAGAGGAAGAGAAGCATCGGGGGGGCGGGGGAGGGAGGAGGTGGAGAAGAGAAATTGGACACGTATGGGGTTCCCTGCCTGGGGTTCCCAGACCCCTGTGGGTCTTCAGAGCCAGTAATGAGAGTTTGTGAGCTATTTCCAATATTTCAAAGAGCCTAACAGAAACTGCATTTATCCACAATCAAAACGCACAGGCCAAATAAATGCCAAGTGTCTGCTTCAGGCTGGAACTATTCCTAATCAGTGAGGTCACACTGCCCTTTGTCCATTCTGATTGGTGGGACTGAGCTGTGGCCCTCCGGGGACCCCAGTCTTGCCAATTAAGGGAGGTCGGTTTCCCCATTCCCTCTGCTGACTGCATGAGAAACTTTAGCCCCTTGGCAAGGCTGCCTACTGCTTTGAAAGAGGAAATTGAAATGAGGTGCATTGGGGGAATGAATGAGGGTAGCCTCGATCTTAGACAAAGGGAATAAGAATGAGGTCCCAAGAAAATACCTTTTCCCAGGACCAAAGAACAGAACCACCCAGGGAAGGAAAGTGGACTGCCTCACTCAGACAATATATGGGGAATAAAGGAAGACCAAGGCCACAAGAAGGTGCAAGCAGGGACTGGGGCCCTGTAACAGGACAGCAGAAAGGTAGAAAGAAGGCCACATCTCTGCTTGTGCGAGTGGCACCTGCCTCACTTGGACATGGCTTTGCCCTCTTGCTGCCTGGAGGGGCAAATCCGAATGAAGCTGGGAACTCCAATGAACCTTGTCCCTGCTCCTTGGCAGAGTCTCCCTGTGTAATTACTGCAGGGTGGGTGGGATTTGGGGAGAGAGCTTGTCTGTGCCAACAGACCTGAAAACATGGAAATAGACATGGGAAAAGGAATCTATGCCCCTCTTAATAAATGCAGTCCCGTGGAAAAAGTGCCCTGAAACACAAGATCCTTGGGAGGAACTCAGAGAATGAGAGAGCATCCTTCTCCATCACAAACTTGGGTTGTTTTGAGGGAGGGAGGGAGAGCTGTTTAAGAGTCTTGCCCCTGACCCAGGGCAGTCTGAGCACACAGAGGAGAGGCGGACTTCCTTTCTGCCCATGCTAGGGAGGGCTCAGAAGGCACCAGATACCCCCTGTCCTACCTGAAACAGGTGGGTAAGAGCAAGCCCGTCATTTGCGTGCCAAGAGCTGCCTGGAAAAGCGGACGCTGAGGGAGCAGGGAAGACCCAGCGCCAGCCCTGATTCTGCAGCTGTTCTGAATGTTCGATTCCTGAGATGTCGGTCCACAGTGGGAGGATGGGGGAGGCCCCAGTCAGTCCCAGGCCAGCCCTTCAACAGGATACACCAAAAGACCCGTGCTTCCCGGGGTATCAGGCACACACCCAGCCATTAATGAGTGAATCCGCACCTTCCCCTCCCTCTGACTGCTGTTCTTTGCCTTTTCCCCATCTACCGCAGCCCCAGAAGGGAGGGCGTGTTAGTGGCTTGACAGTTTAAACACCTTCCAAGTTCCCTCTCACCCTAAGAGCTCAGACTCTTTGCCACTTCTTCAAGGGCTACCAGCCTCTCATTGACCCTTGTCTTGCCTCTCCTCTATCCACCCCAGAGAGTGAAGTCGCCCCTACCTCTGCCTGGCTGAAGCATGAACCGCCAAGTGGAGGAAGCCAGTTCAGACGTAGGAGTCCACACCGTGGCTACTGCCATTGCAGGAGTGTTGTGCTCCACCCACCCAAGAGAAAAGGGCTGAGTTCCAAGCCACCGGCCAAGACACAGGAGAAGGTGTGAGAACTGTTTGAGAGGCAGAACCCCCAAGATGTGGTTAGTGAAAGGGAGTGGATAGGCGTGGAATCCAAGGATCATTTCCCAGGTTTCTGGCTTAGGAAAATGCATAACTAGTGAAATAATTCATGGAGGCGGGATGGTAATAATTCCAAGAGTTTGGGGTGGTAAAATTGCTGGGGGTGAGAGAGAGTCACATCAGTGACAGCGGGAAGGAAGAATTTAATTTGCGGCATCCTGACCGTGGGGCCGGTGGGTGGTGTGTGGGTCCACGGTTCAGGTGCAAAGTCTTGGTGAAAGACCTAACTATGGAGACTATCAGCATGTGGACAGTGGCATGAAAGCCATGGGAAGGAATGAGATGAATAAAAAGAGAAGGCCAAGGCCAAAGACCGGGAAGCACCAATACTAAAGCAAATTTTAGGTGGGAAGGAGAATGAGCAGTGTCCAACGTTGAAGAGTGGAAGGCAACGGGAAAGGACAGTCGGAAGGTCAGGAGTCGGCTGCGGCCGGGCTGCGGAAGGTCTAGGAGCCAGGAGACACACTTGGGTCTGGTAAATAGGAAGTCATGTGGTGCCCTGGGCTGGAGCACTTCCCCTGGATTGGGGAGGGTGGAAGCCAGATGACAGCCGCTAAGAAATGAATTGGCAGACACCGACTCGAGAAGCATGGCTGGGGAGGAAAGGAGAGAGACAGGGTGACAGCCAAAAGGGGGTGCAGAGTCAGGGAAGGGCTGGTTCTTAGTGTATTTTAAGACGCAAACAAAAACCTGTGCATGGGGAAGGTAACAGAGGGGAGAGCAGGGTTAGAGAGATGGGCACAGGGACACCAATCGTGGCAGTGATGCTCCTGGGCAACACGAGGTGCAGCGTCCTCAGCGCTTCCCTGCACAAATTTGGCAGCAAGTTCATGCAGCTGTTTCCTTTAGCGTCAACTTTTCTGTGAAGTAGGAAACAAGGTTGTTCAGTAGAGTGAGTGGGTGAAGCTGCCCCAGAAATGAGAATGGTACCAGGATGGAGCGTGTGGTCCAGAGTGGTCAAGAGTCAGGGGCAGGACACACCAGGGACTGAGCTGAGTGGGAGAGGCCAACAAGGGCTGGAGAAAGAGGACAGAGAGGTATAGGCTTGGGTCCGATGGACTTCTAGCTTCAAAATCTGAGGCCCAGAGACATTGGGTGAGTTCAGATCCACAGAAGTCTACCCTCTTACTCCCCTAAATGATCCTACTCTTTCTAGACTAATGGGCCCATTCTTACTAAGGAGTTAATGACTAACATCTCCCATACTATTTAATTTTAACAACAGCTTCCAAACCAAAGATTTCAGCAATAACCGAATCCTCCTGAAACACAGGCTGACACAGACCAGCTATCTCGTTGCTCTGTATCAAAAATTTTTTCCACCACCCCCTTGCCCAGCCTCTCAGCAATCCTTCACCCTGTGAAATCTGCCATCACTTGGTACAGCAATAGAAAACAGAAATGAAAACCTCACTGTATCTTTGCTGCTCCAGAAAGCAGCCACCAGGGTGTTCAGTTTGATCTGACAGCCACTTGATGAGCATTCATTCCTTTACTCATTCATTCACTCACATTATATTAATATATTGAGCACCTACCACACTGCAGGCACTGTCCTAGGTGCTGGAGACACAGCTGTGAACAAACCCTCCTTCGATGGGGTATAGACTCACTACAGGGGGCAGGACAGCTGCGTGCTCTGAGCCAGGCACTCTGCAAGCATGGACCTTTACAAGTGTGACTTCCAGGTCAGGACTTTTGCTCCATTTTATGAATGTGACAACTGAGGCCAAGAATGAACTAGAGCCAGAATTCGCCCTGGGCTGGCCTTACTCCAAGTTTGTGCTCAGAGAATGCATCACCTAGTACTTCTCAGACTCTCACAGAGACACGATCACCTGGGATCTTGTTAAAACGCAGATCCAGTAGGTGGGGGCTGGAGTCTGAGAGGCCACATTTCTACGAAGCTTCCTGGCAAGGCCTTGGACCTCACATTAAAAATGAAGGGCCTCATGTTTCCCAAACTCATCTGATTATGAAACCTTTTCTCCACCAGAGCATTTATCTAACAGTTCCTACCTCACTTCCTGAAACCCAAGGAATGAATGAAACCCAAAGAATGGCTGAATAAATGAATGAATGCTGTCCCTGGGCCTCCCAGTGTCTCTGTACTTCCTACCTTAGCACCCCTATTCGCATAACTGGCCATTTGCCTCAGTTTCCCTGCTTAGCCCCTTGGATCCATCAGGGACTGCAAACTCTCTAAATGCCCCTCCCCTGGGCTAGGGCCCTCCCACCCTGCCGGCTCCCTCTCCTAGGGGCTGGAACCTGGCCTCCTGGGCACCACCCTCTGGAGCTTCCTCACCCCCAGGCAGCCCTCTGTCCTAAAATGCCAGCTGCCCCACCCCCAACAGACCCAAAGAAAATGGCATTTTGACACTTTGTGTCTGCTCTTCGTAGAATATTAAATCTAGAATAATGGGAATTAGTACACCAAAAAAGTTGAGGATAAGACTCCCCGGAGTGTCCTGATTTCTCACCTAACAAATCCCAGGCTGGAGGAAAGACTTAGTGATTCCGGAGCTGGGAGCTGTCAGGCCAGCCCTCACCAATGGGCCTTTTGTGAAGTGCGTTAAGCAGTTTAGGAACGCTAATGCGGGCCTCCTGGGCTAGTGCTTTCCCAGTCTCCTCTGGGGGTGCTGCCTAATCTCATCCACACAAATCTGGTCACTTTGGTGACCACCTCTGGGCTGCTGCCATCTCTGGGAACAGGTCCTGGTGCCACCCAGCAGTGTCCTGGCCAATTATTAAAGGAGGGGCAGGAGGACGGAAATACGGAGGTATGGGCTGACAGGTGCAGGCAGAGCCTTGGCTCTAAAGCCACCCAGGACCCGAGCTCTTCTTCTGGTCATTCTTGGGTGGGGTTAAGACAGGGGCCATCAGCAGGTGAGCAGGAAGAACTCAACAAAGATATAGATTCCCAAACCCTGCTCCTAGACACTGGTTCAGAAGATCAGGAGAGGGCCTGGGAATCTACATTTTTAACTGAGAAATCCATACATTCATTAAGCCTATGGGCTCTAGAACCAAACGAGGTTTAAAGCCAGGCTCTCCCCCTCCCCAGCTGTGTGGTCTTGGGCAAGCAACTTAATCTCCTTAAGCCTCAGTTTCCTCAACTGCAAAATGACCAAATTCTTCGGAGCAAGGTTTAAGAGGGGAACGTGTAGCTCTCACGCAGCACAGGGGCTGAGTGTTCAATAAGGGGCAGCTCCCATGAGGAAGACGAGGATGACAATGCTGCTGACGGAGGGGGGAATGCAAAGATGACATCCACAAACACAGTTTAAGCCTTTGCCCCGGCCCCTCCCTCTGCCTCAGACAGTCTTCCCCCATAACTGTCCTCCTCCAACCCAAGGCCTGCTCACTCTTGACGGGCCTGCTGGCACCTTCTGAATGAAGCCTTGAAGCCTGTCATCCCCCACCCCCTCCTCTGTTTGCTTAGAGCTCCCCAGGCTTTTGGCAGCTTATAAGGGTCCTTGGAGGAAGGAACTTGGTTTGAAATGGTATTTGGATCCATGATCCCAGCCTAGGACCACTGCACTAGGTACTCCGTGAATGCTCAAAAGAACCAGCCCACTGGTCCTAAGCAGATGGAACACCAGAGCCTTAAAAATCCTCCTTGTTAGCAGAGCTGCTGGGCGAAGCCTGGCTAAAGGGAAGGCCATGGGGGGTGGGAACTGGGTAGGCTGAGGGTGGAAGCCACAAGGTCAAAGGTCAGGAAGAGACACTAAGGGATGGTGAGGCTGGGGGTGGGGAGGAGAACTCTACAATGAGGAAGAGGAAGAGGGGGAAAAGGGGGGTCCCAGAGGAAGGGAGGAGGCAGGTAAGTGGAGGAGGGAGTAGGGAGGTAAGTGGAGGAGGGAGAGGGAAGGGGAGAAGGAGAGGGAAGGGGAGAAGAAGAGGGAAGGGGAGAAGGAGAGGGAAGGGGAGAGGCAGAAGGACTTCGATGGTGACAGGCACAAACGCCTTGGACAAGGGAGAATGCAGCAGGTCTCCACACAGACAGCATCAAGCGACCTGCTGAGTCAGCCCCAAGCAGATAGATTTTCCATTTTCATTTTCTTTCTTGATGAAAGTTTTGTGATGTTCTCACAGGATGAACAGAACTGTGATTTACAATCCATGATTTACAGAGTGGGTTTCACGTACTTCTGACAGTTCTAGCAGCTGTCTACTCGCCCTGCGAGGACGGGGCACAGGGTAGAGAACGCATGGATGGAAGGAAAAGGATCCCTCACTCCCTCCTTGCCGACCTCTTCCCGGTGGGGCTCCAAGTGCCTACGGAGACCTGCCTTCCCCAGGGGCACCCTGCCCTCACCGTCCCCCACCCTGTGCCTGTGGAGACCAGTGGCTGCAGACCAAGCCGATCGGGCCACTCCCTGCTCCAAACCCTCCAGCCTCCTGGTGGCTCTTGTCAGTTGGCAGCCTTGCTCCAGACCGGCACACCTTGCTCCCACTCAGCCAAGAGCCTGCGCAGATGAGCCTCTGCTGTCCCAAGACGTTCCCTATTCGCCCTCTTCATCTGCCCACTCCTGCTGACCCTGCAGATCTCAGCTCCCTACGAGCTTTCTCCCTGACCCCTGCAGTCTGCAGAGTTGCCACTCTTCTTTTTCTTTAAATTATGATAAAATACGCATAACATAAAATGTACCATCTTAACCATTTTGAAGTGTATAGTTTAGTGGCCTTAAGTACATTCGCATTGCTGTGGTGCCATCATCACCACCCGCCCGCAGAACTCACCTTGCAAGACTGAAAGTCGGTGACTATTAAACACCGAAGGCCCCATCTCCCCTCCCCCAGCCCCCCGGCAACCACCATTCTACTTTCTGTCTCTATGAATTTGCCTTCTTTAAATACCTCACACAAGTGGAATCATGCAGCATTCGCCCTTTTGTGTCTGGCTTCTTTCTTTCACTTAGCATAATGTCCTCGAGATTCCTCCATGCTGTAGCATGTTCAGAATTTCTGTCCTTTTTAAAGCTGAAAGATATTCCATGTAAGGACCCAGCATACTTTGTTTGTCCTTTCATCCATCCACAGAGACCTGGGCTGCTTCCACCGTTTGGCCACTGTGAATAATGTTGCCATGAACATGTGCAGTTGCCCCTCTATGTACACGCACCACTGGAACCTGCCTACATCCCAGCACATCTGGGAGCTCCAGAACAGCAACAAATGCCTGCTGAAGAGCTGAGTAATCCCTCACATCCTCTGGCTGGAGCACCCATCCATCAATTAATATGTACTTTAACTGGGGCCTTTAAGAAACACAGGGTCTTGAACCAAAAGAAAGACCTCCTGTGGGATACGGGAGTCCAGGGTAGGGAGGAAGGCTCTGGGACTCCTCAGGCCCTCCATACAGAGAGCCAGCCCCGCAAGAAAGTGGACCCAGGTGGGCCTGAGACCCCACCGTGCCCCCCGCTCATCAGCATCCTCATGTCTCAACTTTTGCCTCTCCCAAAACATTGATGGGTCTGACCACATCTAAACAAAGCATTTCTGTCCAAAGAAAGATGCCATAAACAAAACAGACAGATGGAAGATTGGAAGAAGTTATTCGTGAACTCTAAAACTACCAAAGGGTGCTATCTGGACTATAAACAGAACTTCTTCAAAGAAATAAAAAAAAATTTTTTTTAATTTAAGACAGGAAATCCAATTTTAAAATGGACAAAGAATATAAATAGACAATTCACAAAAATAGAAAGCTCAAACAGCTAACAAGCATATAAGAGATATTTAAATTTACTAGTAATCAGAGAAATGCAAATTAATACAATGAGATGGCACTTTCCACTCAGGAGAATGGCAGAAGTAGAAAGGTGGCTAATATTAGGTGTAGGGGAAGATGTGGGAAGACAAAACTTCTCGGGCAATTTTAGAGGAAATGTGACCTGGCACAGCCATTGGAAAACACTCTGGCAGATTACAGAAAATTAACATATTAACTCAGGGATCCCAGTCCCCCATTTGTATCACCCAGAGTGATTCTCACACAGGGGTCCCAAGACAGCATGCACAAGATGTCCTTCGTGTGTGGCGGGGAGGAGTTGCAGACGGGCCACAGATCTACCCCCAGGGGAACAGATACATAGAATATGACGAAAGCTAACCCATAAAGCAACGCAGCAGTTAGAAACCACACACCGCACACACAAGGAGCATGGCTAAATTTTTTAAATACGGTGTTGAGGAAATAAAGCAAGAAACCAGATGAAATTCATAGTTCAATACCATTTAAAGAAATTAAAAACATATATACATACAAACAACTCTACATATTTTATAAGGGTCCATGCAGATTTCAAGACATATCACACACAGCAGAATGGGCACAGCAGAGAGCACAACAGCAGCCTGGGGATCAGGGATGACGGGAAGAAAAAGTTTTAAATGTAATGAGAGGAATCTTGCACAGACTGAGGATGACCAAGTGCTAGGGGCTGAGAGTAGGATCAATTCAGTGTTATGCTCCCGAGGTGGGGGAGGAGCCGGAAACAAAACACATCCACTGTGCCTTCCACGTGATTTGGGGAAACATCCCTGTAACACTGGCCTCCTTCCATGCTTCTTAGAACAAAATGTCATAGGAGATGGGAGTCCTAATGGTCCCTGAGCGCAGGGAATTTTCATCTTGCTAGAGTTAAAGGCCTCATTCTGATCTTGTGCCCTGGGTGGATGTGCTAGTTAGTGAGAGGGAAGCCCAGGCAGGCACCTCTCCCACACTCAACTCACGGTGCTGCTGCCCAGGGGTGGGCGTGTGGGGAGAAGGCTGTGGTCAGCGTGTCTGATGGGCTCTGGATGGGGATGGCTTGTTTACTCCTGTTCCAGTTCTCGGGAGCAGTCACACAGGCCACTGGAGGGGGAGAGAAGCTCAGCAAGTCCTCCCTCTTTCGCCCACTCCCCTGGGCCCTGATGCACAGCCATCATGAGCTCCCGATCCCTGCAAAGCCAAGCCAATCTGACCCCCAGGGCAGGATCTCCCGCTGGATGGGGCTTAGACTAGTAACCTTTTTGGTTCTATTCTAACATCTCTGGCTCCTTTTTGTTTTGTTGATTAAAGAGCTTCCAAGTCCATCATTGCATAGACGAAGTGTGTATTATTCTTCCCATTTTACAGGTGAGAAAATGGAGGCCCAGGAAGAAGAAATGTTTCACTCCTGATCACACAGGTTGCTAGGGGCATGACCAAGGCTGGAAGACTGGCTTCCAGCTCCTAGGCCAAACAAGGCCTTCCTCCCAGGGGCGGATCTGCCATAGGTCAGCACTTCTAGGACAGCACATATGACAGGGACCAGGAGGGCAGGGCCACACAGGTCCCTGGCTGGAGGAAATGCCATCATCAAGGCGGCTGTTTTCATGCTAGGAATATTTTAGCCTGGATTAAAAAGAAACCATTCAACTGTCACCTCTTTCTTATTGCCAATTCCACACATCAGCGCAGAGCTGCACCCCATCTCCGAGTCTCTCTCCACCCCTGACCCCAACTCCTGCAAGGGCGATGTGAGGAGGCCATGAGGGTCGGCAGGCAGGAAGTAAGACTCAGGCTGGGGTGGGGGAAGGGCGGGATGAGGCAGCAACCTGAAGACAAAGCTCCAGGGGCCTGAGTCGACTCTACCACACTTGCTCATCTCAGAAAGGGCCATCAATCATTCTGCACAAAATGCCTGCACATTCTCTGATAATACACTTGTATCTCAAATTTCAAAGTCTCTGCTTTTTCCCTTTAAAGTCACAACCGTCACACTTGCTTACTTTCAATCAATAAATAGATGGAGGTACTTAATAAGAGAATTTATTCTGTTTTCTATTTGAAAACCTAGAAGATGGACACATAAGTTTTTTGAGGTTTCTGGATTATAATTGCACTTAACTGAGTATAAATTAGACATTGGCAGGGAGGAAGGCTACTTGCGCTGCAAAATGAACCCTTATTTTCTGCTCTAGACCACACAGGAGATTCTCAAACAAATTTCTAAGAGTGATTGGGTGCTCTCAGTAATTGAATTATACATACATTATTTTTAGCATCATAAAACTTTCTTATAATGATGATTTTCGGGGGTAAGACTGACATCCTTGGAAAGACCAATTCAGTTTAAAATTTTCCAACAATACAGAAACAAATAGGTAGGAAGTAACAGGCAGTTTCTAGAGGGGAGATTCCCCAACAGAGGAGGACCCTGCAGGTAAACCCCTACTCCACCCTGGGCACCACCACAGTGGCTCTTAGGTAGGCACAACGCCTTTCTCTGATGTTGAACTTGACGCGAGCTGCCCTGGTGCTCCTGGCTTGTGCCAGGCTTGTTTCTCAACAGGGTTCCTGGTGGTGGCCACACGGGACTCCCAGCTTCTCCCTGGAGAAGGACTCCTTACAGCAGGAGAGTGGAGCCTTCAGCATTTTTGGTCTCATTTCTGGGATCAAAGATTGATGAGGACTTTTTATCTGCTGGAAATATCACAGTTCAGGCGAGAAAGAAACTGACCAAAGTTCAAGGAGTCCTGGGGAGGAAGATGAAGATGCTACAAGAATGTGAAGCAGGTTAAGCTACTGCTGGTGCGTTCCCTCCTTTCCCATCTCCTCTATTCGGTTGGCTATATGACCCCACCTCACCTCCCAGTCTCACATTCCAACTCACCCCACCCAAACTGCCCAATACATCCTGACTCACTCCCATCCCATGCCATCCCACCACATGTCACCTCTACCCCATCGTTTCCCCATCGTCCCACCACCCCTTCCTATCCCATCTCAACCCATTCTGGCACATTCCCACCTTACCTCACCCCATCCCAGTCAACCTGCTGAATACTCATATCCCAGCTCTCAAGCCCATCCCCAGCCACCATATCTCACTCAATCCTGTCCCATTCCATCCACCATCTATCCTCCTCTCTCTACCCAATCCAATGCACCCCAACCTACTCTTGATCCTGCCCCAGCTCACTCCCTCCTCCTTGATCTCAGGCCATCTCAAATTATCCTACTTCTCCAATTCCACCCCATCCCCTCCCCTCTCATCCTTGCGTGGCCAAAGTTGTCATTTGTGAATACATACCGGGTCATGACCGTGCTTCATGTTACATTAAGCTCACTGAGAAAGCCAAAGGGTCTCGCCTTCCCCCAAAGCTCTAAGAACAAAGTGTGCAATTGGATAAGAGAGGAGAAAATGAGATACAGAATCTCATCTTCAAAGCAGCAGTATGGAAAGATAGCAGTCCTGGGGGTTGAGCTCTCAAGAATTCAGGGAAAAAATAAATAAGAATTTCTTTTGTTTCTCTTAACTTACAAGAGTAAGGAAAGAGCTCTAAGAACCACACCAGCATTTTCAAGTTGAGAAACTCCCACATTGCAGAGCCCACTCTTTGTTCTCTATGGGTCCAAGGGAGAACCAGGCTCTACTTAAAGCTAGTGAGCCCTGAGACAGAGGATCTGTGAGGATGAGGACTCTGCAAGAATCCTCCATTTGCAGGTAGGTCCACCCAGATGTGACCCTGTTGCTGGGGAAACTCTCAGGACGGCGGAGCAGGCAGAGAGGGGTTGGGAGGCCACATCCCACGCAAAGAGAGAACCCCAGGAGGGCGGTGCAGTGGCATTCTCCAATCTCTAGGAGGAGCTGGAGGGTCCTCCCTCTTCACCCCCGAAGAAGAGGAGCGCTGACCTGGGTTGATGGGCTGGGTGAGTCCACCAGGTTCTAAGGAGTGTGCTTTCAGCCAAAAGAGCAAAGAGGCACGACTCTCCACACTGCATATGGCAGCACCTTAGAGTGGCAGAGTGTGTGAACTGCTTTTCTTAATTCTAAGCGGCTGGTGCAGAAAGCAAGTAGACTGTACTTATAAGAGTAATAATTGCATCTAATACATATTGAATGCTAACAATGGACCCAGCACTGTGACAAGTGCTTTCCATAAATAAAGACAATGAGCCCTAGAGTCAGGTAACCCTGCGGTTCAATCCTGCATCCTTTACCTACCTGCTCTATAACCTAGGCCAAATTATTTAGTTTCTGAGCCTCTGTCTCTTCAAATGTGACATTACAGTGAGAACTGAACGGTCATGTCTATAAAGCATTTAACCAGCACTCAGTAAAGGAGAGGTATCATTATTGTGCAGATGGGCTGGGGCTGCCACCCACTTGAAGTTGCCCCTTCACCCATTCCCACTCTTCCCAGCTCCCACCTGCCTTGGGAGTGTCCAAGAGGATGGTCCAAAGGAAAGGGCACCCTGGGCTCCAGACAACCTGCCTCTGATCCTCTCCCCAGGTGTTTATCAAGTGTCTACTATGTGCTGTGAGCTGGGCTACGCTGCCCTGCCTGACCTTACAGTCCTTTAGGGAAGAAAGACCATCCCACCTCATTAAGCAAGAAATTCCAATATGTCCTGATGAGTTTTACAACAGAGGAAACATGGGGAGTTGTGAGAGCCCAGCAGAGTTCCATCTAGACGGGTGTTTAGGGCTAGAAGCCCAGGATGACTTTGCGGCCACCCCCAGGAGCTTGTGGTGGAGACGGATGGCCAACAGCTTGAGGATTGGAAGTGTGGGACTCAGGCCTCCAGTGCCAAAAGCAGCATCACGTAGTGTAACTGATGGGGACAGCCCAGTGGACGAGCAAGGCGGAGGAAGGCAGCCCGGGCAGAAGCTTCCAGGGGCACAACACCAGCTGGGTCCCTGGGAAGTTGACCAGCAGTGTGGTTACGAGTAAAGGATTTGGAGTCAGGTGGCCATGGATCCACACTCTGGCTTAGCCATTTACTTCTTATGTGGATAAGTTATGTGTCATGTGTCCTCTCTGAACCTGTTTCTTGGTCTATAAAATGGGGATAATGACACTGCCGACCTCACTGTGCTTCTGGGAGAATTGAATTAATACATGCAAGTGCTTGAAACAGTGCCAGTGGGGACTCAGTGAACATTAGGTATTGGTGTGACTCCCCTGGGTGCCCAGAACAGCTTTCTGAGCATTAGGTGGGGGAGGACATGGTGAAGGCACACAGTCCTCCTGGCTGGTTCCTTTGTCTTTAGTGCTTCTGTTCGGCCCCAGCTTCCATTTAATAGGCACATTTGATGAGGTAGGTGTGGCATGGGGCCCATTGCATCTCTGGTTTCCAATCCTTCCCAAAACGCAGGAGTTACTTGTCCCTTTGGCAGGTTAGGAACCTGAACCTTACAGAGGTCTGAGGATCAACTAGGTCTTCAACAAGGCTCTGCTGAGCCATCAGATTCCCTTAATCCTGCTGGTTTGATGATGACGGTGAAACGGGCAGGTCAGGCACATGAGTGCTGCTGAAGCCACCTGCTGGACTATTCTGCACAAGCTCACACCTTACAGTGTCCAAGACCCCACAGTCTGGCCCTCCAATCCCTACTGCACAATTCTGGTCTCACCTTTAAGAAAGCTACACACTCACCAGCCCTAGATATGGTCAGTGCTCTCTGCTGTAGTCAGCTTATTTTTTTAACAAACCATAAAGCCACAGCTCAATTGCAAATGGAAATTCAAATCCATACACACATCGGTGACTGAGCAGTTAAATGTCTCTTTTTGGTGCGGAGTTGCGGGGAGAGTTGTGTGCCAAGGGCTTGTTCTTGCATTGGTTCTAGAATTTAAGGAGTTGTCTCACCAATCTGTGCTGCTTAGTTGTGGGGAAAAGCAATTGGGTATCGAGTGTTTGTCCTGGCCTCCTGGACTCCTACAACTCCTGATTTAGCCTTATCAGTCCCTGGAAAACTGTTCAAGAAGAAAAATGTAAAAATCATCTGACAGAACAGCCGTACATCAAGCCCCAATTCTATGCCAGGTCCTGAGCTAGGTGCTGGAGATATCGAGAGAAATAAGCACTGCTCCTGCCTTCAGGAAGCCCACAGTTTCATATGTCAGGCAGACAGACAAATGCTTTTAATATAATTCAATTTGTACTATAATAGAATACTGGGTACAGTCAGTGCTCTAGCCCACAAGAGGCCAACTAAAAGCAAGCACTCAGGCAAAGCATGCAAATCAGGGGAAAATTAAAAAAATAATAATTTAGCATTTGATTTTTTTAAGTCATTAAGGAGTTGGCATGTGAAAAATCAGAACTTTGTCGGAATACCTTATAGTTTAATACTGCTTTCATTTTTAATTAGTTATCAAGGGGCTGGGAAGTGCTATAGTTATTTCAATGTTTGGGGCTTCTTAATCCAAGGAAAAGTAGCTAGGTTTGAGAATAATTGAAGGTATAAAACTGACAAAACTTGTTGGCAACCTGATAAAGAAGGAGTTGGGGATGATCCTAAGGTTTCTGAGCTCAGTAGCTGGAAGGCTACAGGTACCACTGGCCCACACAGGGAATACTGGAGGCTTAGGAGAGATGCTAATGAGTTTGTTTTGGAAGGGAAACATCTAGGTGAAAATGTCCACAAGTCAGGTGGATATATGGGCTGTCTGGACCCAGAGTTTCTGTGGACTAGGAAGCCAATAAACATACATCAGGAGAGACGTCTTGGCAGGAGAGATCTGTCTGGAAGCTTTAGGGTGTGGTAGGGGAAGGGATGGACACGGATAAACTCACCCAGGGAGGGAAGAAAGGGAATGGGGAAAAGTACACAGAATGGGATGTAGCAGGCACCATACTCCAGGGAGGGGAATGAGTGTTGGTATTAGAGACTGAGTAGGAACACACAAGAGGGAGGAGAGAAATCAGAAAAACATAGTGTCCCAAAAGCCCAAGGAAGTGAAATTTTAAAAGGAGTGACCCAAAGTGTCCAAAGCCACAGACAGGTAAAGGAAGGACAGAGAAAGTATAGTTGATCTGGTCATTAGTTAGGATGGTCATCGGCTAGGAGGCTAGGGTGTTCCAGTGGAGTGCTGGGGACAGAAGCTGGCCTGCAGGGAGTGACTGGTAGTAGAGAAAGTGAGCTGAAGACCCCTTTGGAGAGAGTGTACTGTGACACACAGAGACAGTGTGGTGGCTCAAAGAAGCCAGCTGGGCCAGGAAGGCTCCTGAGCCTGTTTTACGTTAAAGACAAACCTGTACATAGGCCTGGGGGCAATGTGTTATTAGACCCAAGGGAGGGAAAGGATGGGGAGAGGGAGAGCAGGTAACCCTGGGAGCCCCTAACAGGGCTGGGGTGGAGGAGGGGGCAGGACACAGCCTGAATGTGTGGAAGGAAGAGGGCAAAGGCAGATGAGAGGCCTCCCTCTTTTCCAAATCCTTTTACTCATTTTATCCTGTGATCACTGACCCAAAGGAGAGAGCCAGTTCAGTCCTGAGCGTCTTTTAAAGTCTACAGTGTCAATCGAACACAAAATGAATGTGCTTCCCCCTCTAATGTGCCAAATCCTGCCCATCTTCCCTCACCAAGTCCATTTCCTAATCATTGCCGCCTGCAAGGCCAAACAGCCCATCTAAATGCGGGAAAGGTTTGAAAAGAAACGCACTATGAGCACGGAGCAGGGCCTGCCCAGAGCAGCTACTCCCTCCCAGACCTTTCCGACAGCGCCCCCGCCCCCAACTTCTCTACCGAGCAAAGCCCGCAGCGCAAAGGGAGCAGGATTCCAGCAGCACTGAGCAGGGTGCCAGCGCCAGGGAGTCGGCCTTTTCCTCTCCCCAGGGGCACGAGATGGCCAAGGGGCAGGACAAATCTAGCCAGAAAAATAATCCACTTGGATCCAGAGGGATTCTCCAGGCAGCTAAGCCAGACTGGGGGCCTCACCTGGACAATCGTCCTGGAGGCCTGACAGACAGTAGCAGCGGTCCTCCCGCCGCCCATGTGGCAAGACTGAGCGGCCAGCGGCGTCGGTGTGGACAGCCTCCCAGTGGGTGTGGGTGTGCGCGAGGCCAGAGCTCCCAGGCCCGCGCGCCGCGGGCGCCCCTCTCTGGGTGTCAGTGGCTATGACTCTTAGCAGAACCTAAGAAAGTCTGGTCAAGTAGGGATGTGAGAGCCAGAGCTGGCTCAAGGCGCCCTCCCTGACCGCGAACCCCAACGTTTCTCGGCTGAGGGGTGGGCGACACGGTCTGCGGAAACGGGCTCACAAGATGCTGGCGGCCAGAGTGCACCAGAGAGCTCGCCACTCACGGGCCTGCCAGGGGAGGGCCGCACTTTCCAAGAAGGGGTACTGAGGTGGCTGAGGCCAAGCCTTCAGAGGTTCCATAGGTGGTTAAAAAACAAAAAACCCAAAACAAACCAAAACAAGAAAACCCCACGGCTCCAGGCTGGAGGTGCCCTGGGTCCAGGCCTGGGCAGCAGGTGTTTCGGGTTTTCTCCCCCAGTGGGTGTCAGCTTTCGGGCTAAATAAAAATGCGTCCCTGTTCGGACCCGTCCCCACCAGGGCACACGGGACTTTCTAGGTTGTTGCTAGGTCTGGTGCTGTCGGTACAGTGGGAGGGGACCAGTCGAGGCCAGTGGCCTCCACTGGGTACCGGGTTCCCTCGAAGGTTCGCGTGCCTCCCTCACAGGCTGCAAGCTACAGCCAGACACCAGCGAAGTTCCGGGACTGCCAGCACCCGCCAGGTCTGCCCCCTCCCGGACTCGGTCGTCGGGAGCGGGTCCCGCCGCCGGCGCCGCCGCCGCCGCCGCAGCCGCAGCCCGGGCGCTCGCTCGGCTGCAGCAGGGCGCGGGAAAGGGCACTTTGGCGCGGAGTGAGAACCAAGGGAAATGTGGCGGCGCGGAGCCTAGCAGCGACACTCCCTCCCCCGTCCCCGGGTACAACCCCTGTCCCCTCCTCTCCGTCGCTCAACACCCTCTGGCCCCCACCTGAGCCCTCCTACAAAGAATGCGCGGGACCCCCACCCTGGGCGCGCGCCCACCTGAAGCCCCCCTCCCAGTTCCGAGAGCCGAGGGAGGGGGACATTTGGGGAGAGGGACGGCGGCCGCAGTCTCCGGGCGGCTCCGGCGGGGGCAAGGGCTTCACTGGGAGAAAATGGGCGGGGGCAGGGAAGGGCAGACCTTGCAGACGCGCAAATGGGGAGGGGGCGCGCCGTTCCTCTCTAGCCCCCAGGACTAGCGTGCCTAGCAGAATCGGGAGCCTAGGGAGTAGGGCTCCGGGAAAGTTTATCCGGAAAAAGCCTGGCACCTTGGGGGCTAGGAGGCTGGAGAAACTGAAGCCACAGTCCAGGTGCCCCGCAACCCCGGGAGAGGATATCTGCCTCTCAGGCCCCCACACCGGCGGGATCCGGCCAAGTTGCGGCTGAGGTTGGGGGTAGCAATGAGGGTGTGGGTGGAGGTGAGGACGTGGCTGAGGGTGGGGTGGAAGACAGAGGCAAGGATGAGGAGGGTGGGGGGTTAAGGCGGGGACGGGGCGGGGGAAGGGACTGCGAGCCGGTCGAGGAAGGGTGGGCTCGGGGCTCGGGTGGGGCGCGCGGCGGCCGCCGGCTCCCCGGCGCGGCCGGACTTACCCGCTGCGGCCGAGGCGCTGAGCAGCCCCCAGCCCAGAAGCAGCAGAAGCGGCGGCGGCGTTGGCGGCGGCGGGCGGCCCCAGCGGCTCCCTACGCCCGGCACGAGCGCCGAAATCCCGGCTCCGCCGCGAGCCCTCCCCGCGGGGCAGCCGCAGCGCCCCTGCTCCCGTCCCCGCGAGCGCGGCATGGCGCGGCCGGCAGCGCCGAGGGAGAGGCTCCGCTCGCCGCCGAGGAGAAAGGAGGTCAGGAGAGCTCTGGAGCTTTTTTCTGCTCGGAAAAAATCCCGGTACGCGGGAGCCCTGAGCTTCTGCGGCTGGAATGAACCAAGTGTCCGCCCGGCCGGGGAGAGGCGCGCTGCGCTCTCGGAAATGACTCGCTCCAATCCCGCTTCGCGGGGTTCGCGCCGGGGGGCGGGGGGGTGAATTATCCCCGGATTAATCACTCCGGAGCCGCTTCTCCGCCGCTCCAAATGCTGGGGGAGGCGCAGCCAAGGAAAAAATATTGGGGGGTGGGGGTTCCTCTTCAGCGCCACCTCCACCTCCAGATAAACCACAAATTACATCTAAAGGGTTGTTTATTCCTGTTTGTTTTACAATTGACCAGTTTCTTTTAAGTTCAGTCCTCCCGTTTTCATTTATAAGATCACCCATTAATACACCCTCCATACACACACATACACACACAGTGACATAGACACACGCACTCACACACAGGCACATACACACACGCCTCTTCCACGTTTGGAAATTGGAATACTGTCTGGGAAAGGTAACCAAAGAAGGACGCGTTCCCCAAGTCGTGGCTCTTACAAGCCGATCTTGGGTGGTGGCTTTGAACTTGCAATCTGGGGCTGGGGGCGATGCTTAAGAGCCTCATTCACAATACCCTCCTACCCCATCCCAGGAGAGAGGTGTGTCTGTGTAGACTGAGTCAGGGTTAAGAATTGGAGGGCAGGTGGGGTGGGACCTGGGGGTTACCGGTTCACTTGACCCTGTGCGGTCCCATCCCTACCCTAACACGAAATATCAGGATGAAGGAAGGAATGCCTACGTGCAAGGGGGGAGAGGTAGGGATAGGGGGTGGGTTAGTGTGGGGGTGGGGAGTGAGGCTTGTGGAAAGACGGTGCAAGAGTTACTTGTACAATTTATCTTCAAATTTAAATGACCGGACCCTGCTTCTTCCTTTCCCCCTCCCCCTCCCCCTCCCAGCCACGGCCCCAAACCCGGCTAGTTCCTCCCAATGGCGTGAGCCGGTCCCCACCTCTCCCCAGTAGCCGCTGCCTCCAGGCCCCAAGGGCTCCGCGTCGGTCCCCGCCCCCTCCCCCACGCCGACTCGGTCGCAGTCTCTGTCTCGTCTACCCTAGACTCCTCCGCCAGTCACGATGGCTCCTTCGCTGTCTACGCCAAACTCTCGGCGAGAGGGAAGAGACGCTTTGGGGAGGGGAGAGGCTAGAGTGGATCGGGAGGGGCAAGGCCCGGGGAGGAGGCCCTTGCCGGCGCTAGCAGCAGAAAGACACCTGCCGATGGGCGCCCCCACCCGCTTGGCCAGAGGCTCGGGGCTCAGCGAGCAGCGCATTTTGGCCAAGCCGGAGACCTGGCATCTGTGTGGCCAAGGCGGCAGTGGCCGGCGGGCGGCGGGACCTGGAAATTTCCGGGCAAGAGCGTAGAGAGGGGCTTTGGGGTTGGAGACCCAGGTTGGAAGGAGGGGGCAGGGCCACGGGAGTGGATGGTTGTCCTTACTCCCTAAGAAAAACTTGCTCCCCGGATCCACGCTTTCGCAGCTCCTTGATGCGGGTCTTCCTCCCTCCCCCCACCCCAAGTTGTTCCGGTTTCCCCGCATGAGCTCATCTCACAGCTGGGGAGGCAGCTCGGTGGCCCAGGGCGGGCAAGCCTGCTCAGAATCGCCGGCCCCGTCCCCACCCCCAACACACTTGCTGGCCCGCCCCTCCCGACGCCGCCTCGCTGGGTGCCAAGAACCAACCGAAGCAGCCAGAACTCCTCAGTGAAAGGCCTGCTTTATGTCCCTGGGGCAGCGAGGAGGGGGCTTTTCCCTTCCCATTGTCCAGACCCAGCCCCCGAAAGAGAGGGCTCAGCCTTCCCACCAGCCCTGGAGCGGAGGGAGGGCCGGGCTAGTCAGGAGTGGTGGTAGCTTTGGGGGCTGTTGGCTGGGCATTGCCTAGGGGTGGGCTCCTGACTCCTAGTCTCCTAATCTCGGCCCCTCCTCCTCCCTTGGAGGTGGGTTTCTCCTCCAGAGAAAGGATCTGGCAGAGATGCCCAGGCCTCCTCTGCAGCCCACAGCTGGGCAGAAGCCAGTCTGGGCTGCTCTCTAGTTCTGGGGCTCCAAACCAATGGATTTTCCCTCATCTTCTCATCCCCAGAATTTGTCTCTGTGGCTGCAACCACCAGATGAAATTTACCCCAAAACCTTCCCTGGCCATAGGAACGTTTGTCATCCTTCTCCCTGGGGGCTATGGAGGTAGGGGTATCCTTTTTATCCCTGTGGTCGGCCCAGTTACATCCTGCACCGATCCTGCCTCTCTCTGATCTATTTGGGTCCACATGCATTTACTGAGCGCATCCTGAGCTCTGGGCCCCGAGCGAGGCTGTGCTGTGAGCGATGAGAGATGCACAGTGTGTGGTCCGGCTTTGGGAGGGCACAGGGCAGAAGCCCACACATAACTGATACAGTCAGACAGCCATAATCACCATGACTGAATACGGGGCGTGCTACATAGAGACGTATCAAGACAGTGAGCTTTTCTTGAACTTGGGGGATTGGAAGGCTATTATAAGGAGGGAAGCAGGATTTTGGCTGGTTCTTGCAGTCCGGATAAAGATTTTAACAAGGTGAAGATTCATTTACTCAACCAATATTTATTGAGCATCATCACGTGTCTGGGTGTTATCCTGGATAAGGAATAGACACCTAGTGAACAGTCTCTGACTTGATGAAGCCAGTCAATAAATAAACAAATATTCCTAAACTTACTAGTTAAAGGATGCCATGAAGGGAAAGTTCATGGTGCTAGGAGAAAGAATACAGAATGTATTTAAAGAGATGGTCCAGGAAGGCCTCTCTGAGGTGGTAACCTTGAAGATGTGATCTAACATCAAGCAAGACAGTTATGCCAAGAGGTTGGGGAAGGGGCTTTGGGTACAGAGTATGGGCAAGGCTGTAAAAAGGGAAGGGGACCTGGAGAAAGAGGGTGGGGCTGGATCAAGGTGAGCAATGGGAGACGCCCAGGAGAGCGGGGTAGGGGAGAGGCCAGATCATGCAGGGTCTCAGGGGATGGTGAGGAGTTTGGATTTTATTCTTGGGCAGTGGGAAATAGAAGGTGTATTGATTTGCTAGGGCTGCTGCCACAACAAAGCACCACAGACTGTGGCTTAAACAACGGAAATTAATTTCCTCACTGATCTGGAGGCTAGAAGTCCAAGATCAAGGTGTCGGCAGGGTTGGTTGTTTCTGAGGCTTTTCTTCTCCACTTGTAGATGGCTGTCTTCTCCCTGTGTCTTCACATGGTCTTCCCATGGTACACATCTGTGTCAAATTTCCTCTTCTTATAAGGACACCAGTCATATTGGATTAGAGCCCATGCTAATGACCTCATTTTAACTTAATTGCTTCTTTAAAGACCCTGTCTCCAAATAAGGTCACATTCTGAGGTACTGGGGGTTAAGACTTCCACATATGAATTTGGAGGGAACACGATTCAGCCCATACAAGAGGAATGACTTTTCAGGTGGAGGGAGGAGAGAGAGCGTGGATTCGTGGCAGTCAGAACATGTATGTAAAGAGCCATCTGTTAAGACTGTATGGCCAGGCATGGTGGGTCACACCTATAATTATAGCACTGTGGGAGGCAGAGACAGGAGGATCGCTTGAGGCCAGGAATTCCGAGACGAGCCTGGGCAACATAGCAAGATACTGACTCTAAAAAAAAAAAATAGAAAAATTAGCCTGGTGTGGGGGTGCACACCTGTAGTTCAGCTCATCGGGAGGCTGAGGCAGGAGGATGGTGTGAGCCCAGGAGTTGGACATTACTCTGAGCTATGATTGTGCCACTGCACTCTAGCCCAGGCAACAGAGCAAAGCCCTATCTCAAAATAATATAATGAAATCCAAAAAACAAACTGTATATGGCATGGCTGCTTTAGCAGCAGTATCTGGAAAGGTAAGCAGCTCTGAATACAACAGGTGGATTTTCATTTCTAGGAAAGAAAACCCAAGTGACACAGCCTGGCATGTATCTGGCTTCTCTGTGGGGAATAGACAAGAAGGGAAGGGGCACCACTTGGGAGAGTACTGCAATAGTCTGAGCCCGGAGAGATGTGGGCAAAGGCAGGGATAGGGACCCTGGAAACATCTACAAGGCAATAGAGAGGCAGGAGTCAAAGAGATAGTCATAGCCCTCCCCCCTCCAGCCTGGGAGACTGGGGCTGCCAGTGCAGCCCCCAGAGCTGGCTCCCTGCCTGCCCCTTCAACAGGCAGCCGTGGGTTGAGGTGTCTTTACAATATCACATTGCAAAAAAGCCCAATGCAGTCTAGTGACTCGCCAAGATAAGCCTAATGTCCAGATAAGATCCAAGTTTGTTTTAGAAAGAAAACAAGGCCTGAGGCTCTGGAGAACTCGGCTTCAGTCAAGTAGGAACTGTAGATGAGATGCCCGAAAGTTTTCATTCTGACCTGAGAAAAAGATCAAAGAGCCTTCTGAAGCCAAGGGGGAGAGAAAGTGAGCGAATGGGGGGCTCTAACAACGTGAGGACAGAAGTGGGGGCCGCAGGGCAGGTAGGGCCGCAGAGAAGGGCTACAGGGCCCAGGCGGGCTCCGAGGGAAAGCCCAGGCCCTAAGCTGGGGATTCTTAAATTATGAGCATGACCAGGCAGAAGCATTTCCCAAGGACGAGGCTGTCACTGTAGAGATGGCAGGGAAATGATGCCCCAGGAATGGTGACAGAAGGGGTTCCTGATGGAAAAGCTCCGAAAGGAACCGAGGTGACCTCCAGGAGGGAGAAGTGAGGAGGGGCCCACAGCCTGGGCCATTCCTCCAGTGTTGCCACATGCTGGGGCCACCAAACGCTGACATTCTTGGAGAAAATTCTCCATTTGTGAAGCAAGGAAAGGAACAGAGCTCACGCCAGTGACAAAACAGGGGCCACATTCTTCCTTCAGATGTCAGAGGCCATAATCCACAGGAAAGGGGCTGTTCCAAGCTGTCATCTCTACTTGAAGTTCGTTCCCCTGATCAGGGATGCTGTCGTGCCTACATGCCTTTACTCACGCTGCTTTCCTCTGTCTGCAGCACCATTCCCTCCCTCCTCTAATTCCTACTCATCACTCAGCTCAAGTGTCACCTCCCCTGGTAGCCTTTCCTAAATGCCCCCTACCTGTACCCTCTGCTGGGTTAGATGGCCCTTTCAGCATGGACAGCTAGCCGGACATCAAAAATGTCTACTCCCCCTTCCATAGTATAGAGGTTCTCAACTGAGGGTGATTTTCCCCCCCAAGGGGACATTTGGCAATATCTGCAGACATTTTTTAGTTGTTGCAACTGGAAGGTGCTACTGGCACCTATAGGGTAGAGGCCAGGGCTGCTGCTAAACATTCTACAATGCACAGGCAGCCTCTCTCTGCCCCAAAGAATTACTTGGCCAAAAATGTCAATAGTGCTGAGTTGTCACTGAGAAGTGGCTGCCCAGCCAGGACTAGATTTCCCAGTACCCTTTGCAGTTGGGTGCAGTCATGAGACAGGGTTCTAGCCAAATGAATGCAAGCAGGAGTGATGTGTACCACTTCAAAGCTTGCCCCATAAAATCCCCCCACTCTTACTCCCCCGTCTTCTGGCTGGATACAGAGCATTTGGGTCCCTGGCGGACAACAGAGCCACAAGATGGAAAAAGCCTAGGTCTCCAAAAAAGGCACCCACCAACCAGGAACACCTGCATCGGGCTGTTATATGGGAAATTATCTTCACCAATGTTAAGCCACTGAAATACTGGGGTTTGTCACAGCAGCTAGCATTACCTTTATACGCACTTCCTCATTTTTCCTATAGTATCCTGTGCAGTAATTTGTTTACTCCTCACTCATTCATTCGTTCATGCCACAAACACTGATCTGCATGTCAGGCTGTGTGCTAGATGCTGAAGGAACACATATAAAGACGACTTGGACATTACACATGGCCCCTGCACTCAGGGGTTGATGGTTTATTGGGAAGAGAGTTAAACAGCAGAGCATGATCGATTACTCCAGGAAGATACAGGGTGTGAGGGAAACAAGAAGAAGAGCTCCCAGCTCAGCCAAGGGAGAGGGGCAGGCAAGAAGTGGCACTTTCCAGGAAAAAAGCACAGAGTGGGAGGTAGTCACAGCATGAAAATCTGCAGCACTCACAGCAGCCCAGGCCGCCAGAGGAAGGGCACTAGGTGGAAATAGACCTTTGTTCTGTGACCCAGTGATCTCATTTGTTTCTCCAGCTGGGTAGGCAGCTCCTAGGGCAGAAACCTTCTCTGGTTTCCCCAGGCTCCGGTGCCTGTATTGTGTCTGGCATTCTCTCCTCTTGGATGTCTCCTGGGACCCTTGCCCCAGCCTGCTCAGACCTGAACTCACCCACTCCCAGCTCTCCACCACCATCTGCCTCTGCTCAGCTCCCCAGCTCAGGACACGGTTTCCACATCCACACAGGTCTTGAACCAGAAACCTGCTGGGTCACCCTGGACTCCCCTCTCACTCAGTCCCCACATCCAGGCCATCACTGAGTCTTCGGGAATCTGCCTTCTTACTGCCTCCTGGAACCTAACCAGGGTCCTCATCGGCTGAGTAGCAGTGCCCACCTCTGCTCTTGCTGGATTTGATGTCTCTTCCTCTGTGCCACCTTTTAAAAACACTAACCTGATTTCACAGCTATCTGTGTTCCCTGGACTTTTCCCGTGGTCTACAGGATGAAATCCAAGATCCTTGCTAGACCCTCCCCACAGCAGCCTCCATCATCTGCCCCTGCTGCCCCTCTGGCCTCAGGTTCCCCTGCTCCTGAACCCCCATGCTCCCTCCTGCCATGAGCCACCCTTTCTCGCTACCTCCTCCAGGTCCCCCTGCTACTCTCTCTGCCTGGAACATTCTTCTCCTTCTGTGTCTGGCCTTCCCCTATTTGCCCTTCAGAACTCAGTCCAGGTGTCAGCTCTCACAAGCAATATTGGCCAGTGCCATTCAGAGTGCCTGGTACGTGGTGGACATTCAGGGAATCTTTTCTGGGGTGGATGGATGGATGGATGGATGAGTAGGTGCTCAGTAATATTTGTGGAATGGACCCAACGGTTTCTCTCCTAGACTTCATTATCTGAGTTCCTTAAAGAAATGCCTTTACTGAGTTATGATTTAATGTTATGCTGTCTGTCTTTAGAGAACCCTGATGTGAGAAACTGACCAACTTAACAACATTTCTGTCTTTTATGAAAACAGAATTGAATATATTGCCCACTATGTCATTCAGTGTCCTTTATACAAGGACTCATGATAAATTCATGCTTGGGGTTATTTCCAGGAAACATTTTGTCTCTGCAGATGAAGATGTGTATTTTCTGCTGTCAGAAAATAAAAACTCTGCCACCCGACGTGTTTCCATTTTTGCTTTAGCTGACAAATAGGGATACCCAGTTTTATTACCTTATTACCTCCATGTGGTCTGACCAATTCAGGTGCCTGAAAGCAGCAACTTTTTCTGCTTTCTTTAGATGGAGTCAGTTCTTGCTTTATTCTTCAATGCTGTATTTTGTATTTTTTAATCTGAAAGCTGCCTCAAATCATCTCAGCAGTAAGCTAGCAGAGGTTTCAAACAAATGCATTTTAGTGACCAATATCGCGGCGTGGAAGTTATGGAAGGAAGGGCTGAGCACCAAACTTCCAGTTAAGAGGGATCCCATAAGGAACCTATGTAGGAATCCCTGGGCATCTTTCATGACTTGGGGCTAGCAGAAGGACCCCAGCAGGAGGAAGAAGGCTCCTGACTTTGTTGCTACCTTACTGGAACACCACTGCCAAGCCATATTCTTTTCCTCTGCCAACTTTGACTTTCCTTTCCCCTAACTTTAAATGGAGATCTCATAGACTGCCATTTTTACACTACAAGGCAGTCAGTAATAACAGCTAAATAATAATAATTATAATGTTTCTTTTACTGAGAACATACCATGATCCAGGCACTGTGCTGAGAACTTTACATGCATTTCCCTATTTGAACCTTCCCTCTACCCCAAATTTGTCTATTGTTTTTGCCAGAAGAAGAAATGCCAGAAGTTAAGCATGTGCAAAACCACCCTTTAGGAAGTGGCAGAGCAGGAATTCAGATTCAAGCATGCCACCTGCCCCTGCCCAAGCTCTTGACTACTTCCTCACATGTGGGCAAGGAATGAAGCAATACTAAGGGATAAAACCTCCTGGGAAATGGCAGGGATCGCTGACGGTGTTGCCAGGAGAGAGAAGCCAAGGAGTCGCAGCTTTGCTTCCAGAACACTCTAGGTTCCTTTTCAAAATCCTGGAAATGGCTGGCTGCTCTGCAGCCCTGTTCTGTTGCTGAGACAACATCCAGGCCTATTCCTACAAAACATGGCTGCAACCTCCTCTTCCCTCCAGTTCTGATGGTTCCTCCATCAAGAAATTCGCCTGGAACATCGTTATGCATGGGCCCTGCCTCTGAGCGGTTTGACTCTTTGGGCATTATTGACATGGTAATGGGGGGCTCTGTGGCTTTTAGGGGCTTAAGAAAAGTTTGAGGCCTAAAAATTTTCTGACTAGCTCCACAGTACAAAGAAGAAAACTGCAACATTGAAATCAGTAAATATTTAATTAAATGCAAAGTGTAACATTATGTCAACTTCATTAACTGTTGAATTTGGTTGTCATAAAAATTTCATTGCATTTGATAACAACTTGTAGGTTGGAGTTTTCTCACTGCACAAGATTTCTTGAGTAGGCACCAAGATTGGTGAGAAATCACAGCCGATCATAAATTAAATAAATTACTCATGGCCAAAAATTTTCAAAAGTAAAATGGCAAAAATCCTTTCAATTTTCTTTTATAGACAAAAGTTATATTTATTGTGAGAGGTGGGTGTGTTTCAAATATGTTAGATGAGGAGCAGGGCCTACAAGAGTAAGCAGGCTGAGGGCCTAGGAAGATGGTCAAAGAGGCTAGGCTGTGCCGCCTTTCTGAGTTTTCCAACCCAGCCTTGTCTGCATCAGAGGCGGAAGCCTGGTGAGTAGAGGCTTTGGCTGGAGGATAGATAGGAGAGTTTCCTCCTCCTGAGACTTCCCTGGTTCTCAATAGGAAAGCAAGAATCCCAGAATTCTAAATGGCAGCCACCTTTCCTTGGGTACATACATTAGCTAGACCTACTATTCTAAGCACTACATGTATAATCTCAATTGTCACAAAACAGCTCTATGAGGTCAGTATTTTATTATCTCTATTTCCTAGATGGGCAAACTGAGACATAGAGGTTAAACAACTGCCCAGGGGAATATGAGTTATAAGGGGGGATTTTAAGAATTTTTCTAAGCTAAAAATAACTCATAGATGAAATGGTATCCGTGCATATCTATTGAATGCTTCATTTCAAGCTCTAAAGAACAAACAAACAAACAAACAAACAAAAACCAGGCAGGGACCAAGCCTACTTCTTCACTATTCTATCTTCAGCACCTGGAACAGCGCTGGGCACATAGACACATGTGCTGGAGGAACATAACCACATGTGGATTAGGGCTGGGAATGTCATTCATGTCACACTGCACTGTATCAGCACTTATGCAATGCTTTGCCTCCCCCAACCCCTTCACCAGGTTGTGACTCTGTCTAGGGTAGAGGTCTTGTTCATCTCTAATCCCTGTGTCTTACAGTCTTGGCCCATGATAGGTGCTCAAAAATAGGCAGCATCTGGAAAGGTGTAAGTGATGATTTGAGTCCACTCCTCTATCACAGAACAGTTTCCCCCGTACAGCTGAAGTTCTCCCTCCCTACGCAAAGCACAAAAGCTATTACTCAGAAACTCCATCAACGAGCAGACCAATGTACAGCACTTTCACGTGCTCCTCGTGTGCTAGTTGGTGTTCTAAGGCCTTCCCAAGTGTGAAACAATTATTTAGTAATAGAACAGCTGCAACGATTCTGCAAAGCAAGTGTTCTGCATTACTGTCCCATTATACAGATGAGGAAACTAAGTGGAATGGGCTGAACTGTGTCCCCCCAAAATTCTTACATCACAGTCCTAACCCCTAGTACCTCAGAATGTGACTGTATTTGGAGATATGGCCTTTAAAGAGGTGGTTAAGATAAAATGAGGCCATTATGGTCAGTCCTAATCTAACATGACTGATGTACTTTTAAGAAGAGGAGATTAGAACAGGGATACACATAGATCATTGGAGGACATAGGGAGAAGATAGCCATCTATAAGTTAAGGAGCAAGACCTCAGAATGAAACCACCCTTGCCAACACCTTGATCTTGGCCTTCTAGCCTCCAGAATTGTGAAGAAATAAATTTCTGTTGTAGCTACACAGCCTGTAGAGCTTTGTTATGGCAGTCCTAGCAAACTAATACACCAAGGCACAGAGTAACTAGTCTAAGTCTACATTGCCAGAAAACATGTACTCAGAATTTGAGCCCAGGTAGTCTGGTTCTATAGTCTAAGTGTTTCACAATAATGGAAAATATTCTTTGTGCTGTCCAGTAGGGTAGTCACTAGCCATGTGTGGCTATAGAGCACTTGAAATATGGCTAGTGCAACTGAGAAGCTGAATTTTGAGTTTAATTTACATTAAAATTAAATTAAAATTAAAATAACCATATGTAGCTAGCAGCTACCATATTGGTTATAGCTTTATACTGTTCCTAAATACATCACTTAAGATTTTTGCAGAATCTTCTAGAAACCTCATCTGTGTGCTCTAAAAACATGCTCTATCTTTGTTCCCTATCCATGCTGTATTTTATTTTTTTGCAATCCTTTCTACTTTAGCCCCTTTGCCTGGTCTCCTGCTGAGGGGGAGAGAGAGCAGGGGTGAGTGACCTGCCAACTTTGCAGCATCCTGTGGCCTGGGCAGTGCAGGGTCGTTGGCGTTCTGCTCTAAGCTTAGGTGTTAGCCAACCAAATGCCAAGCAGCACAAACACTGAGTGACATTTTCAGAACTATTAATATTTCATCAGAAATGATCACTTTTCCTTTAAATACACTATTTTAAAAGGTTTTCTACATTCTTAACTATAATTTTATTCAGTCTAGGTCCTCGGAATTTTCCCCAAAGGAACACATCTTCAATTTTATAATGAAAATCAAAGAGGAATGAAGCTCAGATTTCAAAATTTAGAGTCAACATTTCCAGGAACTCAGCTCCTCTGTAAAGAGCGAGATCGTGTATTGGGCACCTACTGTATGCCAGGCACTTTACATACAGTATACCATTAATTCATCCAACACATATTTATTTATTCTGGCCTACTGTGTGCCAGAAACGTGAGCCTCATAATAATTTATAGAAAAGGATTCCCTCTCCTCCTGCTCAAATTTACCTCCTCAAAGAGGCCTGCCTGGGCCATCATCAAATGCTGCCTCCTCTCCCATCCCCATTGCCTCACTTTGTTAGGTATTTTCCACCAGAGCCCTATTTCATCTGCAATTATTGCTGCTTTACTTGCTTGGCTAGTTGCGATCGATCTCCCTCCACTGAAATACAGGAAAGCAGAGACCCCACCAGTTTAGTCCACCCTGGTGCTTCTTCCGTGCCCAGCGACTCACCTGGCACAGAGGAGGGCCTGCCTCTGTTATTAACAGTATCAGGGAAAACGGAATAAGGAGGGGAGGAGTTAAGAAAGTTGCGAGAGTCACACAGCTGGTAAGCGAGTATCAGGATTCCACCCAGCTCCGCATCTGCAGGCTGCCAGCTTCGTCTATCTGCGTCCATTCTTCCTTCTCCACCCTTTTGCTCTTCCTTTCCAGGGAACCACTGGAGGAACAACCACTGAGTCTTGGGGCCAGAGAGCCCCACTTGGGCAGAGGTGCTAAGTCGGTGGGAGTTGCATGAAGCCCTTGGGTGAGGGTGGGAGCCTGTGGCCCTTCTCCCCGCCCCTCCGGCCCACCCAGCCGCCTCAGCCGCTAAGGGCGCCGAATCAGGCCCGGCCTGGCGTGTTGGGCCTTAGTCCCAGCTCCCCACTTCCGGATAGGCCTTGAACATGACTCTTTATGACTTGAGACTGGGGTTTCCGCACCTGGAGAGCTATCATAAAAAGCGGCACTAATTTCATGAGCTTGGATAGGACTGAATATGAGTCCGGCGCTTGGCACAGGCTGAGCTCCCCGTGGAACGGCAGTTAGGGCGACAGTCAGGCGGACAAGGGCGGAGGCCCCCAGGCGGCCCCGGGGTGTGTGTGGAGCGTGCGGTGGGGCGTGCAGCGCTTTGGCCTTGACTTCTAGACCCCGACAGCCCCCCGGGCGCCTGCGGCCCCGCCCCGCTGGCCCTGGGCGCGGACCCGGGTGCCCCGCGCCCCGGGCCGTTGCGTTTGAAACCCACAGAGAGAATTCCAGCGCTCGACGGCGAGGGGGTGGAAGCCACTGGCACGCAAATTGGCCAGAGCCGCCCCTCCGGCCTGCCCTGCCGAGACCGCGCCCTCTGGTCGTGTCGGGCGGTTTCCCGAGCCGGTCCCGGCTTCCCGGCCGGCGGTGGCAGGTGTCTGCTGGGGGCCGGGCCGGCGACCTGCGGGCGCGGCAGCTCTGTCGCCCCTCTCGCTTTCCGGGGCCGCAGAGCAGCTGCGGACAGGGGCCCTGGCGGGGTAGCCCGGGAGAGCAAAGCGGCACTGGGCGGCGGGGTCCGGGGGCCGTTGGCCCTCAGCCTGCGCGGGGCTCCCGGAAGGCCCGAGTCTGGCGGGCTCCCGCCCCCGCGGCGCCTAGCACGGTGCCCGGCCCTCACCCAGTCATCGCGGGGCTCAGCGGGCCAGGATGGGCTGAGCCCAGGCGCAGCAAGGTGTCACGGGGGTGTCGCAAGGGGGGAGTGCCAGGGACCGTGGGGAGAGCCAGCCCTCCCCTTCCAGCTGTTCCCAGATGTCATTCTGCCCGCCCAGGCGCCTGGTTCCTGAGCTCCAGGGGATTCCACGGTTACTAAGCTACTGGTTTTTGTTGACTTTTAAATATTCTCTTCTAAGGGAGAGGGGGAGGGGGGCAAAAGTCAGGAAAGAGCAAAAAAAACCAAATCAAAATAAGCTCCCCCTCCCCAAAAGAAAGCTGTCCTTCACCTGCCACTCCAACACAAATCGAAGGCCTCTGAACACAATCGCCTTGCTGGAGCAGCAGCCAAGCAGGACTGACGCACTTCTGCCGGGACCCATCCTCACCTCCCTCTCTGGTGAATGAGGGGTGGTGGCGGATGGTCCCCCTGTCTTCGAGCCCTGGGTGGACAAAGGGGCTTCCGGAAAGAGAGGAGGATGATGGCCAGTGGGAATGGGCTCTCTTCATCCTCGGCCCTGGTGGCAAAGCGCCCCTCCGCCCTGGGCCCATTCCCCAGATACATCTGGATCCACCAGGACACACCCCAAGACAGCTTAGACAAGACTTGCCATGAAATCTGGAAGAGAGTTCAAGGCCTGCCCGAGGCCTTGCAGCCCAGGACCTCCACGGAGCAGCTCTCTGTCTCCATGGCTGGGACTCTAAGAGACCACGGATTCAGCTTCCAAGAAGAGTGAGTATCCCCCTACTTGGTCAGCAGCAAGGGAGCATGGAGGAGATGAAGGCTGACCTTGGGTATGTTTTGGTGCAGTATTCAGTCTGGTTAAACCCTGAAGACTATATACTTTTCCTCCTTGCCCCCTCCTCGCATGGTCCTTTGTCCAATCCTCATGGAAGAGCTGACAGAGGTTCTGAAGTTACCTGGGTAAAGGGCCAGACCAGAGCTATATTCCAGGCTGCCTCTTCACCACACTAAGTGGACATTTCCCAACCTAAAGGCATGTGGATCTGAGGTCCCTGAAAAACCATGCTAGCCAAGCTGAGGGGTAGATGGCCTGTGGCTTTCCCCAGAGGCAGTGAGAAGATCCTTCCCTTCTCCCACCTAAAGGCTGGGCATTCTCACAGATGAGTCTGATGGTTTTAAACCACATCTGGAATTCCCTAATACAGGGAGCAGCTGTCCCATTCAGCCTCCACAGAAGCTGCTGCAAGAGAACATATCAAAATATTTACTGGGAAGGCATTGACATATTCAGAGGACATAATAGAAAATTAAAGTGCGGGAAGATGGCTGTAAATAGCCCGTTTCCTGGATGGGAAATCCTGTGACAGGGAAACACAGAGCTAAGTGTTTTTCCACCAGGGCAAAGTTGGGCTGATATTGGTGGGGATGGGTATTCCCAAGGAGAGGAAGGAGTGGAGAGGAAGAAGGGACCTCATTAGGCAAAGGAAGTCGATCTCCTGTGGTTATTAATGCCATTGTTGAACACTTATTCAATGCTTTGCGTCTTCAAAGTGGGCTGCAAACTTAAGTAATCCTCCCAGAGTCCCTATGAGGCAGGTATTAGTGTCCCCATTTTACAGATGGATTAGGTGTTAATAATAAGTGCTAATTAAAGACTAAGTAATAATTAAGTGCTGCCTGCTCCAACACATGCTCCTGCTCAGTTCAGAGATGCTCTGGAGCAGGGGAGTCATTCAGGCATTTATCCGCTGCCTCTGGTTTCAGGGATGTCTAAGAAAGAGCTGAGAAGAAAAGCAACGTGTAGCTGATACCCAGGTCTGCACTACCTGATGTCCCTTTGCGGGCTCATTTACTTGCTGCAGATCAAGGTGGAAGGCACTTTGGCTGTTCCTGCCTCCCCTGCCCTGTGCTCAGTACGACATGGCTCAGACGGGAATGGCTTGTCTACAGCCAAAATCCTGCTGTCAGGCCTTTGGTGGCACTGAGCCCTTCTCCTCTGCCCATTGCCATCTGCTCTGGGACAGGGCCTTGGCAGGAGAGCCCATGGGGCTGTGCTAAGCTTCAGTGGCCAAGAAGCTGATGTCCACTTTGTGGACCAAGGGTCAGTAGCAATTTCCAGTAGATGGCACCCTCTCTGCCAGGTCGCACTGAGTTAATGGAGGCAGACTCTACTTCCAGTCTGCACTTGGCCAAAAATTGAACTGGCGCACCTTTGGCCAGTTGCTTAACTCCATTTGGCCTTGATTTCCTCATCTGCAAATTGAGGATGATATGCCCTGCCTTGTCCACCTCAGAGTTGATAATGAGCGTCTGATGTGATGGGAGACAGGGAAATGAAAGATACATTATACAAATGAGGCTGCTCTTAACATGTACTTCTTAGGGTTAGGGGTTTTTGTCATTGCTATTGTCGGCTTCAGTCTGGGGTTTTCACACTATGTTCCACAGACCCCAGGGTGTTTCGGGGGCTGTCCTGGTGTCAAGTGGGCTGGTTGGAGCCCCAATCCCCACTTTAGCCAGAACTGTTCAGCTGTTATCAGTTTTACTTACCGAAGTTCTAAGTAAGGCTGTGTTTGAAAAAAGGCCTCTGCTACTGAGAAAAGAGCGAGCCAGGAAACCACTGACTTAGATGAATAAACGATACCATAATTGTGTAGATGTCAACCAAGCAGAACACAGTGCGCTATTCTTGAAAGAAAGGAAGCTGTGCTGGTGGAGTCAGATAATTCTGGTTTCAGATTGCGTTTCAGCCTTGTGCCAGCTGAAGAATTTGTTACTGTTTACTTTATCTGAGCTTTGGTTTCCTCATCTGCCACATGGCGATGAATACTATGCATTTCATAGGGTTGTTGGGATGATTAAATGGGATATTTAAACATTTCTGGTAATCATAAGGATTTGTAAAAATTCCTTCTAATGGTGGTGGTGACGATCATTTCTTTAAGTACTACAATTATTACATGAGGTAGGTACTATTTTAAACCCCCCACCTTTTTTTTTACTGTTAAATGCAAATTTTCAAACACATAAAATTGTATAGTGAATGTCTATGTGCCTATCACTGAGTCTCAATAATTATCAAATTGTGCCATCATGGTTTCAGTTGTTCCTTACCTCTCGTTTTTAAATGACATCCTCTGTGCAGATGAGGCAACTGAGATTTGGAGGGGTTAATTTTTTTGCCCAAGGTCCTACCCTTAGGAAGTGGTAGAGTTTCAGAAATAAAACCCAGGACCATGTTAGCCATTATGCAATAATGTTGGTTGTCTTCCCTTAGAATCTGAGCCATCTTTGGATAGTCAAATTATTAATATTTGGGCGTCCCATGTTCTAAAGGATCACACAGATTTCAAATCCAGGGGGCTGTCCACGGTGTCCCTGGGATGCCTTCAGGCCCGCAAGACACCTCTCAGCTACTCTTTCCACTGCTTAATTTGGTGACGTTTTCTTCTATAGGGGTAGATAGGTAGGTAAGTTCTAGAACTCTTGTGAGCCAGAAATTTTTTCTTGGCTTTGTCCTTATATACCATAGAAACCCAGACATCTCAAATTGGAAAGAAAATTTGGAAGCCATCTTCTGCTGCTTGAATCCCTTCCTTAAAGTCCTTGCCAAGTGGTACACATGTACCACTTGGACACTTTATAAGATGGGGAGCTTACCACTTCCTAGGGCAGCCCCTTCCCTTACTATGTACTCTCTCAAAAGGCCATCTTCTTCCTGTAACTAAAATCTGTTTCTAGCAAACTAATAACTATTGATCTGGGTTCTGCCCTTAGGGCTCCAAACCAAATCTATTCCTTCTTTCTCTGAATAGCCCTTTAGATAGTAAAAAGACAGTGACAATATGCCTTCTAGGATTTTTTTTTTTGGTCTCTATAAGGTAAATACTTCTGGTTTTCCAAGTTTCTCCTCATGTGCCAACTTTGTCAGTTTCCTGTCCACACTGCTGGTCCTTGTGGCAGTGTGACTCCCAGAACCAAGTACAGTAATCCAGATATGATCCGATCCATTCAGACTGGATCCTCCTTGTCTATATTCTGCCTTCCTGTTAATGGCGACCGATACCACGTTCGCTTTTCTCCCCAGGCTGACTTCCCTCTATGGACACATTTGGAATTCATTCATTCATTCATTCATTCATTGAACAAATATTTATTAAGCATCTACTATGTGCCTGGCACTGTGCTATGAACTAGGGAGATAGAACCAGATAAGGCCCTGTCTTCCTAGAGCTTACAGTCTAGTAGGGGAGAGAAACAGAAAAGAAGTGAGTGATTATAAAAACTGTGATAACTTCAGAACGTGAAAAGAACTGGCATTCTAGTTGGAGGAGACTGATACAAAACACATAAAAATAAACCAGGTGATTTCAGGTAGTGATGACAGAAGTAAAGCAGAGTGAAGTGGTAGGAGAGCTCTTTTAGGTGGGATGCCAGGGAGCGCCCCTCTGAGGAGAGGTGATCCTCTGAGCTGACACCTGGCTTCCAAGAAGGAGCCAGTCGGGTGATGACTTGTTGAAGGACATCTGGGCAGAAGGAAGAGCAAGTGCAAAGACACTGAGCTGGAAGTGAGCTTTGAGAGGAACAGCAGAACTAGAGAGTGGGGAAGGATGGGGTCGTGGTATAAGGTATACCAGAGGCAGGCAGGCATGAACTGAGAAGGGCTGGAGATCACTGCAGGGAGTTCAGATTTTATCCCATGTGTTATGGGATGCCTTTGGAGGTTTGTAGGAAGGGGGTGTAATGTGATCAGATTACCTATTGTTTAAAATCTATCCAGCTTCTGTGGGGAGGTGGTTTGTGGACATGTGAGAGGGGAGGTCGGTAGGGCTCTGAGAAGGTGCTGCAAGAGTCCAGGTGAGGCCTGATGGTGGTGGTGGCTGGGCCAGGGTGACTGTGGTAGGGATGGAAAAAGTGGGGGACTCAGTGTGTATTTTACGAGGAGCCAACAGACCTGTTGGTGATTTGGGTACATAGCGACAGTGAAGCTGACTTGAGGTTTTGGGCTTGAGCCCCTGGTTGGACAGTGGTACCATTTACAGAGGTGGGGGACAAAAGGGCAGAAATGAGCAGAAATGGGCTTCAGGGGAGAAATCAATAGTTCTATCTAGTGCTGATTAAACTGAACAGAATCTTGTTTAGATATCTTTTAATGAGTCTTAAATTAGGGCTTAGAAAATTGTGGCAAGCCACTTATTCAAGGATTACCTATTCATTCATTCCCCTCATCTCTAAAACTTCACAGCCTCAGAATGAGGGCGTTGGATTTGCTGGTGACTCCACTGCCCTAACTAAGGAATGGCATTTGTTAACTTCCTTATTTATAGATTCACTCAACAAACGCAGTGCCAGGCCCTGTGCTGAGTCCCAGGGATACAGAGATAAGAAAGACAGAAGCCCTTTCCTCAAAGAGCTCCTGATCTAGTGGGTGGTATGGATGCAGATACATCTCACAACAACATTCAACAGATACTTCATGTGCACCTGCTGCTGCACGCCAGACAATGCCTGAGATAAATACAATGGTGGAAAAAGTGGGGACAGCCTCTGACCTCCTTCTTGGGCCTTCAGTGTCTGCAAAAGGCAGAGCACAGCACTTTATGATGAGTGTTCTGATGATGGGAGCACGTGGGACCCAGGCTTGCTGCTTAGGGAAGGGTTCCTGGAGAAGGCTGAAGGAAGTGAGCTGAAGTGAAGGGACAACAGATGAGATCCCTGCATTGTGAGTGTGATGAAAGACGTGGACACAACTGTCTGGGAACAGAAGATGTCACAATCAATAGTAACTGTGAAAGCTTCCACAGTTGAGTCCCCCGAGCTAGGTCTTGAGAAGAGAGAAAGAACAGCCTACGGAAATAGACCAGCGGGTACAGGGAAAGATGAGAGGTTCCCTGGGGATGAGATGCAGCAGTGTGTGTGAGGGTGGGTGAGAGTGGAAAGGTGGCCTGCAGCTTGCTGGGTATGGTCAGCTTCTCTGGCTGCTTCCAAGCCCTTTGTCAGCACCCAAGACATCCCCATCTACCCGTCAGATGGAACTTGGTCTGCCGAGTCAAAAGGTTTCAGTAGGCATCATTCCAAGCCAGACCCAAGTAGGAAAATAAATTTGCAGAAAGAAAAGATATCTGTTTAAGCATTTAAAGAAACCCAGAAATGATTTCTTGATTGGCAGTCTCCTGGGAACATGAGTGGCAAGAAGGAAGGGGGCCGTCTCATTCTGGCTGGGGCAGCAATTCACTGTAGGGTCCCATCAGCCAGTCCTCCGTGCTGGTGGAGCCAGCGAGACTTGGGAACCCAAAGGGCTGCCTCGTTTGAATTGCTCCCGAGCAAACCAATTCTTTGTGCTACTGTTATTTAAACAATTAGGTGAATCCCACTATTCCAGAAAAGTTGCTTAGAATACATAACCTCTTTTATTATAGTTATTTACGAAGCTTGAAACCTGGTGATGGGAGTGGAAGGACAAGACTCACAGGTGGAAACTCGGGCTGATGTCCTAGACTAGAAGCCGGCTCTGAAGACCTCTGGAGTCTCATGTTCTGGGCTAGTGTTTTCTCCTCTTTGAGGGCTCAGACACCACTTTGAGAATCTGAGGAAAGCTGCTGTGCACCCTTTTGCCCAAAACACATCCTCACATCTATAAGTATTTGAGGAATGATTTCAGAGACCCCTTGGGCTGCAGGTTGGAATCCTTTGCTCTGAGACCCAACACTTAAGCAAGTGTCTCCCTCCCTTGATCTTCCCTAGTGCTGGGTCTCAGCACCCCAATCCACTGACATTGATGTGCTCCTCCCCAGCCACCAGCCCCTGTTTGTCAAGTGCACTAGTGCATGAAATAGTGCTGGCGGACAAATGCCCCGCCCTCCCCTCCTCCAGTCCCCTCACACATCCTGGCAGTCCACCTTTCTGATGGCCATTGGCTCCATGCCACCCCACTCATCTCTCTTCTGCCACCTCCCAGTGCCTCATCTTGCTGCATTTGGTTCCTTTCCCTCCAGGATGCCCTCCACCCTTCATCAGCTTCATCCTCCCAAAGCACGTCAACAGCACTGCTCAGACATCTTCCAGGGCTCCCTATTGTCCTCTGGCCCCTTGCCCGGGTCTCCAGGGCTGTCTGTGGTGGCCCTGCCTGTGTCTCCAGATGCCCATCTCACCACTCTCCCCCCAACTCTGGAAGCCCAGAGGAGCAACCAGCAAACAGGTGCACGTCTGCTTGCCTTTGCTCAGGTCATTCCACCGCTGACAACACCTTTCTCCCGTATTTCTGTCCATCAAGATCCTACCCATCCTTAATGACCTGGAATAAGTGTCTTCTGACTTTTGCATTACTTGCCCCATTCAACGTTTTTTTCTCTTTCTCCTTCTATGTTCCTCTTTTTAACAGAATCTCAGCATACTTTCTACCTGTAACCAAGTTTCTCAAAGTTTCTCTGCCCTATTTTCCTCATCTGAAAAACTGAAAAGTCAGAGTGATACCTTAAAGGACTACCATGGAGGCTGATGAAACCCTGTGCATGAAGCTCACACAGCAGGCGCCAAGAACAAGATAGGGACTCCATGTTCATCTTCGTCGTCGTCACCACCACCACCATTATTGTTATCATCAAGGTTAAAATGACAGGACAAGAACGATATGGAAATGGGAGACTTATATACCAGGAAACTTAGGCTGAGGGAGACTACTCAGTTGAGGACAGCCTTTGGTCTGAGATTCTGGCAGCCGGGACAAAAGGGGAGAACATACCCATCAGTTTTCATAACTCACACTGTCTAATAAGAAAAGACAGCAGAGATCTTCATGAAAGACGAACGCTTCTCTAGCTCTGAGGACTGCATGGTGTGGGTCTTTACTGGCGAGTGACGGAATGGAAGAGTCGGTTCAAAACAAGCTGTCTTGTCCACCGCCAGCCGGAGGGAAGGACACAATGCCCCAGTCAGATGCCTCGCTGTTCGGGGTGGGATTTCTGATGAGGGGGTGGTCATCTGACACACACTGTAGGCTGCCTTTTGGCAACAGTTTCTCCTCCCCGACCTGACCATGAGCTCCTTAAGGGTGAGGGCTGTGTCTTACTCATCTTTGTCTCCCCAGTGCCCAGCCAAGTTCCTGGCACTCGGTGGCTCTGCAGCATAGATGAGTGAGTAGATGAGGAAGTGGATGATGGATGAGCTGTAAAAATGCCACCCCAAGGAGGGGGAGGCCCAGAGGTGGCCAAGATCCAAGCAAAGGGTCACGGTCATCAGAGAAGGCATTTAGGGACATAGGGACAGAATATCAATAAGCCAAGACATTGCAGGTGTTTCTCCTCCTGTCTCAGGCTGCAGAGAAGGGAACTGATATTTTCTTGAGCAGCTTGTATGTCCAAGGCTCTGTATTTTAATTTTCTGTCTTATTTCATTGTCTTTAGCAACCCTTCCCAGTAAATGGTCAATACTACTCCCATTTTATAGATGGGTAAGGAGAGGCTCAGAGAGGTTAGACAACTCGCCCAGGGTTATCAGCTCAGAGGTGACCAGAGCAAGGGACAGGAGTTCTACCCGGACACCAGGAGTCCTTCAGAACAGCCCTTCCGTGTCTGCTTAGCACCTGGAGCCGTGAGTGTTGAGGAAAGACGAGTCATGATTAACGTCCCACTTCCAGGGTCCCCCTCTGTAATTTAATTTTGTGGTTTCAGGAGCTCTGTTGCAGGTTGTGGGAGCCTGCAGAGATGGGCCACCAGTGGTTTGGTTTAATCCCCTTTTTAATATCTTTGTTGCAACATTATTTCCAATTCAGCTCCCAAGTCACATTAAAAAAATACCTCTTCCTTAGGGTAAGCCTTCCCTTATTAAACAGATTCAAATGAAAAGTTTTAAAGATAATTTGAACAATACGAATCACTGTGTAGCTCCCAGCCGAGGCTCCTTTATTGCTGTATTTATTCCCCAGTATTTCCTGTCTCATTCCCCAGCTCACTGAATCCCTCATCTCCCCCAACCCTTCCAGTCCTTGGGCCACCTCACGCCTCTCCCTGGAGGGAGAATCATGGCAGGGAGGAGGCGGCGTCTCACTTCTACATGCCAACATCCCCTCTAAGCCTGTCCTGCCTGCCCTGACTGACAGGCAGGAAATTGTTGCAAAGCTTCTAGAGGGAAATTCACACATGCACCCTGGCACCACATGGGGAGGTGGGATGTGGAATTGGGGAGCGGGGTGTAACAAGGTGGAGAAAGAACACCTGCTTAAAATGCAGATACCTGGGCCCTAGTCTAGACCAGCTGAATTGTCATTTCTCCAAGGGTGCCCAGGAATCTGCATTTGAAACAAGCACCACAGGTGATTCTTATGCATATGTACAGAAGGTTTTCTGACACTTTAGAGGTCAAAGATGATGGAATCTCAAGCTTACAAGGGAACTGAGGGACACAGCTTTGGGAAGGAGGTGTTTCGAAGAAAAGTGTGGAAGGAAGGAAGGAGACTGACATTTATGAAGTTCTAAGTGTATGCCAGGGACATTGAAAAAAAGATGAATCAACTACATGTGAAGACCTTTGCTAAGAAATTAGATGAACATAAAGACTAGTCTTGGCATTCAGGGAGCTGTGAGATTTCAGTGTTGCCTCCTTTAACTCTGGGTGGGTATTGCCATCCCACTTTGCAGATGAAGAGACCGAGATCTGGGCGGCTTCCCAGATTTCACACCTTTAGTGAGCCTGCTCCGGCTGTGAATGGGGCCAGCGGGACTCCGAAGCCTGCAGCCAGGCTTGGCTCTCCCTCACGCTGTCTCTCAGTCAGGGCTGCTAACATTTGCATAGTGCTCGTTACAATTTACCGAGTGCTTTCACATTCATCATCTCACTTAATCCTCACCAAGGCCTGGAGAGTGGAGGAGGGCTGGGGGTGGGGAGGTGAAGCTTTCCCCAGATCCAGTGTTTACCCCCCAGCCTCCCACCAGGGAAGTCCCAGGAGACAGAGCTCAGAGGGTTTTCAGGTACTTTGGGGACACAGGTGCACAGGCCCTGGGACGGCAACTGAAAGAAGTAGGCTCAGGCCCCTTTGGGCAGAGAGAGAGGTGGAATCCACCTTCCTTCCCTGGTTTCTTTCATTCTTGCTCTATTTCCAAGCAAGAAGGCTATGATGGTTTGTGTGTGTGCATGGGTGTAGTGTCTATGTGTGCATGTGTATGCATGGGTGTGTGTGTATGTACATGGATATATATTGTGTGTGTGTGTGTGTGTGTGTATGGCTGTGGTGTGTGTATGGCTGTGGTGTCCATATGCATGGGAGTGTGTGTATGTGTACATGGATGTGTATACAAGACTCAGGTGCGTGCATGTATGTATGGGTGTTGTGTGCATGTCTGGGTGTGTATATATGTGGTATGTGTGCATGGGTGCCTGTGTGTGCATGGCTGTGGTGTGTGCTAGGCTGTGATGTGTGTATGGAGAGAGGGGACCTGGGAAGTTCAGTGCATCCAGGATCTGGAGGAAAGAGAAGAATGGAGGAAGACACAGGCAGCTTGACAGGAGGTGGCCTCCTTCCTTCCCTCCGCATTGGGCAGGGGCCATGCTGGGTGCTGGGACACATGCACCAGAGAAATAGAACATGGGGCCCTGATCCCTATGCAGACAGGAAGACGCAGAAGTACCCACCAGCCTGGCCTGGAATGATGCCAGGCTGGATGCCAGACCCTCTGCCTCCATGAGGGGTGGCCTCTGCTTGTCTGGAGCCTTTGGTGGCCCCCCACCCCATGGCCGTGCCTCCTGCAAGTCCCTGCCCTGGACACCTACCTGTCCACCAAGTTCTGCCTTCTGCTGCCTCGTCCTCTGGTGCTTGGCTGGCTCCTGGCAGCTCCCTGGCCTGCCTCTGGCCCTCCCCCAAACTGAGGCTCAAAAAGGGAAGTGAATTGTAGCCGGTCACCCCTTAGAGAGGACAGAGTGGGGTATGAACCCAGGTCTCCTGGCTGCAAAGCCTCTGCTCTTTCTCCCACTTCCCCTGTAGAGGTTTCAGAGTCACATGGAACTGGGATCCAACCCTGTACCAACACATTGTCTTGGGTGAACTTGAATATGTCTTTAACATTCCTGAACCTCAGTTTCTTCTTTCTAAATTGGAAAGGAAGGCACTCCATCCCTCCTGGTTGTGGTGGGGCAAGCACCAACTATACTACCTAGCACCTGGTAGACTCCTCGTAGACACTGGCTCAGGCCTCAGTCCCCTCCTATCACTTCTCTGGATTGCTCTGGGAGACATGACCCTCATCTGTGGAAACCAGAGCCTGACACCTTCCTGCTCGAATCTCTCCAGTGGTTCCTCTGTGCCTTTAGAATACGATTCCTTAGCACCACCTCCAAGTCCTGGAAGATTCTGACTCCTGCCTTTATCTCTAACCTCTCCTCACGGGATGCCCCTTTGCCCTAGGAATGTGCCCCCTTGCTTGAACATTATTCCCACCAATGCACCAAGCTCTTTTCCACCTCATGGTCTTTGCACATGCTATTCCCTCGTCTGGAAAGCTCTTCCTTGCTTTCTTTATCTGGGCAAATGCTTGTTCTCTGTCAAGCCCCAGCTTAAATGACACTTCCTCAAAGAGGCCTCTCTTGCTCTCCTACCTTAGGTACCTGTGGCTAGTATTTCCACACACAGCATTTTACTCTTGCCTTTCAAAGCAGTATAGCCTAGTGGTTAAGAGAGTGGCATCTGAGCAAGAGTGCCTCAGTTTACCCTCTTTGTCCCTCAGTAATTCTGTGACCTTGGGGAAATTAACTTCTCTGTCCCTTGGCTTCTTCATTTTTAAAATTGGGATAATTGTATCTATCTGTGCGAGGTAGTTTGTGATATATAACGAACCACCCCAAAATTTAACTCAGAACTAACAACTACTTACTTAGCTCCTGTTTCTATAGTTCAGCAGTTTGGGTTGGGTTCAGCTGGGTGGTTCTTCTGATGTGAGCTGGGCTTGGCGGAACTGGGCTCCTGCTCACTCATGCACCAGCTGTTGGCTGAGGCACCCTGGAGTTTTCCTCCACGTGATTCGCTATCTTCCAGCAGGCAAGTCTGGTCTTGTTCACATAGACATTGCTGAGTCCCAAGAGAAGTAAGAGGCTAAGCCCTAATACCCAAACACTTTTCAAGTCTCTGCTTCTTACTGAATCAAGATGGGAGGGAACTACCCAAGAGTCTGGATACAGGAAGGTGTGATCAGACGGTGGCCATTACTATGACCAGTTCACCACACTATCCCATTTGGGCTATTGTGGGGATTAAAATGAGAGTTTTGCATATAAAGTGCTTAGCACAGTGCCTGGATTGTTAGTTAGCACTAAATAAATAAATACCCTTTCCTGTTATTTTGTGAAATAGGACCCGAGGCTTAGACATAGGAGGCGGCTTGCTAAAGAGTTGGCCCCCATTAAATGGTGGGGACTTGAGTCTAGTTTCTGCCTTCCTCCGGGGACTGACCTCTTAACTACTAGGCTGTGCTGCTCCATCCACGCAGACACGTAAAGGCAGAGCCTCACCCAAAGCCAGAAGGTCAGTCCACGGACGGATCGCAGTTCCAGCCCAGGTCGGTGCCTGACGCTACAGCCCTTCACTTGCTTCCCTCTAATCAACCTTGGGGACTGTTGCCTTGGGGACTGTGTTTGTCATCGGTCGAAAATGCCATAGCTGGAAGAAAATATTTGTTTTGGTATCCTCCTCCAACACTAACAATTTTCTGCTTGCATTTTTCTGTTGTTTGGCTCAGATGAATAGCAGTTTTCATCTTTGCTCTGTGTTATCGTGTACACAGAACTGCTAACAGCATGCTTGCTTAGTCATTATTCTGGTAAGGGGTGCCAGCCAGTCAATAGCCTTTATTTTTATATGACTAAGTACACTGCAAATGCAGAAATAATGCACAGCGTCCAAGTACAGAGTCACCATCCGGCGACTCTCGTTTCGGGAGGTAGGCAAAGCAGAAGCGGCAGCTGGTGTGAAGCAGGAGACACAGCACCGACTCTGACTTGCTTTCTTTGTCAGGGGCCCAGGAGCTGGGTTAATCTCCCTGAATGATTCACTGGGATAGAGTGTGTGATAGATTTTATGGTTTTTACTAACCTGAAGGAGAAAGCAAACAGCACAGGGGAGGTGCCAGGACTGGCGAAACTTCTCAGGAAAAAAAAAAGGTCAATCCCAGGCAATGCAGGTGAGCGGGCTTACTGCTGAACCCAGCAAAGTTGTGGGGTGCCTGGAAAACCTCTCTGTGAGCCCCAAGGTGGTGGCTCAGAATCAGGGCCAACGTGGGTTCTGTGTGGCGTCTTCCACGGCACTGCCTTGCAGAGCTGGGAGTTCCCAGCATGGGGCCAGGCAGGATGGTTGGTGACATCTGATCAGTGTACAGTGATGCCAGACCAGGGGTGGGACTTGAGATGGAAGGCCAGAAAATGGAACCAAAGCCACACAGGTTGCATCCAGAGGAAGGAGCTGGGCTGCCTTTGGCCTGGGAGGGGAGCAGGAGCGTGCACCAGGGAATTCAGGACTTCTGAGAGGTGGACATGGCTAAAAGTGAGTGAGCTTGTTCATTCATTTATTCAACAAATGCTTAGGGAGCCGGAGTTACCTGCTGAGCACTGTCCTAGGTTTGGAGGCTTCTGTGGTGACAAGACAGAGTTCCTGCCCTCGTGGAGTGGATGTTGTGGGGAGTAAAGGTGTGAAAAAGATATTAAATAATAGTAATAAATACTGTGAACAAAATAAACAGATTGATGGAGCAGAGAGTGTCTAGTGGGGGGGGGGCTTTGAAAAAAATGGGCAGGAAAGGCCACTCTGCACAACTTAGGTGACTCTCCAACTGAAGCCTGCATGATGAGGAGCCAGTCAAGGGACAGTCTGTGGGGCAAGTGCAAAGGCCCTGGGGCTGGAATGAACTTGGCATTTCAAGGAGTAGATAGAAGATCAGTGTGGCTGGAAGGAGGAGATGTGGCCAATTTGTGCCTTGCTCTGAGGATCACAGAGGAGCCTGGATTTTATACCGTGTGTAATGAGAAGCCACACGCGGGTTTTAAGCAGAGGATGGGTTTGATCTGAGTTCTGAGAATGTCCTATCTCTGTGTGGCCTGTAGTTTTCTAGAACAAATAAGAATGAGCCAATCTTGCCTGGGTGAGGTTGGGGAGACCCCAGACCAGGGACTTCTAACTGTGTGCCGAATCTCAGTGGCAATGAGGTTTCTGATAATGGCTCTCAGGGAGGAATGGAGATGAGATGACAAGGACTAGGTTGATTTATTCCCCAAACGTGTTGATCCAGGATTACTGTCAGGCTGGGAGGAGGGTCTCCAGCAGTGTCCCCAAGGCTCTGTCCCGGACTCTCTCCCGTGCAACATTTCTATTCGTAAATTGGTGGAAGACTCGGAAGATGTGCTCATCAGACATGCAGCTGACACGGAGCTGTCAGGGACAGCTAATGCCACGGATGACAGGCTCGAGATTCACTGTGATGATCCTCCACAGGCTGGAGTGACGGGATGAGACCACAATATCCCCGATTGCATTCAGGTTGGGGAGCAAAACCCAGCCGGGGGTGGGAAGGGGGTGGGGAGACCTTGCTGGGTAACTGTCTCCTGAAAAGAAGCCCAGGCTGACGGGGGGAGGGGTCACTGGAGGCAGCTGGACCCAGCCCTGTCCCCACACCAGCCTCTTCCCTTTCTCGGTGACAAGGTCCTTAGCCTTTCAGGGTCACTCTTCCCATCTGCAAAGTGGGAATGATCCTGTCTGTTGCCCGGGCAGTGGAGAGGATTAAATCTGGGCACATATATGGAAGCCTGGCCTCCTGTCTGGCCTGTAGTGTGCTCGTGACAAGCGCAAGGGAAGTAGGAGTCTGTAGAGACTGGGTGGGGAAGGCCGGATGCCCTGGGCCCGTCTTTTGGGAGCCCTCGGAGGGCTCACAGCCAGGGTGGGGCCCTCCGTTCTTGGCACGACACTGCCCCTCTGGGAATGTCAGCTTTCCAAGAGCCCCGTTGGCCCCTGCAGCATGTCCAGAGAATGACCTGGAGGGGTCGGATCTGGAAGCCATGTCCCCCAAGAGCCACTGTGAGTTCGGAGTGGAGAGGAGGCAGTTGTGACTTGGAGGGACACTGAGTGTTTTCTCAAACGCCACAGGGGCTACAGGGTGGGAACGGGGAAGGTGGGCGCTTCACTGCTGCAGATGCCAGCAGTGGTGCCCACGAGGGGAACCTGTGCAGAGGCCTATGTGGGCGCACCCTAAGATCTGACCACTGATGATAACGTTACAATTGTGTCGCTAACATTTCTGGAGGCTCATTATGTACGAGGCTGGCACTAAGTGTTTTGTACAACTTGCAGAATGTGCACAGTCTAACCCTGAGAGGTGGTGGTATCCCCACTTGGCAGATGAGGAACATAAGCTTCTGGTGGGCAGAGCAGGGCCTCACACCCAGCCCCTGCTGCGTCCTCTCCCAGCCTGGCTGGGGGGTTGGGGGTGTCCTCTCGGGTGCTGAGAGGGAACCGCTGTGGGGTGGTTTTGGTCCAGGGACCTCGGGCCCCTGTGGGTCTTTTAGAACTGTGGTCCCCAACCCCCAGGCCACAGCCCAGTACTGCCACCACCCTCCTCAGCCCTCCCACTGCCCCCCAACGAGTGAGCAAAGCTTCATTTACAGCAGCTCCCTGTCGCTCACGGCCTGAGCTCCACCCCAAACTCCACCACCACTGTGGAAAAATTGCCTTCCATGAAACCCATCCCTGGTGCCAAAAAGATTGGGGATCACTGTTTTAGAAGCTACTTTGACTGCCCCTTGGAGCTGGTACTTTAAAGAATTCAGTGGCGAGTTTGTGTGTATGTGTGTGTGTATGTGTGTATGTAACATTTTTATTTAAAAAAAAAAAGAGCAAATACAGACACAAGTAGCATGACGAGTGTGCGATGGCCCCCTGCCTCCACGTCCTGGCTTTAGCAGTGGTCAACATGTGGCCAGTCTCATTTCATCTATTAAGTCCTCTCCTTTCGTTTCCCTCCCCCTGCTGGATTAATTTTAAAGGCAATGCTGGACACGATTTTATCTGTAAATACTTTGGTATGTATCTCTAAGCGATAAGGCCTCTTTTTGTTGTTGTTGAAGTATAACCACAATACCGTTATCACAATTTTTTAAAAAACTTAACATAATTGTAGCGAGTCTTTCTGATTCAGAAGAGCTGTTGGGGTATAGCTTGCTTTGCAAGGTACCGGGCCGGTGGGAGGGGAGGCAAAAAGTAATCCTTCTCATGTCTGATTCCTGAGACTTGAGACGCACCTGTTCCCTTTGAGGAAGAATGAAGAGGAAGAAGAGGAGGGAGATCTAAAACTTGGGACCATGGATTGGCAACCCCTTTATCAGCTTGTTCCCAGTGGGCACAGCCCTGAGCGGGCAGCCTATTTATAGGCCTAAGTCTAGACACAGGAAGGAGGCAAAGGAAGGGAGTAGATGAGAGGGCAGGAAGAGGGAGAGGAGAAAGAGTGGAGGGAAAGAGAAAGTGGAATAGGAACTGGCCTTGCGGCACGCGGCCCTGACGGCCCTCGAGGAGCTGGCCGGGACCCACCCAGGTTGGCTCATGCTCACACCCGGACCCACCCAGGCTAGCTCATGCTCACACCCGGACCCACCCAGGCTAGCTCATGCTCACACCCGGACCCACCCAGGCTAGCTAATGCTCACACCCGGACCCACCCAGGCTAGCTCATGCTCACACCCGGGCCCACCCAGGCTAGCTCATGCTCACACCCGGGCCCACCCAGGCTAGCTCATGCTCACACCCGGGCCCACCCAGGCTAGCTCATGCTCACACCCGGACCCACCCAGGCTAGCTCATGCTCACACCCGGGCCCACCCAGGCTAGCTCATGCTCACACCCGGACCCACCCAGGCTAGCTCATGCTCACACCCGGGCCCACCCAGGCTAGCTAATGCTCACATCCAGGACCCACCCAGGCTAGCTAATGCTCACATCCAGGACCCACCCAGGCTGGCTCATGCTCACACCCGGACCCACCCAGGCTAGCTCATGCTCACACCCGGACCCACCCAGGCTAGCTCATGCTCACACCCGGACCCACCCAGGCTAGCTCATGCTCACACCCGGGCCCACCCAGGCTAGCTAATGCTCACATCCAGGACCCACCCAGGCTGGCTCATGCTCACACCCGGGCCCACCCAGGCTAGCTAATGCTCACATCTCACATCCACCGACTGTGTCCCACGCATGGGCGCCGTGCTAGGCACACCCACAGGTTACTTCCCCAACTCCCAACCCTCCCACGAGGCAGGTGCTGTCAGGTGTCAGACCCTCTTTACAGGGGAGGACTCTGGGGTTCTAGGGTCTGACATGAAATGAGCAGTGGTGTCTGGATTCAAACACAGGCCTGTTTGGCTGGAGTCTGTGTCTTCCTGGCATTGCTCCCTGCCTCCAAGCCTGGGGAGGTGACACGCAAGGCTGATGTTCAGGAGGTGCAGCTGTCTTGGTTGCTGGAATACGGACACGTTCCCGTATCTTTAGTACATAGCTCTTCCCCCAAGTTCCCCAAGCACCCTGGCCCCCAGCCTCTGCCCCAGGACCCCTGGGCCTCATCAGGACCCAGCCACTAACTATGGTCTATGCCCAGCATGGCAGGAAGCCTGGAGGACTGGAGCCTGTGCCTGTTGTGACTGATTGTCACATGCAGCGGCCACTCCCCTGGTTCTGTGTATGGTGGCACGTGAGTTATGTGCCTGCCTATTTCTGTTCACGTGTGTATGCATCACATGTGTATGTATGTCCATGTGCACATGTGTGTGTGTGTGTGCTCCTACACAAAGAGCATCACCAGGAAGGCCTGGTCCCTGCTGGAAGCACTCCGTGGTTGCTGTTCTCAGGACTCATTGCGCCCTCTGAGTGGGTGGTCAGAGCAGGAACATCGGAGCCTCTCCCACTGCAAAGCCTGAGTCGCAGCCACTGAGCTCTACTCTTATTTCTCCCTCTGCCTTTTCATCATCTTCTGCTGCTGTGCTCCTTGAGGTAGCGTGCTGAGCGGTTTCCAGAATGCTCGGTGCAGGCCACCTCATCCGTCCCTCCTCGCAGGAGCCCACTGAGTAGGGGTTGCAGATGGTTCTGCGGCCATGGCCCTGGTCCTCCTGGGCGCACCAGGGAGGAAGGTGCCCCTTGGCAAGGATGCTGCCGTGGCAGGTGGGGCCACCCCCTCGCACACCTGGAGAGAGCTGGTAACCAGGACCGAGAGTCCAGGTGACCACCAGGTGCCATCAGGCAGGTGCCAGCCAGGAAAGGTCCAGCTGCGGGGCCAGGGTCTGAGGCAGGAAGAGGCCAGAGTTCAGGTATGGGGGAACCCTTGTGCATCAGTGCAGGGACCAACCCACAAGGTGAAGCCCACTCCAGAGGCCGTCATCTGGTTAGAGGCCACGCCAGCCAGGGTGGACGTGGGTATCCCTGGGGCCACAGTGCAGAATCCAGGGTCCAGGGACGCAGCCAGGTCTACATGTGTCCTGGAGACGTGATAACTGAGTCTTGCATAGCCCTTACCCTCTGCCAGCTGCTGTTCGAAGTGCTTTGCACCTAGTGATACTCCTCTTAATCAGATGAGGAGACCAGGGTATGGAGACACTGAGCAACTTGCCCAGGGTCACACAGATGGGAAGTGACCAAATCAGGTTATGAGCTTCAGCTGTTCACTCCATCATTATGCAACGAGGGGACGAAGGCTGCACTGGGCTCCTGGGGGCTTCCCAGAGCTCAGCCCCAGCGCTGTGGATTCTGTGCTTAGAGCTATTAACTCACTCCAGACCCCTTTGCTGCTGGGCAGAATTTCCCATTGAGCTACCTCTCTGGTCTGTTATTGCGTCAGGTCCTGAGCATGATGAATGGGAGGGATGGACTAAAATTAAGGCTCAGTGAGGCTGTGACTTGCCCTAGCTTACTCAGGAAGATTGTTGGAAGAGGACTCAGGTATTCCCAGGTATTCCAGTCCCCAGAACCGTGCTCTCGGTACTGCACCCACCAGTGTGGTGTAGAGCTCTCTTGGGAGTCCACTGTGCGTCCATTTTCTCTCTTGAGAAAGCAATGTGTTCCTTTGCCTGGAAATGTGTTTTTGTCATGTCGTGTACCCGTCTCCTTTCCCTGGGGCCTGTGTCCTGCTGCAGGCCTGTGTCCTGCTGGCACTAACACTGTCTGTCTCTCCGACCTGTTTGCAGGGCTCTGGAGCTCCACAGTGGCAAAGATGAGATCTCCCTGCTGGTGGAGCAGGAATTCCTGAGCCTCACCAAAGAGCACCTCATCCTGGTCAAAGAGAGCTCAGGCGAGCTGGAGGTGCCTATTGGCCATTCTTCCGAAGGGACCAAAAACTTGGGTCCCTGCATTTTTGCACCTCCCCTGGTGACAGGCAGTAGTGAGCGCCCCAGAGCCTCCTTCAGTGCTGGTGACAAGCTCCTGGAGCAGAAGGTGGCCATGCCTGTTATCGGCCCCCGGCAAGACTGCGATTCTGCTGTGTCTACAGTCACAGGGATCCTGCGTGCTGCCAAAGTCAAGAGGGCCAAGGGGACAGAGGACAGGGGCCACAGCCTGGGTGCCTCCAACTTGGAGATCAGCAAGCTCCTGGCCCAGTTCCCGCTGAAGTCCGCGGAAGCGTCTAAGGCCCCTGACAACAAGATGGTGCTGGAGGAGACAAAAGCCATCAAGGACTTCCTGCAGAATAGCATATTCAGTGGCCCTGGGCCCAGGGAACCCACGGGGCTGGGCCCCTTCCTACTGCCGCCGCCCCTGCCGCCTCCTGCAGCCCCTGACAAGCTCCCTGAGCTCTCTGCTCAGAAGAGGCAGCTCCCAGTGTTTGCCAAGATCTGCTCCAAGCCTGAGGCTGACCCCGCCGTGGAGGGGCACAACATGATGGGTGAGTGGGGCTGGAACGGGGCTAGAGAGCTGGCCTGCCCAGAGGAGGTCCTTCCCGGGAAGCCAATCAGGGCCGCAGCATGCACATAAAGCATCTTTGTGCAAAGCAGGACAAAGCAGCCTCTCTGGTGGGCACAGCCCCCCAGGTGCAGGCTGTTCTCAGCCCCCACAGGCCTCCTTTGCTGGATGCCCCCTGTGCAGGGCACAGCTTGGGTAAGCAAACCCAGAGCCCCTGATCCCAACATGCTTGGAGAGAGAGGCAGGAACCATGCAGTAACTGGCTCAATTTTTGAATCTGCCAGGTATTCAGAGTACATTGAAAAAAGTGTTTACTCCGGCTGGGTCCAGGGTGACACTGCAACACAGGGACTCTAAGCTGGACAGGAGAGAAGGTTGATTGGCAGCTAGGGTCATTTGTGTCTAATGGAGGCACCTGTTCTGGCCATGAGGGCTGGTCCTCTCTCTGGGGCAGGGGGCGGATGTGCAAATTATCCAGGACAGTTCAGAGTGCTGGCCCTGGGATTTGTGCCCTGGGGCTCCAGGGACTTAGAAAAGGGCATTCCTATTCCTTAATTGAGGAATCCTCACTCTTCCCAAGAAATTCAGCCACCTCCCAAGTTTCATTCACCTTAACCCCAGGATCCTGCCTTTTGTTCTGATCTAGCCACTCAGACCCAGTGGTTCCAAGCAGACAGACTGGTGGCAGTGGCATTTGCCTACAGTCGGCAGTCACTAGGAGAGTAGATCACAGTCATGTCAGCCAAAAGAAAAATGACCACCGGGCCATGAGCAGGGATGGAGAACTAGAGATGCCTGTATAGGCAGGGCCCAAGTCCATCTTCCTGAGAAAATAAGAACAAGGTTGCCGTAGGGAACATTCTGTGTCCTGGAGCATTGTGGGAAGGCCCAGGGATCAGACGTGTGGACAACAAGCTTGACTCTGGGTTCTAAGAAGGCCTCTAGGAGCCAGAGGGACTTTGGGACAAGGGGATGCAGGTGTGAGAGGTTGAGGGGACCTTCCTTTCACCCTTCTCCAAGAGGGACACACGGATGCCCCCCTGTTGGTTCAGGCTGCAGGTTTGGAGGTGGTCCTGTCCCACCCACCCTCCCCACCGCTGGTGTGTGTCCGTGTACAGATGTGGGGGCAAAGGTGTGCTGAAGGGAGCTTTGCAGATGTGAGTGTATTTGCTAGGAGTGGCACATCTGAGCGTGTGCATGTGTCCATCCTGTGCGTACCTGTGTACGTGTGAGTGAGTCAGCAATGACAGGAAGGAATGTGTGTGTCTGCATACCTGCACAAAGAGGGAGCTTTGTAGATGTTTAAGGCAAATACAGGTGTGAGCGAGAGGCTGGAGGTGCACAGGTCACTGGGGAAAGGGCTGTTATTAGTGGGCACTGTTATTTTGGCACACTGGCTGGGGGCTAAAATTGGCAACTGGAGAAACTCTTGGAAGAGACTCTAGGGATATGATCTACTAAAAATATCATTTTCTCCTAAATTGGCTCAAGCTAGAGCAGGTCTTTCTTGTGCTGGGACAGCACTACGGGGGCAGGGCTCCCAAGCCACTAGGCTGGGGGTGCCAGGAGCTGGTGGGCACAGGTCCACTCCCAACAGGTAACATAAAGGCACAGGTCCTCTGATCCGGCTGCTACCCAAGAGATCCCAGGTGCCTGCCCTGTGTCCAGTGCAGTGCACAGACATCAGACAGGTGGCCACGTTTCCCATGGAGACCTCCAGGCTGAGGCAGGAGCGACTGGGGCTGGGAGCCCAAGGCTCTCTCCCCTGCTTCAACCAGAGAGCAATGCTTCAAAAAACACCAAACCAAACAGCTAGGTCAAAAGCGGTGGCTCACACCTGTAATCCAATCTCTTTGGGAGGCTGAGGTGGGAGGATTACTTGAGGTCAGGAGATCAAGAGCAGCCTGGGCAGTGTAGTGAGACCCTATCTCTACAAAAAATAAAAGTAAAAATTAGCTGGATGTGGTGGTGCATGCTTGTTGGGAGACTGAGGTAGGAAGACCACTTGGGCCCAGGAGTTGGAGGCTGCAGTGAGCTATTAGAACACCACTGCACTCTAGCCTGGGCCACAACATGAGAACTTGTCTTAAAAAAAAACAACAAATAATGAAACCAAACAACTATATATAATTTCCTCTTCATAATTAGCTTTGTTTGAAGAAAGTTCCATTGCTGAAAAACAAATGAGGGTGCAGACCACTGCTGTGGAGGACTCCAAGATGGCCCAGACAGTATCCTTGCATTGGGGGACCGAATGCTCAGTGTCTTTGGAGAGAGACCTGGTTCTGGTGCCAGTCCCATCCCTGCTCCACACTCTAGCCATGTCCAGGGTCCCTTTGATGCTTCCAGGCCTTTGCCCACAGACATCCAGGCTTGTTGAGCCTCCTTGCCCTACACTCCAGGATGTAAAGGCTTGCTGAGACCCTACTTCCTTCTGGGAAGGAAAGACCCTCTCAGACAGAAGTGGTCTCAGCCACCTTCTTCTTCCATTTTGTCCCTCTGTCACCAATTGGTGCCCATCTGCCTTGTCCTGGAGCTATTTCTGGGCACATCTCTCTCTCCTTTGTTGTGAGCTCCTGCAGGGCAGAGTCTAGCACTGACTCATACCTGTGTCCCCAGCACTCAGGTCAGGGCCTGGCACAGGCGAGTGAGCTGAATCACCTGTGAGCAACGAAACGGAAGTAGAGTCCCTGATGAGGGACCACAGTGCGTGGACCGTGTGTCTTGTAGGAGCCATGTGCTCACCGAAGGCAAGAACCGTGCCCAAGTCATCCTTGTATCCCCAGCCTGGCACTGTGGATGGTTGGAAGGAAGGAAGGGTAGAGGGAAGATTGAATGGTTGGATGGGAGGAAGGAAGGAAGGAAGTCAAAGAGAGGGACAGATGGACAGGGGGATGGATGGATGGATGAATAGACGGATGCATGAACTGGGCAGATCCGAATGGGCAGCAGTCAGGCAAGGCTTCGGGGAGAGACTAGGTCTGTATCTGGCTGAGAGAGAGTCCCCCAGAGTGGCCTGAGCCCCAGGTGTGCTACAGAGGACTCATGATTTAGTCCACAACAAAGTGCTCCTGGTATCTAGCACTTGGCCTTCCAGAGGCATTGACTCAGTTTCCTTCGTGCTGTAGAATGGAATCCTGGCACCAAGGAGCTAACCAAGGGTCGAGAGAGCCTCTTTCTCAGCCAGTGGTCCCAGAGCCGGAAGGACAGCTGTGGGGAGGAGGGTTGCAGTGGCCCAGTGGGCACCACATCCGTGACCCTGCCGACCAAGAAGCCAGCATGGCCGGCCGAGAAGAACATGCTCTATGAGTTCTTCGGGGGCACGAAGAATGCAAGCAGACAGCCGAAGCCTCGCAGCAAAGTGGAAGTGGATGGGCTGGAGCTGAAGTGTAAGCTGACCCTACCCAGGGAGGGATGGCAGAGGGAGGGGTTCCACAAACCCTCCGGGCCCCAGGGGCGACTCTGGCTCTCTTATCCATGGGCAAGTCACTGCCTTTCTCTGGGTATCCGTTTTTAAACCCATGAAATAGGGAAAGTGACTTTCTCCCTATATCCCTTACTAGGAATACAATTATTAGAGAAATGTAGTTATCTTTCAGAAATTACATGAGTATTATTAGTGATCAATTTTGAATATAGCCCTGACCTAGCATATATCATATCCTCTCAAATTGCCCAAGCCAAGAAAAAAAAAAAATCTATGCTTTAGACTATTCCTACATTAAGATTCTTTATGTCTGCTTTCTTTCCCTTGCTCCCCTGCAACTATTTTAGTCAAACCTCCTTCCTAAAAAACGATGTCAATAAGGGGGAAACTGAGGACTCATTTCTGATTCTCTAAGTCAACAGGATGTCTTAGAGAAGGGAATTATCTAGAAGTCATATCCTGAAACAACTCAATCTAATCTCATGCACTTAGACTAATCTTGAGTCACTCCACGCTGAATTATTTAATGTTTCAAAATATTAAATAATTATTCCCATATTGATACAACAACCTGTGCAAGGTTCTCAGTGTTGCCAAGTATATGTCCTTAGGGAGGGGCTGCTGGAATAATTTGATAAGAATGAACTCCAATGGCATAACAATCGTTCATGTAAAGCTGGGTTTTTCTAAAGTACTTGAAAGAATTTTGTTTTATAAGTGGGTGAAATGCAGCCCTAGCACTCTGGTTTATTATATTCCCTTGCTAAACTACCTCCTTTGCTAGTGAGTGATGGAAAGAGAAGCTCCAAGGCAGACCATGCTAGGATTTCATCCCTTCCAAATTGGCAAGGTGTAAACTCGTGTTTTCCTATAGTTGAAAATTCGCCAGAACTTGGAGGAACCCCCGCCACCCCCCGAGGTTAAAAGACCTGACCTGTGAGAACATGAACCCCTGGGACAACTGTGATGTTAAAGGCATTCTGGCCTCTCCCTGCTTCAATCATTGAATCACTTTACCTGTCCTGTGACTTACAGTTAACCCACCTGTGACCGCTGCCGACAAGAATAACCTCAAGTACGCCGGGAACGTTTTCACCCCACGCTTTGCCACAGCCTTGACCTCAGCAACCCTGAACCAGCCACTCTGGCTCAACCTGAACTATCCACCTCCGCCGGTATTCCCAAATCACTCCAACTTCCCCCAGTATCAGGTGAGCGAGTGGGCCCTGGCTCTCCCGTGGCCGTCCATGGGGTTGTGGCTGTGGATGAGGCGTGGCTTGCAGAGGGCCTGTTTCACAAAGAGCCTTCAGACTCCCTTGAATGCCTGCCCTGTACTCCAGAGGCTTCACGGGGACTGCAGGTGGCCACTATCAACATGGTAGCTTGTCGGTTATTTTTTTCATTGTGGTCATATCAGACCTACCACTTGGTACATGCACACACGCACACACATACATACACATATGCATATATGGTTCTAACTTTCCATTGTCTGAATTCCAGTTCACTCTGTCCTGTTTATTCCAGAGGCTCATTGCTAGTCTTGGCTGGTTAAGTGCTTGGGCTCCCAGGATAGGATGATGACACAGACCTTGTTTCCCACCTCCTTCCTGTGACTTCCTTTAAAGTTGGATGACATACATCCTAGATTACTTGGGACAGTCCCAGTTTAGGTCTTTTGTCCCATAATAACTATTAATGGCGTTGCCTTTCACTCTCAAGTGTCCTGATTTGGATGACAAATTAGTCGTCCCCGCCTATCCGTGATTCTGCATCTGTGAATTTAACCAACCTTGGATCAAATATATTTTTAAAAACTTAAAAATAACAATAGAACAATAAAAAATTATACAAATATACAAATTATACAAAACAATACAGTGTAACAACTGTTTACATGGCATTTACATTGTATTAGGTATTACAAGTAATCTAGAGATGATGTAAAGTGTACAGGAGAGAGGTGTGCGTGGGTTGTATGCAAATACTATGGTATTTTAAATCAGGGACTTGAGCATCTGTGGATTTTGGTATCCACAGGATGGGGCTGGGGGCCTGGAACCAATCCTTTGAGGACACCAAGGGATGACTGTATACAGCCACATCCAAGCAGTCTGAGCTTGTACCCGCTGAAGGCTTGGCATGCATTCTTGGTCTTGGGCTCATAGCTAAAAGGGAATTAGTGGCCAGACACAAAGGGACGGTGAAGCTCTTGTAGCAGGGCTGGAAATTTTACTCACAGAACTTATTTATGCAGGGAAAATGCAGTTTCTTTATTTTGTCGATTTAACTTAATATCCCTTAAGACCTACTGCCCACTGGGTAGAAGGAGGGAAAAATTAAATAAATGTCCACTCTGGTTTAAACCTTAGTCCAATCCAATAACTTAAAACAGTTCCTTTAGGTAGTACTCAGGTTTTTTTTTCCAAAAAGATGTTCAGCGTCCAGGACTTCCCCGTCCTCTGTTCCCCTTGCTGGCTGCTCTCCAGAATGGCGTGAGGTTGTGCAGGGAAAGGCAGGAGCTCAAACTTGCACGTCCAGGGTCCTGGCAGTCTGCTGCCCCAGCCTCGTCTGGCAGAGGCTGGACTGAGGAAGTAGAGGAGGAAATAACTTCCGACACTCGGCTTGTCGCGCCGCTCTGTCCCTTCCCCTCTCTCCACCCCTTGGGGCCCTAAGAACCTGTCCTTTCCAGCAGAGCAGCAAGGCGTAGGGCATAGGTCCTATGCAGCAGGGTCCTCTCTAATCCGTATAAAGAGTCTCTGAGCTGGTCCACCAGGCTTAGCTCCTGAATTTAGTTTAGTTTTCAGGGCTTTTGGTTGTTTGCTAAAGAAAACTAGTACCCAGCCCTTTCCCACGCTTTCTCACGCCTTCTGTCCCTGGGTGATCTAAGGGGACATTAGCGCATATCAGTTTGATATTAGTGCTGTGTTATCCATGCACAGTAGTCTGGGGAGAAATGTCTGGTTCGTTGATTCACCGACTCCTTCGCCGCTATGTTTCTACTCTTGCATTTTTGTGTTTGCTTATTCGCTGTTCATGTATGCACCCACTCACGGATTTACTCATTTCTATTTCTCTATTTACCATTCATTTAAGTAATTTAAGAAACCTCTGCTCCACACTTACTATAGGCAGACCATTGTGCTAGACAAGGGGATTCGAAGATGACTAACGCTGAGGGTGGTGGTGCACGCCTGTGGTCTCAGCTACTGGGGAGGCTGAGTAGGAGGATTGCTTCGAGTCCAACTTGGGCAACATGGTAAAACCCCCTCATCCCTCCCACCCCTCAAAAAAAGGTAACTAAGAAAGAAACTTGGAGTCAAATGCAAGTTCAGGTATAAATCAGAGACCAGCTATATGTACTTCCAACTCTAAAAGAGAAACAGTTGCCTAATTTTATTTAGTATAAACTGATTCACTCTAAAATGCACTCGCAGAGGTCACCATGTAAAGCTGATTTGCAGTGGTTTGCTTTATTAAGTAGGGATAGCATCTCTTTGCTGTGTTCATTTCTTCTGACTCGACTTTTGGGAGTGAGTGAGATTTGGACCCATCATTTCCTGAGCGTGAACATCCTCCGTCTTCAGACATACTGATGTTTACACTGGAGGCTGACTAGGTTCCCAGGCTTCCAGGCAGAAGCAGTGAAAGGACCCTGGCTGGTAGGGCCCTCTGGGTTCTATGAGGCAGTTTAGGCCCAGAACGGGCCCAGCTGGAGTTGGCTGTAGATGGCGATAGCCCTCCAGGTGGTAAGGAAGGATAACATAATTTACCTTGTCCCAGCTTCGCATGGTCTCATAGTGCTGCCCAGCTTCAAGACAGCTGACCACGGGGCCTGAGGTCATAGAAAGAAGGAAGGTGTTGAAATCAGTGGACTTGGGTTTAAAGGTTCTACTGCTTCCAAGCTGGGCCTCAGGCAAGTTAGTTAACTGCTCTGAGCCTGGCTTCCTCGTTTGCGAAATGGGTTTGTAGTAATTACAGCAGCATGTGCTGATTCGGTTGTGAGGATTAATTGAGTCCACGGACAGGAAGAAACTCTGTAAAATTTAAACTGTGATAGAAATGTTGGTCTTTATTATTATTCAGCCCCGATCTTCCAAGGAAATGGGGTCAGGGAGCTCCGCAGACCTTGAGGGGACAGAGAGGAGAAATGGGGAACAGTCTCTCCTGGTCTCTTCCCGGCTTAGCATGAGGAATAAAGATGAGGTTCCAAATTCAATTTACTCAGAGATCTGGGTGGAAGGACTCAGAGACGTGGAAGACAATGTCCCCAACCCTGAGGAGCTTCAGAGGCCCCTGGGCTGCTTGGCATAAAGGGACTTTGCTCCCAATTAGGGAGGGAGGGTGTATGGGAAGAGGCTGTGGCCTCCAGCAAAGAGTGAATGCTTATTTACCCTTGCTTGTGTTTTACAAAATTGCAATTCTAACAACTAGAAATGCCCTTAAAGTCATGCAGTGTTGCTTGTACTAATGAGTGTGGCACCATCTCCTGAAAATCCACCCCAGGACCGAGCAGGGCTGGGCAGCTGTTTGTCTCCCACAGCCCCTTGGGCAGCCCAGCACAAGCAGATGTGGGGGCGGTGGAGCCCGCAGTTCTTTGGCCTGGGCAAGTCGGCTGTGGAAGGCAGAGTGCTAATGGGGTTGAGAGGGGGTGAGACAGAAGAGGGACACTTAGCAACCTGCCCAGTGGCCTTGGAGTCACTGAGGGCTGGGAGCAGCCAAGGCAACCCCGTCAGTCTGACTTCTCCGTCCAGGTTCAAGCCAAGGCTGGGGTTGTAGGGACCCGTAACAGAGAGAGGCTGCAGGGCTTGGAGTCGAGGGAGCAGGTGAAGGGTTGGTGGAAGTGGGGGTGTCCCGTGCACGGGAGCAGAGAGGGGCTCAGAGAGGATGTGCACCCTTGGGGACCTGGAAAGCTGGGAGACTTCCCAGCAGACTCCATCTCAGGGATTCCATAGGCCGTGAGGGAATCTTCAAGGGTACAGTGTCAGCCGTCAACACGTTGATCACCGGCACAAGCCGAGCCAAGAATGAAGGCAGCATCTTGGGTGTGGAATCCTCTGAGAAGATGTCCTGGGCTGAGTGGCGCCACATCCTAAGGGGTGACTCTGGATTGGCAGAGTCTGAGACTGGAGAGGTCAGCCCGTGACCCCGTCCACAGCAGCAGTTCTGTGTGTGTGTGTGTCTATGTGTGGACACATGGACACCCCAAGGCCACCCCAGACAGAATTGGAAATGAAATGTCCATTTCCCACCTGGCTGGGCTGGACATCTCAAGGGAGGTGGCAGTAGGAGACAACAAACACACCATGGGCACTGTTCTAAGGTCTTTAGACGCATTAACTCATTTATCCTCACACCAGCCCTCACCATAAGCTACAGACACAGGCGTGTGCACGGCTGTGCAGACACACAGCAGCAGAAACTGGAACTAACACACCTGGGTTCACAGTCTCATGTTTGTATGTAGAAACACACAGCTACGTAGGCACAGATGCTAACACCCGTGCACATGTACTTAAATAAACACGGATGCAAACCCACACACATACACACGCAGGTGTACGTGGACACCTGTGTCTTAGGGCAGGAATGGTGTTTGGGGACAGGCATTTAGAAAAGGTCTGTAGACAGCAACAAAGGTAACATGGCCACCCTGACAGGCTTTGCAGGCCCGAACACGCATCGTTTTATAGACAAGAACAGAGAAGCTCAGAGAGGGGAAGAGACTTGCCCAAAGTCACAGAGCCACTGAGGTGGGGACCTGGGATTCAAGAGGCAGCCGGACTCCTGAAGCTCCTATCTTACACACTCCGGCAGGCCGTGACGCCTGCTAATGAGGCTTCCCGAGTGGCCTGACTGTGCCTGTCCTGTCTGATTCCAGTGGCCTCTGCAGCCGTGGGTCTGGCCAGCAGTGTGAGGGGACGGACTCAGCCCTGTCTGGAGGTCCGGGCGTGCGGCCGGAGGCTGAGCTGAGTGCCCGCTGCTCTCTGCGGGGAGCCCTTTGCCTGGCCGCACTGAGCCTCTCCCTTTCTCCCCAGGGCGTGTACCCGCCGCGGGCAGCGGCAAGGATGCCCTATCAGCAGCCTGTGCACCCCACGATGGGGTGTTACTCCCGACAGGTGAGTAGACAACCTCCCCTCCTCTGTCCCAGCTCCGTGAAGGCCTTTGGGAGCATCAGAGGGAGCATCTGCTCCCTGGTCTTTGTCCAGGTGGTCACCCCCTGCACCCTGCCATACTTTCTGGTCCACCATTGGCTCCAGAGTGCAGACACGCATACCAATCTGCTCGCAGAAAACACAAACCACTGTCTCTACGTGTTAACAGCTGGCATTTAACAGAGCCCTTCCTATGTGCCAGGTCCTTCTCTATAGGCTTTGACTGCGCTAATTTAATCTTTGCAACCTCCCTGGCAGGTAGGTTATAAATAGGTAAACTAAGTACAGGGAGATTAAGTAACTTGACCAGGGCTATAAAGTTAACATACAAGTGGCAGCAAATAGCCTCAGGGACACTGAATGTTTATTTTTCCACTCTTGGGCCTAGAGGTCGGCTGAGTTGGGCTGTGGGTCAGGTTCAGGGGTGTTCCACGTGTCTCTCATTCTGGGTCTGTGCTGAAGATACAGTAGACTGTTGTTCTTCCCATGGTGGGTGGCAGGGGCACCAGAGAGCAAACGGAAATACACAAAGCCTCTGAAAGCCTCAGCTCAGAACTGGTCGGCGATAAGCAACTGCTACCCACCTCCCATTGGCCAAAGCAAATCACATGGCTTTGTGCAGCATCAGTGGGGCTGGGGAGTCATATTCTTCCCATATAGGGTTGCCAGTAAAATACAGGACACCCAGTTAAATTTGAATTTCAGATAAATAAGGAAAGCAGTTTTTAGTATAAGTATATCCCAAATACTGCATGGGATATTCTTGCGCTAAAAAACTTCAAAATTTGAATTGAACTGGGTGACCTGTGTTTTTATTGGCTAAATCTGGCAACACTACTACTTCCATGGATAGGCAGGATAAATGTCTGTGGGACAGTGGCAGAAAGGCAGAATTGGGGTTTGACCTTGGGCAGTCTGGCACTCCAATCACCATGCTTTACCAGATCTTGTACACAGACACACAAAAATACAGTATCAAAATACAGAAACACACACACACAGGCAAGCAAACACAGATACAGTTATACACATGCCACCAAACTGCAGGAGATGCAGAAACAGTTGATAGACACTGAGTCTTGGGGTAAGGATGGGGTGTGAGGAAAGGAACTTAGAATGGGGGCGTAGAGGGCACCAAAGACCAACCTGCTACACCGCCAGACTGGCCTTGCACCCTCCACAAGCAGACAGACACCCCCACGCTCCGGCTCACGACCCCGCTGCCAGTCCTCTCTCCCCAGGGAGCCCCACCCTTTCCCTGCAAACTACTGCATCTCTGACCTGAAAGATGTTAGAATGTTCCAGAGGATAGGGAAGGGCCGTGGGTGTGGGCTACTTTGTCACCCAGGCAAGGATTGCTTTTTCAGTAGCAGGGGCTCTTTGCCTCCTGAGCTGGAGTTGGGATGAGCGACGGTCCGGGTCGCGAGGCCTCAGCCACATCACCTCCACCCCCTTAAGTGACAGCATCTGCCAGCTCCAAAGAGGATCTTTTTAGATAATTACATGCATATGCATGTGTGTGTGCATATATTTGAATAAAGTAATATGAAAACATGGTAAAAAATTTAAAAGCTTAGAGGCAATTGCTGTTTACTGGTTTCTTACATATCCTTCCAGTGGTATCTATTTATATGAACATTTTTATACAAATGGGGCATTCTGGGCACACTCTCCTATTGCTTTTGTCAGTGAAGAGTATATTTGGAGATGGTTTCAGAGCAGGATACAAAGCTGTATTTTATGGTTTTTATCAGTTATATGGAAACAGGGCACATTTTTAAACAAGGCTGTATGAGTTCTAGGACCTGCCTCTTCCATTTCAGTTTCTTCCCACTGTGAAGACCAGGGGTACTTTCTGCCACGCTGACCCGCAGGGGTCTGTCCTGGAAAGGCACTTCCCAGGCCCTCTCTGTGAGCTCTTGGCATGCTCTGACCTTTAGCTCATCATCCTGGGGGTTGGTGCCCACGTCCGGCATCACCAGGCCCTCCATCTCCACTGGGGGAACTACGGAAGGCCCAGGAGGGAGGGCTCAGGCTTCCAGAGAGGACACAGCAGAGAGATGCTGGTCCAGGGGACAGGCTCTGGCTCACTCTGCTGGAGTTCTGAGCACAATCCGGGCACTGCAAACATCAGCAAGTCGCCTGACTTCTCTGAACTTCAGATTCCTCATCTCCAAAATGGGTCTAATAATGATCCCATTTCACAGGGCTTTATGGAGTTTTAATGAGAGAATCCACGTGAAAGGCCTGGTGGTGCACCCCGTGCACTCAGTAAGTGCTAGTCTGTGTGGGCTTTTTATTAGATAAAGGCATGCAGGTGAGGGAGGGCTGACAGGGTGCCAGCTCCTGAGCACTTGGACTCTAGATTCTTGCTATCAAAGTGGAAATCCAGAAGCTTCCCCAGGGTGGACTGAAATGCCCCTCAGCACACCAGAGAGGAGATGTCAGCTCGCTATGAGAAAGGGCTTTCCGATAGTCGGAGCTGTCAGCAGTGGGATCCGGGGCTCATGCTGTACCGAGCGCCCCACAGTTTTAGCTGTTCAGCAGACACTCAGTGGTCTCTTCTTTCCTCCCTCCCTCCCTCCCTCCTGCCCTCTTCCCTTCCCTCTTTCTTTCTCTCCTGCATTCGTTCATTTAGTGTATTTCCTTGAGCGGCCACGGTGTGCCAGGCTCTGTCTCAGGTCTGGGGAGAGATCAGTAAACAGACAGATGAGGTCCCTGCCTTGTCAAGGGCAAGACAGAGGGAGCCCAGTACTTGGTGGGAGTTTGTTCCTGGTGGGCTCAGAAACCCCACAGAATTCCTGCATTTCCCTAGGGTTTGAGCTTTTGCCCCTTGTTTTGCCCTTTCTCCTAGACTCACACTGTCCACTATGGAAGTCATATGTGGCTATGTAAATTTAAATTAATTACAATTAAGTAAAATTCAAAATTCAGTTCCTCATTCACACTATCCACGTTGCAAGTGCTCAATAGCCACGTGTGGCTGGTGGCTGCCACATCGAGCTGTGCAGATATAGGACATCGCTGCCGCCACAGGAATTTCCACTGGGAAGGGCTGTCTTGGACTTGGAATCTGTGAGATCCTGATATAAAAGCCAGAGCCATGTTGGTCACAACAGCTTTTTTGTGGTTATAAAATCCTTGAGAATGAACAAGGGGCTTGGGGATGGTTATTGACAGAGGGGAAGCCGGGGAGAAAAGGAAGAGAATGAAAACAATATTTATTTGCTTTTATTATGTGCCTGTCTCCTTACTTATAACAACTGACTCCCTCTCCACACAATGTGTATAGTGTTTGCTCATTTTACAGATGAAGAAACTGAGGATCAGTTGCCAGGTTCACTACAGAAGCTGAGCCCTGTGCTTTTTCTGTTCCAACATGTTGCCTTTATGTACATCACAGTGACTGAGGGGCACAGGTGGCAGCTGGGGTCAAGTTCAGAGCTAAGGAATGGTGACCTTTCCCCTGTCTGCTCTCTGACCTGCAGGTGACGCCGTACAACCCACAGCAGATGGGACAGCAGATTTTCCACTCTCCCTACACCCCCCTGCTGAGCTACATCCCCTTTGTCCAGCCCAACTATCCGTACCCTCAGAGGACACCCCCGAAGATGTCTGCCAATCCCCGAGACCCTTCCCCCATGGCAGGGGACGGGCCGCAGTACCTCTTCCCGCCGGCCTATGGGTGAGTTCCCAGCCCACACTGGAAGTCTGACGGTATCCAGAAAGCTGCTAGAGGGGGAGGCAAGCGGGTTGGGCTTCCTTGTGCTTTCTTGGGACATGTGTCCCATGGTTGTGGGGAGGGACGGGCCCCATACCTGTGGCCAGTGGCTGTGTGGGTCCTGGAGGGACCTGATGGGGAGGTGAGCAGGGTTTGGGGCCCCTTTTGTCAGTCAATTGTGGGGCTACATCCTTCCAGTCTGGTTGCAGAAATGCAACTGCACAGTAAGTAGCAGGCGGACACCCCACTCCACTGGGGCAGGTGGTAGAGCACGACGCACTTGCTTTAGCCGTGAGCTTGGTGTGTAGCAGGACAAAGCCAGGAAATCTTCTGAGAGTGCTCCCGCCCCACTTCCCCCAGCTCCTTGCCCCGCTAATCTCCCGAACATCCCATTGACCTGGGGACAGACCCTGCTGAAGGGCCTTCCACTGCTCACCAGGGCTGCTCACGCCTTCCCACCGAGCACCCCAACCTGCAGAGGTGAGGGCCTCTATGTCCTGGGTGGTCTGAGAGCTTAGCAGCAAACAGCCAACACAAACTCCACATTTGAGCTGAAAATTGCACTCAAATTTTGCACGCTGTTGAGTGATAAATTTGTGTTTGTTTTAACATAACAATAAATAGCCACTCATTCCCACCTGCCAAACCTTCAGCCAGTGTTGGTGCTCCAAGCAGCAGGTGTTGCTCTGTCATCCCTGTGACTCCCAGTCTCCCAGGCACATCCTGGGGACTGGCGGCCCCAATTTGAGAAACTCAGTTTATAGGGTTAGGGCCAAACTCCTCAGTCTGACATTGATTCCCATCCGCCCTCCTCCCCGTCACAGAACCTTCACTGCAGTGTCAGCCACGGGTCCCCAAACTCCCAGCCTTTCAATCAGTGTTTTCCCCAAATGTCTTGTTAAAAGGGATAAATGCTAGAGAGTGGCTTCGTAGTCAGATCCATTTGGGAAAAGCTGTGAAAACAAAGATAAACAGATTTCTTAACTGTTGGAATTCTCCGATCATTTAATTTCCTAGGGTGTGTGGAGAATGTTCAAGAAGGTGGTCGATAGTGTTGTTTGAACGTGAAATCCACACCCTTTTTATCTCTTTCTTTTTTTCTCTCCTGCCACCCTCCCTCCCTCCCTTTCTTCCTTTTTCCTGTGGAGCGTATCACGGTGTGTTCCACCCAGCACAGCCTGGGAGTGCTGTGCTCATTCACACGGCGACTTTGAATGTAGCCTGCGGGGAGACCTGGGGGTGAGCAGGACACACTTCCTCCCTTCACACAGCTGAGAGTAGACGAGATGTGGGCACAGTAATGTTAGCGCCCTGGCAAAGCAAAGACCATCCGAGTGGCCCTGGGGACAGAGGGAGAGTCCTGGCAGGGGGAGGCTCCAGCCAGTAGCCCTGGGAGGAGGCGTTCCAGGTACTAGGAGCAAAGCCCCCATACGGGACGTGCACAGCAGGCTGGAGGCCTAGGGAGTGAAGTCATCTGGCTCAAGTGTTATTAAATAGATTTGTCCCTCAAAAAGGTGGAAAATAGGATTGGAAAAGGGAGGTGGGGATTGGATTATGAAAGGCTTTGGGCTGCTAGGCCTGGGAGTCCAGTGCAGATTTGCGTGTATCAGGGTGAATTGACGGGCTGGAGGGGAGAGAAAGGGGAGGCGAGAGAGGGTGCAGTCTGGAGGTGATGGACCCTGGAGGTGAGACCAGGGATCCAGACGCATCACCTGCAGGCCGGCGCGTTTCCCGCATTCCATGCTGTGACTGAGCTCATGGGAAGAGAGCCATGCTACAGAAGCTAGAACTGGCTGTCCCAGGAGGGAGGGTGGTCCCAAGTCTCATAGGTCTGCAGGAGGGGCTGGGGAGAGGGAGGGGGCTGGAGACTGAGGAAGGTGCAGTCGGAGAAGGGGAGGCAGCCTGGGGTGGGCCGGAGGCTGTGGAGGCAGAGAGGAGAGTGCCGAGGAAACGCTGAAGTCACGGAGTGGACCGGGGAGACCAGTGATGCAAGGGGCACGATCTGTTCACTCGGACAATATTGGTTGAGCACCTTCGACGCGCCTGGCACTGCTGCAGACACTGGCGATGCTGGAGTGAAGAAGACAGTTGTTCCTTCTCTCAAGGAGCTTTCATTCTAGGGAAGAAATAGACAATAGGAGATAAGCAAGTGGACATGGCCAGGTGCTAGGGGGAAGGGGAGAGAGGATCAAGGGACGTCTCACGCCAAGATCCAAATGGAATGAGAGGATGAGCCGTGCGTGTTTGACAGGGTCAGCACTCCAAGCAGAGAGAATGGAAAGCGCAGCGGCTCTGAGATGGGAGCACGTGGCTGGAGCACAATGAGCAGGAAAGAGTGGGTGGAACTCACTCAGAGAGGTGGCCAGGGTCAGACGGCCCTGGCCCGGTGGCATGGTAAGGAGCAGTGGAAGCCTTTTAAACCTGTGAGGACAAGTTCTAGTTTTCTGTGTCAAACAGACCACGTTGGCCAGTGTCTGAGGAACGACCATGAGGTAAGAGCTGATGGCAGGAGCTATAGGTGACCCAGCAAGGGGTGCCGGTGGCACAGACGGGGGCAGTGACCATGGGGAGGTGGGCAAAAAGGTCTGGGATGTCAGTTTCTTTGGGAGAATCGACAGGACTTGATGGTGGCTGGGTGTGGAATGAGGAAAGGAAGAGTCAAGCACGATTCCTTGGTTTTTGACCTGAGCAACTGGAGGAGTGGAGGTGCAGAAATAGAAATACCAAGGTCAAGGTGGATCTGTTTATCCCAAGTTCAGTCTTGGACACATGAAATTCGAGGTGCCTGCTAAGCAGATGAGTGGAGCCGCTGACAGGCAGATGGATGCGGGAGTCTGGAGCCCAGAGGAAACGCTGGGGCTGGTTTTCAATTTGGGAGCCGTTAGCATAGGATGATATTCGAAGGCGTGGGACGGGGTGGGAGGAGATGCCCATGGACGACATGTATGGAGGAGAGAAGATGCCCAAGGGCTGCGTCTTGGGGCACCAGCATACACAGAGGCTGGGAAGACCTGGAGGAACCAGCAGGGCTCTAAGAAGGAGGCTCTCTCGAGGTGGGAGGGAAAATGTGGAAGTGTGGGGTGCAGGGAGCCAGGTGAAGACAGCGCCTCCTGGAGGCGAGAGGGAGGGATCACAGAGTGATGAAAAGAGGACCCGGGCTCAGGCTCTGCAGGGTGGCACGCAGAGACCACTGAGCACGGCAGCGGTGGCATTGGCGGCTTACCCGGGTGCTGGATGCAGCAAGATGGAGCTGGGGCTGCACTGGCCAGGGGAGGGGGCATGGGCCTCAGCGGGGTTTAGTCTGGGAAACAAGAGGGTCAGTAGACAAGGAGGAATCAGGAGACAAAACCATGTGACGTGACGGAGGAGAGGAGAAGGAGGAGGAGGGAAGGAGGAGGAGAGCCCTCCCTGCCCTCTGCCAAGTCGGGATAACCATACGATTTATCTTCCAAGCAATAATAAATTTGAGAGTTAAAAGGAGCACAAAACATAATTACACTGGAAGCACCAGCATAGAGGCTGACCCAGGCAAACCAGGACATGTTCACCATTCCCAAGAGGCAGCTCAAGCTCCTCCCCCTCCAGGAAGCCTTTCTTGATAACTCCAGGCTGCCAAGATCGTGCCTTTCCTGGCCCTCTAGTGTATGTCCTGTCCAGACCATGCCCTTGGCAGTTGATCCAATCAGAAGTTCTCAACCTGGAGGAGCTAGATGTGTGTGTGGCAATCAGATGTGAGGTGTGTCATGAGTAATTTGTTCCTGATAATTGTTAAATACTGAAGTAGGGGTTATGGCCTTTATTTTATAAATCAGAGTGGAACCCAGGGGATCCCTATGATAACATTTCAATCATTTATCTTCCAATATGATTTTTGAAAGAGTAAAAGAGGTCAGGTCACCACTGGCATTAGTTGCATATTAAGCACCTACCTTGTGCCAGGTCCTGGGCTGGGAGCTGGCGGTAAAATGATGACTAGTCCGTGTAATGTCCCTGCTCTTGTGGAACTTGTTTTAGTGAGAAGGGAATGAAACATACCCCAAAGCCTAGCTTGTCCATAGTGGCTCACAGGGAGCAACAGATACTGTCACCAGCTGAGGCTTTACAAATCAGTGCAGCAGTCTGTTCCCGTTGCTTCTGCCCTCCCCTGCCCCCCTCTTTTTGTTTCATCCATTCATGGGAAGGTGCCGGGAACGTGAATCTCTTCTGTAATATGCATCTGCCCGGCTGCAAAGTGATTGAGAATCCCGGGATTAGACTAAAGCTAGCCATTTGCTCTGCTGCAATTATGCGGAGCACTACTCCCATTCATTCACACTGTCCTAGCAGATGGGTGAAGGAATTGCAATAGGATTCCAGAAGTGTGGGTAAATGAGTCCATCTGGAGAGGTCAGGGAAGGCTTCACAGAGGAGATGGCTTCTGACCTCTCTTTTCCAGTGTTAACAGGAGTGTGTGCCAGGGAGGAAAAGGAAAGGTGGGTATCTTTCCGCTCTTAGAGGGTGAGGCTCATGTTTTCTCAGCTCTTCCTTCCCTGAGAGTCTAGCAAAGCCCCAGGCACTCAGTGATGTGTCAAGGCTTCCCAGACGGTGTTGAAGCGAAGGGCCTGATTTAGCTTGGCTCTGGTAAGGGGAGGAAGAGCCCTGGGGTTGACCGGACCCTAAGATGGAATGCTGGGACCTGCCCCTGGGTTCTCTGATGCGCAGACTTTCCCGAGGAAGACGCGTGGTCCTCTAAGGCAGGCAGAGTGGTCACGGGCATACAGGTGAGATGCTCAGACGCAGAGAGGTTCCCTCCCTGAGGTCCTGGGCATGGCGAAAGTCTCCATAAAATGATCTTCACGGGCTCCCAGGGGCTTTCTGATCTAAGTAAGTAAGTGGCAGAAGCAGCTCTTTATTGTCCTCCAATTGTATCATTTTAATATTTCATTTTCCCAGAGCCAAAGCTTTTTGATGATGCTAAAGCTTTTAGCCTCCAAGCCTGTCAAGGTCTTCGCAGTCTTTGACAGCCACAAAATTAATACTTTATTTTTTCTAATCTCTCCCATAACATCGAGAATCTCATCATGGCACCCACCCTCCCTCTCTTGCAGGTTTGGCTCGACGTCTGGTGGGCCTGTGATGAACAGCCCCTATTTTTCCTCCAGTGGGAACGGCATAAATTTTTAAATCTCCTTCCCTTCTCCCTCCTCCTCCCTTAGCCCTTGGGTCAAGGCTAAGGGCTCTGGAATTCTGGATTCTGCAACCGCTTGGTATGAAGTTTGGAAAGCCAAGGTTCTGACCAGGCAGACAGAAAACAGCAAGACCAGATCCATCGACCGACCTGCGCTCACACGCACAGCACAGACCACCCCCCTCATATCCATGCTCGCTTTGCTAATCCACGTATGCACCTGTATTTAGCTACACGAGTGATTTTTGTTTTTTGTTGTTGTTGGTAAAATAGAAGTAAGACACTTAAATGTAGAAAGTTTGTATTTTGTGATAAAAGTATGAGCTGCTTGAGACGGAGTGTGCCTGTTTATTTTTGTTATGTTCTGTGTAATCTTTGCTGCTCATGTTCCCCTCGAGATGCAGCGTTTACTTAGGACATGGAAAGAGAACCACGGCTGGTGTCCTCGGAGCGCTGCTGTCTAAACACGGGTCCCCAGGGCTCGTCAGCGCGAGGGCTTATCTCTTCTCTCCTGTGATCCCCTCGCTTCTCAATATCCCACTTTATGCATCTCAGGAATGGACATCTTAAAAGGAATACACCCTCCTTTGTCCTGTCCCAGGTGGAGGTTTTACAGAAAAAGTCCCTTTTAGACATATGATGGGAAAATGTGGCTTGGAAAACAATTTCAAAACTAATACTACATGTGACAGACAATATCCAATGATTGTACATCAGCCAGAAGTCAGTCCCCAAACTGCCCCTAATGGTGGTGTCCTTGGATCTGTCTTGTTCAACTTTTATCAATGACTTGAATAAGGGTGTTGAGTGCATCCTAACCTCATTTATGGAGAACACAAATCTGGGAAGAGGAGATGGCCTGAACTGGTGACAGTGCATGTTCTGGTCCCATGGCAGGCATCACTAATCAACTGTGGTATTCTGTTCCCCTGAGCCTGGCCAAAGCCACAGAATCATTCTCCCTGGGGTGCTACAGGCAGCCAGCACTGACCAGAGTGGTCTGTGAATGAAACCCATGTGCCGTCCTTTGGCAAATTCTAACAAGAGGAAAGCAAATAGGGATTAATGTAAGGGCATATTCTTCGATCTAAAAAGTGAACCATGTACATGCAGGATGGACTAACATTGTCAGTTCTAACCTGCTCTATCACCAACCCTGCTGGTCACCTGGAAGCCGAACCCCACCCTGGCTGAGGCCAGTGGGAGCCAGTCTGGGGAACATCAGGCCCTAATCCTGACAGCAATGAGGGGCTGGGGGTCAGGAAGTCACTAATGTCTCCGGATGAGCTTAAGCCCAGTGCCCGCAAGAGCATTTCTCTTGCCCTCACAGTGTGACACCATTGGCCTCACTGGCCTTTCTTTCTGGGTCCCTGGATACAAATTTCTCTCCCAAATATCCTTAGGACTTCTGCCTTCTCCCGTTCTCTGTGGTCTGAGTCTGGGATTCTCTGTGAGTCCTTCAGCCCCTTTCCCCAATGCTAGACCCTACTTCCAGTATTTCTTTTTTCTTCTTGGTTAATAGTCTGCCCCGAAGGCCTTCCTCAGTTGTACTTCCAGGTGTTTATCCAGGATGGACTGTACTTTGCTACACTCCCTCCCTTGATCGCAGCCTGTTGAGAGGCAGAGGAGTGACAGAAAGAGCGTGGGTGTTTGCCTTTGGCCAGATTTGGTTTCATACCCACTTTGCAACTTTGAGCCTGGGTGGAGAACTTAACCTCTCTGAACCTGAGTTTTATTAATGACAAGAGTTGTAACGATTAAAAGCTAATATAGACTTAATATAGACTTACTGTCTTCTTAACGTAGATTTGTGGTTTTAAGATGATGGAGTAAAGATGTTTCTGCCACTCTTCTCTTGACACTTATCCCAAATAACAAGGAGAACAAGAAAGCCTGTATGAACTTCACCCTCAATGCGAATAGGAGATGTTGGCAATCCCATCCCACATACAAAGGCAGAATAGGGGTGGAGGAACGGTACCTGTCTTAGCAGAACAGGGGAAGACCGTGTTGAAATGCCTGCCAGAGAAGACAGCAACAGGAAGCAAGCCATTTTCCCTGCAGAGCCCCGAAGACCTTGGGAACTGGAGGTGCAGATGCTGCACACCATGGAAGGTGGGGCTGGGGAGAAATGAAAGCAAAGGATTGACGTGAGAAGTAGCTCCTATCCCAGCCCCACACAGCCAAGGGTCATGGATGATTCTATAGAAGACAGGAGGCATTTTCTCGGGGAAAACTTAGGGACTATGCGTAAGGACTGTGACGATGAGGACCCAGAGGGGAAATGGGGATTAGGTGAAATACACATGCACACCCCAAAGCCAGCAGCTACGTACGCTTTAACCAAGAGGCTCTGGGGTTTGGAAAGTCCTCTGTTGAAACTGAATTGCCCCAAGGCATTCAGAAGTGCCAGTGAAAATTACCCTACTGTTAATGCCCTTTTACAAAGAGTTTCCAATCAACTTTTTAGGACCTGACTCTTAATAGGAATGGACAATCTCCAACAAGAAATAAACAGATCAAAACTAAGGTAAAAGGGAACTGAGGAAAGAGAGACAGACCATAATTGTCTAAGGGGAAGGACAGTACATTTAAAAAATAATTACAATATGCCATAGTCATTTTAAAACGTCAGGACAAGAAAGTGTTTTTGGCAATTAAAAACAGTGATAGCTGATTTAATTTTTTCAGTGAAAGAGTTGGAAGTCAACATCAGAAAGCTCTCATGAAAAGAAGAATAAAAAAGACACAGAGGTGGATTATAGGAGATAAAAGACAAGAAAATGAGCAGATCAGTCCAGGAGACCCAGTATCTGGCTAGCAGGAGTTCTAGGCAGCAGAGTGAAAATAAAGGGGAGGAGAAATACTAATGAAAAAAATATGAGAAAATTTCCCTGTTCAAATGATCCAAATCAGTGCTCAGAAAAATGAACAAAGACCTATGTTGAAGCATATCCTTATGAAATTTCAGAATAGCAGGGATAAAGACAAGATTCCAAAATTTTCAAGAAACCTGCTCATATACAAATGTTCAAGAACCAGAATGGCATCAGATTTCTCAACAGTAATATTGGCATCCAGAAGATCCTGGGACAAAGTTGTCAGAACTTTGAGTGCAAATTATTTTCAACCTAGAATCCTAAACTCAGACTCTTATCTGAGCAAGTAGAATGAAGGTGTGTTTAGGTATGCAGAGCCTCAAACAATTTATCCTCTTGCCCATTTCTCAGAAAGTTAAGGGAGGGTGTGCTCCACCAAGACAAGATAGTAAACCAATTAAAGAAGCCGTGGAACCCAGGAAATAGGTATTCAATGTGGGAGGGAGGCTAAGGAGATTCCTCAGGTGATGAAAAGGAAGATCTTAGCCCAGGAGCCATGAAACAGAGCCTTGGAGAGTCACCACCACCAGTCCAGTAGGAAGGTGGCAACGTCTGGAAGAGGAGGGGCGTGTCAGTGGGGGTCCGGGAGGGCATGAAGAGAAAGATAAGGATAGATTATTCTGACACTGTTGACTCTATAGAGAATTGTACTGAGAGTTGTTTTATAGTGGTTGGTGGGGGTGGGAAGGTTTAACTATAAATTCAAATAAAAAATGAAACAATTGTTATTAACTCAGCAGTGAATGGTATTTACGTGGTCATAATAATAAAAAGCTCAGATATGGATTTTTACCAAAAATGGTGATATAACTGTTGTTGGAGGAGGGAGGTGGGGAGAAGGGTGTGAATAGAGCTCAAATCCTCTTTTATCATAGCAGGAAGTCAGAAGGTTGTATCTAAAATGGGTGATTCCACAGATGGTGGAATTCATATAACTATCTAGAAATCTGGAGGTAAACAATGTAAAAAGCCAAGAGGGTCAAAGTGTTGCCTGCGAGAAGCAGGGTGAGTTTGCGGGGGATGGTGGTGTAGGGACTGCTGCCTTGCTTATGGGTCTTAGCACTGTTTGGCTTTTAAACCATGTGCATGCATTACTTTAATAAAAACAAGCCTTTATTTAAAAGAGAGAGAGAGAGGAATTTCATGTAGAACAACATCTAGTATGGTGCCTGGCACGTGGCAGGTGTCAAAAGTGCTTGTTGAATTGTACTGAGCTGCCTCCAGACACCCCTGGGCCCCCCACCCAATCCCTCATCCCAGGATGTCTGAGTATCAGATTCTCAGAAAGTTTTAAGAATTTTCGTACACTGTCTGGGTGATGGGTACACTTAAAAGCCCAGACTTCATCACTATAAGATATACACATGTAATGGAAGTCAACTTGTACCCCCCAAATTTATTGGAAAAAAATAAAAGACATTCTTGAGGAGGAAACTTAGTTAAGGGAGGGCCCGGAGCCAAAGCCTAATGCCTTTTCAACACGTTGTGTCCCTGACTCTGCTCACCTGTCAGGGAATTCCAGCAACAGTTGGGGAGTAATGGGACAGGGACCCTGATTCAGGACCATGAAGCCCGGATGGGATTGAAAACCCCCACTACTCTCAGTGTTCCTTCCAGCCACCCTCCCTGCCACCCCATTCATTCAGCACATGTTCACTGAGAACTTATTCTTAGGGATGTAGCAGTGGGCAAGACAGACACAGTGCCTGTCCCCAGGAATTTTTAAGCATGGACATTAAATCATAGTTACTACGAAAGGTGATGAGGTTATCAAAGAGACACACTGGGAGTTACCAGAGAACATATAGGGACACCCAAACCCGCTTCAGAGGGTCAGATAAGTGACATCTGCTCTTGTCACACTCTTGGCCCCTGCCTCTATTAATATGTCTCACGTGGTATTTTTTCAAGTCATAACCCTGCAGCCTTCTTCCTGGACTATTTGTGAATCTTAAAACTATCGATCGTCCCTGTGTGGTTTCAGCACAAAGTTGAGGAGCTGCATGTTTTTTTGGATCCTGAAAATACTTCATGAAATAATAACAGCTACTAATCATCGGGCACTTACAATGGAACACGCACAGTGCTATATACATCACCTTTATTGTTATCTGTCGTTCATAATAACCCTGTGAGGTGTGTGTGTATATATATAATATATACATATATATATATATATATATTACATACACAGAAACTAAGGTTCAAAGTGATTAAGTGTCTTATTTAAGGTCACATGGTGACTGACTCAAAGTCAACATTCTTAGCCACTTTTCCTCCTGCCTCCCTGTTTCTAGTAACAGCCCAGAGTAAATTAACTTGGTTGGGACTTATGTCTTATGCTTAGTGGCTATTAACTTTTCAGACAACTAAGACTTCTAAGTCATTTTCCAGTATGAAGCCACTGTCATAAGATGCGGGAGGCAGGGGCTAGGGGGTGGGAGGGAAGCAGTGCGGGACCTCCCCTAGGGGAGGGAGCGGGTCATCTGAAGCTCCTCCTCCGGGATTTCAAATCCTCCTCCAAGCCTCCCTGCTTTGGGAGGACATTCTCAGTTCTGTGCTCTTTGTTTCTTGGTGTGGAAAGGATTGCCCGTTGGTACCAAATACATACTTCCCCCTTTCTCCTTAGTAATGAAAGCCCACTTCCAGATCAATACATGACCATTCAGAATATGTGACTTAGCTATGGTCAGATGGGCTGTAGGCAAAAGTATTTTGTATGATTTCTGGCGGCAGAAGCTGCATGATGAGGTTGATGGAGACAGAAAGAGCTGAGCCTCTTGGTGCCTTTGATACTGTGGAGGTACCTATGCCTGAGCTTTGTTTACACAAGAGGAAAGTGAACTCCTTTTAAAAGCCACTGTTATTTCGGGTTTCATTCACATATAGCCAATCCCAATTCTAAATGACATATTAAAAAATGATATAACACCATTCCTTCAAGAAGACTTTCTTCTCCCCAGTACTAGATGTTCTTGAGATCAGATTATATCCATCCATTCATTCTTCCATTTATCTATCTTTCTATTTATTCATTCAATTACTTTACAGACATCTATTGAATGCTTCCCTTGCACCAGGCATTGGGCAAGATGCTTAGTTACACAAGTGAACAGAGCTCTCTAGCAAGAAAGAAGAAAGACTTTTCAATAAGGAAAATTTTCCTTGCCACAACCATACTGCCCAAATATTACCAACCAGAGAAGGAGAACATTGGCTTAGTGGGGTTGGTCTCATAAATGAAACATATTTGCCATTTGCTTCACTTTACAAGGAGAGAAACAGTCCTAAGGAATGCAAAGGTGGCCCATCTATTTTTTCCAAGATTGCACCTTTCTGTCCAATGAATGGAGCCAAGCCCCCACTATCAGTCAGGGCCTGGGCGGGAGACAGAAGTGACTTCAATTATTTCAACAGAAAGAATTTAATATAAATAATTGCTACTTCTGCATTGAAAAACTGAAAAAGCATAAGAAGAATTCTAAGGGTAACACAGAGGTGGTAACTGCAGGAAGCACGGCCCGCCCAAAGGGAAGAGAGTGGGATGCTTAAAACTTGGAAGGCTGGGGAGGAGCCTTGAGGAGCTGAAACTCAGACCTCTGGATCTGGGAAGCAGGGACTGCTTGGGTGGTGTCAGTGTCTCTGGGCTCAGTGGAGGGGTCTCTGGAGTGGGGACTCAGCCTCTGGGGAGGAAGCACAGTGAGGCTGGTTTTGCCAGTGTTGGGAAAATGGCAAACTGCATGCAACTGCTGCTGATGGGAAAAATTGCCATTGCTAGGGTGGTGCTGACCAGATCAGGGCCAACCAGGAATAAACAATCCCTTCGTTCCCCTCCAGCTCAGGTCTCCTTCTGGTGCCCCTTGATGACAGAACCTAACAGGCAACCAGCAGGCAATGAAGAAATGTGGTTTGCACAGTTTTCAGGATCATCAGGCGAAGTGACTGGCCTAATAACTGGACCACCCTGTGTTATGGACTGAATGATTGTGTCTCCCCAAAACTCTTATGTTGAAGTCCTAACCTCCACTGTGATGCTATTAATTTTTGGAGATGGGGCCTTTGGGAGGTAATTAGGGTTGGATGGGGTCATGGGGGTGGGGCCCTCACAATGGGATTAGCGTCTTTATAAGGAGAGACAGCAGAAAGCTTGTTCTTTCCCAAAGAAGAGGTCATGTGAGCACAGAGTGAGACGGTGGCCGCCTACAAGCCAAGAGAAGAGGCCTCAGAGCGAAACCTACTTGTGGCACCTTGAACTTGCTCTTCCCGGCCTTCAGAATCATGAGAAATAAATTTCTGTTGTTTAAGCCACCCAGTTAATAGTATTTTGTTACGGCAGCCTAACCTAAGATACCCCTACAAGAGCCTTGACATAGAAACTTTTTAAGGTTGGTGAAATGCCTGGAAATTGTCCACTATGGAAATGATCACTCAAGTGTTCTCTTCTGAGACTCACCGTAACCAGTTCACCAGGACCCCAAGCCTTAGAGAAGAGTGTGTGTGTGTTTGTTCCTGGAGATTAAAATTCCTTGGATGAGACTTTTTTTACACAATCTTTCTCCAAGTCGTCTTCATTCTTCAGAAATTGCCCGTCGTCCTTCAGGAATCACCCCAGCAAGCAGGGGGTGGGGTGGGGGACGATCAAAAACTATTAATCAACAGACAAGCCATCTTCTTGCTGCATCATAAAGTCTTAGGGCTCAGCTTCAGCAGTTTATTAAATTACCAGAACGCCAAGAAAAATAGCTTTAATAACACATTTCTGCCTATCTATTATTTTTTTATAACCCAGAGTGGAGAATTAAAAGGCTCCCTACCATTTAAAATAGCATTTTTAAAATTAAAATGAACATGTTAGAGGGATTTTTTTTTTTAAACTCAAAAAAGAAGCCATTGATTCTGGATGTGATTACTCTAAGCTGAAATTTTATGGCAAAATCTTTGTGTGGTGTAAAGAAAGGTGGGGAAATGGTTTTCCTTGAAAGGTTTAAAAGTATATTAATTAGAACAGGTGGATGGGCAGGTCACTTTGTCCTCTCATGTGGTTCAGTGTTACAGACACTATTTTTAGGAATTACAATGCTGAAGTAGCTGAGACAGAGATACTGTCTAGGGACCATCTGGCCACCCAAAGGGGGCCCCGCAGGGGTGGGGGAGGAGAGCCCTGGTGAGTGCTCGTAGTTTGGGCTTTGCTTCTGAGCTTTGCAAATTCAAATCTTTATCAGGTCCTTAGAACTGACCAAATTCACAGGTTAGTGTATATCCCGTACAGATTCTTCAATTTTTCTTTCTTCCTTTCTTTCTTTCTTTTCTTTTTTTCTTCTTTTTTTTTTCCTCTTTGAAACAAGGTCTCATCCTGTTGCCCAGGCTGGAATGCAGTGGCATGACCATGGCTCACTACAGCCTGGAATTCCTGGACTCAAGTTATCCTCCTTCCTCAGCCTCCCAAGTAGCTGGGACTATAGGAACACACCACCACACCTGGCTAATTTTTCATATTCTATGGAGAGACAGGGTCTTGCTATGTGGCCCAGGCTGGTTTTGAACTCTTGGCCTGAAGTGATCCTCTTACCTCAGGTTCTCAAAGTGCCGGGATTACAGGTGTGAGCCACCATGCCAGCTCTTCAATAAGTTTTAACAAACACTTATTGAGCTCTAAATATGAAATAGGCACTATGCTGTGAATGATAGATAAAATGGTGAACAAATTTTAGCCTGTGCCACAAAGTTTATAGTGTGGGTGATGGGGAGGGTGAGAGACTCAGATAAATACACTACAGACTGTTTCTACTTCTATAGAGAAGCACAGGGCAGTGAAGATGTAAAGGGGTGCAGTATTAGTTATTTGTTGCAGTGTAACAAGTTACTCCAAGACATAGTGGCTGGAAACAACAACCTTGATTATCTCACAGTTTCCATGGTTCAGGAACCTGGGTGTGGCTTAGCAGGGTCCTCACAGGCTGCAATCCGAGCGTCCGCTAGGGCTGCTGTCTTATCAGAAAGCTTAACCAGGGAGGAGCCATCTCCAAAGTGAGTACTCATGTGTTTGTTGGCAGGATTCAATTCCCTGCGTGCTATTGGCTAGAGGCCTACCCTGCTTCCTCGCCATGTGGGCCTCTCCATGGAACATCTCACGACACCACAGCAAGCAAGCAAGAAAACAAGAAAATGTGCCAGCAAGTCTACTAACAAGACGGAAGTCACAGTTTTTCTTTTGTAACTAACCTAGTCACGCAAGTGGCACCCCATCACTTCTGCCATATTCTATTTGCTATACGTGAGTTGCAAAATCCAGCCCCAGGGGAGAGGAGGATACACAAAGGCATGAATCCAGGGGGTGGGAGTCATTAGGCGCATTGTCAGGAGGTGACTACCACCGTTGCCTTGTCGTGAATAGGGGCAAGCCACAGGGTTCCTGGAAAAGCAGAGTCAGTGGAGCATCAGAGTTAATAGTTCTAGAATCATCTTTCTTGTACCCAACCTCTGGTTCTACCACCCACAATTTTTCCTAAGCCCCTTCTCTAAAATGGAGGTGTTTCATTCAACACGTAGTTACTGAGTACCTACTATGTGCAGGTACTATTGAAGATGCTGAGGAATCAGCAGAAAGTCCTGGCCCTTATGGAGTCTGCAGTCTAGTCAAGGAGGACATTAACACGGCTGCTGTCACCCGTGGTATCTGCGTGGAGAGCAGAAAGACAGGAGGGAAGGACATGTAGGTGCCTGGGGGAGGAGAGTATTCCAGGCAGAAGGAATTGAAAAGGCAAAGAACAATGGCAGCACCTCCTTTGCATGGTGGTTGTAAACATTAAATAAAATATAGTATATGCAATGGGCCTGGCGTAGTGACTCACACCTGTAATCCTAGTACTTTGGGAGGCTAAGGTGGGAGGATAGCTTGAGGCCAGGGGTTCGAGACCAGCCTGAGGAACATAGTGAGACCTCATCTCTACCAAAAAAAAAAAAAATTTGCTGGGTGTGATGGCATGTGCCTATAGCCCCAGCTACTCAGGAGGCAGAGGCAGGAGAATTGCTTTAGCTTAGAAGTTTGAGGTTGCAGTGAGCTGTGATAATGCCACTGCACTCCAGCCCAGGTGACAAAGGGAGACACTGTTTCAAAAAAAAAAATCAAACACATAATCATTAATATATATATATATATATAAAATATATGCTGCAACCAGTGGTGATCAGAGCCCTGCAGAACAGTAAAGCTGAGTAAGGAACACAGAGTGGGGTGAGGTACTCCTATTATACTTTTTTCTTTTAGTAAATTTTATTTTGAAATAACTTCAAATATGTACACAGAAAAGTTGCAAGGATAGTACAAAGAGCTCCCATATACCTTTCACTCAGGTTCCCTAATGGTTCTCAAGCTGCCACGTTCACGTCATCATTCTTTCTTATCTATTTTTTATTCTCTGAACCATTTGGCATTAAGTTGCTGATATGTTGCTCCTTTACCCCTAAATACTGTACTGTGTGTTTTCTAAGAGCAAAGACATTTTCTTTACATAGCCATAGTGCAGTTATAAAAATCAGGATATTAACATTGATACTATCATCTAATTTGCAGACCTTATTGAAATTTTAGCAGCTGTACTTTTTATTTTCCTGGTCCAGGATCCAATCAGTTGTCATGTCTTTTTAATCTCCATTAATCTGGAACAGTCACTGAGCTTTTCTTTGCCTTCCATAACCTTGAAATTTTTGAAAAGTGCAGACTAGCTTTTTTGCAGAGTGACCCCTCAATTTGGGCATATCTGATACAACAGGAAAACCACAGAAGCGATGTGTCCTTCTCAGCATGTCACATCAGGAGGCACGTGAGGTAGCTCTCTCCTACTGCCGGGGACATTGACTCTGATCATTTAGTTAAGATGACGTTTGCCAGCTTCCTCCAGCACAAAGGCGCAATTCTTTTCCCCTCTACAATTAATAAGTATTTTGGGGGGAGATACTTTGAGTCTATATAATTATCCTGTTTCTCATCAAGCTCTTACCCATTGGCTTTTGCATCCATTGATAATTCTTGCCTGAATCAATTACTAAGACGATAGTTGCCAAATGGTGATTTCCTAGTTCCGTCATCATTCCTTCTGCATTTAGGAGTTGGCTTTCTACTGGGAACTTATTTTTAGACAGGACCACCAGGGAAGGCTTCTCTGAGGAGGTGACATTTGTGAGGAGACCAGAAAGCAATGAGGGAAATTAACATGGAGACTATCCGGGGGAAGAGTGCAAGGCGCGGGGAACGCCACTCCTTCCATACGGTGGCGAAAAGTAAATACAGTGCTGCATGTATAGCATGGCGCACGGCTTTTAGAAATAACTCGATAAAAGTAAATTACTATCGTTCCTGAATGGTGACATCAAAGCTGAGATCTGAAGGCAAGAGGACCAGAGTAATGAAGTTGAAGGGGAGTGGAGGAGTCCGAGTGTGGGAGGCAGAATTCTAAGATGATCTCCAAGGATCCACGCCTTGTGTGACTCCCTCCTTCTTGAGGTGGGAGGAACCTGTGACTGTGATGGGATCTCACTTCCGTGATTAGGTTATGCTATCCAGCACATCATATCACTTGATCAAGAGTCCTTCAAAGGGACAAGGCCCTTCCTGGAGAAAGAGATTTAAAGTCAGGGAGATTTGAAGCAGGAGGAGGATTTGATGTGTGAGAAATTGTCCACTGTTGGCTTTGCACATGGAGTTGCCCCTGTGACAAGGGCAGGATATCGGCCTCTTGGTTTTGAACGCCATCCCTAGTGCACAGTCAGCAAGAAGCTGAATTCTACCAACAACCTGGATGAGCCTGAAAGATAACCCTCAGCTCCAGAAGAGAACAGAGTCAGCTGACACCTTGATTTCAGCTCGTAAGACCCTGAACAGAGAACCCAGTCACACTGTGCTTTTACTTCTGACCTACAGAAATAGTGAGATGATAAATGGACGTTGTTTTAAGCTGCTATGCTTGTAGCAGTTTGTTATGCATCAATAGAAAACTAACACGCCCAGTGAACAACATTAGGAAAGGTCTCGAAGTGGAAGAGCATGAGGACATGCAGCAGGGCTGGGACGCTGTGGTGGGGAGGAGAGAGGAGCTGCAGAGGCAGGCGGTGTGTTCAACCAGCACAAGGAGGGTTGGATCCATTGAGTTCAACCAACATTTGCTGAGGACCTAGGTGCCAGCCTCGTGCCCTGACAGGCTGGAGTCCCAGAGATAAGTAACCCCAATTTGTGCTCTCAAGGAGCTCACATGCTAGAGGAAAAAATCAACTCAGTGGTTAATCAGAGGCCTGTAGAATGGCAGCTTCACGAAGGCAGGCCCCTTTGTTTTGTTCATTTATGTATCCCAAGTCCCTGGAACAGTGCCTTGCACATAGCAAGTGATACCAGTTGTTGAGTTGAATGGAGTTGAAATGATATCTTACCTGGGCCAATGATTTTCCACCAGGTGCAGTTTTGCCACCCTGGGGCAATGTCTTCAGATATTTTAGATTGTCACAGCTGGGGAGGTACTACAGGCATCTGGTGGGTAGAGACCAGGGATAGTGCTAAACATTCTGCAATGCACAGGACAGTACCTCACGGCAAAGAATTGTCTGGTCCAAAATAGTGCCAAGGTTGCCAAGCCATGATCTAGACAATGGTGAGACCCAATGGAATCTTTGTTCTCCACAACAAAAGACACTCTTTAATCAATGCTTATTTCAGTGTGTCTCTCATCTGGTCAGAGCTGGATAAACAGTGAAATCTCCCTTTGCTGGATCCTCTTAAGGCTTCACGTGGTCCAGCTTCCTTTCATTGGCAGTTTTTTTTTTTTGGCAAAACTATCAAAGTCATTCATTAGAACCCACTGTCCTCTTATGCTCACTACCTTGCTTTGGTATGGGAGGTACCAAGTGGTGTGCTGGTCAACGTTTAACAAACAGCTCTCAAAAAATTATGCACATGTGGTACATATGTACATAAGTTTGTTCAAATTTAACTGATACAAAGGATACATAGTACACAATTTTCAAATCATAAAATGTATGCTATTTATTGTAAATTCCGTATGGCCAATTGGTCTCCATAGAACACTGTCATTGATTTTTGCTGAACTCTTACATCTATGGTCAACCAATGGAAGCAGTTGGGGGAATGAGTGTAGTTCTGACATGAATGTCAGCTGATATTTTCCTGTACATTAGTGAGTATGATGAAAGTGAAACGATGAAGGCGAAAGCTCCAGTTGTTCATCAGCCATGTAAGCGACTGCTTTGCTGAACCAGATAATAGTTTTCAAATACTGAAAGGATATATCTTCAATTTTTGTGTCATTTACCATGTAACATTTACAGACATGACAGGCTTTTAAATTTAATCTGCATTATTAACGTTTTCTCCATCACTTTCTTAAGTGTAGACAATCAACAAAACAACAAATCAAGCCCTGATTTGTAGGATTTTTTGATTCCCATGGTATAAATACTTCCATCTTGGTGGATTTCAAGCTACCAACATAACGTCATTGAACACTGACTGAGTTGGGAAGAGATGTGCAGTAGCACACGATGATGCAGTATTTCCATCACACAGATGTAATAGATGCGACTTCAAGAGCACAGATAGCAGTAAGATGTTGTAAAATAATTAGGAAGTCATGAATTCTGAGTATTGATTATCTTTGTTTTTAGTAAAATTTATTTAATTGTAAATTTAGAGAATTTAACTTTTAATAATGTTTGTGCTTAACAACTGGTTCACAAAATTCCTGAAAATTTTACACTCAACTCTTGCAAGCCAGTATGAGCTGTCTCCAGCATACCACTGGTTTACCCAGTTGAGACCCTGCACTGATGGTCAAACTTACTCTCTAGTTGACACTTGCAACAGATCCACTCTCAAGGAGTTATCTCACTTTGAGGTTCTGGGCATTGTGTATTAACTACACACATGTAGAGTGTACGCACTTATCCCATGAGAGCTCATCTTGTGTACATGTCATGTCACCTGGCCATATTGGCTTTATCAGTATTATGGGAAGAAGATATCTGATTTTTAAAATCTGGTGCAGACCACTGACTTTTCCTTACCATGCACCCTGTGGGGTTCTCTTCCAAGCAGCAGCAGTGGTGAGCAGGGCAGGGGAGTAACTATGGCTTGACAAATCTTAGTTGGTTAACCCTGACTGCCACATGCTTGTAGGAGAAACATGGAGTAACGTTAACTTGCTCAACACATCCTCAAGCACACAAGCTCAGTATATTCTTTTATTAAGGACCCCTTGATGTCATTACCATGTAATGTCACATTTTAACCTCTTCCCAAATCCCTTCTGTTTTGGCCCAATCCCTCTCTGAGTTGAAGCTATCTTGACTCTGTTTTGGCCCACTCCCATCTGCAGGTGGGTTCTCCACTTCTGGTGTAATCAGTGGGAGGAGCAAGGTAAGTGGAGTGGTGGCCACATGGCTTGGTCTTTGTGGGGCTCTCTTTTCGGGACATAGAATCCAGCCACTTACATTGCTGTGTGAGCTACTTCCATTGCTGTGGTCTCAAGGAGGTAAACACATGGCACCCTCTGAGTTACATTACCTGTTTCTTCCAATGTCTTAATGAATTCTTCATGTTTTCTTAAATTCCCCAACTTAATAGATTTTTATATTTCCATCCACTAAGCATAAAACACAAATTATCCCTAAATGTATTTAAGCCACATAATTATACCTTATTCACTACCAAACTTCTTATCAAATACACTTAGTGCTTAACCTACACATTTTCTTCTTCTAATGCATCACATTTCTGTCTTAACCAGTTTTAGAATTTAAGGACATTATTTACTTTATGGAAAGTATTTATTTATGCTTTTTAACAAAGATGAATGAGTGCTCATTCTGGGCTAATGGTGGGGGATATATTAATGAATAAGAAAGACAGACATTGTCCCTCCTCTCAAGAAGCTTTTTGTCTGACTGGGGAGAAAAGCAATAAGCAAACACACACACAAATATATATAGTTAACATGATGAAAGCACAATAAAGGCAAAGAATGAGGGGGTAGATTCTGGGGCCAGGGAAGGCATTGCTGAAGGGCGCATGAGAACTGAAGGATGCAAAGAAACGAGCCGGACGAGGAGCAGGGGTAGAGTGTGAGGAAGAGGGGTCCAGGGACAGGGATCCACTTGTTCCGGGGGACCCTACGAAGAATACTGAGAGGTCTCTCTACAGCACAGGGATGGAGGAGGTGGGTGGTATGAGGTTAGGTGTGAAATTGTGGTAGATCCAGAGAACACAGCCAGGTAGGGCCTACTGTAGCTTTTATCTAACCCTAATAAGCCGCTGAAGTCTTAATGCAGGAAAGTGAGTGCTCCAGTTCACTTTCTAAACTGATTGCTCTGGATGGTAGGTGGAAAGTGGATTGGGGATTGAACACAAAAGAGGGAAGCAGAATGACAGGGGGCGGTCGTAGTCTGGGAGACGATGGTGGTGTGAACTACAGTGGTTGCAGTGGAGGGAAACAGAAACAGACAGATTAGAGAAAATACTTAGGAGGTGGAAGTGACTGACTGGGCCGGGGAAATTGTCATGAGGAAGGGGATGAGTGAAGAAGATGCGTCAAGAACAGAGCTCAGGTTTCTGGCTGGGTAGACAGAGGGGTCATTCATTGGGAAGACTGCGTAGGTACCCGCTTAGGAGGACATGTCAGACGTAGAGGAGGTGCAGCTCCATGGGAAGGCAGGGAGAGAAACAAGATAGCTCGAGCTACTTCCTTTCACCTCTCACCAGAAAGGACCGATTAGATGAAGTGGCAATTTTCTATTGATAAAAAGTATTGGCTGTTTTGCTCCCATCCTCTCTAATAACCAGCTAGCCCTCCGTCTCATTGTCTTTGGCCATTCATTCAACAATTTTGCCCAAGTTCAAACACTCCAAGACAGTGTTCTTTAAAGCGTCGGGCAGGTAGCACCAGTGGTAGCCCGGATGATTGCGCGATTGCGCGTGGCATAGACAATGACTTCTCAGTGCTGTATGGATACGGCATCACATCACATTGAATCACACAGTGAGAAAGTAATTTCCTTTTCAATTCTTTCTTAGGCCTTCTGATTACATCAGGGAGAAAGGCTCAGTTTGGTGTTAGTATGTCTTTACACCTCTGTAACACTTGATAATCTCTCTTTTTAACAAAGAGAGAACAAGGCCACAGTCTCGGAGCGTTTCTTAGCAGGCCACAATCTCTAGCTGGAATTTAATAACATGGTTTTGTTTTCATGGTAAAAAAAAATTTAAATTACCTCCTATTTATGGCAAGTAGTATTTTTTTTTATTTACAGCAGTGAAATAAATAAATTTATTTTAAAATGAAGCTCTAAGTACAAAAAGGGAGCTGTGCAAAAATGCTGATTAAATAATAGCACACTTGGAACAGGCAAGGATCATGGAGGAGGAACATATGGTCAAAGTCTGGAAAACATAGCACGACACTGAAGTGGTCATTTGTTATTCCTGCACCCGCTCTCCCTTCTTGAGGTGACATTTCCTGATTTGCTTCAGTGAATCATCTCTCCCCCTCTCTCAGCCTACTCCCAATAAAGTTGATTTCTCTCCAGGGCCCTAGGGGGGCAGCACTGGGAGCTTGGCTAAGCCAATCAGCATATTCCATCACCTTGGCCAGTGGTTGGCTAAGCCAATCAGCATATTCCATCACCTTGGCCAGTGGTTGGCTAATCCAGTCAGCATATTCCATCACCTTGACCAGTGGTTGGCTTATCCATGGGCACCTGATCCAAACCAGGCCAACCAGGTCCAGAGCTGGGACTTGAGCCCGGTCAGTCTGGCTTTAGAGACCGTGCAGGAAAACACAGTGCTGTTCTGCCTCCCACATGCTATGGGGAACTGCATGCTGAAGGATGGCTATCAGCGTTAAGTTGGTAGCCATCTACCCACAGGGCCTTGTAAACTATAAGAACTCCATTTGGAACTCTATCATAAGAGCAATGGGAAACCCTTTTATGATATCTTAGCAGGAAGATGACAGGCCTAGGTCTGTATTTTTAAAGACCGCTGTGGCTTTTAAAGGGCACCTAGTAAATGTATTAAATTGGAAACTGTCCAGTATTTGCAGGGTACAGAATTGGGGCTCAGTAAATTTGCATCTCCACCCCCCCCCCTTCTGTTTGTTCCTGAGGCAGCGTCTATCAGAAGGAGAATCTCAGAGCCTCCGGGGAAAGTAGTCTTAAGTAGGACGTAGCCTTGCCCAAGGGCACAAAAGTTTAGATGAGGGCAAAGGCAGGAAGCAAAGGTTAGTGCTCCTGGAACTTTTAAACTTTGGTATCACTGACATTTTACAGTTGAAGTATAACAGGGGTTCTGGAGTAATGAGTTAATGAGGCAAATGGAAATTTAACAAAAAAAGAAAGAAAGAAAGAAAGAAATGATGAAAGAAAAAGGTAAACCAGTGCTCTGGTGAAGGTCTGACTTAACAGGGGTTGCTGGAGTCAGAACACTCCTTTCCTGCGTCACGACCAGTGGGCAGACAGCATGTTTAGCCTACAGGAAACAAGGCTTGTCTGCTCGCAGTCCCTATTTGCACGTGGGAATGAATGCACAGCTACAGGAGGAAGATGAGAGTGTAATTTGGAGATAGAAGTAGTCAAAGGAATTCAACTGAGAAATAACATCCTGGCACAAACTTAAGACATAAAAATAAAATCAATTTCACAAGACTCAGAACGCCTGATTCTTCTCGTAAAGTGTCCGCATAGAATCCCAACAAGCTTCATCGCCCCCGGTCTCCCAGCTCTTTCTGCCACTGCACCCTGGCTCCAGCCCGGATGGAATTTTGTGATCCCCCGGTCCTTCACCTACCTCTACCCGGCTGTAGACATCAGTCCTGCTGCTGCTCCCACTCCACCCAGGCTTCCTGGATGCAGTGGCTCCCCCAGACCCTTTCCCTGAGCACAAGCACCTCCTGGGTGACACCTACTGGCCCTGGCCTCTCACTGCCCTGAGCTTGGACTGGCTTCATCATCTCCCTTTACACCTGGACTCCCTCTTGTGTCGGGGCAGTTTGGCTCAGTAATTAAGCACAATCTCTGGAGTCGGACAGATATACCTGGGGTATTAAGTACTGGCTAAGAGAGCAAGCTTTGATGCCAGATTGCTGGGGTCTAATTCCTGGTTTCCCCACTTACCATGTGTGCTATCTTGCATTGGTTATTTAACCTCTGTGTGCCTCAGTTTTCTCATCTGCAAAATAGGGATAATAATATTACCTACCTCACAGAGCTATGAGGTTTATTAAATAAATTCATACATATTGCCAACTGAGAACAGTTTTTGACACTTAGTAAGTGCCCCATAAGGGTCAGATATTATTATTAGTTATTATTATTATTATTTGAATCCTTTCCCTACCATTTCCCAGCTGCAAAACTGTGCAAGTGATTTAATCTAAGCCCTGGCTTCAAAACTACCCTCCTCGTCATGCTGCAGCAGCACATCCATTCTGATGAGCAGGTATCAGAAAAGCTGTGTGACTGCTAGGCTTAGAATGTTCTGTTTTCTGTTTGGCCATGACCCAGGTGATGACTACTTAGCTGTACTTAGTAACCTGTGCCATTCAGTTTCTTCTCTCCCTGGAGGATTCATTAGTAGCTACACCTTTTCATTTCATTCCTTTTGTCTCCTTGTACCTCAAACACTTGGTCAAGGTTGCATGACTTTTTTTTTTTCAGTGCAGATCCTAGTGATTCCCAAATGTTAAGGGCCTCGCGATCTTAGAATGGGGCTAACCCCAGAACTTACTGCACAGATTGGCTGTGAGGATGATAGGAGATAACATAGAGGGCCTTGATAAATGTTCTTGGCAACTATCAGATAAGAAATCTAGGGTCATCTTGGACCCTCCGTCTCCTTCATTCCATCCATTCATTTGGTCACTAAGTTCTGTCAATTCTACCTTCTTAATGCCTCCTGAATATGCCTCTCTCTCCCCAACTTTACTGTCATCTCTCTGACTCAGGTCACCCTTTTCTCTCACTGCAGGAGTCCCCAGACTGGTGGCTTTTTCTATGGTGGGTTTTCCCTTCTGTGATCCATCCCACTCCCCTGGTGGCTAATATGAACTTTCCAAAACAGAAACCTGACTATGTCCTGCCCCTACTTAAAACTGTCTCATGTTTCTTATGGCCTCAGGGAATGTCCAGACTTCAATTAGGATGATCATCACCCCCCATCTTTACCATCGGAAATGTTCCTAAATACCTCCCCAAACCTCAACCCATGACAGTAGTCATACTTTTAGTAACTGTCAGTTGGGAAAATGCATGATGCCAAAAATACTGACTTTTAAATGCAACTGAATTTTTAAAAACATTGCAATGTTTATTTATACTTAAAAATAGTAGCATATATATTTGCAGTATTTATTTATTCAACAGGAATGCTCAGTGCACATAAGAATTTGAGGATTTCTTCCAAATAAGCTTAGGGCCCTATGAAGGTCTTCAGGGACTCACAGGTTGGGAATAATTGGCCTAGGACTTAAACTCTAAGCTTCTTTCTCCCTCCAGTGCTCCTAAAGAGCCTCTATGCACACCACCTTCCCACATATACCCAAGCTCCAGCTGTGGGGATCTATTTCTGTTTCTCCAAAGAACAGTAGAACTTTCTACATGTTCTCAGAAGGTCTCTGCCCCCACCTTTCTTTCTGGTGAATTCCTACCCCCTTTTCAAGCCCCATCACAAATGTCACCACCTCTGATGAGCCCAGCAGTGTGCTACATTTTCCTCTGCACAAAACTCAGTTTGCACCAAACTTAGCATGTTGCAATTATGCATTGATTCCACCCCCCTCCCCCTTAAAAGCTCCTTATGCAAAGTTACCTTGGCTGCTTTGTCACGTTTGTGCCTCATCCACTAAGACAGATCCTGCCACTAGGTGCTTACTAAACATCGGGACTAATGAGTGGATGAAGGAACAGTCCCTAAAGAGGTTTGATCTCAGCAGCATAGATGTACTAATGGAAGAGGACCAAATGACTGTCCAAGGTAGAGAATGTGCATGTTAATATCGTCTTGGGGGAGTAACAAATGATGGGCTGCTTATGCCAACCAGGAGGGGAATGACATGGAGACAGTCTTTTCCAGGGAGCCTTATGAGCCCCTCTTTGTATCAGAGGTGGGTTTCCACTCTGCCTGTGTTTAGGGAAGGGAGACCGGCAGACTGCTCCTCATCTCATGGAGTGCTTGACCTTGAGCTCCCAACTGCCTCCAGAGAGAATGAAGGAACATGTGTCAGTAGTCAGCACCCTCACTCTTGTGTCTGTGTGTGTGTGTGTGTGTGTTTAAACTAGTCACTCTCTGCCACTTTCACTAGGAAGGAGAAAATCCCCCTTTGTAGGATCTACTCAGCTGTCCAGCGTCCTGGTACTGAGAGGAGATATTTGATGGAGAGAAGAGGCAGATGATGTCAACTGTATGCACAGATGAGAGATGGCAGGGTGAGGGCTGCCCCCCAGCCAGCTGCTATACCACCTGTGTCCCCAGACATTCAACTTCAACCTAGAGGCAGGGTGATAGCACCTGCTTCTCTGCCCTGTGCTCAGAGTCCACAGTCTCAGGGGATTAGGTTCAAGTTCCAGTTCCACTATGGAAATGCTGTGTGATTTAAAATGTTTAAATGTAAATATAATATTTACATGCAAAAGAATAATTTTAATGTATGCTGGTAAGAAAGAAGAATGAAAACCTATGTTACTATGATTCAGCATAAGAAATGGGCAATTGCTGGCACCTTGACTCCCTCTGTGTGTCCTACTGCAAACCTCTAGCAAACCCATATTCCTTCTGAGTGCTCCCAGAGGTAACCACTGTGCTGCGTTTTATGTTTGTCATTCTTTTGCCTTTCTTCATAGTTCTCCCACATATATAAACACATAAACAATATGTTTATGAACTTTATTATGGGCTACAATCTGTGTCTGTTCTTCTGTGATTGTTTTTTCAACCTTATGTTCATAAGATTCATTTATGTTGATGTGTTCAATAGTTATTCATGCATTTTCACTATTGCATAATATCCCATTATATGAATATACTGTAATGTTCTTGAAGTTGGATATATTGGTCGTTTCTATTTAATGGCTAATATGAATAAAGCTGCCATGAACATTTAAGTACAAGTCTTTGTATGGACAAATGTGTTCATATCTCTTCGATATACACCTAGAAGTGGAATTGCACAGTTGTGTAGCAAATGAGATTTAACATAATAAAAAGCTTCCAAACTGTTTTCCAAAGTGGTTGTACCTTTTAACGTTTCTGCCAGGAATTTATGAGAGTTCCAGTTGTTCCATAGCCTGTCAATACTTGGTATTATCAGTCTTGTTAATTCTAGCTGTTTTAATGGATATGTGAAGGTATCTCATCATGATTTTCATTTGAATTTTTCTGATGACTAATGATATCAAGCCTCTTTTCATGTATTTACTTTCCATTCATATATCTTCTTTGGAGAAGTATCTGTTCAAAAGTTTTGCTCATTTTTAATTAAGATTTTTCTTCCTATTTTGGAGTTATAAGGATTCTTTATAAATGTGTGTGTATACACACACACACACACACAAATCCTTTGTTGGATACACATGTACATGACTATTTTTTCCTAGCCTGAGACTTGCTTTTTCATTTTTTAAAAATACTATCTTTCAAAGATCAAAGGTTGATGTAGACCAATTTACCATTTCTTTTTCTTGCATAGTTTGTGCCTTTTGTGTTCTAAGACCTCTTTTAGGTCATAAAAATTTTCTTTGAGAAGTTTTATAGTTTTAATTTTTATGTCTGGATATACTATCCTGTTCAAGATAACTTTTGTGTGTAGGGTAAGGTAGCAGTCAGAGTTCATTTGTTTCTCATATGGCTATCCAGTTGTACTGGCACCATGTGTTGAAAAGACTACCCTTTCCCCATGGAATTACCTTGGCACCTGTGATAGGCAGAATAATGTCCTCTCCCCCACAAAGATGTCCATGTCTAAACCTAACATGTGAATATGTTAGATGACACAGCAAAGGGGAATTAAGGTTACAGATGGAATTCAGGTTGCTAATATCCTGATCTTACAATAGGAAGATTATCCTGGTTTATCTGGGTTGGCCCAATGTAATCACAAAGGTCCTTAAAAATGGACAAGGGGTACAGAGCACAAGTTAGTGTGATGCAGTGTGAAAAGGACTTGACCCACTCTTGCTGAATTTAGAGGTGGAGGAAGGGGGCCACAAGCCAAGGATTGTGGGTAGCCTCTATAAGTCAGGAAAGGCAAGGAAGTAGATTCTCCCCAAGAACCTTTAGAAGGAACACAATGTTGTTGACACCTTGACTTTAGCCCAGTGAGACCTCTGTTGGACTTACAACTTACAGAACTGCAAAATCATAAATCTGTGCTGTTTTAAGCCACTAAATTGGTGGTAATTTGGTAATTTTACAACAGCAGTAGAAAACAAATACACCACTTTTTTTGAAAATCAACTGATCGTTTATGTGTTGCTCCATTTCCATACTGTTTCATTCATCTACGTATTTACCCTTATGCCAAATGCCACATTGTCTAAATGGTGCTAGGAAAACTGGATATCCATATGCAGAAGAATGAAATTAGACCCTTATCTCTTGCCATGTACAAAAATCAAATCAAAATGGATTAAAGTCTTAAATCCAGGATCTGAAACTATGAAACTACAAAAGGAAAATATTGAGAAAACACTTCAGGACATGGGTCCGGGCAAGGATTTTTTAAGTAATACCTCCAAAGCATAGGCAACCAAAGCAAAATTGGACAAATGGGATCACATCAAGCTAAAAACCTTCTGCACAGCAAAGGAAACAATTAAAAAGGTGAAAAGACAACCCAAAGAATGGGAGAAAATATTTTCAAACTACCCATCTGACAAGGGATTAATATTATAACTAGAATATACAAGGAGCTCCAGCCAGTCAATAGGAAAAAAATCAAATAATCTGATTTAAAATGGGCAAGAGATCTGAATAAACATTTCTGAAAAGAGGACATACAAATGGCCAGCAGGTATATAAAAAATGCCCAACATTATTAGTTATCAGAGAAATGCAAATCAAAACTATAATAATATATAACTTACCCCAGTTAAAATGGCTTTTTATCAAAAAGACAGGCAATAATGAAGCTGGTGAGTACGGAGAGAAAAGGGAATTTTTATATGCTGTTGGTGGCAATGTAAATTAGTGCAACCGCTATGGAGAAGAGTATGGAAGTTCCTCAAAAAACTAAAAATAGAACTACCATATGACCCAGCAATCCCGCTGCTGGATATATATCAAAAAGAAAGAAAATCAGTATATTGAAAAGATATCTATACTCCCATGGTTGTTGCATCACTATTCACAACAGCCAAGATTTGGAATCAACCTAAGTGTCCATCCACAGATGAATGGATAAAGAAATCATGGTACATATACACAGTGGAATATTATATATCCATAAAAAGAATGAAATCCTTCCATATTCAACAACATGGATGGAACTGGAGAACATTATGTTAAGTGAAATAAGCCAAGCACAGAAAAACAAATCTCACATGTTCTCACTCATATGTGGGAGCTAAATATTAAAACAATTGATCTCATGGAGACAGAGAGTAGAATAATGGTTACCAGAGGCTGGGAAGGGTAGCAGGGTGCAGGGAATAAAGCGGGGATGGTTAATGGGTGCAAAAATATAGTTAGATAGTTAGACAGAATTAACAATATTTGATAGCATAACAAAGTGACTATAGTCAACAGTAAGTTATGGTATACTTAAAAATAACTAAAGAGTATAATTAGAATGTTCCTAACACAAAGAAATGATAAATGCTTGAGATGGTGGGTACCCCCATTACCCTGGTTTGATTAATACACATTGTATACCTGTATTAAAACATCACAGGTACCCTAAAAATATATACAACTATTATGTACTCATAATAATTAAAAATTAAAAAAACCCAAATGCCACATTGTCTTGTTACTATACCTTTGTATAAGTCCCCCATTTTGTTCTTCTTTTTAAAAATAGTCTTTATTTCAGTTCCTTTGTATTTTCATATAAAGTTTTGAAATTTCTGTATAAAAGCTACTAGGTTTTTTATTGGGATTCCATTGAATCTATAGATTAGTTTCGGAAAACTCGACAGACATCATAACAATATTGTGTCCCAATCCACGGACATGATATAGTTCTCCATTTTTTAGTTCTTCTTCACTTTCTACTTTTATAGTTTTTAGTGTCCAGGTCTGTGGCATATTTCATTAAATTTATCCCTAAATATTTCATATTTTATGTTGTTATTGTAAATGGCATGGGTTTTTTATTCCAGTTGAATGTTGGCAGTTTATAGAAGTACAATCTATTTTGTATACTGACCTTACTAAACTCACTTATTAGCCCTAGTGGCTTTTTTGTACATTACTGAGGATTTTTTACTTAGAGATCGTGTCCCTTTATGCCTTTTATAACTTTTTCCTGCCATTTTGTACTACCTAGGAGCTCCACTGCAATATTGAATAGAAATGGTGAGAGCAGACATTCTTTGTCTTGCTCTGAATTGGGGGCAAAGCATTTAGTCTTTCAGCACTAAGTATAATGCTAGCTGCTGGGTCTTTTTTGTAGATGTCTATTATCAGACTGAGAAGCTTCCTTTTTATTCCTAGTTTGCTGAGAGATTATATCATGAATAGATCTTAAAATTTTCAAATGCCTTTTCTGTATCTACTGAGGTGATCAGTGTTTTTCTCTTTTATTCTGTTAATATACTGAATTACATTGATTCATTTTTGTGTTTTAACCGATATTGCCTTCCCAATTAGTTAAGATGTATTATCTTTTTGTATATTGCTGGATTCAATTTGCTAATATCTTGCTGAGCATTTTTCACCTCTGTTCACAAAGGATATTAGCCTATAGTTTGCTTTACTTGTAACATCTTTGCCTAGTTTTGGTATTGTGGTAATTCTAGTCTCATAGAACTGTTTGGGAAGTGTTTCCTCCTTTTATATTTTCTGAAAGATTTTGTACAAAATTGGTAATATTCTTATTTTTCCTTAAACATTTTATAGAACTCAACCAGCGAAGCCAACTGGACCATGTGTTTTCTTTATGGGAAGGCTTTAAATTAAAAATTCAAATTCATTAATAGATATAGAACTACTAGATTCATTGTTTCTTTTTAAGTGAACTGCAGTAGATTTTGTCTTTCAAGTAATTTGCCTATTTTTTGCATAAAGTTGTTCACAATATAACCCCCATGATATGTAGTGATGGCCCCGCTTTCATTCCTAATATTAGTAATTTGTGTCTTCTGTATTTCTTGATCAGACTCACTTACCATAGATTTATAAGTTAAGTTGTGGGTTTTCAAAATTTTCTAAATTTTTTCTATTTCTCATTGTATTAATTTCTGCTTTTATCTTTATTATTTCTATCTTTCTATTCACTTTGGTCTTAAATGTTCTTCTTTTTTTTATATCTTCTTAAGGTGGAAGCTTAGATAACCGACTTTAGACCTTTCTTCTTTTTTAACATAAGCATATAAAACTCTACATTTTCCTCAAAGCACTCCTTTAGCTTCATCTCAGAGAATTTGATATGTTTTGTTTCTGTTTTCATTCGATTCAAAATGTTTTCTAATTTCCTTTGTGGTTTCCTCTTTGATATGAGTTAGAAATTTACACCAGGTCAGGACCCCTGGAATCAAATAACACATAGGCAGCTGCAAACAAGAGCTTCTAGCAGGAGAACTTCCACTATGTCCCTGTGGTTCCACCCTCTAATCTTTGCACAGTGGCTCCATACTTCATTAAATGTGGGCTGTAAGCCCGTATATGTAGAATTTAGCCATGAATTGGCTCCCTTGACCCAAACTCCGGGACTGCTCTTGGGTACACAGATCCCAGTCTGTCTCCCTTGGTTCTAACATCTAGGATAGCACCTACACACAGAGGCTCAAGGCTGGCACCAGTGGACATGGGTTTTAGGCTTATCGCCACAGCCCCATCTGTGCCTGGTGCTTGGATCCAGTGGTCTCTGGTTCAAGTTCTCTAGCAAATCCAGCATTTAAGATGGAGTAAACTTATGGATAGGTAGACACCAAGGGCAGAGAGACACCGAGAGTAGCCTTGCATTTGTAGGTTCCATGTCAGCCCATGGGTACTCACCCCTTAAGTTCAACCCATTGGGTCTATATATCAGGCAAATCTCAGCTTTTTGGAAGCCCCTGAAAACTTAGACTTGAGACTGACTCCATGCCAGGTTAGCCTTTATGAATTCAGGGTTCTGGCTGCAGATACTGGTTCTAAGCCCCACGTTGTAAACTGAGGCTCCTAGTGCATCCCAACAGACCCAATGAAAAGGTCAGCTTAGTGGCTCTAATCTTTAGGCCCAAATCTGTAGACCTGGGGTGGGGCAGGACAACCAACCTGCTCAGTCAGGAACCAGGTGAGCCTAGACAAGGACTCCAGTAGCCACCCACCCATGGGCCATAAAAAAATAAATAAATAAATAAATAAATAAATAAATATCTAGGGATTTTCCAGGTAGGTTTTTGTTACTAATTTCTAATTCAGTTCCCTTTTATCCAGAGAACATACTCCATGTGATGATTTCAATTCTTTTAAATTTGTGAAGATTTATTTTATGGGCCAGCATATGGTTTATCTTACTTGTCTACTTGAAAAGAATACTATATACTTCTATCTTTTTATTTATTTATTTATTTATTTTAGTGTATGCCTTGGGATTTACAACATGCTTTTTTACCTTGTTAAGTCTGTTTCAAATAATGTCTAATGTATGACCCTCCCAACAGTGTTGTGGGTTGAATGGGAGCCTAGATTACCATGAAGAGACTGTTGGTAGAAATATGGACATTAAAGGAGATTCTGGTGATGTCTTAGAAAGAAAAGAGGAGAGCTGTAGAGAAAGCTTCTGTCATCTTAGGGAATACATATATCATCATGGACAGGATGTTGCTAGAAATATGAATGTTAAAGGTGCTTCTGGTGAACTTTCAGACAGAAACCAAGGGCATATTATTGGAAACTGGAGGAAACTTGTTATAAAGCAGCAGGAGATTTGGCTGAATCATATTCTGTTGGATGGAAAGAACTTGTAAGCTATGAACCCGGCTATTTAGCTGAGGATGTTTCTAAGCAAAGTGTTGAGGGTGTGGCCTGGTGTCCCCTTGTCGGGAGAGGAGAAAAATAAATTGAAGCAGGAATTGCTAAGCAAAAAGAAACCGTCACTTGATGATCTGGAGCATTCTCAGCCCATCCAGACAGTGTGCTCTGGAAACGTGGCCAGGCTGTGACTGGACAACCATTTGTATAGAGATTACGCACATGACTCATGGAGCCAATCAACCATCTCAGCAGAAGCCGGAAATAGCGATGTGGTGATCCAGGAAAGGTACAGGTGTACTTCCCTTTATTGCTCTTTGCTTTGTCGAGCTTTGCAGATACTGTATTTTTTACAAATTGAAGGTTGTGGCAACCTGTGTGAATCAAGTCTATTGACATCATTTTCTCAGTAGCATGTGTTCACTTCACGTCTCTGTGTCACATTTTGTCAATTCTCACAGTATTTCAAACTTTTTCATTATATTGTATCTGTTATGATGATCTGTAATCAGTAATCTTTTAATGTGATGATTATAATTGTTTGGAGTGTCATGAACTGTGCCCATATAAGATGGCAATTATTTTGGCCTTTTTGAAGTATTTACTTATAACTTTGCTGATTTTCTTTATTGTACATATTTCTTTTCTTTTTTTCTTTTTAGACAGGGTCTCACTCCCTATTCCCCAGGATGGAGTGCAGTGGCCTTATCATAGCTTACTGGAACTTCATACTCCTGGGCTCAAGCATCCTTCTGTCTCAGCTTCCTGAGTAGCTGGGACTACAGGCATGCACCACCACGCCTGGCTAACTTCTTCTATTTTTTTTTTTTTGTACAGACAGGATCTTGCTCTTGCTCAGGCTGGTCTTGAACTCCTAGACTCAAGTAATCCTCCAGCGCTGGTATCCCAAAGTGCTAGGATTACAGGCATGAGCCACCACGCTCAGCCTATTGTACATATTTCTGATTTTAATAACTCTGCTCTTACTCTTCCTTCCTTTTATTGCTATTGGGTTTATACTATTGTTTCCTATTTCTAATTAAAGTTGGAATAAGCCTAGTTCATTAATTTGTAATCTTCTTTATAAATATAAGCTTTTCAGCCTATAAATTTTCCTGTAAGTACCATTTTAGCTGCATCCCACAGTTTTGTTATGTATTTCAATATTGTTTAGTTCTAAGTATTTTCTAATTTCCATTATGTTCCCCTTTTTGACATGAGTTATTTACAAGTGTTATTTTTTTTTAATTTTCAAGTGAATTTTTTTTAGCTATTCATTTGCTGCTGTTATCTAGTTTAATTGCATTATGCCCATTACACATGGTCTGTGTAATACAAATTATTTGGAATTTGCTTAGACTTTGTTTATTGTTCCTTATTTACATGGGAAAGTTGTTATCCTCCAACTGTTGCCGCAGAGTTCAATTAGATTAAGATTTTAATTTTATATTCACATCTTCTATATCTCTACAGATTTTTTTCTTGCTTTATGTATTTATTAGTGCACTATCAGAATGCTTTAGAATCTTCCATTATGAAGATAGATTTATCAGTTTCTCCTTGTGGTTCTATCTGTTCTTGTTTTATTTATTTGGAAGCAATATCATTATGCACATGCAAATTTAGAATTGTTAAATTTTCCTAGTGAATTGAACTTTTATCAATATGTAGTAACCTTTCTTATCTCTGGTAATGCTTTTTGCTTTAAAGCCTATTTAACCAGATAATACTAATAGAGATATGTCAACTTTCTTTTGTTTAGTATCGAACTGACGTATCTTTTCCCATCTTTATGCTTTACTCTTTCTGTTTATTTCTGATTACTTTCTGTTTTATACACAGCATAGAAGTGAATTGTTTTAATTCTGGCAACCTTTTAATTTTAACTGGAGAATTTAGTCAATTTATATTTTTTAAGATCTCTGGTAGATAGAGTTGGACTTTATCCTACTGTTTAATTTGTGTTTTCTATTGGTATTGGTCATGTTCTTTTTGTATTTTTCCCAGCCTGTTCTACTTTTTTGTCTTTTTATGGATTGATTGATTTTCATCCTAAACTTATTCATTGTCCCTCAAAAAATATGGAAGTTACACATCTTGTTTTGTTCTTTTAGTGTTACTTTAGAAATTTTGTTATGTGTATTTATGCTTTCCACCCAAACAATTCAAGGAATTTAGGACTTTAACTACAATTGCACTCTTCTTGACTAAAGGCTATTGTTGTTCAGTACTTTTTTAATATCTGAAATTAGACATTATTATTATCTGTACAGCCAATATTTATTTAGATTTACCCACATGTTAATATGTCCTTTTATCAATTCTGGAAAATTCTGTGTTACCATCTCTTTGACTATTGCCATTAGCCCATTCTGTCTGCTATGAAGAATGGCCAGAGGGCAGGAAGAACTCATGGAAGTAGGTGCAGTATCTAAAGTAGGGTCCTTCACCTGGCATCCCATTCCCAGCAGCGGGACAAGAACCTCAGATGCCAGGAGAGAATCTCAGCTCTGGGCTGTGGGGAACTGATAGTTAATGGTGAGCTCTCAGTTGAAAGGAAATGGGCATATTACGTCAATTGCCAGAGAAGGAAAGATGAGAGAGACTGTTAGGCTGCTGAGAGAAAAAGCAGCCTGGGCCTCCAACATGCCAATTTCTGTCCCTACAAAACTCAACTGTCCTCTGGCACCAGGTCTTGCATGCTCATAAGTGGCCTGTGTGGCTTTGTGCTATAGTCAGACTGGAACTAGACTAGAACACCTGAGACTTACTTTCTGCATCTGTAAGATGGGACAACATCTTCCTGACCAAATTTATGAAACAAAATGCAATGGTAAGAAACAATAATATAAATAAACCATAAATAAGAAGAGACCCTCCCAGCCCCAAACAAAACTAGCCTGTCCACAGACAGCCATGTCATAGGACATGGTGTTCATGGGTAATAGCACATTTTATTTCCTAAAACAGAGAGAACTACCTAGTTTTCCATTATGCCTTTGAGAGGACATTCACCTCCTCTCCCACTTATATCTGTTAGCTAACTTTCTCTCTGTATATACTTGGATATACCAAGTATTCATATTTTGTGAAACTGTAAGTATACGGGATTTTGAAAGAGAGCTAATATTTATTGAATATTTTACAATGCGTGGTCTGCGTTTTACATAGGTGGCTTCACTTATTCCATCCACATAGCAACACAACAACATTGAATTACCTGACGCTCAGAGAATGGTTATGACTTGGAGCTGGAATTTGAGCCCACATCAGTTTGCCCCAAAACCCATCCATATACTTTCCGTCTTGTCACCATCCTAGATGTGCACAATGAGGGCTCACATGGACAAGCCATTAGGAAATGTGGATGATGTCAGTGGCCTAAACAAGACCATGCACTGGGCCTTTGGGGCTACCAGTCACCCTGGGCCTAAAGTCATCATGTCATCCTCACAGCAGAACACTGAATTGAGTAGGGACTTCGGAAAAGAAGGGGCATTGTTCTACATTGATCTTGGGAAAGTTCACAGAATGAGAACAGGTAGATTCTAGAACACAGTAGGCACTTAAATAATGAGTTGAAAACTGTAGGTACCAACAGGGACCAAGTGATACCATAAACGAGTGAAGCAGGCTAGATATGAGTGCACGTTCAGACCCTGGGGGGTGGTGTGTTCATCCAGAGCCCAGAGCCCATGTCCCAGTTCACGGGCAGCCTCAAGGCTGCACCACACTCAGCTCTAGCCAGCTCCTGCCACGTGGGAAAGCAGGCTCACCTTGCTGCTTCTTCCAGATTTTCTAGGGTCCAGAAATCTGGATTTTTGAGTAATATCTCCAGATTTTTTTTTTCATGTTTCCTATCACTAGTCAGAGTCTAGTCTGCAAATCGGCATTAGTCCCACTCTGACTTTCTTCTCCTTTCAAGCTCCTACAGGAGTCGAAATGGTGCCCTGATACCACATGAGCCACAAACAGGCAGGGCATCGAGGGAGGAGGGAAGGCCAGGCCTGTGTTCCTCAGGAGACATGTCATCCCTGGGAAGTATGGTTGTGATCTTTGTTCGCACTGCAGACATCGGCTCAGTACAGCTCTTTCTTACATCACCTGGTATTTTGAGGCCTACAAATATAGACTTGAGAAGGGAATCGAGCTTATGTTGTGTGTGTTTCCTATGATGATTTCTATAAGCATCGTATTTTGAGGACATGGTTCGCAGAGGAAAAAGAGAATTTATGATTCCTTGGAACGTGATAGGACTGTCAAAAATACATGAAGTCAGTTACAGAAGTTGTGCAACTTAAGTCATGGCTCTACTTGTGCTGTCATGGTGTCACATTGCAAATTTTTCACCCAGATGAAAAGTAACCACAGCTTTTTCAGGAAGGTGGTCCTCTGTACATCTGGATCCTTCCTCCTCTCTTATCTCCTGAGGTTCAAGCCCGAGGGAGAAAGCAACTAAGCTAGAAGACAGGTGCAAAGCAAAGACAGGCAACTTTGGAGTCAGACAGTCCTGCTGGGGTAGACTGTTTGATAATTCTTAAATAGTCCCTAAAGGGGGAATGGATCTCCCCACTCCACCTACTTTGGGCTTTGTCAGGCTACTTGCGTTGGCCAACAGAACATGAGAGGACATGACATACACTGTGTCTGAGCAAAAGCTTTCAGCGTGTGGTCTGATCAGCCTCTTGCTCTTTCCCTCTTTTCTGAACATGAGCACTTCCCATATAGGGGACGCTTCTTACACCTGGGCCCTAGGATGAGAAGTTACACGGAGTAGAGTGACATGCCCCATGAGCCCAGGGTAAATGCCCATTGTTTTAAGCCTTGAGATTGGGGAGTTGTTGCTTATACTTCAAAGCTGCCTATTATACCTGGCTTTGCCGCTTCTGGGCTGTGTGATCTTCAGAAAATTGCTTCATTGATTCAATCCCAACATTCATGGATGGTCACCAGGCGATAGGATCTATTTGGACACTGGTGAGCAAGACAATGACCTGCCGTGGGGGAGTGTCAGGGTAGTGGGGGAGACAGCGAGTTCAGGGCTGTGTTAGGGGTCAGTCAGAACAAGGGTCAGGGAGAAGGACCTCTGACTCAGGAAATCAGAGAAGACTTCCTGGAAGTTGTTAGCATGGGAAGTACCCATGGTAATCTTGAAAGACAAGCCAGAAAAAAAGGAATGGAAAAGGTTTTTTTTGTTTGTTTGTTTGTTTGTTTGCAGAAAAATAGCCTAGGCAGAGGCTCAGATGACATTCAGATGGAGGGCTGCTTAGGATGGGGCAGGGACCAGGTGGCCTCTGAGGTCAGGCTCCCTCCCACCCAGCGTCATCCATACGCTGAGCTTAGCGAAGGAAGCGCAGACTCACATCTCAAGTCAACAGTAGTCCCAGGTTTGTGCCTTGGGCTATGTCTAGACACCCAAATGACTACTGTGAATTGCTGTGCCTTAGGAAGTGACCTAGCAGGAAATTGGCGGCTTTCCAGACTGAACAATTTTGGAGGCGCTCTGCTACCATCAGTCCTGGGCACCAGGGCCAGGAGGTAGAGAGGCTCGAGCCTGGGCTGCCGCACCCTCACTGCAGTGGACAAAGAATGGCTGATTCTGAGTGAATAATTGACTTGTGTTTCTGCATTCGTCAGACCAAATGAAGAGTTCCCTCAGCTGAACAGAATGGATCGCCCAAGTTAATCCCAGAGTCTGTCTGGGATAAGTGAAGCATGGTAGAAAAGTAATATGGGAGGTTTGCTGCTGGGAAATATATTGAGTCCAAACAGGAAAGAGATGAGAAAGGGGTAAAATAACAGCCCAGAAGAACAAGGTCCCCAGGCGCTAAATCCTGTCATTAGCTCCCAAACAGGTGCAAGATATTTCATTACCGTCCTGACTATACCCAGTTACACCTTTTTTTCTTTCTTTTTCTTATTTTAAAATTATAACTAAGAGCAGCCATGTTAACTCAGACTAATTTGTCCAACTCCTGCTTCTCTCATACATGACTAACAGCAGTAAGGACACTCAGCTTCCCCTGAGCCTTGAGTGCCTGCCGCCGTGTACCAGGCACTGTTCTAGGCACTGGGGTGGGGGCAGCAGTGACAAAGCAAAGTTTCTATGTCACAGAGTTTGCTTTCTTCTATAGAATCTTTGGATGGCCTCCTTTAAAGTGACATTGGTCCTCACGCCCACCAAGGCGGCACCCCCGGGTTTCTGGAGCTCCTCTGGAGTTGGCTTCATGTGCATCCTCTCATCTGATCCTGAGGATAACTCTGCGAGGTAGCTAGTGTTGATCTCAGAGCAAACACCCTGAAACTGGAGTCAAGGGATTTCTTGCAGTAAAGGGAACAAAACGCTGGTGGGGAGGAGGCACCGTTAACGTGGGCCCTGGGCCCTGGGCCCCCCACATGCTCCCTTGTCTAACACCTTCTGCTCCAGGCTGTGAGGGAAAGTCACAGCCACCTGCCCAGCATGCTTCATAAAGGGTCCCTTCTTAAATCCTGCCACATGAGACAACGTGGATGCACTTTGAGAACACCATGCTAGTGAAGTACACCCATCACAGAAGGACAAATACTGCATGAATCCACTTATTTGAGGTATCAAAATAGTCAAAGTCATAGAAGCAGAAAGTAGAATGGTGGTTGCCAGGGGCTGGGGGGGAGGGGAAATGGGAGCTGCTGTTCAACTGGTATGAAGTTTCAGTTATGCAAGATGAGTAAGTTCTAGAGATCTGCTGCAAAACATTGCCTCGTCGTTGGCAATAATGTACTTGACTCTTACAGATGTGTTCAAGGGTAGATCTCATGCTATCTATTGGTGCAGTAATGATAACAGTAATAAAGTGTCCCTCCTCTTCTCCTGTGGGCTGGAGACGTGGACCAGGAGTCCTGAGTGAGTGGGAGGAAGGAGGAGGAGGGAAGACCACTGGACTTTTCCCCATGTGTGTGGGGTGGGGTTGCTCATTCCTTCAATAGACAAGTCTTTACTGCAGACAACTCCGTGCCAGGTACTCTTCCAGGCACTAGGGGGTCAATGGCAGACTGGACCAACAAGACTTTTTCCTTCTGGGAGATCAGATTCCAGTGGGTGAGGCAACAGTAAACAAACAAACACCCAACAAAGTCATTTCAGACTAAGACAAGGGCTCTGAAGGAAAGAGGGAGTGTTGTGAGGGTACCTTGGCGCTGGGTTTCAGAGACGGTGGCCTCTGTGAGATGGTTGCATTTGAGCTGAGACCTGAGGGATGAGAATAAACCCACTGTGCCAAGAAGTAGGGGAATTATCCCAGGCAGAGGGAACAGCCAATGCGGGGGCCTGGAGGTTAGGGAGGCCTTGTTGGATTCCAAGAACAGAAAAGAGACCTGCGTGGAAGTGTCGTGAGCAAGGAGGGTGTTACAGGATAGGGTTGGGGAAGTGGGCAGGAGCCAGATTATTCCAGGCCTTCAATGCCACGTAAGTGTTTTGGGCTTTATTCTAAGAGCTATGGGAAGCTAAGGAAGGGTTTTAAGCAGGGGTTGAAGGATAAAACATGAGCCCACCCACCCTTTCTGCTTTGGAAACTATCATTCCAGCCGATCAAAGGAGAATGGACAGCAGGGGGCAGGAGGAGAAGCTAAAAGAGCACGTAGGAAGCTGTTGTGAGAGACGATGACCAGGCTCGTGCCAAGGCAGTGGCAGTGCAGGTGAAGGCAGGAGAAAACTGAGATGCATTTTGGAGGTGAAACTGATCCCACTTGGCGACGGATTGGACAGGCCAGGTAAGGATTCCTTGGACTTAGGCCTGAGCAGTTGAGTAATTGAAGGCAATGTTTTGATGACATGGAAACACTGAAGGAAGAACAGATCTGGGGCTCATGGGGACTAGAAACCAGGAGATGCCAACTGGACACCAAGTGGGGACAGTTGTCCACCTGCACCTGGAGCACAGTGTAGAGGCTTCGGAACCACACAGTGTGGCGTGTCTGGGAGAAACGACAGACACAGAGTGGCTGGGCATTGCCAGGAGTCTGAGCAAGGGGGTTTAAGGATGTACAAAGAGTCAAGAAATAAGTTTCTTATTTTTTGCATTTGGTGTTTTTTCTTGAGATAGTCTTGCATCTTCTCACATGGTGGAAGCTGTTTTTCCCCAGAAGGCTGAGGAGTTAAGAGGAGAGGCAGCACTCCATGGCCTCTGTCATCGCTGTATCTCCTTCTTTCCAGGCTGTCCCCAGGACCCAGGAGCTGCAAGACTCCAGGCCATAGAGTGGGAGAAAGTGACATTAGCTGGAGACTAATGCCCTTGTTCCCTGAGTCTAATCCTTCCACTACTGTATAGGAAGAGCATTCAATGAACGAGAAACGTGGACACATCACCGTCAGGTGGAGGAGCCTGACGGCCCAACCCGGGGCCCAGCAAACCATAGCCTAAGGGCCAAGGCCACCTGCCACCTGTCTTTGTAAGTAAACTGGATGGCCCACGGGCACACCCATTCAAGACACAACATGAGAGTTGAGTCAGTGTGACAGGGACTGTTTGTCCCTCAAAGCTGAAAGGGTTATGTGCCCCTTTAACGGAAAATGTTTGCCACCTCCTAGTCCAACCCATTAGAAGTGTGCCTGCAGAACTTGTCATCTCCCTTCCTGTCCTAGACCCACTCCCTGGGCAAAGCTTTTTGTCCTTTCAGCACACTCCAAGTTATAGGAACAACCCTAAGGAAACAGCCTCAAACAAGGTATCCTAGGAACAGCCCCACAGCCAGGTGACCTTGAGGCTGGACGATAGCTTGGGAACGGGAGATCCTCTGGGACCCAACAGTGCTCACCCACCAGGTCATCTCAGTACTGCCCACCCACCCCCAGAAGACAGGGAGCTTCCTTACTCTGCTGTGATGGTGACTGGGACCCATGCTTGAATCAGTCTCTTCCCCTGTGTCTTCCTGCTTCTTTCCCTGCTCTCTCCTGCCCAATTTCCATCTCATGTCAACACCCCCATTAGAGAGAATTTGGCTGGTCTTGTAAGGTAACATTGCTTACTTGTGTAGAGCTTTCTGGCGAGGCCAGGTCAGAGGCCTGTGGCTTACCTGCCCCTCGGCTTAGGTGCCCTCCTGTGGTCCATCAGCTGGGGTCTTGGTGGGAGTGGTCACATAACAGCAGCAGGACATCCTGTGGGAAGGACTCCACTGTCAGGGAGTAATGGGAATACCAGGGTTGGGAGGCTGGGTCTGCTCTGCATTTTCATGATGATTGAGATGGGCACCGTCTCCTTCGGGTGGGTTGGGACAGTACTCAGAGCATCCCATATTCAGAGGGGGAGGTCAGCAAGGCCTGGATGGACAGTACTTGCCCCACATCTGTCATCGGGTAAATGTCTAGTCCCCAGGGACCATGTTTCTGGCCAGAACCTGAGGTAGAGGTGGCTGATCAGGGACTCGTCTTGCATCTGATTTGTTTGGGAAACTGTATCTTCTTCCCCCCACACTTCTCCTGGTTGCTCTCCACAGCATTGCTACCTAACTCAGCTTCTCCACGAAGCTCACAAGCTATTCAGAGAGATCTGTCCTCCTCACTCCCCAAAAATCTTCAGTGAAGCGTGAACAATTCAGTCATTTGCTTCATTCAGACTTTCCAGATGTCTGCTGTTGGGCAAGAGATGCCTGCTTGCTGCTGACGGATGGCGCTTTTTTTTTTACCTTCCACACATGTGTTTGACGTTGTGCAGATGTAGGCATGTGAAAAAGAAGACTGATTTGTTTTATTAATGAACAAATGTTGAAATGACACTCCAGAAACTTTTGGCAAGTCACCCATAATCCCACTGTTCTAATGCAACCACTATTTTTACTTTCACATATTTCCTTCCTGGTTTTGTTCATCTTAGACACATATAAATATAATTGTGAACACAATGTTCCCATCACTTGGTAATCTGATTCTTTTTTTTTTTTTGATTCTTTTATTTATTGTTTCATCATACATATTCTCCTTGTGTTTCCAAACTGTCTTCAAAATTATTGATCTTAATGATTTCCTAACAGTCCTTTGGAATGCATATACCATTTCCTTAGTGATTAAGACTCTTAGTGATTAAGAGTGTGGTCTTTGGTGTTAGCTGGCCTCTTTCAAAACCTAATAGCTCTGTGAACTTGAGCAAGTTAGTAATTTAATCTTCCTGAGCCTCAGTTTTCACATCTATAAATGGAACCAACAGTAATCACTCATAGAGATGTTGTCAGGGTTAAAATGAGATAATATATAGTTGATCCTTGAACGACACGAGTTTACAATGCATGGATGCACTTATATGTGGATTTTCTTCCATCTCTGCCACACCTGAGACAGAAAGACCAGCCCCTCCTCTTCCTCCTCATCCTCAACCTGCTCCACATGAAGACAATGAGGATCTTTATGATGATCCACTTCCATTTAATGAATAGCAAATATACTTTGTCTTCCTTATGATTTTCCCAGTAACATTTTCTTTTCTTTAGTTTACTTTACTGTAAGAACACAGCATATAATACATATACCATACAAAGCATGTGTTAATCGACTCCTTGTCGCCAGTAAGGCTTCTGGTCAACTAGGCTGTTAGTAGTTAAGTTTTGGGGAGTCAAAAGTTATACTCAGATTTTTGACTTTACAGAGGGTTGGTGCCCCCAACTCCTGTATTGTTCAAGGATCAACTGTATATGTGTCGGTCAGGAAAGGCTGTTATGTTGTGGTAACAAACACTCCCCCAAGTCTCAGTGGCTTAAGAAACACAGGTTTATTTCTTCCTCATATTACATGTGCATTGTGGGTTGACTGGTGGTGGGGAGGGGGTGGGGTGGTGTGATTCTGCTCATTAAGGACTCTGCTGACAAAGCAACCATGGGTCACTCCTGTTTACAACTCACTTGACAGAAGTACACAGGCCCCACATGCCAACAAGTGGGAAGAGTGGTATGGTTTTATCTTGTACCCTGAAGAGGGAAAACTAGAAATATTTTATAATTTCCACAACAAAGAATTGTGTAACTGTATGCTGTTATGATTATTTCTACAACATATAATCAAAATGAAATTACACATGTAAATTTCTTAGCTCAGTGTCCCAGGAACATAGGGAGCATTCAGTAACGGTAGACACTATTGTAATTGCTATTATTATTTTTGTTACTGTGTTTTTTCACTTCTTTTTTTTTTGGCTATTATAGGTAATGCTTTGATTAACATCCTTGTGCAGATGTTTCTTGCTTCTACTGAATTCTTTCCTAAGGATGAATCCTCAAAAGTAGTATTAAGTGCCTAAGCTTTGGGGTTAGGAAGAGGAAGATGCAAATTCTTACTTACTGCAAAAAACAGACTTACTGGGTAAGGAACCAAGGCCAGAAGTTCTACTTGTGGTGGTTAAAAACTTCGAATTTATATTTTTAGTTATCAAGCAGAGGTAGTGAATTTTTTGTTTCTTATGTCATGTCACACCCTGTACAACTACAGTTTAATTTCTGTCTTATGATAGTGTAGAAAAACTACTCTCTGTGCCTGACTTGTGTGTGATCTTGACCTTCCTGAATTCTTCTTAGTCAAATGCACCTGAGGTGTGTCACCTGGTGATGTCATTCACACGAGCTGAAGCAGAGTTGAAGTAAGTGCCTTTGTCATGACAGTAACAGTGTGCACATTTTACACGGCATGTGTTGTCATGGGCTAGCTCCAGACCCAGGGTCCAGCCTGAGGCCCCAGGTTAGAACTTGTGTAGTTTTCCTTTCAGTAGCTTTGCTTCTGACTTGGGACAAGCTACTTACCAGTTTCGTACCTTTATTTATTCCTTGATAACAAAAAAATACAGTCATATCTTGGCATCTAATAGGAGTAGCATAAACTTGATATTCCTTCTCTTGCACAGAGGCAAAATATCTTTACGGTTTTTGCTAAGCACAGTCATATTGGAAAGAAGATGTTTGTGGATTTGTCTATTAAATATTTAGATCAGTGGTTCGCAACTCTCAATGTGTATCAGCATCACCTGGGGGAACTTAAAAACACTGGAGTCTGAATCCCACACTGAGGGACCCTGATTTAATTGGGCTGGATTTTTAAAAGCTCCCCAGGTGATTCAACAAAGTTTGACAACTGTTGACTAGACCAGTGGTTCCCAAACCTGAGCACGCTGCAGGATTCCCTAGAGGGCTTGTTAAAACCCGGAATGCTGGAACCCACCTCCAGAGTTTCTGATCCAGTGTTCAGTAGTTGTGGGGTGGAGCCTGCTAGCAATTTGCATTTCTGACAAGTTCCCCGGTGATGCTGCTGTTGCTGGTCTGGGGTCTACACACCGAGAGCCACTGACCGATGCCACCACTCGCCCTCTGCGTCTTCCCTGCCCTAAAGGGTTTTCAAAGGGAAAATGGGGGCAAGCCCTTTAAAGGCAGGAGAAGGGACAGAATGTCCTTAGTGTCTTCCCCGGACCTGAGAACAGTGGAGCTCTTTCCTGAGACGCTGTCACTACAGGCAGAGCCTCAGAAGGACAGCCTCGTCCACAGCTTTTTTTTTTTTTTTTTTTTTTTAAGAGCTAGCAGCCAGCTGAAGCACTCAGCCTGGGCTCGGCTCAGCGAGCGTGTGCCACCAGCCCTCCCGTGAACTGGAGACATCAGTCTCTCTCCTTCCATTACCTCCATTAGCACGGTTATTTGTGGCAATTCCTCTTCCTGGCTGCTTGGGATACAAAGTGCTGACTGTTAGGCTGCGCATGATGTCTGAAACTCCCGGGCCTGAGGAGGCATCTGATGGTCTCTGACCCGGGAGACCAGAGCAGCGTGGGGCAGGGCTGGGGGAACATGACGCGGCAGCACCCAGGTGGGGCATGGGCAGAGGAGGGGGCTGGCCAGAGTCACTCTGGGCCAAAATATCCCAAACGAAGCCAACTGGCCTGAAGATACCTGAGCAATCTGAGGACAAAGCAGGGGATTTTTTTTCTCTATTATTATCCGGATAAATGTGGTTATGAGGAGGTGGTGTGGGGGGGTGGGGAGCCGTGGGGAAAGGATAGGGCTAGAAATATAATGGTTTTGCATACCGTCTGAATGACTGGCGTGCACGTTCTACGGCATGGCCAAGGGATAATTTAATCACCCTGAGTTTACAGAGGGAACGGCTCAGTCCTACAGACCTTCTGCTTTGGCAGATAAAAGCTTCTCGGAATTAACAACAACAAAGGCAGTAGTAATAGCTCACACACAGCGCTGACGCTGCGCCAGGCACTGGGGTAAGCGCCTCACGTATATTGACTCATTTTATCCTCACATCACCTTTACAAGGTCTGGACTAACATTATTCCCATTGTATAGTCGAGTAAACTGAGGCACAGGGAGGTGAAGTGACTTGCTTAGGGTCACACAACCAATCAGGATTTGAACCCAGGCACTTTGGGCTCAGAGTCTGTGCTGTCAGGCCTGCAGGGGTTGCATGTGGGGACCCTGGCACTGGCTCAGGATGTGGAGCCCGAGTTCGGTCCAGATCTGTGAGTAGCTTCTGTGGGCGGTAAGTGGGGGCACGGCTCCTTCCCAGCCCAATCATTATTAGGTCAAGTGTGTTGCATGAATATCATTCTCTCCTAGGATTATTTCTCTCCCTGAAGGCTCCTCATGCAAAGTGGTGCCTGGTCTACTTTAGGCAAGAGAGCAGATCTTTTGCATGAGCAGGCAGAGTCAACTTCACTGTCTTCCCCTTCTGTGCGCAGCCTCTGCACCCACTGGATGCTCTCGTGATGCCCCCAAACACCCCCAGCATCATGCCCTCCTAGACATACCTCCCTCTCCCATTTCAGAAGCAGCCTCTCCTGATATTACAGGTACCCCGTAACTACCCTCAAATAAATCTAATGGTTATATCACTAAAGGGAGAAAACAGTCCACTTATTTTTTTCTCCCAAATGTCCAACCACTTCAAGCACAAACTCGCTCTCCCCCTGCCCATCACTCTTTCCTTCTCTCTTCTCACTAGTCATCATTTTTTTCCACCTAGGGAATACAGGAGGGAAAAAAATGGACCAGGAGTTGGTCAAGCCAAAGTCTGGCCCAGCCCTGACATCCACTAACCATGAACTGTTGACAGTTTTGGCAGTATTGTTAGTGGTTACAAGCAATGATCTCTGGCATCAGGCACACCTGGGTTCAAATCCTCGCTCTGCCGATTTTGGACCTGTGGCAGGTGGCTGAATTTGTCTGTATCTGGGACAATAATTCTGATCTCGTAGGGTTACTGAGAGAACTAAATGACTATAAGCCACTAAAGTGCTTAGCACACTATCTGGCACAGAGAGCAAGAATTCAATTAGTGGTAATTACGGTCACTGCTTTTGTGATTGCTCCCCACCCTGACTCAGTTTCCTCGGGGGGGGGGTGGACTGCTGGGTTTCTGAGGGCCCTCCAAGCTCCAACATCCTCTGACTCATTGGCATCCTTCTTGTTTCAGGTTTTTTATTAGATTTTCACGACTGACTCATCTTTCTCCATCTCTTTCCCTTATCATCACCCTCCATGAAAAATGCTCTCTCCTTCCCTTTTGTGCTCAGGCCATCGCCCCATCATCTCTGCCCTAGGGGGTTAAATAATCCAAGCCAGCCAGCCCCTTGCACACCACTGCCACTTGGAGTCGGATTCTGCTGGATTTATAAGGCACCGGAGGAGTAGGTAGTCGATATGAATAACCATTACATTGGGGAGGGCTTTTTCTTCTCCCTCTGACTGATGACAGCTAAATTACTGCTAAATATAGGCCCTGAATTTGCATGAATCTGCAGCTTGCCACAGCCAGGCTGGGGGTTTTATTGACAGCTGAGGCACTGGAGGCAGGCAGGCACCTGCTCCGGTACACCTCTTCCAGAGGAAGCATGGAGTCAGGCGACGCGCGCCCCTCCCTCACCTTCTCTCTGAGAAACTCGCTCTTCTCTCCAAGCCTCCGGCCCTGTTGGTGCCCAGGAAAGAGCCTGGGCTGTGGGTTTGAATCCTAGATCTGCCATCTAGCTTTGTGACCTGGATCAAATCACTTAACCACTCCCTATCCCTTACCCAGCCTCAGTTTCCCCACTAGTACAATGGGACTAATAATAGCTAACTGTTATCTCATATAAGGAGATGTTTTGAGGAAGGCTTATCCAAGTTTCTATCTTGTCATACCAGCATTTTTTTTTTCTTTTGTCCTTAGGTTATTGCTTCAAAATCCCAAAATGGCAGCTCCAGGCATCAAATCACATCACAATTGAATTCAAGGCAGAAAAGGGAGGCAGCTTTCTTTGTCACTTCCCTTTTCATCAAGGAGCATAATCCTGCATAGAAGCAACCGAGAGACTTCCCCTCATAGCTCATAGCAACAACAACAACAGAAATATCCATTGGGTACTTACTAGTGACAGGCGTCTTTCTATATAGTTTTCATGGGCTAACTTAATACTTACGACAACCCCAAGAAACAGGTGCTATTTCTAAGATGCAGAAGAGATTAAAACAACTTTCCTTACTCATCAGGTAACTGTCAAGCTGAGATCTGAACCCAGAGAGCTTGGCTGTAGAGCTCAGGTTCTGTAATTGGAGCTAGAATGATGTTTATGTTCACTCGTTCGGCCTTGGACTGTGACTGGTGAAAGATGAGAGCCCGGGACTGCTGAAGGCACCTGCCTTCCTGAGCACGTTAGACTTAGTACGAAAACCAAATTGGTTTTCTGTAAACTGAGGCAGAAGGGGCAATGGCTTGGAGTAGAGACCAGAGTTGTCTGCATCTGTCCCACTCCCTCCTGTGGTTGTCAAGGGTTAAAAGACAGAATGCCCGTGTCTCAGTCTGCTCAGGCTGCATAGCACGATACCAGAGACTGGGTGGCTTAAACGGCAGAATTTATTTCTTATGGGCTGGACAGGGTAGGTTTCATTTGGAGGCCTCTTCTCTTGGCCTGTAGATGGCTGGCATCTTGCAGTGTGTTCACATGGCCACTTCTTTGCATGGAGAGAAAGAGAAAGAGAAAGCTCGAGATCTCTGGCACCTCTTTTTATAAGGATGGTAATCCCATTATGGGGGCTCCACCCTCATGGCCTCAACTAACCCTAATTACCTCCTAAAGGCCCGATCTCCAAACACCATCACATTGGGGGTTAGGGCTTCCACATATGAATTTTGGAGGGGAAGGATCACAATGCAGTCATAGCAGTCCCTAAGTGCCTTTTCCAAAGTGTCTGGTAAATGACAGCTCCCCTGTTCTTCTCCTAGAATTATTGATTCAATTTGTTATTTGGGACATGTAGTATGAGACTAACCTTAAGACACTACAATCTAGTTGGGGAGAGGAGACAAGAAATGGTTGGGTCATGACTCACAGTGGCTGTTCAGAGATGTGCCAGATGGGACTCCTATTGGTCATGGCAGCCAATCTACTGAACTTCCAGATCCATCCTGGACTGACACAGAGCAGGGCAGACCCCTGGGAACTAAGACAGGCTTTTGGACCTCTCAGGTGAGACCATTTGGGGATAGAAAAACCTCAGTTGGCAGAACCAGTTTTGGAGAAAGATGATTTTCTGTGGCCAGGGACAGCTGGACTACACGTAGATGAGGCTCAGGCTTAAAGCCTGTGACATCAGCAGCAGATACGGCAATCGGGGGAGGTGGTAGTGGGCGGAGACAAAGTGCACTATGGTATCAGACCTGCCAGTCTCCACCTCCAGGGTCTCAATGGTCAGAGCTGGGGGTGGGCTGATACTTGAGTGAAGATGGGCAGAGGGATGACACCATTGCAAAGTTTGCAAAAAATATTGCCAAAGGAAGAGCATTGGCATTAAGAATCAATGGCTTAGAGGTGCCAGTCGCCACATGGAGGGCGGCAGAGTGAGGGTGGAGACGTGTGCCAGCCACCTGAGCCGGTGCAGCCACCTGCGGGAGAAACCAGAGAGAACACCTGCCAGAGCCAAGTCCAGATCGGCACTGAGGAGAGTGGTTGGTGTGGTCATCGAAATCCCATCTAAAAGGCCATAAAACAAGATGCCCCTATGGTGCCACTGGGGAGCCAAGTCAGGACAAGTGACAACAGGCATGGTTGTCCAGTGATGCAGCTCCCAAATGGAGCCAGGTCTGACCTCTCTCCATCATTGCTAACTGGCAATATTGGGCAACGACCAAATTTCTCCAAATCTCATTTTTTTTTTCCCATCTGGCTAATGAAAGCAGGGACGGTGGTTGAGGATGACAGGAGATACGTATGCAAGGTGACCAGAAGTGTCTGGCACACAGGAGGAGGGAGGATGTGAGCTCTGTCTTTTGCAAGGTAATGGCAATGTGCATAGAGACAGGCTGCCCCTGCCTTACAGGTCCTCCTGCCAATGACAGCCGCTACCTGAGGCTTTGGGGATGAAAGACCAGCGCTGGGCAGAACATCACCCTGGGAGAAGCGCTTTGAAACCCTCCTTGATGGATGATGAATCAACGGTCAGCTTCATTTCAGAGGCAGGTCTTCTAATCCCAACTTTTCATCTCCTTGTCTGTGTCTCTTAGGCCTCTTTGGGGAGGTCTTGGCCCCTTTGTTTTTCATGATTAACCCAGAGAGGGTTTCTTTGAGGTTCTACCCTCACTTCCCAGATGACCTGGGCTGACCCTGGGGCTGGAATTCTAGTGGCCTTTCAGTGGGTTTTTTGCAGTGCTCACTTCTGCAAGTCCCCCCAGCCCCCTCCCTGGGCATTCCTGGTCTGTGCCAGCCCTGACCTCCCCCAGAACCTAACAGCAAGAGGTTTTGTCCTGGAAACGACAGTAGGTGAGGAATAGTCTTGACTGCTCTTTGCAGAGCAAAAACAGAGACATATCTGTTGGAGATTAGGGAGGCTACCGGGACTTCCCCTCCCAGATCCCTCGGCTGGGTTGTGTTTTTCTACCCACCTCTTCCCCATGTAATCCTCCAAGGGCCTCAGGGTGTCCTGCTTTCTGTCTCAGTCTTCTACTTAATACTCCTCGCCCTAATGAGCCCAGTTTAGTTTTCCTCCTGGAATTCCAGGAAAGGCCTGGCTCTGGGTCTCAGCCTCCCCCTGTCCCTACCCTGTACTTCAGGAACCTCTTTCCCTGCTCAGCCTGCCAGCAGCACTGATTCCTCTTGGACTGTGAACGGATGGAGTAGATCTGCCTTCGCCCTCTTAGAGCTGGGAACCTGTCACCATGGCTGGCTTCCCTTGACAGTCGTTCTGTCTGCAGTTGCATCCCTGCTAGCTCCATCCTCGTGTCTCTGGATGTGTCTACCATCTCCCCAGCATGGCTGGCAGCCAACCAGTGCCTGCTCTGCTGTGTGAGCATGGGAGATAAGAGGCTGGAAGCATGAACTTTAGGACTTCAAATTTGGATATAAAATATTGTGTCCAAAGCTTTCTCCAAGGGGTCCCTGACCCACCAGAATGTTACAGCCCAGTGGGCAAGTGTCCTTCTCAATGTTCCTTGTCATGCATTGCCCTTTTTAGTTAAAGGTAGGACTGTGTCTTGTTCGTCTTTGTATCAATTGTTCCTAGCCCAGCATCCAACACATGGTAGGTGCTTGTTGAATATTCGTTTGGTGAAGAAATGATCAATGAATGAATGTACTAAGATGTGGTGCATCCCGAATCCAGGGGAGAAATTAGGAACTTCCTCTCGAAGTCCCCTGGAAGATGAACATGCTTCACTGCGCAGACACTTCCAGCTATGGGGAAGTCCCTTTTTCCTAAGACAACTTATTACATTGCTTTTCCTGTACAGAGCTGTGCCTGTCCTTCCTCAACTTCCACCCTCTGGGTCAAGCTTTGGCTTGGGAGATTGCCCAGGATTCACTTCCCCTCTTGGGCCCTTAGAGAGACTACTCGCCTCAGATGTGCAGCTGTCACCTTCTCAGCATCTGCCAACACCAGTGACATTTGCTGTCCTCAGCCAGACCCCTCCCAAGACAGGTGAGGGGGGTAGTCCCCACCCTCCGTGAGATTAACCCACTACAAGTTTCTGTTCCCAGAATGGACCATAATTCTTTTGACAGAACAAAGAGTATCCGAACAAAAGAGAGCTTTAGAGCTCGTATAAACTCATCACCTTAATTTACGGACAAGAAGACCAATGCCCAGAGAGAAGAATATGCTCTGGAGCTCACGCACCTGCAACCAGAACCCAGCTCTCTGGCTCCCAGCCCCAGGCTGCTCTTGCTGTGCTCTGGAGCCTCCTTCCTGAAGCTCCCAGCATGACACACGAGGGTGACAGTCCTGCACTTCCTGATAGGCTCCAATATACACTCCCCCTGGATTGTCAGATTTCCCTGCATCTCCCAGTGGCTGGGGCTCCTTCCTGCTTTGCTGCAGTGTGGAAGGGCCTGGAGGGCCACCCTTAACCCTCGGTGTGTGAGCTCCGGGCTGGCCAATTGCCAGGCATGCCAACTTCTCACGCAGTGTAGGGTGGGGTTTAAGAGCATGGTCCCTGGAGTCAGACTGCCTGTGGCTCAAATCTTGATTCTGGCACTTCCTAGCTGTGTGATCTTGGGCAAACTACTTGTCTGTGCCCCAGCTTCTTAATCTATGAAATGAGATAAGTTAGTACCTAAGTCATTAGGGCAGTCGGAAGCTTAAATGAGGGTAAAGCGTTTAACCCCGTGTGTTAGGTAAGTGCTAGCTCCTATGACGGCTGACTCCCTTTCTGATTTCCCTGTACTCACTGGGGCCAGCTCATCTGAACCAATGACCACCTCTACAGCGACCTGGGCCCAGGTAACCTTCTGTGGCACAAGGGATTGTCCCTGGCATATGTGAAGGGAAGCTCACAGGACTCCCTGTTTCTGTGTTTTTCCCCTAGCCATTAGACCACTACGGAAGGATTTCCCATTTCCAAAGACACTTAGTGTCCAATGATGCTTCTGACAAACCCGTCTGAGAAGGCTCCTTCTGCTGGGCAGTGTAGTACAGTGGTTAGAGTCAGAATGGGCTCTGGGCCTGACTCCCTAGATGCACATCTCAGCTCCACCACTTTCTAGACATAAAGTGACTTTGCTTCTCTTTGACTCAGTTTCCTTATTAGCAAAGGAGTGGGGAGGATGATAGTACCTGCCCTGAACACTGTGTGAAAATTAAATAACACATGAGAAGGATGATGTTTGATGTTAGTATATCATTGTTAGTGGTGATGTTAGTTAGGATTTATTGAGCACTTAGTGTGTGCCAGCCACTGTTTCAAGTGCTTTTAGATATATTAATTCATTTAATCTTCACAACAACCTTATGAAATAGATACAAATTTTATCCTCTTTTGCCAGTGAAAAAACTAAGGTATGGAGAAGTTGAACAACTTGCTTGTGACTAAGATTTGCAGCCAGGTGCTCATATACTTATTCAGCACTCGACACAGTGGGGTGTCACACACGGTAGCAGTGGCTACAGAAGCTCTCTGATTGGTATTAGAATTTGCGATGTATCTCAAACAGACATGAGTCTGCCTGGAGCCATCTTTCTCCAGAAAGACTGAGCCAGCACTGGGAATACAGATCAGATGGAGAAAGAATGGGAGAGACAGGAACCCTTGGCAGAGAGCAACTGCTCAATTTACCATGCACTAGCCTCTGACCATGTGCCCGAGTTTGCAGCCCAGGGGCAAAACAGCTGCTGCTACCATTTCCCAGGGAGCACTTGGCAAAAGGATTCTGCGATGGAGATTTGGAGTGGTTTAATTATAACCGTGGCCTAAATTGATGTTGGGGGTGAGGAGAGCAGGGTCCTAGACAGGAGGGAGAAAGGATCTTGGATACTGTGACATAGCCTCAGCTCCTCTGGGCTAGCCTCTGACCCATAGGACACACATGGGGTTCCCTGATTTACCCTGAGACCCACTTGGCATATCTTGGGCTCCAATCTATCAGCATTCACAACCAATCTCAGATCTTCTGGCCTTTCCTGAAATGAAGTCAATCCATCTTTCTAGCCCTCAGCCTTCTGGGAGCTTGGCCAAGCAAGATCTATATTCTGACTGCTAAACTCACTCTGAGTAGCTCAGAAAACTGCCAGACCACCCTGCATGTGTCTAAGCACAACTTGGGTCAAGGAAGCAGGTTCTGTCTTTTGCTGTTACTACCAATCCTATGAGACTAGCTCCATGCCCAGTACACAGTGGGTATGAAGGTACCACCGTGCCCAGCACATAGTGCCCAGCACAATAAATATGTTACTGCTGTTGCAGGAATGTCAGATGGGCAGGAAGAGAAAAAAAAACCTGGTTTGACACAATAATCAAAAATAGGTAGTTCATGAGGAAATGGTGCTGGTGGTAGTCATGGAGAGGTGTCCCTCCCAGTCAGCTAGGTATATGATCACAACTCCAAGAAGCAGTGCCCAAAACCCTTGGCACCCTTGACCCTGTGGTCCATGCATATAGCACTCAGGACTCACAGCCCTGCTCAGTTTCCCAGCAGGTAGCAAGGGCTCAGGATTGAAGAGTTCTGCACTCCAGGCAGGCAGTGCTCTGCACTCTGGATAGACAGCCATCTGCACTCTAGGCACAGGGCTCCAGGGAGCAGCACCTGACTCACCAGGTGTAGTTCTAAATGCTCCATGAAGCTGTGCATGTGCGAGACGATGGCGCTGGCTATTCCATACAGACCGTACTGCACACATCAGGGGCAGTTGATAAGGAAGACATTCATCCTGGGAATGGGTGTCTGGCCTCAGTCTGTGAGTCCACAGACAGCTGTCAGAGTCTGTCCAGAATAGAGAAGCCCCGCCCCGTCCTTGCAGGGGGCCTAGTTCTAGGCTCTGGACCACTGCGTTGGGAGAAGGGCCATACCTGAAGACCCTCACATTTCAGGAGTGGGTCTTCCCTCCTTTAGAGTTAAGCTAGGGCTGGTCTGCAGTGGGACGGAGAGAGCCTTATTACGGTATACCTTTTGTAGCAACAATTTTTCTTCTAGAAATACTCTATGCATATATAATCCTTTTTTGCATCAATGATGGAACATTGCTTTTAAAAAAATGTATGTATATATCTTGTCTGTCTTAGCTGTCTTATCTTTTTTCACGGCTGCCTAACTTTCCATTATATAATGTCCCATAATTTATCTAACTAGTTCTCCATTGATTGACATTTAAATTATTTCCTGCCTTTTGCTATTACTACTGATCCTATAATCGTACATATCTTTGGCAATGCATGAGCATATCTGAAAGGTAAGTTCCTAGAAGACAGACTGCTGGGTGAAAATCTATGCATCATTTTAACATTTCTTTGAGAGGGGAACAAGGTGCCTTTATGGAAGGAATGGTGGACATATAAAAGGAAAACATGGTGGGTGTTTTGGCACAGCTTATGGGAAGGTTAAACATAACCCAAGTATGCACACGCTGCACAGGGAAGCCACTCCCATGATTTTGAGGAAGCCAGCCTGGGGCTTAGCTCTCACGGTCATTGTTTCCCAGGGTGTGCTTGTCAAAAACTACTCTACCACACCATGTTCCTGGGCCTCCATCTTCTGGAAGTTGGTTTCATTGTAACTCCATTCTTCGATGGATTACATCTATTCATTCAGGTAATGGGTCTCAGAGAATTCACAAAGTGAAGGTCATTTTTGTCAGTGGCTGGTTTGTGCAATTTCAGTAATGACCAGTTCACACTTTTATTCAAGTGGAATGCACCCTGCATTCAATCCCCTCCCGTTTGCCATGGGCTGCTTTCTGGTGTTCTAAAGGAAGATTGGCCACCTTGTTGGTTCTGCAGCTGAACTCATGTCCCGCTATGTTTTCTCTCCTATGGGATTTGACGAGAGAACAGTTGGCAGAGTTATCCAAGCCACATCATCTCAATCAAAGTGGTGAATCCAAATAGGGGCAGAAGAGGTCAAACTATCACCCTTTCCTGACGATATGATGTTATATCTAGAAAACTCCAAAGAATCTGCCAAGAGACTACTGGAACTGATAAATAAATTCAGCAAAGTCTCAGATTACAAAATCAATGTACACAAATCAGTAGCATTCATATATGCCAACAACAGTCAAGCTGAGAACCAAATCAAAGACTCAATACCATTCACAACAGCAACAAAGAAAATAAAATACCTAGGAATATATTTAACTAAGGAGGTGAAAGACCTCTACAGGGAGAACTATGAAACACTGAGGAACGAAATAGCAGAGGACATAAACAGATGGAAAACCATACCATGCTCATGGGTCTGCAGAATCAATATTGTTAAAAATCTCTGTACTACCCAAAGTGATCTATAGATTCAATGGAATCCCTATTAAAATACCAACATCATTTTTTCAACATCTAGAAAAAATAATTCTATGCTTCATATGGAACCAGAAAAGACCCAGTGTAGCCAAAGCAACCTTAGGCAAAAAAGAACAAATTGTAAGGCATCAATTTATCAAATTTTAAACTATACTACAAGGCTATAGTAACCAAAACAGCATGGTACTGGCACAAGAACAGAGACATTGACCATGGATCAGAACAGAGAACCCAGATATAAAACCATTCTCTTATTGCCATATGATTTTTGACAAAGCAGACAAAAACATATACTGGGGAAAAGAATCCGTGTTCAATAAACGGTGCTGGGAAAACTGGATAGCGACATGCAGAAGACAAAAACAGGATCTGCACCTCTCACCACTTACAAAAATTAATTCACAATGGATAACAGACTTAAACATAAAGGCGTGAAACAATAAGAATTCTAGAAGAAAGTGCTGGAAAAACCCTTATAGACATTGGCCTAGGCAAATAATTTATGAAGAAGATCCCAAAAGCAATGACAGCAACAACAAAAATAAGTAAATGGGATCCCAGTTGAAAATATTCTGCACAGCCAAGGAAACTATCATGAGAGCAAACAGAACAGGAGAAAATATTTATATGTTACATATCTGATAAAGGGCTGATAACCAGAATCTATATAGAACTCAGGCAAATCAGCAAGAAAAAATTTAAAAACCCCATTAAAGAGTGGGTAAAGGACATGAACAGAAACTTTTCAGAAGAAGATAGACTAATGGCTAAGAAACACATGAAACAATGGTCAACATCTCTAATCATCAGGAAAATGCAAATCAAAACCACCATGAGGTATCATTTAACTCCAATGAGAATGGCTTTTATCAAAAAGTCTCAAAACAACAAATTTGGTATTGATTCAGAGAGATAGAAACACTCACACACTGCTGGTGGGACTGCAAACTAGTACAACCTCTATGGAAAGTAATATAGAGATACCTCAAAGAACTAAAAGTTAAATTAGCATTTGATCCAGCAAGCCCACGACAGGGCATTTACACAAAGGAAAAACAGACATTCTATAAATAAGACATCTGTGCTTGAATGTTTATAGTAGCACAATTCACAATTGCAAAGATGTGGAAAGAACCCAAGTGCACATCAATACATGAGTGGATTAATAAAATGTGGTATATGTATACCATGGAGTTCTACTCAGCCACAAAAAACAGTGGTGATCTAGCACTTCTTGTATTGTCCTGGATAGAGCTGGAGCCCATTCTTCTCAGTGAATAATCTATCACAAGAATGGAAGAACAAGCACCACATGTACTCACCATCAAATTGGTACTAATTGACCAACACTTATGTGCACATATGGAAGTAACATTCATCGGGTGTCAGGAAGGTGGGAGGAGGGAGGAGGAGATGGGTAAATTCACACCTAATAGGTGTGGTGCACACTGTCTAGGGGATGGGCATGCTTGTAGCTGTAACTTGGGTCGTGCAAAGGCAATTTATATGAACAAAGTGTTTGTACCCCTGTAATATTCTGGAAAAAAAAGTGGTGAGACATGGACAGTGGATGCAGGAGACATTGCTCCAGGCTGATCGGGGGTTGAGGGAGGTCTTTGTTACTGGTGGCAGTTCAAGGGCTATGTGGGACCCTGACAGGTGGCTGAGGAGAGGTGGATGTGGGGCGCTGACGGGCCAGCCAGAGTGAGCACTGATTCAGCCCACGCACTGAGCATCTGGCCCACTCTTCTCATTTTGATAGATGTTACCAAATTCCCCAGCAAAGAGCCTGCACTAATTTACGTTTCCACTGACAGTACATGACAGTGCCTATCTCTCCACCCCTGTGCCAGCACTGCGTCTTATCAAAATTTTGAATTTTACCAACCTAATAGATAAAAATGATATCTCATTTAAAATGTGCATTTCTTTAATTATAAAAGGCAGTTTAGGTCAAAGGATATATAATTACAGTTAGATAGGAGAAATAAATTTCAGGAGTTCTATTGTACAGTAAGATGACTATAATGATCACATATTTTACTCTTGAAAAATGTATAGAGAGTGGATGTTAAATGCTCTCATCACAAAAATGATGAGTATGTGAAGTGATGCATTTGTTAATTATCTATATTCAACCATTGCATGATGTATATGTACTTCCAAACATTGTGTTGTACACAATAAAGACAAAGAATGTTATCTGTCAATTTTTAAGAAATAAAACTTCAAAATGAAGAAATATATCAATAGCCATTTGCAAGTCTTTTTCTCTGAGTTTTCTGTTTGGTTTGGTTTTGGGTTTTGCCCATTTTTTTTCTGTTGGGTTGTCATTTTTTTATTGATTTACAAGAGTTTTTAATATGTTATGTAAACCAGACCTTTGTCATATGAGTTGAAGATGAGTTTTTCCCAGTTTCTTAGTTGACTATTGAGTTTGTTTATAGTACTTTTTGAAGTTCAGAAAATTTAATTTTTCTACTGAAATGAACCAATTCTTTACTTTTTCAGTTTAGAGTTTATGTCTTGCTTAGAAAGGCTGTCTCCACGCCATAGTCATAAAAAAATTCTTCCACGTCTCTTTCTAGTACTTTTATGGGCTTATTTTTTATGTTGAAATCCTTGCTCCATCTGGAATTTGCTTTGGTGTGAGAAGTGAAGAGGAGATCCAGCTTCACTTTTTTCCAGATGGCAAGTTGGTTGTCTCAACACCCCTTGTTGAATAATAATCCTTTTTGCCTAAGTGATGTGAAATATCGTATTTGTCATATACTAAATTCCTGCGTGTTCTTGGATTCCTATCTGGACTCCAATTTCCTTTACTGTACTGGCTTGTCTTAGTATCAAACAGTTTTAAGTATTATAGATTTTTATAATATTTTGACATCTGGCAAGGCTTGTCATTTTTCTTTATTCTTGAACTCTAGAATTTTTTTGGCTAGTTTGTTTTTTTCATGTAGACTTTACAGCAGCTCCTCCATTCCTCCTAACCCCCCACATCCCACAGGTATGTTCACCTGGATTGCATTGCCTCATGAGTGTCTCTTTCCCAGGGAGAGAGCAGAGTATCCCTGGGCTAAGAGGCCCTTTGGGTGGGTAGAGGTCCGTACTCAAGCTTGGAAAACAGTACAGTCAGCCCAAGTTTTTGGCAGAGACCTCACCTCCCAACCTTTCCCCAAGTCTGATCTTCTATAGGAGAAAGGGTTTAATAGTAACATAAGTTTAGAATATCTTGGGTTTAAAAAAAGCTCAATGGTTTTTTCTTGATCATCCATTCAGCAGATATGAACAGGTCCTTGCCATGTACCAACTGTCGTGTGCAGCTCCAGGAATACCACGGGGGAGAAATCAGATGCAGTCCTGGGTCTCACGAAGCCGATGATCTAGCTGGGGAGAAAAACATCAACCCCAGTGCAATACGCACTGTCTGGGGAAGGGACACCCTTGAAGCTCCAACTCGGGGGGGGGGGATGGGGGGGCATGGGCAATATACATAACCTTAACTTATACATACATATACATATATGTATATATACATATATACATAACCATAACCTTAACCATAACCCATAATATGCTGAAATAAAAAAGAAAAGAAAAGAAAAACATCAACCCAAACAAATTCCAAATATGCATTTACTCGGGCTTGTGATTTTTCAGTGCCAGGAAGGTACGAGGAGAAAGACTAGCCGGGGTAAGGACCTAACCTCTGGGGTGAGGGGAGGTCTGTTGAGCTTTCGCTACACACTTACCAGTGAAAACCTTTAAGGCACAGCATTTCCCAGACTTCCTGGCAATGGAGCTCTTTTCAGGTGGCCTTTCTGCACCCATGTCTGCAGGATGCTCTTTGGAAATTGCTAACATTTTCGCTCCCACTCACAAGGTCTGTAACCCAGATCTGTCTCATATGAGTCAGGTGTCCTCAGAGAGGTGGCTTGATCTCTCTGAGCCTCATTTTTCTAATGTAAGAAATGGTGTATTCATTTTCTAGGGCTACCATAACAAATTACCAGAAACTGGGTGGCCTAAAAACGACAGAAATTCACTCTCTCTCAGTTCTGGGGGTGTCAGGAGGGCCACACTCCTGCTGAAGGCTGTAGGGGAGGATCCTTCTCGCCTCCTCCAGCTTCTGTGGGCTCCAGCTGGTCCTCGGCTTGTGGCTGTGTCACTCAGTCCCCGCCTCCATCTTCGTATGGCTGCCTCTTCTCTCCCCGTGTCTTCTCCTCTCCTGCCTTTTATAAGGACACCTGTCTTTGGATTTAGGTCCCCCAGGATAATCCAAGGGGACCTAAATCTTGAGATCCTCAACTTAATTACATCTGCAAAGACCCATTTTCCAAATAACATCACACTGACAGGTTCTGGGGCATAACTTTGGTGGGGTGGGGTGGGGCCACAATCCCATCACTCCGAATGGGAGTCATAGAACTCGTTTCCTAGAGTTGCTGTGAGGGTCCACGAAGCCAGGTATGGGACGCTGCCTGCCTCAGAGTGGGCGGATGTTTTCATTTATTTATTTTTATTTCAAAATTTTTACAGGGGTCCAAGAGTTTGGGTCACATCTATTGCATTTGCACCACATGTAGGAGACTGAAACAGGACTCACACCTCTCACCACTCACGAAGATCACCTCACAATGGATAACAGACTTAAACCTAAGGCAGGAAACCATAAGAATTCTAGAAGAGAATGTTGGAGAAACTCTTATAGACATTGGCCTAGATAAAGAATTTACGAAGATGACCCCAAAAGCAATCACAGCATCAACAAAAATAAATAAATGAGACCTGATAAAATTAAAAAGCTTCTGCACAGCCAAAGAGAGGGCTGTGTTAAATGCTACTTTTACTCCCTGCTTCTCCAGCAACCGCAGGAGGGTTTAGCACTAGGAATTCACAGTGAAGTAGGAGGCGCCAAGGGGTTTCTTCTCCCACCCTATGTCCACAGGAGAGAATTTCACTTTAGATGCAGAATCAGGGGAGGGAAATACTCCTCCTCTTTTGCTCAGGGCTTCCCCTTTGGGAGTCCTGCACCCCTGCAGGAGTCATTTCCTACGTTTCCTCCCGGAGCGTCCTGGCCAGCCGCCCCTCTGCAGGCTCAGTCATCTCCAGCCTCGACCTGTGCTTGTTGAGTCATCAGTGCGGATGTTTCTGGGAACTGAGGAATGGGGAGCCTGAGCCATCTTCTTCTCCTCTGGTAGCTCTCGGGGGACTCCCATCTTCCAAGAGCACCTGGATGCTTTTCTGCTGTGCTGCAAAACAAATACAACCTCTCCAACCTCTTCCCTCCTCTGACTTTCCTTGTTGAGATGTGCTTGTCAAGCCGATGTGGAGGGTCCATGAGTTAGACATTGTTCAGGGGGAAAGAAACAAGCATACAGGGAAGCGGCCTAAAGGCCCCCGTGCTTCCTGGGTGTGTCTGTGTCCTTGTCTCTCATTCTGATTTCTCCCAGCTCCCGGCCTCCACAAAGGCAGGCCCTGTGCCTCAGACCCCATCCCCTTCTGCACCTCCCTCTCTGGTCGCCATGCCCTTCCTCCCGTGGTGCTCTGTAACCCCCTCATAATGACAAATCGATGGCAATTGCTTACATGCAGCTGTTCAGTCCTGGGACTGTTGAGAGAGAACTTAATGTCCAGAGAAGTCCCTAAGGAGACACACGCTGCTTGAATTATGTAAAGGTGAGCAGAGAAGGGTAAATTTCATATGCAGAAATCCTTTATGGCATTAAAATTTCATGGGAAAAACTGAACCCTTGGACTCATATTTCTGGTCAAAGCTTATCTTCTTTCACTCAGCACACATTTATTAAACTCTTATTATGTATAAGACCGCAGTCTAGGTGCTATAGGGGGAAAAATACATTAATTAATCAGTTTCAAACCTTTCCTATGGGCTCCCCTATCCTCTCGTGCATACACCCTGGAAGAGCAGGCTACCCTGAGATAAAACTACATCCAGATGGGCATCATTCCACCCATCTAGCCATCGCTCCCCCAGTGCATTTATTGAGTACTTGCTGTGAGCTAGGTTATGTGACAGGCACCAGAAGTACTGAACTAGGTGCAGGGCAAGACATCTGTTGAAATGACGAGGTGATCAAGTTTTTTAAATCACTTTTTAAAAATAGATATATAATAGTTGTTCATATTTGGGGGGTACATGTGATATTTTGATACTCGTATACAATGTGTAATGAATGAATCAGAGTAATTGGGATATCCTTCACCTCAAAGATTTATCTTCTGGCTACTTTGAAATATATAATAAATCATACATAGCAATAATAAATTATTGTTAACTATAATTTCCCTACTAGAACTTATTTCTTCTATCTAACTGTATTTTTGTACCCCTTAACAACTTCTCTTCACCACTCCCCTTCCTTCCCCTCCTCTGGTAACCACCAATCTACTTTCTACTTCCATAAGGTTCACTTTTTTAGCTGCCACGTATGAGTGAGAACATGTGATATTAATATTTGTCTTTCTGTACCTGGCTTACTTCATTTAACGTAATGACATAGGGTTCAATTCATGTTGTACCAAATGACAAGATTCCATTTTTTTGTGGCTGAATAATATTCTATTGTGTATATATACCACATTGTCTTTATCTATTCATCTGTTGGTGGACACTTAGGTTGATTCCATATCTTGGCTGTTGTGAATAGTGCTGCATAAACACTATTTCTCCATACTATTCTCCATAATGGTTGTACTACTTTACATTCCCACCAGCACTGCACCAGTGTTTCTCTTTCTTTGCATCCTCACCAGCATTTGTTATTATTTGTAATTTTGATAATAGTCATTCTAACAAGGTGAGATGATATCTCATTGTGGTTTTGACTTGCATTTCCCTGATGATTAATGATGTTGAGTATTTTTTCATATACTTGTTCACCATTTGTATGTCTTCTTTTTTGAGAAACGTCTATTCAGGTCTTTTGCCCATTTTTAAATTGGATTGTTTATGTTTTTGCTATTGGGTTGTTTGAATTCCTCATGTATTCTGGTTCTTAATCCCCTACTGGATGGATAGTTTGAAAATATTTTCTCCTATCCTGAAGATTGTCTCTTCACTTTGTTGATTGTTTCCTTTGCTGCGCAGAAGTTTTTTAGCTTGATGTGATCTCATTTACCTGTTTTTGTTTTTGTTGCTTGTGCTGTTGAGGTCTTACCCCAAAAATATTTACCCAGACCAATGTCCCGAAGCATTTCCCTAATGTTTTCTTTTAGTGGTTTCACAGCTTCAGGTCTTACATATAAGTCTTTAATCTATTTTGAGTTAATTTTTGTGTATGGTGAAAGATGGAGTTATGGTTTCATTCTTCTGCATATGGATATCCAGTTTCCCCAGCACCATTTATTTATTTATTTAATCATTTAAAAAATTTTTTTATAGATTTAGGGGATACAAGTGCAATTTTGTTCATGGATATATCATGTAATGGTGAAGTCTGGGCTTTTAGTGTAGCCATCACTCGAATAGTATACATTGTACCCATCAAGTAACTTCTCATACCTCACCTTCCTCCCACTCTTCTCAGGCTCCAAAGTCTATTATTGTACTCTCTATGCCCAAGTGTACACATTATGTAGCTCCCATTTATAAGTGATAGCATGTGATATTTGACTTTCTGTTTCTAAAGTCTTTCACTTCAGATAATGGTTTACAGTTCCATCCATGTTGCTAAATGATTTCATCCCTTTTTATTGCTGAGTAATAATCCAATATATATATATATACACATATATATATTCACTACATTTTCTTTATTCTTATGGGAACTCTATATCTCTGCTATCATGAATAGTGCTGTGATGAACATACGAGTGCAGGTATCTTTTTGATATGATTTCTTTTCCTTTGGGTATATGCCCAGTAGTGGGATGGCTGGATCACATGGTAGTTCTATTTTTAGTTCTTTGAGAAATCTCCATACTGTTTTCCATAGAGGTTGTACTAATTTACACTCCTGTCAAAAGTATATAAGTGTTCCCTTTTCTCCACATCTTTGCCAACATCTGTTATTTTATTTTATTTTATTTTTTTGGAGACAAAATCTCCACTCTGTCACCCAGGCTAGAGTGCAGTGGCGTCATCATAACTCACTGCAAACTCAAGCTCCTAGGGTCCAATGATCCTTCTGCCTCAACCTCCTGAGTAGCTGGGATTACAGGCATGCACCACTTTGCCCAGCTAATTTTTCTATTTTTAGTAGAGACGGGGTCTTGCTCTTGTTGAGGCTGGTCTTAAACTCCTGACGTCAAGCTATTCTCCTGCCTTGGCCTCCCAGAGTGCTAGCATTACAGGAGTGAGCAACCGCACCTGGCCAACATCTGTTATTTTTTGACTTTTTAATAATAGCCATTCTGACTGGTGTAAGATAGTATGTCACTGTGGTTTTAATTTGCATTTCTCTGGTAACTGAGGATGTTGAACATTTTTTATATGCTTGTTGTCCATTTGTATGTCTTCTTTTGAAAAATGTCTATTTATGTACTTTGCCCACTTTTTAATGGAGTTATTATTTTTTGGTTCTTGTTGAGTTGAGTTCCTTGTGGATTCTAGACATTAGTCCTTTGTCAGATGCATAGCTTATAAATATTTTCTCCCATTCTGCAGTTGTCTATTCACTCTTATTTCTTTTGCTGTGCTTTTTAGTTTAATTAAATTCCATTTGTCTATTTTTGTTTTTGTTGCATTTGTTTTTGAGGTCATAGTCATAAATTCTTTGCTTAGGCCAATGTCTACAAGAGTTTTTCCTAGATTTTCTTCTAATATTTTTATAGTTTCAAGTCTTACATTTAAGTATTTAATCCCTCTTGAGTTAACTTTTGTATATAAATTTTTGTGAGAAATAGGGGTCCAGTTTCTTTCTTCTGCTTGTGGCAATCCAATTTTCCCAACACTACTTATTGAATAGGGTGTTCTTTCTCCAGTGTATGTTTTCATTGATTTTGTTGAATATCAATTGGTTGTAGTTATGTGGCTTTATTTCTGGGTTCTCTATTCTATTCCATTGATCTATGTGTCTATTTGTATACCAGTATCATGTTGTTTTGGTTACTACAGCCTTGTAGTGTAATGTACCACAATCACATTACAGGTAATGTGATACCTCCAGCTTTGTTCTTTTTGCATAGGATTGCTTTGGCTATTCAGGCTCTTTTTTAGGTTCCATATGAATTTTAGGATTATTTTTTATAATTCTGTGCAAAATGATGTTGGTATATTTTGACAGGAATTGCATTGAGTCTATAGATTGCTTTGGGAAATATGGTCATTTTGATTATATTGATTCCTCCAATCCATGATCATGGGATGTTTTTCCATTTGTTTGTGTGTTCTACAATTTCTTTAATCAGCATTTTGTAGTTTTCCTTGTAGAGACTTTTACCTCCTTTGTTAAATATATATTTTATTATTATATTTATATAATATATATTTATAAAATATATACATTTTAGTTATTATGTTTAAATATATTCCTAGGTATTTTATTATTTTTTGTAGCTATTGTAAGTGAGATTGACCTTTATTTGGTTCTCATCTTGATCATTACTGATGTATAAAAATGCTATTGATTTTTGTACATTGATTTTGTATCCTGAAACTTTACTGAATCATTTGTCAAATCTAGGAGTCCTTTGGCTGAGTCTTTAGGGGTTTCTAGGTATAAGATCATGTCATCAACAAAAAAGAGATTATTTGACTTTCTCTTTTCCAATTTGGATGCTTTTTATTTCTTTCTCTTGCCTGGTTGCTCTGGCTGGGACTTCCAGTACTATGTTATATGGAAATGGTGAAAGTGACTATCTTTGCCTTCTTCCAGTTCATAGGGGGGAAGCTTTCAACTTCTCCCCATTCAGTAGGATGTTGGCTGTGGGTTGTCATATATGCCAGCAGCGTTTGTTAAAGAGGCTGTCCTTTCCATAAGTGCATGGACTTATTTCTGGGTTCTCTATCATGTTCCATTGGTCTGTGCATCTGTTTTTGTGCCAGTATCATGCTGTTTTGGTTCCTATAGCTTTGCAGTACAATTTGAAATCAGGTAGTGTGATGCCTCCAGCTTTGTTTCTTTTACTCAGGAATACTTGTGCTATTTGGGGTCGTTACTAGTTTCATATGAATTTTAGGATATTTTTTTAAATTTCTGTGAAAAATGCCATTGGTATTTTGATAGGGATTGTATCGAATCTACACATTGCTTCGGGTAGCATGGATGGATCAAGCTTTTTAAGGATGGTCTTGTAAAGGAGATACCTTTTAAGCTGGATCTTGAAGGGCAAGCACAATTTGGGCAGGATGTCTATGTGCATGTAAAATACAAGAAAGGTGAAGCCTCTCATCCATTTCCTTTTCTCCGAAGAATTTATGTGCATTCCCAGGGCAACATTAATTCCGGCTCCCTCAGGAAGCTCAGCCTTACAAGCTTTCCCCTCCCCTGGCTGTCCTTTCTGCTCTGCATCGACCATGCCGCAGTGTTAACCTCTTATTCTTGATTTCCAGGGGAGTCACCAATACAGAGCATTTGGGTGTGGGTAGCCCTGGGTCCCTCCACCTTTCCTGGCCACGCACCCCTCCCCCAACTCGCATGTGTAAAGACAGGTAGGCTCCCTGAAGCAGTGCCCGCCACACCCCCACCCCACGTGGGTCTCAGCAAAGAGAGAGCCGTGTGAAAAGTCATCTTGCTATTGCTGGAAACAGAAGCCCCACAAAGAAGGGGATTTGCCTGTCTTTCTCACTGCTATATTCCTGAGACCTAGAATGGGGCCTAGAACAGCGTCTGGCACACAGTAGGGACTCGAGAACTGTTTGTTGAATTTATTGAATGAATTACTCCAAACCCCAAACCCCTTACAACTCATAAACCAGAGACAAAGCAGGGTGGTGGGGGCAAGGAGCATAACTACAGTAGCAGCAATAGCCAGGATGTAAAGCTCTGGCTTTATCTCCTCATATTTAGAACAAAACCCGAAGTTCTCCCCATGGTCTAGACACTCCCTTTGACAAATGCCACTCCAGCCACACCGGCCTTCTCCAGACTGCCCTGACCTCGCCCAGCACGTTGCTGCTCCAGGACCTGTTGCAGAGGCTGTCCCTCTGCCCAAATCGTGCTTGCCCACCACCTGACCCACCTTCCCCGTGCCTCACTCCCTCACCTCCTTCAGGTCTCTGCTCAAATGTCATCTCCCGACCACCATCCCTTATTTTTCTGATTATATGTAGCAAATATTCCCTGCCCTTATCATAAATATTATTTACATATTGTCTCTTCCCTTGGAGAATAGCAGCTCCTGAAGCGGGGGCTTTGTCATTTTTGTTCACTGCTGTATTCTCAATGCGTGGGACCGTGCTCAGCACACAGAGGCCACCCATATAAATTTGCCATTGAATGAATGGAAATGAATGGACAGGGACCCTGCCACAAAGCTGTTGATGGGGGCAGAACACAGGAGAGGCCTGAAGGAAGAGTCAGAGAGGTCATTACCAGAACAGCTTCCAGAACAAGTGCCATGAGGGAGGAGAGGAATGATAGATGAAGGCTTGGCAATCAGTCAAGCCCTAGAGAGGCAGATCAATTAGACCATGAGAATTGTCAAGGATGTGGGAAGGTATACAAGGCCTCTGCTGGTCCATGCTGTGCCCTTGTGTCAGGGAGATAAATGGTGTCCCTTTCTCTAGGTGTGTGTAGCCTTGTGCAGGGTGCTGCATGTGAGTGGGGTGGGGCCTAGATTTTGGTTGACACCCATTCCCTACAGGCAGGTGATTTTATGCAGGGTGCACCTTGCATAACCCTATGTTATAACATCAGATTGTAGCTCCATCAAGGTCCTGTTGGGGACAAATCTGAGTGTCCACCATGTTATTTCTCTCTTGTTCAGTTTGGGTAAAAAATAATAACCATCCTGAGTTTCAGCTTGGAGACAAGTCTAGCCCAAAGTCACATGGCTACTAAAGGGTAGAATTAGGATTTGAATTCGATTTTACTTGGACAACTTAGTGCACAGACTTGCATCATCCCCTGGGTATTCAGAGTGCAGCCTGAGGCCAGCTGTGTCAGCATCACCTGGGAGTTTTTATGAGATGCAGATTTCCAGGCTCTGCCTCAGACCCAGTGACTCAGAATCTGCATGTTGACAAGATGCCCAGGTGACTTCTGAACACATTGATGTTTGAGAAACACGACACTCTCCTACTCTTGGGTTTCATGCTCTTCTCTCTATTACTTTTCTTCTGAACTTGGGGTTGGGTCACCTCTACTTTGTTCACATGGCCTGTCACCAAATGTTGTCCATAGGGTCAGCCAGCCTGGGGCTCTAGGAAGAGCACTGGACATTTAGTTGTGCTTCAATAGCTATATGATGTTGGACGAATGTTTCACTGCTAAGAGTATAGGCTTTCTAATCCAGGGGATAAGAAAGGAATAATGACCCAGCACTCTGTGGGGCTCACATGACATGATGGATGGGAAAGTGCCTTGTCAATTGTGAAATTCTATGCAAACGCAAAGGGTTATTGCTCCCACATAGTGTAATATAAAGACCCCTGACATAGACCACTTATCTCTAGAATGCTACTTCAGCAAAGTAAAAGGAGGGAGAAGACGAATGATCTGGGGTCAGTGGATTCCAATTAGCAGTCTGGAATAGACGCAGGAACCCACAGACTCATTAAACTTACGTGGCAACTAGCTGGCACCTAACAGGGCTTTGATGGTGGAGTTGACTCCAATCTGGAGAAATTAAGAAGGGGAAAGGCGGGTGAAGTTTAGGTAGGTCGTTTTCCAGGGTAGAAAGCCTCTGGGGGACCGTGTGTGGTGAGTGAGTGGGAGGAGAGGAAGGGTCCCACAGATAAACCACCTGCGCTCCAGCATCGTAGGAGACACCTTCAGGGAACATCTTCCATGCCCAGCCACCGCCTGGCTGTGGCCCCTTCCATCTTGCATCCAGATATTCTGTGCCCTGCAGAAGTGGTCAGTAGTGTTGGAGCCACATGGTTGGTCAAGAGCTTGGGGGATGCAATTTTTTAGGAAAAAGTGGCTCAGACCACAGTGGAGCTCTTGGGGATTAGGCAGAGACCAGAGAGGGAGATGGGTGGCTGGCTGGGTGCCCCTGACATCACCCCTCCACCTCCGTCAGAAGGCTGGACACAGGAAGTGCTCAGGAAATTCCCAGAGAATGGATAAGTGAATGAATGGATGGAGGCCTTTGCCCTTAGGAATTCTCTGTCTCAACAGGACCTGCCCTAAAGCTCACCCATCTCTTCGGCTCCCATTCTCCTTTATCCTGCTCTATTTGTCTCTCTCTTTTTTGTCCAGAGCACTCATCCTCCCTTAACACACTACATAAGTTAATTTGCTTATCATTCACTCTCTGTTCCCCCTCCCCCAGAAAGCAAGCGCACTGGAGCATGGGTCTTTATTTGCTTTATCCACAGGCACCTCCCTGAAACAGTGCTTGGCCCATAGGAGATGCTTCACATGTATTTGCTGAATCAAACTGAATTAAATGAATTAGAGAGAGTGGCAGTGTATAACTTAAATTCTTGTCTGGTTTTGCCACCAAATCATTGTGTGACTAGGGTTCCAGCCTTCACCTTTTTGTGCCTCGGTTTCCCCATGTATACAGGGAAGAGGTTGGATCTATCTCTAAGGGTACTATCAGCTCTAATTCTGTGGCTCTGCCTCTGTGACAGTTGTCTTTCAGGATGGCTTTGGAAGACCATTTGCATAAAGTAGTGAAGAGAGTCCTATAGAAGAAATGAACAGATGTGGGTGGGAATCCTTGCTCTGACACTTCTTAAGTACTGAGACTTTGGGTGAGACATTTGTCTTCTATTCCATATATTATGCTCCTAGCACAGTGCCTGGCTTGCCTTAGGAGTTGACTAAATGTTAGCTTCTCCCTCCTCTCCCCATCTGGGCTTGCATGCTTTGTGCCAAATGAGCCTCAGCGCATGCAGTCATGTAGCAATGGCCTGAACAAACTTTGAAAGCTATAAAGTCATCCCCAAATGTAAAGGGTTATTACGGTTACACACATACCCAATCCCCGGCCTCCCTATGCATGGATGAAATTGGCACCATACTTGCTATTTATACCAAAACCATCTCATGATTCACCGGCCTTCCTGCTCATCAGAAACGTTGCACCTGACAGACAAAATTCACATTGGGTTTATCAAAGTCTAATTAAAACTCAATCATCATGTCTAACATGTTGCCTTATTATTTTGGCTTAATTAGGGTGATGAGAGGGGGCTGAAAGCAGCAATTCCAGCAGTGCCGTGATACAACATCTGGAGAGGAATGGGGCTTAGCCAGATGAGCAATTAAGTTGAACTACGCGCATGTAGCACTCCACACACATAGCGAGGATCTTTGCATCTGACAGCTGTCTGGCCAGCCCCTCCTCAGCTCAGGCTTTGTGGAAGCCGGACCAATATGCTGCCTTCTCTACCTCCTGAAGTATCCAAACTGGTCAGAGCCTTTAGCAAAGCCACCACTGTGGAGGATATCCAGCTGCCATGGTTATCAGTCACAGGGAGAAGGGAAGTGGGAGTGCTTGGTGACAAGAGAAGATGAATTCTCCCTTGGGTCTCGGATTTGGTCAGCTGTGGTCAAGATGCTGATGTGGATCATGCCAGAAAAACACAGTCCTCCTTGAAACATTATCACCCATCTCTTCAGTTATGAATAACCTAAAATTGAGCACTTCTCCCTCTGCTCCCAGAAACAGGCAGGGTGCCTGGCGCAAGTGTTCAAATCACCTTAAAAAATGCTCAGCAGTATCAAGGCTGCAAACTGATCAGTGAGGCTTATTATAAGAGTTAAGGTAGGCTGGCTGCTGCTACGAGTAGATCCCTTGGCTTCCAAGGATCCTGCTCCTGGCTTTCATACTCTCATGTAATTCTCTTCACTCTTGTGTAAAAGCTCTTCAGTACAGGCTGGACCTAATGATTTATTTCTAATGAATTTGGTGTGGCCGAAGGAAGGGATGTCACTTTTGAGATTAGGTTATGGAAGACAGTGAGACCATTTTAACCATTTTAAAGTGTGCTGTTCAGTGGCATGAAATATACTCATATTTGTGTACAACCATCACCACCATCCATCTCCAGAGCTTTTTCCATTTTGAAAACTGACATACAGGAATTTTTTAAGAGCCAAGGCTAGAAGTGGTACACATCACTTGCTCTCATATTTCAATGGCTAGAACTTAGTCTATGGCTATACCTAAATGTAGGGGAGACTGGGAAATGTAGTCTGGCTGTGTACCCAAGAAGTAAACATGTATTTTTGGTGAGAAGCTATTAGTCCTTGTCACACTTATGTACAACAGCATCTACATTCCAAAATAATGCTAAGCCATCATTGCAATGCAAACACCATTAACTCAAGGACAAAGTAACCCACAGTTCCCCATGACTATGCTGGCTCCAAGGTCCCTCCCTGGTGTGCTCTTAACTTTAGAATCAAGGGCTTTTAAAAGAAATCTCTTAAAAGGTAGATGGCCAAAGATTCCCTGATGCTTCTCTGAGAAACTTTGCAAAATGCATTTTGGACATGTTGTATCTCCATGTCAGCATTTGCTCCTTACACACTTTGTAATGTTTTTTTTTTTTTTTTTAATTCCTTGGGGGTATTTGGTAGAACCCAGGATTCTGTTCTCTAAAGACTCTCCTCTCCTGAGGCAGCTTCCTTCAGCACTGTCTCATCATGTCAGAGGTGCCTGAAGTGGAATTGATGGCCTCAGACCATATGACACCTTCCTTGCCCCAGCCAGACAACTGGGGCTTTGTACAGAAGCCCCACCCATCCTAGAGAAGGCTGGTTTTCATTGTCAAAGGCAGAGTACCCTCTGGGGGCCATCTGGATCTTGCATTGCTTGAGATATGGACAGGGTGTCCAGTTCCATTCCTTAAATCTCTCCTTTCTAGCATGTTTTAGAGTCTGTTTCATGATAAAGCATCTACCCATGAAATAAAGAAGAAAAAGCAGAAAGCCTGTGATCTCTTGCAGTCTCTCTTCAAGCCCACGTATATGGGTTTAGGGTGAGTGGTTTTGCAAATTCTCTGCTGTGAAAAGTTCATTTTCAAACCCAACTGCCTTAGAAATTGCCAAATGGACTGAAATTTGCATTTCTATGAGTAGCTGGTATTCTGAGCAGTTTTAGATACTCGGGCTCTACTTAGCTGACCTTGAGCTGTATCATGGTGATAACCGAGCAGCCACTCTTTTGGTCTCTCTGTTGGCTCATGGTACCTGGCTGGGTGAAGTGAATGTAGCACCCCCTGGCCCCATTCCCGGGGCCAGAGTTCCTGCCTTCAGAGGGTTCATAGGCTAAGGAGGGAGATATAATTTCAACATAACGCAGTGGGAGTAGGGTGGAAGTGTGCAGGAGATGTCACAGTGGCAGAGAGGAGGGTCCTCTAATCCATTTTGGGGGGAAGGAGGGAAAGTCTGAGAAATTTCTTAAGAACACAATATTCAAGTAGAGTTATAAAGGATAAGTAGGAGATTAGCCAGAAAGAGTGGAGTATAGAATACGTAAGGAAGAGAAGTCAACATAGAGACAGGAGAACATGGCACATGCTTGGAACTACAAATAGTGGGGAAAGCAGTACAGTGGTGACAAAATGGGCTCTGGAGTCTGACAGACCAGGGTTCAAATCCTAGATCCAACAGTTTCTACTGTGTGATTGTGGTCATGCCATCAGCCTCTCTCGGCCTCAGTTTTCTCATCTGTGAGATAGGGTCATGAAAAAAACCTAATACATAGAACAGTTGAGAGGATGAAGAGAAATATGTGTAGCATTGTGTCTAGACCAAATAAAAAAGCTGAATAAATACTGTTGTCCAGTAGGCAAGTGTAAACGTGAGTCTAACCTTAAGAAGTCTGATCTATGCTAGAGACATAGTCTAGGAAATCACCAATCTATAGGTGACCACTGAGGGCATAAGAAGGAGTGAAACTGTCTCAGCTAGCTTCTGCTGCATGGCAAATCGGCCCCAGACTCCGTGACTTAAAGCAACCACGTGTTATTTTTCATGACTGCTTAAGTTCTAGGATCTGGGCTAGGCTTGGCTGATCTTAGACAGGTTTTCTCATATGTCTGTGGTCAGTGGGCAGGCTGGCCGAGGCTGGCTGATCTGAGATGGCCTCGCTCACCAGCTGCTTGGTCGGTCATTGGCTGGGGTGACTGGACCATAGGACTGTCACCCAGCCCAGGCTTGCTCACAGCGCACTGAGGCCCAGGCTGGGAGCTGGCATGATGCTGCTTTGCCATATTCTATCAGCCAAAGTAAGTCCAGGCTGGCCCAGATGCAAGAGGTAGATACCTAGACTCCACCTCTTGACAGGAACAGTTACGAAGTTACATTACAAAGAACATCGGCATAGGGGAGGTAGAGAATTGGGACCATCTGAAAATAATCTACCATGGAACCTGCCCAAGATTAGAGTCTAGGAGGGAAAGAGAAGAAAGCCCAGCTCACAACTCTGTCATTCAAGGCCAAGAAGAGGAAGACCGGGTAGTAGCCTAAGAGATTTTGAGAAAACCAGGAGAGTGTGGTGTCACAGAAGTCAATGGGAAGACAGAGTTTCTAGAAGGGAGAAATAATTAACAGCATCAAGGCTGCTGAGAATCCAAGGGGCACAGTGCTGCAGTGTGACCGTCACATCCCAAATGAAGGTCAGTGGTGACCATGGTGAGGGCAGGTTCACGGTGAAAGCAGACTATGGCGGTTCGTGGCAAGAACTGGAGGCTGAGGTGGGAGGATCGCTTGAGGTCAGGAGTTCGAGACCAGCCTGAGCAAGAGTGAGACCCCCATCTCTACTAAAAATAGAAAGAAATGATCTGGACAGCAAAAAATATATATAGAAAAAAAAAATTAGCTGGGCATGGTGGCGCATGCCTGTAGTCCCAGCTACTCGGAAGGCTGAGGCAGTAGGATTGCTTAAGCCCAGGAGTTTGAGGTTGCTGTGAGCTAGGCTGATGCCACGGCACTCACTCTAGCCTGGGCAACAGAGCGAGACTCTGTCTCAAAAAAAAAAAAAAAATGCATTGGCAATATTCTTGGAAAGCTTTGATGAGAAGAAAGGAGACAGATTTGGTAGTGACTTGTTAGGGGTAGAAGGAAGAATAGTTTCTATTTTTTTTTAAAGATAGGGGAGACCTGAGCAAGTTCAATGCTGTTAGGAGGAGCTGGTGGAGAGATGGTTGAACAATATAGGGAAGAAAGGAGTCATAGAAGAACATTGCAAAAAGGTGGGAGGGATCTGGGCTCAAGTATCACTTTGTTGAGAAGACATGTAGCTGGAAAGCAGTAAGAAGGAACAGCTTTAGACTCAAGTAAGTTCACAGGTGGATGGAAGAAAGTTGAGGCAGTTCCCCTTTCCGACAGCTTCTATTTGCTCTGTGAAGCAGGAGTGATTTCACCTGCTCAGAGAGAAGGGGAGGAAGCTGCACTGAAGAGAGGGTTAAAACTCTGCAACAGCCACGGTGGAGAAGAGAGAGAGCTGACAAGGGAAATAGAGAAGGATTGCCAGGCAGCGTTGAGGGTCCATTTGAAGTCGGAGACCATAAATTCAGAGTGGCACCGCTGATTTATAGTGACACCAATCTGTGTGGGTTTCCAGCAGTGCTTAGCAACGAGAGATGAGCAATAATTGGATTCATCCAAAGTTGGTGTTTTTCCAGAAGTTGGATTGGGGGAGTGTTGGGGCAAGGGTACTGGTGAGAGAGAGACTGAGATGATAAGAAATGTCATCTGAGCTGGATAGGGAAGGAAGTGAAGACAGGAAGGGCTGATAGACAGAGGAGAATGAATGCTGGTGTCATGGGGCCAGCAAGGGAGCATCTCAAGTTCATTGCTAAGGAGAGAACGTGCACCGTGCTTCATACAGACTGTGCTCCTCAATTGTCGCCACACTTTGGTGACTTCCACAGTGTACTTCCTATCCAGCTCTCTGCACCCCCATTCCCCTAACAATTCACAGCCCACAGAGAGTTGGGGGATCAGTAGAAGATAGGACCATGGTGCCCCCATAGCTTCCTTCCACAGATGTTCAGCAAATGACACCAGCATCCCCTCAATTGCCCAAGCCAAAATCTTTGGGGTCCTCCTCAAAATCTTTGGGGTCCTCTGTTTCCCTCACTCTCCTTCACCAAAGCCATCACTAAATGTGGGGAGACCTTACTGGTTGCTTCGTCCTTGGCCTCGTCTTCACACAATGTAGATAGACTGCTCTTTTAGGAACATAAATCACATCATATGCAGTCACTCCTCTGCTTAAAATCCTTCAGAGTTCCCACTGCTTTTAAAATAAAACCACATTCCTTACCACTGAGTTCAGGTGGAGGAATCATGTAGAAAGGTCCCGGGCTGGGAGGGCACAGAGCAAATGCAAAGCACTGAACAGCCAGTGTGGGCTGGAGAGGGAGGCATGGGGGGGGTGTCCAGTGAGGTGGAGGCGTCAGGGAGGGACTGGACCACCCAGGCCTCAGCGGAGATCATGGCAAGGAGTTGGGGAGAGTCACATTTTGAAAAGGCCACTCTGGCTGCAGTGTGGAGATCAGACAGGCGACAAGACAGACTGCAGTCAGACCAGTTGTGAGGACATTGTAATAGTCCAGGCAGGACTAGATGGCGGCTGAGACTAGCTGGCCTTGGAGATGGAGAAAAGCAAATGGATTTGAGAGATATTTTAGGAGGTAAAAAGAAAGGCTCGGAATACCCTTTCTACCCCCTGCTCCTATATTTCCTGGCTAACGCCTACCAATTATTCTGAGGTCAACGTCTGCCTTCTCAGGGTGTCTTGCCCTGACATTCCAGACTAGGTTATATGGAAGCCCGACAAAGATTTATGGAACTGATAAGATAGAGAAGAGTCTCGTGGAGATGGAAAAGACTTGAGTGTGTACATGGACTAGGGGAAGAGCTCTGGTAGAGAGAGAGAGACTGAAGATATCAAGGAGAAGAGGTAATTGGTGGAGTGGGGTTCCCAAGGAGGAAAGGGGCATGCACTCTGCAACATGGTGGAGGGACTGGTCCGGATCACAGGAAACATCTAGTCCTGCACTGCTACTGGGCTGGGTTACACTGGGGAAAAGCAATCCCACGCCGAGGCTAGACCAGGGGTTACCAGCTCTTCCTAGCATGAAGCCCCATTTTTGGAACCTCAAAATATTTCCTGGGTTCTAAATAGATTCTTGTTATCAGTCCTTTATCTGATGTGTAGTATGTGAAGATTTTTTCCCATTCTGTAGGTTGTCTGTTTATTCTCATGACTGTTTCTTTGGCCGTGCAGAAGCTTTTTAATTTAATCAGGTCCCATTCATTTATTTTTGTTGTTGCTGTGATTGCCTTAGGGGTCTTCTTCATAAATTCTTTGCCTAGGCCAATGTCTGTAAGAGTCTTTCCTACATTCTCTTCTAGAATTCTAATCATTTCACACCTAAGGTTTAAGTCTGTTATCCACTGTGATTTGATTTTTGTGAGAGGTGAAATCTGTGGGTCCTATTTCAGTCTTCTACATGTGGCTATCCAATTTTCCCAGCACCATTTATTGAATAAGGATTCTTGTCCGCAGAGTATGTTTTTGTCTGCTTTGTCAAAGATTAGATGGCTATATGAGGATGGTTTTATATTTGGATTTTCTGTTCTGTTCCACTGGTCTGTGTCCCTGCACTTGTGCCAATACCAAGCAGTTTTAAGAACCACAGCCTTGTAGTATAGTTTGAAGTCTGGCAAATTAATACCTCCCATTTGGTTTTTATTGCTTAAAATTGCTTTTGCTATATGGGGTCTTCTCTGATTCCATACAAAGTGTATAATTATTTTTTCTATATCTCTGAAAAATGATGTTGGTAATGTAATAGGGATTCCATTGAATCTGTAGATCACTTTGGGTAGTATAGACATTTTAACAATGTTTATTCTTCCGATCCACGAGCATGGTACAGTTTTCCACCTATTTACATGCTCTGCAATTTCCTTTCTCAGTGTTTCGTAGTTCTCCCTATAGAGGTCCTTTACCTCTTTAGTTAAATATATTCCTAGGTATTTTATTTTCTTTGTTGCTATTTTGAAGGGTATTGAGTCCTTAATTTGGTTCTCCGATTGACTGTTATTGGCATATATGAATGCCTCTGATTTGTGTGTATTGATTTTGTAACCTGAGACTTTACTGAATTCATTGATCAATTCCAGGAGTCTCTTGGGGTTTTCCAGATATAACATCATATCATCAGCAAAGAGTGAGAGTCTGATCTCTTCTTTCCCTATTTGGACTCCCTTGATTCTGCTCTCTTGCCTGATAGCTCTTGCAAGGACTTCCAATACTATGTTGAAAAGTAATGGGGACAGTGGGCAGCCTTGTCTGGTTCCAGTTCTAAGTGGGAATGCTTTAAATTTTTCCCCATTCAGTTTGATGTTGGCTGTATCAAAAAGTGGGCAAACGACATGAATAGAAATTTTTCAAAAGAAGATATAAGAATGGGCTAACAAACATATGAAAAAATGCTCAATATCCCTAATCATCAGGGAAATGCAAATCAAAACCACAATGAGATATCACTTAACTCCAGTGAGAATGGCCTTTATCAAAAAGTCCCAAAACAACACATGTTGGCGTGGATGTGGAGAGACAGGAACACTCATACACTGCTGGTGGGACTGCAAACTAGTGCAACCCCTGTGGAAAGCATTATGGAGATACCTTAAACAGATTCAAGTAGACCTACCATTCGATCCAGCAATCCCATTATTGGGGATCTACCCAGAGGAACAAAAGTCATTCTATAAAAAAGACACCTGTACCCGAATGTTCATAGCAGCACAATTCACAACTGCAAAGATGTGGAAACAACCCAAATGCACATCAATTCATGAGTGGATTAGTAAAATGTGGTATATGTATACCGTGGAGTATTACTCAGCTATAAGAAATAACAGTGATATGGAGTCCCTTTTGTTCTCCTGAAGAGAGTTGGAACCCATTCTAAGTGAAGTATCCCAAGAATGGAAAAACAAGCACCACATGTATTCACCAGCAAATTGGTTTCCCTGATCATCACCTAAGTGCACATTTGGGAATAACACCAATTGGGTATCGGACTGAGACGGGGGGTGGAGGGAGGGGATGGGTGTATAACTACATGATGAGTGCGTTGTGCACCGTCTGGAGAATGGTCATTCTTGAATGTTTTGACTCGGGGGGATGGAGGGTGGGGGGATGGGATGGGGGTATAACTACATGGTGAGTGCCAGGCGCACTGTCTTGGGAATGGACACGCTTGAAGTTCTGACTCGGGGGAATGGGCAGGACATGGGCAGTGTATGTGGCCTGAACTTTTGTACCCCCATGATGATAAGCTGAAATAAAAAAAAAAATATTTCCTGGACTCTAAGCTGTAACTATACTTTTAATATCCATTGATTGAGAGAATACATGATAGCAAGAAGCTCTATGAATTTGGGAAAGCTTTTAAATAAATTTCCTTTTGGCTAATCACAACTTTATCCACTTTCCTTTAAAATACTACATGTACTTGTGAAATGGTTTTTTTCCCCTGGAAAATGCCTAGTGCCCTAGAACTGCAAATCTCAATGCCCTCTGACCCAAGCTCCGGAGTCTACGGGTTGAGCTGTGATCTAGTCTAGACCATCTTCTAATGAGAATTGATCATATCTGGCTGTCTGCCTTCCCCCGGCCTGGGAGAGCCTTAGGGACAGGAGTCCTGTCGTTTCCACATCCCCAGCTCCCAGCATAGGACATGAGACAAAATGGGTTTTTAAAAATTCAGATTGAATGAATGAAAGTAGAATTATTTACATGATTTTTTAATTATTATTTAACTTGTAATGTCTGGATATTCTTCCATATGCAATTTCTAAGAAAAAAAAACCTCCTGATTTTCTTTCCTCCCAGTGATTAAGATAACACAAGTTCAACTCATTGCTTAAGATGCTCGTCTGTTTAAGCTGAGGGAGCCCACCCTAGCTTGGGTCCGTTTTCCCGTTTCTAGATAGTCTTTGGCAGAACATGATCTTCGTAAAGTGCCTGGCTCATTCTGCAGAGTAAAATGTACTAAACGGCTAGGCACATCCTGTCCTTCAGATGTTCCAGCTCAAAAGGCAAATTTCTGCACTTGCACATGCTTATTTGGCTAAATGTATCTTGGAGGATTAGCTTAAGCCACTGCACACAGCTGACTTTTTATTTTGAACATAAATGTACAAATCTGAAGGGAGAAATCACCTGGCATTACGTGCATAAAATCAAGAGGCATTTCAACCCTTGGCATTTTAATTGGATCCTTTTGATGGGAGAGGCCAACAGAGACACCAAATCCCAGGATGTGATTCTGTCACTTCAGGCTGTCCTTGGGATAACGGGGAGAAAGCGGCCGCGTGAGCTCTGGGGGGCACTCCTCACCAGGAACTAACTGACAAATGGATTCGAAAGTTCAACTGGCAGGTCAGCCGCCATCTCACAGGCGGCCCCGTCTCACCACTGAGCAAGTGCGGTGCTTCCAGCCACCGGTTTGAAGTGGTGAGATGTCCCGCGTGGGCAGTAGATGGTGAGAGTTACCGCTGGGGGGGTGGAAAGGCCGAATGGTGGCCTTGAAATAGATGGAACGTGAAATACGTAAACACACTCACACACACACTCACACATACACTCATACAGACACACACACTCACACACATACACTCAGACACACTCATACATACACTCACACACACTGACACTCACACATACACTCACACATACACTCACACTCACACCCACTCACACACACACATACATTCACACACACACACACTCACACATACACTCACACCCACACACACACTCACACCCACTCACACACACACTCACACATACACTCACACCTACACACACTCACACACACACCCACTCACACACACACTCACACATACACTCACACCTACACATACACTCACACCCACACACACTCACACGTACACTCACACACACTCACACATAAACTCACACTCACACACACACACTCACACATACACTCACACCCACACATGCACTCACACCCACTCACACACACACTTACACATACACTCACACCCCCACACACACTCATACACTCACACACACACATACACTCACACCCACACACACTCATACACTCACACACACTTACACATACACTCACACCCACACACACACTCACACATACACTCACACCCACACACACACTCACACATACACACACTGACACACATGCACATTCACACACTCACACACACATACTCACACGCTACAGGGCTGGGGCCCAGACACAGCCAATGTCAAGTCCTGCCCTGGCTGGGGCCAGACTCCTCTGTGTCCCTGGTCTCTTCCCCCCCACATCCCCTCACCTGCTGCTGTTTTTCAAACAGGGCTGTAGCCTGCGGACGCCCTCTTGGGTGGAGTCTGTCTTTCCAAATCCGTCTCGACCAGGGAGGGAGGCTGGCTTCTGTCACTCCTCGCAGCTTCTTCCAAAGCACCTCTCTCCTCTTTTTGAAAGCCACCACTCCTTTGAGACCTGGCTCAGGACACATGCTGCCCCCAACATACACACACAACCCTTGCTGCAGCTGACATGGCCTCCCCTCATTCCCTGAAAACTTAGTTCCTGCTTCTTTTTTTTTCTTTAATTTCAAAATATTGAGGGGGTACAAATGTGTAAGGTGATATGGATCACTTTTGTAGTGCTTGAGTCCTGGCTATGGGTGTGCCCATCACCCATAGTTCATAGTACCCATTACATTGGTTTATTCCCCTCCCCTCCTCCCCCCTGCCCCTGGTTCTTTCCACTTAGTTTTACTTCCCTCTGTGCACGTGTGTGCTCATCAGTTAGTTCCAATTTAATAGTGAGCACATGTGGTGTTTGTTTTCCCATTCTTGCAATACTTCACTTAGGACAATGGACTGCAGTTCCGTCCAGATTGTTGCAAAAGGCATTAATTCATCTTTTTTATGGTTGAGTAGTAGTCTATGGTGTCCATATACTGCATTTTATTAAACCACTCATGAATTGATGGGCACTTGGGATGATTCCACATCTTTGCAACTGTGAACTGTGCTGCTGTAAACATTTGAGTGTATTTTATCAAAACATTCCTGGTTCTTTACCTTCCCTTGTATCCTAGTGACTGAGTACTCTGCTGATACCCTGTTATTCTGGGCCAAATTTTGCCCTCCACCCAGTCTCTCAGAATGTGACTACATTTGGACAGGTCCTTTAAAGGGGCAATCAAGGTAAAATGAAGTCATGTGGGTGGGCCCTAAATATGACTGGTGTCCTGAGGAGAAGAGGAGATTAGGACACACACATACACAAACTGAGGGACAGCCCGTGTGAGGACACAGTGAGAACATGGCCAGCTGCAAGCCAAGGAGAAAGGCCTCAGAGGAAACCCAACCTGAGAACACCTTGATCTTGGACTTCTAGCCTCCAGGATGCTTAGAATATAAAGTTCTGCTGTTTAAGCCGCTCCATCTGTGGTATTTTGTTAGGGCATCCCTAGCAAACGAATACACCCGTCCTCTGGGTTTTTACAGCTCTTCATTCTGCAATGACACTTCCTTCCACTCCACCACTGATGTCCAAGCCTTCCTCTTCAACTCCAAAATATCCCCCCAAGTGTGCTACTACTCCCAAAATCAAAACTCTCAGTACCCTGCCCTCTGGCTACAACCTGTCCTCAGATTTGCTTTCTCAAGACCACCCTCCCCCCAGATCATTCTGGAATCCCATTATCGATCCCCAAGACACACACCCATTTCCACCCACCCTGAGCCTCCCTTTGTCTTCACGTCCCTCCTTTCACCACCGAGCTTTCGTGGTCCATTGCTATAATTACCTCCTTGGAAAGAGCCTCAAATCCTTCGCTCATCTCTCCGTTATTCATACGCTTCTGAAAAATGCCGAGTGGACTAAAGTGTCACTGCACAACCCAACCATTTGTCCTCTCCCTGCCTACACCCAAGCAGGCTGCATACATCACACACCCGAAGTAACCAGCTTCTTCTCTCGTGTTATCTTTCAACATGACCTCTTTCTTCACCGAGACTTACATTAAGAAATATCACAGCAGCCCCCATGAAAAATCTCTTTTTGAGATGAGATAATAGATAATCTCGTCTATTACCAAGTTCAATTCCGAGGAGAGTCTTTAGGAGGACTGTCATCAGTGGCCGGCAGTGCCAGCATCCCGGTTTCCCCCTCTCTAACCACTCGCTAAGAGGCCTCCTTCACTCTCTGTCTTGCAAACTGCCTCTGCCCCAATTTTCTCGGCTTCTTTCACAGCAAAGGCTCTAGAACGAGATGGGCACACGCACTCTGCACTTCCTCATCTCCCAGTTATTCCTTCACGCGGTGCAGTCTGCATTCAGCCACCGCTGCTCCGACTGCGTCTGATCTTGCCGAGGACCGGCGACCTCTGTGCTACTAAATCTCGCAGACCCTTTACTCTTAGGAACCTCGAAGTTCCACTTAACACGGCCGATTCCTCCTTCTTCTCAAAACAAGCTCGGCGACATCACCCTCTTCTGTTTTCCCCCTGTCCTCTGGCCACTTCTCAGTCCTCTTCCTGGTTTCCCTTCTCTACCCAATGTCAGCGTGGTCTTCTGTGCGTGTCCCCGGACTCACCTTGGGACTGGGCTCTCTCTGAACTCCCCTCTCACTCTCACCTGTTTCCAGAGCTTCGGAAACCTTCGGAGGCTGACGACTCCCTGCTTCGTAGTCCCAGAGCAAGCTGTCCTCTGACTTCCACACCTGTGTGTCGTGCTACCTCCCTGACCTCTCCACTTGATTCCTAGACGTCCTGCGTCCAAATGCCCCCAGGGCTCCCCTCTCTCCCCACACCTGAGCGTCTCCCTGTCTTCCCAACTTGTGCAAATAGCTCCACCCTCTGCTCAGTTTTCCAAGTCAGAGAGCCGAGTGCCGTCACTTCTCTCTCCTCCGACCCCTTCCCCCACATCCATCTAGTATCAAGTTCAATTCTTTCCATCTCCTAAATGTGTCTTGAAATGATCACCTTCCTTCTCCCTGCTGCTGCCCACCAGCCCCAGTAACTCTCATTTCTCACCAAGGCAACTGCACTGGCCTCTCTTCTAGTTTCCCTGGCTTGGCGCTTGGCTTCTCCAATGCATTCCTCACACAGCTTCTGGAGTAATCCCTTAAAAAACACATATTGAACCATGGTGTTTCCCTGCTTTAAACCCTCCAAAAGCCTCCCATTACACTTTAAAAAAAATGCACACTCCTTTTCGTAGCTTAACTAGGCCTTTGCGGTCTGGACCCTAACTCAGTGGTTTTCTCATTTCAACCTCTTTCTCAACAACTCTGTTTCAGCCCGCTGAGCTTTCACTTTCTTAACCAGAACAAATCTAGGTGCTTTAGACCTTGTTCTATTGTCTTTGACCCTGTCTCCTCACTGTGCATGGCTAGCCTCTTCTTAGGTCTTATTTAGATTTTCAAAAATAAAATTTATTGAAATGCACGAATCTAAGCTGTACAGTTTTGACAGACAGATACATCTGTGTCATCCATACCCCATCAGAAACGGTCTTGTGTCCTACCCCCGTCCCAGAGGCAAGCCCCTGTTTTGATGCTTTTATCATTGGCTTTTTCTGTTTTAGGACTTTGCATCCATGGGTTAATACAATATGAAAACTTTTGTGTCTGGTTTCTTTTGCTCAGTGCAATATCTGTGATATTTACCTGTGTTGTTGCATGTGTAAGTAGCATACTTTTGATTCTTGATTAGTCTTCCATTTTATGAACATATTACAATTTTCAAACCCATTTTCATACAGATGGATGTACATTTGGGCTGTTCTGGTTTTTGGTTACTAGTAATACATTTTTCATGAACAACTTTTTGAATGGATATTTGCTTTTATTTCTCTTTGGTAAATACCTGGAACAGAATTCTGGGGTCACAAGGTAATTCTAGGCTTAACTTTATAAGAAACTGCCAATTCCAAAGCAGATGCACCATTTTATATCCCTACTAACAATATATGAGAGTTCTGGTTGTTTCACATCCTAAGTAATATTTTGTTTTCAATCTTTTGAATTTTTGCTATTCTGATGGATACGCAATACAACTCATCGTGGTTTTAATTTGCATTTCCCTAACAATTAATGATGTTAAAAACTTTTTCATTTGTTTCCGACCATTCATGTATTTTCTTTTGTCTCTCCTCGAGCCCCTTAAGGCTCTTTGAGACTCTCTTCAAGTCTTTTAACTACATGTTTATTGGGTTATTTGTCCTTTTTATTTTGGAGCTGTAGTTCTTTATATATTCTGGATACAAGTCCTTTGTAAGATAGATGTTTTGTGAATGTTTTCTCCTAGGCTGTGGATTGCTCATTCATTTTCTTAATGATGTCTTTTCACAAGCAGAACATTTACTTTTTTGTGAAGTCTAATTTATCAATTTCTTATTTTATGGCCATTGCTCTCTATGCTGTGCCTAAGAGATCTTTGATGACTCCAAGGTCACAATAGTATTTTATGGTTTTTTTCTAGAAGGTTTATAGTTTCAGGTTTTACATTTAGGTCTGTCTATACATCTTGAATTGATTTTTGTATACAATGTGAGACAGGCTTTGAAGTTTGTTTTTTTCACGTGGTCATTCAGTTGTTTCAGAATAAATTGTTGAAAGACTTTCTTTTTTTATTTTGGTAAAATAAATTTGCTGTTTTGAGCATTTTTAAGCATAGAATTCAGTGGCATTAATTACATTTACTGTGTGTGTTGTGCAATTGTCACTACTATTTCCAAAACTTTTTGATCACTCCAAACAGAAACTCTGTAATCATTAAGCAATAATTTCTCATTATTGCTGCCTCCCCACTCAGGCCTTGGTAACTTTTAATCTACTTTATGTTTCTATGAATTTACCTATTATAGATATTTCTATTAAGTGTAATCATACAGTGTTTATGTTTTGTGTGTAGCTTATTTCATTTAGTATAATATTTTCAAGGTTCGTTTATGTTGCAGCTTGTATCAGAACTCCATTCCTTTTTATGGCTAAATAATATTCCATTGTATACATATATTCCACATTTTTTTTAACTTTTTGTTTGTTGATAGACATTTTGTTGCTCTCAGCTTTAGGCTACTGTGAATAATTCTGCAATGAACATTGACATAAAAGTATCTCTATTCTTTTATTATTATTATTATTATTATTTGGAGACAGTTTCACTCTGTCACCCTGGCTAGAGTGCAGTGGCGTCATGGCAGCTCGCTTCAACCTCAAACTTCTGGGCTTGAGTGATCTTCCTGCCTCAGCCTCCCCAGTAGCTGGGACTACAGGCATGCGCCACCATGCCTCTATTTTTTGTAGAGACAGGGTCTCACTCTTGCTCAGGCTGATCTCGAACTCCTGAGCTCAAGTGATCCTCTTGCCTCTGCCTCCCAGAGTGCTAGGATTAAAGGCATGAGCTACCACGCCCGGCCTCTATTCTCTTATAATCCCTTTTATGTCTGTGAGGTTGATAGTAATATTTCCACTTTCATTTCTGGTTTTAGTTATTTATGTCTTTTCTCTTTCTTTCTTTGCCAGTCTAGCTAAAGTTTTGTCAATGTTACTGATCTTTTCCAAAAGCCAACTATGGTTTCAGTGATTCTTTCTACGGCTTTTCTCTTCACTATTTTATTTATCTCTGCTCTAGTTATTATTTTCTTTCTTCTGCTAGTTTTGCATGTAATTTGATTTTTCTTTTTCTAGTTCTTCAAGGTGTAAAATTAGGTTATTGATTTGAGATCTTCCATTTTAACTTGGGCATTTACAGCTATACCTTTCTCTTTGAGCACAGCCTTTGCTGCATTCTGTAAGTTTTAGCATGTTGTGTTTTCATTCACACTCATCTCTAAGTATTTTCTTATTTCTCTTGTGATTTCCGTTTTGACCCATTGGTTAAGAGTGTGCTGTCTTATTTCCACACATTTGTGATTTTTTCAGTTTTCTTTCTGTTATTTGTTGAAGTTTTATCCCATTATAGTCAGAGAATACGCTTTGTATGAATTTAATATTTTTAAGTTTGTTGAGACTTGTTTTGTGTCCTAACTCATGATCTATCCTGGAAAATGTTCCATGTGCACTTGAGAAGACTATATTCTGCTCTTGTTGAATGGAATGTTCTATATATGTCTGCTAGGTCTAGTGGTTTGTGGTGTTATTCAAGTCTTCTATTTCCTTATTTATCTTCTGTCTAGTTATTCCACCTACCATTGAAAGTGGGATATAAAAGTCTGCAACTATTAATGTAGAACTGTCTCTTTCTGTCTTAAATTTTGTCAATATTTGTTTCATATATTTTGGGGCTCTATTTCAATATAGCTTGAAGTTTCATGTATTTTGGTGCATATATCTTTATAAGTATTGGGTCTTCTTAATGAACTGACCCATTTATCAATATATAATGTTTTTCTTTGTGTCTTGTAATAGTTTTTGACTTAACCTCTATTTTTGTCTGATATTAATATAGCCACTTTTGCTCTTTTGATTACTATTTGCCTGGAATTTCTTTTTCTGTTCTTTCACTTTCAATTTATTTGTGTCTTTGGATCTAAAGTGAGTCTTATACAGGCAGTTAATAGTTGGATCATACTTTTAAAAATCCATTCTCACAATGTCTGCCTTTTGATTGGAGAGTTCAGTCCATTTATATTTAACATAATTACTGATAATGAAGGATATACTTCTGCCATTTTGCTATTTATTTTCTGCATGTCTTATAGACTTTTTTCTCTCATTTCTTTCATTCCTGCATTCTTTTATGTTTGGCTGATTTTTTTTTTTGTTTTGGTAGTGAACAGTTTGATACCTTTCTCATTTTTTTGTGTGTATGTTCTTTAGATATTTTCTATATGGCTACCATTGGTATTATACTTAACATCCTAAATTTGTAACAATCTAATTTGAATTTATGTCAATATAACTTCAATTGCATACAAAGCTATGCTCCTATACAGGTACAGTCCCCATTTATGTTATTATTGTCACAAATTACATTTTATACATTGCCAAATAATATAGATTTACCATTATTATTATTTTTTGAGACAAAGTCTTGCTCTGTCACCCCAGGTAGAGTGCAATGGCATCACTGTGGCTCACTGCAACCTCAAACACCTGGGCTCAAGCCATCCTCTTGCCTCAGCCACCCCAGTAGCTGGGACTATAGATGCATGCCATGATGCCTGGCTAATTATTCTATTTTTAGTAGAGACAGGGTCTTGCTCTTGCTCAGGCTGGTCACTAACTCCTAAGCTCAAATGATCCTGCCTCAGCCTCCCAGAGTGCTAGGATCCCAGGTGTGAGCCACCACACCCAGCTGATTTATCGTTATTTTTTGTCTATTCGTCTTTTAAATCATGTAGGAAAAAAGAGGAGTATACATTTAAAATACAATTACACTGGCTTTCATATTTTCCAGGTATTTGCCCTTCCCAGAGGTCTTTATTTCTTCACACAGCTTTGAGTTACTGTCTAGCATCCTTTCATTTTAACCTGAAGGATTCACTTTAGCATTTCCTGTAGTGAAGATCAAGTGGTAACAGACTCTCTCAGCTTTTATTTATCTACAAATACCTTAATTTTGCTCTTATTTTTAAATGATAGTTTTGCCAGATATAAGAATTCTTTTTTTTTATTTCAGCTTATTATGGGGGCACAAAAGTTCAGGTTATATATATTGCCCATGCCCCCTCATTGCCCCGAGTCAGGGCTTCAAGCATGTCCATTCCCCAGTGCGCATCTCACTCATTATGTAGGTATACAGCCATCCCCTCCCTCCACCCCCCACATCTGTGAGACCCCCAATTCTTAATTGACATTTTTTTTTATTTCAGTACCTTAAAAATCTCTTCCCATTGCCTTCTAGCCTTCATAGTTTTGGACGAGAAATTGGTTCTAATTGTGCAGAGGATCCTTTGGTGAGTAGCCTCTCTCTTGCTGTTTTTAAGATTCTCTCTTTGGCTTTGGCTTTGACAAACTGATTATAATGTGTCTCAGTGTGGGTCTTTTTGCTTTTATGCTACTTCAAGTTTGCTGACTCCTGAGATTTGTCGATTTTTAAATTTGATATAATATCTTCCTTTAAACGTCATCAAATTTGGGAAGTGTTTAGGTATTATCTCTTCAAACATTCTTTCTCCCTTTCTCTCTCTTCTCCTTCTGCAACTGTCATATGCATATGTTGATTTGCTTGGTGGAGTCCCACAGGTCCCTCAGGCTTCATTCACGTTTCTTCATTCTTTTTTCTTTCTCCTCCTCAGACTCTGTAATTTCGAGTATATTACCTTGAATTTCACCAATTCTTTCTCCTGCCTGCTCAAATCTTCTGTTGAACCCCTCTAGTGAACTTTTCATTTCAGTTTTACAGAATACTGACAATGCTGGTTCTGAAATTCTCTGCTTACTTTTCAATGTTTTTGTTGAGGGGGGATGAGAGCTTGGAGCAGCCTACTCTGCCATTTTGCTTATATCACCTCTCTGAAAAAACTTTCTTTCCCCCCTTTGATTGCTTTGGCACTATTATTGAAAATCAAGTAACACAAATTTTGATTGCTGCATTTTAATTACTATTCATGGTGAACTAGTTTCTAATTTCCCTTGTGATTTCATCTTGGACACATGGATTATTTTGAGATGTATGATTTGATTTAGAAATATTTATGGCTTTTGTAAATATTTCATTATTTATTCATAATTTTGCCTAGAGAATATTCCTATTTTTATTTCCAAAAAACTTTGCAGGGACTTTTTTATAGGAATTCCATTAAGCCTATAGATCAATTGGGGGAGAATTATTATGCTAAGTCTTCTAATCCATGAATATGGTATGCCTCTCCATTTATTTAGGGTTTTTATTTCTTTAACCAACATTTTATAATTTTCAACATAGAGATTCTATATGTCTTTTGTTAATTTCTTACCTAAGTATTTTATTTGTAGTTATTATAAGAGGTATTATGTTTTTAATTTTGGTTTCTGCAAGTTCATAGATGTATATGTTAGTATATAGAAATATACTTGCTTTTTGTGTATTGATCTTGTATCCTGCAACCTTGTTGAACTCTCTTATTAATTCTAGGAGGGGTTTTCTTTTGTAGATATTTTTGGGTTTTCTACATATTAATTTATGTAGAAAATCATTTGTAAATAGATTTTCTTTAGTTCTCTTTCCAATTTGTATTTCTATTATTTCTTTTTTCTTGCCTTATTGCAGTAGGTAGGAATTCCAGTTTTGTTCAATATGAGTGGTGAGGCTGAACATCTGCATGTTTTTCCTGATCTTAGTCTTTCACCACTAAATGTGATGTTAACTATAGGTTTTTTTAAGATCTTGTTTATCAAGTTCAGGTAATTTTTCTTCATTTCTATTTTTCTGAAAGTTTTTGTCATGAAGGGTTGAATTTTGCCAAAGGTTTTTTTCTGCATAAATTCATATGATCACGTGATTTTTAAAAGTTTATATGATGGATTACAATGATTGAGTTTTGAATATTGAACCAGCCTGGTGTACCTGAAATAAATTTCATTTGGTCCTAGTATGGATTGGCAATATAATTTGCATATAATTACTTTTATACATTGTGAGATTCAGTTTGCTAATATCTTTTGAAGATTTTTTTGTCTAAATTCATGAGGGGTATTTAATCTGTTGCTTTCTTTATTTGTACTGTCCTTGTCAGCTCTCATGAATGGATTAATGCTCTCATGAAAGAGGCTTTAGGGAGAATTTGCCCTGCCTCATTCATCCCTTCTGTCATGTGAGACACAAAGTCCTCCTCTCTGGACGATGCAGGAGTAAGGCTTCATCTTAGAAAGGGAGATGGGACTCTCCTCAGACACTGGTGCCTTGATCACAGACACTCTTAGCTTTGAGAACTGTGAGAAATAAATTTATGTTCTTTATAAATTACCCAGCCTCAGATATTTTGTTATAGTAGCACAAAAAGACTAAGACACTTGTCCTATTGTATCAGATAGCACTTCCAGTACTTTGTCAAATAGGAGTGGGGAGAGGGTACATTATTGCTTTATTCCTGATTTTAGCAGGAAAGTATCTAGTTTCTCACCGTTAAGTGGGATATTAGCTGTAAGGTTTTTGTAGATTTCACATATCAATTTGAGGAAGTTTCTTTCTATTCATGGTTTGCTGGAATTTTTTTTATCATGAATAGGTATTGGGTTTTGTCAAATGCTTTTTTTTTGCATCTATTGATATGATCATATAATTTTTCTTCTTTAGTCTGCTGATACGATGGATTACATTAATTGATTTTCATCCAGATAGTTTTAATAGCATTTATCACTATTGTGTATACACACACACATGTACAATTTGTGTTTACTTCTTTTTATTCTCTGTCATCCCCACTAAACTATAAACTCAAGTACCTGGTATATTATGTACTCATAAATAGTTGAATGAATGAACTATCCCCACTTACATTTATTTGTATCTATTGAGAAGCTATGGAGGGAGGATGGCAGTTTATTGGAGTCCAGGTGTAAGACGGAGATGGAAGAGACTGGGGGAAGAGATGCCATGATATCTGTTTCTCTCTGATTCCAGACAGCAGGTTTAAGCCTCACCAGTGAGAGGGCTAAAGCCAGCAGCTGACTGAGTTGTTTTGTTGAGAGATATCAGGGACCCAGGGAACAATCAGGATTGCTTGGGGCCTAGGTAACAGAGTGTAACTGAGTTGTAGGGAAGACTGTGATCCTGTTTTGTAAATGTTGTAATCCAGCAGGTGGGAGCTCGGAGCAATGGCAATTTGAGCAATAAATGTGACCTCCTTTGCATCTACAGCTGCATTTGAGGTGAATATAATATGCAAATGAATCATAGCTCTGTTTGATATGCCTTAAAAGGTCTAGATTTGTTTTTAAAAAATCCAGCCTGTTTCCTTTCAGGGCAGCTTATCTTTACTGAGTCCTAGTCCCTGGGAATGTCAGTTCTATGCGATTGGTTTCACGGTTTCAGATGCATACTCCAGTGCATTCTCCAAAAAGTTCTCATATTTCGTCTGGGCTGGCAAACCCTTCTTTTGGATCTCATGTCTAGATTATCTGAACTGCTATAACCCCAGAGCCTTCTTGAGGAGAAGGAATTCTGCAAGAAGCCTGTTTTCTTCATATCTAGACATGATTTGGCTGCTTTAACTAACATTCATCATCTAGACCTTTGGCAGCTTGCAACTTTTACTCTTTGCTTTCAGAAAATCTTAGATTTCCATGCTAGAAGTCTTCTGATTCTTATTCCGTATTTCTATCCAAGCTGTCTACAGTGAACACCTGTGGGCTATTTTTTCCCAGGATCCATCAATTCATCTTCTGGTTTAAAGAAAGAATCTTGAATTTCTTCTGGGGAACTACTCTTTCTCCACTCTAAGTTCCTGTGGTTTGACCCCTGCCAGCTCTCAGGGTAGGGCCTAATTATCCTAAGCTAATCAGTGTATGGCATAACTTTAGGCCCTAGGTTTGGATCAGGTATGACCATATGGCCTCATTGGTCCAAAAAGAGTCAGACCCTGAACTTTTTGTAAACTGTTATGAGAGAGGAAGGCTCTCTCTGCTGGGTATAGATTGTAAAGGATGAAAGATCTAGTGCAGCTATAGCCTTCCTATGGCCTGAAGGAGGAACCTGTCAAAGCCAACACATCTGGCAGAGCAGAGCTGAACCAAGAGACAGAAAACTGGGTCCTGTGACATTGCTTCTACCCCTGCATCAAGTCATGCCTGAAAATAATCCTACCCCCTGAAAATTTCAGTTTTATGATTTACTAAACCCCTTCCTTTCTGATCAGGTCATTTGGGGTTGGATTTTTCTGTACTTTGCAGTCAAAATGATCATGGAAAAAACGCTATTCCTGTTGTCCTTAAACACTTCCAGCCAAAGGTTTCCTACTTGCTTTACCCTCTGCTGTGTGCTGGCCTTGGTGCTGCCTGTGCTCTGTGGTCCTGGACCTTGATTTTCCCTTGGACTTTGGATTGACAGCTCTTGGCTGGTCTTGGTTCTGGTGTCCCCTCATGGAAATGCCTGATCCTGATCCCACAGTCCCATAGTCTACCTGCAATGCTGTCTTCTGGGTCACTGACACCATCTTAAGCCAGACCCCAGATTTTGGTTTCTGACTGGCCACTCCCAGGATTTCATCTCTGGAATAAATTTCAATCAAGCTGTTAGACCTCGTTCAGAACTGCCCAAAGGAAGACCTTTTCCCCACTCACCATCTCTCGTGATCTGTGTGTGGTCAGAACGAGGCAAAGAACTCGAAGCCATCTTATCTTCTAACCATGGTGAGTGCACATGTTTGTGCCTGTCCTGGACCTTTGGGCCTGGGAAACTCAACTTGACCTCATGCATCAAGTTTATTATCCTCAAGAGGGAACCCCAAAGAGGAGGGGGACCAAGGTGTCTATTCAAAGGATGCTTGTACTTGTTTTAGGGGATGTGATGGAGACTGCCTAGGAGTCACATTAATTGGTTCCATCCCGACTTTAATATTAGCTGGAAATCTGTGTGTTCACATATGTTGATAAAACCCAGTGAATTATCCCAAATCCAGCATCTCAGGGTGTCTGTTCCTACTGCACAGACACTCACATGCTTGAAAGTGTTGAGGCAGCGAAGGTGCCACTGAGGAAATAGCACTTCATCCTGCTGGGTGATCCTGCAAGACAGAAAGAATCATGGATTATCCTTTCTCGCTATGTAAATGAAAAATAGCAGAGGCTGGGAATCACAGAACCACAGAATGTGTGGCAGAGCTTGAAGGGCCTAAAATTAGCTAAACTTACTCTTTCAATGTACAGATAAAGGATTCAAAGTCCAGAGATGTCAAGTGTCCTGCCCAAGGTCACACAGTCAGCTGGTGGCAAAGTCAGAATAAAGACCCGGCTCACTTTGCCTCCAAGGCAGGGATCTTGGATCACGTCCCTCTGAGGCTTCGTAGTCATCAGGAAAATTGCTTCAGAGCCCTACATGTACATCTGACTTTTAAGGACATAATACTTTCAGGAAAAGTTTAGATTTAGTCCTTCATGAAAGGAAGTATATCTGTTAGCTCTTTTAAGATAATGGACTACCCCAAACCTAGTGACTTGAAACAACATTCACTTACTGTTACTCTTAAATCCATGGATTGGCCAGGCAGTTCTGGTCTGAGTGGGGCTAGGGTACTTCTAGCAGGGTTCCCTCAATGAGTCTGCTGTCTGATGCAGATTGACCTGTCTTAGAAGGGCTCAGCTAGCATGGTCTATCTCTGCCTTCTCTGTTCTTTCATCCTCCTGCAGGATACGCTGGGCTTGTTCACATGGCAGCCAGGCAAGATTCCAAGAAAAAGCACAAGGCTTCTTGAGTGGTAGCCCTGGGGCTAGCACATTGTCACTCTCATCACATTCTGGTGACCATAGCAAGCCACAAGGCCAGCCCAGATTTAAGGGGTAAAGAACTAGATTCCACTTCTAGATGGGAGGAGGTACACAGTCACATTGTAAGAGGCATGGGCCCAGGGAGGGAAATAATTGTGGATATTTTTGCAAACATCCTGCCGCAGGTGATGGGATGCCCTCTTGTTTTCAAAAAGGGCCTAAACCATCTTAGTTTTTTGGTACAAATATAGCAGGAGCTTAATGTATATGTGTCAAATGAGTTTTGCCATTTCACTATTCATGAGAGTGTATGTGAATGAGTTAATAACGTGTGCATGTGTATACACGCTTGCGTGTGTGTGTGTGTGTGTGTGTGTGTGTGTGTATGCACGTGGAAATTTGTGTCGTCTTAAGCCTTTTGAGATGCAAGGTTCTGCAAGGGCGCATGGTAAAAACAGGACATTTTAGGACCAAAGAGAGCAGGCTGACCTGAGCGTGCAGGAGTTGCCAGTCCCCCAGCATACCCCATCTCAAGTAACTATAAATTAGACTCTCTTTCCTGGTAGCAACAGCACATTGGGTAATAGAGTTTTTGTTTTCTGATATCAGAAAATGCACAAATTCATCTGCAAAGAAAAGTATTTCCTGGAAAATCATCTTAAAAGGAGCACTCTAGAGAAGGGAGATCAGCTTCAGACAGAACCATCTTCCCATATTCTAGGGGTCGTGATGCTAAGGAACGAAAGCCCGTCAGCTCCCAATCCACAGGCTCTTACCTGAAGAGTGAAGGCTACCACCACTCCCGACTTTCCAGTACATTCTAACCCACCCCAGCTTTGTGGCCTCAGAGTGGACAATGTTCATACTCCTTATCTCAGCCACACTAAGCTTATAGACTTTCTCACAACTAATATTTACTAAATAGCCGCTGAGTTCCAGGCGCTTGGCTAGGAGCTAGGTATATAGAGAGACAAGAACCGCTATGGCCCTTATCTCATCCAGCTCACAGTCCAGTGGGGAAAGAAGACAATAAACAAATAAATAGTCTAGTACATAAATACACAAAAACTGTGACAAATGATAAGAACGAAATGATAAGGTGTTTTAAGAGACTAAAAAGGAAATATTTGTGCCCCCATAATACGCTGAAATAAAAAAAAGGAGGGGGGAAGCCAGTTTAGACTGGGTGATTGGGAAAGTCCTCACTGACCAGGTGACATTCTAGCTGAGATCTGGAGGATGAAAAGGGGCCAGCCATGCAAAGGAAGGAGGAGGGGTCGTTCCAAGTAGAGGAAAGAGCATGTGCAAAGGTCCTGAAGCAAGAAGATGTTTGGAACCTGCAAGAGGCCCAATGGAACTAAAGTCTAGTGAGTGGGAGAGTTCAAGACGAGAGTGTAGACACAGCAGAGACTCAATTATGCATGGTCTTATTGGCTATGTTGTGGACTTTGGATTTTATTTTAAGAGCAATAGTAAAGCAGAGAAGTGTTTTCTCAGATGTTCTCAGGAAATTCAGATATCCTTCAGCCCTTGTTGAGAATTCCTGGGTTAAGAAATATTCTAGGAAACTAAAGGGGAAACACTCCCAGATTCATCCCCCATCCCCCAAATGAACAGGTTTGCCAGCTAATTTCCTTGTCCTTGGGGACCAGTCCAGACAGAAGCACAAAGTTATCCAGCCTCTGTGGCCTAAGCTGTCTGACCTTGAGCTTGTCTCTTGGTCCCTCTGCCAGGCCCAGCAGGCTTTTTATCCAGCCTAAGACTTGTCTTCTCTTCTTCCCATGCAATTGGAGCCTGGGATGTGCTGCTACCACTTGCCCCAGCCTTGGTCAGTCTTGCCCTTATTCTCACCTCTTCCTTCCTGGCTCCTGGATTGCACCTTCCCTTAACCAAGACACCAGGCCCTCCAACCAGCACAAACCTGATAATCCACTCCTTTACTCTCCCAGGGGTCCTGCCCCTTTTCTCTCTGCTAGGGCCCATTTACTCATTAAATGGTCAAATGACTCTGCCCTTCAGGGAAATCTTATCTTCTTTGCCATTGATATGAGCCAAAGTTACCAATATTTCACCACCAATAACCCTGTATATTCTTTCCTCAACCCTTTCCATCATCCTCATATGTTGAAAGACCTTTCCCAAACATGTCGCATCTAATAAGCATAGCTAAGCTTTAATCGAGCACTTTCTATACACAAAGCACTGTCTTAAGTGCTTTCCATGCAATGTCTGATTTAATCCATGTACAATACCACAACGCAAGGGTGGCAGATTCTTTCCAAAGATGACCACAACAATATAACCTGTTTCACATGCTTTTCTAGAACCTCTCCCCACTCCATTAGGAGACGTAATTCGATTATTTTTCCTTGAACCTGGCTTCCCCATGACTCTTTCATAATCAGTAGAGTGCAGTGGAAGTGACTGGTTGATTTCTGAGGCTTGGTTATAAGAAGTGATGTAGCTTCTCCTTATCAGAAGGGACATTCTCTTTGCAGCCTGAGTTGCCATGTAAGAAGACAGGCCACACGTAAGTACTCCATGCTGCAGCCCCACCGTGTTCTCTCTCAGTTGACAGCTGTCCCTAGCTGCCAGCCACGTGAACAAGCTGCTCTGGAAGTCCAGCCATAGGAATGAGATGTTGTCCTAGTCCATTTTCTACTGCTTATAACAGAATACCTGAAATTGGATAATTTGTTTCAAAAAAAGGAATTTATTTCTTGTAGTTATGAGGCTGAGAAGTCCAAGGTCCAGGGTGAGGGCCTTCTTGCTGGTGGGGACTCTCTGCAGAGTCCTGTGGTGGCATAGGGTATCAAATGGTGAGGGGGCTGAGCGTGCTAATGTGCTAGCTCAAGTCTCTTTTCCTCTGCTTATAAAGCCACTAGTTCCCCTCTCATGAGAACCCACTAATCCGTGAATCCATGAAAAGATTAATCCATTCATGAGGGCTGAGCCTCATGGGCCAATCAACTCTTAAAGGACCCATCTCTCAGTATTGATATATTTGGGATTAAGTTTCAGTATGAGTTTTGGAGGGGACAAACATTCAAATAGCAGCCGCCTTTGATGTCCAGCCACATGAGTGAGTCATTCTGTTTGTCCAGTCACGTGGATGAGCCACGTTGGGCGTCCAGCTCAGTTGAGCCTTTAGACCCAACAGTCCCAGATGACACTGGAATTCCATCATACGAGAGTCCCTACACCAAATCTACCTAGCGTAACCTTTCTTAAATTCCTGACCCACAAAGTCATGAGTGGTTGTTTTAAATTGCCAAGTTTTGGGATAATTGGTTACAAAGCAATAGTTATCAGAACAATAGGTATTGTCATTGGTCTTGTTTTATAGATGAGGGATCTGAGACTCAAAGTAAATTCCCTCCTCAAGGTCATAAAGCTCATAAGTATTAGGACTATAACCTTAGGGTCTTTCACGCTGCACAGCTTGTGCTATCACTGTTCACCTATTAAGCAGTGGGCTATGCAACCTGGCTATGGGGTCCATACAAGGTTCTTGGATCGTGGACCCCATTCATGTATGGAACCCAAGTTGGGAGCTCTTACTCTAGGCTTATGTGGGGAATTAGCCTCAGGAGCTGCCCTCTGGCCTCCAAGGTGGATCTGGTCACCATGGTGGTCTACGTCCACCCTGTCCTGCAAGTAGCAGGGCTGTTTTCCTCAACTTCAGAAGGCTGCACACACTGCAAGTTAAGAGCACTTGGACTGGGCTCTACCATTTAGTAGCTGGATGACCTTGGAGCAAGAATGGAAAATGGGGTGATAATAATAGAGCCTAATTTATAGGGTTGTTTGGGATAATAAATGAAATAATGTGTATGAAGTACTGATTGCATTTCCTGGTAGTTAGTATGTTCTCTGTAAATACTCCTTATTATATTAATAATTAGGTACCATTGTTATTACAGGCTAGAGACAGATACACACTGAGCCCGGTGAAAAAATCAAGCCCTGTTCCCTACTCCTGCTACACTGCAGAGCCCTTTAATAGGATTTAACTCACCCGGTTGTCCTCACAAAGCAATGATTAAAGGTAGAACACCTTCTCGGGTGAGTCACAAAGCACACGCCTTAAGTAAGAGGAGGCTGTCCTAATGCACTGTCCCAGCTCCCTATTTCTTCACCTGAAGGCAGGATTGCCACGGCAGAATGATTAAGAATTTGGGTACCTGACTTCTCTGGCTCACAGTGTCCTCGTATGAAAAATGAAAATGGTATTGATTACCTCATGGTGACGGTGAGCAGTCGATGAGATGATGAATGTCTGGCACTGGAGCGCTGCTTGGAGAGGACTGATGGTTCTTCCTTTTCCTCTCTGCTCTTCTCTGGGCCACTCTCCAAAGGGTGGCTAAGAGTTACACCTGTCCCTCCCTCCTCTGACTGCTCTCAGAGATCTCTGGACTTCTAGCAAGGGTTTTCAAAGGGTTGAATTCCTTCCATGGAAATTCAGGCAAAGCTGGGCACCCACCTGCTCCACCCTTCTTGTGGGATTCAGAAGCCCCCTTCCACTCCTGGGACACAGGAAGATCAAAGTTTAGAGCTTCTATGGGGCTCCCCACTGTCACATAGGCTTTGGGAGTCCCATGAAGAAACAAAAGAATGGTCATGGGAAGGGTGCTGGATCTAGGGGTCAGAAACCTGAGTATCAGACTCCTGGCTCTTCCCTTTGTGATCCATCTCTCCATGGCAATGGCACTGAGCCTCATTTTAATCTGTTAGAATAGCAACAATAGTTACACCTGTCTAATTTGTATTTCAAGTTTATTGTGACATTTAAAGTGAATAAGCAGGTATGACAAAGTCTATGCAGATGTCTCTTATTGCCATTAGTCTTGGGCAGGAATTCAGTCTACTTACATGAAACTGAGACCGCATTAGCAGGAGCCCTCAGAGAGGACCAAGAAGTAGACTGGGCATCACTTCCGCTCTCCTGAAGGGGAGTAAACTTTTTTGCAATGCTCGTATTTCTTGCTCCTGGGAATAGCATCATCCTAGCCATCTGTTTTAGTCCATTTGTGTTGCTATAAAGGAATACCTGAGACTGGATAATTTATAAAGAAAACAAGTTTATTTGGCTCCCAGTTCTGCAGGCTGTACAAAAGCATGGCACCAGCATCTGCTTCTGGTGAGGACCTCAGGAAGCTTCCAATCATGGTGGAAGGTGAACGGGAGCAAGTATCACATGGTGAGAGAGAAAAAGAGAGAGAGAGAGAGAGAAGAGGGAGGTGCCAAGCTCTTTCTAACAATTAGTTCTTGTGGAAATTAATAGAGTGAGAATTTGCCCATTACAGTGAGGAAGGCACCAAGCCATCCATGAGAGATCTACCCCCATGACCCAACACCTCCAACACTGGGGATCAAATTTCAACATGAGATTTGGAGAAGCCAAACAAACTACATCCAAACCATAGCACTAGCCCTGTAGAAGCAAGTCTAGACTCACTTCTAGCTCACTATCCATATTCAATAATCATGGAGTCTAATGGATTCAATAACAACAATTAGTGATTATGAGCATATGCAATGTACCAAGGGTAGTTCTAAGTGTTTTACATGATCATCTCATTTCATTCATAGAGCAACTCTGATGAGGTAGTTGCTTTTGTGATTTCCCTCTTCACAGATGAAGAAAGTCAGGTGCAGAGAGGTTAAGTAAATTGTCCAAGGTCACACAGCTGGTAAGGGATCTAGGCAGGCTTTGAACTGTGTAGGCTGACTTCAGCTTTTGCACATAACCATTACACTAACGCTCTGCCACTGTGCCTGTCTCCATCATCTCTTGCTGAGTTTCCTATGGTACCTCCTGGCTGGTATCACGGCTCTAGTCTCATCCCTCTGTAAACCACCCCCCACATAGCTACCAGAGAACTCTTTTTAAATCCAAAAGATGGGTCTGATCAAGTCACTCTCTTATTACGGTTTTTCAAGGGCTCTCCATTCGTCCTCAGCATGAAGTTCAGGCTCCTTCACTTGCCCATAAATCCTTGTGTGGTCTGGCCCCTTCTTGCCTCTCTCTAGCCTGCTTCCCACTGAACTATGTTCATTTTACACTCAGAAACACTGGAGTGTTCTATGCTTTTTCATTCTGCTGCATTTCGGTGTATTTAATTCCTTTTTCCTCCTGAAATCCCTCTTCATCACCTGAAAACTCCTACTCATCCAACTCAACTATGAAGCCTTCCCTGCCCCATCCAGGCCCTTCCTCTTGGCTCCCTGGATGTCCTGGGCTTACTCCCAGTCCAGTGTCCATCACTTTGGAATGCAACAATTTATCTGCAGACCTATCTGTGCCAATAGTCCTCAAGTTCCTGGAGGCAGGATCTTCTTTAGCTCCTGACACCTTCCTTAAAGCCAGTACCATAGAGCATTAATAATCACTGCTAAAAAATGCTTTCAGGGGTGAAAAATCATTCCTGTTAGTATGATGGCACAATATCAAGCAACAGTGCATTCTGGACTCCAACCTATCCTCTTCCTACAAGAACAAATCCTCAGCCCCTCTTCCTGCTCCTTCCTCTTCTCCTAGGTGATACCAAAAGCCAGACGTGCACATGTGTGGGTTTCAGCATGCAGACACCCTCTCCCTCCACCCCACTTCACCATCTTCCTCCTCTCACTCCCCTGGTTCCCCAGGCTCCTTCGCGTGCTGGAGTAGACCCCTCACTGCTTCCATCATCAACCCAGCACAGACAGGGTTCTTCTGGACCACCTGCTGCCTCACCCGGATTTAGCTGAGACAAGGCACGGAATTTTCAAGAGACACAACTTATTGAGCAACCAGGGAAAGCAAAGAAGAAAGAGGTGACTAGTAGAGGTGGGTTTTGTGGATCCCAGGCTCCTACTTGTGTCTTTCTTCTACACCAGGCTGTGAGCTTCTCAAGGGCATCTTGATGCAGCACGGGGCCAAGGTTGGGAATGTTTGCAAAATGAATGAATGAATGAATGACTTGTTGGTAGAGTACTTGGCTCAACTCTTTCACTGGGACACTGCTAAGAGCAGCCCATCGGGGTCACCAGTGTAAGGGATACTGGGAAACATTTTGCACACCATGCCTGGTAGAGGATGTAGGAAAGTGTTGTTCCTTCAGGACTTCCCAGGGCACAGATGCCTCGGGGCTGAGCCCCAGTCAGCAGGAGAAGCCAGGGAAGGAGCATTTCCCTGTGGCTCCAGACTGGAATTCCAGTTCTCCACTTGAAAGGAAGACCATCATCCAACTTATCCATGCTCTAGCCCTCAGGGTAGATCTGTGAGAGGCTGCCAGGGAACCTGCCAGGTGTTTTAATTTTTTGCATTGGTGTGTAAAAGACATCTAGCTGCCTTTCCGACCAGAGGGAGGTTTGTGCTTAATTCAGGCTCCAGAGAGACGTCCAGGCAACCCGCACCACCAGCAGAGAGGTTTATCTAATTGTACATGCAGGCCCACCTCCCTGTTCTGCTTCAAGAGGCTTTGCTATTTACTGCACACTCCACAATGCACGAGCTGTCACCTCTTTGGTGAGGCCTTCCTAGCCACGTGGTTTGCAATCCCTACTGGAGTCTCCTTCCTCCCAGACTGCATCACCCACATGTAGTGAAACCTGGTAGCAATGTACACATCTGTTTTTGCTACATAACTACCACCTCACAACTTGTAGACTTAAAACAATAAGCATTTATGAGCTTGCAATTCGGTGAGGGGTTCTGCTGCTCTCCACCGGGTTCCCTTCTGCATCTTTAGTCACCTGTCAGTCAGCTAGGTCCCATCAGCCGGGGCACGGGGCCCTGAGCCACACATCTCTCATCCTCCAGCAGGCTAGCCAGAGCTCACGCACACAGCAGCACAGGGTTCCAAGGAGAGTGCAGAAGCCCAGAGGCCTCCAGAAGCCTAAACTCAGAACTGTCACAACATCCCATCTGCCCCGTTCTTTTGGTTAAAGCAAGTCACCAAGGCCCACATTGATTTCAGTGTTAGGAAAGCAGGCTTCACTCTCCAAGAGAGAAACTTTGAACTCATGTCGCAGAGGTGTGGATACAGGAAGAGAAATGATATGCAGCCATTTGACCATCTACAAGTAGTCTGTTGCACTGTTTCATTATTTAAACCTGCACTTGATAAGGATCGGGTCTGAGTCTACTATCCAGGAATTGGAGTTCCAAGTTACTGCCAAGAGAAAGTCTCGTGTTTAGCCTATAGCTACGGCTTTAGAGTGTTCAGAGAGAATTCCAGGTTTGAGTTCTATCTCTGCCACGTATTCACTGCGTGAACTCGGGCAAGTCATTTCCTTCTTTTAAGCTTCCATGTCCACTTCTGCAAACTAAGGATATTAGTAATACCAGCCTCGCAGAGGTGTTGTAAGGATGAAATGACATGTGAGGGCAAAGCCCTTAGCACACTGCCTGGCACAAAATAAATGCTTAATATAAGTGGTTTCTATTGTTATGAAAAACAACAGCCATTATTTCACCTGCCACAAATGAAAGCAATGGAATCCCTTGCTCCCACATTCTTATCCTGTGAGTTCCTCAAGGGCACAGACTATATGTACAAAAATATTCACGACAGCTTTGTTTATTATAGGAAAAATTTGAAAGCAGCATAAATATCCAACAGTAGGGGGTTGGTTAAATGAATTTTACTGTATCGACCCAAAGGATTGCATTGTAGTCATCAAGAATGATATAGAGTCGTGTGCACTGACATTGAAAGCCGAACATGATGTATTGTCAACTAGAAAGGAAGGTTACAAAACAGTGCACATAGTACAAAGCCATCTGTGTAAAATATATTTATGTGTAGATGGACACACAGAAGGCCTGATGGAAAGATATAAAAATGTGAAGATGGGGAGGTGATAATCTTCATGTGGTGAGATTATAGGACTTTCCCCTTCTATCCTAGATTTTCTAGTTTCTCTGCAATGAAATGTATTACCTAACTAATTTTTTTAAAAGATCACAACAGGAGAGCCCCCTGGGTCACCATGAAGACAAGCTTCAGAAGCATTGCTGTGTGCCAAGCCTTGGCACCAAGAGCTCTTGAGCCTATTAATGCCGGGTCTGTGCCGAGTGCCTTTCCCATGGGGCTCTGGGGTGTGTCCTCAGCAGCTGCAAGGTTCACTCCTGACCCTCGCTGTGGGGCTTCCTTTTCCTGAGGCACCAGTAGCTGCGTCTTCCTCTCTCTGCTCTCAGAAACACTCCAACAGTTCCCATGGAGCCAGTGTCAGGGAAGAGGTGGGGTTTCTGTCCTCAGGGGCCGCCCCCTTCCCCTTCCATCAGCTTGGTAGATGGAGGGAGAAGGACCAGTCCCGGGTGCCCAGCCTTGCAGCTCAAGCCAGGGCAGTGATGGGATGGAAGGCCTGGAACATCTGAACAGTAGGACCTCCAGCTTCCTGCACTGCCCTCATTAACGGGCCGGAAGGGAGGGTGCGAGTCCATGGCAGCAGCAGAAGTACAGAGACTCTCCTTAGAGGGGCTGAGCTACTTAAACATCAAGAACATCCATTAGCCGTGATGTGGCCACTCATAATCTCACCCAGGAGACCCCTCAGGCCCTCAAAGAAATAAATAGTCCACGTCAAGCCACATCGTGTCTCCCTGACTCACCTGAATCCCCTCTGACTTTGCTCCAGGGTCTGTGCACTTTCAGGGCCCCTAAACATCTCCACCAGGCCCTTCCCTTAGTGCCTGCCCTAGTTCTTCCCAGGGAGTCTCGTGGGTCAGTTTACCCTCTGAAGAGTTTGCCGAAAGCAAAGTGAACAATCCCAGCCACTTAAACAAAGGGAGATTTGATGCTTGTTACCAAAAGGGTATTTGTCACATCAGGAACGAACATAGCCCGTAGGAGTGGGTCACCTTGATGAAGCAGCAATGGCTGGACGCCAGCACCCAGGAAGTCTGAGTGATCACTGATACGGCACAGTGATTGGGGGCTTAAGGAGCCTGGCACCCAGGGGATTAAGATAATCAAAGGAAACAGGGTTTGGAGAACAATACACTGATTTTTAAAATATCTGGTGGAGGCATTTCCCTGATGTCTCTTTGGATAGATCAACAAGGCCATTTCCCTAGTTACCCGCAGAGAAGCATGGTGGATGCGGCTTTCGCCCTTGTGATGCCAAAATGCAAACGTTTGTGGGTGTGTGTGGATGTGATGTTGAGTCACAATATTGTTAATTATGAGGAAGTTTAGGAATTGAGGCAAACTTTCTCCCACCCCCATTTGCCGACAAATTAAGGCAGGCTGGCTGTGAATTACCAGCCATTATTCTTCCCTTTCCAACTCCAGTAATTGGGTTAGGATACCTCTGTTAGGCAATCATGCCTGCAGAACTTGAGCTAAGTTAGAGCCCTTTATAAATTAGGCTATAAATGGGAATATGTTTCCCCATCTGGTATCTAAATTTGGAAAATCTGCCATTTTGCATGAGGCACCCAGATACACAGTGAAGCCCAGAGTTCTGTGGTTTTTCCAGGGGCTTGGGAGGCAGCATGGACGTGTGGTAGTGGTGGAACACCTGGGCCTTACAGAAATTGCTGAGATGCCACTTTGGACTCTGACATTTATTACCTATGAGGCCTTGGACAAGCATCTTAATCTCTTCATGCCTTGGTATTTTCATCAGCAAAATGGAGATAATGAGAGCTCGTGCCTCATAAGGTTATCGTGATGCTTAGTAAGACGTGCAGTGCTTAGATTGCCACCTGGCAGAGAGGAACTGAGTGGACACGACACCCACTACCACCCTGATTAAAGTGCATGACGTTCCAAGGTCACAAAGGCACAGCGCAAGGCAAGTGTGGCACTGGTGAGCTCTCTTTCCAGACAAGGTGGCCTCCCCTGTCGCAGGTGTCTGCCGTAACACGGCTGGGACAAAACCCCACTCCCTGCCCGACTTCACACCTGCATCCTTACAGCCAAACATGGCTGGAGGAAAACCCCAGGCTGTGCCAATCGCTGTCCCTTTCGGTGTATGTCCCAAGATCAAACAGACCCTAATGCAACCTGGTCATTAGCCTCCTTGTCCCTGGCTCATGTTCTCTCTCCATCTCCTTGATAACTATTTCACTTCTTCTCCCTCCTCCTCCTCACTCTTAGTGACAACCTTTCTTCCTAGTCCCCCAAGAGCATGGAGAGGCTCACAGCGTAGCTTTCACAGGTTTGCAACGCCTAGGCTAGCAGCCCGAATCTGCGCCTTTGCCCATAAGCGCTGCCCTCCCTCCTGTTGAGCTGCACGTGCCTCTGTCTTAGGCCACCCCCAACGAGTGCACTGGGTCTCATGCCTTCTTGCCTCCAAGGATGTCCACCTATCCTGCAAATATCTCCTCTATTTCCTTCATATCAATTCACCTGCCCTGTGGGATCATTCCTGTAAGCATCTAAGCATCGTTATAAAACAAGAGAAACATACTAAAAGGTCACCTCTCCCACCCGAGACCCTGCCCCATTTCTCCACTGCTCCTTATAGTAAAACTTCTCACAGGCATTGCCCTTATGTGCGCTGCCCACGTCCTCCCCTCCCCTTCCCTTGAACTCACTCAACTTGCTCTCCTTCCTGCTGCTCCATGAGGTCACCAGCAACCTCATATTGCCCAATCCAAGGTCAGCACTCCGGCCTTACCCTCCTCATCCTCTTGGCAGCAGCTGACACTGATGATTGCTCCCTCCTGCCTGAAACACTTTCTTCTCTTAGTTTCGGACCCACCTCTTGCCTTATTGGGCATTTCTCAATCTCCCTTGCTGGTCTCTTCTTGTCTCTCTTGCGTTTCAATGTAGAAGTGTGGTTTCGCTCAAACTTTTTCTCTCCTCTGTCTGAACTAGGTTGTCTTATCCGGCCTCATGACTTCAAATGTCTTGTCTAGGCTGACAGCTCCCAAATGTGATCTCCAACCCAGACATGTCCCCTGAGTAGCCACACATCGGGTTACTTATTGAACATCTCCACCTGAATGTCTAATGCACATCTCTAACCTAATGTATCTGGAATTGAAGTCCTGATAGCTATTACTACACCAGCCCCTCTTGGGGTCTTTCCTGTCTCAGAAAATGGCAACTTTATTCTTCCAGTAGTTCAGGCACCAAATCTTGGAATTGTCTGCACTCCTTTCTTTCCCTCTCCATATCCAATCTGTCAGCAAATCCTATCGCCTCTTCTTTCAACATGAAGCCAGGATAATGCTACTGCTCACAGCCACTGATACTGCCACCCCAAGAGGTGGTCATCTCTCACTTAGATTATTTCAGTCGCCTTCTGATTGCTTCTTCCGAGTCCACCATAGCACTTCCACACCCAGTCTCAATACAGCAGCAAGGTGGGATTTTGATCCTTTAAAAATACACATCAGATCATGTCACTCCTCTGCTACAAACCCTCCCTTAACCTTCCATTTCACTTCAAGAAAAAGCCAGAGGCTTTGCAGTGGCCTACAAGGGCCCCCATTGCCTTCTGTACTCAGCGCCTGTGACTCTCGCTGGCACTGACTTTGTTCAAGCAGTACTGGCCTCCTTGTTACTCTTTGAATGTGTCAAGCAAGCACTCACCCCAGGACCTTAGCACTTGATAAGTGCTCCCCCTCCAGACATCCACAGGATTCACTTCACTCAGGCCTCTGCTCAAGTGTCATCTCCTCCGAGAGAACTCGGATCCCTTCACCCTGGTTGCTCCCAAACTCCCTTGCTTTATTCTGCTCCATGTCCTTTCCAATCTGTTTTGTCCACTGCATAGTCCCAAAACCAGCACACTTAGTAATTTTCAATGACCCTTTGTTTCATGAATCGGTAAGTGAACTTTCTCCCCCAACCCTTTGTCATGGGCATGTGGAGGTGACGGTGTTGAGTTGACTCCATGATGGGGTCAGTGGGAAGGACATGGGAGGTGGATGCAATTTTGTAACTTAAAATTGTCTGTGAACCCATCTCTCCTGGAGTAAGGTTTGGCCTGGAACATGAGGACAATCAAGCCTTCTAAGGTTCTGCAATTCTGACATCTCTTTCTTCATGTACATAACTCCAGGGGCTGCCACTGTTGAGGAACAAGGAGGCTCAGGAATGGTGTGTGGGCCACGCATCTGTCACAGATTTCTGTGGCCATATGATGTCTCCTTTCAAAGCCTCTGGTGGGCAAGGAGGGGCCTTTCATTTTTTCTTCATCCCCTGGAATCTCATGGTTGTAAGTGCTCCTTTACTGAGTTGGGCACTTAGTAATGATTTATTGATAGATTGATTGCTCTAAAATGTAGGGGGAGCCATGAAAGGGTGGGGAAGGTTCTGCAATGAGGTTTACCATCTGACTCTGAAATTAGCAATTTAACTAACTGATGGCCCTTGGTAGCACAGGTGAGCTTGCTCACCTGCATTCTCTTCCCAGCAGCGCTGTTAGACAGTGAAGGCTATAACCCCCAAATTACAGAGCTTAATGAAATAAAAGTTCATTTCTCACCCATGAAAAGTCCAGTTAGGTGTTTGGAGGTGGTCTTCCATGAAGGAATTCTGGGACCCAGGTCTGTCCATCTTTTGGTTTTGCTACCCTGTAAGGTGTTGGAGTTTTCTGTTAGAACCCCTGTGAGCAGACATGGAGCGAGAGTGAGTATCCTGTGTGGGAGGATTGTGTGAGCCAGCCTTGGGCGTGGCAAACATGCCCACTCTCATTCCATTGGCCAGAATTCAGTCATGTGATCACACCTAGCTGCAAGGGAGGCTGGGAAATATCATCTAGCCATGTGCCCAGGAGGAAATAGTTTTGATGAATAGCAGACTAGCCCCTGCCACAACAGAGAAACTGAAGGTCAACATTAGCCTGCCCCAGGCCACATAATGACAAATGCTGTTTCTTAGGTAACCTTGGATAAGTTAAAATCACTATGTCTCAGTTTTCTCTCTCCAAAAATCCTCTTCTCCAATCCCTTTTACTCCTGATCCTATTAACTCTCCAGGAAGGTGAACGATTTAAGATTTATTTACCTATGACTTGGCCACTTTTTCATTTTTCCTATGTTCTACTAAGTGGTCTTTGTTACAATTCAAGCTGACATCCATGATCTGCTGCACTAGAAGCTTTGTAAAAACTTCCATCCATCTTACTACCCTGTTGTTATTCGTTATTGAGAAATGTCCCAAGGAGAGGCAACAACAAATGCAAATGCCTTGAAGTAGGAGAGAGCCCAGGGTTGCTGAGTAGCATCTATGTCCTGGAGGCCTGGCACGAGGGCCCTGGGACCAGGCATCTCGAATCCAGCACTACCAACTGTGTGAGCTTAGACACATTATGTAATATCCAGGACTGTTTTTGTTTCTGTTAACTAGGGATAATAGAGACATTGATCTCATAAGTATATACTGAAGAATGAATGAGATAGCACATCTGGAGTATTTAGAACTGTGTCTGGCATGTTAGCTGTTATTATTGTTACTGTATCACCATAATTATGTCATAATTATTGGCCATCTTTGGCCTGGGTCCTTGCTACGTAGAATTGTTCCTTGTAGGCAGTTTGTGCCTTTCTAATCCAGTGCCCACATGGCACAACCGCAGCCCCCTGGGGCAGACTGTGTTTTGTTGCAGGTGCTGCAGCTCCATTGAAATCTAAGCTCGTGGCCTTGTGGCTCTGCTTCTCAGATGGTGAGTGTTCCGAGCATGTGAACTTTAATCAGCATCAGAGCCATCTGCCCACTCTTGCCCTGCTTTTCCATAATTGCATTTGCTTTGTGCTGTGTGGGTCAGAGTTTTGTTCATCGCATTGGTTGTTCTGGAAATCCTTACTCTGCCAGGAGTTTCGTATTTACCCGTGCTGCAACTGGCCTTACATTTCAGCTCAGAGCCACAGTCAGGAGACTCTCTGAAGCCCATCAGAATGAAGCCCTTGTGAATGAGGAGACAGCTCAGCTGGCTCTCCAGTGCCTTCTGTGGACCCCCTTTTCCCAGACAGAGAGGGAGCCCTCCCTGCCCTGCAGGGACTCACTCCAGACAGCCAGGGATCAGTGGGACAGTAGGAGTCAGCCAGGTGAGGCCCTGCAGAAACAAGAAATCTCTGTACAAGCAAGAGACTCTCTAGTCGCCCATCTCAGGGCCTTTCATCCCAAGCAGCAGGCAGCAAAGCAATGTTCCAGGAGGACAAAGGGACTCTGACAGCTCGTGGAGCTCATTGTGGGGATGTGAGCCGGACAGAGCTGGTTTGCTGCTGAGATCCTCTGCATGTTTACCTACGCTCACCAAAAGGAAAGGAAGTAGGTTTAACCCTTCACACAGCCTGTCTCCAGTTTCCCTCTAAGAGTTCATTCATTCATTCATTTAGTCGATTCGTCAAGAAGAATTCAACAAACACATATTATGTTGCGGGCATTAAGATTAGTATTGGGAAAACCAGTATAAATACGGCTGCTCTTTCCCTTGAGGAACTCGTGTTCTCAACACACAACAGATTATGGAAATGCTGCAGCAGACGTGAGCATTAGGTATTGTGGGAACTCAGAAGAGGAAGGGGGTGATTTTGCCTGACAGGGGATAGTAAGACAGAGAATCTTCCCCTGGACAAGGGACATAGCAGTCTTGAAGAAACAGGCAGAGAATCAGGAGTGTGCTGAATAAGGTTATTTGGGTTTCAAGTAACAGAAACTGACTGGTCAGTTAAAATAGAAGAGATGCCTTGAGAGGGTCCTGGTTGTTTCAAGGAATCCAGAAGAGATGAACAAGTACATCTCCAGAGTGGCAAGAACCCAGAAGTCTGGAAGACTTTGACAGCAGGAGTCCACAACCCTCCTCCCTGCAGAGCTTGCACTCAGATAACTCACCTCCACCAACTCCTAGTCTCTTGGTCTTTCTCTGACCCAAAATTTCAGATTCTTAGAAGAACCTGATTGGCCTAGCTTGGGTCAGAGGTCCATTCCTGGTTTATTTATCTGCACTTGAAGACCCAAATCAGGTAGTTTAGACCCAACCACTGAATCCAGGGCAGCTCTCAGACAAGAGGGGTCATAATAGGCTTAGTGCCCACCCCAGGTTCTGGCTCCTGCGAGGAGATGGGGCATTCTGGTTGGAGACAGCAGCATAGGCAAATGCATCGAGGCATGGAGCCAAAAGGGTGCATGGTGTGCTTGTGGCGAAACAGAAAATTGGGAGTTATTTCCTTTGTGCAATCTCTATAACATTACATTTAAATTGAACATCCATTAATCATGTCATATTTTGTATGCATGAAGGGAACAAACCTGTTTTTACAATCATTTTAGTTAGGGTTTGTTGACTAAGTTAAGCAAAAAGGGAATTTATTAGAAGCTTTCGGGAGGTCACAAAGTTGAAAAGGAGGTGAGAAAAATCACACTTGTAATTGGCAGGATCTGGACACCTCTAGGAAATAGGGTGGCCTTCCTCTGGTCCCTGCTGCTAGAATGCATGGCAGTGAGCAGTGTACAATAGGATGTCTCCAGAGACGTGCAAGCCAGACATGGGGGTGGGGAGCAGGATGCACTGCTTCCCAGGAACTTTTCCCCACAGCAGAACAGCAAGGTTGCCAGTGGATGGGAGGATTCAGACTTCTTCACATGAACAACTTGCCTAGTCCTCACTTGGGTGCATTTTAGAGCAGTGGTCCCCTGCCTTTTTGGCACCAGGGAAGACAATTTTTCCATGAATGTCTGGGTGGGGAAGGCAGAGCTCAGGCAGTGATGCGAGCGATGGGGAACAGCAGTGAATACAGATGAAGCTTCATTTGCTCCTGTGCCAATCAACTCCTGCTGTGCACCCAGTCATTCCTAAGTTTTGTGGAAGATGATTTTTCCACGAAAGTGGGGATGGCAGAGCTCTGTGGCCCAGGGATTGGGGAGCGCAGTTTTGGAGGAACAATTGTTTTATGGAGAGGCTGTTCTGAGAACTGAGGCTAGAGGCTGGTGCTGATGTGGAGTGTCAGGAATCAGCCCTTGCTTCAGGGCCTGTGGAAGGGTCCAGGGTCTCCGTGGAGCCTGGAGAGTTTGCAGGTGACCTGCAGACAAGGCCAGGGCTGTGCATCCCCCTACTTGCCTCGCCCTACGTTTTACCTCCTCAGAGCATCTCCACGCCTGCTGATGCTTCACCCTGGGGAGATTAAATCCTTCGAGACTGGAGTCAGGCAGGCTGGGTGTGTCTTTAGGCTTGGCCTTTTCTAATTAAGTGACCTTAAGTAAGTTGACCTTACCTTTCAGCCTCAGTATTCTTATCTAAAACATGGATATGGTTGTAATCATGTCATCAAGTGGTTGTGCAAATGAGATCATGAATCCGAAGCACAGAGCATACAGTGGATGCTCAATAAATGGCAGTTGCCTTTATGGCTGTATTTCCTAATCAGTATTACTGTCAGCACTCAGGAGTATCTCTGCTAGCTCTCCGCCTATGGGCCTAAAAACAAATACCCCATAAAAGGATTTCTCCCGCTCCATTCCTCTGGGAATCTTTCCAAGCTCTGCTTCCTGATTCTGCTGGTCCACCTTGCCTGTTCCTCATTTATGACTGATCATCATAGATTTGCATTTTTATGATCCACCAAGACTAGGAAGGAGACAGGACCAGATGGGATCAGGATTGAGCAGGTGGCTCTGCTCTGCCGCTGGCCTCGCAGAGAGGTTGCCATCCATCCTGGATGCTGTGCTCGTAGGAGTATGGAGAACTCAGGCTGGACTCCCACCAGCTCCTGTATTGTTTAGGAATGCATTCATCTGCAAGTAACAGTAAAATTGGTTAAAAGTAGTTTAAACAAATGGGCATTTGTTTTTCTTACACCACAAGGTGCCTAGAGGTAAGAGGCTTCTGGAAATGGCTCAACAGCTGAATGTTGCCAGAGGCATTATCTCTGAGATTCTCATGGCCTTTTCCTCTGTGTTTTGTTCCATGGCCACAGAAGGATGCTACAGCTCTGGAGGGGGCACCCGTGCTTAAGGCAGGAAGAGGAGGAAGGGGAAGAGGGAGAGACAGCTCCAGTCCTACCTTCCTCCTTTCATCAAGGAGGTGGACACCTTCCCAAAACAACTCAAAAGATTTCCATGAAGGTGCAATTGGCCAAAAAAAGTCCAAAGGCCAGCCCTGCTTACAGGAAAGCAAGGACTAGAATTGTCATGTGTGGATTAGAGACTAGCCATGGTTCATTTTCAAAGACTGGGGACATTATTGCTATGAACAAGATCAGGGTTCAGTGGGCAAGGAAGAGAGAGGGAATGGATATTGAGTGGATAACATACAAAGTCTGCCCACCTTCACACCCAAGAAGTCAACCTTTGTGAGTGTGGACCACATCAGGAGAGCTATGGCCACTGAGGGGCTGCACCCAAAGCATGTGTGTGAAGCACATGCCACCAGATCTCTGCCAGGGCACCGGCAAGCATGGAGATGCTCTGGGGAGGTAAAATGTAGGGAGAGGCAAAAGAAGGGTTGCACAGCCCTGGCCTTGTCTGTAGTTCACCTGCAAACTCTCCAGGCTCCATGGAGACCTTGAATCCCCTTCCACAGGCCCTGAAGCAATGGTCGATTCCTGACACTCCACATCAACACCAATCTATAGTCCTGGTTCTCAGACCAGCCACCCCACAAATCAGTTGTTCCTCTAAAGTGTGCCCAAGTCAGGACTAGGCAAGCTGTTCACCTAAAGAAGTCTGAATCCTCCCACCCACTGGCAATCTTGCTGCTCTGCTCTGGTGCAAGCTTCCTGGGAACCAGTGACTTCTGTCCCTGACCCTGTGTCCGGCGTGCACATCTCTGAAGGCATCTTGATCAGATTGCTCCAAGTATCTCTTTGAATCATTTTGTAGACATTGTCTGGGTCCTTCCAAGTTCCCTTTACCTGTTCATGCACCTCTCCCTGAGCTGCCGCAAATGCTGTGGCTAATGACTTCTGACTGTGACCTTCTCTCTAGATTTGCCCCGGGCATGTAGGAAACCCCTGCCTGGAGAAGCTAAGGAAGTCACACTCAATGAGTAGCTGACAGGGGTGGATAAACACCTGGTCCTTTTGTCTCACTGCATGGCTGCTCCACAGTGTAATTTACACTCCAGGGCACCCCTGCGGTTGGACGAGGCTGCACTCCCAGAGCCCCACAGCCTTGCCAGCTGCCTGGCTCTTTCCCCTTCCATTTCCTGCTTCCTTTTGCCCTTTACAGGTTTCCTTGGAGAGCACTCTCTCAACAGCTCACGTGCATCCAAATCCCTCAGACTCTGTTTCTGGGGAATCAGGCCTAAGACAAACCCTATGCCAAGACCGCATTTTGGAAGTGTCATTAAGCCTTGAGTACTATTCAAGTTTTACTGCCTGAGAGCCAGATGACCCTGGTAACCAGAACCCCCCGCCTCACCCCCATCATCTATCACTCTTCACTTCACATGTGAAAGACCCTCCTCACTCCAGCCTCTGTCTTCTGCCCTTTGATCTCCACAGGGCTCCCTGCTCCCTCAGCCCTGACCCAATTCCCGGCTCCCATCCTTCCACGTCCTTCCCATCTGGTGGCAAACAGACTTGCCTACATGCTCAGACTCTTCCTAGAACACTCCTTCCACCTCCCGCCTTAACTGAGAATGAGATCTCCCCAGAGGATGCTGCTGCCTCTGTCTTCTCAAGTCGAGGCTGCTCATTCTGCCAAGGTACAAAATCTCAGGTCAGCATTCTCCTCGCTCTTCATGGCCACTTTCAAGCCATTACGCCTCCACCCTCATATTAAAACACTTCTCCCTTTGTTTCTCATGTCATCTGGCTATATCATTAAAACCGAGTGATTGCATATCCTTTGACATAGCAATTCCCCTCCATACAAAAATATTAGTGTGAAGTGAAAGGACATATGTAAGCACGTTTATGATGACATTGCTTGTGACAGTAAAAAAAAAAAAAGATATTAGAAATAATCTAAATATCCATCAACAGTGAGTTGACAAAAATTGTGGTGTAGTTGCAGAATGGATCACCACACTCCTATTAGGAAGAAGTGGTAGGTTTTTGTACTGACATAGGAGATCTGCATGATATAAAACAGTGAATCAAGCAGAAAAACTGTAGACAAGTATAGTATGGTCTCATTTTGATAAAGGAAAAAAGAAAAATATGCATATGTTTATAAGATTGGGAGGATTTTCCTAGTCTCAATAACCCTTGGTTAGCAGTGTCCCTGCAGTTGCTTCTATGGTTTTGGCCAAGGAACTTCTCAGAAGCATCACACAATCTTCAGAGTCCATAAAACAAGTACAGAGCTATCTATCTAGCTCTCGATACCATGTACTGATGCTTGATTTGTCCTCCTGGCAGGAGTCTCATAGATGGTAGTAAGATTCAAAGGCTGTGTCTCAGAGCCTGGAAGAATGGGTTTCCCCCATTCATAAAGCCCTTTTCAATATGTATCTCAGAGTTGCATATATGGCAGAGTCCCCATCTCATCCTTCCAGATAGGAGAGATCCAAGCAGGAAGTCTGCCCCAAGTGCCAAGAAGTTGTCATGAAATTCAAGCTTGATTGCTTTCTCTTCCTATATGAAACCCCTCTCCTTCTGAAAATAGCAATCAAGTCAATTTAGTATCGTCCCTCCCTTCCTAGTTCTTGTCCGCAGGAGACTGATAGAAGAGTGTAGGGCAGAGACACCCACAGGGGAAGTATGAAGATAGGAGGTGGGGGAGGGGGGCTTTGACTTCACTTTGATTGTTTTTATAATGTTTTGAGTTCACTGCTGGGAGCATGTATTGTGTTTGTAATAACAAAGATTAAAAATGAATTTAAAAAATACTACTTGACCCATCATGCCTGAAGGTGAATCCCTGATAAAGAGGGTACCATCAAATGTAATGGTTAAGAACAGGGACTCTAGAACTGCACTACCTGGGTTCTACGCCCACCTCTTAATAACTTTGAGGCCTTGGGTAAGCTATTAATACTTAACCTCTCTGCAGACCGGCTGCACAGTTTGTGCCCTGCACGACTCTAGGGGGCGCCGTCCACATGGACTGCAGTGACAATGGCACGTGCCCTTGGAGCTGGGTGGTGCAGGGCCATGGAGAAGCCCTGCCTCTCTGTGCTGTGTTTCCTCATTTGTAAAATGAGGATAATAATACTATCCACCTCCTTGTCTTATTCTGGGTATTCAGTGAATTGATACACATGAAGTGTGTAAAACTGTATCCAGCACATAGTAAATACACAATAAGTGAGGTGTCGTCATAACTACCATCACTATCACCACCATCACCATAATCGTTATCAGCAGCATCATCTTCATCAAGGTAAGTCCAGGGGGGTCTGTGTCCTTAGGTCCCAATCCTGATCTCTGGAGCACAAACCTAAGCCAACCTCTAATTCTGTCCAGAGGAAAGATTTTTACCTTTACTCGGAGATGAAGGGTTCACTGCCTAATGAGGGTCTGCTAGAGAACTCTCCTCCAGAGAGGCCGATGGCTTTAGGCAATGGTCCCTGGGGGAAGGGAACAGATTCAGAAACCTTTCTGAAATTGCTACAAGGCCGGAAGGAGCTCTCTGTGGTGCTGGTCTTAGGAAATCAAACTGACTGCGCTGTCACCCTCCAGAGTTCTGACTGGTGGCTTTGCCACAAGCAACCTCATCAAGAAGCTCCTCCAGTTAAGAATTGTCTAAACTCTGATGTTTTACCCTCCTTTGAAATATTTTCATTTGAAAGCCTTCTTAATCCAAATTAAAACATCTTTGATGGGTGGAATTTATAGGCCTTTAAGAGACAAGAGAGAGTATTTTGGGCTGAGGGAGGTTCTAAAAGGTCCACTCTGTAGCAGGCTGTCTCCAGCTAACCCTGAGGAGCATGTATCCCTGCTATTCTTGCAAAGATCTGCTTTGTGGTTCCATAAATGTGTTACCTTAAGTCAAATGTTCAGATGCAGAGAGAATGGAGATGTATCACGTATAATAATAGCACCTGTGCAAAGAAGCTGATGGTACAGGGTCGTAGCTCAGTGTGTTCTGTCACTAGGAGCACTGGAGTACTTTGCATGGGAATTATGGGCAGGATTATAGCCCTGCACCCTCAAATGATACAGAGGGAGGGAGCGGTAGGTTGTGGGAAGACTTGGAGTTGCCCCACCCAAGGCTTCTCTGGTGCATCAACTCCTGGATTTGGTTGGTTACAAAGGGAACTTAGGAGAAACACAAAAAGCCAAAGTTTCAGGCAGTCTTTAGATCTCAGGCTAAGGACTGGATCTGAACTTTGGATCATCTTGGACTTGGTTGGGAGTGGTGGAGGTATGGAACAGGGACAAAGCTGTCCCCTGCTCATACCCAGCCCTAGCCCTACAGCCGCCTCAGGTGGCAACCCTAGGGTCTAAGAATTATCTCCCTGGGGAGGATCTGGCATGCTTCATACCACCTTCCTCTCCCTCAGCTCCTCTCTCATTCCCTTCCTCATTTCCCCTCCTCTGCCAGTGCCTGTGAGCTCACTCACCACACTTCTCTGAACCCAAACTCCAGCAGTCAGGTACCTGCGTCACCACCCACCCACCCCCGCATACCTTCCCAGTACAGGCAGCAGCTAAACAGATAGTAGATACCTATGGTTGTGCTCTGGAGACTTTCCTAACATCTTCTATAACATCATTGTGCCTGGAGTTATTCCATGCCCTCTGTAGGTGCTTACTCTACCTTCACAGCAAGTCAGTCAGACTTTTTGTTGTACCCATTTTAAAGTTAAAGAAATTGAGGTTTAATTCTTTTCATCTGTAGCATGGGGAGAATAAGACATAACTTGTTCAACTGCTGTGAGTTTTGTAGGTAATGTTAGTGATAGGCACAGTATAGGACAAGACACTTAATACACATTGTCATTGCTGTCATATCCAACTCACTTGCTAGACCATAAGCTCCTCAAGGCCTGGAGCAATGCATCTCCTAGTTTCAAAGTTACACTATTTAAGGAAGGTTTTGTTCCTCAACAGGGTTCCCTGACATGTTGAGGATGTGCATCTGTAAAGATAACTGCCTTGTATGGTCTCCCACATCAATGTGAAAATGTGTTGGAGTAAAATGATAATCATAATGATCATAATGATAATTATTATTTATTGCACACAAGCAATAGTCCTGAGACTATGCTGTGCATTTTACAAGCATGGTGTATTTAATTCAAGCAATGTTGGAGCCATCCTAGTTCAAGGTTGCAGAATAAAGAAAGGAGGTTATATCTCCATACCCCTAACTTCTTCCTTGTACTCAGAGATTTATCGACCCCTACCTCCAGATCCCATTACTCTTAAGGTGCACCCTTGAAATATACTTAATGTCCTTCCCATCCTGGCTTTATTAGCAGCTTCATTGCCCAGCAACTCATTTGGAGCCTGCAAAAAACTCAGACCCCTAAGTGCTTCTTCTATTCCCCCCGCCCTTCTCCTAGCATCCTTCACATTGAGATAGTGAAACACACTATCAAACCCTTGATTAGATATCGACTTCTAGAAATCTATAGTAATACTAATAGCAGTTACTGTTTATTGAGCCCTTACTAACCACATTAGCTCATTTGACATCACAACTACCCTGAGTTAGTACTATTTCAATTCCCATTTTACAGATGTGCAAATTGGAGGTTAAGTCATTTGACCATGGTCACCCAAATAATCAATGTCAGAGTTGAGAGTTGAACTTATGTATGCCTCATTCCAAAAACTAAGCTCTTAACCACTGCACTTGAGCCATTATACCTTATTGTAAGTCTCAATATTGTTGTCCCAACAAGAGCGGAAATTCTTTGAGGGTATTGTGGTTTAATGTAGAGGAAACAGTGTGAGTTTTCCTTTTGAAGATAGTCATAAGCTTGAATCACAGCTTGCAGTTACCAGCTGAGAAGGACGTCTGGTGGAAGCAGAGACAGGGTCTGTGAATTAATCATAGGAATAGGAATGAGAAACTAGAAGTTGGTCTATGATGGGTTGAAAGTTTGGGGCCCCAGATAAGAATGTCTCTAAATAGCCATCCTGTTCAGAGGATGGATGAACTGTGGTAGACATGACTAGAACTTATAAATATCTGGTTCTTCTCTTTTTCCTGAGAAGCTTTGAAGTTACCTGGTGCCCTGTGACTAATTCTGGTCAAGATTGTGAGCAGAAATAATGTGACACTCTGGGGAAAAATGCAGTGAAAAGCTCTTGAATGACTGTCTAGATCTCTACCCTGCCATGGCTAGCAATGTATTAAGATGTCAGAGTCACATGGAAGCCCACCAGATCCCCAAGGCACAGAGTAGAAGGGAACTGTCTTGAGAGCCGCTGAACTTGCCGTAGACTTTGCATGGGTAAGAAACAAATCTTTGTTGTGTTAAGCCACTGATAGTTTAGGGGGGTTATTTGTTATTGCAGCATAACTTAGTGTATCTTGAGTAATGCCCCTGTTTACCTTGTACACTCACCTGACCTGATGAGTAAAGAGTTGGGAGGGGGGAAATGGCCAGGTGAGGGCTAGTAACTGGCAATGGGCTGATCTGGAAAGATACGGTGTAGTCAGACTCCAAGGATAGAGACTGAGCAGTCTTGGATGCCTCTTGAGCAAAGAGTGAACGTTCAGGGGTGAGTACCAAAAGCAGGTGTCAGGTTTACCCAAAGGGCCAAAGCTAGAGGCAGACCACCATGGAAGAGGGTTGATTTGCATGCACTCCCACCCCACCCGAGGACCTGTGCAAGCAGGTGCAGTTGCTGCAGCGTCTGGCTGACGCTGGTTCTCAGTGGAGTCAGACGTCCTTTCAGACAGCGAGCCCTCGTCTTGCTTCATCCTCCACAGGGTTCATCAAAAGGCCGAACACCCAGAAGATGCAGCAGGACTGTCAAGATCTACTAAGTCCTCAAGGCTCTACTCACATTCTGCCTCTTCAGAGAAGGCCTCCCGCATTCCCCTGGCCACACTCCCCCGGCCTCCCCAATGTGCCGCAGCACTCAGACTGTCCTTTCATGGCAACACCTACCCCTGTCTGCCTTGACCCAGAGCTTCCTGTGCCGGGTCTGTCTCTCCTGTATGTAGTGAGCTCCTGGAAGAAAAGGACCAAGTCTTGTCAGATTTGAGATTTCCCTCAGTACTTCCCTCTCTTCTCTTTATATCTCCAGTTGAGTGAAATAAAAAAGAAAGCTAGTGAGCTCACAAAGGAAAAGGTGAGTCTTGCCTGAATGGAGCCTGATTTCCAGCCTGAGATTCCTTCCTCTGCTTCTTGGGATTGACCTAGACATTTCCAAAGCACAACTTATATGTCTATAAGATTATTTAATTGATATTGGTCCACCCAACTCACAATTAACTCCATGAGAGCAGGGTCTGGATCCATTTGAGTTGCCACGAATATTTCTAGATCCTGCCATGGGGGTCTGTCCGCGGGAGATGCTCAGCAAAGGTGTTGAATGAATAAACTCCTGCTCTGTGAATTCAAGGTGGAATATTTCCACTTCTTGCCAGCCGAGTCTGCCTCCTGGGACTTTCTTTTCCAGCCTTGTTTTTAGCCAAGTTGTCAAAAGAGGTAATCAAATTCTGGCCCTCTTTGTCCCCAGTCCGCTGACATCACTGACTTCTGAAGAGAGCTCTTCATTTGAAACTTCTTTGGCTTTTCAGGACGGGAGCAGAGAGAAATGGGCCCTTCATTTAGTTGATTGAACCAACAAAAGAGAAGTTTGAGACAGAAAATGAATATAGATCCAGCTGCAGCAATTAGAGGGGAAATCGATAGAACATCATCAACAGCGTCAGACCCGTGTAAGTCGGCGTCTCCGGGGACCGGCTGGCGGAGCAGTGCTCATTTCATTTTTGTTTTCCTAACTTAATCCCCAGCAAGCGGAGAGGGATAGGTGTGGTGCGGGGGGAGGACTGGCGGGGGAGGAGGGCGGAGGGAAGAAGACAAGGCAGGATGGATGGAAAGAGGAGCGCAGGGTCCCTTTTCGTCACACGGCTGCCCCTGTGCACGGTGGGCAAGTCTAATCTCTCACACGATGTCAGCTTTAGAGTCCCAGGGGCCTGGGTTTGGATCTCAGGACCAACCTGTACCAGTGTGTGATTACAGGCAGCTTACTGAGCCACACTGGACTCGTCTGTAAGGTGGAGACCGTGAGGGCTGCCCCACCCGGCTCCCACGCCAGCCCGAGTGGCAGAACCCTGCCCTGACGCCACAGGCCCTGCGGCCGAGGCTGATTTCTTTAAAGCTGCCTCGCTCTGCTTTGAGCCAGCCAGAGAACCTTCCTCCTCGCCAAGCTCCTTCTCCTTGCGGGAAGGCTCTGAGCCTTTGCTGGGTCACACGTGTCTTTGAGACTTTAATAGCGAAATGCAGAGGGGGAGAGCGTGGATTTGGGAGTCCCAAAGATCTGGGTGTCACCACCAGTTCCACTCCCTGCTGGCCGTGTGGTCTCGGCCTTATTACTCAGTTTCCCTGTGCCTTACTTTCTTTAAGAATAAAATAAGGATGACGATAATACCTATCTAATAGGGTATGACAAAGATTAAATGAGTTATTGTATGTAAATGAATTAGTGCTTAGAGCAGTGCCTGGCACACAATAAGTTCTGAGCAAGTGTCCTTATTAATAAAAGTGATGGAAACAACTCTAATAAAATACACACAAGCGCACATGCATACGATCTCATGAAAGCAATCCCTAACTCTTGTTTAGTAATTCCTGTAGGGCAGGGTCCAGACTCCAGCCTGGCATCGATTCCCGTCTGGCTGCTTGTCTGCAGAATCGGACCTGTCGGTTTATGGAGGTCCCACCCACCCTGCTGCAACAGGACGTCGCCCAGCTCTCCCACTTAAGATCAGTCCACACGTTCCAGCCTGTCCACTCTAAGCCCAGAGGAAGGCTCTGCCAGGCAGTGATTCAGGGCAGAGACTCTACTGAGCTCGAGGGACCTGGCAAAATTTGTGTGATCAAGGCTGGGGCCGACACACAAAAGGTTGGCCCCAGGAGCAGGAAGGGACAGTCAGAGGCAGGCCTGGTTATCTCCAGCTGAAAAATGGGCTACACGGGCCTGAGGGGCCCAGACAGTGGCTGCAAACACAGGGACTCAAGGCCAGCCAGGGAGGGGCACGGAGGGATCTCAGAGGGTGGGATGTGAAGCCCCAGCCAACAAAGCTGTGGTGATTCAGGACTCAGGAGGCCTGGAGTGAAACCAGGGCTGGGTCCAAAGCCCACCAGTGGGGACAGAACACACACCCAGGATGGGGAGGCTGTGGCTGGGGACTTGTGGGGCTATCTCCAGCTCACAGGGCAAGCATGACTCCCTCTTTCACTAGAAGATCCCTGACCATTGCCAGGCTGCTGTCCCGGGAGATCTGGACATGGGCAGGGCTGACACTGCAGTGGGAGGTTTCATTTTGCCTCTCAGAGAAGGGAGTGGCAGCCAGGAACGGTCCCCAAAGTACTCACCCATCTTCTTCAGAAGCACTAGAGGTGCTGCTGCTCCTCTGAGCCAGAGAGCTGGGAAAGGATGTGGCAGACAGTGGAGTTTGGGGGACTTGAAGGATGGCATTGGCCTTTCAGATGCAGCAGTGCAAGTGGCTGATGAACAGGGAGGGTCAGACTTGGACATCCTCTTCACAACACGCAGGCCAACCAGCTGCCGGGGTGGACTTCCCCAGGGATCCTTAGCCTAGATTTGTCATATCCAGGGGTGCCATGAAGAAAAGGGAACTGCCAACACTGGGAGGTCCTACCCTAGAGGGACCCCAGTGATGTAGCTCCTGCTCGTGGCACAGTCATGCACCTCATTAACCATCGCTTCCAACATCTTGCTGTGGAGAGGGCGCAGTGGAAAGAGGAAAGGATTTGAGCATCAGTTAGGCCTGGGTTTGAATCCCAGCTCTGCCACTTGTTAGCTGTGTGACTTCAGACAAGGGATTTAACTTCTCTGGGCCTCAGTGTTCTGGTCTGTAATGGGGAGGAGAATCCCACCAACTCTAACAAGGATCTCAGCTTGAGTCTAAGCGAAATTCAGATGTATGCAGAGTGGGCTCATCAGAAACCAGCTGGCATAAGAACTGCTGGAGCATTTTATCCACACGTCCATCCATCCATCCATCCATCCATCCATCTGACCATTCAACATATACATATTGAACACTTACTCTCAGCCAGTGAGAAGAACTCTCTTGAGGAAGGGGAATCAGACATAAAGGACTTGACCCAGTAAGACAATCTAGGGCTGTGATTGAGGGGTGGAAAGATGAGAAGGAGAAAGAGAAAAAGGAAGGGGAGGGCAGGGAGGCTGATTCTTGAGTACAGCGTGGTTTCTGTCACTTGTCCTTGTCTCCCAGCCCAGTCCCCACAGGTCTCAGGCCAGTGTCCAGTAATGTGTGTGTTGGGGGGTTGGGGGCACAGGTGCTGATGGAGCCATTTCAGCAACTATTTAACACATCAGGGCACAAACAGGACTATGTTAGGGCCCTACTGACAGTTCGTTGCATAGAGTCGGGTGAGGAGGGGAGAGACGACATCTTCCCCAAATTTTCCGCCACACAGATGGCAGGGTGGAGGCTCCAGTGCAGTAGCAGAGAACGTGGTGGCGGGTGGCTCAGTTGTAGGGACCTGGGTGCAGGTGAACAACAGTAGAGACCATGGGGAACAGTGAGGAAAACCACCTATGAGCCCAGATGACATGGCCCCTGGCAACCCACAGAAATGTTTGTAGGGGGCTGGAGATTAAGCCCAGCACTTGGGGAATTCAAATCTGTGAAATCTGAGTAGTTATTAGTAATGCGGTCCCATTTGCTCCTAGAGGTATGCCAAGCCTGTGGTGGTCTCAGTTGCACTACCTTGTAAAGTTATTGTACAAGCACCTGAAGATGTGTTTAAAGGGCTGAGTACATTGTAGATCCTTAAAATGGGAGTTGTAGTAACAGTACTATTACCATTGCTGGTGTGATAATTATTATGGCACAGATTTAGGCAGGAGTATCTGTTGCCACCAGTTCTGGCTGGTGGAGCAAAAAGCATGCTGGGAGGAAGAGCAAGAAACCCAAATCCCAGTTTCCTAAGTGTGCATCAATTTCACACATTTCCAGCCCAGTGCTCTGGAATGAAGAGGGGAGGCCTGGCCTGCTGACAGCTGCCTGTAGCTGAAGCATGACAGCTGAGGACTGGCAGGGAGGTGGCAGAGGAACTGTAGGGGCTAGGGATGAGCCACATGGACACAGAGCCCTAGCTGGGCACCATGAAGGCCTGATGAGCCCGCACTGTTTTCTGTTGGAAACAGTTGGGATGGGCTTGAGGACATAGCATGTGTCAATGCAACAATGCGCCAGGTGGTAGCAGCCAGCACTGAAGAGGGCATGGTCTGCCATGGCCCTCTGTTTCTCGTGCCACATGGCATCCTTACCCTTCTTCTGGCTGCTTCTCTCTGGGCAACCACCCCCTTTTCTAGTCCAAGCTTAAGCCAATCAGAAAACTCTGCCTTCATCTGGACTCAGTGATTGGATCAAGGAGCAGCACATGGTCCAATCAGAACCTGCTGTATAATGAGTCTTTTCTTGGGGAATCTGGGATGTTTCCTTGGCTGGGCTTGAGGCAGCGAGGGTGTGATTGCTGGAGCTGCTGCAACCCTCTTGCTACCACAGGGAAATGCTTGTGTGAGAATGGAGCCAACCTAGAGGACAAAGGCACAGAGAAGGAGAGAGAAGCCAGGTCATCCAGGGGGGAAATTGCTTGGGCCTCTGCTTCAAACCACACCTGAAGCCAATCCTACTTCCTGGCTCTTAACAGTTATGAGAGCCATAGATTTCCTCTCTCTCCAGCCAGTTTGGGTTGGGCTTTCTTTAACTTGCAACTGAAAGAGAACTGACTACAACAAAATCACTGCCTTCAGGGGTCTCACTGTCCAGGAGGAGAGAGAAACAAGTAAATAGGCAGTTATGCCAGACTGTGGTGGCTTCTCCATGGCTATAAACAGGGGTTGTGGGAGCTCCCAGGGCTTGAGTGGGTGGGGTGTCCCTCAGTCCTGAAGAAGAGGATGGGCTGACACATGGAAGTCTGGGGAGGTAAGAACAGAGACCACCTCTGTCCTCACTATTTGACACTCTCAGTCACCTCCAGCCTTATCCTACTTTCCATTTTCTAGTACCTTCCACAATGTTTTCTGCTCCCTGCTTTTAGGTAAAACTGACCAACTATCCACCCATCTATCTACCCACCCATCCATCCATCCATCCACACAAGCTTAACTACAGTGTCACCATCTACTCCAGCAGCAAAACTAAATCAACATAGTCTATGCTTAGAGCTCTTGGGAGTTTCATGCAGCCGTGCCGGGGTCCAAGGTCATTACAAAACATCTTCACATAGGGCAGTCAACTGTCTCTACCTCAAAATGGTCATAACTTTTCTGGAGAGAAAATTTGGCCAGAGGGAGGGACAGGCAGTGGAAGAAAGCCAAGGTAGAAGATGGTCTCCATAAAGCCACCACCTCTTCCCAAAATCGGGTTGTCTTGATGACAAGAGCCTCTGCTGGCTCCTGCAGGGGCAAGGAGTGGGCTCTCCTTTTCCTGGGCAGTGAACTTCACATGAGAGGGGAGAGGGCAGAAGGCAGGTTTGCTAATTATGCTACTTGTTCACAACTGCATTCAGTTCACTGTCCATCCTGTGCTGGTCACAGAGATGCCCAGGACTTGTCCCCGCCCTCAAACAACAGATGGTCGCATACTAACGATCGCTTCACGCTGGGAGTCGTCCGTGGTGCTCCTGTGGGTTTCTCTCTGGCTATCAGTACTCGGATTCAAAGTGAGACAGATCCAAGTCTCACTCCCATTGCAGTTGTGGGTCCAGTCCCGATACTAATAATACTAACAATTAACATTAATTTTGCTAATTCTACCAAATCTAATTATTTTGTTCATGACATTTTATTTTCTAAATACAAAAGTAATTCTAGGTTAATTCAGAAAATTGGGACAGCACATAGAAAAACACAAAGGAAATAAAAATCATTAACCCACTGCCAAGCGAAAAATGAAGTTAACATTTGGAAAACACTTGTTTCTAGGTGTACACACACACACGCACATTCATAGTGCTGTCCATGTTGTTTTGTAGCCTGCTTTTTCCACTCTGCGTATATTACAAGCATTCCCCCATATCAGTAAATATTCTATAACTTCATTTTAATGATTCCATAGTATCCTATATTATGGATCTTCCATAGTTTGTTTAACCAACTGCCTATGGTTGGATATACAGATTATTTTCAATTTTCATCAACATAAATAATGCTTTATCGAATATACTTATATATAAATAGATGCATGTACATTTGCCTTGATCCTAAAGATAAATTCCTAGAAGTAAAATTGCTGAGTCAAGAGTATGGATGCACATTTTAAAGGCTTCCAGTAGATATTGCCAAATTGACCTCTAAAAATGTTGTACCAATTTACTCTTTCCAGCAGTGTACAAGAATGCCCAATTCCCTGCTCTCATTGTTAATTTAATTTGCATATCTTTCGTTTCCAGTGAGACTAAATTTTTTTCTCTTGTGTTTATCGTCTATTTGTGATTTTTCTTTGGTGAATTGCCTACTGATGTCAGTTGCCCATTTTTATGGAGATGCTTATGTTTTCCTTTTTGACCTCTGAGAACTCTTCATATCCATCAACCTTTTGTCTATAATATACATTCATAATATTTTCCCCAGTGTCTCATTTGCCTTTTAATTTTGCTTATAGTGTTTTTTTTAACCCAAGGAAGATTTTATTTTTAAGTAATCAAATTCATCAATCTTTTCTTTTATTGTTTTTACTTAAAAATGCTTGAACGAGTAGTAATGTTTAGAAAGGCTTTGCCACCCGGAGTTTATATGAACATTCCCCTAGAACGTTCCTCTCATTCTTTTATGGTTTCAATTCTTTTATATTTGTCTCATTGACCACCTGAAATCTATTTTGTTGTTTGTTAGGCAGTAAAGCTGTAATGGCTGTAACTTTATTTTTTTTTTTCCCATATAGTTAGCAAACCCTCCCAGGACCGTGTTATCCTTTCTCCCCTTATTTGAAGCAGATCTCTGCGATGTCAGCAATATCTTGCAGCTCAAGAGGTAGCAGTGATGTCTCTGAATGGGGTGGCAGGCTGAAGACAGAGTGGGCACATCTTTGTCTCAGTTGGGTCCCCAGTGCCTGGCATCATTTATCCAGCAGTATTTATACAGTGCCTAGAGTGTGCACTCTGGGGGTGCTGGAAGTAGAAGGGAGTACGACAGCATTTCTGCTCAGCACTTTCAATCTCTGCATCAGGATGCAGTGGACACTATGATGTGCCCCTCAGAGCCCCCCTACAGAAGCAGGGCGTTTACTCCCCAAGTGGTCAAGAATGTCAACTGTTGAGAGCTCACAATTCCCCCCCCCCTGGGAATTACCCTCCTTCCCTCAAAGGGTGCTGCCTCGCCCAGGGTTATATACTCTCCCTGGGGACAGCCCCCATCCCATAATTGGCCTAGCAGTGGAGTTAAAGGCCTGACTCCCCTACCTTACTTCAGGACAGCTCTGAAGGGCCGCCCCAGCTCCAGAGCTCCCTGTAGGATTTGCCGTGGTCTCAGTTACAACTGCTACATCCCAACTCAACCTCTCTCTCTGCCCGATCCTGTTTCCCTCATTCATTCCCTTCCAGATGTTCTTGAGGCCACTCGCTTCCCCCACACCTCCACCTCTGCACAAGAAGCTTGTGTATGCAAATTTCCGTCTTAGAGTCTGTTTCCTGGGGAACCTCACCAGAGGTCAAGTGTATAGTCGTGGCTTCTGCTTGGCTGAAGATGAGGGGTAGAGGACCGCAGGGGTCACAGCAGTCTGGCCTGGGCAAGGCTCAACCCAGCAGGCTTGGAACCATCTTCTTCATCTTCCTCACAAGAGTGTTACACCCCAGGCACTGTCTATCTCTTGACTTACATAACGGGCTCTGAAGAGGAGCAAGACCATTTAGCATCAAAATTACAAGTTTTAGTTTTAGCAACAGAACTGTGGCTTCAGAAGTCCCCTCCTAGACAAACTCACACCAATTAGAGCCTGTGCTCAAGGACAAGATACTAATAAATGTCACAACTTAATTGGCTTGTTCTCACCCAATCCCACCTGATGGTGCTTCATTTCCCTGATCTGAACACAACTGGGCCCTTGTACTCTAGGCTTTAAACATAACTGGGTTCTTCTCCTGGGAATAGTCACATAATTGCTTCCATTTCTGGGCTGATTTTGATGCGCGCGCGTGTGTGTGTGTGTGTGTGTGTGTGTGTGTGAGTGTGTCCGTGAAGCATATGTGTGTGTTTACAGGAGGCTAAAGGGGAGGGTCCTCTTAGTCCAGTCACCGCAGGGACAGAAGCACCCGGCTCTGCGTGCGATGTCCGTGTGTCAGCACACTTTCTGCTTGTTCGCTGTTGGCTGCAGCAAACTCAACTTAACAACCTCTGAGAATAAGAAGATTTATTATCTCATATTACAATCAGTCCAGAGGCAGGGCAGCTCCAGGGTTGATTAATTCAGAGGCCCATAGATGATATTAAGGACCCAGGCACTTTTCATATTTCGTCTCTGCTGCCCGGAATATATCTCGGCTTTGTCTGCTCATGCTGGTAGCTAGAGCCACTTCCAAGCATCACAGCTAGACCTGTGGACATCGAGAGAAAGACGATACCTTCTTTTCTCTGGGTCTCCTCTGAAGAGCAAGTAAATCTCTGGCAGAAGCAACCTTGCAGCTGTTCCTCCCGGCGCACTGATCAGGATGGATTCCAGTCGCTGGCAGTGGGAACGGGAATGACCACGATTAGTCTAGACTCACAGGATGCACCACCCACAGCTGCGTCCCCTTCCACTGGGAAGGAGGAAGGCAGGGGTGGGCATGGGGATCGAGGGAAGGCAACCACCATGCCCGCCACACACACCAACTCACGTGGGCAAAGGCAGAGTGAGACTGACTTGCTTGGAGGCAGTGCAGGGCAGGCCTGCAGGTCCCCTATAGTTGAGTACTCACAGGAGGAGGGGCTGGCAGGAAACAAGATAAAGAAAGCCCTGAACGGTGGTGAGGGGGGCCTCTCCAGAGCTGCCCATAGATCTTCTAAGAACTTTGGGCTGTCACAAACGGCTCCCAATCCTTTGGGCAGATTTTTGCCATAATCTTTAGACTGTGTGGTTAGAATGAACGTTGGTCGGGATAAAAGCCACCCAAAAGAGGAGGAAGAGGGCACTACAATCAAACACTGAGATACCATGTTTGTCCCTTGCCTCTTGGCCCAGACAAATGACATGTTAGGGTATTTAAAACACTTGAAAAGACAATTTCCTGCTCATCATTTGTTGATCTTTGAGGAATCATGCAAGTCCAGTAGTGGCTGGAAGTCTGGGAACAGGTAAAGGTCATTCATATTTTCAAAGCCTTGGAGAGGGCAAGTTCTACAAGCCATTGTCTCAACCTAGAAAGGGGTATCCAGTGTCTGTAGGGGCTTAACAGTGAGTGCCCAGACGGGGACTTGAGGCTCACTGTCAGGTTGCATGTGTTCATTCTGAATAAGTCATGTCAGACTGACCTGACTCCCTTCTTTGCCAGGGCCACTTGAGTATGAGAGTGGGACATGTGGTAGACATGAAGTCAGCTCCTGCAGGACCCAGCTCTGCATGAAACTGAAAGTCTCCAGCCTCTGCAGCCAGTCTTGCTCAATCTTGGCAGTAAATTAGGTGCCGCAGAGATGTCTGGTTCGCCCATTTTGCCTCCTGCTGGGACACCCTAGCACTATTCACCAAGGATCCGAAACCAGACCATGGGGCTTCTGAGCCAGCAGTGATCCTCTCCCTCGTTCACCAATTCAGTTACTCAATTCATACACCTGCTGCCAAATATTTGCGAGTGCTCACTATGTGGTGGGAATGGTACTAAACAGAGGATGCAGTGAGGAATAAAACAGCCACAGCCCCTGCCTACGTGGCACGTATGGTCTAGCAGGGCAGCAAAGGAATCCTTGCCCCTGCACTTGGACTAGAAGAGCGCTTTTCAAACCTTAATGTGCAGAGAGATCACCTGGGGTCTTGTTAAAATGCAGATTCTGATTGAGTAGATCTGGGACAGATCTGAGGTTCTGCATATCAAAGAGACTTCCAGGGGAAGCTTGGGTTGTTCATCCCTGGACCACACTTTGAGTAGCAAGAGACTAGAACACCTTGCATGGTGGGATTGCTCACTTTTTTTCTAAGAAGGCAAAACTCCAGCCGTCTTCTATCAGGTGCCTGCTGTGCACTCCCCACGCCATATGTCCAGGATGTCTGTCCATCACTGACCTCAGTGGGGAAATGACCTCGTTCCAGCCAACTTAGTGCTAGTTTCCTCGGGGCTCATTTGCAGGTATGTAGAATCTCTGAGCTCCAAGGACAGTGAGGGCAAGATGATGCAGAGCTCATCAAGTCAGCCAGTTCCCATCTCTCTTCTCCTTCGAAGCTGCTCTTCCCCGTCTTCCTCCTCATCAATCATCCTCATCATAACAAACACATATCTAGCACTTACCATAAGCCAGGAACTGTTCTTAGCATATCACCATAGGTATTCACACTTTTAAGGCCCACAAGCATACCTATCAGGTAGATGCTTCTAACAGGCAGGTAGATATTAGAACTCCCATCTTGTTGGCTGGGAAACCTAGGCACAGAGAGGTCAAGTAACTTGCCCAAATTCACACAGCTAATAAAATATCCAGGCTTCCTGGCTCCAAAGTCCATGCTCTCAACCACGGCACTCTACATTTTGTCGGAAGTGCTGAAGACTTTGCATTCCTCCACTATGAATGCCAATGAAAAGAGCCAAAGCTCAACAGGGAGCATCTTGACTCCTCTGACAGGTCTTTGCTGTGGCACAGCTTGGGACGAGGAGGAAGAGGAGGCCACAGACAGGTAGACAAAGCAGAGTGAGGATGCATCGACTGGATGGCTTTGCAATCCTGGTGAGATTAGATCTGCCTGTTAAATTGCCTGTAAATTGCAGGTGGATTTGGGGAGCTGAGGGGGCGTGGGGGTGAGGAGGCAGGACGTGGCTGCTCTTGCATAAGGAACAGGCACCAGAGTAGACAAATTTCTTGGCTCTTGCTGCAGGAGCTTAGAAGTGATACAGCCCAGGTATGTGGGACTGTGGGCACCCGGGGGGCCCCCGAGTCCAAATGGGGAGCTCCCTTCCTTACTCATTTGGGGACCACTTGAGGGGTGCCCTGAGGGTTGGCCTGATTGACAGGCCACTCCAGGGACACCAGCCAAGACATCGCTGTGTTCTCCATCTCATTCTCTTCCCTCCAAATCTTTCCTCAGTGTGGGGGTGATGCCCTGGAGGTAGGAGGGAGAAAGGAGATAAAAACCCCATAAAAATACACTGACTTCATCTCAAATGTATTAAACAGCATGCTTGTTTCTATTACTATTATCCCCAAATAATTTTTAAAGCTTAAGCTGACTTAAATTTAGCCTCATATTTTCCAAGCCAACTTGGGTCCATGGGAAAAAAATTGACGATTACATGGAAACAAACTGCTCTAAATGCACTGTCCTTAGCCGAAGCCTCAGAGAGGTCGGGCTGATAGAAGACCCATCGGATCACCTGGGCCTCAGAGGCAGGTGCCGGGCACCAGGTGAACATGGTGGGGTGTGCATCTGAGTGAGCCCAGCACAGCCGCCAGGTCCCTTCGACATTAGCGTCCAGCTCTTGCCTACTCTGTGGGTGGGGTCCATGTCAGGGAGGAAGGGAATTTCAGGGACAAAAAAGTCACAGTTTTCCCCTCTCCGTCTAATTTTTCCATATAACCCAAAGTTGGTGGCTTTATGTTTCTGGAAGGCTCTTTGCCACTTCTGAAAAATGAGAGAAAATTGTGACTTTGGAGTAGAGCACAAAGAGCCCTGGTATATGCAGAGACCCCGGCTCTTCTATTTCCACCATTCTAAGCTTGTGAACGTGGGCCGCCAATGTCCCCCTTCTGGGCCCTAGTGTCCTAGTCTGTAAAACAAGAGGGCTGGCCTAGATGGCTTTTAAAAGCACTGACCTTCATTGACTTAGTGAGGACATCCGGTGGCGGGAAGCTCGGATGGGGCTGGGGAGGTGGCGAGGCGCGCGTGGTGCTAGGGCTCGTGTGGGCGGGGTGTGGCCAGATGCAGCCACGCTGCAGAGCAAACGAGGAAGAACACACCCTGTGACCTGCAATCCCATGGGACATACCCACACCAGTCCACAGGGGACACCTGCAAGAGCACACATGGCCACACGATACCTGGGGGAGGGAGCCAGAGGTAACCTTGGTGTCCTCACAAGGCAGAGGGACAATGAAACCAGGTGTGTGTGCGACAGCATGGACAGAAGTGAAGCCGGTGAGTGAAGAGATGAGGAACATGTCAAGGTCTTACACAGTATCACTTATGCAGACTACAATAGTCCTTATTTTCCCAACATACACACGAATGCAAGGATACCCACGCAACACAACTGTGTGGCTGCCTATAGCAGGGAGAGGAATAGTGGGAGAGAGAGAAATGCACACAGACGGACTAAATCAGAGGGGTCATGACTTTAGTGCCCCACAGCTGACCCTGAGTAACTTTACCCTTTGCACCTGGCGCCCAATAAAGACCTCCAAACAAAACAAAACAAAACAGCACAAAATGAAAATCTTTCACTAGCATTCCTCACTTCATCCTGTGGGTGATGGGGAAAGAAAAAGTTTTTTCCTCTTTGTTTTTGTTTCTGTGAGCAGGAGAATGATGCAATTTTATTTGTGGTTTAGAAAGATTTCTCAGGTGGCCATTGGAGAATGGACTGGGGAGAGGAAGGGCTGGGGCTGGGAAGACCAGTGAGGAAGCTGCAGACAAGCCTGGGGTCTATGGTAGGGCTTGACTGAAGGTCATGGCCAGGTGGGCGTGGGAGGGGCAGGGCAGGTGAGCCTCCGTGATCTGGCCCTCCGAGGCAGGGTAGGCATGTGAGCCTGCAGGGCACCTGGTGCGTCACAGAGGAGGCTAGTTCTGGTCTAAGGGACAGTGTGGACCCCTCCAGACTCAGGCGGAGATGCTAAGGAGGCAGAGCCTGGGCAAGCTTATACTCCCCAAGTAGCTGGTCCCTTTGGGAGAATTCTCAAGATCCCAGGGACAGAAGGAGTCCCCACAGGTAGAGCTCAGAGGTGCCCACAGACAGGGTCCCAGGGCTGGGAAGCAGGGGTGGGTACAGCATGTGGGGCGGATGCGGTGGCATGTTGGACAGGGATGGGATTCCTTTGTCCTTTGCCTGATTCATATTCTTCTTCCAACTCAGCCCACTTACCAAGCCCCATGTGGCAGGGCTTTCCATTCACGCCCCTCGTGCCATCCTCCCGCCATCCTGGCAGGGTTAGAGCTACAGCGGTCAACCTGGACCCTGGGCTTTTAAACCAAATTTGCCCACTTGGACCTCAGGTGTTCCCGGCCCTCCTCCACGTCCCTTCCCCAAACCCCAGAGAGCACTGTGGACCTTTCCACTTTTCCACTCCTTCCTCACTCTGTACCTGGCTGCACCGCACCCCTTCCCTGCTTGTTCCTGAACTGCACCCATGAAAACCTGGGTTTTCCTGCTCTGACTTGGGGTGTCCCAAAGACACATTTTATTCTTACCATCTGGCCCATCCCCGTCCTGTCCATTTGTGTCTGATCTTGGAGACCCCACACTGGTGCCACCTGAAGCTGCTGGCAACTGTCCGTCAGGCATGTGAGTCAACTCGCCCAGGGCCACACGGCCAGGGCAGTGGGGCTGGATGCAGGCCCAGCACTCTGACACCCTCCTCCAGGCTACGGGGAAAGAGAGTGAGGGAAGGCCCCAAGGTCGGGCTACTGATCTCGGGGGACACTGATGTTTGCTCCCTGCCCAGAGCCTGGGGAGCCACTGAAAACAGAGCTCAGCGGAAATGACTTTCTGTGGCAGATGAGCCTCAAAGTTGATTTCCCAGGAGGAGCCCAACAAGGCCCTTGAAACGTGGACATCAAGGAGGAAAATCAATCGTCTTTTAAGTTTTCACCTTGATGATTGATCCGCTGCTTCCAGCCCCTTTTTTCTCTCTCTCAAATCTTCAGACGTGGCCTCTCTCACTTAACATGTTTCCCCTCTCATCTTTAAAGTGTAGGGTTTCCTGATTCTGATCTGAAACCAAAATACATCGCCTTATGCAAACTGACCAGGTATTGGTCACGTGCTTCCAAACTTTGTATTTTCTCTGAAGGAGGCCCTGGTTAGGCTGCAAGGAGGGGAAGGGAGAAAACTCACATATAGCATCACCTCGTAGCTAATTCTCCCCCAGTGCCGTCCTTACAGCTCTTCTTGACATCGCTTCAAATGAGCACACTGGAGTCAGGAAAGAGCAGTAGCATGCCTGATACCAGACACGTGGTTTGCAGGTGACAAGGCAGAACCGACGTGGAAACTCTGTGCTTCCACTTCCTTCCTGCCAGGACCAGGGCTGAGCACCCCCATGGAACAGGCGCTCCAGCTGGGCAGCTGTAGAGCCTCTCTTGACCTTGACCACAAAGAGGTTGAGCTATCCAGGAAACGAGGCCCTGAGTCATGCAAGGGTTGCAGGATGCCGTTTGTTCGTTGGTTCAGTATGTACTGAGTCTCGCCTCCTTCCCCAGCAACTTGCTGAGCACCCTTTCTCTCCAGACATTTCTGTCTGGTAGGGAAACAGACTGCTAAGGAACCATGACAAGTGAGATAAGAGCTATAACGAGGTGAGCACAGGGTGCTTGGGAGCATGTACCAAGGACCTCCAATCTCACCCAAGCTGCCGTTGGATGGGGCTTCCCAAAGAAGAGACTGACAGTCTGAGATCACCACCTCACTATGGCATGGGTAATAGCTAACCTGGCCAAGTGGGGCAGTGAGGGTGGCGTGGGTGTGCCCGACAGAGTGGGCACCAACGATAACAGTGAAGCTTCCATATCTCCTGCCCTGAGCCGGGGAATGTTCTAAGCACTTCACACGTTTGAACTCACTTGATCCTTATAGCAGCCCCATGATAGAAAGTCCAGAGGAAGAAAGAGAAGGACCGAAGGGGTTTAATAGGTCTGAGGCGGAGGCTTAGTGAGAGAGGTGACCACAGAGGCCAGCAGGGGCAGAGGTGGAGGCTTTGTCAGGTGAAATTCGAGATACCCAGGGTGAATTTCAGATAAGCAGCAAGTTTCTTTTTAGCATAAGTATATCCCCAATATTGCACAAGATATACTTATCCTAAAAGAATTATTTGATGTTGGTTTGAAATGCAAATTTATTAATAACTGAGCATCCTGTATTTTCATTTGTGAAATATGGCAACCCTCCTTTGTAAGCCACACGGAAGGGCTCAGCCTCTGACCTCAGAGCAATGGGGACTCCTGGAAGGTTTTACAAAGGAGGTGGCATGGCCGGCTCTGTGCTGTAGAAAACTGCTTTGGCTGCATCATGGAGGGAAGTCCAGAGGCAGGAGGGAGGCAGCTGAGAGGGCACAATTCTAAGTCCACGGCAAGCACCTGTCATCCAGGTGGCACATATCAGCTCGGTGTGCTGCTGCCTTTCCCACGCGAGACTCGAGCAGCCCAGTTGCACTGCCAGGGGATGTCTGGTCACCTGCCCTCCTGGAGCTCCCAGAATGGCTCTTCAATCTGGACAGAGCAGCCATGTAAAAGTGTCGTAGGTCCCTTAGGACTCCCAGAAACAGGCTTCTAAATCAGACCTTGGTGGCGACCAAGGAGAGTGAGGCTCGAGCTGGGTTCTGAAGGATGCATCAGGAATTCAGGTCACTCTATGGCAGCAGCTAAACCACATCCTAACTAACACCCCCCTTGGATGGGGCCTGCTGCTGTTCCCCCAGCTCTGTGGGGCCATCTGCATGTAGTTAGTTGTATCTTCTGCTTTATGTTAAAGGAATTCCTTTCCTTTTCCTGTGACTGTTGGCATCTATCCATCAATCATATCACTGTCACCTCGAGACAGTCACACCCCAGGGAATACGGGAAGGGCATCCCAGCCCTGGAGATGGCATGTGCACTGGCGTGGGGACAGGGACCTGCATAATGCCTTCCAGAAACTGTGAGGAGCTCTCCAGAGTTGGAGGGGCCGGTGGGTGAGGGGAGTGGTAGGAGCTGGCAGGACCTAGCAGGGGTCAGACCATGAAGGGACTTGCACATTAAGAAGTAGAAACTTTGACTAAACACTTGGAGAGAGACATAGAAGAATTGTCAGCATGGGACTGACGTGATCAGATAAGATGTTCTCAAGAGCAGCTAGGAAGACACGACTCTGGCTACATTTTGGAGGGTGGTTTGGAAAGAATCTGGTATTGGCAAGAGAGCCTGAGGGTGGCGGGTCTTGGAAGGAGACAGCAACAGATCAGATGGAGGAGGGTCTTCTCCGGGCAGGTTCTGGGCGCCCGCATTTTCTCTTTCAGGAAAGAGAGGAAGCAAGTGTCAGACAGTGCCAGATTGAAGGCGGGGGCCTCGTCTGCCCTTTTTCACAGGTCTGGCTAGGCTTTTCCCCCAAATATGGTAACTTAAAACTGAAGTCATTTATTTTCAACCTGCACATCTGCAGGTCAGCTGGGGTGCCCCTGCTTCAGACTGTAGGTCTGTAGATTAGCTGGAGAAACTCTGTTCTGTGTGTCTCATTCTGGAGCCCAGAGCGTTCTTATAGTATAACTGGATGCTCTCAGGGGGACAAGTAGAAATATGAGGGTGGTTGCTGTGTGATTTTCAGAAGCTTTAGAACCGGAGCATTCTACTGTAACAAGTGTATATCAGTTAGCATGAGGTTTGACTACATATAACATAAAGATCCAAAATGAAAGTGGCTTAAACAAGCTGGTGTGCTGGTTTTCTGGTGTCATTATGGAGCAAGACTCTATCATCCTCAGCATGTGGCTTCCAACCTCAAGGCCACCTCATAGTCTCAGATGGTTGCTGGAGCTCCTGCCATCACATCTGCTGCATTTGGGCAAAGAAAGTAGGGAGCGAAAGAGAAGCAAAAGGGGGTAGCTTCATCACTTAAGGAGATGTCTCTGAAGTCTCACATAGCGTTTCTGCCTCAATCCTATTGGTCAGAACTCATTTTCACAGCTACTTTTATCTGTAAGGGAGGCTGGGAAATAGAATCTTTCCACTGGATGCCAATGTCCAACTAAAAATTGAAGTTCTTTTACTCGGAAAAAAAAAAAGAATAGAATAGATACTGGGGGACCACAGTGTACTATCCCACAAGGAGAAAACACCAGTGTAGACGCCCTTGACACTGGGTGGCATTAACCTTGCTCTAGAACTGGCAATTCCTCTGGTAGCAGTCGCAGTGCTGGTATCTTCAGCACTGCTGCAAGAGCTGACACGTTTGCTATTGTTAGTAGCGCAAGTCACCCCACAGGGACCTAGAGCGGAGTGGAGAAAGAGGATGGACATTGATGGTTGCCAAGAAAAATAACATCTGGGGCACAAACGGGCCCTGGCAGGAGGCTCCCAGGGAGTCTCTCAGAGTCTGTTAAGACTAAACTAGGGAAATACTGTCTGTGCCTGAAACTGTGAGCTCCTTCCTCTCCCAGGTGGGATAACCCGAGAGCCAAAAGTTATGACCCTTAGTGTCCTCCCGTTGCTGTGTTTCCTCGGTCACAAAGCATCCCACACCCTCTGCCTCCCCTCCCACCCCACCCCCGACGGTGCCCCAGCTCCTTGGCTGTCTATGTGACTGAGCTAGGGAAATTGTGTTCCCATCCATGGGGACTTCTTAAAGCTAAGAGCTGCTTGTGGGACCTGAAATTGTCCTCACAGTGATTTCATTCAAAGTAATAACAGCATCAGATGCTATAGAAATCTCATCCTCATGATCATAAGCATTTATAATAGCCCATCATTGAACAAGTGCTTACATTGGAGAGGGATTTCCATGGAGAAAGCCAATCTTTCCAAAAACGTTAATTTTTTTTTTTTTGTGAGGAAATTAAATGAGATGCCAAATTATCTCTGTCATTATGTTGCCCTTCCCTCCTGAGCATTTGCGGCTCTGATCAGTATGACAGTCTCACACAGAGCAGTGCAGACGGGGAAATTTGCCTCCTGACGCGGACTCCTCCTTTGCCCATTAGTCAGCCTTGCGTAAGGGTCCATCACCTGCTCTCATCGTACAGTGGGCAGAGTGCAGAGGCTGACCTAGAGACCCCCCTTTGAGAGGTACACAAGGGAGACCCTCCCCATAATAAAAAATAAAATCAAGCCTCGGGGAGATAGATGGTCTTGGAATCTGCGGATGAGAGGACTTGTCTTGTTTCCTTCATGAATGGCCCACCCTGGGTGATGTTCCTTGTTTCCTTAGCCAGGACTGGCTTCTCTTTACGATCCATTCCAGTTCCACACCCTGCTCTGCTGCCTCAGGCCACCTTGGGAAACTCCCCCCTTGGGGACCCTGGTGAGCCAGCCCTGGACACACCCCAACTCTCCCACCCACTCGCCTCAAAAGAGAGCCTAGGCATCCAGTAGGGGTGGTGTGCACAGAGCTATTTTACCCCTTGGGTGCTCAAGTCATTGTCTCTCGGAGTTATAAGCTTCTCCATGCCCTACGAAAACTATGAGGTCTGAAAAAGAAAGCTATTGACTTCGAAACACAAAAGGAAAGCAGCAAAATCGAAATTAATAAGTGTTTACTTAAATGTCTACAAAATGTAAAATTATGTCACATTCATTAATTGTTAAGTTTAATAGTCATAAAAATGCCATTACACTTAAAAGCTATTTGCAGGTTAAATAGTTTCTCGGAGCCATATTATTTCAAAAGCAAAATCATAAAAATCTTTTCAATTTTTTTACAGCAAAAACTTATATTTGATGTGGGATGTGGGTCCATTTAAATATGTTTGATGTGAGGTGGGGTAGAATCTCCAAAAATGAGTACTCAGGGCCTTTGAAAATCATAAAATGTCTGTGAGCATGTGGTTTTGGGAGAATGTGATTAAATATTAAAGAATCTGTTAGATTATACACCCAGCCATCTAAATGCCACTGTGGTAGTGGTTATACAAATTAGGGCAAACAATAGACTATCATCATGCAACCATCAAACAGAATGAAGTACACTCATATGTGCTAATAGAAGACATCCAAGTTGTAGAACAAAATCAACAGTATGATTTACTTTGTGTCAAAAGACTTCTTGTGTGTACACAGATAGTTATGTAAATGTGTGCTATAATATGTGTATAAAAATTGTAAAAGGATCCACAGAAATAGCAGTAGTTTACCTCTGAAGATCAGAGAGAGAGTTTGAGGGGGGGACTTCTATTTTCAGGCTATAACACTCATTTAAATTGCAAGAAAAAATTTAGTACGTGCCTATATTACTTCTATAGTTTTTAAAAAACAACAAAAAAAATGCAGAAGGGAGTGATCTGCGAGCAGACTGGAAAGGGAGGAGTTTGCAAACCAGGAATCAGCACTGTTCATGTAGTACTGTCCAGGGAAATGTCTCTGGGCTTGGCCGACCCAAATATCTTGTCACTACAGAGGTGGGCAGAGGGGCCAAGCAGGGATGATTCGACAGACCCACCGTAGCCCGGAGGACACAGCCCTCCAGATTTCAGTCCTTCCTTTGCTCCGAGGCCACGTGCATTAAGCAACCTTCTGATTCAATGTAATTTCATGACTCAGCCAACATGCATTGAGCATTGATTGTATTAGGTTTCTGTGGCTGCCATAACAAACTGCCACACATTAAGAGGCTTAAAACAACACAAGTGTACTATTGTAACAGTTCTGGAGGCCAGAAGTTCTAAATGGGTCCCACTGGGCTATCAAGGTGTCAGCGTAGCCACATTTCTTTCTGGAGGCTCAGAGGGAGAATCCATTTTCTGGCCTTTTCCTGCTTCTAGAGGAGGTGGTCCTTGGTTGGTGGCCTCTTTCCATCTTCAAAGCCAGCAGCTTTGCATCTTCAGATCTCTCTGACTCTGATCTTCTGCCTCCTTCCACTTACAAGGACCCTTGTGATTACACTGGGCCCACCCAGAAAATCCAGCATAACGTCCCCCTCGCAAGGTCAGCTGATTAGCAACCTTAACTCTACTGGCAAATTTAATGCTTCTCTGCCACGTGACCTAACGTATTCACAGACTCTGGGGACAGGGAAGTGGACATTTTGCAGGTCATTACTCTACCCGTCACACCCATTAAATGCCAAATGCAGTTCGAGGATCTGAGAATACAGTAAGGAGACCAATACGATTCTTGCCCTCAGGAGCGCTCCATCTGGAGGGGAGGCAGGTGGCAATGCTGGACCCCCCCAGGCAGGACCTGCAGGAGGGAAGGGGTGGTCAGAACCAATTTTGAGAATCTTAGCTTATCACCATCTCAAAGGCTTGAAGGGTCAAATTCTAATGTTGGAGGGTGACAGGTGGAGTGATTTATTGGCAAGAGCTGTCAGTGCACTGTGCATCCGCCATGACCCCATGGGGAAAGATGGGATACCCCTTACCTTATGCCAAGCGGGGAAGGGAGCTTGAGGGAACCTCTTGGAGAGCTGGATTTGTGTGCCTTGCCCAGGGGGCGACAATGTCCTGGTGTCTGATAGTATCTAAAGCAAAAGGCCAAGGCTTGGCTGATGGGGTGAAGGAGAAAGAGTGAGCCCAGGCTGCCCTGGGGACTAGTGACATAGCAGGGGGAAGGGGAGGACGGGCTGCCTGTGAGTCAAGTGGAGTGACAAGGAGAGCTGGCCTGGAGCCATCTGCAAGAGGAATTTTCCCAAGAAGCGTTCTTGAGTTAGCACCGTGCATCACTTGAGCCCAGAGACAAGCCGCACCAGTCACCGCAAGTCCAGCAAGACCTCGCCTGTCCTGTTCTCTTCCTCTCCCTGCGTTACCTCTGAGGAGTAGAGAGCAACCTGGCACCCTCCTGCCATGCCCCTGATCCCCCAAAGCAGGATCAAGCTGGGGAGAGGGAAGAGCTTTCCCTTGAAATAAAGCTTTGAACAGCACAGAGAGGTGGATACGTCTGGAGCACACAGCCAGTAAGGGGCAGAGCCTGAGCACTCTGGCTCCAAGGCTCCTGTACTTAGCCCCACGCTCTGCTGTTTGCCTTTGCTCATGCAGTTCCCTGTGCCCCAGAGGCTCTCCCTTCTTGTTCTCTCCTCAAAGTCCTACCCAGCCTTCAAGGTCCCACTCAGATGTTTCCTTCTGTCTTCAAATCCCCTGATTCCTGCCCCCACCCCGGAAGGAGGACTCTTTAGTTGCCTGTCTGGGCTGTCATTGCACTTGTTACCCACTCTGTTAGAGGAGCACATTGCACTGCCATGGTTTGTCCCCAGGTCTGTCTTCTCATGCAGATTGTAGCTCCTGGAGGCAGAGATGGTGTCTTTGTGACCTCAGGACTTACTGCAGAACAGGTGATAAACTGAACTGAAGTCTCCCTGGGTCTCACACCTCTCACATCTGTGACTGTATCCCTGGCTCACGCAAGGCTGTTGGGCTTTTTGACGTGGCTGCGGGACCTCGGGAAGAGCTGAGTCTGGCTCAGGAGCTGAGGCCAGTGCAGTGTTCAACGCTGAAGGGCTGCATGGAACCTGCTGGCTCCTTTACTTTCATCTCCTCCCCGGGGTGCTGGGGGCTTCCATTTGCCTTGTCCTCACGACCTCAGCCAAAGCCTGGCTGGCCCGGCAGGCTCAAGGGACTGTTAGGCACTGACACTTCTGTGCCAGCTGAAAATTCAACCGAGCTCATAGCCTTTCCCCAGACTACTGCCTCCATGACTCAGAATCCTTGGGAATTGGGTCACTGTTGGGGAGGCCAACTTTTGGCCAAGTTTCCAACTTGAAAAATTCCTAGTCCAGGCCAACCAGGAAGGAAGGATAGGATTGAGGCTGGGAGCTATTGCATAAACTAGCAGTAGGGGAGTTCTAGCGTGTTCTTTTCCCGGGCCCTCTGTAGGCACTCCTGGGCACCTTCTCAGCCTCCTCACTTCATGTCTTTATTTCAGAGCTGCAGAACTGGAATCGGCCTTCAGGTAAGGCAGGTTCCAGCTGCCAACACCCCATTCAGTTTTGAATGTACAGAGTACAGGCACCTGTGAGGAATTCAGGAAAATCCATCCAGTTAGCAGCTGCATATGAGAAGACCTTGGAATCCTCATCTATAGACTGACCACAACACACATCCCTAGTTACCCATGGACCCTGTAGTCCAGCAGATGGGTAGGACTTGCACATACGTTCCATGTGTATGCACATGCAGACACCCGCACACGTCGCTGAGAATACTGTCTGATGGTGTACGCGGCACAGGCTAGGAGCTCTGAGAAAGAGGCACCAGCATGTGCTGAGAACTCCGGGGAAGATTCCTGAGGAGGTAGGCTTGGTGGGTGGGCGTGGCCTGGCTAATAAGGACTAGATGTGCCATTTACAGTGGCCGCCTCTCCCGCTCATTCACGCTTCAGCTCAACTGCTGCCGGCCGAAATTATCTTATTTTTGATTTGTTTGCTGACTTGTTTATGTGTTTACGTGTTTACTGTGTATCTAGTCCATCAGGGCGTACACCTCCATTCAGGCAGGGATCTTACTGTTTTGTTCATCCCTGTGTCCCCGGTGCCTGGCACATTCCAAGTGTGTTCAGTAGTTATTGTTTGGGTGAATGAATGAATGAATGAATGGCTGAGTGAGTGGAACAGTCCAATAGAAACATGCACCACCGCTCTGTCAGCAGCAGACTTTTCTGTGCTGCTCTGCCTTATCTGCAGGAGAAGCAGCCTTTTATTCCCCTGGCCTCAATCCCCTCATGAGATTTCTGAAGCTCTGCCCTTCTGGAAGGAGCCCTGCTGCCTGTGGGTCTTGGCCTTGGGAACAGCTGTGACAGGTCCACCTGTGGCCATCATTGCGGCTGCAGTCCCCAAACCAGCCAAACCAGAGACCTTAATGCCCCTTTAGACCTTCTCTCTACAGCCTAAATCACCTTGCTGCAATGACTCGATCGGGAATTTGGGGGATTTTGTTTTCCTACTAGTGAAAATATCGGTTTATGGCAACTCAGGCGACAACGCAGTGGAATCTGTCACTTTTATCCAGCTGGCGTGGAGCTGGAGGCTGTCAGACATATCAATATGCAAACATGAGCATCAGGACATATATATTTAGCCAGGAAATGTGTAGGGGCTTCAGCCTCAGAACAAAACCCTTAGCCAGAGGGAGGACTTAGTGATCTAAGGAACGTCTTTTAAGCCCAAGTCTCTCTCGACCAAAGGGTGGAATTATTCCAAGGTAAATAAATCAGTCCTGCTCTTTCTTCTTCTTGGATCGGCTTTGAGAACTTCAGTGACCCCAGCCACCTTAGCTAAACCATTAGGGCTTGGCTGTAAATCTGAGAACAATCCTTCTTCTTTAAGAGAAAGAAAACCTTTAAAAGTGACATCAATTATTTCTCCCCTTTTAAACAAAATTTTATTTTATTCTAAAAGCACATGTTCATTGAAGAAAATTTGAAGACAAAGAATGATAAAAAGGGAATTAACATTGTCATCATTCTACAACCTAGATAGAGAAAACCACTATTAACAGCTTTCTTCTTTCTTTCTCTCTCTCCCTCTCTCTCTCTTTCCTCTTTTCTTTCTCCATGTGTCCTTTTTTTCCCTAGGGAGATACATCTATATGTTTTTTTCTAAATCAAGTGGCCATATGCCTGTTCACACATACGCTTACAAATGTACCATGAACATTTAGTGATGCCTGTCTGTATCCTCCGAGAAATATGGTTTCAAATGGCTTTATAACTCTCATATTATTTTTGTTTCATGATACGTGTAACCATACTCCTTTGCTGGGCATGTGAGTTGTTTTAATTCTCTATCTTCTCATCTGTAAAGTAGAGGTAATAATGAGACGTACCTCACATGGCAGTTTGAGGATAAAATGAAAATAGTTCATGTGAAGGGCTTGGCAGAGTGCCTGGCCATTTTACATGCTCAATAAATAAATATTAGATTTTCCTATTATCATCAATTTTGACCTGCTTAAAAAATGCTATAAAGATCATCCTTGTAGCTAAATTTTAATGTAAATTTCTGAATGTTTCCCTGGAATAAACTCTTAGGAATAGGATACTTACAACCAAAGTTTTGAACATTTTTAAGGATTTTTGATGTAAGAGTACCTGTTTCTTATACCTCTCCAGCACTCAGTAATAGTACAACCTTTAATCTTTTTCAATGCGATAGGCATGTTATTTAAATTTAAGTATCTTTGTCTATTAATGTGGTTGACGTTTTTTTTCAAATGTTGATTGGCTACTTGTGTTTCTTTGTCATTCATCAGTTTGTGTATTTTGCTCAGTTTTTCCTGTTGGGCGCATACTTTTTTTCTGATTGATATTAATTTCTGTATAGTCAGGGCATTAACCGTGTGTGTGTGTGTGTGTGTGTGTGTGTGTGTGTGTGTGTGTGTCTGATATCAGTTTCCAGTTTTGTTTGTTCTCCTTAAAGCTTGCTTTAGGAACCTTTTGACAAAGAGAAATTATTATTGTAAAATATTTATGTAGTCAAGTCCTACATTTTCTCATATTGTGTTTTTTCTCACTTTGCTTTTTGATTTAAAAATCCCTTCTCCACCCAGAAAGCAACTATTTATCCTTGTTTTACCTTTATGTTGTTTTCATTGTTTTGTGGTTTTATCTTTTACATTTAACACTCTAATCCAACAGGTCTTCATTTAGATATGGGCTGTGAGGTAGTGATCAATTTTATTAATTTCTAATAATTAGCAAGTTAGCAATTCTTAACCCAATGTCATGAAATACGACCTTGCTTATGTGGGTCTATTCTGGGGATTTCTAGCATATTGCAGTGATATTTTCATTCTTTTACCCATACCATACTCTCTTAATTAAAGCGCCTTTAAAATATTTTTTAATATAAAAAGTGGTTCCTTTATTCTACTGTTTCAATTTTTATTTTTCCCACGTTTATTCTTCCAGAATAACTTAAAAGTCATTTTGCCAAGTTTTAAAAGATTCTATTTAGTTGTTTATTAGAATTATGTTTTATTTCTGAATTAATTAGAAATAAATTAAATCTTTTATTTGAGACTTCTTGTCAAGGAACATAGTATATTTTGGCATTAATTCAGTTTCTTTTATGTCCTAGAGCAGGATTTTAACTTTTCTATGATACAAACTTGGATGGATTTCAATTCATCATTTCATTGTGAGTCTTTTCATTTTAACAAGGGAGCTTAGCTCATTCCTATCTGTTGTCACAATAAAAACTAGGTGGCTTTATTTCTGTTATTTTAAGCTTTTGTTTTCATGCTTATTATTTTATTTATTCTCTTTTTATGGTTGTTTATCTATGGAAATACATTTTCTTTGTTCCTTTTGCCTGATGAAGTTGGAGTTTATATCCTGGTTTTGTCCTAAAAAGTCATTTTAAAATTTAAAAAGGACCACATTCTCCCTCCTTCCTGTCAGAAACCGTCATCAGTACTTGCTTCTGAAAGAGGAGAAATCTAGTGAAGTTTTGTTTCTCTCCTATTACCCCATGTTTCAGTTAAAAAAAAAAGAAAGAAATATAAGGGATTAGATCTGGGTTAGTCTTAACATATTTTAAGGTGTTTTTTTAAAAATCGCAAAGTATGAGACTCCATTAAAGATAATCATTTAGCCTTAGCGCCATCTCATAGTTTATTCTACGGTTCTTTAAATTATGGCTGCTGCAGTCTTAAATTCTATATATAATTCATTTCTTAAGCATTAGGCTATATCTTCAAGTGAATCTTTCTCACCGCAGCCCCGTGGGACGTGTACTCGGAGCCCTTTCATGTACGAGAAAACCTTCCTCCTGCCCTCGCAGGAATGATAATCAGGAAGGACAGGCAGAATTCCCCATCACACTTTCCTCTCGTGTTGCTGCTTCTTGTCTGATGTTTGCTTCTGTGGACAGATCTAAAGCCGGTCTGATGTTCTTCCCTCGTAATAAACTTCTTTTATTTTCTCTTACATTGGGCAAATCTGTCTCCTTATCTCTGAAATTCCAACTTTTTGTTAAGATATTTTTAGTGGTCGGTCTGTTTTCCTTTCCTATTGCTCAATAAGTCCTTTCAACCTGCAGAAATAGCCGAATCTGTTTTCCGATTACTTTTAAAAATAAATGATTTTGACTGCACATGCTCTGGCTTCATGGACCCGACTTCCTAGATCTGTCTTGAATTCACTGCCCCTGTGATGGATGCCTCTTTTCTTTTTAAATATTACTATTTTCATCACTTCTTTCTTTCCTTTTGAAATGAGGGACAATTTCCTAAACTTGCCTTCCACTTTGCTCTCCGTTTCCTGGAGAATCGAAGTGGCTTCGCCTTCATCGTAATCTCTAAATTAAGCAGTTGTGTTCCATTTTCACGCACTTTCTCAAAAAGAGTAATGTGTGGGGTTGCGTGTTTCTTGTGTGCCCGACAAGGTTCACACATTGTTATCTTGTTTAAGCTTTGCAACACTCTACGAAGAAGGTGCTATTTCAAATCCCCTATTTATAGGAAACTGATGGGCTCTAGGACCTGGCCAGGACCACAGAGCCAGCGGGTGGGGAGCCCACATTCAGCCCAGGCTCCCCACCCCCAGCCGTGTCATCTCCTAGTCCACTTTGTCCTAATTTGTCCTCGTATCTCCGTGGATGAGCTTCTGCTTTAGATTCATAGATGCAATGACATTTTGATCTCATTGAGAGGACAATTAAAAATTGTCTAAAATTATCTCCTGCTTCTTTCAATAACTTTACTATTTAGGGAGACACGTTATCCAATGTCTCAGATGGGCCAATTCTTTTGAACTTTCGTTTCTTTCCCCAAGTCTGGTTGTTTTCTGTCCCTTTGCCCTCCCGGGGGAAAGTCCTGGCTGAGATGGTCAGGGTGGGCCTCTGTTCAAATTTGTCGGCTTCAGACACAAGGGAGAAGAGGAAAGATTAGGTTTACTGGAAATACACTGGATGTCCCAGAGACTCAGCAGGCTGGGAAGGAGGGAGGGAGACAGGGAGACAGGTGCTTTGGGACTCTTTGCCTAAAAGAGGTGACCTGCCTATTACTGGCGAGACACCTCAAAGCAGGGGGCAGTGGTTCTTGGTTCCCCTGGCCCAGTCAGCACTTGGGGTCACAATGGCTCCCAGCTCCGTGAGACCCTGCATCCCGGGCTGCTTCCCCAAGCCCTGGCTAGATACCTATGTGCCCCTGACATGCCCACAGCCCATCCTCCCCTCTGGGCCTTCCCTCTGAGATGTGGCAGGGCAGGCGCGGTAATAGTGGAGTTCTGCCAGGATCTCTTTCTTTAACTTCAGAGAGACCCCAAGTCCATTCTCTATGGACTGGTGAACACCAGGCTGCTGCCATCTCAGAACCTCTCTGGAATATTCTCCCCCTTGCTCTCCGCAGGACTGGCTCCTTCTTGACATTCAGGTATTAGCTCAAAGCTCACATCACCTGAAAGGCTCTCCTGACCACGTGGCGGTCGCCTGCCCACCTGTGCATGGCACCAGCACACCTCGCAGCATTGCTTACTCTAAAATATCTTACGTGTTTGTTACCAGTTTTCTGTCTGTCTCACCACACTGGAATATAATCTTCATGAGAAAAGGATTCTGGTCTTTCCTGTTCTCTCCTGTATTCCCAGCACCAAGAGCAGTGCACAAAGAAAGTGCTCAGTAAAGATGCGTTGAATGAGAGAATAGAGCGAAGAGATGTAGCCCACCCCTCTGCACATAGTCAGCCTTCCCTCCCTCTGGCCCAGTCTGCCCCCATCTTTCAAAAAGCCCCTTACGTTCCTATCCGCGTTGCCTGCTTTACAGCATGGCGTACGTTCTCCTGGTTTTGATATTCCACTGGTAATTTAACCTGACCGGGGCGCAGAGGTGGAGGTAAGGCAGGTGGAATCTCTAATGAGAGCTCCGGCTTTCCTGGAAGTTCACACTGAATTTCAATCAAACCCTTTCTGTCTTTGCCTGGCCTCAGAGGTCATGGGCAAGAAGCCAGTGAGATCTTTGGGGAGCTGGGTGAGGCACGTTCTGCCTGGAGTGACACCTGGTGGGCCAGGTGACTTCTAACAGGGCCCTCCACACCGAGTTCCCTCCTACTCCTCCCCACTTGGGAGGGTCCTGTCAGCGGCTGCAGGGGAATCTCCTGGTGGCCAACTGTCACCCCAGTGTGGCATTCCACCAGATGCACCCAGGGTGTGAGAAGCCGCCGCTCCCCTCTGCTCTGCCCCCTCTCTGGGTTAGAACCTTCCATCCATTCCCTGAAGTCACCGAGACGCGGCTGTTTGAGCAAGGATTCCCGGGAGGCTTACGCTTGGATGCGGGGTCTCTGCTCTACCTGGCGTGCACAGAGTGGAGCTGGGCACATATCTGTGTGACCCAAAGGACAAATTCCCAGATTAATGAACTCTGGGCCAGAGGGGCATCGCCCCTGGTGCACAAGCTCCCCACTTTATGGCCGAAGCAGCTCCAGCCAGGAGAGGGGAAGAGACTTCCCCCGTGGTCACATGACGAGCAAAGGGCAGAGCCTCCACTACAGGACTGGGCTCCTAATTCCAGTCCAGGACATTCTGTCTTGACCGTGCCTCAGTTTCCCTCAGTTTCCCCAAGGATGCACGATTCTATCCTAGGAAGAATGGAAAGCAGCAAGTGTCTGCTACCCCCACCCCCCCAGACTGGCCACCCAGAGAATTCATTCCCCGGGAAGCCGGGAGGCCACGTTAACCCTGCGCTCCCCTGCTCGGGGAGGACAGAACCCCTCACAAGGATTGGGAGAGGCCTGCCCCGACACGGGGGGCTGCTGGGTGAAGGGGCCACCGGTCATCTCCTAAAGCCTGCTGTCCCCGAGTGGCCCCAGCAGGGCCCACGACTGTGAGGGGCTGACTCACCAGTGCAGGGAGCTTTGGACTCGGCTCTGGGCAGAGCACGATTAGCTCAGTGTTCTGACTCATGCGATGATGTCAGGACCATTCCAGGACACATAATCAGGCACTCCGGAGAGGAAAAATGGCCATCATTACCAGTTGGAGAGGAATATTTCAAACACCTTAAATCGATAAGGCTTAAAATTGGGGGCTGTTTCTCCTTTCTCCAGGCAGAAACTGTCATGGAAAACCCCAGTGCTATAAAGTATATCCTCTTAGCAGGAGCACGTCCAACGGGATCTCGGGAGAGGAGCTCTGTGAGGGGCCTCCAGTTGGGAAGCTTTAGAATTCTAAGTGGGGCCTGACTTTGCACCCCAATGTCGGCAGGGCCCCTGCGAGGAGGGCAGGCTCCCCATTAGTCTCCATCACAACATTTCATTTGAGGGTGAGCTGGAGAAAAACCACCTGATTGGCAAAAAGTAAACTCACTTAATAGCCTCTCTCCCTGCCAGACATAGATTAAAAGTGATTTTTTTTTTTGCCTAAATTACATTTTATTTTCTCACCAGCTGCTAACTCTCTGAGACAGATTGGGAGATAAATTATCACAGCAGTGAATGAATCTAATTTTTCAATATAATTCACGGTAATTCTATATTTTCCACACAAGATGGAAATAGCTCTGGCTCTTTGCCAAGAGCCAAAGTTTAAAAAAAAACACAATATCCTGGACTCCCAGAAGCCGACGAGTTTGGAAGGTACAGAATGAGGAGTGGACAGAGGGAAACCCTATGGAGGCCGGGGTAAGGGAAGGGGACAGGGACAGGGAGAGGATTAGAGGGAGGAGGAGGAGGAGAGAGAGGATGAAGGAAGGGGCAGGCAGGGAGGCAGAATATACTAGCTGCTTCTACCCTTTTCCTGGGCCCACGGCAGCTCAGCCCACGGGCCTCTCTGCCTCCAACACTCCTGGCGTGTCTCTTCTTTCTGGAATGTTCTTCCCCTGGCTCTTCATATAGCTGATTCTTGTTCCTCGTTCAAGTTGTCACTCAAATGCCACCTCCCTAGTGAGGTCATCCTTGGCCACTCACTAAGAAATAGCCCCCTCCCAGCCACCTCCTCATCCATTTCCCCATTTCGTTTCCTTGATAGCAGCTCCCACTGTCTGTGACGGTGAGTGTAGTTTCCTCTGCTGGGGTCTGTGCCCCGCCATAGACTGTCAGTATGACCTGCAGAGGGACCTTCTCAGTCTTGTTCCCTGTGTGTCTGGCACGAGGTGGGTACTCCATAAATATATGTGGACTCTCTGAAATGTGGACAGGGCAGGAAAGGAGAGGAGTCGGATTTATTGCAAACACCTCCTCAGGTGCTTCGTCCCGAAAGCACGGTGAGGGTGTCATGTAGCAATTTGTTATTGTTAGTGGGTTATTGATGGGAATTTGGGCGAGGAAATAGATACAGCAGCCCTTGATAAGGCAACCTGGCTTGGCTGTGAGCAAGACTGCGCCTTGTGTCAGTGAATAATCTCTCAAAGCTCATTTTTCTTCCGCAATGCCTTCTCCTGCCAATATTTCAGGAGAAATTAAAAATGGTAACTATTAGGGAGATTGTTTACTAACAAGTCTTTCCCAGTCGGAATCAGACCGAGCACAGCTGGAGCTGGCCTGGTGCCGCCTGACCCAGCTCCCGGTTGCCCTGGGTGACCCGAGGCAGGGCCCTGCACGGGTGCCTGACTGGGCAGCCCGGCCCCAGGATCCAGGCCAGATCAGCTTCAGTAATTGAAAGAAGTGGCATCTGCCATTCGAGAGGAATGTGGCCATGCTGTTTGCTTTAAAGAGGCTGAGACCAGATCTGGCTTGGATCTGCAGGGAATATAAATGATGCAATTAATTCCCTATAATTTACAAGGCGTCATTTGCATGGGGCTCTGTGAGAAAGGGTTTGGAAACTGTATATTGAATGCTGTGGGCTCATGCAAGAGAATGATCATTCTCTCTACCTATGGAAAACCAGCTCAGGGTCGAGGGCTCAGCCCAAGCGCTGCCCCTGCGGAGGTCCGTGGACTGCCCCTCCTCCGCCCTGTGCAGGTCCTTTTACCTGCATTTGGTCCTCACTTCAGGTCTACTTTGAATTATGCTTGTTTCTGCCTCTTTCAGACACTGAGCACTCACTGAGGGGAGAAACTCTCAAACATCTGGATCTCCTGCTCCTTCCTCTCCGGTGCTATTGCTGGCCCTTGCCCATTGCATATAATCAATAAATACGTGCTGCACGGCACCGCTTAGAAGATGAGGCTGGCTACCCACTCTCTGCTGGTGCCAATCAAGGGCCATTCGTATTAGGAAAAGCATCCTTGATTAATTCAGTAAGCCTGAGAGGGGTGGAGAGAGAGGAAGAGAAGGGTTATTTGCTTCCTTTGCAGTAGGAGTTTTGCATTTTTACCCCACAGGGATAATATTAATGATATCTCAACATTCAGTTGAGGCTCCGCCACTTCCCTTCTCTCAGTCCATCTATTTCAGATACAGCTGACTCTACCCCTAGTCCAAGGGGCAGAGTACAAGACCCAGGCCCAAGGCAGTGAGAGCCCCATACTCCCCAGGCCACCATTCTTGGCTCGGGACTGGCTGCTAGACCCCAGAACTGGTGGCATCCCCTGAGGCTTTGTCTGTGACTTTTGGGACAGGGGCAGGTGTTTTTGCCAGCTGGATTCGATGCCAAAAGGAGTGAGCTCTGGAATGGCTGTCACCACCAAGTTACCATAAGGAGCCTGAGACCCAAAAACCAATACAACAGAAGGCAGAACTGAGGACGAAGATTAGAAATGAAGTTCTAAAAACATCATTTGAGCTCTGAATCCAATTAGAAGTGAATATGGCTTTTCAATCCCTGGATTTTCAATTACATGAGTTGGACTGTTTGTCACTTGCCACAGAAACACTCCACCACCCCCGGCCCCGCCCCGGCATATCCTTTGTGCCAACGCAGGCGAACTGCGACCCGAGTAATGACTAGAGAAGAGTCAATCGATGTAGTCAAGGAAGTGTTCAACCTCACTTATAATCAAGGAACAGCAAATTAAAACAATGGGATAGTATTGTTTCCCCATCAGCCTGGCAAAGATTAAACACAAAGATAATACTCTGTGGTGAGTAGATAGTACTTAATATGTGTGCTGTGGACAGGGTATTCACAAACTTCTGATAGGAGGGTAATTTGGAGGGTGATTAATAAATGCATATTATAATAAAATCTTTAGGAACATGCAAACCCTTTACATGCATCTAAGAAAGCGTCCTAGAGAAATAAGTAAGAATGGGTTCATTTAGCTAATAGAATAAACATTGCAGTACATGTTTACAAAACAATGAACAATTGAAAATAACCTAAATGTCCAATAGTAGAGGACGGGTTAAGTAAATTTTGGTGCAGCCTATGATCAAATATTATGTATTTGTTAAAATTATATTTTAGAATAACATGTATTTACATGGGAAAATATTTGTAATAAGTGATAAAACAGATTAGTAAATAAAATATTTTATAGATGTTAAAAATGGAGAAATATATACAACTGGTAATAGGAGTTTTCATTCTGAATGAAGAAATTAGAAGTATTTTTAAGTTTTCTTCTTTTGTATTTTGTCCAACTGGCTCAGCCCTCCAAATCATCCTATATTTGACCACACTGCACCACCCCTGTAGCTACCAGCTAGTTTCAGCTGCCATCGCTTCCAGCGTGGATGACTGTAACAGCCCCAGCTGGTCTCCCTCCTTCCCCACCTCTGCTCTCCATACAGCAGCTAGGGCAATCCTGTCTGTGGTGTTATGTCTCTTGTCAGCCCCAAACCTTCCATGGCCTTCCATCACACTTACAATAAAACCCAAAAGCCTAAAGTCATAGGCTAAAGTCCCCTACAGCCCTTCCTAAATGTCACCTCCTCAGAAAAGCCTTTCTTGATCACTCAATTACAAATAGCACCCTCTAACCTTGTCTCTTTATGCCCATATCCTGCTTTAGGAGACCTAGCAATACCTGGCATTATAATTTAAATGAATAATTTGGTTCATTTTGTACCTCCCTCACTTAAATGTTAATTACATGAGGATGGAGTGATCTCTTTCATTCATCCTGGTATCCCCAGTGCCTACAACAGGGCCTGGAACATAGGAAATTCTTGTTGGCTAAATGAATGAATTGGAATTAATTCTATTTTTATTTTTTTTCCTTCAATATTCACAAACTACATACATATCATCTTTAATCATTTAAACATAATTTGAAAAATCAATTTGGGGACTTCTGGTTTTCCCTCCAACATATAAAGAGCTTGGAGTTTCCACTCTCATCCCCACAGCAAGAAAAAGGCTAAAAACAAAAACCAAAAAAACCCCCTGAAAATCAGCAACTCTGCTTAAATCCATCAGAGAATTGAAGTCACAGAACAAACTGATGTCCCCAAAACTGGAGAGACAGGGGAATAGAGAGAATCAAAGCTTGCTGAGAGCAGAAGCCACTGGAGCTGGACACCAAATCTAGGAAAAGGGAGGAAAACCTAAATTCATGATTGATAAACTACTGGAGGTTTAGTGTGGTCTAGCTTCAGAGTTAAAAACTCCTGGAGGTTGAGGCTTAGGGGAACCCCCCTACTTTTGTGAATTTTACCTCCTGAAGTCCCAGTAGGTTCTCACCATGAAGATCAGAGAAAAATCCCCTCCTGTTTCCCACAGAGGGAGGGGAAAGTACAATTTTGAAATACGTCAGGAGCTTTCTGTTTTCCACCTGCCCTCAGGGGAACTACTTCACCAGAGACTCACCTGCCTGGAGGAAGGGAAATATTCAACTTCAGGCCCTTCTACCCTTCCTGTCTCACCTAAGGAGGGTGGAGGGAAGCTGAGGAGCACTTGTGAAAGTTGTAACTAGGGACACAGGCCACTAAAAGACTGAGACCTAATCAGAGGAATACAGAATGCTTCCCCTTTTTCTCTCCTTGCCACACATCAACAGGGCTCCTGTATAATGACAGAGGATTACAGCAGAAAGAACTGCAAGGTTCATGCTCTATTTAAGAAGGAGTCTCTAAGAAAGCCCACAGACAACAGGGGAAACAAAAATAAAAACACAATAGGAAATTGAAGCCTAAAACACCTACAGCCACAACAAACAGTTGGCACATCATAACTCTTGGCTAAACACAAAATATCACACTAAAGGTCTGTCCCTCAGTTCCTTTTATATAATACATTACAGTCAGCTTTCAAAAAAAAATTACAAGGCACTTTAAATGGCAAGAAAAAGCAAATTCTAAAGAGAGAAAGAAAGCAACAGACTGGATTCAATTATAGCAGAGGTTTTGGAATTATCAGAGTGTGAATTTAAAATAATTAAGAGCTCTAATGGTAAAAGTGGACAACATGCTAGAACAGATGGCAAAATAAGTAGAGAGATGGAAATTCTAAAAATCAATCAAAAGGATATGCCAAAAAACCAAAACAAAACAAAACACTGTAACAAATGAAGAATGTCTTTCATGGACTCTCAGTATACTGGACACATCTGAGGAAGGAATCAGTGAGCTTGAAGAGCAGTCAATAGAAACTTCCCAATCAGAAATGAAAAGGAGGAAAGGAATGAAAAAAAAAGAAACAGAATATTCAAAAACTGTGAGACAATTACAAAAGATGTAACATACACCTAATGAAAATAAACAAAGGAGGAGAAAAAGAGAAGAAAACAGAAGAAATATTTGAGGTAATAATGGCAGGGAATTTCCCAAAATTAATGGCAGACACCAAACTACAGATGCAAGAAGCTTAGAGAATATCAAGCAGAATAAATACCAAAATATCTACACCTAGGAATATTATATGTATACTGAAGAAAAGCAAAGACATAGAGAAAATCTTGAAAGAACCTGGGGGAGGGAGGTGCAGGGAAGGAACATCTTACCTATAGAGGAAAAAGGATAAGAATTACATGGGACTTCTCTTCAAAAACCATGAAAATAAGAGCATGAAGTGAAATATGTAAAGCACTTTTTAAAAAAGAAAAAGAAAAGAAAGAAACTCACCAACCTAGAATTATTCTATTTGTATACCCAGAAAACATTAATATATTTCAACAGTGAAGGAAAAATAGATTTTCTCAGATACACAAAACCGAAGGAATTTGTTGCCAGTAGACCTACACTGCAAGAAATGTTAAAAGAAGTTCCTTGGAAAGGAGGAAAGTGATATAGGTCAGAAACTCATATCTACATAAAGAAAAGAAGAGTGCTAGAGAAGGAATAAAGTAAGGTAACAAAACCTTCTATTTTTCTTATTCTTAATTGATCTAATAGATAACTGTTCAAAATAATAATAACAACAATGTGCCATGATCATAGCTTGTGGATAGGAAAAGGATGACAATAATGTTAAAAGGGACTGAAAGGGAGGAATCAGGAATACTCTGTTATAAGGTACCTGCACTACCCTTGAAGTGGTATAGTATTATTTGAAAGTGGGCTTATATTGGATATAAAGGTATACTGCAAACACTGGGGCAATCCCTAGAGAAATCTTAAAAAGAAGTATAATTGATATAGTAAGAGAATAAAGGAAATGGAATCATACAAATTATTCAATGACAGCCGGAGTAAGCATAGAAAAAGAAAGAAAGATTTTTCAGAAAGAAACAACAGGTGCAATGAATAGAAAATAGGAACAAATATGGCTGATATTGATGTAACTAACTGCAACAATAATCATGTTAAATGTGAATGGTCTAAATAAACTAATTAAAAGACAGAGCAGATAAAACGAGCCCCAACTATACATTGTCTACAAGAAACCAACTTTAAATATAAAGACACAGGATAAAGGTAAAGAGACTTCTGATTTCCAGTTGAGCATGTAAGGATCTTGGAAGTCATCACTTCCATCCTCACAGCAAAATAAAAACTGAACAAACAGAAAATCAAAACCTCTTCTTAGATCCATCAGAGAATTCAGGTCACAAGGCAAACTGCTGCACCCAAAATTGGAGAGACAGGCAAATACAGAAAATCACAGCTTACTGGAGCAAAAGTCTAGGAATAGAAGCCTGCTACTGGAGTCAGCACTAGGGTAGGAAAACTTATGCTGTAATTGATAAATTGTAGCCTCAGTGTGGACAAGCTCAAGAGTTAAAAACTCCAGGTGGGGGAGCTGTCTTACGGAGGCTCCTATACCTTCCTGAGTTTTACCTCCTGCAGTCCCACCAGATTCTCCTGGAGTCCCACCAGATTCTTTCTAACCTTTGAAAATCCCCCTGTGCTCCTGACAAGAGGAGGGAAAAGTAATCATTTTGAAGTACACCCAGAGCATTCTTTTTTCCTTAATGAAAGCATTCCTCAAGGGAAACATTTACTAGAGCCTAACTTAACTAGAGTAGGGAAATATCCAACTCCAGCCCCCCTTTATCCTTCCTGTCTCACCTAATGGGGGGGACTAAGAAGTACTTATGAAGGTCATATCTCAAAGCACAGGCTCACTAAAAGACTGGCATCTAATCATGGGACTATAGAATGTATCTCCAACTCCTATCCCTTACCACCACATCCATTGGGTTCTTATATAATAACATGGGATTACAATGGAAAGAACTACATGTCTAAGACCTTGTTTATAAAAAAGTCTCTAGGGAAAGCCCAAGACAACAAAAGAGAAAAAAACAAGAATACCAGACAAAATTTTAAACAGCCTAACTCCTGAACAGATAAAAACAAAACCTCACTCTAAAGGCCTTTTTACTTCAGTTCCTTTTTACCAGGTATATCATGTTGCTTTCAACAAAAAATTACTGGCATACTAAGAAACAAAAATCACAGTTTGAAGATACAGAGCAAACATCAAAACTAGACTCAACTATGGAAGAGATTTTAGATTTATCAACCAGAAGTTTAAATTAAGCTAAGATGGATAAGCTAAAGGCAGTAATGGAAAAAGTGGACCTCATGCAAGAACAGATGAGTAATATCATCAGAGAGATGGAAACTCTAAGAAAGAATCAAAAGGAAATGTCAAAAATAGAAAACACCATAAAAAAATGAAGAATGCCTTGGACAGACTTATCACCAGACTGGACACAGCTGAAAAGAATCAATAAGCATGGGGAATGATCAATAAAAACACCCTAAACTGAAATGCAAAGAGAAAAAAATAGTTAAATAAACTCAACGGAATACCTAAGAACCATGAAACAATTACAAAAGATGTAAAATGTATTCAATGGAATATGAGAAGGAGAAGAAAGAGAGAAAAGAATGGAAAAAAATTAAAATAATAACTGAAAATTACTAAAAATTGATAACAAACATTGACAGATCTATAAAATGACAAACCACAGGTACAGGAAGCACAGAGAGCAGCAATCAGGATAGATACCCAAAAATCTGCCTGTATGCATATCATATTCAAACTGCAGAACATCAAAGACAAAGATAAAATCTTGAAAGCAGCCAGAGAAAAATAGAAAAAGTATTTTTAAAAAGATATACCATGCTAACACAAATCAAAATAAAGCTGGAATAACTATATTAGTTTCAGACAAAGCAGATTTCAGAAGGAAAATCGTTAGGGGCATTACTTAATGATAAAGAAGACTATCCTCCAAGAAGACATAACAATCCTTAATGTGTATGTGCCTAACAACAGAGCATAAAAATTCACAAGACAAAAACTGATAGAACTTCAAGGAGAAATAGACAAAATCACTTTTATAGTTGGAGACTTCAGCATCCCTTTATCAGCAATTGACAGATTCTGCAGCAGAAAATCAGTAAGAATAATTGAACTGAACAAAACCATCAATGAACTGCTTACAGAATGCTTCATCAAACAACAGTAGAATACATATTCTTCTCAAGCTCACATGGATCAGTCACCAAGATAGACAGCATGCTGGGCCTTTAAACATACCTTAACAAATTTAAAGGACTGAAAATCATACAAAGTATGTCCTTAGATCACAATGGAATTAAACTGGAAATCAATACCAAGAAGACAGCTGGAAAATCCCAACGTATTTGGAGATTAAACAACATAATTCTAAATAACACATGAGTCAAAAAAGAAATCTCAAAAGAAAGGTTTAAGATATTGTGAACTAAATTAAACTGAAAATACAGCTTACCAAAATTTGTGGATTGCAGTGAAAACCATGCTTAGAGGGAAATTTATTGCATTGCATACATATATTAGAAAAGAAGAAATATATAAAATCAATAATCTAGCTTCCACCTTCCACCTTACAAAATTAGAGAAAGGAAAGCAATACAAACCTAAAGCAAGCAGAATAAAATAAATAATAAAAATTAAAGCAAAATCAATGAAATTAAAAACAGGAAAGCAATAGAGAAAAACAACAAAACCAAAAGCTGGTTCATTTAAATGATCAGTAAAATTGGTAAAGCTCTACCAAGCTACCTAAGGGGAAAAAAAGCAAAAAGACATAAATTACTAATATTAAAAATGAAAGAGAGTCCATCAGTGCTGACCCAATGGATATTAAAAGGATAATAAAGGAAGACTATTAACAAAGCTATGCCCACAAATTTGATAATGGAAAAAATGGACCAAATTCTTTTTATTTCAGCATATTATGGTAGTATAAATGTTTAGGTTACACATAATGCCTTTGCCCCAACCAAGTCAGAGCTTGAAGCATGTCCATCCCCCAGATGGTGCACACTACACCCATTAGGTGTGTATATACTCGTCCCCTCCTCCCCCCCTCCCATCTCCCTGACACCCGATGAGTGTTATTATTGTATGTGCACTTAAGTGTTGATCAGTTAATACCAATTTGATGGTGAGTACATGTGGTGCTTGTTTTTCCATTCTTGGGATACTTCACTTAGTAGAATGGGCTCTAGCTCTATCCAGGATAATACAAGACATTGTATATCACAATTGATTTTGTGGCTGAGTAGAACTCCATGGTATATATATATATACCACATTTTATTAATCCACTCATTTATTGACAGGCATTTGGGTTGTTTCCACATCTTTGCAATTGTGAATTGTGCTGCTATAAACATTCTAGTGCAGATGTCATGGCCAACAAACATATGAAAAAAATGCTCAATATCTCTAATCATAAGGGAAATGTAAATCAAAACCACAATGAGCTATCGCTTATCTCCAGTGAGAATGGCCTTTATCAAAAAGTTCCAAAACAATAAATATTGGTGTGGATGCAGAGAGATAGGAACATTCCTACACTGCTGGTGGGACTGCAAACTAGTACAACCTCTATGAAAAGCAATATGGAGATACCTTAAAGAGCTACAAGTAGAACTACCATTTGATCCAGCAATCCCATTACTGGGCATTTACCCAAAAGAACAAAAGACATTCTATAAAAAAAATGGACCAAATTTTTGAAAGACTCGATCTACCAAAACTCACACAAGAAGAAATAGATAATTTTAACAGTCACAGATCCATTTAGGAAATTGAATCAATAATTGATAACCTTCAAAATAGAAAACACCAGGCCCAGATGGTTTCCCTCATGAATTCTATAACACCAAGAGTTTAAGAAAGAAATGCCACCAATCCTCTACAATCTCATCCAGAAAATACAAGCATTGAGGGTACACTTCCTGACTTGTTTGATGAGGACAATGTTATCCTAGTATCACACCCAGATAAAGACATTATAAGAAAGAAAAACTACAGAAAAATATCCCTCATGAACACAGATGCAAAAATCCTTAACTAAATATTAGCAAATCAAATACAAAAATATATCAAAAGAATTGCATGCCATGACCAAGTGGGATTTATGTCAGGTATGCAAGACTGATTCAACATTCAAAAATCAATTAATGTAAACCATCACATCAATAGGTTAAAGAAAAAAAAATCATATCCATATGAGCAAATCAATAGATACACAAAAAGTATTTGACAAAACTCAACATTTCATTCATGATAAAAAACTCAGCAACCTAAGAATAAAGAGAAACTTCAATTTGATAAAAAAAATCTACGGAAAACCTAGAGTTTACATCATACTTAATGGTGATAAACTAGATGCTTTGCCTTTAAGATGAAAAACAAGGTAAGGATTTTCCCTTTTACCACCTTCATTCACCATCATACTGAAAGTCCTACCTAATTAAATAAGACAATAAAAGGGAGTAAGTGTATACAGATTAGGAAAGAAGAAATAAAGTTGTCTTTGTTCACAGATGGCATGGTCGTCTATGTAGAAAATCTCAAATAATCAACAATAACAACAAAAAACTCTCAGAACTAATAAGCAATTATACCAAGATTTCAGGATACAAGGTTAACATGAAACATCAATTGCTTTCATATATGCTCTCAATAAACAATTGTAATTTGAAACTTAAAACACAATGCCGGCCGGGCGCGGTGGCTCACGCCTATAATCCTAGCCCTCTGGGAGGCCAAGGCAGGTGGATGGCTCGAGGTCAGGAGTTCGAGACCAGCCTGAGCAAGACCCCGTCTCTACTAAAAATGGAAATAAATTATCTGCCAACTAAAAATATATATAGAAAAAATTAGCCGGGCATGGTGGCGCATGCCTGTAGTCCCAGCTACTCGGGAAGCTGAGGCAGTAGGATCACTTAAGCCCAGGAGTTTGACGTTGCTGTGAGCTAGGCTGATGCCACGACACTCACTCTAGCCCGGGCAACAAAGTAACACTCTGTCTCAGAAAAAAAAAAAAAAAAAAAAAAAAAAAAACCACAATGCCATTTACATTAACATCCCTCCCTAAAATTAAGTACTTAAGAATAAAACTAACAAAATAGGTGCAAGATCTAAACAAGAAAAACTATAAAACTCTGATATTGCTGAATTCTGTTTGTTAATATTCTGTTAAAGATTTTTGTGTCTATGTTCATGAGGGATATTGGTCTGCAGTTTTACTTTTTAGTCTTTCTATGGGTTTGGTATCAAGGTAATACCAGCTTTATAAAATGAATTGGGAAATCTTATCTCCCCTTCTGTTTTCTGGAAAAGATTGGGTAGAATTGGTGTCATTCTTTGAATGTTTGGTAGGATCTCCAATGAAATCATCAAGGACTAAAAATTTCTTTTTTAGAAGTTTTTAAATTAATAATTCAATTCTTTAATAACTTTTAAATTATCATGTTGGGTGAGTTGTAGTAGTTTGTGTTTTTTTTAAGAAATTGGCCTATTTCATCTGAATTTTCACATTTTTGTGCATAGTATTCACACTACTGTTCATAGTGTTCTTATTGTCCTTTTGATGTTTGCAGGGTCTATAATGATATAACCTGTTTCATTCTTACTATTAGTACTCTGTGTCTTGGCTTTTTTTCTTTGTCAGTTTTATTAGTGGTCTGCCAATTTTACTTATACTTTCAAAGAAACAGATTTTTCTTTCATTGATTTTCTCTATTCTTTTTCTCTTTCCAACTTCATTTATTTCTACTCTTTGTTATTTTCTTCCTTCTTTTTGCTTTGGGTTCATTTTGCTCTTGTTTTTCTAAGTTGTTGAGTAAAGAGCTAAAATTATTCATTTAAAACTTTTCCTTTTTTCTAATGTGTGCATTTAGTGCTATAAATTTCCCTCTCATCACTGCTTTATCTAAATCACAAATTTTATCACAAATTTTCAAATACTGTATTTTTATTTTCATTCATTTAATATTTTAAGAAAATTTTCCTTGAGACTTCCTTTTTGACCCATGGATTATCAGAAGTATCTTATTCAGTTTCCAATGTTTGGGAATTATCCTGTTGTATTTCTGTTAATGACTTATAGTTTGAGTCTGTTGTGGTCTGAGGACATACTCTGTATGATTTTAGTTCTTTTAAATTTGTTGGAATTTTTTATGGCCCAGAATATAGTATATTTTGGTGTTGTTTGTGAATATTTGAAAAGAATATGTATTCTGCTCTTTTTGGATGGAGTGTTCTATAAATGTCAATTAGATACTGTTGTTTGATGGTATTGTTGTGTATAGAAGAATATTCTTGTGTATTCGTGTTGATTTTCTATCTAGTTGTTCTGTTAGTTACTGAGAGAGGAATGTTGACTGCTCAGCCATAATTGTGGACTTGTCCATTTCCCCTTTCAGTTGTACTAGCTTTTGCTTCACACGTTTTTGTGGTTCTCTTTTTTTGTACATATGCATTTAGGAATCATTACATCTTCTTAGTGGATTGACTCTTTCATCATTTTATAATGTCCATCTTTGTCTCTGGTAATTTTCTTTGCCCTGAATCTACTCTATCTGATATTGCTATAACCATTCGTGCTTTGCTTTTATTAATGTTTGCATGATATATATTTTCCATTATTTTACTTTCAACCTGCTTATATTGTTATATTTGAAGCGAGTTTCTTACAGGTAGCATATGGTTGGGTCATACCTTTTAATCTACTCTGCCAATTCCTCTCTTTTAATTAGTATATTTAGACTATTGACATTTAATGTAATTATTGATGTTAGGGCTTAGGTCTCCCATTTCATTTTTTTGTTTTGTGCTGCTCTGTTCTTATTTTTGTTGTCCTTTGTCTATTTTCTTCCTTCCTGTTGGTTAGTTGAGCACTTTTTAGAATTCTATTTTGATTTATTTATGTTGTTTTTTGACTGTATCTCTTTATATAGGCCTTTTAGTTGTTGCTCTAGGTATTACATTCTATGTACATAACAATATATTCTACTGCTAAGTAGAATATGAAACCAATTCAAGTGAAATATAGAAGCCTTTCCTCCCTTTACTCTCTCTCGTTTATAATATAAATTGTCTTATATTGACATTTCCTCTCTATACATTTAGAACCACATCTGACAGTGTTATAATTTTTTGCTTCAACTGTCAAACATAATTTTGGAAACTCAAGAGGAGAAGGAAAGTCTATTGTGTTTGCCCATGTTTTTGTCTACCCCATTCATTTTTGCTTCTGCACGTCCCAAGTTTCCTTCTTTTATCATTTCCTTTCTGTTTAGAGAACCTCCTTCAGCAATTCTTTTAGAGCATGCCTGCTGGTGACAAATTGTCATAGTTTTCCTTCATCTGAATATTTCTTAATTTCCCATTCATTCTTAAAGGATATTCTGGGTTGACAGTTCTTTTCTTTCATCACTTGAAGAATGCTGCGCCACTTCTTTCTGGCCTCCCTGGTTTCTGCTGAGAAATCCATTGTCATTTGAATTCTTTTTTTCCTATACATAGGGTGTCATTTCTCTCTCATTGCTTTCAAAATTCTTTCTTAGGTTACAGAACTTTGACTATGATGTCTTGATGTGGATTTGCCTGGCTTTATCCTGTTTGGGGTTTGTTCAACCTGTATGTTTGTGTCTTCTGCCAAATTTGGGATATTTTCAACCGTTATTTCTTTTAGTACTTTTTTGCTCCTATCCCCTCTCTCCTCTCCTTCCAAGACTCATATGACATAAATGTTATAGTCCCACAGGTCCAGGAGGCTCTGCTCATTTATTTTTAATGTATGTTCTTTCTGTTGTTTAGATCTGTGATTTCTTTCAGACCACTGATTCATTCCTTTGGCCCGTCCATTCTGCAGTTGAGCTCATTCATCAGTTTTCTATTTTGGTTATTGTACGTTTTAGTTCTGCCATTTGGTTCTGCTTTGTATCTTCTATTTCTTAGCTGAGAAATTCTATTTTTCATCTATCTGACGTGTGTTCATGATCACTCTTTGAAACATTTTTTAAGATAGCTGCTTTAAAATTTTTGTCAGATGATTCTAACCTCTCTGTTCCCTCAGTATTAGCAACTATTGATTATCTATTTTTCATTCAGTTGGGACTTTTCCTGACTTTTAATATGACAAGTAATTTTCTATTGAAACTGGGAGATTTGGGGTATTATATTATGGCTCTCATTTAAGTATCTTTTAGCTGGCTGCTTCTGACAATGCTCTGGCAAGGGGAAGGGGGCTAGGGATACCTTGTTACTGCCAGGTGTGGGTAAAACTCAGGTTCCCAACACAGCCTCTGTTGACACCTGAGAGGGTGTGTCCCTTATTACTGCTGGAAGGTTGGGAGTTCTGGCCTCCCACTAGGCCTTCTGTAACCCCTGGCTAGGAGGGGTAGGAGAACCTTGCTATTGCTCCCCAAGTGACCTCTATGGACACCACAGGGAAGCTGGACACCACCTCAACAGGAAAGGGAAAGGCATTCTAGTTACTACCAGGTGGACGTGGATGTCCAGTTCTCCAAGTGGTTCCCACAGACACCACAGGGAATTGAGGGCTTGTTTGCACCTGGCTGGATGAAAGTCCCAGCCCCCTACTTGGCCTTCTCTGCTACCTCCCACAAGGTGGGTTTTGAAGACCCCATTACAGCCAGGAAATGGTGGAAGTTCTAAGCTCCTTGCTCAGCCTTTACTGGCATCCTTTCTGCGGTGTTTGGCTAGAGTAGAGCAGTCGCTGTCTGAGTTTTGTGTCGTGCTAGCCCGCCTCTTCCCTGGCCCTTTGGCTAGACAGCAAGCTTTTGTTAGGGCTCTTTGTTTGTTTACTTGTTTGTTTGGATTGGGGGGGTTGGCTAGTGCCTTTTTCTCAGTCACTAGTTTCTTCATCTCCAAGTCTGGGATATACCCGGCAAAAATTCTAAAATTTACAAAAAAATAGGAAAGTTGTTATTGTGCTATTTCTTAGGTCCTGAGGTCCACATCCAGCCTGCTTCTTTCTCTCTACCTTTCAGAGTCTTTTTATATTTGTATTGTATGTAACATCCAGGGCTTTCAGTTATTCTCAGTGGGAGGAATAGGGGAGAGTGCATGTATTCCACCTGCCCAGAGTGGAAGTCCTCGAGTTATCTTTTCAATACATGAAACAGATCACATCACTTCCCTGCTTCAAATGCTCCAGTGGCTTCCTGTGCAACCAAACAACCATACCTGTCCCTCTGGTCTGCACCTCCGTGAGTCGCCCCATCCCCTCCTCCCCGGGTTCACGTCTGACTGCGCTGTCTCCTTCCCACTCAGCTCCTCTCCAGCCACACTGACCTTCCTGGCCTTTCTCAATATCCAGGCTCATTCTGTGTCAGGCCCTTCACACCAGTGCCCTGCTGCCTGGAATGACTTTTGTCATATGTTCAGATCTCATTGCAAAGATGGCCACTGCAAAGGTACCTTTCTGAAAACCCAATCTCTATCTTATCCCATTGGAACATTTTTTTTCCTAGATAGCTCTTCTTTCTATATGCCTCACTCTGATTTGTTTGTCTGTCTCCCCTGCTAGAGTATCAGCTCCATGAAAATGGGTTAATCTGTCTTGTTTACTTCTGTATCCTATCCTCAGACCCTAGAACAGTGCCAGCATGCTGTAAGCCCTACACAAATAATTGTTGAAAGTAATGCATGGATACATGTACCTGTGTCAACCATTTTTGCTCTCACCATGCCTGGAAAAGACAGGCCAGAGCCAGTTAAGAGTGCAGATGCCGGCCTGGAGTCATGGCTCACACATGTAATCCTAGCACTTTGGGAGGCTAAGGCCGGAGGATTGCTTGAGGCCAGGAGTTCAAGACCAGCATGAGCAAGAGCAAGACCCCATCTCTACAAAAAATAGAAAAATTAGCCCAGTGTTGTGGTGCACACCTGTAGTCTCAGCTACTAGGGAGACTGAGGCAGGAGGATCACTTGAGCCCAGGAGTTTGAGGTTGCAGGGAGCTATGATGATGAAACTGAACTCTAGTCCAGGTGACAGAGTGATACCCTGTCTCAAAAAAAAAGTGCAGATGCAGAGCTGAAGCTAACAAAGGTTGTGACCCAACGTTCTTCCAAGTCTGGTGCTCAGGTAAGTAATGCTCTATTAATAACATTAAGCTAAAACAGACAGAACATTTTTAAAGCTTACAAATAAAAAAATCCACTGCAAAATTACATTTGGATCAAATAATAGCATATGTGGAAATCAATGAAAATGAAACTGTTAAACATAAAAACCTCTGTTTTACAGCAAAGTCAGACTCAGAGAAAATTAATTGTTCAGTTTTTAGTATCATATAATTGCATTTATCTGATTACAAAATAATGCACTCTCATTGTTTTGAGAAAACAGAGAAGCACAAACAAAATAAAAACTGGTAACGTTTTGGTCTATTTTCTGCCTATCTTTCTTCCTCCTCTATGTAGATGCAGATATATACTTACAGAGATATGGATTTGTTTTTTGCCTATTTTGGATTTGTAATTCAGAGAGAGAATGAGATGACAATCTGGTACCTTATCTATTTGGGAGAAACTTAAGACAACCATTATGAGAATAATCTGTGTCCTGGTGGCGGCTGCTAAGAATAGAGAAAAAATGGGCAAAGCAAACATTATCAAAGGAACAGGGGGTCTGAATGCTTCTGAATAATTAATGAGAGAAATAATAATTTTGCAGCCACTTCAGCCTCTTAATTATTTTGAATTCTTCTACTATTTAAAAAAAAAAGTCAAATAAGTGAAATAAGCATTAGCTTAAAAACATAAGAAAATATCTTCAACACATGTTTGGTTACAGGATACACAAACTTTAGCCTAAAGATAAAATAGGAGTTACATAAAAAGAAAGGGGGGGCCTCATGGAAATACAGGGTGGGGAAGTATAGTCAGACCTCATGGAAATGAGAACAAAGGTAGCTAGACTCTCCATTTTCATCTCCCGGGGGTACGTGGTCCCTGGTCTCTGTCTCTGTCTACGCAGTGGTGTCTTTCTTCCCACTAGCTTCCACCACTCAGTCTGGTATCCTCTTTTCCTTAATTTCAGCTGGCATAGGGCTTTGCTGGTGACAATATTGGTCCAGACACACTCTGACCTTTCATATTGGCTCTCCACAGTTAACAATCATAGTCTTTGAGTTTCTTAATTGTATTTCTAGTTAGTAAGACTCTAATGATTAATCCTGCCTCTTGGGAGACCTGTGCTTGCATCAGCCAAACATCCATGGCTAAAGAAAGGGGCAGAGTCACCTGGACAAGGGACATTATTGACAAGGATAATAGCAATAGAAACTCGAAGGAAATAAGAAGGCAAAATATAAGTAAGTGACAAAATAAAGAAACCTGAACCAGGAAAGCTAATCAAAAATAAATTCAAGCGAACAAAACTAAAATCAGAAAGCTAATATTAATATCACAATTGATATAAAATAATTCTTTAAATTATGAAAGTACATTCTGCTGAACTGTTGTAAAATTTGAAACCTCAATAAGGTAGAACAAATGCCTTTAAAAACCTGGTATTCCAAACCTGATGCAAGAAAAAATGGAAAACTGTGTTTGATCTAACTTGAAGATTATTTGCAAAGGCCATAAAGATATTCTGCTAATTATGTCTTGTACAAATGATTTTTGTGTACCATAGACTGTTGCAAAGCAAAGAAAAATTTTCAGGGTGCCCATATTAGTCTCTAAGGTCAATACGACACAGAACCTGGAGTCTGATAAAGATACCACAACAAAGCAAAATCCATGCCAACATCATATTTGAATACAAATAGCAAGTATTGAAATAACATATCAGTAAGTAAAATCAGCCCTACATTAAAAGAATAATATACCAGGAGCATATATGATTTATTCCAGTAAAATAAAGGTGGTTTATAATGAGGAAATATATTCCTATCAACCACACTTAGCATAACATATGCTGTTCTAAAATATCTTAACAATTATTAATATTGCCTGTTCTACTTATTTATGCACACATTACTTGTAAACACAATTAACAATCATATTCCTACCAGATATAACACTTAATGAGTTCTGGAAAAAATTCTTGAGAGACTCATGCAGTGTTGCCTGTGACTAAACACAGATTCCCAATTATATAAGTAGATCTGTCAAAAGTCTGTTCTTGTAACAGTCACAGAATAACATACCGGAAATCCTTTTAAGTTCAAAATAGGTGAAAGATTTAACATTAGACATTGTATAAAGGCTAAGATTAATTTTCAAATCTTAAGTAAACAAGCACTAAAAATGTATTGAATGCATTAAACCCTTTTAACCAACACTCATCACTAGTCATCTACCATTATCAATGTTTAAAAGTTAATGGGAGTGGTTTTTACTTCTTCACTTGGGCTTGTCCATTTATGGGCTGGATAGAGTACTACTCACATAACCTCCACACCAAGGCAAACCCTAATCTAAACTTTCCTACTGTGATGGTTAATTTTACATGTCAACTTGACTGAACTAAGGGATGCCCAGATAGCTGGTGAAATATTATTTCTGGCTGTTTCTGAAGGTGCTCGTAATTAAATTGATAGACTGAGTGAAAAAGATCACCCTCACCAATGTGGCGGGCATGATGCACTCTACTGAGGGCCCACATAGAGCAAAAAGGTGGAGGGAGGGAGAATTTGCTCTCTTTGCTTGAGCTGGGACATCCATCTTCTCCTGCCTTTGGACATTGGTGCCTCTGGTTCTCAGGCCTTTGGACTCAGGTGGGGACTTACACTATTGACTCCCTGGTTCTCAGGCCTTTGAGCTTCAATTAAAGCTATACCACTGGCTTTCGTGGGCTTTCATCTTACTGATGAGAGATTGTGGGATTTCTTGACCTCCAAAATCACATAAGCCAATTCTTATAATAAATCTTCTCTTATATATCCTATTGGTTTTGTTTCTCTGGAGAATCCTGACTAATATACTTACCATTTAATTTGTGTATAGAGAATAGAGGAGGAAACATGAAAAGGACAACAAGAAAAAGATCAAGGGAAATCAAAAGGAGTGGTAAGATAAGGATAAGGATGAGGTAAGGAAACCTAAGCTAGTAAATCTAATTAACAGCAAATGCACATCATTTTGATAGTGCAGCAAGATACAACACAACCATTTCAATGGGTGATGCAAAGCATTTAACACATTAACTACCATGTGAGTTGTATTTAACTCATGCTAGTTTTGAGACCGGGGCCTCATAAAGCATATGTAACTCCCACGTGTCTTCACCTTGGGAGCTGTAAGAACTATTTTTCAAGTTGTATGTAATGCACACACAGGAAACAATAAAAAATAACAAATTTTTCATTAAATTAGAAAAGATCATTTTGTTTTCAAAGTTTTTATTCTATTTTCATAAGAAAACACCATGGTACCAAGGAAAAAATTTTTTTTCTAGTGTGGCAGTCAATCAGTTAATACAATCTAACATCTATTCCTTATGTTAAGAATTTTAAAGAAAGGAACAGAAATGTCCACTTTTATGTAAAAAGTAATACCCATTGTACACAAAAAGCCCAGCTGTATGTTTAATGACAATTCTAAAAAACAAATCAACTTTAAAATATGCAATAGAACAATTATGCCAGGTAAGATTTTAATCATTTATTATCATTGTGGGAGTTTTAGATAAAGCAATAAGACATGAAATTGAATTACTTAAAAGAATTGATTCTCAGAGTTTGGCAGAGAGCAAGTATATAGGAGAGGAATAAAAATGAGGATGATAACAATGACAACAACTAACACATGTAGTACTCAACTTATTTAATTCTCACAATAAACCTATAGGTTAGGAGTTACTATAATCCCCATTTTATAACTGAGGAAGCTGGCACAGTGAGGGTAACTAACTTCCCAAATATAGCTAGAGAGAGGTGGGAGTCCAAGCCAGGAAGTCTGTGTTCAAAAACTATGTTTTCCACCAGTTCTGTGATATGTTAGGCACTGGGCTAAGCACTACATATCCATATAATCCTCTCAGCAACTCTGTGAAGTGGATATTATTCTCTCTATTATAGTTTGTGGCAACTAGAGAGTAAAATATAATACATAAATTCAGTAGGCTTTTGTGCAACTCTTAAAACTATAATTACAAAAGTGTAGCTACATGGAAAGATTTTGATAACAAAATTTTAAATACAAGGGTCATATATCAAATAGTATATCCAATGTAATTACAAATAAAGAAAAACGTATTCATTTGGACAAAAGCTAAAAGGGATTATGCCAAATGAAGATAGTTGTTGAGGCAGCGTAATGGGAGTGTAGATATTTTTTCTTTACCAAATACCCACAGTGAACATTTAAGAAATAATCTAGTTTGCAAAAACTATATATAAATGATGAGTGATGGGAAATACTGCAAGGATTTGTGTTGAAACATCTATTAAAGCAGTAAGTCAGAGGAAGGAGATTTTTAGGTATAAATCAGTATATACTTAAGGTAGATGTTAGAGAGGATGGGAAAAGAGGCAGAAATAATTGCCCATGCAAGCTACTGCTTCCTCTGCCACTCTGGAGGCTGCCTGTCTTTGCTCAAAGCAATCTCATTAAATCACCGCATCCAGCTCCCTAACTCAAGGCAGGATTGCACCTGAAGTAAATCGGATGGATTGGGAGCTCTCCGGCCTCCCAGCATTCCGAGTCCACATCTTTCCTGGCAGCCAAGCAACTGGACAGCAGTGTTTATACTGAATTCCTTCATGCGCATGTAAACTTTGGTGAATTCACTTCTATCCAAAAGACAGGAAGGAAAAGTTGGGGCGGGGGAAGGAATAAGCATATTTTAAAACATATTTTTATATAATAAGATCCCTAAATGTCAGTCATCATCAAGACAACCAGAGAAACAGCCATCTTTGAACGCTGGAAGAAAACATTGGCTGCATTGGATTTATTTGGAGTATTAAAGTGCATTTTAAATATTAATGACTCTTACCTTATGCCCTAACTTTAGAAATTAAGCCCAATCTAAGAGGCAAATCCACTATAAAAAAGTAAAGTAGATGCGGGAGGAATAATCCAATTTTTAGTCCATCTGGTCAAAAAAACCATATGCCCCAAATAATTTAATCCTTTCTGCAAGTGTAAAGCCTGGCAATTGCTCTCTTGGTGCTGTATAGAATGTAGTTATATAATTAGGGTAAAACTACTCAACTGCTATAACAAAACACCCAAGACAAAGTGGCTTAAATGAAGTAAAAGTTTGTTTCCCACTGGTGTACCAATCCAGACAGTCTAGAATGATGGGCAGCTTCACCCCACGAAGTCAGTCAGGAACCTAGATTTCAGGAAGGAAAAAATAAAGCCACATCCAAGAAAGGTGGCTTGTCTTCAGTTGGCTTGACTTCAAGGTCATACTTTTACAGAAGTGGAAGTCATACCCCATTGCCCTGTACTTAGCCATGTGATCGCACATTCCTGCAACTAGGCAAACTGAGTTTCCATTTAAGCAACTTTCTGAGTAGAGCCAGGTAGAGATGGGATATTCTCAAAGCCCATAAAATTACCATTGCCAAGAAAATGGCCACTAAAGCCTCCTAATCCATGCCTACCCTCACTCCTATCTCCAAGCTTCACCAGTAGATTAAAGACCACAGTGATCTCCATGCTGGAAACTTTTGGTGCAGCCCAGTCATCACAAAGAGACTTGTACGGCAGTCAAGCCTGTCCCATGCATGCATGTACAAGCACTTACACACGTGTGCTTTGGAACATGCTGACAGCAACCCGCCACAGTTTCTCCATAGACACCCTCTGACAGCCCCTCTGGCAGGAGTGGGGAAGCAACAAGGCTATCATCTGCAGATGGGAGAGGAAGTGTCTGCAGGGGCACTGGGACTGAGGAGGAATCACCCCACCCTCTGTAGTCATGACTGTGTTTGTCTGGGAGTGTCCTGTCAACACACTTTAGTGATAGCAAGGGCACATTCCTCTTTCCACAGACATAACCCATAAACACAGAACTCAGGGATGTCTGGGACTAAGGCAATGGGATTCACGATCAACACACGGCATTGACAAGAAGAAGAACCGGGGCTGTGTGCTACAAACGCAAGGACTGGCTGGAGCTCCCTTTACAGCTGACGTCTCAGGAAATTGTCATAAAAGAAGCAGAAATGTTGAGATCTCATGGATTTGGGTTACAAACCCTTCCTCCATGACACACCAGCTTTGGGGTCCTGGCCAAATCACTTAGTCTCCTTCATCAGCAAATAGAAGACAACCATGCCCAGCTGTGTGGTTAAACTGAACCCTGAATAGTAGAACCAAAAGCAAGGTCTCGATAATAAGTAGCTGTTATTATTGATATTATTGTTCTTACCTCCGTGAGTTGTTGTGAGGCTTAAGTGAGATACCACGTGAAGGCACCATGGACAGCGCCTCACACATAATAGATGTGATTTCCTTTTGTTAGAGCTCCCAAGGGACCTCTGAGACGTTCTCACATTAAAATCTACACCAGGAGATTTCCTCTCTGATAGGTCCTCCGGACAGCCTGAAGGGTCAGAGCTTGGGATGGATTGAAAAGGGAGTAAGGAGAAAGGACTAAATATTTGTTAAAGTCTCTGCTATGGTCTGAATGTTTATGCTTCCCCCCTAAATTTACATATGGAAATCCTAACTCCCAAGGTAAGGTATTAGGAGGTGGGGCCTTTGGGAGGTGATTAGGTCATGCGGGTGGAGTCCTCATGGGTAAGATGAGTACCCTTATAAATGAGGCCCCGGACAGCTGCCTTGCCCCTTCCACTATGTGAGGACACAGCCCCATCTAGGAGAAAGCAGCCCTCACCAGACACCGAATCTGCCGGCACCTTGGTCCTGGACTTCACAGCCTCCAGCACAGTGAGAAATACATTTCCGGTTTTTGTTTTTTATTTATTTATTTATTTATTTATTTATTTATTTATTTATTTATTTTTGAGACAGTGTCTCCCTCTGTTGCCCAAGCTAGAGTGCAGTGGTGTCATCATAGCTCACTGCAACCTCAAACTCCTGGGCTTAAGCAATCCTCCCAACTTAGCCTTCCAAGTATCTAGGATTACAGACACACACCAACATGCCATGCTAATTTTTTACTGTTTTCTGTAGAGACAGGGGTCTCACTCACTATGTTGCCCAGGCTGGTCTTGAACTCCTCAGCTCAAGCCATCCTCCCACCCTGGCCTCTCAAAGTGCTGGGATTAAAATCATGAGCGACGGTGTCTGGCCCCATTTTTGTTGTTTATAAGCCACCCGGTTTACAGTATTTTGTTATAGCAGCCTGAGTGGACTAAGACAGCCTACTGTAGGTCAATGGGTAGGGTCACCAGAGATGATCTTTGCCTTCTCAATTTTGTTCTGAGTTGACCTTGCTTATTGACTATTTCATATTGCTGATGTAGCAAATTACCACACTCTTAGTGGCTTAAAACAACATAAATGTATGATCTTACACTTCTGAAGATCAGTACCCTAAAACGGGTCAGCAGGCTGCATGCATTCTTCAACCTCTAGGGGAGAACCTTCCTTGCCTTTTCTAGCTTCTAGAGAGCCTCCTGCATTCCTCGGCTCATGGCCACTTCCTCACTTCCCTCCAGCCTCTGCTTCCATTGCCACATTGCCTTCTCTGACTCTGACCCCTGCCTATCCTATGAGGACCCTTGTGATTACATTTTTCCTGCCTGGATAATGCAGGATAACATTCCCATCTCAAGATCCTTAATCTAATCATATCTACAAAGCCTTTTTTGCCATGGAAGGTGATGTATGAATAAATTCCAGAGATTAGGGGCTGCTAGTCTTTCTACTGCCCTTAGTCACATAGTCTTGGTACACAAAGACGCAATAAATCTCAGGAGTGATTGGGATGGATAGAAGGCCAACAACAACATTTGTGTCCTTTAACACATCTAAACAACATATATAGCTTAAGTAAATTCCAAATGACCTTGGAGACTAATTTGACAACAGCTAGTAGGGTGTGAAGGTGCACACCCCCTACAGCTCCACACTTCCACTTCTAGGTGAATGCACTGGAAGCTTGCACATGTGCTCTAGGAATGCAGCCTCCAACCCCTGGGCCACAGCCAGGCTGCGCATCACCACCTGGGCTCCTGCCCACCCCCCCATCCCATCAGTAGAAAAATTATCTCCCATGAAACTTAGGAACCTGGTCACACAGCAGGAGGTGAGTATCGGGCAAGCAAGTGAAGCTTCATCTGTATTTATAGCCACTGCTCCCTGTGGCTCACATCACCACCTAAGCTCCACCTCCCCCGTCCCCTCTCCCCATCTCCACCCCTGTCCATGGAAAAATTGCCTTTCATGAAACTGGTCCAGGGTGCCAAAAAGGTTAGAGACTGATGGTCTAGGACATAAGCTCTTGAATCTTTAGAGTGACATCTTTGTCACTTGGGGAAAACTTGGACTGTGCCTCACCATGAGAATGGATATAGAAATTCATGTCATGAAACAAACATTGAAGAACCTAAAACTACCTAAAGCACTCTAGGGAATTCTGAGAAACATTACCAAGAAAACAAGTCACCAGAGAATATACACAATATGATATCAATTTTTATCTGTGTATATAAAATATTCAAAGAAATATTATATATCGTTTAGGAAAAAATGAAGAGGAGATACCATATGAAAAATAAGCATGAAAAGGTAAATGCCAAATTTAGGGGGCTAGCTTCTCTTGAGGAGGGAGAGGAAAGTGCTATTGGGAAAGGAGATATTTTTTAAGCTGCAAGGTGGGCACTTAGTTTGTAGGTCTGAAATCATTCACAGTAAAAATTTTAAATAGTGACCTTGAAATTTTTAAGCAAAGTTGTAAATGCTGTCATCCAGGGATCATTAACGCTTAAGGAGATGGGATTCTTGACGGCGACTGGGGAGGAAAGGACATTCTTTCTCAGAAGATGCTACCAAGAAGGCAGAAAGAATGACAGTGTCACAAGAGCCATTCCTGGGGAGGGGGCTGCAGGCCCAAGGTGAGGCTCTGAGGAGAGTACTTGGGGATGGGAAGGTGGTGCTGCTTTAGGGACTGTCAGTTAGGATCCTTTCCATTGCAAGTCACCAGAAAACCAACAAAGCTGATTCAAAAAATAAATAAATAAATAAAAGAACCACCTTGGATCATACTGTTGAAAAAGCCAGATATAGTTTTGGTGTTAGAGCAGGGTCTTTCACCTTCACCACTACGGACATTGTGGGCTAGGAAATTCTTCGTTGTGGGGGCTGTCTTGTGCATTGCAGGATTTAGCACTTGTCCTCGGCCTCTACCCACTAGATGTCAGTAGCATCCCCCCTGGAGTTTTGACAATCAAATATGCATCCAGACATTGCCAAATGTCCCCTTGGGGAGGAGGGGCAAAATTGCCCCCAGTTAAGAACCACTGCTTCAGGAAAGCTAGTGACTCAGATGATGTCTCCAGGACCTGGTTTCTCATGACCAAGGCATGAGCCTTCTGTGGTTTTGGCGTATCCTCAGGGACCACACGGTAGTCTCCTGCTAGTATCCCCTTGTGGCAGCAAAATGGCCATCACAATTCCAGACCTTACTGTCCGGATTCCCACTGTTCAAGGGAAGAGAGATGGTCCCTTTTTGTCATTCCCACAGAAGAGAGAGGCTGCATCTTCCCAGGCAAAATCCCCAGCACGTTTCCTTGCCTCTCTCTGCCCTGACTATTCAGGTGCTGTCTCAGTCCATTTGGTGTTGCTGTAACAGAATACCTAAGACTGGGTCATTTATAATGAATAGAAATTTATTGGCTCACAGTTCTGGAGGCTGTAAAGTCCCAGATCAAGGGCTGGGATCTGGTGAAGGTCTTCTTGCTGCATCTCTCATTGAAAAGCAAGGACAGGATGAGAGAAAGAGATAGAGAGAAAGAGAAAGAGAGAGAGAGAGAGAGAGAGAGAGAGAGAGAGATTGAACTCACAGCCTTAAGCCCTTCTGTAATTTATAACCTGCATTAATCCATTCATGAGGGTGGAGGCCTTAGGACCTAAACACTTTCCATTAGGCCCCACCTCCTAACACCATTGCATTGGGATTAAGTTTCCAACACATGCTTTTGGGGGACACATTCAAACTATAGCATTCCACTCCTGGTCCCCCAAATTTATGTTCTTCTCACATACGAAATACATCCATTCCACCAGTAGTCCCCAAAGTCTTAAATCATTCCAGCATCCACTCAAAAGTCCAAATTCAGAGTCTCATCTAAATCAGATATGGATGAGACTCAAGGCAGGATTCATCCTGAGACAAATTTCCCTCCAGCTGTGAGCCTGTGAAATCAAGCAAGTTATCAACTTCCAAAATACCACGGTTAAACAAGCATAGACTAGACATCCCCATTTCAAAAGGGAGAAATAGGCAAGAAGGAAAGGATAACTGGTCCCAATTGAGTTCAAAACCCAACAGGGCAAACAACATTAAATTTTAAGTCTCCATAATAATCCTTGACTCCATGTCCCACCACTTGGGAATACTCGGGGTTGGGGTTGTGCCTACAAGGCCTCCGACAGCCCAGTCCCTATGGCACTGCCAGGCTCAGCCCACATAACACTCTCACGGGTGAAAGTTGGGTACCAGCAGCTCTCCCAGGGTGGTGTTGCACACTGGTAGCTCTATAGTTCTGGGGTCTCGGGGGTGACCCCAACACCATGGCTCCAGTAGGCGTTGCCCTAGGGTGGACCCCCTGCGGCTGCTCCACCCCTCCCACCCCCACCCTGGGCTCCTGGGCTGTCAGAGTTATTCTTTGAAATCTAGGTGGAAGAAGCCGTGGCCCCACAGCTTGTGCATTCTGCTCACCTGCAGACTTAACACCACATGGACACTTTCAAGATTTACCCCACTTGCACCTTCCAAAACTGTAGCCTGAGCCACACCTGAGCCCCCTTGAGCCACACTTGGGGGAACCAAGGAACATTGTCCCAGAATGAGGGTTCAGAGACTTGAGGCCTCCTTGGGCCTCAAGCTCCAAGGCCCCAAGTGTGCCCTAGGCTTCTCTGTTGACACATAGTCATATGTTGCTTAAAGTTGGAGCTAAGTTCTGAGGGATGCATCATTAGGTGATTTTGTCATTGTGTGAACATCACAGAGTGTACTTACACAAACCTAGATGATCTAGCCTACTACACACCCAGGCTATCTGGTATAGCCTGTGACCGAATGTCCTTATGGGGCACGTGACTGTATTTCCTTCCCCCAGGCCTTGGCACTCTGGGCCTGGTAGTCTCCAAAGTACCTTGGGGGTCGTTCTTCCCATTGTCCTGATGAACAACAGCCTCTTGCTTTGTTCTATGCATTCTAATCTCTTTATCAACCAGTGGCTTAGCCACCCCCTAGATTTCCTGTCCCGAACATACTCTTTCATTCTCTGCCACACGATCAGGCTGAGTATCCTTCAGACCCCTAAAGTCGGCTTCTCTTTTAATTATAAATTCTGTCTTTAAATCATGTCTCTCTTCTCTCTTTTTATTGCGTGCAGTTAAAAGAAGCCATGCAGCTTTTTCAATATTTTGCTTAGAAATTTCTTTCACCAGATATTCTAGTTCATTGCTCTTAAATTCTGTCTCCCATAAAGCCCTAGGGCATGGACACAATTCAGCCAAGTTCTTTGCCTCTTCATAACAAGGATGGCCTTTACTCCAGTTTCCAATAAGATATTTCTCTTTTCTGTCAGAGACCTCATCAGAATGGCCTTTACTGTTCATATTTCTACCAATATTCTGATCACAACCACTTAAGTAATCTCTAAGAAGTTCCAGACTTTCTCTGCAGTTCTTCTCTTTTCTGAGCCCTCACAAGAATTGTCCTTAATGATCCATTTACTACAATAAGGCATGTTCTACCCTCCTTCTCCAAACTCTTCCAGCCTCTTCTGGTTACTCAGTTCCAAAGCTGCTTCCAGATTTTTAGCTATTTATTATAGCAACACCCTCTTTCTCCAGTACCAATTTTCTATCTTAATTCATTTTGTGCTGCTATCGTAGAATACCTGAGACTGGGTAATTTATAGGGAACAGACAGTTATTGGCACAAGGTTCTAGAAGCTGGGAAGTCCAAGATCAGGGGCCAGCATCTGGTGAGGGCCTTCTCACTGCATCATGGCAGAAGGGCAAAGAGAGGGGCACGAGAGAGCAAGAGATTGAACTCTCAGCTTCAAGCACTTTTATATTTTATAGTTAGCATTAATTCATTCGTGAGGTTGAAGCCCTCATGACCTAAACACCTCCCATTATGTCCTACTTCCCAACACTGTTGCATTGGGGATTAAGTTTCCAACACATGCTTTTTAGGGGAGACATTCATGCCATCACAGGTTCCCATGGCTGAGCCAATCCCTGTGGGACAGAGTACACTAATTGGCCTAAATCCATCAAGACCCACTGCAGGAGCTGAGAGTGGCTTCCCAAGCTTGTCTGCACACCATTCCCAGAAGGAGGGAGAACAGCCACTGGGCATACAGGGTGTCATTACAGGAAGTTAAAATTGAAGTTTCCATATAATTGATACTGCATACCAATGTGAAGAAGTTGAGAACAAATTTCACAATTCTTAGACCTCTCAGCAGGACCTCTGACCAAAATCAAAATATACAAGAAATAATTTTTTTTAAAAGATTGAAGTTGGAAAACAAAACATTACCTCCTTCACCTGAAGCTACAGAAGGGCCCTTAATGGGGCCCACAGAGACCCCATAATGTGGCCCTTGGAGTTGTGGGAACCCCTAAACTGATGTCTGACTGTATGAGTCTGTTTTGAGCTGCTATAAAGAAATACCTGAGGCTGGGTAGTTTGTAAAGAAGAGAGGTTTATGTGGCTCACAGTTCTGCGGGCTGTACAAGAAGCACGGCGTCAGCATCCGCCTCTGATGAGAGCCTCAGGAAGCTTTCACTACTGGCGGAAGGTGAAAGGGGGGCAGGCATGGCACATGGTGAGCGAGGGAGCAAGAGAGAGGAAGGGGTCCCAGGCTCCCTAAAACAGCCAGCTCTCGTGTGAACCCACAGAGCGAGAATTCGCTCGTTACCACAGGGAGGGCATCAAGCCATTCATGAGGGGTCTGCCCACACTATCAGGATAGATCTGAGCCCCCCGCCTGCCCCCTGTCCCCAGCAGGAAGACCACACCATCCTGCAGCCATCCATATTTTGCCAAGGAATCATCTACGCCTGAGCAAAGGGACTGCAGGGGGTTGACGCTGCTGCAGAACCAGAGGTTAAGGGGTCTGCTCGCGGCTGAATGAAGGTGTGCGGACCCACCTCTGCTTCCCAGAGTAAGTCCCCCCGCCCCCACGTCCCCCCTCCTTCCTCCAAACTCTGAAAGCACCAGAAACCTCCGAAACCCCCAGGTCAGCTGGACGAGAAGGAGAAACGGGGGCAGGAGGCACGACAGAGACCCTGCCCTGCTCAGCTGTCCAGGATCCCTTTAGCTGGCTTTTAAACCAGCCCAGACTTTTTATTATCTAGGACTAGACAATTTTAATTACTGAAATGAGACTGTATTTGTGGTTTAAAGTGACCAGAGATCTTTTTATTACCTAAAAGCCAGGAGAAAATTATGGGGCCGGCCTGAGACACAGATTTCATCCTCAGGCAAGAGAAAAACGGTCCTCACAGAATAGATTTTAAAGGGAGGATGGGAGCAAAAATAAAACTGTGCTTCTGTCCTATCCTCAGGTTGTGCTCGTTCCATGAGCAGGTTCCAGGTCCTTTAATGGAGCCCACAGAACAGGATCTGGCAGGACCGTGGACACAGATGAGGGACTGGGAGGTGACCCCCGTCACAGCGAGGCCAAGTCCGATCCAAGAACCTCCTGCAGCAGCAACCGAGAAGGAGTGGGGTCAGGGGGCAGCCCCCAGTGGCAGCCCCGAGGTCAGGTAAGGGCAGGGGTAGGGGCCCAACAGGCAGCAGCAACTGCAGACAATGTCACCTAGGAGAGAATGGTGCAGAATAATTTAAAGGCCACCCTGGAGGACTCTCACTTTCCCCTCTCCTCCCCGGGCCTCATCTGGATTACCAGGTTAACACTGTGAGTATTTCCTGTCTGCCCTGATTTTCCTGCCTTCTGCCCCAAAGCACTGTGATCCAGGAAGCAAAGGTTACAAAGGGTGCTAGTAGGCCAGGGCGCTGGGGGACGTTGCAAGGAAAGGATCACCGGCAGCCACTCCGTGCCTCTCTCTCCTCCAAGGGGACACTCAAGGAACAGGCCACACTGCTCCTGAATGACTCTCCACTGACTTCCTGTTTATGCTTCGGGTTTGGCCATTAATGGGGCAAAAAGCAACCAGAATTGCAGGAATCAGCCCAGTCTTAATAAAACTGAAGCAAAATGGGCTCACAGAACCATCTTGCATTTTGACAAGTGTATGCTAATTTGCATTCTGTCTCCTTGCAAATTACAGCTATTCCTCCGGTTTTAAAAAAAAATTGACATTTCATTCTGATTGCAGCGGCTTCTTGTTTCCTCTAGCACCAGGGAAGGGGAGGAGGCTGGCGGGGCAGAGGGCAGACGCTGACCTCACCAGGGAAATGCAGGTGCTGGTACAGGGTTCAAGGCCTTTGGGGACAGTTACAGTTTTGACCTGACAGCAACAAGTTTCATGGGGCCTTTCTGCTTCTGGTAGATTTAGACAAATTGTGTCCAAACCCTCAAATTTCATAGCTCACATGGATCCGGGGCCCTCTCTGTGATTTTCCCAAATTCCTGATTATGTTCCTTCTTGGGTCCCTCAGATTTTTCTCCTCTGGCTGAGTGAATCATACTGACTTGCTAGCACATCAACTGGTACGTGTAGCTCGAAACCCAACTGCAGCTGCGATGGCGTGAGTTCATCGTCTTGTCTGAGGCCTGAAGGAGTTACAGTGGGAATTCCATCCTGGACACCACTCCGCCGTGTCTGTAATTTAAATGTTCTCAAAGTGTGTTGTGGGAGTATCTGGGTATCTGAGGGATCTAAATTCTTCTCATAACCACACCTAGATACCTGGATGTGATCCGCTTTTCTCATTCTCTCCCGAGTGCGCAGTGGAGACCTCCAGCACTGTGTGATGTCTGATGGTGTTGCCACCCTGAGGCCTGACGAAGTGTGTGCTGTGTATTCTGGGGTCTTGAAATGTTCTCAGTTTGCATTTCCAATATGATAAAAAAAAAAAAAAGCAATAGATTTTTAGAAATGTAAACAAAAGTTCTTTGGGATCCTTGATGATTTTCAAGGGATCGAACGCCTTGCACACTGTCGTTCTAGCGCATCTCTCCAAGCCCTGCTTTCCTTCAAAGCTGCTGCTCCTGCTGAGAGACCTTCACCCAAACATGCAGCCGCTGGGGAGGTAGGAAGTCTGGTCAATTAACTGTTTCTCCATCTCAGTGCACAGCTCTCAAATCTGGCAAAACAACTCGGCAAAATCCATGACATTCTCAGGAAGAGATTCCCCACGTTCTTAAACTCACACCTAACTCTTTTTTCATGGCAGAGGTTTTTTTTTTTTTTTTTTTTCTCCACTTTTGAGCATTGGAGATCATGGCAGAGTTTAGCATGAGGGGGTAAGTTCATTACTGCCCAGTGTACAAGAGGCAAAATGGAGACTGCGGAGACAGATGGTGGAGGTGCCATTAGAACCCACTAATCTGTGAGTGTTGAACAGCCCAGCCATGGAACCTCTTGAAGTTCATTTTGAAATACTCTCTCCCCCCATCTTTTTGTCTTTTCCCCATCTTTTCCTCTCTCCCTCTCCTCCCCATTTTGTTCTTGCCCCTCTCCTTCCCCCCTTTTGTTCTCCCTCCTTCATTTTCTTCCTCCAAGCCATGTAAGCTGCTACCGTTTGTATCTTCATCACGATTTCCCTGGAAATAACAGTGAATTTCAACAAGTGCAAATGGCAGAGGAATCTGGACAGTGGCGCTTGGACAGAAGCAGGAGGCGGGCCCCGTCAGTGTGACCGCACAGCTCCCCTGACTGCAGGCAAACCCACAGCCCTGGTGTGAACTCCTCCGCTTCCTAAGTCCCCCAGCTCCCTGTGCAAATGAAAAGTGCGGCTCTCCAATCTCCACTCAGCCAGCAGCTGAAGGCTGATCCGCCCCCACTAATCCCCTTAACTTTTCCCCTCGGCCCTGTTTCCACCTTGTTCCCAGCAGAGCTTTCCCACTAATGCTACAGATCTCCACCCTCTTTCACTGATTCGAGTCAGGATCTGAAGAGAGGAAGGTGAGTAAGATGCAATCTCTGCCCGAAAGGAGCTCACAGGCCAGAGAAGAGATCAGATAAAGATGGTACAGTGCAGGAAACGAGGGTGTCACAGGACCGTGGACTTGGCTGTTGGACTCTTTAGATGCTGTGGCTCCTGGAAGACTGAAGGAGTAAGGGGCGAGTAAGACAGGAGGACACGGGATGAGGAGTTAAATCAACTGGGCTGGCCAAGAGGACTCAGGACCCCAGATTACAAAGTCTGGGTCGCTACCACTTCAAACTAGTAGGAATATCTCAGGCGCCTGAAAGTATATCTAAGTGTGTGTGTCTTTGGGGGTGGGGGGAAGGGGTGAGTGGCAGAGTGAAATAGAATCAGGAATTTGGCTGTGAAGTTGGCACCTGGATTTATAAACCAGCTGTGTCACTTACCAATCTGTAGGACTTTGGGCAAGTCCTTGAAGCTCAGTTGTACCATCTGTATACTGGGAATAACAATAGCACCTACTCGTAGAGTTATGAGGATTACATAACTTAATATAGACCAAGTTGTCAGAAAAGTGACTAAGATATAGGAAGCAGCAAATATATAAATGTTAGTTGCTGTTAGTATTGTATCAAAGAATAACGGAAATGATTCCTATAAAGCATTCAGCACGGTCCCTAAAACATGAGAGTCCACCTGTTAGAGGAAAGGCAGGGGCTCAGCTCCTCAGGGACAGCAGACATCAGATGTGATGGGAACGGGTTTCTAGACGCCCCCTTCATCCCACTCTCCAAAGGGAATGGGGCTCCCTGCACTGGCAGGCAGGAAGGCAGAAGCTGGAGGAGTGTCCGGGGATGGCGGTTGGAGGTGAGTGGCAGGTCATCGTGGGGAGGCAGGCAGCGAGTGGTGGGGTCTGTGTTTGGACATCATCCTCGATGGTCATTCTGGGATGAAGCAATAACCAGGCCTGGGGACGCTGGAGCAGCCTTCGCCAGGGAAGCAACATTTCATTTCGATGTGAGAAGATAAGTAGGCGTTTTCCAAGATTATGTACAAAACGAGTCACATAAATGTCATTCCTACCACACTTCTTGAAATAGCTTCACGTAACTTTCTAGAATACTGGTTCGTGCATCTGAAAGTTGAGTTTTGTTATTATATTGTTGGAATCTGGCATATTCAGAGCTGTGGATACTGGTAACAGGTGAGGAGCACCAGTCTCCCCAGAGAAGACATCTCGACCGGGAGGCTGATACTTACAGATTATTTCATAGTCTCTATCAGAAAGAAACTCTCGTCCATCCGTGTGGTTACAGTTTCGAAGCCAATGCCAGCTCTTTTCATCTTCAAAACCATCCTGTGAAGTGGGCATCAGTGTCCCCATGCTACATCTGAGGCAGCGTGGGAGCCAGGTCTTCAAGGCTTCTGCGTGGAGGCCACGAAAATCTTTTTCTGGACCTCTGGGCAGATGTGTAACGAGCCACCCACCCTCCCTCAGCCTGGCTCCTTGTCACCTGGGGTGGCGACTGGTCACCAGCCAGCTGGAGTTCGTTATGCTGTCATGGCCACCAGCCCGGCACAGCCAAAGAGCCTCCCTAGCGAGTCTGGTTCTGAAATATTAGGGTCTCTGGGATTTGTAGAAGGGACAAGGCGGTCCTTTATGTGTCAGCTTGCCAGGCCAGAGTCCCCAACTACTCAGTCCAACACTAGTGTAGGTGCTGCTGTGAAGGGACTTTGTAGACAGGATTCCAGTCCATAACCAGCTGACTAGGAGTGAGGGAGGACACCCTGGACAGTCGGCGCGGGCCGGCTTCCATCAGTCCAAAGGCCTTCAGGGCAGAGCTCAGGCCTCCTTGAGGAGGACGAACGTCTGCCTGTGGGCAGCAGATTCACCCCACACCTTCGGCCCCAGCGGTCCTTCCTGAGGGCTTGCCTAGCCAGGCCGATTTTTCCAATAAAGCTTTCCAAATGCATCTCCTACTGGTTCTGTTTTAATAGTTAGATCCTGACTGATATACCCCTTTTCCAGGCATCATCTCTGACCTGGATTATTGCCGTCATCTCCTGACTGGGCCCTCCATTCCCCACCCTCCCTCTCCAATCCATCCTTCATATGTTGCCTGAGGCTCTGTCCTAAAACACAAGTCCGATGTGCCTTGTTTCCAGCCCTGGGACTCTCTGGACTCTCTTACCATAACCACGCTCCTGGGTCCCAGGGAAGACAGAAAGCCTGTGGCTTGCAGGCCTCAAGAAACTCGTTAATGCCACATGCTGGTGGTTATAAGTGCTGATCGCTCAGCCTTCCTCCCTCTGAAAAGCAGCACACATTGCCAAATGTGGAGCCCATGATCAGCTTTATTTGGGGCTCTGTAGTAGTAGCTACGTTGGAGAAGCCAAAATGAAATGTCCTCCTCCCTGTCCTGTGAATTGAAGGTAGCTGGGCCCACATCGCAGGGCCAATGTGATGTCTCCGTCCGGTTCCAGAATGGAAGATGGCGTTCTCGGAGGGGAAGACCTCCTGCCCTGCGGAGCTGATGGCATGGAGGAAGAGAGGGGGCTGGCTCTTCTCATATCTCTTTGAGGCAGGCTGTGTCTGTGTGAGAGATCACAGAATCAAAGAGGGACCAACACTGCCCTGTAACCTGCTCCCTAGGAGGGTGGCGAGTGTCAACCCACCAACAGGAAGGACACAGTTCCCAGGGGGGCTGAGCACAGTGATGTAGGGAAGAGAGAAACCAAGAGTTATCACGGACACGTACTCCTTTTGGGAACCAGAACTGAAGTCCTCTCCCATCTGTGCCAGCAGGAGAGGAGGCGCTAAGGGTTCTTTCTCTCATGGAGGCGCCATCTGAGAAAGCTCCTGTCACGGCGCAACGGCTCAGACGGGGCTGCAAGGACTCAACTTTGACAAAGTGTTTTAGGTCAAGCCTTTCCCACATGGCAGCTCCTCTCACAGTTGCCTCCTGCTCAGCTCCTCTCTTTACATCGACAAGCGAATTATCTAGAAAGATGGGAGATGGGAACGTGAAAATGAGGCTCAACACCCTCTTCAGAAGCATCTGTCTTCAGAAGTCTCATCACAAAATCACATTGTCCTCTCTCGGTCTCATGGCGACTGTGACGCACCACCCTAATGGGGTCCCTGAGAACGACCTCTGATGCAGCCAGGAGCCCCCAAGCTCTCGGCATGGATAACTTCATTCGTGTACGTTGTCTCCAAAGTCCAACAAAAAACAGGATTTCATTCACCCCGAGAATCCCAAGCTGCACCCCTGTCACAACAGCAGGTTTTTAAAATCTTTAAAGTAAGAGCAAGTGCTGGGTATTACAGAGTTATAAAAAGCATTATCCAGGGGAACAGAGACAATGAGGGCTGGGGCCAGCTGACTGCGGGCCTCTGCCTGGGAAGCTGAGCGCCTGATATAGCTCTCCCCAAATCCTCCCGGGCATTTCCCTTTTAAGCATCCCCGGCACCCGTGCTGCTCAGATATGCCTGCTGCCTGCGCATCGCTGGAGAATAAACTCCAGATCGCCAAGCAAGCCTCACCAGAAGCTTCCCACTGAGGCCACCCCTTCCTCCTCTCCCTGCAACACCCACCACCCTGGGCTCCAGCTCTGCTGGCGTTCACAGAGATGCTGGAACATGCCGTCATTTTTGTCTCCATGAAGCCTCTGGGCCTGGAAGGTTGTTCCCTCTTCTCTGTCTTGTGGCCTACATCTCCTTCAAGCCCTGTCCCAAGTCTCTCCCCCTCTGTGAAGCATCTCCAAACTTCTGTGGCTGTCCTGAGTGCTGTGCCCAGAGTTATCATTTTCCCCACAGGCTGGGTAAATGATAGGATTGCACATCCAGGCCTGGCCAATGCATCATGATGGCAGTGACGTGTCAGTTCTGGGCCAAAGCATTTACTTGCCCAAGTGAGACTCTCTAGAATCTGCCTTCCCTCTGGGCTGGCAACCAGCAACAGTCCAGATAGCAGCTGCTCTTTTCACCTGCGACCCAAGTAAGCATGAAAATGGTGGACAGAGTCCCCTGCCAGCCCACGGTGCCTTTGTTTTAAATCCTTAAGATTTGGGGGTTGTTTGATATTGCGGCACAACCTCACTGTGCTGGTGGACGTGGACTCCCTGCCCAGGCTGGCTGGTCTTATTCTCCAGGCTCCGTAGGCCCTCCGTCTTTTCTCCATCAGAGCATGTTGTGTTCGTGTCTGTGTGTGTGTGTGTGTGTGTGTGTGTGTGTGTGTACCCTTCACCCTCAGCCAGACCAGCACCAGTCCTAGGGCCAGATCTCGTGCACTTGGGCATCCCGATATCCAGCCCAGGGGCTGCGGCAGAGCAGGCATCAATACATAATCATTGTGTTGTTACTGCTTCGTGTTTTCTCCTCCTCCCTGTTGTGCAAGTGAGAAAATGGCCTTGACAGATTCCCGTTACTCTTGCCTGCTTTCTCCTGCTGCTCAGGTTACCAGAATTGATTTCACTTCTCCTGTTGCCAGTTCAATGGGGGGTCAGGGAGTCAAACTTGTTCTGGTTCATACATTCTCATCACCCATAAAACGTCCAAGGATCTGGCCCCTGAGCAGTTGTTGTAAGTGAGGGATAGGGCCGCAGGGACCACGAATAACTGCCGCAGCATTAGCAGGCAGCAGGGGCAGCCCAGGCTGGTCCCATTCTCCAAGAGGGTGGGAGGGAGGGAAGAAAGAAGAGGAAGTGCTCGCCTGGATACCCAGGCTTCTACAGGACCTACCTGCTCCAGCCTCATTGAAGTGCAATGATAAAATACACATGTGTGCACATGCATGCACACACACACACACACAAGTTTGAGGTGTACCTTTTACTCCAGTGGTTCTCAGGAGAGATGACACCCAACACGGTGAGATCTGCAAGGACATATCAGGTGCCTTAGCGGTGCGGTGTTGGTGTTGGTGCACCAGGCTTTGGGCAGTAGCTCTAGGGCTGACAGAGAGTGGCCCTTGTCACAGCTTGAGCTGTCGGTCTTCCCAGAAGAGGCCAACAGAGTGCAGCCTCTCATGGCCTAAACTCTTGAAGTGGCTGTCAGACCCTCAGGCTCATAAGGCTTCTATGTCTTCTGAAGTCTAGTAGTTCAGGTCAGTAACTCACATATGGGTCTGATGAGGTGTGACGTAACATTCCTGAAGGGAGGAGGAATTCACTGTCACCGTCTTGGGGGGAGTGGGAGCTGACTCCGAGTTCTGATCATGGCAAAACCTCTATCAGTCATATAGCAAACTGTGTAAATGTTTGGAATCATTTAAAAGCTACATAACACCAAAGCTTTGGAAAGCATGTGTACAACTGGGCTTGTTGTCTAGCACTTTGCCATCGCCAGGAGAATAATGTGCCTGGGCTCGCTCATTAGACCTAGGAGGAAAAGGAGAGACACATGGCACTGAGTCACCACCGACAGAGCCAGCCTAGACCAGCCATTCCCTGGCCAGCCACCGGTGCCCGGGTGAGCCTGGCTGAGACCGGCAGTGCTGACCAGCCAAGCCCAGCTCGTGTCAGTCAGGTGACTGAAAGACACCTCGGCTAGATACATACTCATCATACAACACTGAGATTTTGTGGTTGTTTTTTATGCAGCATTTTCGTGACTGTGGCAAACTGATAGTGTTAAGCAGTGATTCTCCCCATCTCTGTTTCCGCTCTCAAGTTCCTCATGGTCTTTGGTCTTTGCTTTGATCTGCTCTTCTGCCTCATCCCAGTCCCTTCTACAGATCAGCTTCTTTGCTGCTTCTTACACTTGTACGCAATTGCCTCGGGGATCTCAGGAATCTGCTGTCAGCCCTGAAGTGTCTCTAAGCATCAGACAAGTTCCAGCCAAATTCTGAGACATAAAGGTCTTACCCCCCCTCTCATTCCACAGTGAAGCTTGGTGGCTAGTCAGGAAGAAACCCAACTTGAGAAACACGAAGGAGTTATCTACGCTTCCCAGGGCATAGGGAGGAAGGTGAGGGAGCACCATTCCTTCCTGATGATCTCCCCCAAGGAAATTTAGGGAAATGTCTTTCTACCATAGTGAAAAGCCAAAAGCAAGTTCTCAGCAGGCTTCTCTGCTACTCATGCCAACAGTCTTCCGTCCTAGGAAGGAGAGCATGCTGGGACTTACACCTAGCTAGGATGGTGTGCATGGGCGTGGGGGGGGATGAGCAGCTGAGATTAAGGGGACTAGGAACATCGAGCCCCTGATGGGCTGCTAATAAGAAGCCCTGCTACATTTGGTGCCAACTTAGCATGGGCAGGGAGGAATATTCCTATGGCGGGCACACCCCCAGATGCAAGACCACCAAACAGCACAACCAATTCTGAGTTCTACCTGATGCTGATGGGTGGCTGTGATTAAACACGGCAAGAGAAGTCAAGACAGAAAGAGAGAGTCACAGATGTCACAGGGTCAGGTAGGGCAGGTGTGTGAACAGTTCTTAATGCCAGCAGCTGGGTTATCCTGGGGTAGGTGACTGGCTCAGCCCTGTAGTCTTATTATCCCCTCCTTTGGGTGCCAACCAATCTCACAATTAGAGAGATAGCTGAAACCAAGAGTTAGAGGAAAAAATAGAAAGATGGGAACCCTCACTAGTGACAAAATAGATTGGAAGAGGCATTCTGGAAAGTGTTATAAAAATACCCAGTGAAATTAAGTTTGCATAAGCCTACGATCCAGCAAGCCTCTCCCAGGTATAGATCCCAGAACCACTGCTGACATGTCTGATCATTCAGGTGCTATTTCTGGTTAGCAGAAGCCTGGGGGAACGGGGAATGGATGGAAGAAAGACGGTGGGTGCAGATGGAGCTCTGAACTAGCTATGTAAAGAGCAACAGGAATAAATCTTTAAAACATAGTTCAGAGTATAAAAAAGAAGTAAGAGACAGAACAAGATTTATAGCACAATACCATTAGTGTAAATTAAAAACACATACCCACCACCAAACAACATTAGATTTTAACTAGGATCCATGAGTTTGTAAGGCCATATATCAAATACCCTGGAGTGAGTACCTAGGGGAAGAAAGGGAATAGGAGTGAGGACTGCAGATAAAATGGAAAAAAGCCCATAAAACAATAAAAGGCCGTGCACAGACTTTTTATGATAATGAGCTATGAGACAAGGAGTATGGTTAACATAATTTCTGTTTATCAGAGATTCTTCTTCTTCTTTTTTTGTTTTCTTAAATCTCTTCGAGCCTGACTGTGGGTTTGATTTTGGGATGGGACCATCCCACCTCTGGCTGATGGAGTCACAGGGGGACACGGCATAACAAAGACCCCCGTGGGAGCCGTCCAGGTCCACAGTCAGGTGCTGGGAGGCAGGAGACGGAGGGGTGGTCAGCATAGGCTCTCAAACCGAACAGACTTCACTTTCCACCTTGACTTTGCCCCATAGCAGCTGTGCAACCTTGGGCAAGTTGTGTGACTGTGGACAAGTCCCTACACCTCCATCCCCTCATCTGTAAAATGGAGACAGTGATACCCAGGGGATTGTGGAGATCACATGAGATGATGCATGCAAAGCTCTCTGCACAGTGCCTGGCTTCATAAACAACAACTCTAATTATCCTGGGTTGTTTTTTTTCTCTCAGTATTCCAAAACCTCTCTCATTCTCAGAATCTAAAATGTAACTTCATTTCCATGTTTCTTGGTCAGCTGCTTTCTGTTGGGAGAGGTGCTGGATCAGCAGCTGGGACACGGGCCGGGGGTGGGGATGGGGGGGCCTTCGGGGAAAGGGAGAGGGTGCCTGTGGCCAGGTTGGGGGGCCTTTGGGAACACTCCAGGGGCTGGGCAGACGTGGAAGCCGCAGTCCAGGGACAGACAGGTCTGGCCAGCCGGGGTTGGGGCTGGGGGGAGGTGAAGGAAAAGGGGGGTAGGGAGTGGGAGTGTGTTGTGAGCTCCAAAGACCAGAAGAGGATCAAGTGGGATGGAGACCCAGAGCTGCTTCTGCCTGGTGCTGGCTACCACCCCCTCCAATCTCTACCTGCGGATGCAGTGTTCCCACCCCCACCCAGTCTGAAAGCTAGTGTCTGGTCTGGCCCATTGCCCTTTAAGTTTGCTTCCTCCAAATAATGTCACAATTTGTGGCTTCTCCATGTTGGTGGAAACCTGACTACAGCTTTCTTTGAAGAAAGACAGGCCCCTTTGCCCTGTGGGCATTTGGCTCTGCACTGTGTAAATTCTGTGAGCATTTTACATCAAAGCCCAAAACATCTCTGTACATTCCTTGTGTAGGAGACCCCCTCCCTGGCATATGCTCCCCCGGGAGGTGTGCTCTGTCCTCGCTGGGGACCTCCTGGCCAGAGGCCTGCCCGAAGCCCGTTTGCTCCTCTCCTTCATCCTCCCACGTCCCTTCGATCACACTGTGTTGTTGATTCCACTGCACAAATGCCTCCCCCCCATCCACTTCCCTCCATTTCCTGTGCTCTGACCGCAGTCGGAGCCAACATTTTCTTTATCTTGGACGTGACAAGGCTTCCTTACCTATCTCCCCGTGCCCTCCCTTCAATTCTGCATGTGGCCACAAGAGTGATGTTTCTATGGTACAAATATGGCCATGGCAGTCTCCTCCATAAAGTTTTTAAGTGTCTTCCCATTGCCCTGAGAATGGAATCCAACCCTGTTGACATGCGACATGGGGCCCTGCATAGTCAGGCCCTAATTCCATGCTGTAGCACTCCCACTGCCAATAAATGCCAGACCCTGTGTCCTTTAGCGCCTCAAATGTGCCAACTCTCTCCTGCCCCTGGACTGCACACATACTTTCCCCTCCCCATCCTTTACCTGGCTAACTCCTACCGGCTTTCAAGGTTAATTTCACTTCCCCCAGGAAGCCTGCCCTGATGATCCACGTTAAGGTGAAGGGCCCTGTTGTGGGTTGAACTGTGTCCCTTCCAAAAGGTATGTTCAAGTCCTAAAACCCCACATACCTGTCAGTGTGACCTTATTCAGAAATAGGATCTTTGCAGATATAATCAATTTGAGATCACACTGGATTAGAATGAGCCCTAAACCAGTGACTGGTGTCCTTATTAGATGAGGGAGATGCAGACACAGACAGGGACAACACCCCATGCCTACGAGGGCAGACGTGCAGCTGCAAGCCCAGGAATGCCGAGGACCTCCAGTGACCACCAGAAGCCAGGAGGGCACGAGAAAGGATCCTCCCGGAGCTTTCCGAGGGAGCATGGCCCAGCCAACGCCTTGATTTTCAGTCTCCACGATTACGAGAGAATAAATTTCTGTTGTTTTAAACCACCACATGGGTTACAGCAGCCCCAGGAAACCAGTGCAGGCCCCAGGTAGGAGCTTCCATGTCACCTTTACTTCCCCATTAGAGTCACACAACACGCCCTTTACCTTTTGCTGTCGGTTTACTCATCTGCCCCAAGTTAGTCGATGAGCTGCGTGGGGGCGGGGGTCTTGCTTGCTCACTGCTGTAGCCCCAGCATGTGGTTAGAATCTGTGTGCTGTGTTTGTTGAGTGAATGAGTAATGACTGAGCTGGGAGGAGGGAGATGAGGTCAGGGCAACACACACGTGGATATAGCAGAAGGCGCATAGTGGGAGACAGGTGAGGAAGGCCTTGCAGTCCTTGTACATCTCTGGACCCACATGGGGTCTCTGTGCTGCCTACAGTGAGGAGGGCAGGGCCTGGCACTGGGCATCTCAGGGGCAGCCGCACACCAGGCCTCTCCTGTGGTCCCTGGTGCAGGAGCAAAGGCCCCTCTCCCAAGGCCTGCAGGGATGTCTCCCTCGGGTGCCCTCAAGAGGCAAAAGCTTAAGCCAAGGGAGAAGGAGCCAGGGCTGCATTGCAGCACTTAACAGGGTTTTGAAAGACGAAGGCAAGCGAGCCCCACTCGGAGTGAGGGAGCGGAGCTCTCACTCCTGGGCCCAGCCTCACTCCTGGGGGCCACGTGCCCACCACTGCTCCCTGCTTGAGAAGTTTCCAGCACCCACAGCACAGCAGGCGCTGCTCCAGGCAGGGCAGAGAGAGGCGGCTGTGCTTTAGGTGGCTGCTCTCAACCTCCGCTTGGTCTTCCCTCCTCCCTGGTGCATAGGCCTACAGGGTTGTTGCTTAGTAAACCCACACTGAGAGCTCATTTAGTGCACTCCCTCTCCCAGCCCCAAGCCCTCCTGTCCCTCCCACCTGTCCTCATTTCCTGGCTCAACACCCCCACCCCTATGAGGCAGGGGCTTCTAGGGGGAAGTGCCAGGGGCTAACGAGGCAAACAGGGGAGGAGGCTGCTGAGGCTTGACGGACCTTCCTAGCTGGCAGCTGGCTCCGAGCAGGTGGGAGCTGGGTGGGGGCTAATGGAGTGGGACCAAGGGACTAAGCAGGGTCCCTACAGCTGCTCAGGGCTCAGGGAAACCTTCTGAGCCAGGACCAGGTCTTGTAGGATACTAGAGATGTCTGTGATCTTCCTTCCCAATGGCATGTTCAGGGCAAACCCAAGCTCAGCCTTTGTTTTTAAGGTCCAAAGGGGATGGGATGAGGAGGGGTGAGTGGTGCCCCTGGCAGTGTTTGGGCTCATCCCAGGGGAGGAGACTGTTATGGCTTGAATTGTGTCTCTGCAAAATTCCTGTGTTGAAGTCCTAACCCCCAATGCCACCCAATTTGGAGATAGGGACTTTAAGGGGGCAATTAAGGTTACATGAGGTCATAAGGGTGGAGCCCTAATCCCACGGGACTCTGTGCACTCACAGAGAAAAGGCCGTGTGGGGACACAGATAGGAGGCTTTGCCTGACAGCTAGGAAGAGGGACTTCACCAGTAACCAATCCTGACCTCGATCCGGGAGTTTTAGCCTCCAGAACTGAGAGGACATAAATTACTGTTGTTTAAGCCACCGAGTCTGTGGCATTTCGTTACGGCAGCCCGAGCAGACTATTGCAGAGACCATCGTCACTCTGCCAAGTGTGTCCTGGCAGGTGCGGGAGGCTCTAAAACCGAGTCCAGCTCCAGGAGAGGGGCTGCCAGGACGCAGAGAAGGGCCAGCACCCCAGGCTGCCTGCTCAGGGGGTGGGGCAGGGAAGGTGCTGGAACCTATTCCTCTGGGGAGCAGGATCCAGCCAGAAGGGCTGACAGGCAGATGGATTAGTGGCTGCACAGCTGATGGGTTCATTCACTTGGGTGTTCCAAAGCCTGCTTCCAGAGGGCAAGAAGCCTCAACTGTCCCCGTGCGTGGGCTGGGCAGGACCATGTCTGGCTATGGCAGGCAGCAGGGGCCGGGCAGTAGGTGTGGACATCCACAGCCGCCCGGACGTAGGGACAGAGCAGGTCCAAAAGCTCCCGTTCCCAGGTGCCAGTCAACTGCCCTGACCTGGCCTGCCCTTAAGGGGCAGTCAACCCCCTTCCTGTTGCCCAGACAGGGAGAAGACGCTGCTGATGAGCTACTGCTGATGAGCCTTACGTAAGCAAACTAGATTTCAACATCTCTTGGCAAGTAAGAGCTTTCCCAGATTCCCGCGGAGGAGCCCTGAAGGTTATCTGAAGGGTATCGAGAGAATCCAGAGCGAGAGAGATGATGTCCAAACCCAGCACATAAAATGGGAGCAGGAGGAGGGCACAGCTGTGGCAAAGCCAATCTTTCCTAGTGCTGGGAGCAGGGCCTCCCCTACCAGAGAGGTTTTGGCGGGGGGCGGGCATCACACCTGCAGGGTCTCAGGATGGGCATGTGTCATTTAAGAGCTGCCTCGATCCCTGCAGCCCGAGCCGGGCCCCAGGCAGAGCCAGGAGTGACAGAAAAGGTGTGCTGGATGCACCAGGTAAGTGCTTACTTATTTATTTCACTAGAGCCTCAAGTCCATTTCCATCAGGAAGCAAATTGAATTCTGCATAATTCTTGCCTGGGACCAGAGAGCAGGTAGCCTAGGGATGAGATTTTGGATTAAGTTCCTGATACTGAAAGCAGAATCAAAGGTTTAGTGTTGGTCAAGTCTGGTACACTGTAGGTGCTCAGTAAATATCAGTGAAATATACAACTTTTCCGCCCTGGCATTTTGGCTTTGAATCCTATGGATGAAGAATATTGAAATAAATGTTTAGGATGGGGTGGAGGAGTTGTTTTGTATTTGGCACTGCTTAGTCCCAAGACTGCCCTAATCTGTTCTGCTACGCTTTTATACCATTGCTACATAGTGCATAGCAGAGGGCCTGGGAGCTTGGACAGACCCTCGGGTGCCCTCCAGAGCTGGGGCAGGGGACCCACACTCTCTATTAATTCCCTCTCCTCTTCCTCAAAATGGGAGTGTGTGACAAATAGAAGCCCCATATGAAATGTAAAGAGACATTTCTTTCCCAAAATGTTAGAATGACCTATGGCCTGATATTGCTTAATTTTGACCATGAGTTGGTGATTCTAGTCTGGCTGATCTACACACCCTGCCTGCCGCAGTACAGTGCAGTGAGTGTGCATAGGTTTGGTTGTTCAAGGGGGTTGAAAGTAGGGCTATACCATTTACTGGTTGTGCTCATTGTGAGTGAGGCCTGAATGTCTCTGAGCTTCAATTTTCTTATCTGTAAAATGGGTACAATAAGACCTACTCTCCAGGATTCCTGTGAGCATCAAATCAAAGACAGTATATAAACCACCTGGCATAGTACCTGGTCTTTAATATTGCTACCATCATCAGTATTTTCTAGATGGGAAAACAAACCCTAACTAGTGACTTCCTCCCATCCCAGAACCTATTGGATCACAGGTGACAGTAACTAGCTTTAGCAAAATGGAGAATTTGTTGGCTTATATAACCGGAAGTCTGGGGACTCCAGGCCTCAACCAATGACACTGTCATCATCATTGTTGTTGTCTTCCTCACGGTCCCATTCTCTCAACATCTCTCCTTCCTTTCCTGCCCCAGCCCTTTCTCAACATTTGCACCACAGTTTCCTAAGGCAGGAGAGTTCCTGGGATAGGTGGCTTAGAGGAGCTCTCTGGCTATAGACAACTTTAGGCTCATGTCATCCCAGCTACTCAAGTCTTGAGTAAAGTGGGAAGCCTGTCTCTCCTGTTGCCCTTATATCAGATCTCAAGGAGGGAGTCTGGGTTCCTTAACTTGGGTCATGGTGCCTATTCTTGGGCCATCTGCCAGGGTGGGGCTCATGCGGTGGGAACTTTGTCCAGATGCAGACCAACTGTCCATCTCTATGACCAGGGGCTAGAGCTCTGACTGGCAGTTTTCCAGAGTTAGGTATGGTAGGCTGAAAAAGGCTAAAAATCCTTCAGCATGCCTTGCATTGAGAGGTGGAATATCGTCTTCCTCCTCTTGAATTTGGGCTGGTTTGTGACTTGATTTGACAGGTGGGATGGAGCAGACGTGGTGTTCTTTTACTACCAAAGCTGGGCTTAAGAAGTCTGCGACTTCTGCTTTTAGGCACTTGGAATGCTCCCCCTAGAACCCAGCCACCATGCAGTGAGAAGTCTCCGCCACGTGGGGGAGAACTGAGGTGCTCAGGTCAACAGCCACAGCTGAGCTCCAGCTGACAGCCAGTACCAACTACTCCCCATGTGAGTCTTGGCCATTCCAGCCTAGGCCAGCCTCAGATGACTGCAGCCCAGCTGATATCAGGAGGTAGAAGAACCACCCAGCTGAGCCCAAGAAATCCACAGAATCATAAAGGATATTTTCTAAGCAGTTGTTTTAAGCCTCTAAGTTTGTTTCAATTATTTGTTCATCATTGAAACAGGAGGAGATGTGGCTACTACAAGAAGAAGAAAAGAAGTGCTGAGTACACAAAAACAATAGATATCCTTTATATCTGGTAAAGAACACCCAGGATCTACCCTTCCTAGCCACATGATGTGCCAGAGTTAACAGCAAAACCGCGGGTCTCCTGTTTAGCCACACGATTTCTCAAGTGCCCACAGCAGGCAGGACACTGTGCCAGGTACCCAAGGCAGTAAGGAGGCATAGCCTGGTTTATTCAGCTCCCGAGCCTGAGTGCTTTCTGCTACTGCAGTGCCCAGAAGAGCCGTATATGGAGATAAGCTTGAGGGCTATTGGCAGCTCTGTTGGGGGCTTCTGAGTAGTTCCTACCTTGCAGTGAATGCAAGAGGAAGACGGAGTTTCTTTCCTGAAACCCCAGAGAACATCAAAACCAAAAGAGTATGCAAAGCCAAGAGCAAAGACAGGCTGAAATCTGAAACACAAAGGGAGAGATGGGAAGAGCCACCACACTGCAGGGCTGGGAGCAGATGTGAGTGCAGGGGACAGGAGACCGGGATCTGACACCAAGAGAATAAAGTCAGAAGGGAGGGGTCCAGGCAGCCTAAGGTCCGGCAGCTCTCCAGCCTCTCTGGCATGTAGACAGCATCCTCTTGTCACTCTGCTGACACAGCATCCTTCCTGTGTTCGTGTCCTCTGCTGGCCACGCCAGTGGGGAAGTCACGTGGGAGTTGCATGCATGTGTGCAAGCTGAACATCCAACCCCAAAGACACGACATGTTTTCAAATCGATTTCTTATGAAACCTCAGGGGTTCGAGGGATGAAACGCTTGCATCAGACTAGTGATTGTCATATTGAGTTAAATTTGATCACACTAGTAAAAGGATTTGCATTTTTATACTAGAAAACGGACACCTCCAGAATTAGCAAACAAATGGATGACTGGAAATAAATTCAACCAAGGCAGTCTGCTGAGTTATAAGCAGGAAGGAGTCTAGGATGACCTCTTCGTGTCACCAGGATGTGACGCAAGGTGTTAGGGAACACTGGGAAGGGAGGAGTTGCCAACCCAGTCCCGGCTGTGGTCCCCAGGGTGACGCTTGCATGATCCGTAGGCAGACACGCCGTCTGCACCCTCCTGCTCACCCCCTCCACAGCCATCCTCAGGCCCACACAGCCCTCCCTGCCCCCAGCCTGGGCGAGAATTCCACCAGCAGGTGGATCCAGGCTAGCCATGCTGCCATCAGTCTGGGATCCTGTGTGTTTAGGATGGAATTTGAAGCCCAGAGCCCCTGCCTCTTGCCTGGAATGCAATGATTACCCCTGTGCTGGGGCCTGACCTGGGCAAAGAAGAGTCCCTAATGGTTCATCTCCCTTCATCACCCACAAAAGAAAATCACTTTGTGCTGGGCACCATTCTAAACACATTGAGGCACGCAGACCCTACTGCCAAGGCCCACGCTGGAGGCCACTAGTACAGGCCAGGCACACAGGACGGGGGTTGGGGAGGGGCAGCTCCAGGGCACCTGGGCACTTGCTGCATCCCAGGCCAGGGAAGACACAGTCTAAGTCCAGGCCTCGCAGCGGGTAGAACTTGCCCAGGACCCGGATGTGCCAGCACGGACTCAGAGTCTATTAGGAAGAGGTCATTGAGTTTGCCAATGGTCAGAAAAGGGAGCGGAAGGCATTGCCAAGAACCTCTGGTCCTGGAGGGGTGACTCAGAGGGCCCCAGGGGAGACTGCAGCGGTTCCAGCAACTACCCCCCCCACCCCCCGGCTCCCCGGCGTTTGCACTCTGCCATCACTCCTTTCCTTCTGATCGGAGTGATTAGGTTTTTTATCCAGTAATCCTTCCATGTGTTCTTTCCAACGCTGTTTATTGTGTAGCACAAAGATGGAAATCTATTTACTAATCTGTCCAATTTTAACTCAATTCTGCCATCACTCTGGGAGGGGCTGGGGCTGATGTGATTCCCGGGGGGGGGGGGTGGGGAGCACGGTGAGATCCCAGCTGAGTCTACATATAAGGAACCTTTAACACAATAGGTGTGGGGTTTTTCTAACAAGCAACTGAAATCGAGAAGGCAGGATTTTTAAAAAGGAGGTGCCACTTGCATTTTCCCCATCTCAGTGGCCACATTGTGGGGACTTTTGCCTGGGTAACCTGGATAATTGCCTCAGTTCTCTGCCTTTCTTGGGCTTGGTGAGGAGGGGGCCTCCTGCTGGGTTCCCCAGGGATGGAAGGAGGGAATTCATATCTTGTCAGGGCTTGATCAGTAGACAAACAATAGGTCTCCCAAGGCGACCCGCTTACACCTCTCTTGCCATAGACGTTCCCAAACCCACCGGCTGTGTGGCTGTCAGAGTCTGTCAGAAGTACCGCCTGGCTGCCAGCTGGCGGGAGACGTCAGCCATTGGGGTTCACACATTGGCAGCCCGAGCCTGGAAGGCAGGGGACCTGCTCCCGCAGAGGCCACCCAGGAGCTGGAGCACGTGGAAAGCTGGCCAGGCCCAGAGGGAGGCGTCTGGGTCTTCACCAGGACCCTCGGGCCCCCATGTGTGACGACCTGTCAGGTCTTCACCTCAGCCAGAGCCACCCGGGCACTCTGACCTCCAGGATGACCCCTGATCACCACCAGGAGGAGTCTGGTGGCCTTGGCCCAGAAGTTCAGGGGCCTCCCCCTCCAGCCGGTGGGGCCACGGTACCCACTCTGACCAGTGTCCAGGCTACTGGCTGGATCTCCGCCCTGCCCAATGCCCAGGGTGGACAGGAGTTGAGACTGGGAAGAGCCCCCTGGCCCGGGCCAGGTTCCCCTTCCCCTCACCCACTCCTCCCTCCTTAGCTCCTGCCCCTGTGCTGATGCCCACCTCAAGCCTGCTCGATGGCTCACCTGGACACTTATCTCTAGCCTTGGCCCCTTCTACTAGGGGACATGACTCTGGGGCTTGCATTCAGGCTCCACAGCTGTGCACGAGAAGCCTCCCCCTCCAGTCTGCCTGAGGACTGCCCCGTCACGCCTGCTTTCTGTCTGCTTCCCCCTCCGCTTTCCAGTCACTCAGCCTCCTCCTGGTCGACCCAGCAGTAGGATCCCTGTTTCTTGCATCAAGACAATGACATCCACTGCCTCGGCTGGGCATCCCACTGACACCATCGCCATCGTTCTCACTGTCATCCAAAAAATTAACTGGGATGGGGGCTGGGGGCGGTGTGTGTCCCGACAGCCCTGCTCCTCAGGCTTTGAAGGTTCTCGGTTCCCCATTCACTGAGAAAATCAGACTGTCATTTCACGCGTGGCAGAGGCAGCAGAGATGAGGAGGCACTTGACCCCTCTGGCTTTCTGAAACAGCCTCCGTGTTGCCCCAAGCCCCCTGCTGCCCTTAGGGGAAAGGTAGAAGGGGCCTGCCTGGCAGCAGAAGTGCCACTGCAGCTGGCACTGAGACACACGCCATCCACAAGTGTGTGTGCGCCGAGCTGCCCATATGCAGTGTTCAGATGCCCTGTGTAGAAACGCTCCTTATTTCGATCACAGATCACATCCACATCAGATAAAACGGGCTTGCTAAATTGGGTTCCCCGCACCATCCTGATGTGAGCCCTGGCATATCAAATCAATCGCTTAAAGGCAAATCGATGAGCCAAATGAAGTCTGCAATCTCAGGAATTAGGCTCACTGCCCGTGCCTCGATTTTTCAGATTCCAATTCAACTAACATTTATTGAGCAACTATATTTGCCAGGCAGTGAGTTCAGGGCTTTCACATACGCTGTTTTATGAATAGTTGCAAACACTCTGCCAGGGAGTAATATTATGGCCATAATAAAGATGAAGAGGATAAACGAAGACCTCAAGGTCACCCAGCTGTCAGTGGCAGGGCTGTGGATGGAGCAGAGACTCGGCCATCATTTTGTTGCTACCCGTGGCTAGTTTCAGGGATGGAGGATGCACTTCTCACTAGGCCGGGGGCTTCTGCGATGCAACAGCTCTGGTGTGAAAGTTGCATTAGAGCCAACCTGTCCGTCCCCACTGGAGAGCTAAGTGTTCAGATGTCAGACAGCTCCGCTACTCTGACCATCAGGATGGCCCTGGCTCCATGGGAAGAACGCAACCTTGGAGGCAGACCAGGGTGCTAAGCCGGAGCTGCTGCTGGCGACTCAACCTCTCTGTTCCGGTTTCCCCACACTGAGAATGGAGGCTCCACACCTACCTCACCACGGTTGTTGGAGGATCACCCTGAAAACCTTTCAAGCCCATTATAATGTGAGCTTCAAGAGAACAGAGAATCTGCCTGTCACATTCACTGCTGTAGCCCTGGGACCATGGCTGGCAAGTTGCAGACGCCCAATAAATATCTGTGGTGTGGACAAACAATAATGCTGGTTGCCTTCCAGTCTATTCCCCGTGGTGAGCAGGCATGTCCCGCAAACACCTGGAACATCTCCAGACAGAGACTCAGGCCAAGGCTTGGTGGGACTTTTGTACTCGCTACTGAGAACAGCCACTACCCACAGCAGCTGTGGCCACCTCACTGCCCTTCCCTGAGCCTTCTTACGAAACTGAAGAAACCTGAAACTCTTCACCCTCCGAATCAGAGCTTAAAAATAGGGCAACTTATGATTTTTTTTTTTTAATTTGGCAAGTAAGGATATTTTTTGAAACCTACTCTTACTATCATTTCATGAAAGAAAGGACATTTTAACTGCAAAACATCAGGAAGCCATGCTATCAGAATAAAGGGCAATCCTTTCCAAGAGCAAACAGCTGGCAAACTTACATTAACATAACCCCCCCAAAAAAGATTGTACTTAAAATTTTTTTGAATGCAGAAAGATGGCAATGTAGAATTGTATTTTATGGTGTCACATGGTGACTTTTTTTCCTTGATATAAATTTGTCACCTTGAGAATCTATATTGAAAATACAGTGACAATAGTAATGATAGAAAGCATTCAATGAGTTCTCACTGTGGGCTTTGTTGTGCCCAGCAATTTGCAAACCTTGCCTCCTTAAGATACAACCTGGAAGGTGGAAACTTTACCCCAATATATAGATGGGGAAACTGAGGCTCTTGCCTTCTCCCTTATGGAGGCTGCCTAGGGGTGTGGGCCAATGAGGGTTGCAAGAAGGGGCCCTCCCAGTACACACTGAGGGTGCCTGAAGCCTGGATCTGCCAACCCAGAACAGTCTGGAAAATCAGGGAAAAACACCACTGCCAGGTAAGACAGCGTCCCAGCCTGCCTAGAGTCCACAGACAGGGCCTGGAACCGACTGCTCTAAGTCAGCACCCACCAGCAGTGCAAGAAACCTCACAGTGCCGAGCAGTGCGAGCCGTGGGTGGAGGAGCTCCTCAGCAAGGTGATCGAGCTGACCGCGGCGCCCGCGCTGCTGGAGATCGTGGGTGGACACGGTGGGCGCCGAGCACCTGGTCACCCTCAAGGACCTGTACATCAGGAACAGCGACAGCTTCGTGGTGCTCTACAGCGTGTGCAGGAGGCCTCGTTCGAGGCGGTGCGGCCGCTGCGCGAGCGCATGGCCCGGCTGCGGGGCCCCAGGGCCGACCCGCTGGTGCCGGTGGGCACCAAGGCCGACCTGGACGCCGAGCGCCGGGTGCTGACGGCGCGGGGCCGCGCGCTGGCCCGCGAGGGGCGCTGCCCGATCCTGGCGGTCACGGCCAAGAGCAAACTGATGGTGGACCAGGTGTTCACGCAGGTGGCGCGCGGGATGGAGGCCCTGGCCCCGCCCGAGGAAGAGGTCCCGCAGGTCCCCACCAGCGCCCCGGATACGTGGCCATCGGAAAGATTCATCGGCTAATATGCAACTGTTGATGTTTCACAAGCTCCTCTTTTGTCATGATTTCTGAAGCTATTTCTACTCTGCCTTTTTAAAGAAAGTTATCCAGCCGTAAACAATTGGTGACTTTTATATATTAACTCAAACCAGTGCTTCAAGCTGTCTGCAGATCTTTCTTCAATTATTTGGTGAAAACTGTGCAACTTTGTTTATCTTTCATAGTGCTATAAAAAGAAGCCAAAAATAGCATTATTTTTTTCTTGTATGGAGAGAATATTGCCCTTTTCTTCAAGTGGAACTTGTTACTGGACTTTTTTTTATAATTAACACCTTCTGAGTTGCAGCCAATGTTTGAATTGATTGAAGATCCTAAGCTAAAGAGTTTAAGCTTTGATTCCATGAGGTTTTCATGTTTCCCTCTCCTTTATAGCATTGAATTGCAGCAGTAATATTTTTCTTTCTGTATTTCTAAATATAGTTATGACATACATAGCATTGGTTTGAAAGGGATATTATGTACACTGGGAGGGGAAATAAACAATTGTGTACTCACACAAAGGTAGCCCAGCTCTTTATTTTTATAATTGATGTCTAGTTGATTTCTGTGTCTTTAAATTGTGTGAAAATAAAATTACTTTACAAGTCAAAAAAAAAAAAAGAAACCAGACAGTGATTTTCAGGGCCTGCAGACAAGGTACACCAAGGCCCAAAGCCCTTAAGACATTGAATATTATTCTGATATATTCTGAAGTAAAAAGCTAATATTTATTAAAGAAAATATGATCTAATCTAAAGTAAAAGTATCACAATGGGTGTACTGATTTTTTTTTTAAAAGAAAAGTTACATTTTGAAAAGAAAAATACCAATTTCATAAGCACCCTCCAGCCAGATTCCAGGCCCTTGGGTGGGCTCACAGCAATTCTGATTTAACAAAAGAAAAAAAAAAAAAACCAGAAAGAAAAAATTCTCTAAAAAGGGGGCTTTTCATACAGACATACAAAAAAGTAAATAAAATCAATTGAAAATATTAACAGCCATTCATTTTAAGTGTTATAAAAATGCCAAAAAGGACATCCTTGTTCTCACGTTCTAGGGCTCAAGATACTCCCTTTTCTGAAAACTGACATGTATAAAGAGGAAAATACAAATGAGGAGGAAAATAATCAATGCCATCTTTTCAAGGCCCTAAACAGTCATGGAATGAAAAAGATGTGATCTCACTAAGTGAAGTAGCACAAGAATGGAAAAACAAGCACCACATGTACTCACCATCAAATTGGTATTAATTGATCAACACTTACATGCACATATGGTGGTAACATTCAGTGAGTGTCAGGCAGGTGGGAGGGGGGAGGAGGGGATGGGTATAGTCACACCTAACAGGTGTGGTGCACACCGTATGGGGGATGGGCATGCTTGTAGCTCTGATTCAGGTGGGGCAAAGGCAATATATGTAACCTAAACATTTGTACCCCCGGAATATTCTGAAATAAACAAACAAACAAATAAATAAATAAAAGATGTGATCTCATTAACTGTGTAGGTTTTAAAGAACATTTGTCTTAATTTCACAGACCTCCTCCCTTATTCCTCAAACCCATCCAACCCCAGCTGACCCTAATCTCCCATGACTTCCAAGATAAAGTGACAACCTTGTTTAACCACCTCAAAACAACCAAATGCATACACTGTGTGCCAGATACTCCTACAGGCCACATCACACTCCGGCGGGTTGTTATTCCTATGCCTCAGATGCGAAAACTGAGGCCTGGAGTAATTAAGCAAACCTGATTCCAATTCTAATTCTTTCTTTATAATTCCGCAGCTTTGGTTAACATCAGAAGAGGAGGACTGACTCCAGTTCCTTTGAGCCCTGTCATTCCAAGCTCCCAGTCAAACGAGAGAGATGGCACAGTGTTCCCAAACTGCTGAGTGGCAGAGCAAACCTTGCGCCCTCAGCTCCACACATCGTTCACGGACCACCTCCGTCAGCTGTGAACTGGAATTCCTAAGAGACGAGTGAGCAAGGGGACGCTTCTGCATCTGTCTTTTGAGGAGCAAAGCAGCAGATCTCTCTGACAGCATAATGTTCCATCATCTCTTTCAACTCAGGGACAGAGCTGACAGGTCCCCAGAAACTGTCCCTCCTCCATCCTTTCCTACCCCTAGAAAGCACTTCTGGAAAGAGAAGGGCCACCTGTAATGAATATGACCTAAGAAGTCCTCATGAGCAGGACCATGAAGGGCAGATGGATGGGGCCGGGTCACCCCAGAACCAGACCCTGAGACAAGGACAGGAGTGCAGGCAGTTTACATGGCAGGTGATTCCAGACAGTGGGGAGGAAAACAGGGAAGGAAAGGAAGCCAGTGCGGGTTCCCGATACGGGCAACTGGGACTCAGCTCCCCAAGGAACCTCTGGGAGACTGTGTAGGACATGCTCAGAGTTGTCACAACCAGTGGTGACAAGCTGGTTATTTGTGTACTAATCCTTTCCAGCAGCTGGTTGAGGGCTGTTCCCAGGGGTGCTAATTCCCTGGCAGTCCTACCCTCTGGCTGAGCACGTTCCAGGTAGAGAATGCCAGCAGGCAGAGGGGCAGGTGCTTGCAGAAGACGACTGTTAGCAGGGAAGGGCATGGTGAGTGCAGAGAGGATGATTTGGGGCACCACTGGCTCTGCTACCCCAGGGTGAGCCATTCCATCACTTTAGCCCCAGGTCTGGGCAAGTGAGAGAGAAGAAAGGGTCGGGGGCAGAGAGAGAGAGAAGCAGGGGATACTATGAGGCACACAATGGGACTGTCTATGCATCTGTAGTCACTTTGAAATTATTTTCTTTGCCATTTCTAGATGCCATTTCTTTGCCTGTTTCCTCTACAACTTATTAAATGAGAATAATAACATTCCCTATCCTATGAGGTGGGTGTGGAATTACATGTCTTCTGTGTGTGAAGCACTTAGAACCATGTCTGGCACATAGTAAGTTCTCAGTAAATGACCCAGCTCTGCCTGGTGTCCATAGGTTTGAAAATATATTGGAAGCCCCAGCCCCAGCCATACATAGAGATTGGAATCACTCTTAATGCCTTCATCCTGAGGCACAAGCGTCCCAGGAGACTCCTGCCTCATTGAGTTAGACAGACTCAGGCCCTTGGATGGGTCTCAACTCCTAGACAATCCCCTTCCTATTATTACCATCCTAGGTAACTACCATTGAGGACTCGGCAGGACCCGCTTCCACCTGCAAGTCTTGTCCAGGGTTGACGTCCCCATCCCCATTCCCAGCAAGGCTGGAGACTTGTCCTGCACCCCCACCCCCTGGCCCAATAGCAGGACCCTGAGCTTAGCCAGCCTCTCCACTGGGGATGGACACTTGATTCCCACCCCAGGCTGTGCTGTCGTCCCGCTCCAAGGAGATAGCACCAGGCACCTTCTAGGATCACCTACTGTTGGACATCTCATTGGTTCCTACCACTCCGCCATAGTCCAAAAAGGTATGAAACAGCAGATGGACTCAATTCACTGCAAAGAGAATTAACAAGGATCCACAAAAGCTACTGCACTGGAGCCCCAAACTGAGGGCACACAAGCAGGATGAGATAGATTAGCCACAGCCTGAGGCTTGGCGGAGACCAGCTTGAATGGTGGGAGAAGCCTGGGGGGAGGAAACTGGCAGACACAGCCCTGTGTGGGTCCCACACACCCAGGCTCTGCCCACCTCACACAGAGCAGCGGGAGAACCTGGAAGGCTGAGGCTGTCCCGACCTCTCTGGAAACCAGCACTGGGCTGGAAAGCTGCCCTAAGCTGCCGTTTGCAGGGATGAGACCCCAAGGGGGCAAAGGGCCTGGGGCACTGGGTGACAGGGCCAGGTGCACCTTCCTGAGCCACCGCAAAGGGGCTAGGAGAAGGGAGCCCATTGTAAGTATCAGGGCACCTTCAGCACATCCTGGGATCTCGCTGCTACAGCCCCCAGCTGGCAGCTACATGGAGGATGCCTGGGTTCTATCGGTTTCTGATGCCCAGGTCCTGCCGGCCTTTCGTAGCACTGGACTCTGCCTCCAGCCTCCCTTAGTCACTCCCGACAAGGCCCCCTCTGTTCCTGGCACACTGGCCACCTCTGCTTTGCTTCCCACGTTATCCCCAGCCTTGAGCCTGCCTGAGTTGGGCTTCACTGGGATTGGTCCTCTCCTTAGGGCTTGGTGGCCACCAGTAGTGGCTCTTCCCAGGGCAGGGAGGCAAGCCCAGGGCACTGTCAGAAACCGCTGTTTCCATCTTAGTGGCCTTTTTCCTGCTCAGATTTTAGAATGAGCATCTGCCAATGCCAATCCTTCTTGAAAATGCACCCACATTTGCTGGGACATCATAATGGACTGAAATTAGGGGCAAAGCTGACTATGGGGGAAATATAAGGGTGATGGATTCCCTTAGGGGCACGAGGCCAATGAGTGCCAGTCCCCACACCCCCTGCACTTACCGTCTTTATTAAGGGTCTGCTTGCAGGAACCTGTGCTTCATCTTTTGGTTTTTTTTTTTTTAGCTTTAAAAAAAATTTACAAATAATACATGCCTATTATAGAAAAAGCAGAGAGGCCAAAGGCAAATTAAGAAAAATCATTCTTCATCCCACTATTCTGAAAGAACCACTCTTTTTAACATTTTTTTGCAAACTTTCCATCCCTAAATGTATACATACAATTAAATGTCTAGCTGAAATTATTGACCTAAGATGGGTTTTTTGTTTTGTTTTGTTTTGTTTTGTTTTGTTTTCTTAACTTTGATAGTTAAAGCTTCAGTATAAGCAGTTTTTGTCCTGAAAGGACTGGTGTTGACCTTAGGAGTAGACTATTTATTTTGCGAAGACCCTTTGAATGGGCTTTTGGTTACAAAACATTAAACAAATAACTCTCTCCCACATCCCTGGAGGGATGAACCGATGCTGAACTATTGTGCTGGACGCTGCTGTCTGCTTGGAGCCCATTAGACAGGGCCTGCCCGGTTTGCTGAAGGAGTAACAAGCATTTGCACCATCATCCACTGCCAGGGAAAAAGATCCCAAGGAAACAAGCAAGGCCCAGGCAGGCGAGCCTCAGAGGGGGCAGTGAGGAATGTCTGCCCTCCCCTTCCACGTCCATGGCTTGACCTTGGAGCACCGATGTCTCAGAACACTCCCTGCTGATGCGACTGGCCTCCTACTCAGAAGGACAATGTGGGCAGACAGGGCCTTGGGGTGCTCTCGGAAACAACAGGATGACCCTTTGGGGGAGGCTCTGTTCCCGCAGCCAAGCAACACTAAGGTTTGGAGCTTTTGCAATTTATGGTATTAGCTGAAATATGTCCTCACAGGCTGATGAAGTCTGAGACATCCTGGTTACAAACAGATATTTGTCAAAAGCAGAAATGTGTTCTACCCCCTGTTCTGAAATCTGCTTCCCCCACCACCACCTCAACAATATAGCGTGTGTGTCTCTTCATCTTAGTAGCTATAGAAGTTGTCACTTTAATAGATGAATCATTTTCCTCCTAACACAGATATAACCACAATTTATTTAAACATTCCCTTTTTGTTGGAGCAACTTGAAAGCAGGATAGTGGTTTTGAGGCAATCAAGGCAGGGCTGTGGACTAAGGTGAGCCCTGGCCTGGAGATGTGGTGATCTGGGGCACCAGGGACAGTGCCCGCTTGGCCTGGGTTCAGAGTCGTGCCCATATGCCCATGTGCTCGGGTCCCTGCTCTCAGCTGTGCCCCTCCCCTGCTCTGAGCCTGACACTGCTGCTCTGTGGCTCAGTGGTGTGACACTATTTGCCTGGTATCAGCACACAAGCCAACTACAACTGACTGCTCTATTTGCTTGGCAAACCCTCCTTCTACATGTCTCTGAGGCACTTAGAGCCTCAATTTTGTCATCTCTCCTGTTCATGTTGAATTCTTTCAGTTAAAGATGGTAGGTTGACCACACGTGTTTGTTTCCTCTGTTTTCCTAGACCCCACAAAAATGATAACAATGATTTCTTTTAGAAGACAAAAAGGATAGGAAGAGAAAAAGCAACAAACAAGAGACTTCAACAGTTTTTACAAGATGCAAAGCAAATAGAGGTAACCTTTATCAGGGACAAAGAAGCTACACTGGAACATCCTCCCAGAGCTGGATACCCATGAGAGCAGACAGAAGAGAGTAGATTTGCTCTGCTCGAGGTCCCTGGAGAGTTGAGGACTTGCAGGCAACTAGGTACTGTGTCAGGCATGGGGAAAACTCAGGGTTGCAAACAGAGATTTAAAGTCTATAAATTTGGTGGCCAGACTCTCCTGTGGATTGTATAGGTTGTTCCCGGAAATTTCAATTCTGCTCAACATCCTCCTTCCTGACAGATCCGTGCTTTTGTTAAAATATCTATACCTCTTCCAGAAAGCGTGTGCTTCCAGGGAAGACCTCATCTCCAGGCCTAAGGGAGGGATCTTGTCTGAGCCCCTGCTCACAGGGGCTCTGGGGTGGGCTCATGTCCCAAGTTAGTCCAATCAGGTAGCAAAAAAGTCCTCGGAGAGAGAGATTTTAGCTTTCTTCAGTTGAACGGAGACATGGAAGTGTAATAGCCCAGCGCTTCTCAAGCTTTCACGTTTATAGGGATCACCTGATGATCTTATTAAAATCCAAGTTCTAATCAGTAGGCCTGGGACAGGGCTTGAGGTTCTGCATATATGACAAGCTTATGGGTGACACCAGGGCTGCCAGTTCAATGACCACACTGGAGTGGCGAAGGCATAGTTCCGTGCCTAGTGGCACAACTTTATGGCTGTGAAGGAACCAGCTCAGTTGAGTCAGATGCTGAGGACAGCAAAGCAAAGAGCCCGAAGAACCCCAGTGCCAGATGGCATCATTGAGCCACTGATCTGTGCCACACCTGGAGCACTTTCTACCCTTGAACTTCCAGTTCTGTGGGATTATGTCTTTGCTTACGCCAAAGTCAGGCTTCGCCAATTACAGTGAGACCCTTGGGAGGGGGAGTTATTCTCTGGAGAAGGAAAATGGGAGAGGATCAGGATTTGGGGGCACCAGCCCTAGGGGGCTGGGAGCCAGGCACAAGACTGGAAACAGGCATCAGTTAAAAGGCACGAGGCATGAAGGAAAATTCAGAATGGTGGAAATATAAAAGTTTTTCTAGTGTACAATTAATATTTTTACATTTCTATTTGCTGTACATAAATTATACCTCAATTTAGAAAGTGTTTTAACAGCCTATACATGGAAAGGTGATATCCCCTGGCCAGCCCCTCCCCTGGCCCATGTCCAACTCTTTAGAAGCCAAAACTGCACAAGCCAGGAAAAGGATGGAAGGATTCTTTTCAGTTAAATGGAATGGCCCCAAAGAGAAGCCCTCACACATTGTCATTTGAGAATTTCCACATGAGATGATCAGCCCTAAAGTGAAACCCGTCCCTTGATAATCGTCCCTGCCCCAGTCCCTATTCAGAGATTTCAGTCACCTATGTAGTGCTTGTTTCGTGAATGGACAATGAAGGATTAGTAGACACTTGAGAAAAGACCCAAACACAAAGCAGAAAAAATAAATTAAACAAAATAAAACAACACCAATATCAAAACAAGAAAACAAACGATTGAAGAAAATAGAGATAATACAGGACTCAAAAGAAAACTTAAAAATGATATGGAATTTGTACATTCTGAGTTATAAGAGAAGAAATTTGTTCATTATAGGAGAATAGGGTTTATAAAAGAAGGAACAATAAGGGAACAAGCAAGCACCATTAGAAATTAATAATAAAAGAGGGAAAAACTGAATTTATTCAATAAAAGTTTTGTAGGATAAAGATAATGAAATCTGTCAGAAAGCGGAAGAAAAAGACAAAGATGGAAAATGTGGAAGAAAGTGCAAGAGCTTATATAACCAATCCAGAAACTCATTACCTGACTAATAGAAGAAATAGAAAGAAAGAACAGAGAAAAAGAGAGGAAGAAATTCTCAAAGAACTGATTCAAGAAAATTTCCTAAGAGCTGGGCGCAGTGGCAGCTCACACCTATAATCCCAGCACTTTGGGATGCTGAAGTGGGAGGATGACTTGAGGCCAGGAGTTCAAAATCAGCCTAGGCAACATAGTGAGACCCTGTCTCTACAAAAAATAGAAAAAAATTACCTGGGAGTCATGGTGTGCACCTGTAGTCCCTGCTAATCAGGAGGCTGAGGCAGGAGGATCACTTGAGCCCAGGAGTTTGAAGTTGCTGTGAGCTATGATGATGCCACTGCACTCTAGTCCAGGAGACAGAGCAAGATCCTATCTCAAAAAAAAAAAAAAAAAAAAAGAATGTTTCCTGAAATTAGATGGTATCTTCTACTTCCAGGTTTATATAAGGTGTCAGAATGCCAGGAACAAAGAATATATCCAAAAAGTTTCCGAAGAGAAAAAAAAATACTACATGCAACATTACAATCAGAATGGCATTTAACTTCCCAAGAACAGAACTGGAAGCTAGAAGACAATGAAGCAATGCTATCATATTTTGAAATACAATCTTGTTTTCAGCCTTGGATTTTATATTCAACCACATTAGAAATTTTGGGACAATAAAATAAAAATATTTTCAGACATAAAAGACCCAGAAAAATTACCTTTTATACACCCTTCCTGAAAAAATGACTGGATAATGTGCTCCAGGAAAATTAGGATGTAATCTAAGAGGAAGACAAAGAATCAAGAAATGGTGGATCCAGCCCAGGACAGGGACAAAGGCAGTCCCAGTAGGATAGCTGTGCAACAGGCCTACAGATTGATCAGTATAAGTGGAAGTGAGAGGAAAAGAATTCTTTACAATGGTGGTCTCTAGAAAAAAAGGAGAAAATGATAAAATATCTGATATGATAGAATTTTTCTAAAGCTAATGATAGGTAGATGATAGAACTGGCTAGTTTGGAAACTTTAAGGATATATATGTAGAAAAATAGGCAAGTGAAATAGCTAGGCAATTATTAACTCTAAGAAAAATCAAAAACTGCTCAACTGCTCAAGAAGGGAAATGTAATTATAGAAACTCTATTTCAGTGACAACAGTGACAGCACTATATTGAGAGGATGGGCTTGGGGTGAGGTGGGGACAGCTGCTATGAAAGAGCTAAATCCCCCTCCCACAAATCAAAAAACAGAAGGATAAGCATAAATGTAGGGCTACAGAATTAAAGTAAATGCCAGGAGAAGCACCCAAATGAGTTCAAAATTATCAGGGCAGGAACGGCTCTTTTTCATCGTACACGCTTTGGTATTATTTGACTTATTTTTTTAACCGTAAGCAATGTTTACAAAAATCTTTTTAGAAACTGAGATTTTGTAAAATAGTTACTCTTTTAAGTTGTTGAATGAATAAATGAGAAGATCATCAAGCCATGAGTCAAAGATCGGGGTCCTCATCTGGTCCCCTTACCATGAGCTGGGGGCTGTCAGCAGGACACTGGATCTCTCCGGGCTTCTGTCCAAGACCAAAGCTCTCTGAGTTCCTGTCCATGTCTCCACGACCTGAAGACCCCCCTGGAGTCAGATAGGCCTGGATCCAAGTGTGGTTCCACCACTGGGTCACCTGGAACAAATTCTCCATCTGTCCCCTCTCCCAGCCTCTACTTCTCTAAAATGAGGGTAATGACACTCCTGTCAAAGAGGGCATCACACGTGTGGCTGTGCCCACCATGGGACCTGCTAGATGCTCAGTACATATTAATGACTTGAACCACGTGGTCTGGAGGGAAATCAGATTAAATCAGGCCACTCAGGATCAAGTTTCAGAAAGCCAGATGCTGACCTGCCTAGAGGCAGGGTTGGGGTTCGACCATCATTCAGGCATCTGCTTGGCCTGCACACACTGAGTCCACACCAGCTGTGGTCCAAGCCCCAGGACTGCTGAAACTGGGATGAAATTTCCTCCCCAGCTCCCCTTCATTTTCATATTCAGCATTTGCTTAACAGGGAGAGAGGGATTTTTCTTTCTGAAAGTTCAGTCTGTGATTTCTCTGCCCCTAGTGGCCTCTGGAATCCCGTTCTACTCAGGCGAGAGTGCTCTTTTCAAGCTGTCAGTAGGGGAAAGATGACAAGGCTTTAATGAAGTCAAGTCATCATTTTTTCATGGTGCACGAGGCTGCAGGCCGGCAGCTCCACTAGGGAGGGAAGATGGAGGTGGTGGTGGTTTTTTTTTTTTTTTTGTCTCCATCTCCTCCTTGAAGCCCCTACATCCTGTCCCCAACCCTCGGGAGCTGCTTCACATAAACAAGCCAGGTGCCGTGGGGGTTCCCTGAGGCCACTGGCTGGGGCTAAGGGAAGCGCCCAGGTCTGACGCCATTAATCACCCAGACGCAGCCCTGGCGGATTCCTGGCTCAGCCGGGAGCTCCCTCTCCTCCCTGCCCCCAAGAGAATGAATCTGTCAATTTTCTCCCTGTGATTCAACCAGTAGCTAATATTAACATGGCTTAAATCATAGAGACTCCCAGAAGTCAGGTTTTTGCTGGTTTTCCTACAAATGAGCCACCAAATTTAGCCAGAAATGCTTTCTATTTAAATAAAGACTAGGCATCCATTTGGAAAAAATATATTTCAAGGTCTAGTTAATATCTGATTCCCTGAACTCCTCCCACAGTCCTGTATAATTCAAAAGCCCCAGTGAAAGAAGATATTCGTCTGTTGATAGGAACTCACACCCTGAAAGGAGAAGAAAAGCCTCCTCTTATGCAGAGGATTGCTTTGGATACAGCTGTGAGCATCTTTGGAAAATCTGCCACTGGGGTGGCATGGAGTGGGGGGCGACCCAGTGATCCTCTAGGTGGTGGTCTGGGCCAGTGGTTCTCAAACTTCAGTAGGTAGCAGGGTCACCTAGAGCAGTGGTCCCCAACCTTTTTGGAACTGGGACCAGTTTCATGGAAAACAATTTTTTCACAGACCAGGGGCCGGGGGAATGGCAAACAGTGGGGAGCAGCTGTCGATACAGATGAAGCTTTGCTTGCTCACTGGCCACTCACCTCCTGCTGTGTGGCTCAGTTCTTAACAGGCCATGGACCAGTACTGGTTCTTGGCTTAGGGGTTGGGGACCACAGACATAGAGGGCTTGTTAAAACCCAGATTGTTGGGCTCCAACCCGTTTCTGATTCAGTAGGTGTGAGGTGGGAACTGAGAATTTGCATTTGTGACAATTTCCAAGTGTCTGTTGGAACCATGCTGATGCTGTTGGTCTGGGACCATACTTTGAGAACCAGTGCCCTGGACCTTCCTGAATGGTCACACCTGGGAGTTCATTCCGTGGGGACTCTGCTGCCATCTCTCCACCTTCCCTCCTGTCCCAGTCAGTTGGAGCAGCATCCTCTGAGCTAGTGCAGGCATCACTGGGAAGCCACAAGGAACCTCAGCCTCAGCCCCACACATGCAGGCTGAGCCCAGCACTGGGGGAGCCCGGTGGCCTGGGATGTGCGCTGGCCATCTGCATGCACAGTGAGTCACAAGCTTTCCCAGCCCCTGCAGAGGGGGCTCAGCCCAAGCAGCTGGGTTCTGCCTTGGTTTTATGGCCCAGCACCTCGGTTTTTTGGGGACAAGAGCCTTGGCCCCGATCCCATAATACTTAATGAGGCCCTAACACCCCACTGGCCCTTGCTAGCTCCACCCCTTACCAAGGTCTTGGACCTATCTGGTGTCCTGCCTCCTTTACCCCCCAGGCAGTGGTAGGGCAATCCCTGCCCCGTGAGAAGCCCTGTGCCCACAGGACACGAAGGAGTGCGATCACACACAGCCCCACCCACCCCAGGGGGCTCTCTGGGGAATACTACCTTTAACACTGGCTTAACATACAGGGGTGCCCACTGAGATTTTGAAGAGTAGCAAATTCTGGATCAGCTCCTCTACCCCCAGCCTCACCCTTCCTGGCACCTCAATTATCTCTGTTTCCCCATAGCTGAGCCCCCACCATTTCTACTGCAGAACTTAACTCCCACCCACTCCTCCCCCTTCCTGCAACATCTTGGTTGTGACACCTGTAACAGGGCCTCCTCCTTCTCTTCTGGGGGCTTTTCTCCGGACAGCGTCCATGCCCAAGGACCTTCCATGAAGTAGTCTCAATCTTAACTCCATGACTCCTTAGCCCAGCCTTGCAGAGACTGCGCAATTTCCTTGCCACTGTTGCCACAGCCAATGATGAGCTGTGGTTGCAAGTCACGTGTCCTGTGGTGAAGACATGAGCTCCAGAGTCAGGCAGACTCTCCCCCTCACTACCTTGAGCAAGCTGCCTGGCCTCTCTGAGCTTCAGATTCCTCATCTGTAAATAGGAACCATAATGGTAGCTAGTCCATAGGGTGGATGAGGACGAAATGAGCTATATGTAGGGTGATGTGTTTGGGCTCCTATTGCTGCTGTAACTAATTACTCTAAACAGCAGACATTTATTCTCTTACAGTCCTGGAGTCCAGGAGGTTGAAACGATCTTGCGGGGCTATTAATGAAATCAAGGGTCAGGCGTGCTGGTTCCTTCTGGAGGCTCCCGGGGCAATCCACTCCTTTCCTCTTCCAGCTTCTGGTGGCTGCGGCATTCCTTGGCTTGTAGCCACCTCACTGCCACCTCTGCTTGCACTGTCACATTTCCTTCTTTTCTGTGCCAAAGCTTCCTCTTACAGGGACATTTGTGGTTGCAGTTAGGGCCCACCCAGATAGTTCAGGATAATCTCCCCATTTCAAGATCCTTAATTTAACTGCATCCACAAAGTCCCTTATGCCACATCAGGTGACATTCACAGCTTCCAGGAATTAGGACCTGGATATTGTGGAGCCATTAGTCGGCCTATTGCAGGCGCTAAACAGAGTGCCTGGCATATAGAAGCTCCATAAATTCCTGCTACCTGTTCTTATTACTGCTATTATCATTACTGTGTTTATCCCCTAATTCTGCCCAAACATTATTCCTGGGGCTGCCAAGCAGCCAACAAAGGGTTGGGTTTCTATAGGTCCAAAGAGCACAATTATGTGAGGCTTGAATAACTAACACTCAGAACGTTTAGCCATTTATACCATCTATAAAATTCTTCCTTCCCAATCTGCGCTCCTAGCAGGAGGTAGCAATTCTCAGCGGGGTGCTATAAAAGCCCCTCCAGGTGAACTTTTAACTAACAACTTATCAGAGTAAGATGATGCTCTAATGAGCCCCCCGAGCTCTCTGGATGCCTCCCTGTGCACGGCTTCCTCTGGCCATTACATCTGCGACTCCTTTCGGGCATGTGGCTAAGCTCTGCTCTCCCCCCTGCTGCCGAGAGCTGAGCAAAACCCCCAAGGCTCTTACCCCTGGGGACACCTATGAATAAGTAGTCACTGCCCTCACATCTGTCCACCACTGTCCAGATAGCACTTCTGCGGGATTCTTGGATGGAACTTTGCCCGAGCCCCTCTTGGCGCTCCCGTAGCTGATTGCCTCCCTTGGACACTGGACACTGATGGAGGAGCGTCCCAAGTGCAATGACTGTGCTGAGTCACGGCACAGGTGGGTCAGGCCCTGGCCTAGAAGCAGCCAATTCTGAACTAGGTTTAGTTCATGACTCCAGAAAGTCATGGAGCCACCAAGGCCAATGAGATGAGTCATCAGAGATAGAGACCAAAGGGTGCACCAGTAGGGTCCGGGAGCCAGGAAGCAGCCCCTGGAGAAAGAGCCAAGTTGGAAAGACACTGGGGCGAGATCTGGGAGGAGGGGCCATGGCCGTCTGACTAATTCTGGACCTTTCTCTTCAGGGCCTCTTAGTTTAAAGACCATGAACACTTCAGACTCGGCACCCTCAAGCGTTCAGAGTTTTAAAATGCCTGGGACTGTTCTCACTGGGAACAGTGAGGTGCCCAGGTTCACCCCCGAAGCTGGAGGAGACCAGTGGTCAACTGTGCAAGACAAACACCCCTTCTATGGATCCACCCATATTGCCCCAAGGACACATTCTTGGAGGTCTCTCTCCTGAGTTAAAGGCCTCTTAAACTCCATGGGTGTCTTCTCAATACAGTCACTTATGCCCATCAGGCACTCCCAAAGCTAATGTGGGGTCCCCAGGATGGCCACCAGCTCTCAGAGTCTGAGACCCAGGACCCCATGGGCTCTGGCCCTGGGCACCCACCACAGGTGTGGGGACGTCATCTCTGCCCAGCTCTCTGCTGAGGACTCGGAAGGAAACTTCAAGCTGAGACAATCGGGGCAGCTTCACCTGGCTCTGCCTCGCTCCCAGCTTTTGTTTTGTCCCTTAGCCCTGCTCACAGTCCGTAGTGTGGGTTCTCCTCACTTCTTCCCCCTCCACTGCCCCCAGCCCAGGCCCCCTGCCTGCACCCCCATCTCCAGCAGATTCTCTCACCTCCACCTTCATGGGTGCATCGGAGCCACTCTCTGGGACTCCCGGCCTCTGCTCCAGTCTTCACACCATGCTCCCTTTGTGGAAGAAAAGGGCAGTGAGGCATGGATTAAGCCTTGGGCTCTTGTCAGTCCTCAGCGTCAAGAGCAAGTTGTGCCTCTTACCAGCCGTGTGACCTTGGGCAAGTCACATTGTGGGCAAAATGGGGAGAGCGTGGTACCTTCCCCCTACAGAGCTGCTCTGGGAGTAAACGACTTAGCAAACATAAAACACAGTGTCTAAGCACAGGGTACGAGCAGCATAATGTGAGCAATGATTGTTATTGTTATGCAGGAAGCACAACATATAAACAAATACAAAAACAGTTGGGAACATGAGCTCTGAAGTCCTGGCTGTGTCATATTTTCTTAGTTCTCAGACCTTGAGGAAATCACTTAACCTCCTCGACCGTGCAGTTTTTCATCTGGAAAATGAGGACATGACAGTGTCTGTCTGAGGTGTGAAGGGACACAATGCTTGTGAAGTTCTCAGCACGGTGCCTGGGGCATAGAGAGCCACCCATAGATAGGGCTTCCTGTTAGAGCGGTGTCTCTCCTCCCCTTCCCCTCTCCAGAGCTGACCTCTAGGACGTGCACCCGGGTCCTGTCCCCTGTCCCGAGGAAGCAGCCACACACACACACACACACACACACACACACACACACACACGCACACATGTATCTTCAACGTCTCCCTCTCCTCTGGATCCTACTTCTCAATCTCCAGACAGGCTCAGGTCTTCCCAGGCTAAGAAAATCCTCTTTTAATCTCTTTTTCTTTAAACTACCACCCTATTCTCTCCTTTCCATTAAGAACTTTTAGAAAGGGTGGTCTACCCTTGACTGCAGGCGTCATTTGCTGACAATGGAGCCATTGCAGGCTTTTACTGTTTTCTGCCAGCTGTCTGGTAGGGGGACATCTCAGGATAATGAAGTTCTCAAGTGTTTGCAGCTCTCTTTTGAGACGTTTGTTTCCTCTCTGCTGAGTTTATTCGGGTGGTCTGACGTCCTCTACCTTCTGCATAAGTGGAGGTAGCAACTCACAACTGGCAGTTAAGATTGTTTTGCTGGATGACTGGCATCGACCCCACGGTAGAGTGAACTCTCCAAACCTCTCTCGGGAGCCCCCTGAAGATGAACCAGCCCATTAAGGGAATTGAAGGGTGAAGCTGGCAGTGGGTGACAGAAGTGAGCTGTCTCAAGGAGGCAGAAAAAAATGGCCAGGAAAAGGTAAATGCTGAGAAACAATCTGACTTAAACGATGAACAAAATTGAGAGGGAAGCAGTCATCCGCTAGTAGTTTTTCCACTAAATTCTGAGAGGAACGAAAAACCCTAATGCCTGAAGCTTCAACAAGGAAGATGAAGAACAAATAAAAGAAAGCCCATTTCAGTATTTTGTCTAGAAGGGTGCAGGCGGGGGTTGCAGAGCAGAGAGAGGACATGCCCCTTGGAAGAAAGCTTTGGAGAGCAAGGGAGCCCCGTCCTGGGACGGCAAAGACCCACACACCGATGTCCACTGGCCCAGAAAGCTCCAGCCTACACAGTCCCATTTGCGGCACCCACGTCTTGGTGAGGTTATCCCCACAGGCTCTTGTCAGTCAAGGCATCCTGTTGCTTGGGGCACCATGACATGTTGGGTCATGAGTCCCAAAGCCCCGGGGCATGGTGCTTCCTAATCCACGGTTGACAGGAGCTTCCCAGTCCAGTCTGATCTCCTGTGGCAACACCCAGGGGACTCTCTCCCTTCAAGATTCCCTCAAGGACAAGGTATAGCTGACACCTCCCAACACACCCCCAGGTAGCACCCTGTGTGAAACCCTCCAGGTGGGCTCCAGAGCACATCTCATTCATCTCTGACTGCTTCATAGAGCCTGCCACGTAGTAGGTTCTTCATAACTATATCTTAAATAGATGAGGAATAAACAGCTCTTTGGTCACAATCACAATTAGGGTACGCATACTACAATACTTAACATTTATAGAGTGTTTATTATGCACTAGATCATCTTGGTAGCACTGTACGTATTTTAACTCATTTTATTCTCACAAAAGCCTTAAGAGCAGTTACCATTATTATCCCCATTTTACAAATGGCGAAGTCAGTCCCCAGATAGGTTCATTATCGTACTTTAGGACATACAACTGGAAAGTGGCAGAGCCAGGATTTGAACCCTAGCTGCCTGACACAAGAAGTGGGGCAGTTAGCTAACACGTTAGCTGCTGCTTACATATGTAAAGCGAGTTTTCTCACCGGGATTGCCGAAAGCACCTGTGAGCAGATTAGCAAGAATACATTAGAGGTAGGGAAGATTGGATTTTTGTTTGAGATGGCTTATTGCACCAGGGAGGATGCAGGGGTCTGGTGGGAAGCTGCAGGGGGGGAGGGAGGGAAGAGAGGGAGGAGATGTCTAAAGTGTCAGACTGATGTAAGGTCAGCGTAGTGGGCAAAGGGCTTGGCCCAGAGTGAGCTGAAAGAGGAAAGGAGACACCCATCACACCCCTCTAGGCCCAGAAGGAGCCGACTAAAGATGAGAAACAGGGATGACTTGACCTGTGTAGACTCTATACTCAGGGAGGCCAATGCCTCAGTGGGCCACTGAGAACAGGGGAGAAGTTGAACCCATTGGGGGTGTGTCTTGGGTGTCTAACTTGGGGGGTAAAGGGTGACCATCGGTCCCAATGCTGGGGTCTAAAGGAATACAGCAGCCTTGGCTGGAGGTGTTAAAATATAAGGATGCAAGGTACATGTAGAGGGAAGTGTGGCAGATTCCAATGATTCCAGGTGTTCCTACCAGCCAGCTGCTGGAATTACAGGGGCAGGGTCCAGCCCCTGCGATAGGGAGATGGAAAGATCCAAGCAGGCTGGTTGGGTCCTAGAAAAGCAGGTGGGGATTCAAGGCAAGCTCTAGTCCACACAGGGTACTGATGAGCAATTGGGAAACTGAGGCAGGCATGCAGTCATACTGAGAGGGTTTAGCTGGGAGAAGAAGGAACAGAAGATGATGGGGAGCAGTGTCCAGGGGTCTTGGGGACTCAGGACTAGCGCCTCTTTCTCCTCCAGACACCACACTGAGGGCAGCAGAGCTAACTCCAGATCCCGCTGCTGGTGTGACTGGGTCCTCACAGGCAGCTGAGCATGCGTATTGGGGGTTGAGAGTGTCTGCAGCTGCACAGGCCTGGGGGCAGCAGGGCCTGGCAAAGGGGCAGGAGTATCTCATTCATTCAGTCTCCCATCCATCCATCCATCCATCCATCCTACATTCACTGAAATCTAAGTGCCAGGCACTCTGCTGGGGACTACAGAAATTAAGATGTTCAAGATCCATTCAGTGCTTCCATGGAGCACCCGAGCAGCAGACTTTTGACACTGAGTTCAATTGACAGTGCTGGGTAAGCTCAAGGACACGTATCGATAACCAATGGGGAAAGCTGGAAGGTGGCTGTGATGACAGTGTGTGTAGCCAATAGGAGACAGCTTAGCATGCCATCTGCATGGGTATTCAATACGAGCTGAGAGTGCTTTCTAAAATAAGTGACATGGCAGGCCCCTCACCTGTGCACCCTATAATTGAGTTCAGTAGAGCAGCTCAATAGGCCATTTCTCTCTGCACAAGGAGTAGCAGGTGATCTTCGTCCCAGACTGAGCCCTACTGCCATGACCGGGGCTGCAGCTCACCAAAGGACAAAGTTCCCTCCCTTAGTCTGGAGGGAACTGAGGGGCTCTCTGAGGGGGAAGTTGTATTGGGGTGGGGGCTGGTAACTGCTGACCCCGAGGCTGGGCTTGCCCCAGGCTCTGCCCTGCTTCCAAGAGCTGGGGGCTCCTGCCCGGAGACCTCACTTGGGAGAATTAAGGGGGAGCTGAAGACCACAGGGACTGCTCCCCGATCAGAGGCTCCTCCAAAACCCTGACTGCACTCTGAGTCAAGTCCTCCCCCATCATGGATCACAAAGAAACAGTTGATCAAAATGCATGTGCACTTTTTAAATATGCTAGTTATTGTCTCTCTCCCCATCTTGAATTTAAGCTACCTGAGAGCAGCCGCCTGCTCTGCCTTGTTCATTGCCATATCACTAGGACTTAGAACAGTGTCAGTAACATAGAAGATGTTTAATATATTTTTGTTAAATGCATCCATTATGTGTGAATGAATAAATGGATGAATATGTTAAGACCATGACTGGCTTAGGTTCCAGTCCCAGCTTAACTATCTATTAACTCTGTATTATGTTACCTTGGGTCAGTTACCTACCCTCAGTTTCCCCATCTGTAAAATAGGGGACATAATAGTACCTTCCTTATAGAGCAGTTGGGAGAATTTGGTGTAAAGCACTCGGCAGGGCACCCGGCTCATAGTAAGGAGTCAGTAGAAGGGAATTTGATTGTGATCATTGTTGCTGAAGTTACCTAAGTGCCTTCCTGCTTGATCCTCAGGTGACAGAAGAAACACACACACACACACACACACACACACACGAGCACACACACATGCACACACAGACATACCCCAAGCAGGGTATAGCAGTGGTTCTCAAAGTGTCGTCCTCAGACCAGCAGCAGGATCTGGGAACTTGTCAGAAATGCAAATTCTCAGGCCCACCCCAGACCTACTGAATCAGAAACTCTGGACGTGAGGCCCAGCAATCTGTGCTTTAACAAGCCTTGCAGGTGGTCTGGATGCATACAAGTGTGCAAATCCTGGGCCTAGGGCAAGGAGCGGATGAAGAAGACCAGATTCCTGGTTGGAATGCCAATGGCTTCCTCCAGTGCATGGACAAAGGCAGAGACGGATCTGGGCAGCTCCAGGTTGATCCCACGCCACCGAAGCTCCCTGTTTTGCCGCCATCAGCCTGGCCTTGCCCTCTCTGTTGCTGGCGGAGAAGTTTGGCCTCCATCCATCACAAGGAAAGTGCCTCTGGCTACGGGAAGAGCAGCGTTTGCTGAGCCACTGTCACTGGGGCCAATTCTCTCCTCAGCATCCCGTGCACCTGCACTGCTGGGGGCCTGCTGAGCAGAGGAAGTCAGACTGAGCAAGAGGCAAAATACCGCGGGTCCACGTTGGCCTGAGCTTCCATGTCTGTTGGGGACCTCGAGGCAGGGGTGAGGAGACCTCTGTTTGAAGAGTGGTGACAAAGCCCTCATGGTCCATCAGAAGAGCTAAAAGGGTTGGGACAGTAGCAGCCACAGGCAATGCAACTGGCTGCTTAGTGCACAGACATCAGCTACTACCACAATCCCCAGAATGTGCAAGTGACATCAGAGGGCAGTCTCTGGCAGACAGGCTAGGCTATGGGGACTAGGATCCCCATGAAGGCAAAAGTGTATGTGAGCCTGTGAGTGCTGGGGGCTGGGGCTGCCTGTTAGAGTCATCTGGGGAGCTTTAAAATTTCTACCACCCAGGCCCTAACACAGTAGGTTCTGAGTCAGTTTGTCAATACCTATTTGTAACTCTTCCCAGGTGATTCTAACACCCAGCCAGCATCAAGAACTGCTCTGCTAACCATCTCCCCTCCATTCAGGAGAGAAAATGTACCATCTCTTCTACGTCCCTGTGCTTGTGTCTTTGAACATCTGTCCACGTTTCTGTTTTTTCCCATCAGTGGAAATGTTTGGTGTTGGAATAGTGAGTTCTAAGTTTGAAGCCAACTGAGAAATAAGACCCAGGAGACAGAGATGAAGATCAGAATGTTAACTCTATTACTGGGTAAAGTCAAGTACCGAATGTAGCTTTAGATCTGTAGCCAAATAGGACTGCAAATCCTTCACCAATGAGTTAGACATAGCCATTGGCACCAGTCACACCAGGCAACTCCCAGAGGGGCAAAGCCAACCCTCGGGGGTGACCCAGCATCAGAGGACTGATGAGAACAGTGTTTCCCCTCTGCAGGCAGCCAAGAGAGGCTGAGCGGAGCGTGGTTAGCTCCTCTCCCAAACTCATGGATCAGGTAAGTCACCTCTCCTCTGGAAAGAAACGGATGAAGGGATGGGCCAAAGCAGGAAGAGTCCCTTCCATCCTTTTCCCTCCTGAGTGGTGCAATAGAAAAGTCCTCCCCTCCTTGGAAACATGAGTTATGGGGTGTAAATGTTCCTCCCTAACATCTGGGCATTTATTTGAGCATTTGCATCTTTTCTCATTGAATATCTGAGACTGTGTCTTCCTGGAGGTGGGAGTGTCTATGTGCCTGGGACCATGTTGTATTAATGCAAGTGTCTGTGGGCCCCTGTGTATCTGTCTGGTTCTTTGTGTCTATATGGTGAAGCTTGAATCTGTCCCCGTCCTGCTTCACACCCCCTCACATCACATCTCAGGGCTGTGCCACCTGCCTCTCTGCAGGCTCCCTGTGTCTGTTGCCCATGTATTCCGAGGGATCTTTTGATGCTCCCCCGCAGTTACTGTGCTCAGAGGACACGTAGTTCCTAGTGGTGATGACCACGCTCTAATCGGCTGAGAGGATTCATCATCACTGTCAGTACCATGACAAGGTAGCAACCAAAGCCATCTTTGCACAGATGGGGCTTCTCTGGGTGGGACTTATCTCAGGCTCCTTGTTCATGAGCTCCTGAAGGGGATGAGAGAAAGTGCCTTCGTCTGTTTTGTGCTGCTATAACAGAATACCAGGGACTGGGTAACTTATAAAGAAATTTGTGTATCACGGTTCTAGAGGCTGGGAAGTCCAATATCGAGGTGCCAGCATCTGGTGGGGGCCTTCTTGCTGCATCATCCCACCGCAGAAGGTGGAAGGGCAAGAAAGCAAGAGATCAAACTCGCAGCCTCTAGCTCTTTTATGATTGACTTTAATCCATTCACGAGGGTGGAGCCCCCATGACCTAAACACCTCTCATTAGGCTCCACATCCCAACACTGTTGCATCGGGGATAAGCTTCCAGCACATGCTTTCTGGGGGGCACATTCAAACCATAGCAGAAGGCAAAGAGAGACCAGAGCTCCATTTCTATGCAAGCGTTTTACGAACCCTTGTGACAGGCTCAGGCATGGGTTGGTTCTCCCACATGCTGCAAAGGCCCAGCCCCTAGCTAAGTCTGGGTGCAGGAGTTAGTCCTCCCCCACGTAGAGCTCCCCGAAGGGCTGGTCATGGCTTTCCCATAGAGGGTCATTTGCCTCTCCAAGGCTTCCCATGGAAACGTGCCCCTGTTCCCCAACAGCTCCTGCTAGGTGCCTCCAGGATCTGAGTCTTCCAAACACTGCTGCTTTGAGAGCGCTAACTCTGGAACCAGACAGGACAGGAGCAGAGATCCTACTCTGCTACATGTTTATTGTGCCACTCTGGGCAAGTCACTCAGAGCCTCATTTTTCTTATCTGTGTAATAGAGGTATGAATAACAAAGAGAGTCAATATCTATTGAGGGTTTACTATCGACTAGGTAGTGCTCTAATAATTGTACACGTGTTGTGTTAGTTCTCTGTTGCGGTCTAACAAATTACCCACAAACATAGTGGCTTAAAACCACAAGCATTTATTATCTCACAGTTTCCCTGAGTCAGGACTATGGGCATCGTTTAGCTGGGTCCTCGGCTTCAGAGTCTCACACACCACAACTAAGATGTCAGGTGGGGCTGCAGCCATTTCAAGGCTCTACTGGGGGAAGATCTGCCTCCACACTCGTGTGTGTGTGTGTGTGTGTGTGTGTGTGTGTGGTTTTGGGAGGATTTGGCTCTCATGGCTATTGGATGAAGTCCTGGATGGAAGCCCCAGGGTTCCTTCCAGTGTGGGCATCTCCTTTGGGCAGCTCACTATGTGCATCCTGTCAATTTTGCCATATCCTCATCACTGGAAGCAAGGGCACGGGTACCTGGAGGCAGCGGTCACTGGGAGCCATCTCAGCAGCTGCCCACCGCATCTATTACCACCCATCCTCATAAGACCGCTGTGCGGTTGGTGCTCTCAATACCCCCCTTGTCACCATTCAACAGATGAGCAGTAACTGTCTGAGGTCACACAACTGGTACGTGAAGAAGCCTGAAAGTTGGCTCCGAGTCTGTGCTCTTCAGACCTAAACCCCAGTGCCTAGAGATGGTGTCGCTGGAGGATCAGATGTGACACTGTAAATAATGACACCATGGGCCTCAGCAAGTACAAGCTCCCTTCCTCAGAGTCCCCTCCAGCTCCACCTCGCACAGTGTCTTGCCCTTGGGGAATGAGTGAAAGTCCCCCTGCCAAGTTTGCAGCTTTTTATAAGCTCTGAAAAGTTACTCTCCACCTAGCCACACCCTCTCTCCTCATGGACCGGCCTCCAGGCTTTGTTTCTAGCTTCTGACTGGCTGCAGAACAAAGCGGCCTCTGCGAGGAGAGGGAAGACTGTGAGAGCACCTGACCCCACACAGTGAATCAGGGCCTCCATCCCAGAAGGCAGCAAGAACATGCAGGTGAACTCACCATGCCTGGGTTCCGCTGAAGGTAAGGGAAGACTGGGACTGGATTTGGGATGAAGGGGAGTGGAGTTAGGATGTTCCCCAGCTAGACTTGGTGACAGGAAGGAGGTGCTCCAGGGTGTGCTAGAGATGGCCTGGTGGCCCATTTGCAACAAGGACATAAAGAGGCCCATGCCCTGACTGAGGGCCCTTCTACGTAATATCAGTCCCTTTTCACAGGTTGCTCAGCTGTTCTTCCTTCCTGCCCACCTCCTGCTGGCCCATGCAACAGACCCTACCCTCTCAGATGAGGTGGGGAGGAAGGAGATAGCTCCATCTCTCCTTGTACCCTTAACTTCCTCCTTCACATCAGTGGAAGGGAGATTGGCATGATTGCTGAGGTGGCAAGAGGCTGACACCATTGGTCCCTGTTTCTCTAACATGTAAACGTTCCTCCCAGATGTGGCCCCTCTCCTGGCCACTATGTCCATGCATCTGGCCAGAAGTCCACTATGAAGACCCAGAAATACCCTCAGGTAGAATCCAGGGTGCAGAGGAAGAGGAGGATATCAAGAAAATCACCTTAGCTTTAGTCCATGCTGGTCTCAAATTCAGCTTTACCAGTTATAAAGTCAGTATTCTCATCCTTATCAAACTCCTGAGTATAACTGTAAGTTGGCTCAGAACTTTGAGGGAAGAGGAGTGTGATTATTCATGATTCCTATGAACTCCAACACTGAGAGGTGATAAAGGGCTTGCTAGGGGCCCCTTCCTTGTACCAGTGGAGCCAGGATGCATGACTACACTTCCCAGGCTGCCCATGCACTTTGATTTTTATTACATTTCTTCTTTGAGTACGGCTGTGGTGAACATAAGGCACCACAGAGGTGTCTGGAGGAAACCAATTCTTCAAGGCTCACCTCCAGTGTTACCACCTCCGATGGACATGGAGACACAATTCCTAAGAGGATGGAGGTACTGAACCAAATGCCTAAATCAGGAACATGACTATAAACCCTCTGCAGTATATCATGTATTGTTCATCAAACATTGGCTCCTTCCTCCTCGATGTCCATGGGAGAAGTGCATATCTCCACCACACAGATTTTGAGCTTGATCGTGAAATTTGCCTTGGCCAACAGAACATGGGTGGCATAATGGTGTATAAGTCTGAGCCCAGGCTTTAAGAGGCATCCTGTTCTAAAGAACAGACCCACAGTGACCTCCTGGCACCAGAAGAGTGAGAACATGTGAGGCAGATCTGAACCAAGCCCACAACCTAGAGCCAAACCCAGCCTAGATCAGCCACTCCCCCCAGATGGCCTGTAGACATGAGAGCAAAAAATAATGCTTATTGTTATTTGCCATTGAGTTTTTCTTTAGGGATTGTTGTTATGCAGCATGACTATGGTTATAGCTGACTGATACGCCCTCTAAGATGACCATAGAATAGAAAAATTAGTGATGTCTAGGTGGTCAAGGAAGACCTCAGAGAGAAATGTCTGCAGTGAGTCCTAAGGGTAAGTTGGACTCAGATGTTAGAGGCTTTAAAAGTGGACCTCTATCGGTCACACTGTGGGTGTGTCAGTGGACATACATGGACGAGTATCTACTAAAGGGCACTGCTTATATATTCACCCACCAGTGTTGAGGACAGAGTGTGGTATAGAAGTCCCCCTCTACAGGGCCATTTTTTCCTCTGTTTTTCCCTCAATGAATTAATCTTCTGTATTATTACGATGTTAGTTTTATCTTGAGTGAAACATGGATGTGAATTTTATCTATGGCTTGAGACATAATTGCAGGATGGAAAATTCAAGCACCCAAGGAAATCATCTCTATCAGCACAGCCCTGCTGGGAGGCGAAGCGGTGCCCACATGCAGCAAGACGTGTGGAGTTTCCTCCGGCGCCCCCTCCTCCCGTGAGCTGATCCCCTCGGCCCAATTTAGGAAATCACTACAAAGGGGCTAAGTGGGACTTTTCTGCCCGGAGCTCCGCAGGATCCTCGCTCGACCACAGGGCGAGAAGGAACACAGAGGACGCTTTCCAGGCCAAACTTCTGTAGAAGTTTCCCCATGTGTTCAGTGGACTATTACTTCGTTGGGATTTTAAAAATTGTCACTTGAAAAAACTGTTCACTAATCAAATAAAAAGCCAGACGAGCATTCCTTCCCCAGGACTTCTCTGAATATTTAACAGGCTACTAAGCATTGTGAGTCTTCAACAGGAAACACTGGGCACAGCTTCCCAGATTATTTAACATCAGAATTTTCCATCGCCCCCTTCATACTTTTGTTTTCAGGGATATGATAGATCTAGACTTCCCTGGAACACATTTTTTATTCTAAGTTCTGCAATAATGCCCCTCGATTCCATGGGGACTTGCTTCCATTGTTGGAGAGGTCTCACGGTGAGCTCACATCCAGCCGCTGACGGCTCCTCCACTCACTGGATCTGCAACAAGACTGCACCTTCTACCCACGACTCACTTCCAGGGGTTCGAGCACAGGGATTGTGCCCTCTCATGTTAGCCTTCCCCTGACTTCCACTTTAATTCCTAGTCTGCAGATCAAATACCATCATTAGTGGAGTGGATGAAGGAAATGGAAGAAAACACACCTTCATTTGACTCCACCACATATCGAATTGTTTGACTTTCAGCAAGTTACTTAACTTCTCTAAGCCCTCGTTTCCTCATCTGTAAAGTGGGGACAAAAGGCGATGCTTGTTATGGGCCCAGCTCAGACGCTGGCACATGGAGGCCCTCAGGAAATGGTAACTACTGTTATTGTTACCCTGGAATCCCAATCTTCCAGTCCCTGCCCCCCAGTTTAGCCCACAGTGATTTCCTAGCAGTATTCTCTCTTCTCAGGGCGTGGAGCCTTCCTAAATTCAACTGATGTCAATGTTCACTAATGCCAACTGTGTGTCAAGCCTGGTCCAGGACTCTGGGAACACAGGAGTTGATGAGACAGGATAATTATCCCCAAAGCTCTCACTTCCAGGTAGGGGACACAGCAAGGAAGCCTCAGTGTAAAGTTCGTGGGAAAAACAGTGACTCAGGTTAGGAGTAGCAGAGGGTCTGAGCTTGCCAGGATGAGCCAAGAGTACAGACACCCACACATAGGCCTCTGCCACCGCAAGACACTTTCAGTAACCCTCGTGTTTCTGCCGGGAAGTGGTGGGCCACCAACGTGCTCATGCTCCGCCATTCCTAACACACCGGACACTCTGTCCCGAGGCTGGGCTGCCTGGGGAGGCACAGAATCGGAAATCTGTGCTCCAACCACTCTGAGAACCAGAAAGGAAGGAGGAAGGAGAAGTGAAGAACTCCATATGGAGATTTTCTCATTTTCCTCCTCCAGCTGTTGATCCTGGGTGAAAAAGAACAAAATTTTGGAAGCACAATATCTTATTTAAGAGCAAGAGGATTGCTGCGTCAAATGGCAGGTTTACATTTATTTCTTTGACGAAGCACCACACTGTTTCCATAGAGGTTGTACTAATTTGCAGTCCCACCAACAGAGTGTAAGTGATCCTTTCTCTCTGCATCCACGCCAGCATCTATTGTTTCTTGACTTTTTAATAATGGCCACTCTGACACGGGGAAGGTGATGTCTCATTGTGGTTTTAATTTGCATTTCCCTGACAATTAGTGATTTCAAACATGCTTTCTCCTTAGACATAAATGAGCAGCATTTGTTTTTCCCGGATCCCACTTACTTGACTCTAAAGGTCTGCCTCACTAAACCATAATCACCATATTTTTTTCAAGTCCTGCTCTTCCCTTGACCTGGCCCCGAAGACAGAGGCCAACGTGGTCTTCCCCATTCGGCAGGTTGTTTTTCAGAGGACATCGAGTCTGCTCCCAACCATTCATCTTCCCCCGGGAATTCAGGTCACACAACAGAAACAGAGTTCAATGTTTGATACTGAAAGAGCTTTGCCAATGTCAAGGGTGTGAAAAACATTAATGTGCCCCCAGCTGAGGTCATTTGCTTATGTAATAAGTGTCTCTGGAGTGTCCAGTGGTGCCTGGCACTGAGCTATATACTAGGGTTACAATGACTGCAACAAGGACAACAAAACAACGACAGTACAAGGCACAGACTTGCCCTGAATGCTCATCGTGTGCCTGGCACTCATTTAATCCTTTCAGCTTCACAAGGACTCTGTGAGACAGATACTATCATTTTTTGCTTTTTATGCATGAAGAAACTGAGGCAGAGCAAAGTGACACTGCCGGCAAGTGGCAGAGCCAGGATGGAGGTGCATTCAGTACTACACTTTGCCATCTCTCCACGGTGACGAAGACAGATTTTGCACTCAAGTTGCCCACAGGCTAGTAGGGGAGACAGACAGGTAAACGGGCAATGACAATGGAGCAGGTACTGCTGCCTGGCGGGTGCCACGGGGGTTTGGAGGAGGGCACCATCTCATGGAGAGTGCTGGAAACCAGCGCATCTTATCTTTCCCTCGCAGGTGCTCCAGCTCAGAGCTGCTCAAAATCTATGTCCACACAGTCTCCTGGGAGACTTACTAAAATGCAGACTCTAATTCAGTAGGTCTGGGGTGCAGCCTAAGAAGCTGCATTTCTAACAAGATCCCATTTCTAACAGTCAGGGATGGAAGGCTCTCGGGCAGGGGGCCGCAAACCTTTTTTTGCCACTAGACATTATAGTGGGGACAGCTGGCCACTCCCTTCCTGCCCAGCCTAGGTGACAATAGTATCTTGGTTAACGATGTCATGGCTGCTGTCCTACCTTCCGTATATCTCGCTATGCCAAGCATACGTTAGGAGATTACTAACCTAGCTAACCTCAGATAGGGCTTACTGTGAGCCAGCTGCTATTCCAGGTGCTTCACAGACATTCAGCCCTCGTGAGGACCCTGGCAGGGAGGTGCCATTATCATCAGCCCTACTTTACAGATGAAGAAACTGAGGCCTGGAGATTATGTGACTGTCCAAGGTCACACCATCACTAAGTACCTGAACAGGGATCTGAACCCCTACTGGTTTTTGAAGCATCGATGCCCAGGGCCTTTCTTCCAGCTTGGATCCTCGAGCTTACTTAATCCCCCATTTACCTAATAAAGAGACCAAGGGTCAAAGAAGTGAAGTTATCTGTGCAGGGTCACTTGGCTAGTGAGAGGTAGAGCCAGGGTTGAGACCCAGGTGGGCCTGAGCCCAGGCTCATTCTTTCAACAGCTCTACAGCAAAGTAGGAACTTGAATTTCTGCTCAGACCCCCACGTGGCTGGAACCAAAGTTAGGATCTGTTTATGGCTGCACAAAAAAAAGTTAACAGACTCACTGAGGATTGAAGCCATAATCTAGGCCCCAATGAAGAGGGTGTGTCCGCTTCACCCTTGAGCTTTTCCAGTTCAAGTTTTGTTGTCTCTGATCAAAATGTGTCCATCCTCCTTCATCCTTCCATGGGTAAGGAAGAAGGAATCATTCTAGAAACATCACCCTGCTGCAGACCTCAGGAGAAACTGAGTCCCCATTGAGGTCATGACTGCCTAGGACTCTGGGGGATTGGCAGAGGGTGGGAGGGGGTGGGCCCTGAATGCGGAGCCACTGCAGCCCCACCCTGCTCACCCAGGCCCCGGCAGAGCTTCTGACCTGGCGACAGCACAGGCCTCTGGTCCCTTCAGCTTCTGGGAATAATGTTCCTTTTAGTCCTTGGGCTTCTCCTCCTCCCGCTCCCCCTCCTCCTCTTTCCCCTGCTCCTCCTCTTCCTGCTCCGCTTTCACCTGATCCCCCTCCTCCCTCTCCTCCTGCTCCCCTCCTCTCCCTTCCCCGGCTCCCCCTCCTCTTCCTCCTCCTCCTCCTCCTCATGTCAGCTGACTCTTTGCCAGAGAGCTGACCACTCCGACTCACCACTGGGTCTCTTTCCATCAGCACTCCTGCCAGAGCGCTGATTGCTAATAAAAGCTGTACAATTGTTGATTGGGAATAAAAAATAAAAATAAAGCACTCGAGCCCACTGTGCTGGGCCCTGTTTCAAGCTTATCATCTTAAAGCCAGGAAAACAGGAAATATTGCTGCCAGCTCAGACCTGCTCCCACACGGCCTACCCAGCTCCCCAAAGCAGCATCCATCCCCTCCTGTGGAAGCGTTTCTCCTTCCTGCTCCAGCCCATGTTCTCGCCTAGAGATACCCAAACCCACCCCACCCCAGTGAGTCGTAGGAGGTTACACCTGTCCCCATCAACCCCCACCACAGGGACACAGGCCTGTTTATCCACAGTGAAATACGACAGGGCCAGGTGGGGTGGGGAAGTGTGGGGCCACAGGTGTTGGGGACACAGGATCTCTGGGAGGTGGAGGTTCAGAGATGGGGAAGAAGATAAAACAAGTTGATGCACAGTGATGTGACGCCCAGTCATGGATCAGGCCTCAGGGATGCCCCGGGAACACTGGGCAAGGCTTGCTGATATATCCAGGCAGGGTTCACCGTCAGCAGGGAGGTCAGTTCATATGCAGCAAGCACTTGGAACAGTTCAAGGTCAGAGCCTTAGGCAAGGCCAGGCCTCAGTCCTCTCAGGGTCTGGGGAACTGGGAAAATCCCTGGAAATGTATTTCAAGGGGCTCCAAGCTGAATCTCAGTAGTCCATTGTGGTGGTGGTGGTGTGCAGATGGTTAACTATGGCAGGAACCTTGGGGTCTCCAGAGGAAATCGCCGGTGACTCTAGCAACATTACAAGGGCTCTGGATCAGCTCTGGGTCCCTGAGTCATATGGGAAGGTGACCTGAGAGTGATAAAGAGCAATCATTGCTCCCTACCCCTAATATCCCACCCACCGGGGTGAAGAGGAGCCAAAGCTTCTTACACATTTCCTGCTTGCAGTTCAGACCAGCCTGCGATCTTCAGGAGACATGGGGACTGCACATTTAGATGAGGGCACCAGCGGGCTCAGCTGTAAAGAGGGCCAGGGGGCAGAGGCAGAGACATAGAGAGATGTCATCCCAAAACTTTTGATGTCACCCCAAATCTTTCCTTCCTATTCAAATCATAAGAACCCATTATTTCCTCATGGGTTTGTTGCCTCCCATTCAGGTGAAAATGGCATCATCAAAGGTTTCCAGATCTTTCCTTTAGATATTTTATTATATACCTGGTGATATATAATAATTCAGGACTATTACAAATATGAGATGATTTTTTTTAATTTCAGCATATTATGGGGGTACAAATGTTTAGGTTATGTATATTGCCCTTGCCCCCTGCTCCCCGCCCCCGAGTCAGAGCTTCAAGCATGTGCATCCCCCAGACAGTGTTCATCGCACTCCAAATATGAGATTTTTGAACAAAAGCCTGGGATTTTCTCTGATTGGACCAATTCAGGTCACATGGCCATCCCTGAACCAATAACTGCAGCTGGGAGAATGTGATGTGCAGATGTGAATGAGATCATGTTATTGATGTCAGCCAATCAGGGCCCACTGCTGAACTGGGAGTGGGTTAAATCCACCGAACATGGACAAATGGGAGATTTAGGATCCTCTAACGAAGAAGGAAGGGAGACAAGGTGCTGTGGAGGCAGCCAACAATGGGCCACTATAGCCGCCAGGGCTCGAAGACCTACTACATGTCAAGGACGGTGTGCTTAATGCACTCTCTCCTTGAGTTATTAGATTCCAAATGGACTTCAGAGGTGTTTGGCCCACGATTCTCACCAAGTCAGCACTCCACTTTAGGGGGACATATCAGAATCCCTGGGGGGCAGTGTGAAGTTCTACATTGAACAAAAAGGGAAGCGGGTTTTTGAAGACTGAGAAACACTGCACAATTATACCACAAGCAACTTTGCAAAATTCGGACACAACAGCCTAGCATAGCATTGAAGGGTTTGAGCCTCTGAGGTTAGACAGACTTGCATTTGAAGAATCCTACTTGCAGTACTTCCCGGCTTTCTGCCCTTGGACTATTTAATTCACTAATCTCGGGCTTCTCCTCTATAACATGGAGATGATAGCAAACCTCCGTCAGAAGGTTGCTGTGACTATTGCCTGAGATAAGGGGCAAAGCACGCTCAGCACATGTGTTGAGCAAAGGAAGTGCTCGGCAATTGGTAGCTCTCTGGTTGTTACGACGACATGAGTGTTGAGAACTTGCATCCTGTGTACCACTGGGAACAAAGGGTGAAAAATGCCAACCCAGCCCAATGCCCTCATTTGTAGATTAGAAAACTACAGCCACATTGGAGAATGATGAATCTGAGGCCCCACGACTAAAGGGTGGTTGATCCAGAGCAAGAGCACGTTCCAGCTCCAGGTGTACCTCCTGACTGTGGTCCGGGGCTCATACCTCCTATCAGGCCACATCTTGTTCTTCAATCACACCCGCCTCCGTCCTCCCCCTGCATAATCCAGCATTATGTCAGGCACAAAGCAGAGGTCCACTGGCCTTCTCAAGCGACTGCATGGCTGGAGGCAGGGAGATGAGCTCATGACTTACCAAAGACCTTGCAGGAAATGGACTTCAAAGAATTCAGTATCAACAGCTGACCACCTTCTGTCCACGCTCCTCAGCTGGGTTCTGTTCCCAGTTACCATTATTGATCCAGGCGGGAGGAAAACTGCTAAAGTATCCCTCGGCTTCTTAAAGCAGCAGTTGCGGCAGCAACAGCAGATGAGGACTGGTTCTCCCTGTGGTGGCTAAATAGCTTCAACTGGGTGATCCAGTTACTAGGAGATGGGGCTCCCTTAATGAGCAGCCCTCTGTAGGCATCTTTCTGATTGGGCTTTCCGACACATGGCAAGTCCACCTTTGAAGGCCTCTGCATCTGCCCTCACCGCTCCATCACAAACATATGTACATACAAACACGTACATATATACAAACACACACATGCAACGCAATGCACTCAGATGGACGCACACACACGCAACCCCCCACAGCTTCCCTGCGTGTTTCCTTTCAAGGTGATTCACTCAGCCGGGTATTGAGACAATGCTTCCCTGCTGCACAGCCATCAGTTCTAGATGGTGCTCAGTTAATGCCCGTCCCTGCCAAGCTGACTGTACAGACACCTCTGTGCTCTACTTCAGAGCCTCCTGGACTTCTCTGTCTCTGATTCTAGTCCTTGCTGCTGTGACCAGGTAGGCACAGGCTACAGCCAGCTTTATGCAGGTACAAACTGACAGTGCCTCATTCAGGCCACGTCATGCACCTCTCAACTGCCTCCTTCCAACTTCTCTATGGTGCCTTGATGTGGGACACTGCAGGGAACTTGCTCAGCACCCCATGCATGCTCAGGCTGGAGGTGCAGGGGAATCAGTATCCTCGAAGCAAACCTGTGATCAATGGGCCACAACAATTAGTAGATGAATGTCCCCCTTCCACCCATAGGTGCATTGTCTGAGACACATTTCAGAGGGCTTTTCAGATGGTCTTGTGGGATTGAGCAACTAGACGATCATGGCTGTAGCCACGTTAACTGGCTCGGTCTCCTGCCTGTGTTCACACCTTTGTCCTTCCTTCTGCTCCCTGGGATCAAAGTACTTGCACATAAGCACATAAGCTTCTGTCTTGAGCTTTGCTTTCAGGGGCCCCAGCCTCAGATGGTTGTTTCCCTTGGTGGCCTGGAACGCTGCCCCTCAGGATGGGATTGTAGTGCTGGATCACTCACCAGTCATATGGCAATCAGGACCCTGGCACCAGCAGTAAGTGCAGGGGTAATGCCCCCTGACATTCAGTGGCATCCCGGAAACTAAGACTTCCACCTGAGGCTGGTGCAGACGAGAGGCCAGTTGGAAGGAGAGGTGTGGGTTACCGTGGATGCGGCATTTGAATGTATAGAGACAATAATAATTGCACAGATTATAGAGTGGCACAGCCTTTTGTTAACTGCATTGAACACCTTAAAATAAGAGAACAAAGGATACAAGGTCTCTGGCTGTAGATTCAAGCTATGCTGTGAAAACCAGAAGGCGTCTATGGAAGCTTTGAAGTGACTTTCATTTCCTATAGCCATGAGACAGACTGGGCCAAAAGCCTGACCCAGATCTAATTGAGAGAGTGACAATTTGCAAGGGAAATTGAATGCACAGTCTTAATAGGTCTCCAACCTCAAAGTCAAGACCCCGATGGCAAAAAATGGAAGCTTGAGATGTGGGGTGGGAACATTTGATTAGACAAACCTGAGAACCTTAAACCTCCAGACTCCCCTTAACTCTCTGGGCTGGCAGAGTATCTCTTGCCCTTTGTCTCGGGAGAACAGGTCCTGCAATAACTTCCCCAAGGCAGGAGCTTGTCCCTCACCCTCCGTTGGCTTCAGAGTAAAAACTAGAGTCAGCACAGTTTCTGTCAGTGTAGTCCCTGCTCCTGGAGGAAATATTGGGGTCCAGATTATATGTACAAGCAGGAATTTGAGGAACATGTGTGGAATTAGATCTCAAAGGTGTTAGACTAGGCGAGTTGGACTATATAAGGTGGAATGGGGAGAATCTGTTGACATGAGGAAACACACCTGTGACTTGGGGTTCACTATTCTGGAAGGACAGGTGGAGCCCCTTCTAAAAGTCTGCTGAAAGCTTGGACCTGACTGTCACCTGCAGTAAATGAGATGGAGATTCTGGAATTGCCTTGGCACAGTATCAAGAAAGGCGTCAGATGGCTCATGGAAATGAGAATGTTCGAGCCATGTGCCAAATGAGAACCTACCCCTTGACCATGTCCCCAGTAAAGCAATACGGATGCATGTGGTGAGAGCAGCATTTGCATCTTGGCCATCCGGTGCTGGCTTTCCTCTTTAGGCCTGGGTCACAGTGACAGGTGATGCTGGGGAACTTGGATCCCTCGGGTCAGTGGGATGGTGAGATCCCAGCATGTCAGGGGCCAGGTGTCGGCACTTAGCCATCACAGGCAAGATGAATGTTGAGTGTGATTCCACAAAGGGCAGCAAGGCCAGCCTGGCAATCAGTGTGCCTTGACCCACAGGGATCTGTGCTGATGCCTAATAGATCAAGGGTTTTTTCAGGGGAAAGATAGATGGAGAGACAACCAATGTTTGGCTTCATCTGTATAATTTTTTAAAAAATCAATAGCTTGTGAGCAGAAGGCTGATAACTTTGTTCCACTGCCATGGAAAAATCAAGTTTCTAAGTTTCGTCATGCAGTTTCTAGACCTAGTAAGTTCATGGATCCAGGACCTATTAATTAAAGGCAAGGCTGGGTCCCCTTGAAGAAGGACAGTGCAATGCTTTTCATATAAACAGAAAATATACCCTTGATCTGTTCCCAAGGACTTTTGGCCAGTCGTCAGGGCAACCGTGCACCGAGGAGAAGGGAAATAGCCAGGCGTTAGATGACTGTTTGGGTGTGGAGGCTGAGGCAATGCTAACACGTAGTGTGAAACCCTGTCGTGGCCTCCAGTTAAAGTAGGACTATTAGAAGGCAGGTGATCAACGGAGTTCTGGCCTCAGTCTCTCTCACAGAGGGTCCAGTGTGTCCTGGGTCCTGGACTTACCCTGTAATTGTTTCCCCAGTTCCCAAGTACGTAACTGGAAAAGATATACTTGGCCGCTCACAGCCCTCACTGTGGTGCTCTAGCCTATACACTGAAGGACCAAGTGGAAGCCCCTACAATTAAACATGTGAATCCACACATTAGTCATCTCTCCATCTATCTCACCCCTAAAAAACCTTGATATATTACTCCAGTTCCCCCATCACAGTAATAAATCAGATGCCATCCTACATCCTTGGAAGAAGTCCAGGGATCAGTGCCACCAAGATTTTCTCTGCAGTTCTGCTTTCTGAATCAAATGGATCGAGGCAGATGAATGTGAACTGCCACACACTTAACCAGGTGGAAGCCCCAGTCACAGCTGCCATGTAGTATCTTACTGAGCAGATCAACATATTATCTAGTATTTGTAGGTGACTATTAATTTGTCAAATGAATTAATCCTGGGTATTGGTCAGTAAGGATGATCAAAAGCAGTTTACCTTTACATGGGAAGGACAACAGCACACGTTCACTTGTGCTAGGATGATGTCGATTCTCCTATTGTCTGCCACAGAGTAGTTAGTCTATGGAGGAGATCTCATTTATCTTTATTAAGCTGTGCACTGCCATGGTTGACTAGTTGGCTGATCCCCCAAGATCATTGACCATAGAAAATGCATCCTAGTAACACATCCTTATGCAGACTCTCTCTCCTTCCCTGCTTTCCCTCCCCCACCCCCTCCTTCCCTCTAGGATCACAGACCTCAATTAAGTACTCATACGCTTGATCCTATGTCAGAAGCTCTGCTTTCTGGAAAGCCCAGACTGGGACACTGAGTTCCCTGGAATAGAGAATGAGGAGGGAGACAGTCTTCTGTTCCTTGATCTTGGGTCTCTTATTTTGGGATGAAAGCAAGGAGTTGGGAGATCCAGTGTCACTAGAGGATTCAAAGAGTGACCAGCTCACTTTGGCAGAGAGAAAGAATTTAGATGACGATACCTCTCTTTAGGAGGGAGGAAGCAGTTTTTGCTTTGGAGGGTCCCTGAGAAGTTACCTGTGAGAAGGAGCTAGTTACCAATGAGAAGGAACACACTTGTTTGGGAGGCTAATCAGTCTGTCTGATCTATAAGCGATCATCTCTAGAATACAACTTTTAGAGACCATAAGGTTCCCCTTTCCATAAAATTTTCCTGTACAGGTGCCTGAAATGCCCCCTTAATCATTTTCTTTCTTGGATTAAGCATTCCCATTTTTCACCGCTGTGAAGCAGACATCACTAAGTAAAGAGCCTGAAGCAAGTAACTCAAATGGATGGAGAGTGCAGGGCCACCAGGGAACGTGCCTGCCCCAGCCAAAGCAGGCAGCAGCTTCCCAGCTCCCGCTGGTGCTGCCACACGGGAATATGGACCCAGTGTTGCTGCTTTTCTGATTTTTTTGAAAGAAGTTGGAAATCCAGATATTAATACAAAATCTCCAAATTTATTATTATTATTATTATTAGTATTAGTATTATTAAGACAGAGTTTTGATCTGTTGCCCGGGCTAGAGTGTGGGTCAGCCTAGCTCACAGCAACCTCAAACTCCTAGGTTCAAGTGATCCTCCTGCCTCAGCCTCCCAGGTAGCTGGGACTACAGGTGTGCACCACCACTCCCACTAATTTTTTTTTTCTATTAGTTGCCCAGCTAATGTTTTTCCACGTTTAGTAGAGATGGGGTCTCACTCTTGCTCAGGCTGGTCTGGAACTCCTGACCTCAAGCGATCTTCCCTCCTCGGCCTCCCAGAGTGCTAGGATTACAGGCATGAGCCACCAGTCCAGCCAAAATCTCTGAATTTTTTAAAGGTTGTCAGCTAATTAAAATTTTTTGAGAACATCACGATGGCAAAGAAAAAGTATCCATGGGCCCAGTACAACATCTCTAAAGGATTTGATCTCTGAAATTTCCAACCTCTCTTTACTTCTTCAACATGCAGTCTTGTCAAATTCTACATTGTTCATCCAGAAGTATTGATAGAGTACCTACTATGAGTCAGAAATAAAGGTAGACATGAGCTCTCTGCCTTCTAGTGGACAGAGAAGCACGCAGATAAGTAAAGAGAGAATTGCAAAAGAGTGTGATAGGAGCTACACTGTAAAACAGCACACAATGCCGTGGGAGCTCAAAGAAGAGGCACCCAAGCCAGCCCGGGGAAGTCAGGGAAGGCTTTGGGTGCAGTGGACAGGAACTGAGATATAGTGTATGAATAGAACGTGACTTAGGCAGGCACAACAGATGGGGAGGAGCTGTTTCAAAAATGTTCCTTCTCCCTTCTCTCTTTCTCAGCCTTAATGCAAACCTTTGTTATATGGCGCTAGAGTTATCAAAGCAGCCTTTCACTGGTCTCCCTGATACAGTCACTCCCCACGCTGCTGTGAAACGCACCTAAGACACAAACCTGTCCTGTCACTCTCATAGGGTGTTTAATAATCTCCTTTAGGGTGTCACCATTGCCTAGAGGAGAAGTTTCCCGATTTTATGATCAACACCCCATCAGTAAAAACCTTTTGAGAATGCCAGGTCATCATAAACAAGCTTATTTATTTATCTATAAATTGCATACCTGTAATGTGCTAATGTATTGTGGAAATTTTGCACAGCAAGTAGAAAATTTTAAAGGAGAAAATGCATAAAGTTGAAAATCATAGTGTATGTATAAAATTTTTGAACCATTAAATAAAATAATGAGAGCAGTGTAATTGTTCATTATAAATCCTTTGTAACTTTTTACAATCTTAGTTTAGCACTTTTTGATCTAATCATTTGAAGGTCAGGTTGAAATTGTGTTTACTTTGTACATGGTTTTCGTGACTTGACTGAGTGGCATCCCAAAGACATGGAGATCAAAGTGGGAGATGTACAGTATTGGCTGCACTTTCTGCATGTTAGACTCATTCTTCAGTTCCATCTACAGTTATACAGAGGATACTATGGACATTTGTATAGTAGATTTCTATATTCCACATGTCAATCAGTTGCTTTTACAAACAAATCAGAAGGTGTGGCATTTTTATATAGTGAACACGTGTTCAAAATCATCTAGAATTCTTCCTTTAGGAAAAATTTTAACACTTCAGAAAATTCTGTTTCCAAATTTTTATAGAACACAGATATGACAGTTTTTATAAGTGACACACTGACAATATTTTAAGCAATAAGATCACATAATGGTGAAAACACTTCAAACATCCATTTCAAAATGCTCTTTCTTTTGTGTAAACCAACCTGTTTCAAAAAAAACAGTTCCTTTCTCACTCACTGTTAAAAATGTCACCTTTCCCTTCAAAGGGCAGATTACAGATGTTTACTTTTTTGAAAATATCTAATAGCAGCCACTACCTGTCATCAGTGGAAAGGTCAGCAAATTTGGAAAACTTGCTTTTTTGCAAAAGAAAATTATCTCTCTCATTGTTGAGTTCAATAAGCTAACCAGAGACCTCTGGGTAGCACAAGATCAAGCACAATCCGCTTGGTGACCACAGTCTCCCTTGACTTCTAAAGTATCTTTTGCTGAATCTATCCAGGCTCCATTTTCACTTGCATAAGTGAATAAACAAACACCAATCCACCGAGCCCCCGTGGCATTTCCTCCCCCACCTCCATCGGTGCATTCATCAGCTTGCACTGTGGTCTTAAGTTTGTTTGCAGGTCTGACTCCCCTAGGTGAGCTGTGGGTACCTTCAGAGTCCAGGCTGCTCCCACATCTCTGGACGTCCAATGCCCAGCACTGCCTGTGCCCCAGAGCAGGTGTTAGCAAACGCTTGCTGAGTGGATGAGTGTGTTTTGCTAGCATGAGGCAGGCACATGGAGGTGCTTCCTCGGTTGTGACCCATTCTCCGTATGCCATTCTCACAGCCAGAGCCTTGAAAATACTACCTCTGGAAAGAAAATCCAGGTTGGAATAATTAAAAGCATTTTAAAAAAGACCTTTACCTGTTGAAACATAATCCATTAACAACGTACCTTGTACTAGAGAGATAATGGGAGCCTCCCACAGAGGGATTAGAGAATGACTGGAATTTGGGGTCGATACTTCTTCTCCAGAATTGCTTTATCCCCCTGAGATGCAAACAGCAGGGAACGAACACACCAGTCCTCCCACGGCTGGCAGGAGGAACCCCAGGCGGAGGGAAGGACTTAAGTCAAGGAAGAGGCAACATCTAGGCAAGTCCACCTAAACATCTTCCTTGTGACAACCCTGCAGGAGTCCCCAGACTGTCTCCCTTCACTCTGACCAGCAGTCAGGAATTTTCTGGTCTCTGGCCACGGGCAGTGCTGCCTTTCTTGGCAAAAGCAGGAGCTGTGGGTGGGGGTTTGGGAGTGGGGTGGAGGGGGTGGGGGTGGCTCTAGAGTTTGTGGTTGTGCCTATGCAGGACATAGCTGGACACAAGCCCCAGCCAGAGCTAAGTCCCCAACCCTCTCCCAACGACTGAAGGAGGCTCTGTCATTCCTGATTCATGAAGTCACTGAGTCTCCAGGTTGGAAGGACCTTAAAGGCCATCTTACGCTTGAGCACCTTTTGTGACAGGAGATTTACTACCTTCTGGGAAAGGCCACTCCATCTTGGAGAGCTCTGGCAGTTGGAATGGCCTCCCTTACGCAGAGCTTAGACTGAGCTGTGCTTTGCCCTGGAGCCACCACGCTAACCAGAACACGTTAAGGGTGGTGTGGGGGAGGAGTCCACTCCAGGTGCAAAAACAGAGGGAACGTTGTCTACAAAGAATTGTAAAAACAATAATAAAACCAACAAAAAGTCAGTCTGCTTTTTGTTATTACCATTCACTGACAATTCTAAACAACGTTACTGGTAAAATACTCCTCTTTAACAAAAGCTTTTGCTGGTCAAGTTCTAAATAATTGTTATAGTTACATTGGGCTTTAATAATAATAATAATGTCTGTAATAAGCTTCCATTTGGCACAGTTTTATTACTTATCCTTTAGCGACATTGTGTTCTACATGGACACTAATTTGGAGAAGTCCCAGTTATACAATTGGCCCCCAACACGTGCACACTCAGCTACACATGCTCATTTCAAGGTCAGTTCTTCAGAATTGGACCCATTCCAGTTTGCTTCCACCACAGTTCATGTCTCAACTCCTATGGTACTACAAATCCCTGAATTTAGATGATAAATTCAAAATAAGCAGCATAACGATAAAGAGGAAAAAATAAACAGAAAATGAGTTACTTCAATTCTGACATTCTATGTGAGCCTTTAAAGTTTTATTTGTTTTTTTTTTTTTACATTGAAACAGTGAAACAGTGAGAACCGTAAGGTGTAATAATTTTTGTTTGGTACGTGCAATTTTAGGTTTATCTGTACTGAATTTGAATAATATCTTTAAAACTCAAATTCATCATTCTTTTTTAATTGTTAATTGCTTTTCAACTGAAGAGTTAATCAGGAAAATATAATAAAACTGTACTATTATTATTTATTACTGCAACATAATGTAGATAGGTGTTTTCCCTTTTCTCAAAAGCTACACTAGCATGATAAAAATATTAAGCCATTAGTTTCTTCCTTTTTTATTCTGCAATATTTGTTGTATTTTTTAACTGGTATGATTACATAAATTAAGTTTAATAAAAGAAAATTTTCACTGTCTACTTTTCCTTTGTGGTCATTATTAATATTTATTTCATTTTATGTTTACTATTAAAAACAATCTTGCATAGAGGAGGGGGTTGTTCAAAAGTGATCTTCTCTGTCTGGTAAACACACCAGGCACTCTCCCGATTCTAACCCCTTTCTCTGAGCACAGTCCTAGTGTTTGAGAATCTCCATCACGTCCTCCCTGGACTTTTCTAGGTTGATCATTCCAGTCCTCCCAAACATTTCTGATAAAAATGGTTTTGAGTCTTTCTGCCACCCTCACTATAATGGCTATGATTTATCAGACATTTGCCACGTTCTGGATAATGTACATGATCTCATTTGATCTTCAATATCCGTGAAGCAGATATTGTTCTTCCCATTTTATGGCTGAGAATACTGTGGCTCAAAGGGACGAATCATGCAGTTGGTGTGCAGCAGACCTGAGATGGAGAGTTAGGAACGTGTCGTTGCAGAATGCTGTGCAATCCTGCCCCCACCTCCCAGCTCCCACCACCCTCACTGTGTGCAATGCAGCACGGCTCCTCCTGGGGACGCCCAGGCGGGATACCACAACCCTCCACATGGGGGACATAAAGGTTCAGCATGGAAAGAGTCACCTCCTTCATTCCAAAGCCGTATTTGTACTATAGCTGCCTCTGAGCTCGCTGGTTTCTTGGGCAGCCACAGCAGACAAAATGGATCCCAGGACGAGGTTGACTTGAGCCACAGGGGTCCAGCATGTGATATCCAGGATCCATCGAGTTTGAAAGGAGAGGGGGGCAAGCGAGCACTAAGATGGAAGAGGGGTTCCTCTGTGCTATCCCAGTGAAGGGACAGAAATTCCCCAGCCCCAGGGAAAGGGCCATGTATAAGCCTTCACCTGCAGGTGTGTTCAGTGTCTCAAGAGCCCTGATCCACGGAATGAAATCTGGGACAGAGCAGAGGCGACCAGAAAACCAGCAGCAGAGCCCCCACCTCAGAAGCAAGTCTGCATGAATCGAGGGAGACTGGGACATGGCTGGGACGCCCTGGGAGTACAGACACCCCTGCTGGGCTGGGAGAAGGTGTTGGGCTACTACCATGGGGGTCAGAGAACTAGGCTGAAGGATTCCAGATGCCCATGTCAGTCCCCTCTACCCAAGCCCTTTCAGGAGGCTCAGGGAGATGCACCCAGGTGCTGCCACCAGCCCTCTAGGTCCCATGGCTCCCTTAGAGCCTCTCCTCTATACAAAAACAGCTGGAAGTATCTTCCCAGAGCCACTTGCTATAGACAGAGAAGTTTGGACAGTTTGCAAGGCATCTTCTGCTCCCATTATCCGTAGTATTACAGGGGCAGAAAGGACTAGGGGATCCATTCTAAGCAGCTAGATGGACTTGGGCCTGAACAAGCTTGTTCTCGCCTCCTGGGCCTGGGCTGACCTCCAATCCTACCTCTGCCTTTTGACTCTGAGCCACTGAATCCTAATCACTAGTGTTTGGCCTCAGCACACTTGACTTGAATTCCTGTTCAAGGACACTTCATTCATCCCAGCCGTGGATCCAGGCTGTTGGGACATATAGGGTCCCAAATAAGTGGTTGTTCATGCAGTCAATGGGGCACTGAGAATCAGCTGGATTCTCCCGTTTTAGGCAGCACCAAAATGTGGGCAGATGCTATCCCTTGAGGAAAGAACTCCATCCCACGGCCAGAAACAGGGAACTGGGTCCATCCCCCAGGGAAGGGAGCCAGCAGAACCAGGTGGGCGGTACGGCCCCTGACAACTAGGCTGGAAATCAGAGGCATCAGCTCCAGCCCTTAAAGAGGGTTAGAATGTTGACCAAGTCTCCAGACAGACGTCAGTCTTACAATTTCTCCCAGTAAGTGGAGATGAGGGGGTAATTCATGGGCAAGGGGAAGTGTGGTGATTTGTAGACAACCAACCCCCAGCATAGGGCCATGAGACTAGACTAGACTTATGCTGGGTGTAGACGGCCGTCCAACATGCAGACCTGGGCACAGTCTGGAGGGGCTGAGCCTGGAGGTTGACAACCTTGGGGATTCTGACCGATCAAGGAGAGGAAGAGGTTGAGAAGTCTGAACACTCCCAAATGCCATTCAGTTTAAGAAATTGCATCTTGTTAACTGTGGAGTCTGGCATGACAGACGGGCCAAGCTCGGACTAACTAGGTCTGATGGTGCATCTTTCTGGCAATGTCCCTCCCCTTTCCTTCAGGTTAAATGAGGGAGATGAGAGTATAATGATAAACACTGATTACTGCGGCCACAGCAGGGGAGATGTCTCTCTCTTTCCGCTATCACTCTTCCTCCCTCCCTTCCTCTTCCTTCTCTCTCTCTCACTCTCGGAAGAAAAAGCACTGCTCTTTGTCCTAACCTATGGAATGGTGGGTTAATTGGCTTATAGAGCTGCTGAATATGGAACGGAGCCCTAATGGAGATTTAATCAAAGGAGACAGTTATGTCGAGTGAGGTGTAAAAGCCATTGAAGATGAATGGAGACGGATACAATTTTCCCCCCAGAGTTATTCAGAGCAATTTTAATAAAACGCAAGTTTAACTACGGTATGGATTGTGTGACCAAGTGTCATTTTGCTGGAGGGCACAGCAGGGCAGGCAAGGGAAGGAGAACTCAGAAAGTCACTTAGAGGAGGTGGAGTCTCTTTCTGCCTCCCAGAGTGGGCTTGGGGCCAAAGATCAATGCTCCTGCCCAAGTCTACCTTTTGCCCAATGGCCCATCTATGTGACTCATTTCAGTGATGTTTTCTGCATCCTCTGTGGCTTGGGCCCAGTGACCTCAGTGGTCAGAGCAGAAGGCTCACTATGTCTAGGTCATAGCTACAACTGGAGGCCCATAGGCCCAACCACTTATCAGACACCTCCACTGGATGTCTGCATCTTCCCCTGCCATCCTCTCGATTCAGCTCCCAGCTTAGCTGTCACTCTGGGAAGACTTCCCTAGACCACTCCTCCCATTTCTTTAATGACCTGTACACCATGCAATTCCATAATCGTATTTCTTTATAAGTGTCTGCCATCACTGCTAGATTGTGACCTCCCTGGAGCACATATGTGCATGTGTGTGTATATACATATATATGTATATGTCCATATACTTACCCACGCACATACACAGATATATGAAATTTATTTACCGGGATTATCTTACACAAACTATCATGCAAATTGCTTCTTTACTCAGCAATATGGTGTGGAAATCTTTCCATATCAATGCATGTTACTCTATAACAAGCTCTTTAACAGCTGTGCTGTATTGCTTTGTATAGATGTAACAGAAATTATTTAACAAATCCCATAGCTTTTTCTGCTATCAGAAACATTATTGAAGGAGGATTCTCTTGCACATATGTTTTTGAAAATTTGTCCAATTATCTCCCTGACAAATTCCTAGAAGGAAGATTATTGGGGTCAAAATTCCGATACATATTTGCAAGCTGCCCTCCAAAAAAAGTAAAAAGGTGTGCTAACATACACTCCCACACTCTGTGCGGATCTGTCTCCCTGTACCCTTTCTGTGCACTGCCAGTCATGTTCAGTTTTACAAATCTGATGGGTGAAACTTGATGTCTCATTCTTGCTAAATTTGACAATTTAATAGGCCAAGAAAGGCCCCATCTAAGGAAATGATATAACTACATGTCTTGGCAGGGCTGTGAGGATTCCAAAAGCCTGTGCTGGGGAGAGAAGAGCTTGCTGAGATTTTTCTTGGAGAAATCACCCGGGACAAGGGATCTCGCCCCTGGAGGAAGAGACTCACAGCCCATGCCATTAAATTCAGGAGGTGGAGTCAGGTGGAATCTGGTTCATTTAATGTCACCCTCAAGGGCTCTGGGTGGGTTCTCTAGATGATTGCATTTTCTGGCATCTGATGGGCATCCAAGTCATAAGTTTGAAAGGACAATCTAGTCAGTGTGAGGGCTAGCAGAAGCAATATACAGGTAATGGAGATGGTGTGCCTTGTACATAAGACACAAGGTACGTAAGACAGAGACACAAGGGGCTTGAACAACTGGGCTGGCTTCTAGGGCTGGCCACCAAGGCCCAGATCAGGACCCCAAGGGCTGACTCAGGACAGTCGCATTCAGGCGCAGGCTATGAGGCTACAGCCTGACACCTCCCTTGGCACCCAGGGGCTAAATACCCTTAGGCCCTGGGCACACCAGATGTGAGGGCAATGATGATTTGAAGACCCTACCGAGTGGTGGGCAAGGGGCTCCTGACAGCCTTTCAGGCTGGGCCCTCATTGGCTCGAGGGCAGGGCAGGTAGCAGAGCAGGAGCAGGTGCTGACTATACTCTTGACAACCGGGCCTACAGAACAAGAAAAGAATATCTTCTGCCAGAGAACATCTAGAGGATTCCTTCCAACCAAGTTCTTTCTAGCCTGGAGGTGGGAGTGAGGTGAGGACAGCAATAGTGAAAGCACCAGTTTGAGCTAACGTGCCTCCCACATCAACTGTCATGAAGTCCAGGCCCTGTTCCCAGGGTACCCATCCCCAAAGGTGACCTTGGAGACATCCAAGGACAATGCCTGACTCAGGGTAGAGCAGGGTTTGGCCCACAAGGCACCCAGGCCAGCCCAAGGGCTCTGGCCAAGCAGGTCATCCTTGGGGCTAGATCTGGAAGGTAACTCCAATGCCATGTGCATTAATTAAATCACACGGAGCCCAGGCATTCCTTACATTGAAGGGGGAATGTTGCCTTGGGAGTTGAAGCTGATAAACGGGCCAGGAGCTGAGTAAACAAAGGCGCAGATCGGGAGGCAAAAAATAATGAGTGTGTGGATGCCAGCAGGTTAAGAAATCTGCTGTCAACAAGACCGGGATGCCCAGAGCACCCTGCGAAAGGCCCCATGGGTGTGAGCATGCGGGCTGGCCACATTTAAAGGCCCAGACTCAGGCAGACATTTGCTGCCATTCTTATCCTCAGGTGCTGGGGCTGTAAGCTGGCGGTCAGCTCTTGGTAGAACAGGAGGTGACGGGCACCTGTACCACCTGCAGGATTGTCAGCTCTCCTGTGGCCGCAGATGGCAAAGCCACCATGGGTCTGCTGGGATGACAATGTTCTCACCTGCCTTGGGACAGGGCAGTGAGGATGCTCCCAGAGGAGCCTCCCTCCTACGCTTGCCTGCAGCAGTGGACAGAGCCGTCACAGTATTGTCAGACACTGGCATCTCTAAGGCCTGGCTTCCAAAAGGCAGCTGACCTAGCTGGAGGGCAAGGCCTGGGGCTTTTGCAGGGAAGAAAAGAGTCACCCTTCGCTTCAGGAAAGCCACCTCACCTCCCACCTGGGATCATACTCCTCGCTGGCGGACTAGGGGCTGTCCTGCAGGTTCTGCGTCTTGCTCTGGCCTCCAGTGGCTCCTTATTTCAAGCCCAAATGGATATTGAATCCAGATCACTCCCCAGACTTCCTTTCAGACCAAAAAAATAGCCGGTCATACAGCTCTTCCCCATCCCTCTCTATATACCAGCCACAGTGATCAAGAGGTGCTGTAGCACAGTGGTTAAGAACATGGACTTTTAGCTGAACTGCTTGGGTTTGATTCCTGGCTCTGCTACAAGGAAGCCATGTGACCCTGAGTAAGCCACTTAACTCCCTTCACTTCTGTGTCCCTCACCTTTAAGTCCAGTCCTATCACCTCTAAGATGTGGATAATAGCCCCAGTATTTCCTAGGCTTGGGAGGATTAAATGAGTTAGAATATGTAAAGTCCTTAAATAGGATCTCACATACATACTAAGTGCCATTTAACTACTACATTTGCTATCATTATTGCTCCCGCACATCATCTGGCCAATGGTTATGACCCAGATTGGGTAAGTGGGAAAAAGTAGCAGACAGCCAGGTGACATCTTAGTTATTTTGACAAAAAATAATTTATTCATTTCTGTGTAGTAATAATGTTAATAGCTGTGGTTTGCTGAGTGCCTACTATGTACCTAGCACTATCTAATCCTATTTCATCCCCATGACAACCACAGGCAATCTATGTTATTATCTCCACTTTACCAATGCAGACACTGAGGTTCAGAGAGGTCAACTCCCTGGCCTGAGGTCACACAGCTAGTAAGCTGAAAAACTCAGAATTCAACCCATATTTGGCTGGCATGCCACACAGACACACTTTTGTTCTTTCAGGTAATAGTTCAGAAGTAAACAGAGAGGAGTCCTAGAGAAAGGCTGACTCCGGTCTGGGGTTGTTTAGATGTTGTACCAGCTTCTGTTCTCTGTTCGTAATTGTCTGTTCCCTGGCTTCCCTGGAAGCCGCCCTACTTCCCGCTCCTTTGATGTGAGGCTGAGCCACGAGACCTGCTTTGCCCAATAGTGTGCCAGCAGACGAGGCTCACTCCACATCTGTGCTTGCTGGCTTAGCTCTTTGTCCCTTGAGCTTCTGCCCTCTGCCATGAGCACAGCATGATTCAGCCAAGGTCCTAGAGTACGGGGAGACCCATGGAGCTAAGGCAGCCCCAGCAGAGCCCGAAGGACCAAGGACAGCTACTGCTGACTGGCACCCCTCACATAACGAGAGCAGGAAATAAATGCTCGCTATTGTGAGGCACTGAGACTTGGCAGGAGTGGGTGGAGATTGTTGCCATAGGAAACCCTGCTAACGCAGACATGGTCCCAGGCTCAGGGGATGGACCGGGCCTTCTCCAGTCTGATGGAGCAGGCACAGGAGAGGATAATGTGAGTTTGCTGCTTTGCAAAAGTCATGCATTTGGTTTTAAAGGTGGGCTTTATACTGCACAGTGCCTTTCTGTACATGATTGGTGATCTAAATATGTTCTCTAAATTGAAACCAAAATAATGAAGACACAGAGGACTCAAGGATGAGAGGAGGGATAAGGAGGCCAAGGCCTTTTGAGTTTTCCTTCCCCGATGGGTGGCTCCAGCAGACGCAGAGAACAAGCCCAAGTCGAAAGTGCTTTTCCCTGGAGAATGAGTCTGTGGACAAGGCTTTCCTGCAGGGAGACAGGAGGGTGAAGCTCCTAGCACTCCTGCAGCCCTCACCATACCCTGGAGCTTTGTAGGGTAAATGAGACCTCTCCAAGTGACAGGTACAGTGGGAAGCTCCCAGTCACCTCCCAGCAAGAGCAGGAAGCAAGCACAGATCCCCTGGGTTCTGGCTGGGATTTCCTTCACCAAGACCAAGTGCCTGGCAAATAACGCATTTGGTCACAACTTGACACTTAGCTGGTGGAGGGTGTGGGGTGGCACAAATCAGCTTCATGGAGACCTCTGTATGCAGTTGGGTGTTGGGGTGATTCTTTTTATGCTGTAACATGTGCGAAGGTGCTCAGCCGAGTCTTTTGAGGGTGGGCTGATGGTGCTAGTGCAGGGAACTGCTGCCCAACCCATGCCCAAGGCTGCCCATGACCTATCCATAACCCTGCATGTCTCTGCCCTTAACCTTTTGGGGATGGCTGGGTCAGGCCTTGGGAGAGTGCAGGAGGCTCTTGAGGTCTCTGGGAGGGAGAGGAGAGGAAGGACATGCTGGGGCCACTTCATCAGGCTTTTCTTATTGGTCTTTGGCCAGCAGAGATCCAGGAAAAGGCTGCAACACCGGCTGCGGTGTTTCCATGGTAACGGCAGGCAGCAGGCTCTTTAGGCTTCCAGTTAGTGCAGGAGGAGAGGGAGGAGGGGCTGGGGACATGGGAGGGGGCGGTACAGAAGAAGGAAGGAGAGGGGAGAAATCAGGAGGGGAGGTGGAAGGGAGAGAGAACAAAGGCGGATGGAGAGAGGAAAAGCCAGAGGAAGCAGAGGGGAGGAAGAGGAGGAGGGAGGGAGAGGTCAGAGGAGGTTAAGGAGGGGAGGGGAGGAGAAAGAAATGAGGGAAGAATAGGAGGAGGAGTATGGAGAGGAAGGAAAGGAGAAGAGAAATAGGGAAGGAGAAAGAACAGGAAGAGAACTGCTGTAACCCCACTTTCTGCAGCAGAGGCGAGGTGACCACTGTCCTCGACACCGTGAGCCCCCCAGACACACACCTGCTTGGCCCATGTGACATGCTGTGAAATGGACAGAGCACAGCCCAGAAGGACCTGGGCTTGAGCCAGGCTTTGCTCTTTAGCACCTGTGGTATGGGACAGGGAGAAGTTTCCGGAACAAGTTTTGGCATCTGGCAGATTCTGCCTCTGTCCATATAAACTTGGGCAAATTATTTAACTTCTCTAAACTTTAGTTTTCTCATCTACAAAAGAAAAAGAAAAAGAAAAGTGGAGATAATAACTGTCTCATGCAATCACGAAATTAAATAAGATAATGCATGTAAGAGCCTTAGTATGGTGTCTGGCACGTGGTAAGCACTGATTAAAGAAATTTTATTATTTTTTATGTGTGTCTCGGTCATCATTTAACCTCTCTGAGCCTTCATTTGCTTGTCTGTAAAATAGAGATAATCCCCACCTCAGAGGGTTTTTAAAATGTATTATTGTCGGTGCTCAATAACTGTTAGCTATTAACATTTTTTCCTTAAAAATAAGAATCAACTTTATGTAGTGCCTGGTACTCTTTTTGTAAAGCAGATTTTTCATTGTCACTTCATTTAACACTCAAAACGATTGTGTGCAGTAGACAAGGCGGTATCGCCTTCCCTGTTGTACCTGCGGTTCAGCTCGAAGCTCCGCGCTGACAGCTTCACATCCATTAGCTCGTCAAATCCTAAAAACAACCCTTCAGTGTAGGTATCATCCTCATTTTACAGTTGAGAAAACCCAGGCACACAGGGCAAAGGCATTTGCCTGCTACTTGCTAGTAGGTGTTAGAACCTGGACTTAGGTGCAGAATGGCAGGCAGAGGTAACACGACTCATTTGAAACATCTCGTCTCGCTCAGCGTTTTGCCCCAAACCAACACTCCCGATTTGTGCTGTGACTCACTCAGAGTGGAGGGAAGAGGTCTTGGCCTGCAGGGAGCCCCATCCCCGTGAGACAGTGTCTAGGACATGCTCAGCAGACTGTGCATGGCCACTGCGTGGACTTTTCCGACTGCCCACCCAACTCAAGGACCTCCAGCAACTTGGTCCACCGCCTGGAACAGAGTGAGCATGCCGGAAACTATCACATACTGAAGTGGACAGTCAAGGCCAGACGAGGAACAAGGAACCTTTTTCTACAGGTCCTCAGAGGGCTTCACCTGGGATCACAGAAGGAGGAAGCAAAGCACGTTAGATTTTCCCCCCTTGTTTTGTTTTGTTTCATTTTGTTTTTTTAAAGGGAGGCAGATTGAAGATGTTTTGCACCTCTTCGGATAAAATTTAAAATACTTTTGTATGTGTCTTAAGAAAGTGTGTGTGTGTGTGTGTGTGTGTGTGTGTGTGTGTGATTTTGAGAGAGAGAGAGAAGAGAGACAGCAGGGAAGAGAGGGAGAAGGTGACGACAGGAAGTAGGGAGACACGGACGACAGAAAGCCGCCAACACATGAGAAGAAACGATGCCAGGGTGCGGGAAAGAGAGAAATAGAGACGCAGGAGAGGAGTGACAGGCGGATGAACAGACTGACAGAAGAGCTGCCGGGAGAGACAGGCAGGAGGCAGAGACATGCAGAGGTGGAGCAGCAGAGAAACCAGGAAGCAAAAGGTGGGACCTTCTTTTCCTGTTGTCAGAGAGAGACAGACACACGTGAACTCCATGAGCAAGGACACACGCATGGTTATGGAGAAATAACATTGGCGTTTGCAAAGCTAGAAAAAGAAAGCTCTCTCTCTCTCTCTCTCTCTCTCTCTCTCTCTCTCTCTCTCTCTCTCTCTCTCTCTCTGTCCCCCTCTCCCCCACCTCCTTTTGGGGAGGGAGGGCTGAATCAGCTCTCTACGTTCTAAAAAGGCTGTGCTCAGCCAGCATTATTTGTGACAAAGGTGTTTTAAATCAGAGCTAAAATTTGGCAGCACAAATGTTCTAGAAATCCTCATCTCATTGTGAAAATAAAGAAACCTTAATTTTATATTCTGGGAATTAGAATCATCCCATCTCATCTCTCAAAGAAATGGGGTTTTTTTTAATTGTCACCAGTCACTCTGTTGCTACTAACCTTTTAAGGTGTTGGTGTATTTTCACCATGATGGCCCTCCTTCTGGTATGGCATGGGGGATTCAGTATTTGTTCAACAGGCATTATGATGCACCTACTGGGTGCAGGACCCAGACTGAGCTGGCTGATGCTCTGTCGAAACAGTGGGTTTTGCCTTGGCTACGTGCTGTGTAACTCTACCCCAGGCAAGGGTTAGATCGATATCCCACCTCTCCCCAGAGAATTCACACCAAGGCAGCCTTGCCTGTGCTCCCCAGCTCTCCCCAAGATCAGCCTGAGAGGTGAGCTTCCCTAGGGTAGAATGGAGGTTGGACCCAGGGCAAGCCTGTCCACCTGTCCTGATTTCTTTGGACAGTGCTAAAAGCAGGCACACTCTGAGGGCCTGGCATCAGCTCTGTAGTTGCTCCCAGTTCTGCTGGGGCTGATGCAGCTGCCACAGATGGGGGGGAAGGCATTGCACAGAGAGCTTTCCCTTTGCAGTGGTCACTAAAGGTGCCCCCCCCAGAGGTCCTCTGAGACAGTTCTCTTACACACAGCTTCTGGCTTCCTGAGCCTTTCAGCCTGAGGATCTTCTCTGGGGACCAGAGAGCAAATGCCTGAGCAATGAAACTCCAGGAGAGACCCCCAAGCAATGAAACACAGGAGAGGGTGAACAAATAACTCAACTTCATCACCCCTCAGTTGGAAAATTCCAAAGTCAGCTCTACATAGTTTCCAGAGCGTCCCCAGCAGGGCTGAGCCCTCATTACCTACAGTGGTGACCCACTCGTCAGTGCATCCTTTCTTGCATTTGTTCCCTCTACTGCCTCCCTTTGTACTCCTTCACCATCCTGATAGGCATCAACAGCCAAATAAACTTCTGTACCCAAATCCTTGTTTCAGAGGGAGCCCAAACTAAGACACTCTTAGCTCATTTAGCCCTCCTGACAGCCCTTAGAGGTAAGTTTCAGTCCTCTCAGCATGAGAACTTGTTCATGGAACATCTACTCTGTGCCAAGGTCTAGGCACTGGGAAGACACCCGTGGACCCTGCGTGTAAGGAAGAGCTTATACGCTAGACTGGAAGAAGATGCTAAACAGATAATCAACATAAACAAACACAAAGTTATTATGTGGCAGTTGCCGCAAGTAAAAGGTACCCGAGGCTCTGAGAACATGAAATGGGCATGTTGGACCTCCTCAAGGAGATCAGGGATGTCTTCCCTGGGGAAGTGACACTTCAGCTGAGATCAGACGGAGGAGTAGAATCTAACTAGGGAAGATGGGAAGAAAAAAATATTTAGAGCAATAAGAACAATTTGAATAAATGATGAAACTGAGGGAAATAGAAGTTGGGGTCATACATGCACTAAGTGGTTGGAAGAGGGTTTGCTTTCAGATGTATCTGACTCCAATGTCCAAGCTCTCAGTGTTATACTCAACAGTTGGAATGGAGATGAGTGTGTAGGAGTGGGAGGTGACTTGTTACTCTCATTATTCATATTATGAAAGGATTAATTACAAGCTTTCTTTAAATAGAAAACTCCCATAGGGCATTTAACAACTAACTGAATCACAAAAGAGGAAATTTCAAATTTATATAAATGAATCTGTGCATTATAAAGGGAAAGCAGCTGAAAGTGTACAAAATGGATGTGCTGAAATCACTAAGAGGTTGGGTGTCTTCCCAAGCCAATGTCATGGCATCTAGCAACAAGGTAGCATCAGTCTTTGCAGGAAGACCTGGGGATGAGAGTGGGTTTTCCTGGGTAACTGATAAATAGGAAGAGAGTGATCTCTGGGTGTCCAGGGTCATAGACTTCCTTCCATCTCAAAGCAGAGACCCAAAGAATTCAACATTAAGGGAAGATAACATGCTAGAATGGGGGGAGATGGAGGTCATATTTCTTTCTGGTTAGTATATAAAAGATCTATACTCCCATGGTAACAAGGAAAAAACAAACAAAAAATAAACTATGCAAATATCAAAAAGCAGTAGATGTAAGGAAGACTTCATAAACTGAATTCCAGAGAGAAATGAGCCTTTTATAGATGAGCAGAAAGTAGTGGCAGCTTCCATACCTGAAAGCAAAGATCATGTCTCGATAAAAGTGGATAGAGATTCAGGTCTGCCACAGACAGAGAGAACTTTCCGGAATAAGAGAAACCAGCCAAGATTCAAATGACAATGTGATAAGGCAGGAAATTTTGGAATCTGGAAGAGCCCCAAACACAAAGATAAATCACTTGGCTCCATTCTGGAATTTTGCTGAGGAAATACAGCTGGAAAGTAGAGAAGCTTGTGAAGACTTGTGGTTCTCAAACTTTGGGGCCCCACTGGAGTCTAATCAAAAAGTGATCAAACCTATTTGAAGCTTCAGCCCAACATGCTCCCAGGTCAAATCCTGAAATATCAAAGAAATCAGTCCCCTGGGAAGTCATGGATTGAGATAAAAGGCAAAGAGATTTATCCTTGGTCCTATTTGAAATCAGAAGTGAACTCAATATAATTAAAGCTGTGTCCCAGCTCCAGTTCAATGCAACTCTTAATAAAATTTAAATTTTACCTGACAGAGAATATGACTTTTCCTTTCTGCAAAATAAATTGTTTAATCAATTAAATCAATCAATTAAAACAAAATAAAATTTGTACGTCAGTATCCACTGTTTTTATATGCAATATTTGGGACACAAAAATTACAAGGCATGTGAAAAAGCAGGATACTGTGACGCATAATCAAGAGAAAAACAATCAGTAGAAGCAGACTCACAAAAGACCAACACATCAGAATTGTCAATCAAGGACTTTAAAATAACTGTTATGGACATTTTAGGGAATTTGCAGGAAAAAATGATTAGAATGCATGAAGAGAAGCAAAATATCAAGAAAGAAATAAAAATTCTAAAAAAACTTAAAGGAACTAAAATGAAATTGTAGATCTGAAAATTTCAAATAAATAAATTTGAAATTAAAAAGTTAATTTTATGGGCTTAATAGCAGATTGAGCACAACAGAAGAAAGGAATAGCAAATTTAAAATCAAGTCAGTAGAAATTATCCAAACTGAAATACAGAAATAAAAGGGCTAAACAGAACATCACTTACATGTGGGACAATATAAAATAATGTAACACACATGTAAATGTAGTTCCAGAGGGGAAGGAGAGAGAGAACAGATATTTTAAAAATGTGAAAAAACATAATGGCTACTATTTTTTCAAATTTGATTTTTAAAAATTAACCCAGAGATCCAAGAAGCTCAGCACATCTCAAACAGGGTGAATATAATATAAACCACATCTAAGTACATCACACTGAAAAGAAAAAAGAAAAACAAAATTTTTAATGCAGCTAGAGAAAATACACACATATGTGTGCACATGCACGTGCACACACACACACACACACACACACACACATACAATTTTTTTCTGACTTTTCATCAAAAACAATGAAAGCCAGAAGAGAATGGAATGACATCTTTCAAATTCTAAGCAGGAAAAAAACTGTCAAACTTGAATTGTATATATAGTGATAACATCCTTCCAAAAGAAAGGTGAAATAAAGACATTTTCATATAAATAAAAGCTGAGAAATTCATTACAAGAAATGTTAAAGGAAATTCTTCAGGCTAAAGATGAATTACACCAGATAAAAATTCAAAATGAAGAGTTCTGAAAATGTAAAATATGTGGGTAAATATAAAAGCCTATTTTTTTTATTTTCTTAATTTCTTTAAACATTAATATAGGAACTCTCATCCTTCAAAGGTGCTGAGCGACCTAAAAAATATGACTTAGTTATTTTTCTGTTTTAAATTCTTCCATGGTTCACTATCATCTACAAAATGAAGTCTTAAAGTCCTAAATTTTTACCATGAATTCAAGGATCTTCATTCTGAACTTCACTGATTTTGCAAACTCATTTCTGGCCACCACCTCTCATGTACACACACACACACACACACACACACACACACACACACACACACACACACACACACACACACACACACACAGGACTTTTGTCCTAACCAGACTGAAATATTTGAAATTTTCTATATGTGCCAGGTTCCTCAGGCCACTAATTCCTTTGAATATGCTGTCCCCTTTGTCCAGCATACCCTATACCCTGTCCCCTATCAAAATCTTGTCAATCTGACATACTTCCAAAACTCCTGCAAAGCTCAGGCAGAGGTCACACTATAATGGACATGTGTCATTATTTGGGCTGACTAGATCTTTGAACACCTTTCCTATATTTGGAAGGTCACTCATCTTCTAAATCTTTTAACAGAAGCCAGATTTTTCCCAGATTCCCTTGCAGCTAGGACACAGGGATATAACCTAGCCTTCACTAAGCAAGCATATCTGCACTAGGCTTTAAGTAAGAAGCTTGTTATTTATAGAATCAGGCATTATGTACAATCTAGTGGTGGCAACTACATCCAATTGTGAAAGACATCAGCAGCAGGGAGTCTAATGGTAGTGTCCAATGCTTGGCATCAGTAGAGATGGTCATGAACTGCCTTGTCCATGCCCAGTTGGATAGCCATGTGACTCCACTGAACTAGCTCTGCAGTATGATTTGGGATGTCACCTCTGAGTGCATAGTTTCTGGCGCTCCTTAGAAATTCTCCAAGCTTTTTAATATCTCCTCTTAAATTCCTTTTCTTTTGAACTAACCAACACTGATTTATGTTGTTTGCAACTAAGAACTTTGACCGATACACCCTTCCTGCCCTGAAATCTTCCCATAGCTCCTCCTACCTGCCATCTTCCACTAAGCATCCTCTCTATTTGCACACATGCAGAAAAGTCATTCTTAGTTGTTGGATCCCAACAACTGCCTCATCTCTGGGGACATTGTGGTCACCTGCAGTTGTTTATGTGTGTCTCACAAATATATTATGAACTACTTGAGGGCAAGGTCATATTGTCACTCATTTCCATCCCTTCACAAAGTGCTTAGCAGAGTGCCTGAGCTGGCACAGGGGAGATGCTCAGGAGGTCCTGGTTGATTACCTGTGCATGGAAGGCAATGACTCCACACAACCACAGTAGAAAAATGTAGAGCCACTTTTTCTCAAAATTCACATGAAGAATGAGTCCAACAGAACAATCAATCTCTTCTCTCTTTCTAACAGGGTCTTGAGGCTGGTACAAGAAAGGAGTGTGTTGACAACTGTAACTAAACAAAGCATGTGACGAGGTGGCTGGTGCCGTCCTTAAGTGCAGGCTGGTACAAGGATAGTGCATCAGGAAGCAGCTGGGTGAAAGTCAGGATCTTCCTACTATGCTCGGTGTATAGAGCTGTCCCACCCAGACTTTTGGATGGACCCAGATGGCATCGTGAATTCACATATGAAAGACAGAAGTTAGGAGGACCATTTTATGAATAATTGTGCAGTAGTATATCGGTAAATGATTAACAACTGGCTTTTCAGGGGAAAAAATAGCCATTTGTAGCAATTGCCGATTTCCATGGTGTAAATGCTCCTACCATAAGTCATTTCAAGGTGCTAATGTATTAATAACAGCTTTGAATCTGGAGTTGAAAAGAGACACAGAGTGGCACACCACTATGCAGTATTTTTATCATATAGATACAATAGATATAAATAAATAACTACAAGAGCATAGATAATAGAAAATGTACTAAAATAATTAGAATTAATAACTTTTGAGTATTTTTTACCTTTGTTTATAAATATAATTAATTATAAATTTATAGACATTAATTTTTTAATGTCTGTCTTTAATAACCAGCTTACAGAGTTCCAGAAAGTTTAACGATAGGCTGGTGCGAGCTGCTGTGAGCTAGCTCAGCATATCGCTAACTCTGCCAGCTCTAGTGACCTCTTCCAATCTTTATAACCTGGCTCTGATTTGTCAGGAAAGGCACTCAAGAGAGGAAACCAGGGGCTTGTAAGTAGATGAGAGATTTGTCCGGGATCATGTGGCTAATTTCTTACAACACCGGAACTGATAAAACATAATAGCTAAAATTTGGGGATGCCCTCCACACGTCAGGCACTGTGATGAGCGTTTTATAAAACTCATTTAATTCTCACTAAGACCTTATGGAATAGGTTCTATAATTATCCCCCCCTTTTCAGATTAAAATAATAAATAAATAAAAACTGGAGAGAAGCTAAGTAATTTGCCCAGTGGCACAAACCCAAGAGTACGAGAACCAGAACCCAAACCCAGGCAGTCTGACTTCAAAGCTCATGCTCTCGACCATTATCTCTGATGCCTTAGGTGTCCCGACTTTGTACTACGCCATTGCCCGCCCCTGTTTTTGCACTGAGACAAAAGTACCCACTTATTTCCACAATGCTTGACTTCACTCTGTGCATATTGGATGGTTCCACTTCTTTTGCTAAAACTCCATTAGGACCAGGCTTTTTTAGTTAGTTTTACAATGGGGAGGAGATTGTTGCCTCAAGCCACCACAATCCCTTAGTGACCAATGGACTTTGCCTTCAAAGGGATCAGAATTGGGAGCCAGAATGGAATCCAAAGCTGTAAGTTTCTTGCTGCATGGAACTGGACTTCATAACACATGATATTTATTGATCATGTGATGTCCTTAATTAATTTTTCATTCATCAAATGCTTGAATAAAGAACCCACTGTGTGCCAGGCACTGTGTGACGTCTCCAGGGCCATATGATCTATTAGACAACATTGAAGCATTTCCTGGGACTCACAAGCTTTTCTAGAGTTCATGAAAATATTTGAGACATGAAAATAATTATCATCTCCAAAATACAAGGACTGCAAAATTAAATTGACAACATCTACTTGAAAGTCTCCAAAGTACATTATGTCCACCCGTCAACCACCTTTCAACACAATTCTTATATAAATTGCAGACTTTCTTTGGTATCCACGAGGGATTAGTTCCAGGATCTCACCCCCATACCAAAATCCGAGGATGCTCAAGTCCTTTATCGAAAACGGTGTAGCATTTGCACATACACACATCCTCCTATGTAATTTAAATCATCTCCAGATTACTTATTAATATAATAACCAATATAATGTAAATGTTAAATACATAGTTGATATGCTATATTATTTAGGGAATAACGACAAGAAAAAAGTCTGTACATGTTCAGTACAGACACAACCATCCTTTTAAAAAATTTTTTTCAATTCTCAATTGGTTGAATTCATGGATGCAAAACTCACATATATGGAGAGCTGGATGTATATTTAATGCAGCAGTGGTATTATAATATGTTTTATTTTAAATAAAGCAGGCCTCTAAAACTAAGACTACCTAAGGCCCATGAAGGTCATGTAACAATCTAGGGAAACATTCTAGGGAAACAAATATGCATAAGACATAATCTCTGGCTTCAGTGGAGACTAATCTTATATTTTGTTTGTTTTCTTGTCTATTTTTATATTCTAACTGTGAGCTCCTGGAAAGCAAGGATTTTGTCCTGTGTTTTCTTGCTAAACTTCATATTTCTTACACCTGGAGCAGGGTTGCATTCAGAACAGTATCTAATGTGTTGGCTAGACAAATACAATCAGGGTAGCGCTGTGATCTACACTCTAAATTTTGAGCAATCCACAAAGACACAGAAGTCATTTCTTGTATCCTCTTGCATATGCACGCGTGCGCACGCACACACGCACACACTTCATTCCTTACCCACTACATTACAAAATAGATGGAAGAAAACAAACAAATCAACATTAGTAGTCAGCTACAAAGCTACAAGCACCAGCTACCGTGCTAGGTTCTCTTCATACATCAAATATGCACCATGTAAATATTCCCCATGCCTGCTACATTGCAGAGGCATTGCAGATAACTAGGAATTTACAGTCATCTTTTTCTTGGACTGTCCATGCTTTTCCCAACTTCTGTTTGTGATCCCTTTTGTGTATCCTCTTGCACATCAAGTATGAGATGCGTGGTCACAAAGGGGAGTGACAATTTCAGACAGATTAGAAAGCAAATAGGAAACAGTCACCAGAAGAGGAGCTAAATGTCTTGAAATTTATCCTGCTGCTCACTTAAATGAAATGTTTATCTCTCCCACACTTATCAGTTCATTCGGATTCCTGGACCAATCTTGTCATTTCAGGCAGTTTTTAATGGCTTTCATTTATGCAAGCTTTACACTGCCCCTTCTGAACTGCTTGTCCACCACCAGGCACCCGTAGCCTGCCTTTCTCATTCTCATGGAGCCAAAACATTTCCCTGGCCCAGAGACATCACACCCGGGGGAGCCATAGGACCGTCATGTCACATTCCATGTTCTGAAAGTGATTATCTCAGAAGGGTGGGCTGAAAGCCACTCAAAGCTCAGGAGGAGACAAAGAGGGGTATGAAGGCGTCAGAGACCTGGGAACATGGTCTCGGGCCTCAAGTCCACCTGCATCCTTCCAGATTTGACCCACACAACATTACAGTTTAGTTTGAGTAATGTGGTTTTAAGGAACAGTTGCTTAGCATTACATACGAATTTAGCTATATGTGCTATTGAAGGATTTTCCTCCCTTGACGCGAAGGTTAATTTTTTCATACTTAGCATTTATCAGGCACTATTCATGTTGGTAGGCACTGTGCTCAGAGATTTCTGTTTGTTATCTTGGTTGAACCCATCCATAAATCTACAAAATATTGTGAAAATTCCCAGCTACGAATGACAAAGCTAAGGCTCAGGAAAGTGAAATGACTTGCCCAAGGTCACACATCTGGTAAATATCTCAAGCTGGATAAGAATCCGGTTTGTCTTTTCCCAAAGGCTTGCTTTTAACACTGCAATGTTGTATTGAGCCCCTCAGTAGTGCCCAGAGGGAAAAGCAGACATGTGTATTCATTAAGTCTCACAGAGTGTGCTAAACGGCTGTAAAAGAGATTCGGAACCGGGATTCTGCAGGAGAACAAGAAGGGGCGGGGGGAGCCGCCAATTCTCCCCCGAGGGACAGGACAGAGAGGCACAGAGGTGGTGGCAGTGGAACCGGGCTTTAACGCAGGAGTTTGCGTTTGACAGAAAAGGGGGAGGACGCCTGCGGCAGACGGAAGGTCAGGTGCTGTCGAGTAGACCTGGGGAAGGCCCTGGATGTTTAGAGGGTGGACTGGGGAGACGTCCACCGTGGCGGGGATCCAGGGTGGGGGAGGAGACTCCTGAACAGGAGGCTGGAGAGCGAGCCACAGCGGAGCCCAGGCTACGTGGTGGGCACAAGCAGACGCTGCAGCAAGGGACTGCGCCGGCAGAGGGAAAACTGAGGAGGAAAGACCAGGGAGGAGGCATTTGGAAGAGCCCAGGTGAGAAATGGTGAGTTACTGTGGGAAGTGGGAAGGATGGAGCGGCTTTGGGAAATGGTTCTTAAATGTCAGCGTATGCATTTAAAAAAATCTCCTGGGAAAGGATCTAAAATTGCAGATTCTGAGAACCACCTCAAGATAATGAAATTCACTGCATCTGAAGTTGGACCCTAAAACCTGCATTTTAACAAGCACCCCCCGTGATTCTGATGCCAGCGCTGTGCGGACAACTCCTTGGGAGATATTTCCGGGGCAGACAAGCGTGGTGGTGGATTGGCATGAGGGAGAGGGAGAGGGAAGAGTGGGGTTTTGTCCCCCTCCCCTGGCATTGTTGCCCATTTCTTCTGGTAACTGCCTGACTTCTCCTTAGAAGTGCCTTTTCCCCACTCCAAGAGTCCATGTGGTTCATGCAGGGGCCCATGTAACCAGCCCGAGCTAATCAGTCTCTCACTCCTTACTCATTCAGGGATGGGCAGATGACTCAATCAGAGCCAATTCTGAGACTACTGGGAAAAAAAGCAAGTAATCCTCCTTGTTGGCCTTGAAGCTGTCAGGAAAAGATGCTGCAGCTGCTTCACTCAGGTAGCACCTGAGAATAAAGCCAAGCAAAGGCAGATCTAAGAGATGGAAAAAAACAAACCCTATGTCATTATTTGGGTCCTGAATCCAGCCATGCCTAAAGCCAGTACACCGCTAAACTCTTCACTACATGAGCCTATGACTTGTTAGTTTTGTTGTTGTTGCTGTTTAATTTACACCATCCTGTGTTGGGTTTTCTACCACTGATGAAAGACGGATTCTGCTGGTCACTTTAAGACAATCTGAGATATAAAAATCTTAGCATACAAATCAGATAAATGAAGAGCTGATTACTTCTATTAAAAAGGGATTCACTCACAGTTTCCTTTGAAGAGAGAGACTCCCCAAGGTATGAAGTGTGGAATTTGATTTATTAAATTTGATTTACACATGACCTCTTCAGGAGGACAATCTTAAATGCAAAGTAAGAGCTGTTCTACCAAGATAATTGCTCTCAAAGCCGCTGTACTGTGACTTTCAGGGGGTCATCCAGGGTGGCTCCCCCAAGCACCAGCCTCCCTGCCTTACTTTTGGGGAACTAAATTTGATTTCATAGCCCCTTGGTCCCCACAACTGTGCAATCCATCTTACCCACAGCAAGACCTGTATCGCTGCTATGCAAGTTTGATCTGATGTACAAGTTGCTCTCAACTATAAATTGGTGGTATTTGTATTGCTCTTCCTAGACTCCGAGTAGAAATCAAGCTCAAAACATGATTCCTTAATATGTTAATTAATCTGTTCATTACTCTTTATTAGTAGCACAGATGCAAAGTCTTCCTGCTAAGGCAAGTGTTTTTCTGAGGTGACAATGGATACATCACTGGGGTTTCTATTCTATAGGTAAATGAGTACCTGCTGTCAGGGAGAGAAATTCTGCACAGCCCCAGCTCAGTGTTCTGGGCACAGTGAGGGATGCTTCAACATTTACATCCGTCCTGCCTGAAGATATGTGTTCATCTCACTCTTCTCTGCACACTCATTGCCTAGCACATGGTAGAGGCTTATTGCATGGATCTTAGTGGGATGACTCAATGATTACATCAGTATCTGGAGAAGTCTGAAAAGGACACCTTAGTCATGGGTCAGTCTCTTATGGAGGAAAAAACATTCCAATTCTGGAAATTTCTTTGTTCTGAAACTCAAGGCTGCCCAGAACGTTAGGAGGAACATAACCCATCTGCCACCTGGGGCAGCAGCCACATCCCCCAGTCTCTAACATAAAAGCCTCTTCTAGGTCTAGAAGTGCAATTTCTCAGCTCCAGCCTCTAAAGTGCTTTGCCTCTGTCTCAGAGTTTTTGTAAATACCTTTATTTCTAACCTGGCAAGGTTTTTTCATTTCCGTTCCCAATCCATTATAGGGAGCAATAAAACTAGAGTTTTCTTGCCAGCCCAGGGCAGGTTCCTGTTTCTTGTTTCTCGTTCCCAAGGTCTTATTTTTCTTCCTACATTCTCCTGCTTCCACTTGTAAGCCGGTCAGGGTGCCCTCTCTCTCTTGCTCCCTGTGCCCCCTTGGAAGGGGCGGAGCTAACCCGATCACCCTTCTTGGTTCACAGCATATAACCATCAGCATCTGCCAGGTTAAGGTTCTGCTCTTGCTAGATTTTGTTTCATTATCTTTTTCCCTTCTTCTCCACTCTCTAGTCCCTTCCCCATAAGCACTTAACTATATTGTGTTTAGTAAATGCCCTTGGACATGAGTGTATCCATGAAAAGTCTGTAATATTGCTTTGTGAATAAATTTGTTTTAAATGTACATAAGTGGCAGTGTGCTTCAGATTTCATGCCGTTTCTTTCTTCCTTTATCACTCAGTTTTGTAGTTCTACTCATGTTGCTGTGCTATATTCCCATTTTGTTCTAACTTCTATACTGCATTCCATAAAAGCATTGTCTATATTTTGCTTGTCAATTTTTTCGTGACAAGTGTCTTGGTTGCCTAAAACTCCCTGCCATCACTAACAATGCTGCTATAGACATCTTTGTCCTTGTTCTGATGAACCTGGGCCTGAGGTTTTCTGGGATATATCTATAAACACAAAAGAGTAAGACTGCCAGATCACAGGGCATGTGCACATTTAATTTCGCTAAATGAGCTCTAGAATGACTGGACCAGAATTCAGATCCTTTTGTATCTCTATGCTCTTCTAATTGTATATTAATGCCAATTATTTTTAATTTAAAATATCTGTGACAAACTTTTTGAGATAAATAAGGCAGTTTCTTTTAGATAAATATATCCCCACTCTACATTTGGGGAAGGTGGGGTTGCATGTCGGGTTTGGCAATGTCTATGCTGGAAATTGATAAGCTAGAAATTGGATTCTGTCTGTGTCCCAACAGAATCACAGGTAAGAAATTGAGATCAACTCTGGGTGGACATCAGGAGATAAAAAGGTCCAACTCTAGACCAGCGGGTCTCAACCCTGGTTGCACACAAGAATTACCCGGGGAGCATTTAAGAACTGCTTATACTCATGCCTCTCCCAAGACAAAGACAAATTTTATTCCCTGGGATGGGGCTTTGCAGCATTTTAAGAGCTCTTGAGGTGATTTTAATATGCAGCTAGGTTTGAGACTCTTACCCTAGACTAAGGGGTTGGGGTTAGAAAGAGGAGCACCTGGCATTTATCACTGGGCACATCAGTGTGACATTCAAACACCGGGTGGCACAGAGGAAGTCCTAGAGGTAAAGTTCAGAGAGAAACGATGAGAAAGGTGATTGCAATTGCTGTCATCCACCATTCGCCAGAAGGAGAACCAGGCACCACTGGTTCAAGGCCTGGAGAAAACTGAGTTATAGAGGATATTTTAATTTGCGCCTAATAACTAGAAACTCAAAACCTCCAAATGATTGAATAATTACAGAAATATGTGAAACCTTAAGGCCATTAACAAGACTGCCACGGACCATTACCCAGGCCTAGCAAGCGCCCAGCTGACAAACCTGTGCCTCTGGCTGGCTTCCTGCCCAAGGTGCTGACGCACCCCCACCTCCACCCACCGTGCTTATTTCTGGCTGCCCTCTGTTGGCAGGAGGCAGATTCCCAGCACCACCCAGTGCTGAGCGAGCTGGCTCCCTGCAGAGTTCATTTCTCTCTACGGTTTCTAAGTAAATATCTTACCATGCTGATGTTCTCAAACCACCGAGAAAGTTTAATCTCCAAATTGGCAGGAATGATACTGAGTCTGAAAATGATTCTCCCCTTCCAAGTCTGGTTATTTGCTTTCCTTTCTGATATATTTCAAAACAATCATAATATTCAACAGTAGAATGGCCTCTATTACAGAGAAGAGAAGACATTTGAAGAGAGATCATTAATATTAGTTGAGCATCTACTATGAGCCAGTCCAAGTGCTCAGCATTTTACACATTTTATCTTGATTAAACTTTACAAAAGCCCTGATAATCCCTATTTTATGTATATAGTAGCAGAAGTTCAAAGAGGTTAAGTGACTCATCTAAAGCAGATTACCTAAAAAAGAGACAGAAAAATTATTCAAACCATGTTGTCTCTGATTTCAGAATTCAAACTTTCTCTACAAAGTTTGAGGAAAATCTAACTTGTTCCCAATGATTGCCAGGATAAGAGATGCAATAACTTCTCTTGAGCCCCTGTGGGCACTTTACAGTTTTCATTATCAGTAAATTCTTCTTGGTACCTGATCTAAATCCCTCCCAAGATAATCTCAACATCCTGGGAAGATGGAGATGATCTGACCAGTGTTACATCTGTGAATTGACCCATTCCATTGAGGGGAATTTTGTAAATAGATCATAATGTCAAATTCCACTGTTCAGCGTTGTAGAAACTCATTCTCTAAAGACAAGCTCCACCAGAAAAATGTCTTGTTATAAGCCAAGGTGAAGTTCTGGGGTCCAGCATGAGCAAAAATGATGTGATTATTCTCAGTGGCCCTCATGGACCACATGCTGCTATTGCATCTCCTTAATGAAGAAAGGTCAGGGGAAGACCCCATGTGACTCTCTCAAGCAGTGGTTTTTCAAGTGCAGTCCCTGGGCCAGTGGCATCAGTATCACTTGTGACTTGCTAACTATGCAAATTCCCAGGCCCCACCTCAGACTTACAGAACCAAAAATTCTAGGGGTGGGTACCATTAATCTATGTTTTAGCAGATTATACACACACACACACACACACACACACACACAGAGGGATCTGCTTTTAAAGCATCTGCTGGTCAGCAAAAAAGCAGCAAGTGCCAAAGTGTACATCTGCTTTGGCTGTGGGAATCCTGGAGAACAGTCACCTGGTCTGATTAGAGCTGTCCAAAGACAAATAGAAAACATGCCACCATTGCATTCCATCTCTGCATAAAAACCGCAAGTGGTTACCTACTGCCCGCTGTATTCAACCTAAATGTCTTGGCGTGGTTTTCCAGGCTGCATCTCCTCCATCCCATCCATCCAACCTTAACCCCTCCGGCACCAGGTGCTCTAGATTGAGATGCGGAGATCGGGGTGGGGAGGAGGTTGACAGAGAGGAGTGAAACCAAAATATTACTTTTCTGGAGATTTTTTTGTTTGTCAAGGAAACAGCACATTTCTCCCCCAATTTTTTTTTTTTTTTGCTTTTTTACAAGCTTTTACATCCCTAAATATACAAAACATGATCATTTTCTAAGCAAACCAAGTCATGCATAATGCATTTTTATTGGCACCTTGAATAAAGATATGGCAGACGTGAATATGAAATGTGCAGACGAAAGCGGGGAGAGGAGAACTCACAATGGGCGAGCAGGGAGCAAGAGAGCACCTGGCTGCTCTTGCAAAGCCAGAAAAGATTCTGGGCTGGAGGAATCGCACCCCGCAGGCCCCGGGAAGACTTGCAGATGCCGTCACTAAACCACCGTTCGTTTTCTCTGAGGTTTCAGGGAGAATGGGAGAGACGCTGATGGCTGCAGATGGAGAAAGGGAGTTAACTTAGAAAAGAAGGGGAAAGAAGGTGGATTCTTCAAACTGTGAACTTGGGAAAAGTTTTACGAAGACTTTAGAAATTCAGCAAGGAGCCTGAGAACCAGCGTGGATTTACCAAACACAGAGCTGTATTTAAGGAGCCAGGGAGGTTTGATCTGAAAAGGAAGACTTTATATCTATATATGTAGGTCTTTATATATCTGTATATCTGTTATGTGGGAAAAAAAATTGTATGCTGTGTAGCTACCCAGGGCAGAAAGTACTGAAGATAAATGACCTTGGAGATCATCGAGTCTTTTCCTTCACTCGTAGGTGGACATCAAAGCTGAGAGAGGTGATGTGGCTTCAAAGCTAAGATTAGTGCTCCTGGCTCCCAGAGCCTTTTCATCATACTGAGCAACTCATAAAGAAAAGGTCATGGGAGATGAAACTCATTTCCTATTTTGCCAGGATCCCTAAACTGGTGGAAAGCACTGTAACCTGTGAAGTTCTATACAGAGGTCAGTTGTTATTATTATCATTCATAATATCAGGTTCTCTTCTTGACCCTTTCCCACTCAACATCTTTATGAAATGTCTGAAGAAGGCATTGATTTTCCAATAATAAGCATTTGGGGGAAGACAGTGAGTATATTTGGAGAGGTTGAAAAATGAGGCAAATCTAACGTGATGAATTCTAACCAGACGGATGTTAAGCCGGGCACTTAACGCACGAAGCCCGTGGACTATTAGCAAAGCCTAGGAGAGAGGGGGTTAAATTGTCTTGCAAGTTAATCTTAGTCCAAAGTTGCCAAAACATTGGATTTATTAGGAAAATAGTATCTATAGAACAAGGAAAGTGATGGTCCTACTGCTCTGGGCAGCGCCCGTGCAGTTTGACTAGAGTAGTGTGTTCTATTGTCACTCGTTACCCTGTGAGAAAGGCCTCCGTCTAACAGGCGTCTCTGCTCTAAGGAGGAGCAGTTGAGGAAAGCAGACCCTTTTGTTTGCATAAGAGAAGTTTGCAAGGAGCTTTCACTGTTGCCTGATGTGTACAAAGACCTCAGCTTGAGCTGCCTTAACCAAATAACAGAGATTGGGTGCTTTAACAGCAGAAAGTTTATTTCCTACAGTTCTGGATGCTGGAAGTCCAAGACCAAGGTGCCAACAGCTTTGGTTTCTCCAGGGCCCTCTTTCCTTGGCTTGCAGGTGGCTGCCCTCGCGCTGTGTCCTCCTATGGCCTTTCCTTGGTACACTTGACCCCAGTGTCTCTTCCTCTTCTTATGAGGCCATGAGTCCTATGATCGGGGCCCATCCTTATGTCTTCATTTATCCTTTTTTTTCCCATTAAGTTTTTATTTGTATACACTCATGGGGCATGAGTGCAATTTTGCTACATTGATATACAGCACTGTGGGGAGGTCAGAGCCTTCAGTGCATCCATCACTGAAGCAACGCACATTGCACCCACCAAGCAACCTCCCGTCATCCACCCCCCACCCCTCTGAGTCTCCATTACCCATCGTTCCACACGCCACTTCCATGTGTACATGTTATTTAGCTCCCACTTATAAATGAGAACACGCAGTATTTGACTCTCCGTGTCTTAGTTGTTTTCCTTAAGACAATGGCCTCCAGTTGCATCCGTGTTGCTACAAGAGACAGGATTTCTTCTTTTTTATTGACTGAGTAGTATTCCATTGCATATATATCCACATTTTCTTTATCCAATCCTCCATTTGTAGACACTTAGGTTGATTCCGTATCTTGGCTATTGTGAATAGTGCTGCGATAAACATATGAGTGTAGATATCTTTTTATATATTGATTTATTTTCCTTTGGGTAGATACTTCATTTATCCTTAATTATCTACTTAAAGGCCCTGTCACCAAAAATAGTCACATTAGGGGTGAGGACTTCAACATATGAATTGGGGCAGGAGGGATACAATTCAGTCCATAATAGACTGTTAGATGGTAATGAGCTTTAGGCTCACTCTGTGACAGTCTGGAGACCAAAACAAGGACCATTGAACAGCCAATTCAGGGAAATTTATGTTCAATATTCTGACATTTCTAATAATCAGTATTCTAAAATTTAAATGAGCTTCCTTCTGTGAAAGCGAGTCCCCTCTCATTTAGTATTTTAGCAGCAATGGCCACCGTTTACTTTCATGGTAGAGGACACTCCTGCCCAGGGTACGAAGGTTAATTAAATGTGATCCTGGGTCTCCTGAGTCTATCAAATTCTGTGATGTTTTAAGTCATAAAATTGTTTTAGACTTTTAGAGGGTCTTCAAAGAAATAAGTATGGCACCTGGCTTGATAATACCCTACGTTCCCAAATTCTACACCCAAATTTTTAAAAATTGATTTAGCATTTCCAGGTATTTCAGAAGTCTTCTCACTCTCCCATAGAAATGCTCTGCTTTATCCATTGCCACACCTTTGTCAGCATTCTTCCCTCATGCACCCATCTATCCTAACTCTACCATGCCCCAGCTACACTCCCTGGAATCTGCAAGCCAGGCAGTATTTCATTCTCTCATCATCCACTCCAACACCATTAGTGTAGCTAATTCTCACAGAGGTGCATGCAGTCATGGAGGCAGCCGTGGGTTGGGGAGGATGGCAAGGAACCAGGATCTCTAAACTTTGCTGACTCTACCAAATGTTAATTGAGATGAGATTCTATATTTTTCTCACACCCTAAATCTTCCACCAGACACCTAGTGCGGCCCTAACACGGTGAGAGAGGCACACAAAAGCCAGGCATCATCAAAATCGTGGTCTTTATTAACGGCTCTGAACCTCACTGTGATCTGATGAGTTCAGCTGGACCAACAGTTGCCAGTAGAGGCCCTTTGGCCTAGGTAGGGACAGACTTGGACAACCTACAGTAAACAAATGAGTGCTCTGATGTCATTAATACACTCAGCAGGTACTTACCGAGTACTTACTGTGTATCATAAGTGATTCTAAGCACTGAATTTATACAGAGAATAAGAGGCATAATGTCTCTACTCTCAAACTTATTATATAATCTAGTGGGAAGAAGGAGGGAGACAGAAAAAAATAGCTAGATTAATATCAGGTAAGATGCTATGCAGAGAGGTAAAATAGGGTGGTGTGATAGAAACTAGATGGCTAATTTATATCTGGAAATCTCTCCAAGTTATTGACATTTAGACTAAGATAAGAAGGGAAGACGGAGTCTGTCATGGTAAGATGGGGGGAAATCGTTCCAGGAAGAGGGAACAGCTAGTGCAAATGCCCCAATGTAGGAACAGTTCAGCAAGTTTGAGGAACAGAAATCAGACCAGCGCAGTGAAAGCATGATGGAGAAAGGGGGAGGGGCATGACATGCACTCAGAATGTAAGAAGGGTCCAAATCACGTGAAATTTTAGAAACCAGGATGAAATGTCAAATGTTGTTCTCAAGTTATGGAAAGATGTAGAAGAATTTTTGAAAGAGGTATCAAATTTGAGCTTTACAAATCTAACTCTGGTACATCCACATTGTTGCAAATGACAGATTTTCCTTCTTTTTAAAGGCTGAGTGGTATTCCATTGTACCACTTGGGTAAATCCAGGTGACATGCTTACTGGAATTAGCCAGGCACAGAAAGACAAATGCTGCATGATCTCACTTATACGTGGAACCTAAAACAATCAAAGTCCCAGGGGCTGGGGTGGAGTTGGGTGGTGGAAGGGCAGGGAGTGAGCAGATGCTGGTCAGAAGGTACAACATTGCAGTTAAGTGGGAAGAACAGTTCTGGAGATCTATCACACAGCATAGTGACTATAGTTAATCATCTGTATACTTGAAAATTGCTAAATGAGTAGATTTTAAATGTTCTAATCACAAAAAATAATAAGGATATGGGGTGATGGATATGTTAATTAGCTTCACATTCCACAATGTATACATATATCAACATATTACATTATACACCACAAATATACAACTGTCCCTCAGTATCTGCAGGGTATTTGTTTCAGGACCCCTGCAGATACAAAACTTAGGGGATGCCCAAGTCACACTTATTAAATGGTATAGTATTTGCATACAACCTAACACACCCTCCATCTCTAGATTACTTATAATACCTACTACAATGTAATAGCTATGTAAATATTTGCTATACTATATTGTTTAAAAAATTGTATTATTTTTATTGTTGTATTATTATTTTTATTGTTTTTTTTTCCAAGTGATTTTGATTCATGGTTAATTGAATCCACAAATGCAGAACTCGTGAATACAGAGAGCCAAATCTATGCAGTTTTCATTTGTCAGTTTAAAAACATCTAATTCTGGTTACCAAGAAGACCGTTATGAGACCATTGCAGTCTCCAGGCAAGAAATGAAAGAGGCTTGAACTATGGGGAGATACTGCAGATGGAGAAAAAGATGAATGGTAGAGTCTGCAGAATTTGCTTGAGTTGGGTTTGGAAGGTGAAAGAAAGGAGTTGAGAATAACACCTAAATTTGGGACATGAACAACGAGGGGATGTGCTACCTTGCTGAGATGGAGAAAAAGAGCAGGTTTGAGGGGCAGAGCAAGAGTTTTATTGGGACCACTTTTAGTTTGAAATGCCTTTATTGGACACCCATTTGGATATGTAAATGATTGGATATAGGAGCCTGGAGTTCTGGGGACAGGACAGGGCTACAACTAAAAATTTGTGAGTTATCAGCATATAGGTAAAAATAAAATCTATGGAATTAGGTAAAGTCGTCTAGAGAGAGTGTGTAAATAGGGAAATGAAAAGTCATAGCCCTGGAAAGTTCCAACATTTAAAGGCAAGATAGAGAATGAGGAACCAATGAGGAGGCTAAAAAGGAAATACTATTGAGGTTGGGAAAACCTAGAAAAATGTGGTATTGTGGAAGGCAGCAAAAGGAAATGATTCAAGGAGAGAGGATCAACCGTGTTAAACATTGCTTAGGGAATAAGTTAGAAAGAACAAGAAGTGACCACTGGATTTTACTGGTGACCTTGACAACAGTCATTGTAGTAGACTGGTTGGGGCAGAATGCTGGTGAGTGTAGGCTGAAAGGTAGGGCATTTTTGAGGATATGGAGGCAATGATCAGAATCCACTCCTTGCAGAAGCTTGTTGTAAAAGGAAGTAGATAAATAGAGCAGTAAATGTGAGGTCAAGGGATAGTTTTGTAAATAGGACATATGAGATAGAGAGGAAGAAACTGATCATTCAGGGAGGGTTATACTGCTAAAATCATCTCACATGCCACATTTGGACCCTAAGCCTGACTGTAGTCCTCACAGTCTTACCATTCATATGGACCCAGGAAAAAGAGCTTCCTCCTCAAGTCCTGGAGCACAAGAGTCTTTCCCAAGATGGGCACACCTTTCAAGCAGGAGGCAGTGCACAGTTCATCTTAGTGCACCAACCCCACAGGAGATAAATGCTCCAAGGGCAAACGAAAGAGAGGTCACATCCTCAGAAAGTATGCCATATGGATGCAATCACTTTTAATCTCTATCTACTCTCATGGAAAGCTGCCAATGTGCCCCCCACCCAAGGGCTCCCAGCATCCTATCCCAGTAGATACCTGTAACTTCTATCCTGGCCTTTATTGGGGTGAGGTGCAGTGACTGCAGAGAAGGAGGCTTGAGTTCCCCCTAGAGGTCAATGATATGTCATCTTATATTGTTGCCATTCATTCACTTAAATACTCTCTGGGAGCTCAATAAATGCCAGCCATTGTGCAATGGGCTGGGAATACAGCTGTGAACAACAGAAACAGCAACTCTCTGAGCATCCTATGCATTTTTCAATCCACTGGGAAATATGACCTGCAAACAAATAATTATGCAATTGACTACTTATTACAATTGAGATCAACTGTAGGAACAAGTATCAGGTGTTTTCAGAGTATATAGTAGGTAAAAAAACAAAGTAATTTAGGGGTTAGAAAAACATTGATAAATATAATTTATGATTGTATGGTGTTAGCTCACAAAGGACTTTCTCATTCATGTAATTATTAAACTTAAGAACAAACCAGAGAGATGAGTGATAACATATACCAATTTTGCAGATAGAAAAACAAAGCTCCAAAGAGATTAAGTGAAAAATTAAATGTCTCCTTGTTGTTGAACATATGTTTCCCTCTGCCTGTTGACTAGCTCCATCAGCCAGGACTCTAGATTACAGGAACAGAAACCCAAACCCAAACTGATACACATAACTGAAAAGCTGAGGCATAACAGCAATGGTATATTTCCCCCTTCCTCCATAGAAGTAGAGTTTAACTGGGCACATGGCCACCTAGCTAGACTTCATTATTCAGGTTGCATCCTTATAACTAAGTGTTGCTCTATGACTAAGTTCTGATCATCTAATATTATACAAGTAAATGGGCAACCTCTGAGACTTGCCCTTAAAAGCTTACCCTTGGAGGACTTTTGCCTCTGACTATGAAGGATTAACTGCTACAGAAATTGCCCTCTCATCATAAATAAATAGAAAAACAGACATAATATACATAACAACTTTTACAAGACACTGCACAATAGACACCATAGGACTGTCATCCCTGAGAGAAGGGGAACAAGGGAGGTAGCACAGAGATGGCCCTTGCCTACTGCCTGGAAATAGTTTCCATGATGTAGGATATGGAGGGCAGTCAAAACAGAGCCCAGAGGTCTTGCTGAGCTGAGGAGGCAGAACAGAGATTGGGAGAGCTGAGGCAGCTAGATTCTGCAGGGTAGAGTACCAGAAAGGAGGAAGCTGCACTCAGAGAGAGCTCCAGAGAGCTACAAAGGGGTCCTTTTAAGTCTTTGGCTGAGTACTCATCTCTGATTCCTGGGGTGAGACTCCTCAAGGCCAGAGAAAGAACTTCCAGTAATTGGCAGGCCAAAAATGCTCAGATCTCACATAGGGCTGGGAATAGCTCACATTCCCAAAAGCCAGAGTGGAGAAATCACCCACACAGTCCTCAGCAGGTTCAGGCCTTCATTGTGAGGTTAAATTAGTCTTAGAGTAAAGGCTGCTCTGGACTTCCAATAATAAAGCTTAAAATAAATAGGAAGAATCAAACTGATCCTTAATGACTTAAATTTGTATCAGGAAAAGCCCAAAACTCTTTGAAGGAAAACAAAATCTAGCACTCAAGAGTATAATATACCCAACATCCAGAATCCAGTCAAAAATTATCAAGCATGTAAATTACAGGTAAATATAACTAGGAGAAAAATCAATGAGTGGGAAAAGACCCAGAAATGACAAGATATTATGAGATATTAAGAGAAGGGCATTAAAATAGCTATTGCAAATCTTACAAATATGCTCAGATATATAAGGGGAAAATACACATACAAAAAGAAATAAAAATATTTTCAAAAGACTCAAATGGAACTTCTACAGATGAAAAGGACGGTATCTCAAATAAAAAGTAAACTGGATAAAATTAATAGCAAATTGGACCTGCAGAAGGACAAAACCGCTAGACTTGAAGATGTACCAATAAAAACTGTATCTCAAATGAAGCACAGAATGATAACAAGACTGAAAAGAATAACAGAGCTTAGTGAGCTGTGATACAAGAGCAAACCATCTAGCATTCTGGATTCACCAAAAAAATAAAGATGAAGTGAGGCAACAAAAGAGAAAAGAAAAGCCATTTTTTTTCTAAATTTGATGAAAATTCCATAGATCAAGAAGTTTAATGAATACCAAGAAACATAAATAAAACTATACCAAAGTGCATAATAATCAAATTGCTTAAAACCAGTGAGAAAGAGAAAAATTTTAAATTAGCTACAGGGGAAAAAAGGCATTATGTACACAGGAACAAAGATAAGAATGACAGCAGACTTCTCAACAGAAAAAAATGCAAGCTATGAGACAGTGGAACAACATCTTTAACATACTGAAAGGAATAATATGTCACTATACACGGCAAAAATATCTTTCAAAAAATGAAGGTAAAATAAATACTTTTAAGGCATACATTAGCACAAAAAAATTATCACCAGCATATAATCATTACAAGAAATATTTTTAAAAGCCCTTCAGGCAGAAGAAAAATAACAGAAGTAAATCTGGATCTATACAAAGGAAGAAAAAGCCCCAGAAATGGTAAATATAGAGATAATATAAAAAACTTTTTTTCTTACTATTTCTTACTTTAAAACATAATTGACTATTTAAAGCAAAAACAATGATAATAAATTTCTGGTTTATGCCACACACAAATAAAATGTATGATGACTATAGCACAAAAGCCAAGAGTTCTTACATTATATGTGAAGTAATACATCACTCAAAGGTAGCCTGTGATAGGTAAACATGTACACTCTTTAGGTGATCAATTTAAGAAAACATAGATAGATATATAGCTAATATGTCAAAATTGGAAATAAAATGAAAACATAAAAATTTTTTATTTAAAAACAGGCAGTAAAAGAATAAAGAGCAACAAAGAACAGATGGGACGTACAGAAAACAAGTAACAAATGGCAGGTTAAAGTCCAACCACATTGACAATTGTATTAAATTTAAATGTCCTAAATACTCCAATTAAAAGGTAGAGATTGTCAACTTAAATTAAAAAGCAAGACTCAATGGTACACTGCCTAAAACAAACCCACTTTAATTGTAAAGACACAGATAGATTAGAAATTAAAAGATGGAAAAAAGATAGACCGTGAAAACTTTAATCAAAAGAAAACTTGGATGGCTATATTAGTATCAGATAAAGAATATTTTAGAGCAAGGAATATTCTAAATATCTCTTCCAAAAAGTGACAATTTATAGCAAAAGAAGGTCAATTTATTAAGACAATATAGCAATATTGAATGTTTTTGTACCTATTGGTCATGCTTCAAAATACGCTAACCAAAACCTGATGTAACTGAAAGGAGAAATAGACAAATTCATGATTGTAGTTGGAGATTTCCACACACCAATCTGAATAACTGAAAGAACAAGACAACCACAAAAAAGCAGTACATGGGTGTATACCTACATGATGAGTGTGATGCGCACTGTCTTGGGAATGGACACACTTGAATGTTCTGTCTTGGGGACATGGGAGGTGGGGGGAGGGGATGGGGGTATACCTACATGATGAGTGCGATGCGCACTGTCTGGGGAATGGACATGCTTGAAGCTCTGACTCGGGAGGATGGGGGGGGCATGGGCAATATATATAACCTGAACTTTTGTACCCCCATAATAAGCTGAAATAAAAAAAAATTTGACTTAATTGACATTTATTGAATCATCCCATTCAACAGCTGTATACACATTCCTTTCAAGTGAACACATAATATTCACAAATATAGACTATATTATAGGCCATAAAGTAATCAATAATAAATTTAAAAGGGTTGGAATCTCTGACCAAACTGAAATTAAACTAAAAATCAATAACAGGAAGATATCTATAAAGCCTCAACTACTCAGAAATTAAACAACACATTTAAATAATACATTGGTCAAAGAATAAATCACAAGGGACATGAGAAATTATTTTAAACTTAATTAAAATGAGAACATATCATATAAAAATATGTGGTATGCAGATAAAGTAGTAGATAGGAAAAAATTATATTAAAAATGCTTCTATTAAAAAAGAAGAAAGGTCTAAAATCAACAATCTAAGCCTCTACCTAAAGATACTAGAAAAAGAACAAAAAAGATGACAGCCAAAACCAGTTAAAAAGAAAATAGGAAAAAAAAATAAAAATCAATAAAACCAAAACCTTTTTGGTTAGAAGATCAATACAATTGATAAACTCTATAATAATCAAGAAAATGGTGAGTACATAAATTACTGATATCAAGAATGAAAGACAGGACATTACTACAGATACTAGAGACATTAAAAGTACAATAAGAGAATATTGTGAACAATTTTATGCCAGTATAACAACAACGTAGATGAAATGGACAAATTCCTTGAAAAACACAAACTACAAAAGCCCACTCAAAAGAAAATACACGTCCTGAAAATCTCTGCATCTATTAAAGAATTCTATTTTAGTTACAAACCTCACCAAAAAGAGAACTCCAGGCCCAAATGGCTTCACTGGTGAATTCTACTAAACCCTTAATGAGGAAATAATACCACTCTCACACAAATTCCTTCAGAAAATGCAAAAGGGAGAAATATTAATACTTCCTAACTCATTCTATGAGGCCAACATGACCCTAATACCAAAACTTGACAAAGATATCATAAGAAAAGAAAACTACAAGAGAATACTTGTCATAATTATAAATGCAAAAAATCCTTAACAGTATACTAATAAATCTAATCAACAGTGTATAAAAGGATAATATTTTATGACCAGGTGGAGTTTACCCCAGAAATGCAACATTGGTTTAATAGCCAATCAATACAATTCACCATATCAACAGAATACAAAAGAAATACTATATGATCATTTCCCTAGATTCAGAAAAGCATTAGACAAAATTCAGCAGCCATTCCTAATTAAAAAAAAAAAATGTTCAGCAAACTGGGAATCAAAGAGAACTTCCTCAATCTGATAAAGAGCATCCATGAAAGACCAAAAGGTAATATCATACTTAATATTGAAAGATTGAATGCTCTGCCTCTCAGATTAGAAACTAGGCAAGAATGGCCATTCTCACAATTTTTATTTAACATTGTACTGGAGATTCCAGCCAGTACAATAAGGCAAAATAAACAAACAAATAAATAAATAAAAGAAATAATAATTGGAAAAGAAGAAATAAAATTATCTGTATACAAGAGATTATCTATGCAGAAAATCCCAAAGAATTATAAAAATCTAATAAAACAAATAAATAAGTTTAGTAAGGTCACAGGATATAAGGAAAATATGCAACAATCATATATCTATATACTGGTAATGAACAATGGAAACTATAGTTTTTGAAGTACCATTTACAATAGCACCATAAAATCTGAAGTATTTAAATATAAATCTCACAAAATATGTGCAAAGTCTGCATGCTGAAAACTACAAAACAGTGGTAAAAAAAATCAATTAAGACCTAAATAAATGGAGATATATACCATGTTCATTGATTAGAAGACTCGATAGTATTAAGATATTAGTTCTCTCTCCCAAATTGCTGAGCAAATTCAACACAATTCTAGTCACAATCAAAGGATAATTTTTGTAGAAATCCAGATGCTATTTCTAAAATTTACATGGAAAAGCAAAGGAGATAGAATAGAAAAAGCAATATTGAAAAGGAAAACAAAGTTGGAGTACTCACACTACCTGATATCAAGACTTATTACAGAGCTACATTAATGAAGAACTGTAATATGTAAACAGGCGTGTAGGTCAACAGAACATAAGAGAGTCCAGAAATAGATCTTGCATATGTGGTCAATTTATTTTACAACAAAATACCAAGGAAATCCAATGGAGACAGGATAGTCTTTACAATAAATGGTCCTGGAATAAATGAAGATCCATCTGATCCATTTTGAGTTTGTTTTTGTATGTAATACAAAGTATGAATGAAGCCTTATTTTTTGCATATGGCAAAAGATTTGAATACCAAAAACTGGATGGAAAATGAGCATATGAAAAGATGCTGAATATAATCAGTTTTATGGAAATGAAAATGAAAACCACAATGACATACCACTACATGCCTATTAGTTATAATAATAATTTTTAAAAACTGAAAAGAGCAAGTGTTGACAAGTATGTGGAGCAACTGGAACTTTCATCTTTGTTTCGTTTTGTTTTATTTTGAGACAGGGTCTCACACTGTTGCCTGGGCTAAAGTACAGTGGTGTCATCATAGCTCACTACAACCTCAAACTCCTGGGCTCAAGCGATCCTCCTGCCTCAGCCTCCCGAGTAGCTGGGACTACAGGCACGCAATACCACACCCAGTTAATTTTTCTATTTTTAGTAGAGATGGGGTCTTGCTCTTACTCAGGATGGTCTCAAACTCCTGGCCTCAAGTGATCTTCCTGCCTCAGCCTCCTAAAGTGCTGGGATTATGGGCATGAGCCACCTTGCCGGCCTGTGGAACTTTCATGTATTGAATGCAAGATTATGCTGCTACTTTGGAAAATGATATGGCAGCATTCTACAAAGTTGAACGTACACTTAATTTGTGGCCGGACAATTTTATTTCTAGGTACCTATTTACCCAAGAGAAATAAAGCTCATATCTACACAAATACTTGTACTCAAGTGTTCATAGCAGCTTTATAGTCAGAAACTAAAAATGATCCAAATTAATATCAACTGAGGAACAGAAAAACTTACCGTGTATCCATAAAATGGAATATTTCTCAGCAATAAAAAGGGACAATGAATGATATATGCAACAATGTGGCTGAATCTCAAAAGCATTATGCTGAATCAAAGAAACCAGACAAAAGAATACATATTATGTGATTCTATTTACATGCAGTTCTAGAAAATGAACAACTATAGCTGTAGAAAACAGGCCAGTGTTACTTGGGTCTGGGGAAGGAAACTGTGAAGAATGGAAATGTTCTATATCTTGATTACAGTGGTGGTTACATGACCATATGCATTTGTCAAAAATCACAGGACTAGATACTTCAGGTTAATTTTATTGGATGTAAATTATACCCCCATAAAGCTGATTAACAACTTTGGAGAAAACTTCTGCTCCCTTCTTCCCTCCCATCAGGGAGGAGACAGGTTTTAGGGCAGCTACCCTGGACCTAGGGACAGAAGCCCTGAACTGAGGATGGCAGGGCTGTTCGGTTGTCCCTGGACTGCTTGTCTCTGGCCCGTTACCTGAGAGGGAGATGTGTTTTGTCTACACCATTGCATATGGCAGTTTCTTCATCATAGCAGCATAGTCTACACACTAATTAATATGCCAGCTCCTGGTATAACCGGTGTCAGAGGCTCAAGCAATGTCACCAGCTACTGACTCCGTGTCCAGCCTGACTCTGCACCTTGCCTGGCTCCGCTGTCAGGCTGCACATGGGGGCACTGCCTATGGCGCCCAGCCTCCCTGCCACTCTCGGTCCGCATTCAGTCCGAAAGCAAACGCCCCCGACTTCCAACAATTCCAGCCGAAGTCTCCTTACGCTCACTGGCTCTGCCCAAGCCCCGTGCCCATCCTTGAGCCCATCACTGTGGCCAGGGGAACACCGTGTTGTGATTAGCTGAACACTCCATCCCGAGGGTCAGGGGGTAAAGTACCACCACGCACCATATGGTGAGGGAGGAGTGAGTCCCCCAAGGAAATCTGGGCTTCATTTATGAGAGACAGGCAGGGGGGCCGCTGGAGAGCCAGAGTAACAGATGGCCCTGTCAGGGAGTGAGTAAATGAACAAATGACTTACCCACTGTCACCCAGCAAGAAAGTGACAGGTGCTTGAGGCCAGCCTCCTGAGCAGATCACAGCAAAGCACACATTGTAGTTTCTCTTCCATCACCTTCATGGTACCTGGCGCAGCGCAGCTCTTCCATCAATAATAACTCCTGACTTTTTGTCTTGATTTGCTTTCCCTCGGCTGGAGCCAGAAGCACATGGCTAAAGAGAGATTGCCAAGGAAAACACATGATGGAAGAGCTCGGGGCTCGAGTATGGGCTGGAAGCATGATGACATGACCTGTCCCAAGGCTGGGACCCTAACTCAGATGTCACATGATGGATGCAGAATCTTATTCCCCCAAACTCTGATCCAGCTCCAGCAGTTTACAGCTGTGTGGCCTTGAACAAGTCAGCCAACCTCTCTGAGTCTCAGAGTTGCCACCTAGAAAATGTGAACCATACTATTTCCCGGGATTGTTGTGGAAACAAAATTTGGTGCTGTACATGAAAGCACTCTATAAACTGCAACCACAGCTTGAGGAGCAGTCACCGCCAGCTGTTCCCGTGGGCACACACCACGCGTTCTTTTCCACCACTCTCTCCCACTCCGTACTCTCCATGTGGGATCTGTCAAACTCACCCCCAGCTTCAATTTCCAGCTCTCCATCAGATCTACAGAATGGAGAAAAAAACCCATTTGGAAAACGTGTGACCTGTTTGTTGTTCACAGCCTGTTTGCAACATACGAAGATGATTTTGTATGTTGCAAAAAGTGGCAGAGCAAGCAGCACTGATGGAGGGACAACACCCTAGGCTCAGGTTCTGGTGACCACATGCAAGGGAATTTACATAGACCGTGTTCCCTTGTTTGCTGGGAGGCACCAGCGGAGGTTGAGCAGCCTCCATGGATCTGGTGTGCACAGTGGCATCCAAGACCACCAGGCCCTGGGCGAGGACTGCTGGTAGCACCGTGGCTGAGAGAAGGGGGCAGGTCTAAATCAGCTGCACACCATGGGCCTGGAACGTAAGGAACTTGTGGTCCATCTGTCAGGATCTTTTGCTGAACGGCCTTATTGTTTGGGCATCGTCTAGATTGTGCCTGGGAGGCTCGGTCATAAAACACCAGCAAGCTCTGCAAACAGGAGCTGGAGAGGCAGCCTCGAGTCTGCTTAGCCAGGAGCATTTGCTGGGATGCAGGAGCACATGCGCATCCGCGTAGCTCAAGCCCAGGCACACGTGGTTGCCTCTCAGCGTTCGCACAGGTGCTCTCATGCCCAGACGCACTACCGTCCCTCCACTATTCACACACGACACATGCTCTCCTGCATTCGTGAAAACATACTAAGCACACACTCACACACACACATGCACACACTCATACCCTGGAACCATCCACCCACAGGGTCACAATCACCCTCGGACTTTACATACCTCACAAAAGAGAAGTGGTCATGCAATTCACACGTGGCTACATGCTCAGACATATTCCAACATACACTGGAGAACATATATTGCACACGGTTACATACACACACACACACACACACACACAGAGGAAGTTCTACATTTGAAGGCTAAGGGCTCTTCTGCGTATATCTCAGCCTTCATTTCTTCGCTGACTTATGTTTTCACTGGAAATTGTGGTTCAAAACGGGTCCCCACTGAGCACGTTATCTGAGGGTTTCCAGCCATATGCTTGCTACAAAAATTCTGCCTATGTGTGAGATTCTAGCATGAATGAAATGCAGCCCACACACGTGTACACATTGCAGCAAGAGCCAGAATGTAGTTCTCGCTGCGGGATGGATGGAAACCTCAGAGAGAGCCCTGGCACCTCGCCAGGGAGGGCATTCTGGTTGGGCACAGCTTGCAGACAGCTCCCCCGAGGCTTGTCTCTGGGGTGCACCCAGCTCCAAGGCCCAGCATCGTAGCAAACCTGGGGGTCCTTCTACTGCATGCAAGAAGGGCACAGCTGGAACCTCTGAGAGCCAAGCCCAGCATCTGGGAAAGGCCCCAAAACTATGGTTGCTCCAGGTTGCGAAGGAGCAGATAAGAAAGGAACACAGGGCTGCTCACAGGAGGTCAAGGCTTTAGCTTGGACAATTTTCCCCCAGAACCAGGCAGAGCTTTGCTTCCAGAGTAAAACAGCTACAAGGAAGCACTGAAGCTCTGCTAAGAAGGGCAGGCAGGCCATGTGCAGAGGCAAGCCTAGCAGGATAAGAAGTGAATCCAACCTCGTGAGACAAGCTTGGAGCCAGGGGCCAAGTCCAAGCTCTGCCCCTGGTCAGCTGTACGGCTTCGGCAAGTAACTAACCTCTCTGTGCCTTAGTTCCCTCCTCTGGGTCTAATAACAGTACTCACATAATAGGGTTGTTGCTGGGATGACATGAGTTATTAATAATCATAGATAACTCGTTTTATCTTTTCTGTAGGTACAGCACTTAGAACACAGCCCAGCACACGGCAAGTGCTTGTGTTATTTTGTGTCATATTGCTGCTATAACAAATCATCACAAACCTAGTGCCTTAAAATAACATAAATTTATTCTCTCACGGTTCTGGAGGTCAGAAGTATGAAGTGAGTTTTACAGGACTAAACGCAAGGTGTTGGCAGGGCTGGTTCCTTCCGGAGGCTCCAGGGCAGAACCCATTCCTTTCCCATCCAGCTTCTAGAGGCCGCCTGCATTGCTTGCCTGATGGCCACACCTCTCCAGCCTCTGTCTCCGTTGTCACGTCACCTCTCCTCTCTTCGATCCTTCTGCCTTCCTCTCATAAGGACCCCTGTGGCTAGATGGGGCCCACCCAGACAATCTCCCCATCTCAGGATCCTTAACTCAGTTACATCTGCCCAGTCCCCTTTGCCGTACAAGCTAACACATTCACAGGGCATGGGCGTCTTTGGTTGGGGGGCATCATTCTCCTTCCACGGTGCTCAATAAACATTAATAATATTAAAGTCCTCACGGCCACTTTGCCCAAAGTCACACGAATGGTGAGGATCAGGCTGTGAGCTCAGGTCTCCGTAACCCCAAAGCCCTCTTCCTTTCCACCAAACCACTGGCCTTCAAACTTGGGCAGCATTAGAACATGCGGGGGGCTTGTTAACACACAGGTTACTGGGCCCCACCCCAGAGTTTCTGATTCCAAATCTTGGGTGGAACCCAAGAATTTTCATTTTTAACAGGATTTCAAGTGCTGTTAAAGCCGCTGTTCCAAGTACCACACTTTGAGAACCACTACGTGACAGGCTGCCCAGCCAGAGGAGTGAGTTCCCTGTCTTTGTAAGAATGCAAGCAGAGGCTGAGTGACTGCTGGTCACCGAGGTGGGAGAGGGGAAGATTCATCCAAGTGCTCCTTACACTGCCTTCCCACCAAGAGGCTCTCAGTCTGGGCCCCCAATGGAGGTTGCCCAGGACATTTTGGGGACAGAAAGGTTCAGTTCAGCCTGTTACCTGAGTGCCCAGGAGAGCTCGGGTCTCTTTACCCCGTTTAGAGGCAACTTGGTGCCATCAAAAGAGCCTTGGGCTCTGGAGTCTTCCCAGCCTGGGTTCCAGACCCCTCGCTCACTCACAGCAGGGCCTGCGGCGGGCAGATCACTCAACCCTGCAGGACCCCAGCGGTTTCCTCCCTAGGGTGGAGAACTGCCTGCCTACCCGCTAGGGCTGTTTTATGGATTTAAAAAATAAGCGATATAACATGACTCACACCATATCTGGCACACGGTATGAGCACAAAAAATCTTAGGTCACCTCCCCTTGAAAGAAACGATGGTCATCCTCGTAGATCCCACATCACCATCGGCAAGGCCCCGCACACAGCAGGGCAGGGAATGCAGAGTCCCCCAGAGTGTGGTGAGGAGACCAGGACGGACGCAGACGCTAAGAGAGAGGGCCAGGCCGGGAGGGCAGGACGTGGGCAGAGGTGGTGGGGAAGGATGGGAGGGGAGGAATTCCACTAGTCTTTGGTGGCACCTTCAAAATCCCTCCAGTGGGCAAGGGCCAGATCAAACTGAAGTGCTTCTGGTCCCATCTTCAGCCTTGGAATGGGAGGAAAGATACAGAACTATTATTTATGGAGGCTCTACCGTGTTCCAGGTCGTGCACTAGAAGTTTACATACGCTATCTCACGTCAGCCACCCAAGCCTGGGAGGCAGCCATGATCATCCCATTATATGGATGAGGAAACTGAGGCTCAGAGGGCCTCATCTCCCTTCCCTCTGTGTTCCAGATGCAATGTCACCTGCTCATCCCAGCGGCTGCTTTAGCCTCCCAGTCGCAGGACTCCTCAGACAAGCCTTCTCAGCTTCCTTCCTCTGCACCAGTCTCTCTTGCTGCATGTTCGGTGGGCTTCGTGCAGGGCCGCAGGGAAGCTGGTGTATGTGCTGGATGGGGTTCGTGGGGGGAGATGTTACGGAGTCAATAGCCGTTCATCAAGCACTCTCAAAAAGCCATCTCCCCGTTTGCTGCTTAGTGGTGTTATTATTTTCCAGGCTGCGTTGCGCATGATGATTATTGCCTCCAACTCCAGAGGGCCACATCAGCTGCCACTGACTTTTATTCCTGTGAATAAAAATGTAAGCTCCACAACGAGGAAACCACAAGCTAGAGAGACAAAGCCCGTAAACTTGAATTTTAAATGTGCAACGACGATGCCGGTAATTCTCGGGGTGCTGCGTCCCACATCCCCTCTGCACCCATCCACGCTGCGCACGACTCTCCTCGGGAACGAGTTCTGAACTCAGGAGGCCCCGACTCAGTGGGCGGGAAGGGTGACAAACGAGGAAGAATTAGTTTAGGCTTGAAGTGGTTTGTGCCGTCCCCTCCCTCCCCAACATGCACGAACTTAGGCCAAACTCCTTCTGGCACCAAAAGTAAAAAATAAAGACAAGTTAAAACCATCATGCTCTCTAGATACTACGTCTTTGAATGTTTTCTGCGATGGACATTTTCAACTAATTTCCTCTGTATTGGCCTCAACGGGGAGCCGGGTCCCTCCTTAAAGCAGGCTGAGCTTTCCTGGCCGCCAGAGGCAGGAGGGGCAGCCGTCGGGCTGAAGAGACAGAGACCTCCTCCAGGCGGGAGCCACGGGGCAGAGGCCAAGAAACAGTCTTTTTGTCAAAGGCCAAGCGGGGCCTCCTCCCGCCGCAGGGCGATGGGTAGAGGGGCAGGCACAAATCAGACCCCCGGGGCACGTGGAGGTGAACTAGCAAGGGCCCCGCTGGGGACCAGGGGGAGGGACACAGGGGAAGCAGCTAAAATACAACCCAAGCACTGTCGGGAGGGTTGTGGGCAGGAAAGCCCAGAGGAGGGGCCAGGAGGGATGAGGGTCAAGATCAGCCCCCCAGCTTGTAAGGATTGCCAGGAAGAGGAAACTGATTGTGCAAAGCCTCACCCGCCCTGGGCCATCGCCTTCCCTTGTTCTCCATCCACGTCCTGGGAGTGTCCCTACTCGTCCCTCACCATGTTGTTTTGTAATTACCCATCTGCCCTGGACAAAGAGCTCTTTAGGTCAAGGATCATCTTGTTTTTTTCTCTATGTCGTCTATGCCCAACACAGTGTCTGGGACGTAGCGGGTGCTCAGACACGTGGTGTATGGAGCATAGACCTTGGTGGGGACTCTTAGGTCTGGCTACGCCACCAAGTCCTTGGGGAGGATGATGGGGGGTAGAGCAGGGCCCCGCCTCAGGGGCTGTGAGTAACATGAAGGACCCTGTGCTGTATCCATCAGGGAATGTGCCAGAGGCCTTGGGACAGCTTTGGAATTATCCCCGTGGGTCACAGCGCTGGGCTCCAGGGTCTCTCTCGGCACCAGACATCAGCCCCTCATGGCTGATAACCAGTGTCCGGGCCGTGGCACGATGAGCCAAAACCTCTCATCCCTCTCTCCCCCACATCTCATCCTCCTGCACCCCAGGAGCCCCTGTTTTGGTAATGCTGCCACCATCGACCCTGTGGCTCGGGCCCCAAACCGTCAAATCATTGTTGATTCTCCCCTTTCTCTTCTCTCCACCCAATCCATGAACAAGATCTGTGCTTTCCCTCTAAAATGCAGCGCAATCCCTTCTGTCCACCCCTACCTCTGCCTCCCTAGTCCCAGCTGCCACCTCTTCCTGCCTGTGTTATTGTCACAGCCTTTTACCTAGTGCTGCAGCTCCATCCTCACCTCCCCACCCCCTATCCGCTGTGTGGCCCATGGCATTGTAAAAGGCCAGCAAGGTCTTGTAAAAATGCGTGACTGATCACCTCACCGCCTTATTCAAATCCCAGTTCCTTTGAGTGGCCTTGCAGATCTGCACCGACTGCCCCTCCACATCTGTGGCCTCACCTCGCACCACCTCCCCCCTACTCACCGGCTTCTGCAACCCTGGCCTCTCTCTGGTCTGCAAACAAGCCTCACCTGCCCTCTGCTTGGGGCCTTTGCACTGCTGTGTCCCCACCTGGAATGTTTTCTTACGTCTCTCTGCGTGGTTCCCCTCATGGTGTGGGTCTCAGTTTAAACCCTTCCTCTCTAGGGACTGCCCTGAACACACTTTCTCAGTGCGTTCCCTCTGCACCCCAACCCCCTTCCCACCTCCTCCCATTACCCAGTTTATTCTTGTCATAGCAGGTACCACCACAAAAGCGTCTTTACTTTGTGTGACTTGCTGACTTCGATGTTCCTAGCACACAACAGGCACTGGATGAGTGCTGTTCTTACTGGTGGTGGTGGTGGTGGTGTATTTATTGTTGTATGTGTTATTCTTATTACTATTATTATTATTATACACCCATGACCCTAGCACCTAAACACTGCCTGACGTATAGCAGGTCCTGAATAAATATTATTTGAACAATTAAATAAACACAGAAGCAAGACACCCCTGAGGTTTGCATGGAGGATGGGGTTGAACACAGGTGTTTGTTTCTCCAGGGCTAAAGAATGAGGCCCAGGTAACCTAGGAGGGGAGCGTCTCACTGATCCTACCCAATGCCCTTTAGGCACGGGAGCACCCGAGCCTCTTGCCACAGCTCATCACTGAACCACAGAGTCCCCGTGACTTGGAAATCAGGAGGACTTGTAAGTATCAGGAAGCCTAACTGGCCCCCTAGACTGACACCCCCCAGAGCACCCCAGGTCATGGCTGTCCCTCCCTGCGGGCCTGTTCCCCACTCAGAACAGCCCGGCTGTCGATTCACAGCCCTGTCCTGATGCTGAAGGCTGGACTAGCCCCGAGGACACAGATGAAAACAGCCATCCTGGCATTCCCGGCAACGCTCTGAGATCCACCCCACCCCGCCCATGAAGCTGGCAGTCCCAGGAGCAGCCCCCTCATGCTTCTGTCAGGTTAAGCATCTCCAGTTCCCACCTCTTCCCCCATTTGACCTAGTGTTGGGTCTTCTTGCCACCTCGCTGTGGCCCTGTGAACACACACTGATCGTCAATGCCCCTTTGGAAACACCTGCCCAGAGTGAAGACCACAGCCATGGACGAGGTCTGCCCGCACGGCAGGAGCTTCAGCCCCGTTTCGCTATTCGCTAGGCTTCCCTTACTGTGGCCTGAGATTGATTACAGTTACAGAAGCGGGGGCTGAGATGAAGGACAGAAGAGGACAGCACTTTGGGAAAACCCTGTCATTATGGGATGGGCTAAAGAAGAAAGGCCAGAGAAGGGAACTGAGAAGGAGCAGAGGCAGGTGGGCGGCCAGGGAAGCACGTTTCTCTCGACACAGGAGGAGGGGAGGCTGCCCCTGAGCTGCGGGCCGTTCATACCAGGCAGACCTGCAGAGAGAGCACCAGAATGAGAGGGGACCATGCGCTTTGTCTAGGGATTCATCAGAACCTTTGAGGAAGGTTTTCCATGGCATGGTGGGCCCACAGTCAACCTGCAACGAGCAGAGGAGAGAAGGACGGGGGCGGCAGGGAATGCAGGCAAGGCTTTTAAGACCCAAGGGCAGGACTTTGTTGCTGGGAGGTGGGGGCGAGCAGGGGCCCCAGGCAGGGCCTCGGGCTGGACATCCGCAGCTTGTGTGCTCAGACCCTTCCTTCTTCTGGGAAGCACATGCCCCCTCGTCCTAGGACCACATTCTTCACCCAACCCCAACCATTATTTTCAGTGGGACGTGGGGCCAGAAGAAGGCATGAGCCTAAGCCAGGCTGAGCAGATTCCCTCCCTGGCATTTCCCAAATTAAACCAGGAAATCAAGCACTTTCCTCTCCAGTGATGAAACCTAGGGTTTGTGAGCCCAGGAGCAGCCGAAGGAGAAAGCCCATCTGGCAGAATTCAGCTGACATCCCAGAGAGACAGACGCAGTGGCCAAGCCCCTGCCTGAACTGAGACTTGGCAACTGCAGTCAACAGAGCTCCATGTAACCTAAACTCACTTGAATTGGGTTTCTGTCATCGGCAACGAAAAGAATTCTAGTATCGCAATCGAAGCCCAAAGGGTGGGTTTGCAGTGAGTTTGGTACCCAAGGTGGTTTGATGCTAAAGCCACTCACACTCACACGCGGGGCCCAGGCAGTCCTTGAGGGCCTTGTCCCTCCTGCATCCGACGCCCCCAGCCTGGTGAGCAGAGCGGCACCTCGAGTCTGCCCCTGCTGTGATAACACCAGACCGGCTGCCTCGTGGAGAAGGTTATTTATTTGCTTCATAAGCAGGAAGGCCTGAGGCACATTGTGGCAGGGCCCGAGCCTGCCTCTCTTTCCTATTTCCCATTATATTTCACCCTGGCAAGAGTGATTCTTCTTGGCCAGAAAATTGATTTTAAATCACCCTTCTTGCTGCTGACAGCCCCACACAACACCCCCTTCCTGGGGCCTTTGCCCTCTCTCCCCCTCTGCACACCCCTCCTCCCACTCCCACCCTCCTGCACCCCCAGACACACACACACACACACACACACACACACACACACACAAAGCTTTGCTCCACGCCGGGGATTTTATCTTCCCCAATTCCATTTATTGATGCACTTTTATAACCAGCTCCATCTGTGGCACTGAAACCAGTCCTGAGTGATGGGGCCTGGAGAGAGGAAACGGCTGGAGCGACATGGCCTTCGATTCTTGGCACCTGCCCAGAGGGTGCGAGCTGGCACCGGGCACGAGGAGGCTGACCAGCTGTCCCCAGAGGAGCCCGGCTTCACAAGGGGTTGGAGACCCAGGGCGAGGCCAGTGAGCTCTACAGACCGACAGCCTCAGCTAAGACCCCAGACACCGAGTGGGGAGGGGACAACAGAGAGAGGTGAGTAGGGAGGAAGGACCGATGCGGCCAGCCAAGCTCTAGCCCCTGCCACCCCCTTTCATGGCCATGTGGCTCTGCGAGCTACCTGTCCCAGCACCTGGCTGCAGGGGAGATGCCCTGCCAAGTGGTGGGCAGAATCTGGAATTTCTGGAATTTGGAGGCTGAAAGGCTTTTTCCCCCACCCCAGGTCAGCCACTTATTAGCTGTTTGGCTACTCTTTTTTTTTTTTTTCTTTTCACATTTTCTCTTTTATTTATTTACTTTTTTGAATTTCAGAATATTAAGGGCTACTCTGATGGGAGTCTGCAAAGCTTTTCTTAAAGGGTCAGGTGGTAAATATTTTAAGCTGTGCAGGCCATAAGATCTCTGTCACTTCTCACTCTGCCATTGTAGTGCCAGGGCAGTCACGGACAGGAATGAATGAGTGTGGCTGTGTCCCATTAAAACTATTTATAAAAGCAGGTGGCCCGCACTCAAGGCATCGCTGGCTGACCTTATAGTTCTCCCAGTTCACGTACAACTCTCGAAATTCTGATTACAGCCCCAGGAGCTGAGCCCGGCTGCTCCAGGGAAGGCTGCAAAGCTGTGGGAAAGCAACACTCTGCTGTTCATGGTCCAGCTCCGCGGTCAAGAAGAGCATGGGCGAAGTTCTAGCCTGGCTTGTCACTTCCAAGCTCTAAAAACCTGGGAAGTAATATAACTGCTTTGTGCCTCAGTGGCATCACCTGTAAAATGAAAATGCTAAACAGGAGATGGGTATGGAGACTCGATCAGTCCATTCACATGCTAGAACAGTGTTCGGTAGGTCATACGAATCTTATTATTAAGGAGTCTGATGACACTGCAGGACAGACGATGTCAGGAGGCTGCCACAGGACAGCAGAAGAGGGCCTCTTCTATCTAGCCTTAGGAGGGCTTCCTGGAGAAGGTGACACTGCAGCAGAGCCTCTGACAATAAACAGGAGCGTGTTTGAGCACCTTTTTGAAGGCAATAAAAAGCAAGTCTTCCTGAGGGACTCCTGGGGAGGTTCAGTATCCCCAGGGGTTAGAGTTTGCGCAGAGCAGGCAGAGAGAGACAAGGCTGCAGAGAGAAGCAGCGTCCAGCTCCTGCAAGACCGTGTGTACCATGCAGCCGAATGTGGGCTTTTATCTTCACAAGGATGGGAGCCGTGGAAAGGTGTCACCTGTGGCAGATGTGTACCCGGATGGGTGCTTACTCTGGCTGTTTGTAGAGGGTGGATTAGAGACGGGGCGACCAGAGAGCACTTGCATCAGCTCAGGCAGGGAGGAGGGGCCCAGGATAGGGAGCAGAGGCACAAGCAGGAGACGTTAAATGGATTGAGTTGTCAAGATAGAGGATCCTACTGGACATGGGGAATGGGAAAGAGGGAAGCCGCAAGGGCGACCCGCAGGTTTTGGCCCACCACTTCCCTTTATAGTTCTAAAACAGCAGACCTTTATCACAGTCTCATTCTGGGCCAGAGCTCAAAATCCATCTTGCAATCTAAACCCGTGGTAGGAAGGAACCTGTCAGAGGCCATCTCAGCCATCCCTCTGCCTCTGGCCCCATCTGCATTCAGCCCATCGAAGCAGTCAGCCGCAGGTGCAGGGAAGGACAGACCTCCATGAGCACACAGGTTGGCCCTGCTCTTAGGGAGGAAGGCATGCCAATGTGGAGGTGACGGCCCCGAGGCCCCAGGGAGCCCGGGCTCTGAGCTGTTAAAAGGAATGGACCTCTGCTTTATTTTTTCTTTTTAAAATTAGCCAGCAGGGTCAGTCCCCTTGCTGGAGGGGGGAGGAGGGTCTGGCAGATAGCCAACCCAACCACATCCCAGCTAAAGCTCCACGGCCCCCGCCACGACAGGTGTAATTTATCTACAGCCCGGGGAAAGCGGGAAAGAAATGCCTTTCCTCCCTTCCTCAACGTCTGCGGCCATTCATCACCTTTGTTATTTTTATAGCAGTGTGGGAGTACTCAGCTCTCTTCTCCACCCCCCGGGAAATGTGAACAAATAAGGAATCGGCATCCACGCTATCAGGGAAGGCATCAAGGCGCAGAGGGGTGATTAAGGACGGGATGTCATGTTTCCACCCCTTGCCCTCTCTACTTCTTATTTTATGTTAACTCCCTCCCATCCCCCAGAATTGCCCGGATAGGACCTGAGACTTTATCTGAGTTGCAGAGGGGAACGGAGGAGTTGCTCTGAAACAACTGGAACACCGGTAGACTTTGAAAAGGGAGATTACCGTAATGCTCTTGCCAAGTGACCTCTGATTTAAGCTGGCAGAGTAAACAACACAGTGACTCCGTGAGGTCAGCGTGAGGCCAGGCAGACTTAAAGGTTTGCTGGAAAGACAGAAAGATGGTGAAAGAAAATAAACCCCACTCTCACTCGGCTGAGAGTTTGCCTGTGGCTCGACTCAAAGCAGACGTGAGAGCTTTAATGCCCTGAGAGATTCTATTTGCCTTCCCACAATGGGGAGGGTATAGTGGAGCTTTGGTCCTGTCTGAACCTGGATTTGAATCTTGATTCCTTATTACCTTGAGAATTTACAAATGGGGGATAATAATATCTACCTCTTAGGGTTGTTGTAAAAATTAGAAACAGATATTAATGTATATATTTTATTATCTGACTTAAAATCCAAGACCAGCATTATGATTTTGCTGCTCAAATGGTTCCGGCATTGGCCATTGGGAGCTTCAATAGGTTGGCTCCTGTGTCCTCTCACTATGCCTCCAGATGTTCCAAGCTCATTTACATTTTCCATTCCTTAGCCCTGGAATCAACTACTTCTCCTAGGAACCCTGGTTCAATGAATGGAGAATGATGCTTAGAGACCATGCTCTGGGTGCTAGGTGTGCTCGTCGTTACCGAGGTGCCACTGATTCCAGGCCTTCCCATCAAACAGAGCTGCAAAAAAATGTATGTGCATCCACCCGTGCTGAAAGAAAGGGCAGTGAGGAGTTTTATAAGATGAAAGTGAGCTGAGAAATATAAGGAAATGTTTTATCTCATTATAGGTATGCGAGGCCTGTGAATGCCCTTTTCATCCCTCGGCTTCCTCAACTTGACTCCTCTGTTTACCTCAAGAATTTACAAACAGAATAATAATCTCCAGTCCATAGGGTTGTTGTAAAACACACTGAATGTGCTTCAGGATGAGAACCACAAATGTGCCCTAGAGTAGCAAATTAGCAGCAGGTACCACTCTGGACAAGCTCTTTGGGTCAGAGCCATTAGCTGATTCTATCTAAAGGTTGAAGCAGAGTCTTTTGTAAGCTGGAAGGGGAGATAGCCTAAGCTATACCCCAGAAGCAGACCCTGAGACAGGATTCAGGTGCTAATCATTTATCTGGGAGGTACCAGAAGCACCAGTAGAGGAGTGGGAAAGTGACATAGGAAAAAAGAGGCAGTCACAATTTGTATGTTATTAAGCCAGCTCCCACAGTGAGGGACCGCGGCACAGTCCCAGGAGGAACCCCTGGGCAGTGCTGTAAACCACACCCAGCCAAGCTGCTGCGGCATCTGCTGTACAAACTCCCACCAGTCACTGGTTGAAGGCTACTCCCAGGGGCTGTCACTCCCTAGCACTTTGCTCAGCCACCCGTGAGCGCACCAGGTCCGAGTTCACTCTGTTGACTCTACTTCCTGAGCCTCCCCAGCTCTCCTGGGCTGTCTTGAGGGCACCACGGAGAGGGAAGAGAATTATGGCAGCTCCTGAGCTTTTGGCTTAGGAGAAGAAGATATGTCAAGGAAGAGCCAGTTTCATCTAACCAAATATTCATTAACCTGTGACAAGGTACTCAGGTCTACAAATTTCCTCAAAGTGATATTAAAATGTATTTATATAGAGAGCTAGGTGGTGTTTCTATATACATGAATATGTAAATTTCTAGGTTTGTGAGTATCTGTGGTTGAGAATGAGAATGAGGCAGTGAGTACAGAGTCATGAATTCATAAAATGTTTAAAAGGAGCTCTCTCCAACCTTTTGGTGTGTTATATTATTAAGGTACAGTAGACTTGCTAAGTACGTTGTAAATTTAAAAGTTTAATGCATCATTTGCAGAAGTTTTCCACTGAGTTTGCTCTAAGAAAGGGCAATGAGGAGAAAGGGACATCATCTCAACCTTTCCCCTTGAGAACAATGGCATGGATGGCTTCCCCGGTTAGAGCCACTGTCCCACCCTGCTCCCTGGGCATAAAGAGCTTCTTGCGTGGGCAGAGTCATCGTGTAAAGACATGCAAGTTGTGCCCAGCACAAGTGCACCCAGTCTGGGGGCGAGAGAGTGTTGGAACCCAGCCCATGCTCTCCTCACCAAGCCAAGCATGCCGGTGCAAGATTGCATCTACCTGAGAAAAGGGCATCTTTTCTTAATTTGCACAAAAGCACCCCATGGGTTAGCAGCAGCTACATGTGCAACATGTATCATAATATCCATTGTGTGCGAGCAGCGTAGACAAGGAGTTTCCATTGCTTTAAGCATTGCAAGACCAGAGCACAGAGAGGGTAAACACTTGTTCAGGGTGGGCGACAGTTTGGTGGGCTGCCATGACAAAGTACTACAGAATGGGTGGTTAACCATTTAAAATTCACTTTCTCACAATTCTGGAGGCCAGAAGTCTGAGATCAAGGCATTGGCAGAATTTCTTCTGAGGCTCTTCTCCTTGGTTTGCAGACAGCCGTCTTCTCGTGGTTGCTTCTCTGTACATGTCTTTGTCCTAATCGCCTCTTCTTATAAGGAAACCAATCACATTGGATTAGGGCCCACTCTAACGACTTCATTTTAACTTAATTGTCTCTTTAAAGACCCTCGCTCCAAATATGGTCACATTCTAAGAGCGTTAGGGCTTGAACATATAAATTTTGGGGGAAAACAATTTAGCCCATCACAGAAAGTCACTGATGATTCCAGAAATAGAACTTGATATTTTCTGACTTCCCATCTACGAATCTCTGGGGCTTTATCCCAAAGTCACGGTGCCCCTGTCAACCTTTCTTTTTGACAAAGATGTAAATGGAACTGCAGATGCTAAAAAACAAAGCAGCAGCTCTGCCTCACTGCTGTGCCTGCTTAGTGAGTCGTGCTGCCATCCCCAAGTTCAGCCAGTTCTCCTGTGACACCCCCATCACAGTCACTTTCATTGGTTCCTTCAGCAGAAGAAAGGAGCATCACCCCAGAGCCAAGAGTTCATAGAGGCCAATTAGACACCCTCACAGAGTGGCCACCTCCCACCTGATCTACACAGAGAATGAATGGGCTACACAAACCCAGCTTCCATTTCTGCATGGGTCATTTCTGTATGATGAAGAGGTGACAAGAGTGAAACCCTGTAATGTCAAACTTCCTCAGAGAAGAGGCTGTGTTTACCTTTATGCAGGGCACCTAATATATGGTCTATGTAAATGGAACCTCCTAAAATAGTGCAGTGCACGACCAGCATAACTGTACAAGATAGCCTTGCCACAGCATCCACACCCTTTACTCCATGAGTTCTTTCCATCTATTCCCTCCCTTTCCCCTTCTCTCAATCCCTTGCCTCTTCCTAGTTCTTTGTTATATGTTAAAACTGCTTCTTCCTTACATGCAGTCTCCAAGATCCACCCCTGCAAAGACAACCAGCACCTCCCGGTATTCACAGCCTTGTGCAGTCACCTCCCACCTTGTACCAGGGTGACTGATAGAATACCGCAGAAATGATGGTATGTCACCTCCAAGATCAAGTTATAAAAGGCACTGTGGCTTCTGTCTTGGTTGCTCTCTCTCTCTCTCTCTCTCTCTCTCGCATCACTCCATCTGGAGGAGGTCACGTGATCAGAAATCCTACACTAAGGCCCCCATAGCAAGAACTGAAGCCTCACCTCCTGCCAACAGACACATGAATGAGCTCGGGCACAAATCCTCCAGACTCGGGTGATGTTCAGGTGGCTGCAGCCCTGGCTGACTCCCAGCTAAGCTGCTTCTGAATTTCTGATGCACAGAAACTACAAGATAATAAATGTTTATTGTTTTAAGCTGATAAGTTGAGAGTCATTTGTTGCACAGCAATAGATAAGTAATACAGGCAGACTACATGTTGGACCATATTAAAGTCAGCCCCTCACACAATCACCTCCACTAAGCTGTGTGTGTATATTTCGCCCCAACTTTTATCAGCGGCAGTTACAAGAAACAGCCACGTAAAATGTACCACCATTTTTGCTGTACACTCGTTGTGAAGCACATTGTTTACTGCTTCTTTAACTTGTGGTCCTTTTTATAAGAAGCCATTGGGAAACCTTTAAGAGTTCAGTACAAGTGTTGCCCTTACTCAAACATTCATTGTCTGAGCCCCACGGTTACGAGGTTCCCTAGGGAAGCAAAGGTCTCCACTTAGGACATTCGTCCTCACTCCGTCACCTTCCTCCCACATCCCACCAGGGTCTTTTCCTTCCTGTGCCATCTACATCCCTATTGCTCAACCTCTCACTGGTTGACAGATGAGCAATACCCCGGGAATAGAATGCAAACTGGCACTGTTGGTGGGAATGCAAATTAGCACAACCTCTATGGAAAACAGCATGGGGATTCCACAAAGAACTGCAAGTAGACCTACCACTCAATCCAGCAATCCCACTACTGGGTATCTACCCAAAGGAAAAGAAGTCATTATCTCAAAAAGATACCTGCACTTGAATGTTTATCACAGCACAGTTCACAGTTATAAAGATATGGAATTAATCTAAGTGCCCATCAAATGATGAGTGATAAAGAAAATGTGTTATGTGTATACCATGGAGTACTACTCTGCCATGAAGAGGAGTGAAATAATGTCTTTTGCAGCAACTCAGATGGGAGTAGAGACCCATTATCCTAAATAAAGTACCTCAGGAGTGGAAAAACAAATACCACGCGTTCTCACTGATAAGTGGGAGCTAGATGATGGGTATATATGGTCACTCAAAGTGGAATAATGGCCATTGGAAAATAAGAAGAGGGGAGGATGGGAGAGGGGGTAAGGGATTAAAAATTACCTACTTGGGTACAATGTACACTATTCGAGCAACAGGTACACTAACAGCCCTGATTTCACCACTATACAATTCATCCATGCAACAAAAACCACTTGTACCCCCAAATCTATTGAAATTTTAAAGAAAGCAAAGCTGTTGGCCACACAACCCAGAAATGCGTAGTTAAGTCCCATTTTAGGTAAACTGAATCCATAGACAAAAACTACATAGATGTTAAATTAATTTTCATGCAAAATAAATTTTTGCCTCAATATAGTTTTACCTTTCTCAGATCTCTTATGAATTTATTGTGTTTAAAAGAAAAGTAAACACACTTACTATTTAATAGCTATAAAACAGGGGAGGCAGGATTTCATCAAATCTAGCAAAGTGAAGTAAAAGAACTAACTGCTGGCATCATGTGCAAAGGCTTTAACAAATGGGTATTGGGGAGAGTTAAAGCAGTTAGCAACTCAAGAGGAGAAAACAGCAAGGACAATGATACTATGAAGACTTTGAAAGAGAATGGTTTGAATATCAAAGGAATAAGAGAAGCTCTTCAGAAAATTGATAAAGTACTCAAAGAGTTTTTGCAAAAAAATAAACCTTTTTATGATCATGCTGCCAAAGTCAAACATGAATTTCAGAATGTTATTTCATTCCATTATACACTTTCGTTGGGAAAATTCCACCAAAAAAAAAAAAATTCAGTAGTTTGTTCCCTCTATTCATTCAAAGAGTAGGAGGATAGTTGCATGCACAACTTTGATTTTAAGTGTAAAATAAAATAAACTTATTTTAATAAATTTTTTTTTATTTTTCAAGATGCATTCTAACAAAGCTCTTTATAAAGATCAACTGTGAAACTTTGGTCCCTTTTTTTTTAAATCCCTGTTTTTAAGGGCGATTTAAACTAATCTTTTTACTTGAAAGTATCCCAAGGTATCAAAGACCAGCTCTAGAAGAAGGGAAAATGCTTCTCTTGAGGAACTGGCCTGTGGCCTCCTTTCTAATTGTCTGAGCTTTGTCGCTTTTTCCCTGGAATTCCAGGAGACTAAGTCAACTTTGCTGTTATCATGTTTTAGTTCCTCTTTTTTCCTCGGTCCCAACTTTTCCTTGAGAGCCATCGTTTACTAAACCAATAGGATATAGATATGTATCTGTGGACAAAGCATATTGATTCTTTTGTAGAAAGAGGCAGAATTATTGAAACCTTATTCCAAAGCTGCTCTCTGGAAGATCACCAGGGACTTTCTAATTGCTTCCTCAAGTGGACTGTTCCTGCTTCTCGTCACTCTCGGGCTGAAACATTTGCTTTCTTTCCAGATGTTTCCAGATGGGGTCTAGAAAGCTAGAATGGTCCAACAGCCATATTGTCAAGTCAACAAACTTGATCTTAAGGCCACTCTAGGGTTATGTATTCTGAGGTCTGCTCTCCTTACCCCACCCTGACACACACTTACTTTGGTTTTTTAGCTTATTATGAAATATTTGAGGCATACAGAAGGCATAAAGAATAATGCAATGAATATCTGTGTGCCCTATCCAGCTCAAGCAATAAAACATTCATACAAAGGTGAAACCTATCTCTAGTTCATTTTCAATTACTACCAGCAGCAGGCAGAAGGGTTTGTATTTGGGGACAACCTGGGGGGTTGGGGATTCACAAACAACAACAAACAGAGGGGCCATAATTCCTGGCTTGCATGTGCTTCTGCATTCATTTACTCCCCACTACCACCTGATGAGGTGTCTGTAATTCCTCCCATTTAAGGGTGAGGAAGTAGGTTTCGAGATCCTCCGATGTGGTAGAGAGCAGGAGTTAGGACATGGACCCCGGAGCCAGACTGTCTGGGTTTCAACCCTGTCTCCAAAATGTGCTGATACTTAAATGTTCTCCGTCTCTAGCTTTCTCATCTCTAAAATGGGGGTACTGCTAGATTTATTTCATGAGGCTCTTGTAAAGATTAAATGCATGTTTAGAAGAGAGCCTGGCACATTTTAAGTGCTATATAAGTGCTTGCTGCTGCTGTCACTACTACTGTTACCACTGTGATTGTTATTATTACCTGCATTGTCCAGTAAGGAGAACTGTATTCTTCTGCCTAATTTTACCTAATTCTCTGCCCACAGAGTCTCAGATGCCTACAGCTACAGCCAATCAGCTCTCGCCTCAGGCTCAGGATCCAATTATCTGGTACTTAGGAGCATTTATGACTCCCCTAGTCTGCTGTCCATGATCCATCCTTGCCAGCCGGGATGATAGGTCCCATTCTGACTTTGTGCTCCATGGACAATGGGATTTGGCTTATGCCTCAGCATCCATTCTCCCAGGGCTATGAGGGGTGGAGAATGGCTAAACCTCCCTGAGGCTGACCACCTGCTAAGACTACCTCATCACTTTTCTCTCCTGCAACATCTTTGCCTGACTGGTGGGATGCCCTTGGCCTTCTGATAATTATACCATCAAGCAAATACCTTTGTCCAGTAAACATGTCAAATCTCTATTCCTGAGACCTTCTCAGCCTACCCAAGCCCACCACGAGGTCCTCTTCTAACAAGCATTACCCAGTTTCAGAATGGTGTTTCTTCATTCCTACCAGGTTCCACTTTGTATTTTAACTACATAATGGGAATGTTGGTTTTTTTTTTTTTTTTAATCTATGGCCTCTTGCTAATCAGCTTCCTGCCTTGGCATTTGCCCACAGAGCTTACAAGCAATCCAAAGCACTGAACTGGGTTAGGCCTTCACACAAATGCAATTGCGCTTTTATTGCTGCCATAATTTTGAGTTGCTGAGTAATGAGATTGATCTCTCAGAGAAGTGAAAGGCAAATATGTGGCCACTCAGCAGCCAACTCTTATTTCTTTATAATTAGGTGCTGCCAAGGACTAGGTCTTGTTTTTCCTCATTTCTGGTCATGGCGACCTCAATAGTCAGGAATTTCCAGGTGGTGTTCAATCAAAACAGGTTCCATCTAGTCCTATTTATTCCTTTATTCTTTTAAAAATTTGTCACAGAGAGGTAGGATTTCCAGATAAGCAGGGTAAAGAATTTGGCATACTCTCTCCCCAACAAAAAAATTTGGTGAAAATTATTTTTTAGACATTATTTGATGTCTCTGGAAGTTGTCCTAATTACATAAAGCAATGGGAGAAACCTTTATTTATTTAAGAAAATCTACTAAATCTCAGTAAGAACAGTGAGAGTCTATAGCATTTGAGCCACAACCCACTCCTTGTCCCCCACCCCCAACTCCGTATTACAGAAGCTCTTCCCTAAGCCAGCTCAGTCAAGAAGGTTCCCTTGCTCCTCAGCTCCCAGTCTGGGGCTACAGCTTCATCCCGGCAGGGACCAACTACCGACTTTTCTCATCTCTTTCCCAAGCCCCACGCTGCAGAAGTTCTATTCTGGTTGACACAGCAGAAAGGACTAGCCTCCCTTCCCCCACCCAGCCCCCAAATCATAGGGCAGAAGCTCTGCCCTAGGCACAATGGGCCAAGAATACCGGGGGCCCAATTGCCCCAGACCCCAGCTCACTTATAGAGAAGGGTTTCCATGTTACTAGAGATAAAGAGGAGCATTTTATAATGGCAAAAGAATCTATCCATCTAGAAGATATAACAATTATAAATATATATGCATCTAACAACAGAGACCAACCTAAAATACACAAAGCAAAAAGTGACAGAATTGAAGGAAGAAATAGACAGTTCAGCGACAATAGTTGGAGACTTTAATACTCTTGACTTTTAGTAATGGACAGAAAAACTAGGCAGAAGATCAACAAGAAAATAGAAGACCTGAACAATATAAGCCAACTACACCTACAAGACATCTATAACGCACTCTAGAACACTCCACATAATGGTAGCAGAATACACATTCTTCTCAAGCACACATGGAACTTTTTTAGGATAAGATCTTATATACTAAGGCACAAAGTAAACATCAGTACATTTAAAATGAATTGGAATTACACAGAGTAAAATACGTTCTCTGACCATAAAAGAATCAAATTAGTAATCAATAACAGAAGGAAACTTGGGAACTTCACAAATATGTAGAAATTAAAAAACACACTGCTGAATAACCAATGGGCAATGAAGAAATCACAAGCAAAATTAGGAAGTACCTTGAGATGAATGAAAACAAATACACAACATACAAAAACTCATGGAATTCAGCTAAAGCAGTGCTCAAAGGAAAATCTATAGCTATAAATATCTAATTTTTAAAAATGAGAAAGAAGTTAATCAATAGCTTAAACTTCTACCTTCAGAAACTAGAAAAATAAAAGCAAACTAAACCCAAAACAAGCAAAAAAAAAAAAGGAAATAATAAAGACTAGAGGAGATAAAGTGAAATAGGGAATGGAAAACAATAAAGAAATAAGTTGGTTCTTTGAAAAGATCAACAAAATTGACAAACTTTTACCTAAAGTAGCCAAGCGGGAAAAAAAGAGAATACTCAATTCCTAAAATCAGAACTGAAAGAGAGCACATTACCACTAACTCTGCAGAAATAAAAAGAATTATAAAGGAACACTATAAACAACTATATGCCAACAAATTAGATAAGTTAGATGAAATGACTAAATTACCAGAAAAATATAAATTACCAAAACTGACCCAAGAAGAAATAGAAAATCTGAATATACCTATAACAAGCAAAGGGATTAAATTAGTAACTAAAAAACTTATAATGAAAAAAATTCCAGGCCAAAGATAGTTTCACTGATAAATTCTACCAAACATTCAAAGAAGAATCAATACCAATCCTTCATGAAATCTTCCCAAAAATAGAAAAGGAGGAATACTTCCCAACTAATTCTATGAGGCCAGTATTACTCTCATATCAAAATAAGACAAAAACATCACCAGAAAAGAAAACTATAGACCAATATCTCTTATGAATATACTTACATAAATCCTTAAAAGAAATACTAGCAAACTGAATGCAGCAACATATGAAAAGGAGTATACACCATAACTGAGTAGGATTTATCCCAAGAATGCAAGTTGGTTTAGTCAATTCAGGTAATTAAAGGACAAAACCAATGATCCTTTCAAAAATGCAGAAAAAGCATAATACCTTTTTATAATAAAAATACTCAACAAATTATGAATAAAAGAAAACTTCCTCAACATGATAAAATACATCTAATAAAAATTCACTGCTCACAATATAATTAATGTGAAAGTCTGAGTGCTTTTCCCCTGAGATCAAGAACAAAACAAGAATGTTCACCTTTGCTACTTCTATTCAGTTTTGTACTGGGGATTCTAAGGTTTTATTGACAGCAATTAGGCAAGCAAATGGGGAGAAAAGCATATATATTGGTAAGGAAAAAGTTAAACTATCTCTATTTCAAATAACATTATCTTGTAAATAAGAAATCCTAAAGAATCCAGTAAAAAAAATAGAATTAAATAAACAGGCTCAACAAGGATATAAGATCAACATATAAAAATTAGTTTTCTTTCTTTGTTTGTTCATATTCTTTTTTATAAAGTTTTTTATTTTAATATATTTAGGGGGTACAAGTGGTTTTTTTGTTACATTAATGATTTGTACAGTGGTGAAGTCAGGGCTTTTAGTGTACCCATCACCCAGAGTACATTGTACCCAACAGATAATTTTGAATCCTTTCCCCCTCCTCCTCCTCCTCCCCCCATCTCAAGTTTTCTTTCTATGCACTGGCAATAAAAATTCTGAAAATAAAATCAAGAAAACAATTTCATTTACAGTAGCATCAAAAATTATACTGAAAGCTACAAAATGGTATTGGAGGAAGTTAAAGAATATCTAAATAAATGGAAAGGCATCCATGTTCATGGATCAGAAGGTTTAATATTGTTAAGATGGCAATACTCCCAAATTAATCTACAGAGTTAACACAATCCCTATCAAAATCCCAACTTCCTTTTTTTTTTTGCAAAACTGAAAAAGCCAGTCTTCAAATCATATGGAAATTCAAGAGACCCAAAATAGCCAAAACAATCTTAAAAAGAACATAGTTGGAGGACTCATATGTCCAGATTTCAAATCTTGCTACAAAATTACAGTGTAATAAAGACAGTGTGGCACTGGCATAAGGACAGACATAAAGATCAATGGAATTGAATTGAGAGCACAGAAATAAACCCTTATATTTGTGGTCAATTGATTTTCAACAAGAGTGCCAAGACAATTCAATGGAGAAAAAAAAAATCATTCAACAAATAGAACTGTAACAACTGGATATTCACTTGCAAATGAACAAATTTGGAGCTCTATCTCAATTTTTACAAAAATTAACTGAAAATGGATCATAGACTTAAATGTAAGTGCTAAAACTATAAAAACTCTTAGACAAAAACTAGGAGTAAATTTTTGGAACCTTGGGTTAGGTAGTGATTTCTTAGATACTATATCAAAAGCACAAGTGATAAGAGAAAAAAAAACAGGTAAATTGGACTACATCAATATTAAAAACTTTCATGCTGTGAATGATATCATCAAGAAAGTGAAACAACCAGCAGAAAAGCAAATATTTTCAAATTATATAGCTAACAAGAAATTTGTAGCCAGAATATATGTTTTAAAACTCTTGCAAATCAACAAAAAAAATACAAATAACTCAGTTTTAAAATGGGCAGAGGGTCTGAATAGACATTTCTCTAAGAAAGATATACAAATGGCCAGTCAGCACCTAAAAAGATGTTCCACATCATTAGTCATTAGGGAAATGCAAATCAAAATCACAATGAGATACCACTTCATAGCCATTAGGATAGCATAAATTTAAAAGATAAGCCATAACAAATGTTGGTGAGGATGTGGAGAAATTCGAACCCTCATGTATTGCCAGCGAGATTGCAAACTGGTGCGGCCACTTTGGAAAACAATTTGGCAGTTCCTCAAAATGTTAAACATAAGTTACAATGTGACTCAGCAATTCCACTTCTATGCATATACCTAAGAGAAATGAAAACATACATCCATACAAACATTTGTACAAAAATGTTCATGGTGGCATTATTCATAATAGCCAAAAAGTGGAAACAACCCGAATGTCCATCAACTGGTAAATGGATAAATAAAACATGGTATATCTATATAATGAAATATTACTCCACATTAAAAGGGAATAATGTGGTGATAGGTGTTATAATATGGATGAACCTTGAAAACATTATGCTAATGTTTCAAAAAAAGAAAGAAGCCAGCACAAAGACCACATATTGTATTTACAGAAAATGTCATTTATATAAAAAGCCCAAAAATGTCCAGAATAGGAAAATTTGTATTAATACATACAGATAGTGTTAGGTGTGTTTGAGCCTGGTTATAATGATTTAAAATTCACAGTCTGAAAGCACAATTACTTTTGCACCAACCTAATACGTTCAAACAGTATAATATATTAGTGGTTACCTAAGGCTAGAGTGGGAGGTAGGGGAAATAAGGAATGACTACTAAGGAGCATGGAGCTAATTTTGGGGAGACAAAATTGTTCTAAAATTAGATAGTGGTGATGGCTGCATAAACTTGTCAACACACTAAAAAAATATTAAATTCTACAATTTAAATGTGCTAATTGTATGGTATGTGAATTATGTCTAAATAAAGCTGTTAAAAATGATCATGGTTCATGGATATGAAGACTCAATATTGTTAAAATGCCAGTTCTTCCCAACTTACTCTATAGATTCAACACAATCACAATCAAAATCCCAGCAAGTTATTTCATGGATAGCAATGAACTGATTCTAAAGTTTATACAGAAAAACAAAAAACCCAAGAAAACCAAAACAATACTGAAGGAGAAAAACACATCAGAGGACTGACACTACCTAACTTAAAGACTTGCTATAAAGCTATCGTAATGAAGACAATATGGTATTGGTGAAAAAATTGACAAATTAATGGAACAGAAAATATTTCCCACAAATATATCCGCATAAATATAGTCAACTGATCTTTGACAAAGAAGCAAAGGTAATTCAACGGAGAAAAGAGTCTTTTCAACAAATAGTGGTGAAACAACTAGGTATCCACAGGCAAAAAATGAATTTAGACACAGACTTTATACTTTTCACAAATGTTAACTCAGAATGGATCATAGACCTAAATGTGAAATGCAAAACCATAAAACTCTTAGAAATAACATAGCAAAAAATCTAGGTGACCTTGGGCTTGGCAGTGACCTTTTAGATACAACACCACAGCATGATCCTTGAAGAAAAAAATTGATCAGTTGAACTTTATTGAACTTAAAAACTTCTGATCTGCAAATGACACTGTTAAAAGAGTGAAAAAAATAAGCCACAGACTGAAAGAAAATATTTACAAAACACACAACTGATAAAGGCAGTGTATTCAAAATATACAAAGAACATTTGAAACTCAACAATATGGAAACAGACTACCCAATTAAAAAATGGGCAATCTGAATAGACACCTCACCAAAGAAGGTATTCAAATGGAAAATAAGCACAGGAATATTAAATATCATTAGAGAATTGCAAATTGAAACAAAGAGATTCCATTGCACATCTATTAGGATGGCAAAAATTCAAAACACTGACATCAAATGTTGGCAAGGATGTGGAGCAACAGGACTTCTCACTTGGGAATGCAAAATGGTACAGCCCCTTTGGAAGACAGTTTGGCAGTTTCTTACAAAACTAACCATATTTTTACAACATGATCCAGCAATTGTGTTCCTTGGTATTCACCCATGGAGTTAAAAATTTATGTCCACACAAAAACCTGCACATGAGTGTTCATACCATCTTTATTCATAATTTCAGAAACTTGGAGACAACCAAGATGTCTTTCAACACCTGAATGGATAAATAAACTGTGACAGATCCATACAATGGGATATTTTTCTGTGATAAAAAGAAATGAGCTACCAAGCCTTGAAAAGGCATGGAGGAACCTTAAATGCATATTGCTAAGTGAAAGACGCCAATCTGAAAATGTCTCCATACTGTATGACTTCAACTACTGTAAATATTATTCTGGGAAAGGCAAAACTATGAAGACAGTAAAAAGATCAGTGGTTGCCCGAGGTATGAGAGGAGGGAGGGATGAGTAGGTAGAGCACAGGGGGTTTTTAGGGCAGTGGAACTATCTTGTACGGTACTATAATGGTGGGTATATGTCATTAAATATTTATCAAGACCCATGGAATGTACAACACAAAGAGTAAACCCTAAGGTAAATGATGGGCTTTAGTTAATAGTAACGTATAAATATTAGCTCATTGATTATAACAGATGTACCATACTAACACAAGATATTAATAATAAGGGAAAGTGGGGGTACCAAGGGGGTATATGGGAACTGTTTATACTTTCTACCCAATTTTTCTGGAAGCCTAAAACTACTCTGAAAAATAAAGTCTATTATTTTTAAAAAATATTGCCAAGTTACTTTGTATATACAGTTCTGTTGCATATCATCAATTTAAGCACACAGAAATTCTTGATTCTTCAGAGTTGGTATTTGCTCTTTTCACTTTCAAAAAAATGAAATAAGTAAATAATGTTTGAAAATTATTATGTAATATTTGGTGCATCCAAAAGAATTTATGTAACCTACATGTAAATTATATGGCATGATGATAAAATGAATACCCACTTAAAAACTAGAATATTATTGATATTGTTGCATCCACCTGTATGCTCCTCTCATATCCCATCTCCTTCCTCCCCTCACAATATTCTTTAATTCTAGGTTTATCATTCTCTTGCTTCTTGGCATTAGGAGGGAGCTCTAGAGCCCTACTCTCTTGCTTATTGCTATTGTGGTAGGCGGCTTCTAAAGGGGCCCCAATATCCCAGCCACCTGGTATTTATGCCTTCATGTAATCCCCTCCCCTCAAGTGTGGGCTGGACCCAAGGACTTTCTTCTAATGAAGAGAATATGACAACCACGATGGAATGTCACTCCCAAGATTGGGTTGCAGAAAGATCTGTGTGGCCATCTTTCCTGCTCTTGCTCACTCTGATGCAAACCAACTGCTATGTTTTGAGCTGTCCTAATAGAAAGGACTACATGGCAAGAAACCGAGAAAGACCCTCATTCCAATAAGCCAAAGGACATAAATCCTGCTGATAGCCACATGAGTAAGCTTGGAAGTGGGTCTTCCTCCAATTAAGCCTTGAAATGACTGAAGCCCTGGCAGACAACTCGCAGCCTTGTGAGAAACCCTAAGTCAGAGGACCCAGCTAAGCTACACCTAGATTTCTGACCCACAGAGACTGTGAGATAAATTTTGTTATTTTAAACTGTTACATTTGGGAGTAATTTATCATACAGAACAGATAACTAATATAGGGACATATTAGCTATGCGATCTTGGGAAAATTATTCATAATTTCTGTGCCTCAGTTTCAAAGCTATGAAGTAGAGAAAACAATAGAGAAAATAGCCTTCCTTATTGGTCTAGAGAGGATAAAACAAGTTAATATGTAAAAGCCTTGGAATGGTTTGAAGGTGTCCTCTAATTGTCATGTGTTTGAAACTTAATCCTCAAATTCATGTGTCGATGGCATTTGGAGGTGAGGCCTTTGGAAGGTAATTAGGATTAGATAAAGTCATCAGGGTGGGATCCTCTTGTTGAGACTGATGGCTTTATAAGAAGAAGAAGAGAGCCCTGGGGTAGCGCATGCTTGCCCCCTCATCATGTGATGCCCTGCACTGCCTGGGACTCTGCAGAGAGTCCACATCAGCAAGAAGGCCCTCACCAGATGCAGCCCCTAGTCCTTGCACTTCCCAGACTCCAGAACTGTAAGACAAAAATTTCTTTTCTTTATAAATTGCCCAGTGTCAGGTATTCAGTTATAGCAACAGAAAACAGACTAAGACAAGGCTTAAGATAGTTTGTGATGCATAGTAAGTGCTCAACCTTAGCTATCTGTTCTGATTACATGATGTACATGATTATTCAGTGAATATGTATCCGAGACCCAACCTATCCTTACATAAGCATGAGCACACACTGCTAATGTTGGGATATTTGGTCCACATTAGCTATGCCTGTTTATAGGAGCTCTTACTTTATTAAGGTAGGGGAACTAGTTTAAGGAACTTATCCCTACTGGTGAGGTGAGATTTATTGAAATTTGTCTAAACTGACTGTTCAATGTTCAGGGGATTCTTCATGTCAAGGATGTGGTAAGCCCCCTCTGAAGAAATTTATGTTGCACAGGGGAGATTCTATCCCTTCTCAGCCTTTCGTTTTCCTGACTGACAAAGGCAGATCTTTGTAACTTCTTCATACAGTTATATCTACCATTCCTCTGGGGCCTCTCTAGATCATCTTAAACTAGAGGTGACAGAAGCAAGACAGAGGGATCTAGGCACAGACATGTGAAACTGAAACAAGATAATGAGATGCATATTTCTAAAACTTGGTGATTTGTTTATTCTTCAGTCATCAACACTGATATGTTCAGGGGGCTTCAGTTAGGACTTGAAGATAGGCCAGGTATGGTGTGGCTCACGCCTGTAATCCTAACACTCTGGGAGGCTGAGACAGGAGGATTGCTTGATGTCAGGAGTTCAAGACCAGCCTCAGCGAGAGCGAGATCCCATCTCTACTAAAAGTAGAAAGAAATTAGCTGGACAACTAAATATATACAGAAAAAATTAGCTGGGCATGGTGGTGCATGCCTGTAGTCCCAGCTACTCGGGAGGCTGAGGCAGAAGGATTGCTTAAGCCCAGGAGTTTGAGGTTGCTGTGAGCTAGGCTGATGCCATGACACTCTAGCCCGGGCATCAGAGCAAGACTCTGTCTCCAAAAAAAGAAAAAAAAAGAAAGGACTTGAAGACGCATACAGAGCCGCTCTTAAGTGTAGGGTGTCCTGTCTGTCTGGGTTAATCATTCTTCCCTTTCTTTCCCCAGGATTGGGTTCTGTTACTTCCTCTTTCTGCATTTCCTCCTCTTAAGCAGGAAGTCCTGGAAACCCACTTGTTTTCTTAGAACAAGTGTTTCCACACTTGCCTGATGGCATGAGTCACGTGGGTGTTTGCTAAGTATAGATTTCCAGATCTTGTTCCAGACCTCTTGAATTCAAATCTCCTGGTGAAGAGTCTGGAATCTATTTTTAACAAGTACCTCCAGGTAATTCTCATCATAAGCCACTGTTGGGAAACACTGTCTTTACTTTCATCTTCCCCCTGGTTCTGGGCTGGTGAATAACTAACTGCCCATGGCAGACATCATTAATTGATCACAAGACTCTCTCATACTGAACCTGGTTAGGACCTCAGAACCCTTAACAAGCACTTGAGGCAGCCACCAGTCATCAGGTGGAGTTACACTGCAGAGGAAATAAAATTGTCATCATCCCTGCCCTACTTAGTATGTATTCATGTGATGTTGACATTTTCCTGAAATGTTGATGATGGATATGCAAGAAGTCTAGCTGAGCCTAGCTGTAAGGACTCTGGGAGACTGACCCCAAATCCTTCGGGACTTTCTACACATGTCAATTGACACCTTCACAGACAGATGTCTTTAGAGAAGGGTCAAAGGTCGCTATAATGGGCATTTTCCTCCTGCTTCTCCAGAAAATAGGTCCACCCTGATCATAAGGTGTGGTAGCTAAGTAGTAGTAATGTGTCTGCTTGCCATCCTTAGAAGAGGAAACTAGGAAAGTATGGGGTGGGAGAAGGTTTCATGGGGTTTTAAAAACTTTTATAAGTCTGAGCTTCCCTGAAAAGATGGGTGACTAGAAGTATTTCATGTGCACCTCATCCACTTAGAAGAACCAAAATAGTGTGTAGACAATTGCACTCTGAACACATTATCCAAGAGAGAACACAGGAGTTCAACCAAAAAAATGAGAGGAAACACCAAAAACTAGGAAGGAGAAGGAAAAGAAGCAGCTTCCTTAGCCAGAACTGGCTGGGAGCTGGTAATGACTCCCCACTATGGGGAGAGGGTGAGTGAGAGTTTCCATGGTCCACTTACCCACTGAGGAATCATATAACCCAGGACATAGGAGGGCAGCTTGACCCTTGCAGTCCCTGAGTCTCACTTAGGGAGCTGCTGGAGACTGCGAGATGGAACTGCTTCATGGAGGAACTGCTCCAGGGAGGGATTCCCCCTCATCAACCTGGGTCCCACACCCTTTCTGAAACATAAGTGGCTGCAGCAAGATGTCATCTTCTGTCCTAGCTTTTAATAGACTGTGCTCTGTCTTGGGAACCAGCAGAGCCAGTCCTAGGCATTAAGGAAACTTGGGCTGTTGCTTGTGGAACTGGGATACCCAGAAATGAGATGCAGGTATGGTATGGGCTGCAGCCACCAGCACTAGGAAGCAGGCACTGCCCCCAGAACTTGAGCTGGACATGAGTTGCTGTGCAGGCTTGATCTTGAGCTGGGTGGGGGCTCCTATGTCCTGGGGCTGAGCAGCAGGCTAGGCACAGACAGCTGGGTCTGATGGCCCAGCCAGGTCTGCACCAGAGCCAGGACTGGGAAGTGAGCCTTGCCAAAAGTAGGGTGTGAGAGAGACAGGGGTCCCTCACCTGCTAGCCAAGGCTGTGGCTACTGAAGCCAGTCCCATGCTCCTCGTGGCAGGACCTCAACATGGTGGCTACTGCCCCTCACCTAAGCATTCTGCTAGGGGCCTGAGTATTGCCCCACCCTCATGCATCATAGTGAGTTCATGCACTCACCATTGAAGGGTCGAGTATAATCCTGGGGATTGCAAAACTCAATCCACCACCTAGAGCACCTGAGCCCTCTTACTGGTGGACTGAGGCTGCATCTAAATACTCTACTGCTTCCACCTCAGCTGGTTTCTACCTCCAAGTGCCACCTGCTGTCCTGGAGGCTGGTCTGCATGGGGTTGGCTCCATCACAACCACTGCCAACACAAACACACAGCACTTGGATCCCAGAAGAGCATCTCACCACTACTATCACCATCATCCATGCCATGCTGGCCACCCAGAGGGTCAAGAGCCCACTCACTCATCCAGCCCACTGCTATCAAATTGTTCATCCAAGTAAGCCACCCAGAGGCTAAAGAATCAGCCCACCTGGAACCACCAACACAGGTGCCAGCGTATGCCACCCTGGGGCACAAGGGTAGACATGCTTAGTCCACCACTGCTACCACTGAAACCTGAAGACAGGCCCATTGTGTATTCCATTCCCCAGCACAACTTTACCACAGCCTCCATTAATAACTACACCCTAACACATCAAGGAAACTACAGATACTACTAATACTGTTTATAGCCAAAGAAATCATACAGAGAATTCACTGCTGCACACACCCAGAAGCAAAGCCAAAGGGCACTACCAAACCAACATCACTGACACATCTTCAAAAAAAGTCCCTCCCCCCAAAAAAAATAAATCAAAAATAGGAAGAAGTGACCATTACACAAATGGGCAGATATCAGTGTAAAGACACAGGAAACATGAAAAAGCAAGGAAATATGACACCCCCCAAGAAACACAACAATTCTTCAGCAATAGATATTAACAAAAAAGACATTTTCAAAATCCCAGGTAAAGAATTCAAATTGTTGACTTTAAAGAAGCTCCACAAGATGCAAGAGGAATCTGAAAACCAATACAAAGAACTAAAAAAAAAAAAAAAATTCAGGATATGAATGAGAATTTACCAGGGAGATAGATTTAAAAAAAAAAAAAATGGAAACCAGAAATTCTAGAACTGAAAAATTCATTAAATGAAATACAAAATAGATTTGTAAGCTTCAACAATAAACTACACCAAGCAGAAGAAAGAATTTCAGAACTTGAAAATAAGTCTTTTGAAATAATCCAGTCAGAATAAAAATAAAGAAAAAAGAACAAGAATGAACAAATACTTTAAGCCATTTGGGACAACATAAAGCAAGCAATATTCAAATTATTGATATCTCTAAGAATGAAGAGAAATATATGTTTATAAAACCTACTTAACAAAATAATAGATGAAAACTTCCCTAGTCTAGCAAGAGACTTAGACATCCAGATATAGCAGGCTCAGTGATCCTCAAACAAATACATCACAAAAAGGTCTTCACCACAGCACACTATAATCAGACTGTTTAAAGTCAAAGTGAAAGAGTAAATTCTAAAAACAGCAAGAGAAAAGGACCAAATCACCTATGAAGGAAAGCCCATCAACTAACAGCAGACTTCCGAGCAGAAACTTTACAGGCCAGAAGAGAATGGGGTGATATATTCAAAGTGCTGAAAGAAAAAACTGCCAACTAAGAATTTTATATCCCACTTTATTAAGTTTCATAAATGAAGGAGAAATAGTCTTTCCCAGACAAACAAACTCTGAGGGAATTTGTCACCACTAGACTGGTCATACAAGAAATGCTCAAAGGAGTCCTAAATCTGGAAGCAAAAGAACAACATTTACCATCATGAAAAGACACACAAAAGTATAAAAATCACTGGTAAAGCCATCGCACAAAGGAGAAAGAGAAGGGAATCAAATGGCACTATGGAATTTCACCAAAGTACACTGATAAGCACTAAGAGAAAGAAAAAGAAACAAATTTATAGAAAAACTAGAAAACAATTAATATGACAGGAACAAAACTTCACGTCTCAATAATAACCTTGAACATAAATGAATTAAATGCTCTAGTTACAAAATAGAGACTGACTGAAGTATGAAAAAACATGATCCAATTATATGCTGCTTTCAAGAAACTTGCCTTACCTATAAAGACACGTATAAACTAAAAGTAAAGGGGTGGAAAAAGATTATTCCACGCAAACTGAAACCGAAAGTAAGCAGTAATATCTGTATTTATATCAGATAAAACAGATTTTAAGTGAAAAACAGTAAAAGAAAGACAAAGAAGTTCACTAGATAATGACAAAGGAATCAATTTAGCAAAAGGATATAACAATGCTAAACATATATGTACTCAAGAGCAGAGCACCCAGATTCATAAAACAGATATTATTATATAAAACAGATATTATACCCAGATTATTTCTAAGGAGAGAGATTGACAGCAACACAATACTAGTGAGGGACTTCATTATCCCACTAACAGGATTAGCGAGATCATATAGACAGAAAAACAACAAAGAAATATTGGGCTTAAACTGGACACTAGACCAAATGGATCTAACAGACATTTACAGAATATTCTATCCAACAACTGCAGAATATACATTCTTTTCATCAGCACATGGAACATTCTCCAAGATAGAGCATATGTTATGCCACAAAACAAGTCTCAACAAATTTTTAAAAATCAAAATCATATCAAGTATCTTTTCACAACACAGTAGAATAAAACTGGAAATTGATACCAAGTGGAACTTTGGAAACTATACAAAATATGGAAATTAAACAAGATGCTTCTGAATGACCATGGGATCAATAAAGAAATTAAGAGGGAAATCAAAATATTTTTGGGAAAAAAATGAAAATGGAAACACAGCATACCAAAACTTGTCTGATACAGCAAAATAAGAGAAATTTATAATATTAAATGCCAACATTACAAAAGCAGAAAGATTATGAGTTAACAATCTAATGCACACCTCAAGGAACTAGAAAAGCAAGAACAAGCCAAACCCAAATTTAGCAGAAGAAATAAAAGATCAGAGCAGAACTAAATGAAATAGAGACTAAAAAAATTCAAAGAATCAATGAAATGAAAAGTTAGTTCTATGAAAAGATAAACAAAATTGATACACCTCTAGCTACACTAAGAAAAGTAAAAACCCAAATAAACAAAATCAGAAATGAAAAACGAAACATTACAACTGATAACACAGAAATACAAAGGATCATCAGAGCCTACTGTGAACAACTATACTCTCAAAAACTATTAATTAAAAACCTAGAGGAAATAAATAAATTCCTGGAAACATACAACCTATCGAGATTGAACCAGGAAGAATTAGAAACCATGAACAGACCAATAAAGAGCAGTAATATTGAATCAGTAATAAAATATCTCCCAGTAAAGAAAAGCCCAGGGCAGCCAAAGTCTACCAGACAAAGAAAAACTAATACTAAGTCTCCTGAAACTATTCAAAAAAATTGAGGAGTAGGTAATTCTCCCTAACTCATTCTATGAGGCTAATATCACCCTAATACCAAAAACAGACAAGGACACAACCAAAAAAAAAGGAAAACTACAGACCAATATCCCTGATGAATGTAGACACAAAAATTCTCAACAAAATACTAGCAAACCAAATCCAACAGCACATCAGAAAGATAATACACCTTGATCAAGTAGGTTTTATACCAAGGATACAAGGATGGTTCAACACACAAATTAATAAATGTTATACATCATATAAACAGAATTAAGGACAAAAACCATATGATCATCTCAATTGGCACAGAAAAAGCATTTGATAAAATTCAACATCACTTTATGATAAAAACTCTCAACAAGCTAGGGATGGAAGGAATTTATCTCAAAATAATAAAGGCCATATATGACAAACCCACAGCTAACATCATACTGAATGAGGAAAAGTTGAAAGCATTTCATCTAAGAATTTGAACAAGGTAAGAATGCCCACTTTTACCACTCCTACACTCAGTCCTGGAAGTCTGAGCAGAGCAATCAGGCAAGAGAAAAAGATAAAAACATCCAAATTGGAAAACAGGAGGTCAGATTATCTTTATTTGCTGATGATATGATCTTATATCCAGGAAAACCTAAAGACTCCACCAAAACTCTTATATTTGATAAATGAATTCAGTAAAGTTGCAGGATAAAAAATCAATATACAAAACCAGTAGTGTTTCTATACACCAATACCCATCTAGCTGAGAAAGAAATTAACAAGGCAATCCTATTCACAACAGCTACCAAAAAAAAAAATAAACATAGGAATAAACTTAACCAAGGAGGTGAAAGAGCTCTACAAGGAAAACTACAAAACACTGATAATAGAAATTATAGATGACACAAACAAATGGAAAAACATCTCATGCTCATGGATCTAAAGAATTGATATCATTAAAATAACCATGCTGCCCAAAGCAATCTACAGATTTAATATAATCTCTATCAAAATACCAATGTCATTTTTCATAGAATTAGAAAAATAATCCTAAAATTCATATAGATTCAAAAAGAGCACAAATAGCCAAAACAATCCTGTGCAGAAAGAACAAAGCTAGAAGCATCACATTACTTGACTTCAAAATATGTTACAAGGGAATAAAAACCAAAACATCAAGGTATTGGTATAAAAACAGACACATAGATCAATGGAAGAGAATAGAGAACCAAGAAATAAAGCCACATATTTACAGCCAACTGATCTTTGACAAAGGGACACCTTTGTAAAAATAGTAAAGGCTGTGGGTTTGTCATATATGGCCTTTATACTTGGAAAAGGACACCTTCTTCAATAAATGGTGCTGGGAAAATTGGAAAGCAACATACAGAAGAATGAAACTGGATCCCTATCTCTCACCATACACAAAAATCCACTCAAGATGGATTAAGGACTTAAATGTAAGACCTGAAACTATAAAAATACTGGAAGAAAACCTAGGGAAAACTCTTCTGGAGATTGGCCTAGGGAAAAAATTTATAACTAAGACCTCAAAAGCACAAGAACAAAACTAGACAAATGGGACCTAATTAAACTAAAAAGCATCTGCACAGCAAAAGAAATAATCAACAGACTGAAGGGACAACCTGTTGAGTGGGAGAAAATATTTGCAAACTATTCATCTAACAAAGGACTAATATTCAGAATATACAAGGAATTCAGACAACAACAACAAAAAAATAAATAACCCCATTCAAAAGAGGGCTAAGAACATGAATAGACATTTTTCAAAAGAAAGACATAAAAATGGCCAACAGGTATATGAAAAAATGTTCAACATCACTAATCATCAGAGAAATGCAAATCAAAACCACAATGAGATGTCGTTACCCTGATCAGAATGGCTATCAAAATGACAAAAAATAACAGATGTTGGTGAGGATGCTGAGAAAAGGGAATTCTCATACCCTGTTTGTGGGAATGTAAATTAGTATAGCCTCTGTGGAAAACAGTATGGAGATTTCTCAAAAAACTAAAAATAGAACTACCATTTGATCCAGCAATCCCACTTCTGGGTATTTACTCAAAGGAAAAGAAATCAATCCATCAAAAAGATAACTGCACTCATATGTTTATCATAGCACTATTCACAATAGCAAAGATATGAAGGCAACCTAGGTATCCATCCATGAAAGAATGGATAAAGAAAATGTGGTATACATGCACAATGGAATACTATTCAGCCATAAAAGGAATGAAATCATGTCTTTTGCAGCAACATGGATGGAACTGGAGGTCATTATCTTAAATGAAACAAGCCAGGCACAGAAATAAAAAAAAATCTCATGTTCTTACTCATAAATGAGTACTAAAAATGTGTCCACGTGGACATAGAGTGGAGTGATAGATCATGGAGACTCAGAAGAGTGAGGGGATGCGAGGAGGTGTCGCGCCGCACTCGCCTGCAAGGACGACGCAACAAACTGGAGTTCTTCCAACAGCAGTTTAATGAGGCATCTAGTCTAGTTACATGGCGAGAGACCACGAACAGGAAGGACAGTGGGCTTATATACCATTGCAGGTAGTCGTGGCGGGAAGTGATTGGTAGAGGGCCCTGACAAGGCTCCCAGCAATGATTCTATTGGCTATGTGCTCACCCGTAATCAGAGACCGCTCCCAACAGCTCCCCCTTTTGTTTTGCAACACAAGCTTTGGGGACTCCAACCTCAAGGTCCGGATCCAAGGGGTGGAGTCCCTGAAGCAGGTGCAAAGGCCACCGTCTCCCGTGCAATGAGCAGAGACTCTGGGAGGTGCAACGGCTGGTAAGGGGGTGACACGCCACAATCTGGTGCAATGGGGAAACCCCTCAGAGTGCATGGGCCATGTCACGCTGTGCGAGAGGGGAGGCGGTCTTGACCTTCGGAGCGTAACATTTGTAGCCAGATGCCAGGGGATTGACCACACTCGAGGGCGGCTAGGGCTTGGGTAACCACCACTCGGTCCCTGCGGCGCTGTGCATGAACGCGCAGGAACCCCCAGATCACGAAACCTGCTCCCAGGATCCCCATGAACCCTAGGGACCCCAGGCCAGCCCAGTCCCGAAGTCCTCGGACTATTGACTGAAATGTAGGAAAGAGACCATTGGTCACTGTCAAGTCCAGGCGTGTGGAGTTAATGTGGGTGATCTCCAATTGCAACTGCCGGGTCAAGGCGGTAAATTAACTAGACCAGTGTCCTGTCAACATAGCAGATAATTGACGAGACTTGTTGGCCGCGGCGGAAGCATTATCAAACGGTACCGCGGTAATGCATAGTCCTGTGAAACGCCATTCGCACCCCAGCTGTGCCAGCTGCCATAAGGCATCTATTTGCTCCTGGACCAAGTCCACACGTTGGTTGAGTATCATGATACCACCCTTCAGATGCGCGTTGACGGCGGATTGTGTGTCCAGAGCTGTAGCCACAGATGCCGATAGGTTGTTCAGTGTCTGTGCTGTCTGAACAGAGCCTACCGCTGCAGCCGTAGCGGCTGCCAGTGCGGCAGTCACTGCCAATGTGGAAATTATAGCTGCAGTAACGCCAAAATCTCTTCGCTGTCGGAAAAGGGTCAAGAAGCTAGGAGCCTCCACCGGCCAAGGAATATGCCGAGGCATACGGGCAACAATTGCCATGGACTGGCTGGAGGCATTCCAGCAACGGGCATAGGAGCAGTTTGCCGTGGAGCAATTGAGAACACCAGGACCAGAGGAAGTAGCAGTGATCCAGATAAAAGGGGGCCAGAGGCAAACAGGTGTGGAGGGGAAAGACAGATTACGCTGCTGAATAGCGTGGACCGACGTCTCAAATGTTGAGGAGGAGTTCCATGTAAGATTGGCAAGGCCCAAAGAGGCATTAGTAGCGAACAGCCGGGGGAAGATCTGGGCATCATGGGTCACCGGCATCGGTCTCGGGAACACCGACAGGATGGCCCAGCGCCGGTCCGTCGTCACCGATGCAGCCAGCAGCAGAAAGGTCAGGAGCAGCAGCATCCCCAGCAGCGGACGCCCCATCATCTGCATCCTCCACATCCGCCAACCGCTGCACTCGCCGCGTTAAGCGTGCCGGCACCCACACTGGATCAGGAGTGTCCTGCGGGAAAACACAGACAGCTCCCCTGGACCGGCTCACAACCGGATCCGGGCCTTTCCATTTGTTAAGCAGGACATCCTTCCACAAGACCTGCTCTAATAAAGGGGAACCGGGGTTGGCGTGGCGGTCCGCAGCAGAGCGCCCCTGATCATCCAGCAAAAGAAAATTTAAAGTGAACAAGGTGAGAGAGAGCACAGGCTTAGGGGTACGTAAGCCCAAAGGGCTCGTCCCCGTCTCCCCCTTTTGTTTTTTGAGATAGGCCTTTAAGGTGCCATGGGCACGCTCTATGATACCCTGGGCCTGGGGGTTGTAGGGAAGGCCCGTGCGGTGCTCCACGCCTAGGCGTGTGCAGAACTGACGAAAAGCTTGTGAGGTATAGGCAGGGCCATTGTCAGTTTTGATAACCTGAGGTTTACCCCAGGCAGCCCAAGCCTCTAAGCAGTGGGTGATGACATGACTTACCTTTTCACCTGTCAAGGGAGTGGCATGAATTATGCCAGAGCAGGTATCAACAGAAACATGGACATAAGAAAGAGTGCCAAAGGAGGAGTAATGAGTGACGTCCATTTGCCACAAGTGGAGTGGCCGAAGACCACGAGGATTGACACCTACATGAGGTGCTGGACGAAAAGGTGCACAGGCCGCGCACTGCAGCACAATATCGCGTGCGGCTGCCCGCGAGAGGCCAAATTTGAGACGTAACGTCAGTGAAGGAGTATGGTATAGAGAATGAAACTGGCAAGCTGCCTCCAATGGAGAGCCAACCCAATAAGCGTGAGTGGCATGATCCGCCAGGGCATTGCCGCGCACCATGGGGCCCGGCAAAAGGGAATGGGCCCGAATGTGCGTTATAAAAAATGGGGACCGGCGCGAATGGATGGCAGCACGGATAGCACAGAATAAGGAGAACACCGTGCTGCGAGAGTTAAGAGAATGGGCTGTCTCCAAGTGACGGACAGCCTGAACAACATAAGCAGAATCAGAGATTATATTAAGGGGCTCTGGCACGGTTCGGAGAACCAATTCAACGATAGCACATTCAACGTGCTGGGGAGAAGAGTAAGCGAAGCGGGCCGTAAACACCTGATCATTGATTACATAGCTACCGGTGCCTGTGGATGACCCGTCAGTATAAACAATGGTAGCCCCAATTAGAGGCTCAGGGGAAGTCAGATGAGGAAAGATAAGCTGATTGCGAAGTGCAAACTGAAGAAGGGGATGTTTAGGGTAATGGTTATCTATGTCTCCTGGGAAGATATAACAGAGTACTGCCCAAGAATTTATATGGATTTCCAATCTAAATATTGCCCCATGGATAGACAGGCCTGCGCGGTACCAGCCCAATCACTGGGGGTCATGGCATGCGCACTTAGCCGTTCCAGTAGGCCAGGGGTGTAAGCGGCATTGCACCCATAAGCCTTGACAGCTTCAACCAAAGCTTTTAGTTGCTTGTAATCTAGGTGTTCGTGAAAGCGATGTTGATTAGCGTCCTCAAAGACGGGGAAAGCAAACTCCCTCTGTATCTTCTTTCTAGCTCGGGGAGGCACAAACGAGGTTCCGCCCTCCATATTTAGAGGGGTGGATCCCGCAACGGGAAAAGGAGGGGCAGTAGCGTACGGGGGCGGGCGATTACGCTCCGCCTCATATCTAGCCACCGCCTCCTCCAGCTCCGCCTTCTCCTGCGGAGACAGCCCCTCCTCCGCCTCGCGAGAACGCAAACGGGAAGAAGAGCGAGACGATGAAGAAGAACAGGAAGAAGAAGGACGAGAGGAAGAAGAGGAAGCCGACATGTGGAGGGAGGCCATTTTGAGAGCCACTTCCTCCATGTCCCTTTCAGGCGGCGGGCGTCCCCGCCGTTCCTGTTTACCCGCGGACTTACGTTTCCTTTCCGGCCTTTTCCTCGGCCGCCCCGGCCGAGCCGGACCCACTTTGCCTCTCTCAGACATACTATCTTGATAATCACTGAGTACTTCCTGACCTTCCCGGACCGGACCGCTGCAACGGTCGTCCTCTAAACAGGAGCGCACCAGTGCCCACACAGGGAGAACACACTCCCAAAGGGGACCAGACTCTCGGGCACGGCGAAGGTCCTGCTCTAGCTTATCCCAACTCGGAATCGTTAAAGACCCCGAGTGGAGAAACCATGGGGCCACCCGGTCCACGTCCTGCACAAAATGGCACAGGACACGGTCAGGGATACGAAGCTCCCGGGCGGCCAGAAGACCCCGCAGGGCCCGCAACAGGTGACAACTAGGAGAGTTCCCCATGGGGTAGGTCACAAGCACCCGGTGCCGGCGTCAGAAGAGGGCAGGGGTCCAAAATAAAGCCGCCCCAGCTGCTGTGGTTCTGAACTCACCTCCAAAGAGGTCGTCTCCGCCGGTGCCAGAAGTTCCCGGGTTTCGGCACCACTTGTCGCGCCGCACTCGCCTGCAAGGACGACGCAACAAACTGGAGTTCTTCCAACAGCAGTTTAATGAGGCATCTAGTCTAGTTACATGGCGAGAGACCCCGAACAGGAAGGACAGTGGGCTTATATACCATTGCAGGTAGTCGTGGCGGGAAGTGATTGGTAGAGGGCCCTGACAAGGCTCCCAGCAATGATTCTATTGGCTATGTGCTCACCCGTAATCAGAGACCGCTCCCAACAAGGAGGATGATGAGAAATTTTTTAATGGGTACAACGTACATTATTCAGGTGATGGATATTCTAAAAGCCCTGGCTTGACCACTATGCAATCTATGCATGTGACAAAATTGCACATGTACCCCGTAAATTTGTGCAAATAAAAAGGAAAAAAATGTATAAGTCTTGGTGATAAGACTTAGGCTCCTTGAGTTGGGCTTAGATGCCTGTGAGGGTGGCTGATCCACAAAACTTCCTTGGTTTCTGGAAACCACAGTGTCTCTGTTATCTCTGTATTACCCCAAGATGCTAAGGTGTCACAAGTGCTAACGGAACTGGCCAGACCAGTTCCAGGTAATAGAGTAAGAGAGCTCTTCAAAAGGCATTGAGGTTGGTGGGAGAGACAAGCAGGAAATCGTGATGTTGCCGGTGAGATGCCCACGGAGAGCCACTGGGAGCTATGAGGGCAGACAGCAGGGAGAGGCTAACTCTGCCCTGAGATGGGGAGCGGGGGGGAAAGTGTGGAGGCAAAAGAAGTAGGTGCAATAGAGCCCTGTTAGGTAAGAATGGGAAAAGGCATTCCAGGCAAATATCCACCCAGATGCCTAACTGCTCCCTTCCAGGGGTCAACCAGGAGTGGTACCATGGCTAGAGATCAGCCTGTGTACTGGGGTCGGGGAAAGGGTGGGAGAACAGGGTATGTCTGGCCATGGGGCTAGAGAGCACAGCCACTGACTGATCCAAGAGAAAAGACTTTAAGGTATCAGCCTTTATGGGATCCTACTTGAACAGCCTGGCCCTGCCCCATCATCCTAGGCGAACTCGCATCTGTAAACCTGCACACGTGGAGCTTGCCTTAAGCATTTTAGTATCTTCCTTTTAAACATAAAAAGCCATGAAGGTCCACCAGGCATTTGAGGAACTACTCTATCATTAAAAAAAAGACTGAAATAAGCAAACAGAAAAAAAAATTGGAGGGAATAAAAGCAATATAAAACGTAAAAAAAAAAACCTGTAACTAATATTCTCAGAGATATAGGGGAAAATATTATATCCTTAAGCAAGAACACGTAATTATTAAAGAAGAAATATTAAAGAAAGCTCCAAAAAATTAAAAATATAACAGAAATTAAATAACTCAATAAGATAGTTACAAAAATAAATTAAGAAATTCTTCAAACAGAAGCACACAACTCCAAAGAGATGGAAAATGGCAGAAAGTATAAGATTATAACATCAGTGAGGAGAGCCAATATTTATCTGAACAGCAGAAGTTCCAGAAAGAGAGTTATCAAGAGGGGAAATTATTGAAGCAGTAAATGAAGACTTGTGTTTCTAGAATGAAAGGGCCACCAAGTGCCAGACCAATGGATGGAAAACATCCCCCACTCGCTGGTATTCAAAGAATCAAGAGCCAGAAGAGCATCAGACTCCTCAACATCAACACTTAAAGGTAGAAATGATGAGGAAATACTTTCAAAATCCAGAGGTGGGGACAATGATTTCCATTTTACAATTTTATATTCAGCCATACTGTAATCAATGGTGAGAATATAATAAAAAACCAGCTCCCAAATACAAGATGGCAAAAAATATGCCCTCCTGTGAATCCTTACTGAGAAAGTGGCTAAAGTATATTCCCCACCAACATGAGAAAGTAAATCAAGAAAGAAGATGCCCAGGATCCAGGAAGCAAGGAATTTAATACACAAGAGGGCCAAGGGAATTCCCAATTTGATGGTGAAGGGAAGTGCCAGGATGACAGATCAGAGGTAGCTCAGGTTAGAGCAGGAGGATCAAGGAAAGAATTCAACCAATACATAATTGGATATATGTCAACATGTTTAAAACAAAATTATAATTCCTCTGGAGAGCTCAAGGATGAAATAAAATAGTGAAAGTACATACAAAAACAAGTAAGTACATAATGAAGTGTTCGGGGTAAAATAATACAATGTCTGTAATATACTTTTAAATCATTCATCAAAAGAAAAGACAGATGAGAAAATAAAGCAAATGTGACAACATGGTAATTGGTGAATCTAAATAAATGGTATATAGATGTTCATTGTACTTCTAACTTGTCTGCCATTTTTAAAATTCTTCAGAATAAAATATTGAAGGAAAATCTAGGTGCATGTTTTATTCTGATAAAGTTAACATTTAAAAATGAAATACCTGGCTCAATGCTTGGCATATATAGGTACTTAAAAGTGTTAGCTAACATTATTTTTATCATCATCATCATCATTTCTTACCACATGGTCCAATTTGATAGAAAAGATAATGATAGACCACTGGTTGTTATACCTGGATGATGACAAGAAAAAAATATCAACCAAGGACAATTTTTTTCCACCATTCTACCCACCCAGGGCCTAGAGCCTGCTGTGTGGCCCTGGAAACATAAGCCAAAATCTCCTACCTCTTACGTAACACTCACGGGCCACACCCAGGTGACAGTTCTGGTCACCTCTGGTTTGCAAGGGTCCAGAGAATGGCCAATGGCCTGGTTAGAGTCACAAAGGAAGTGGAATCACAAATCTTGAAGGAAAGGTTGTTGAGGGTGCCTCTCAGGTGTCCAACTTGGTGTGTCTGGGTGGGTGACATGATGCTGCCTAGACCAGGACTGGCCACCTTGATCTTGGCAGCACACTGCACTAGAATTGTTTAAAAATCTACACTGACTTGCTATCCCCAGGGTCATCCCAAGGCCTGGAATGTGTTAATTTTATAACTGTTCATTTCTAAATGTGTTACATGCACACCGACTTCGTGTTTCTATTTTCTGTCCACTGGAGAAGAGTTGGAAGGTCTTCCTGGAGTCTACCCTAAAAGACTTAGTAACACATCTCCTAACAAGCTCAAAAGAAGTGTAGATTTAGCCACTTCAGTGGGCACCACCCCATCACCCACCCTAGGTCACTTATAGATGCTTAGAGAAGCCCAGTAGAGAGACCACCTCAGAGGAACACATCTTCACGTCTCTGTTCCGAAGCACCAGATCACACCTAATTGGTGTTCTGTGCCTCTAGGTTGAGTCTTCAGCCTCAGAGTAATAAGTCCTTCATGTGCCTGTGTGTGTGTGTGCACAGATATATACAGCTATGTATACAGTCGATCCTCTCTAGTCACAGATTCCGTGGTTGTGGATTCATCTACTTGCTAAAATTTATTTGTCCCCAAACTCAATATTCACGGTGCTTTCACAGTCATTTGTGGACATGTGCCAGGCAGCTGAAAATTAGAGTCCCCCAGTGTACACACATCCCAGCTGAGGTCAGACAGAAACCCTCTGCCTTCTTGTTTCAGTTCTCATACTGGAAGCAAGTGTCCTTTTCAAAGTCTATTTAGTGTCACTTTTTTTTGTTTTTTTTGCATTTTTGTGCTTTTTGTTGTTGATTTTGCTATTTAAAATGGCCCCCAAGCATAGTGGTAAAATGCTTTCTAGTGTTCCTTTGATGTGCTTTACGAAGAAAAGACATGTGTTACGTGAGCTTCTTTCAGGCAAGAGTTACACTACTGTTGCCCATGAGTTCAATGTTCATGAATCAACAATATGTATTAAATAAGGCATCTTTAAAGAGAAACCCACATAAAATAGGGTTATGTATTGATCAGTTGACAGAAATGCCGTGACCACAGGCTCACAGCAACCTAACCCTGTATTTCCTCTGGGGGCAATGATTCGTTGTTCACTAATTCAGTGTTTGCAGCAACTTTGTAGAACAACTTCCACGAATAACAAGAACCCACCGTATATGTGTATGTGTGTGTGTGTGTGTGTGTGTGTGTGTGTGCATATGTATGTGTCTTTCCAATGCCTTTTTGAAAGGTAATATGAGCTGGTCCTCCTTTGTTCATTTATTTTTCTCAAAACAACCATCAAATGCACTTCTCCCAAGGTAACACAGTGAAATTCTAGGATGTAGCAGAAAAGAGGGAGGAATGATGCAGCGTAATTGTGGAAATAGCCAGGCTGGTTGACCAGGTAAGTCAGGGAATCGCCTCCCTTTGCAGAACTGTGCAGGTCTCAGCCATGAGCGCATCTCTTTCCCCTCATCACCACCAGCACCTCTGAGTGCCCCACGGCTCTGGTCTGCGATTGCTGTGCCAATGTGGTCCTCTGTGGCTGCCCCTGAGTGGGCCCAGTTCTGACAGCTGGGCCCCAACAGATTGAGGATGAAGATTATTTCCCATGAGAAGAAAAGGATCAAGGTAAGATCCATCTGAACCTCTTCTGGTCTCTGCCATGGAGTCCTCACTTATAGGATGTAACAAATATCAAAATAACGCCAGGTACTTTCCCTTGACCCTGAGCTACCTATTGTAAGTGGGATTCTTTACACAGTGTCTGGCACACAGTAGGCATTCAACAAATTTCAACACAGTAGGTTTATTTGTTGAACAAACAAACATTTTAACATAAATAGTCTCTCTTGCAAATATGATTCTGAGCAATCTGGCCCATGCCTCGTGACGATTTTATTCCCCTTAAGGACATTTCCTTCCCATCAGAGAAACACTTCTTCAGTTCTGCAGCAAAAGTCACTGGGTGAAGTCGATTTGATTCAGTGTCCTTGATTTATTGAAATTGCTTGTGCCATAAACAGAAGCACATGCCGTAAGCAAGCTGCTGAGATGGAGTCCAGTTTAAACTTGGCCCCCCATGGCACCCCTATTCTCACGGCTGGCACCCGGTCCCAACACCTGGCTGGCACCCTGAGGCACACAGCTGGCACTCAGGTCCATACAACTGGCTGGCACTGCAACCCACAGATGGTGGCCCAGTCCATACAGCTGGCTGGCATCCAGGTCCTCACAGCCGGTACCCACTCGGTACAGCTGGCACCCCAGAATGGCTGCTGCACCAGCTGGAAGCTTCCCACTCTTCCCTGCTCTGAACAAAGCAGTCGGCGCTGGCCTCTGAACACAACTCAAATGACTCTTCTCACTAAACAAAACAAGCTTCAATTATGCCGGGGGTGAATTAGGGAAGACACCTAGGAGAGCTTTCTAGCTAGAAGAGTGTCAAGAACTCCCACAAGCAACCCCTTACTTTGAAGATTCCCAGAAAAGAACCCACTAACAGGCTTCTCGGATGGAGTGAGAGCAGTTCTACTCAGAGGCTTCTTAGGGAAACTTTGACCTTCAAGGCACAGTGCTGACCCAGGCACTTGGCCCACGCAAAGTCAAAAGCATGGTCTGAGCCTACACCAAGAGCCCTATGAAGGTCAGGCTGTGACTCTACTGAAGGTGTAGGGACCGTGGTGTGGAGACTCTGCACTGTCCAGAATGTCTCCGGGCAAGCCCAGGCAAAGATGAACTCTGGAGTCAGATTGCAGGGGGAGAGGAGCATCATGGGAGTCAAGGATGCCAGACCAGACAATCCACAGTGGGTTGAGCAGAATGTCAGGAACAGTGTTCTGCTAAGATGGAACAGACTTTGAAAGACGCACATAGATTCATATCTAAGTCTTTATGATCTTTAAACTACCATTTCATCCAGCAATCCCATCACTGGGCATCTACCCAAAAGAACAAAAGACATTCTATAAAAAAGACATCTGCACTCGAATGTTTAAAGTAGCACAATTCACAATTGCAAAGATGTGGGAACAACCCAAGTGCCCATCAATACATGAGTGGGTTAATAAAGTATGATCTATGTACACCACGGAGTACTACTCAGACTCAAAAAACAATGGTAATCTAGCACCTCTTGTATTATCCTGGACAGAGCTGGAACCCATTCTACTAAGTGAAGTATCACAAGAATGGAAAAACAAGCACTACATGTACTCACCATCAAATTGGTATTAACTGATCAACACTTAATTGCACATACAGTAATAACATTCATCAGATGTCTGGTAGATGGGAGGGAGGAGGAGGTGATGGGTATATACACACCTAATGAATGCGGTGTCTGGGGGATGGACACACTGGAAGCTCTGACTCACGTGGGGCAAGGGCAATATACATAACCTAAACATTTGTACCCCCATAATATGCTGAAATAAAAAAATTTAAACATAAATAAAATAAATAAACTCCTCTGATGATTTCTAAAGAGACACCTAAATGTAGCACCTGAAACACCTGGGGAGAGACCCAGCAAGTGCATCCCCAAGCCCATGCCAGGAATGTCCCCAAGAGAACAGGCAGCTTGCTTGAGCTTTTGGCTCTTGGTCATTTACAGCACAATGGCACTGCCATTTTTCTGTGTTACCCTGGGCATGCATTTCCCCTCTCTTCACTTGGATTTGCTCATCCTGAAAATGAGGATGATGCTTTTCTCCCAAGAAGCTCCTTCTACGGCTGCCTCAGTCTGAGATGATCCAACTGGACTCCCTCTAGGGCATTTGAAAGTAAGATAGAAAGGCCACATAAAGTGGCTGTGGACATTCCCCACTTGCCCCTCCACTTCCACCTCCCATCCTTCTCTGCCCTGCTCTGTGCCCTGGGAGGCTGACCTCTGTCTGTGGGGTCATCCACTGGCCTCTCGGACCTCCTAGCTTCTAGTCAGATTTGGCCAACACAAACACCAGCAGGACATGGAAGAGTGGAAGGAGAGAGGAGGAGGGGAATAAATCCCAGCCTACAGTTTGCCAGTGGCTGAGTTCCTCTAACTGAGGCCATGACTTCTCCCATTGCTACAGCCATTGCCAGGTTCAGGAACACCATTCCTTCCCCTCACCCTCCCCGGTCTACGGGAGGAGATGGTTTTCCATGTTGCCAGTCCTGGAGTGCTTCAGCATCCCTTGCTGGTTTCCCTGAACCTTGCACTGGTTAAATAATCCCTTCCTTAAATGCTGCTCGATCACCCCTTTTGAGCAGGTGTGTCCTACCGGACCCCTGATGATATCCAGAGCCTAGCTGGAAAGGCTCATAGATTTCATGGCTTGAGATCACAATTTGGGGGCAGTTATGATGGCCCTTGTAGAAGAAAAACCACATGACCTCAAGGCAGAGTAGCTGTCTGATGACTTTCTAGGACTCACCAGGCCTGGCCATGCAACCCACACTTAGAGTCTGCAAGTTCCCTTACGACAAACCACTTATGGTTGAGATAGCTTCAGTGGCTTCTGATTACTGTGCTCATTGGCCACTGACTGAAACACAGGCCTGTCTTTATCAGCTCTAGAAGAGCAGCTGACTGCCATTTCTTGCAAGTCCCGGAATTCCCACTGGTGCAAAGATCTGCCCCGACCACCGCCACCTGCCCTCTTAGCTAGCAGCGCTGAGTGGTGGGTTCTGTGTCTGGCCTGGCACATGCAATATCCTTAGTACCCAGCCTGGCACCTAGCAGAGAAGTCACTCAATACATCATATTGTATTAATCAATGAAAAGCCATTTCCAGGCAAATGTATTTGTTGATTTCACAGGCACAAGATCATTAAGAGAAGCTGCTCAGTTGAGAGGGACATTGGGCATTTGCTATTTGGCTGAACACACACCAGAGTCCACTTTTCTCTTCCACCCAAAGTGCCTTTGATTTATCAATGTTCTAAGAAGGCGGCTGCCCATGGCTGACCAGGAATTCCTTCTCTGGCTCAAAGGAGCACCAGAGGAGAAGGAACTTGCCTCTGGGTACACAAGACCTGAGTATTTGCTTTCCAATTTTTGAACACAAAGAGCAGAAAAAAAGGTTGGCAAAAGAAACTTTGGCTGGATGTAGAGCATAAATATTCCTAGAACTGTAGGTTCTCAGAATTGGAAGGGATGTTCAAGGTTGACAAGGCCAATTTCCCACAAATGGTAAAATAGCCCTTGATAAAGCCCCTCTTGGCCAGCTGAGAGAGTCTGTACCTCCTCAAAGTCCTCTGTCTCCCACCGAAGGCCTGGCACCCCAAAAGGGGGCAGGCAGGTGGGTGTCCAAGGCTCACCTGTAGATGTGGACAGTGGGGTGAAGGTGTCCTCACTGCAGGTTCCACAGGGCAGGTGGCAGCACAGGCAGCACATGGAAGCAGCAGGCACAGGGTCTGGAGTGGGCAGTCATGGGTGCCCTGCCCGTGTCCCCATGGGCATGGGGTCTCACAGGGCAGCGGCTTGGCCCAGCAGGCCCAGTCATGTGTGCCCGCCCACACTGCCCATGGCAGGGTCCTCCTCGCAGATCCAAATGCTCACTGAACACACCTGTCTCATGACTTGCAATAGGCGAGCACAGCCTCCACCACCCCCAGGAATCTGAGATGGTGTCGCTGCTGCCGAGAACGTACCACCGCCACCAGCTTGGCCGGCCGGCTTGAGCCTGCAGCACCGGGTCCATCTCACACAAGGCTCAGAAGGGCTCTCTCAGAAACGTGTTATATCATTTGTATTAGCCCATTTTATTCATGAGGAAACTGAAGCCCAGAGGAGTTAGGCCACTGGTCAATGGCCAGGAAGAGGTGAAGCAAAGATGTGCATCCCTGTTGGGCTCAGAAGCTCATGACCACTCAAGAGCGACAGGTGTTTGATGAAGCGTGAAGGGGAAGCAGGTGGAGGGAGAGAGAAATCTGCCTGGAGACTAGGAGGGGCTTTGAGGCAGACGCGGGTTGAGCCTTCAAGGTTAAGCACGGATTCTCCTGGCTGGCAGAGAAGGGGCATTCCAGCCAGGGCCACCAGAGCAGTCAGGCCTCAGAGCTGCCTGACGTCCTGCTGAGTCAGGGAAGCTGCGGTCACTTAGTCAGCACTGGCCTGTACAACAGTAGCACCCACTGTGGACCGGACGCTGTGCCAGGGCCTCTAAATTCTTTCAACAGATGTTTAGCAGTTGCCTCCAAGGTGCCAGACTCTGTTCTAGGAGCTGGGAAGACAGTCTTCAACAAGATAGACAGAATTCCCTGCCCTGGGGGAGCTTACCTGCTAGTGAGAAAGACACACAATAAAAAAAATAGCCAATTAACTCTATAGCGTGTCAGGTGATAAATGCTCTGAAGAAAAATAAGGCAGGAAGGGAATTAAGCAGAGAGTTTTAGAAGAATAAGATGGTCAGGGAAGACTTCCTAAGAAGGATATTTGAGCAAAAGACTTAAAGGGGTGAGAGAACAAGCCATCCAGATGTTTAGGGGAAGAGTATTCCAGGCACCAGGAATAGCAGGTGCAAAGGCCCTGAGGCAGAGGCATTCTGGGTGTTTGAGGAGCATGGAGGATCCAGGGGAGGGAGTGAGAAGAAGGAAACCGAACTGAATGGACTGCAGGCTCATCCCACTGGGGCACCTTTCTGCACCTCAGTCTCCTCATTTATGTAAGGGGTGCAACTTCCCCAGCACCCAGGGTCCAGGACACCCCCCACCTACGGTTTCCACTGCCCTCTCCCCTGGGGTCTGAGTTTTGTTCTGTCTCAGTGAAAGGAGTCTCAAATAAAAGCCAAGGGGACCTATGGCTGAGGCTCCCTCCTCCAAGGCTCCCAGTAGGGCCTCTTGGGGGAGACCTCTCACCCCAAACACCCTTTGCCACCCCCACCAATCCAGGCGTATCCCATAGCCTGCCTTCTCCCAAACCTCGCCCCCACCACACCTGCCCTGGACTATGAGTGCCTAGGGTAGGGCAGCGGGGGGAGGGGAGGGGGTGCCCCTGGGGCAGGCAATGTGGTATGTGTTTTCTGCAGAGATTCTTAACACAGTAATAAACCAACTATGAGTTAGTCTCTCTCTTTTTTTTAATGGACAGGTAACCTTGTATGTTTTTATCGTGTACAACACAATGCTTTGAAGTACATATACATTACAGAATGGTTAAATCTAGCTAATTGACAAATGCATCACCTTGCATAGTTATTTTTGTGGTGAGAGCATTTAACATCGACTCTCTTTACAGTTTCCAAGAATACGATGTATCATCATTAACTGTAGTCACCTTGCTGTACAATAGATCTCTTGAAATGTATTCCTCCTATCTAACTGTAATTATGTATTCTTTGACCAACATCTCCGCATCCTCCTCCCCTGCCCCCACACACTCCAGCCTCTGGTAACCACCAGTCTCTTTTTATTATCACCACGTACTGAGGATTTTAAACATTGTCAATGATAAAACACCCTTCCCCAAAAAATTCTTTTGCAGGTAAAAATGCTAACATTTGCTGTAGTTACTCTTGAGTTTTAATATATATATATATGTACATATAATATATATTCAAATTGGTCCTTTTTGATTGCTTGTCCCTTAATGAACATTGTATTCTTCGTGGAGGTTCATCCAGAGCCCCATTCAGTCACACAGTTGGCCTCACTCACGGGAGACTCAGCTGCGTGTTCATTTCCAGAGTGTTCCGACCTTCAGCATCATTCAAGCTCACTTCAGGAGCAGTTTATGTCTCCAACTCCCAGGATACTACGTATTCCTGTGTTTAAAGAGACGCTTCTAAATAAACAATGATAGCACAGTGATGCTAAAGCAAAGACACTGAACTTGAGTTAATTCAATTCTGTCATTCTATGGAGCCACATGGAATTTTTATTTGTGTATAAATTTTTAGAACAGTAAAACAGAATGCGAACTGCGAGGTGAACCGTCTTTTGTTTGGAAGTGCACATTTTAGCTCACACATGAACTATTTCACTAGATTTGAATCCTATCTCTAATGTTAAAATTAATTCTTCTTTTTTAATTGCTGCTTGTTTTAAAATGAAAGAAGGAATCCAGGAAACAGAAATTGTAATGTATTTTTTTTCTCCAACTTCAATGAGCATCAGAAAAAAATTGTAATGTTTGATTTGTTGTATGATTTGTTATTGCGACAGACCCAAAGTAGGCATATGTTTTCCACCTTTTTTGGTGAAAGGTCTTTTAAAATGGAAATTCCATCCCAATACTCCCATTATTTAAAAGCTTTGGTGGCTTTTCATTGCCTATAGAATGAGGCTTAAACACTTACACAAAGTCCATATTGTCTTATGATGCTCTGGCCCCTGTCTACCTGCCTCTCCTCTTTTCTAACCATCCACCCTCTTGCTTATTAAAGTCTGGCCACACTGGCCTCCCTTCTGTTCCTAGATGTACCTTGCCCCTTTTAATTTAATATTTTAATATATATTTATTGAGGCAAATTATGTACTGGACACTGGGGTGGATATATGCAGTGAACAAAAGACAAAACTGTTACCTGCATGAAGCTTATGTTCTAGTGAGGGAATACAGATCATAAATGAATCACTATATAACACAAAATCAGGGGGTGGATAAATGCTGAGAAGAAGCATCAATCAGAGAAAGGGGTACAGAGTGTCAGGGGTTGCTGTGCTAGCTAGAGTGCCAGGGACGTGATCTTTGAGCACAGAATGAGCCATCAGATTATCTGGAGAAAGGGCTTTTCAGGCAGAGAGAACAGCCAATGCAAAGACCTGAGGCAGGAAAGTGCTGAACACGTGTGCCTGAAGAACAGTGAACAATCCCAGGGCATCAGTAACACTTTATCCATCCCCAACTTTTGCCTATCAGGTTTCCAAGTTGCCTTTAGATGTCAAAGGTCATTTCTCCCAAGCAGCCTTTTCTGATCCCCCACCCCCACCAGCCTAGACCAAACCCACTGTTCTAAGCTCTCGTAGTTCCCTGTTCTCTTCCTTCATAGCCCTAAGCACCAGTTAGCTTAGGGTTGTGAGTCATTGTTTCATTATCCATCTGTCTACTTCATTAGACTAGCTGGCTCAACTTAACACCTTGCTCCCTTGTGCACTGGTCTCTCTCCCCTGGGCAAGTACAAGAAGAAACACAGACACTTCTTGCTCCCTGATTGGCCACTTGGAACGTAGTTCAATATAATTGATTAGGCCACAACTTTATTCATTATAATCACATCGTCCTGAGACTACTGAATCCTTCCCTTGATCGGACTTGGGTGCTTTGTCGTCACTCCGGGTGGGTCTCTGTCTTCTCAAGGTGTTTATTTATTCTATCAAATGTTGATTCTTCACAGTTTCACTCTCAGAGATTGTTCTGAATTTAGCAGTCTCCTTATGTGCCCCAACCATGCCCCTTCTAAAGTAAACTACTTCACCCCTGCTGCACAACTTCCACGTGTACCGTACCTGGCCATCTTCTTGACCTGCCATATTGGATTGGGTCAGGGGGTGGACACCTGACCCAAACCCAGAACCACCTTAGGTTCAGAAGCAGCCACTGCTTGTGGAGCCCAGCCCAGCAGCTCCTGCTGTCCTTGGATTGTCTTGAGAGGTCTCATCTTTCCATGCAAATTCTTAAAATAACCTCCTTGGCTTGAACCAACTTAAACGAGTCCTTATTCTTCCAGTCAACAATATGAATTGAGTATCTACTATACGTATGCAAGATGTTATTCTAGGCACTAGGGATGTAGCAATGAACCAATCAGCCAAAATCCCTGCTCTCCTGGGGCCTACATTTTAGTTGGGAAAGACATAAAATAAATAAACAAACAAAAAACATGTACTATGTGAAATTGTGATTAATTAAGGGGGTCAAGGTAGTGAAAAGATGCTGCCACTTCTGGAGCTATAGTCAAGATATTCTGAGGTCCTCTTCTACTCAAACACAGTTTTATACTGCACAAAACATAGGCTCTCAGGAGATGGGGCACATTTCTAAGGGGCTGGAAGAAAAAGGCCATAGGGCGATAGAACTTTGGGCAATAGTAAGCTGTTTCTCCCCTCTCCCCCCTGCTTGACTTCCAATGAGTTTTACTTCCCCCTGTGCACATGTGTGCTCATATGTTAGTTCCAATTTAATCATGAGTACATGTAGTGTTTGTTTTTCCATTCTTGAGATACTTCACTTAGGATGATGATTTCCAATTCCCTCCAAATTGTTGCAAAAGGCATTAATTCATCCTTTTTATGCCTGAGTATACCCCACGGTGTACATATACCATGTTTTGTTAATCCACTCATGAATTGATGGGCACTTGGATTGATTCCACATCTTCGCAATTGTGAATTGTGCTATAGTAGACATTGGAATGAAGATGTGCTTTTGATAAAATGATTTCTTTTCCTTTGGGCAGATACCCAGTAGTGGGATTGCTGGATTGAATAGTAGGTCTACTTTTAGTTCTTTGAGGAATCTCCATACTGTCTTCCATACAGGTTGTACTAACTTGCAGTCCCACCAACAGTGTATAAGCGCTCCTTTTTCTCTGCATCCATGCCAGCATCTATCGCTCTTGAACTTTTTAATAAAAACCATTCTAACAGGGGTGAGGTGATAATTCATTGTGGTTTTAATTAGCTTTTCCCTAATGATTACTGACGTTGAGCATTTTTTCATGTGTTTATTGGCCATTTGTCTATCTTCTTTTGGAAAGCTTCTGTTCATGTCTAAAACTTACCTAATGGGTACAATGCACACTATTTGGGTGATGGGCACGCTTATAGTGATTCAAGCATTACAAAAGCAATTCATATAGCCAAAAACATTTGTACCCCCTTAATATTTTGAAATAAAAAAAAAAAAACAGTAAGCTGTGAGCTTGGAGGGAGAGAGGCAACCTAGGGATGGAGCCTTGAGCCAGCAGCATGACAGGAGACCTGAGCCTGAGACTTCCAGATGTAGCTAGGAATCCTAAAAGGGGCTAAAAAGATTTCTGGTTGATCATGAATTCTGGTGCCTGGCAGAAGTAAATATAAATCTTCTCTGGAGGAAAGCATCCTCAACGTATTGACCCAGATTTTCCATAGATTAAGATCAACCACATATAAACTCACATTCAAAGATCACCAAACACACAAAGAAACAAAGCGCCATGAATAAGAGCAGAATCAACAAACAGAATTAATCCTCCTCCAAAGCCTTCACATATTGGAATTGTGAGACACAAAATAGAAAATAACTTTACAGGAAATGCTTAAAGAAGTGCAAGACAGAATCACAAAAACCAACAACAATGAGACTACAAAAACAACCACCATGACCAGCAGACAGATTTTTAAGAATCATTAGGGAGGTTAGAGGGTAATCTTCTAGAGGGTAGAGGGAGGACAAGGGAGCTTCTCTGATAAGTTAGTATTTGAGCAGAGACCTGAAAGATGCGAGGACGAGCCAGGCAGAAGTTTGGAGTTAGAGTGTTCCAGTAGAAAGAGCAGCCAATGCAAACAGGAGTGTGTTTGATGTCTTTCGTAGACAGGAGTCCAGGGTGCTCTAAAGTCAACTGAGTGCAGGGAGAGATGTAGACAAGGAAATGAGAGAGATGAAGAGATAAAGGCCATGTTGGGCTTATGGATGATGACAAGGACGTTGTATTTTATTCCAACTGAAACAGGGAGCCACTGGAGGGAACTGAGCAGGGGAATGACATGACCTAATTGTTTTTAAAAGATCACACTGGCTGCCATTGGATAGACAGGAAAGTGGGTGGGAGGGGTAAGAGTGGAGGCTGGGAGACCAGTTGGAACCCTTCATAGTCACCCAGACAGGAAAAGAGCGGCTTAAACTAGGAGAATAGATTTGGAGATGGCAAGAAATGAAACACTGGGGATATATTTTGAAAATAGAGACAAGTTTTCCTCGATTGATTTAAAGTAGGGTGTGAGGGAAAGCAAAGAACCAAAGAAAACTCCAAGATAATTGACCTGAGCAAGTAAAAAAAGTGAAGTTACCATTAACCGTGATACAGAAAACAGAGGAAAGAGTAAGTTTGAAAGGAAAACCATCAAGACTGGAGAGGTTAAGTATGAGTCTGGGGTGCAAAAGACAATGTTGGGCTAAGGATGTCCATTTCGGAGTCAGCAGCACCCAGATGGTATTTACAGCCATATCACAGGGTGAAACCACGGAGGGGTGGGTGCAAATAGGAAGGAGAGAGGTCCTTGAGGTTGTGGGCATGAGATGAATGTAGAAGAGACTTCAAAGGGGAAGCCAATACAACAGAAAGAAAAACAAGAGTGACTGATGACACAGAAGCCAAGCAGAGAAAGCATTTCAAGAAGGAGGGTGCTCGGCGGGGCCGGATGTTGCTGAGAACCCACACAAATGCCTCCTGAGAACCACCGGTTTCTGAGATTAACCATCAAGTGTAACAACGCACAGCTCATTGGTGACCTGGACAAAAACTAGAGCTTGACAGCAGTGAGCCAGGTGAGAAGGAGAGGAGAGGACACAGAGACAGAGAGAACAGGTGACTTGCGAGGTCCTGGTGCAAAAAGAATCAGGAAAAATGAGATGGAAAATAAAGGGAGATGTGAAGGTCAAGGTCAGTTTCTGGCAACCGGAAATGGACTTGACTTGAGTAGAGACTAAGTGATCTCCCCAATCTGGCACCTGTGTGCCTTGTTGCCACCTTTGGGGACAGGGCAGAGCATCTTACCATCCCTAGCAGGGCTCTGAGAACTCGCAAGCTGCTGAAGTGACTTGAAATCTAACCGGAGTACGGCTCTGCGATTGGAATTCCAGCCGGAGCAGGTCTCACCCCTCATTACCCTTTGTGATCAGGGCAGGGAAAACGCTGCTCAAAAGATGTGTGTAATTAGTAAAGTGAAGTAATGAGGGGATTTCCATCTGGGGAGAAGAATAATTTTATTATTTCATAGCTCTCCTGGAAGCCCAGCGTACAAGCAGAGAAGGGGTGTGTGACAGCAAACGCAATCTAAGCTGTTCTCTCAAGGATTGACAGAGCAGAGGACCAGCCTTGAAGACTTCCGGTATTTGCAGCAGGTGAGAACACCTGGTGGTTTCTTTTACACAGATCCAGGGAAAGGGAAACTGGACAGACCCAAGGGTTGGGCACCCCTTAGGTACCAGCTGTTGGTCATTGCTGTGCTGCACGCTCTGTTTGCATTTTGTCCTTTCATTCCTCCCACCACCACCCAAACTCTTTGCCAAGAGTTTAGTCATTCTCATCTTAGAGATGTGCTTCATACGCTAGGGGTTGCCAATAATAGGTGACATTTATTGAGAACTTAGAACATGCAGGCACTGGGTTAATGCATTGCTTTATTTCATTAATCCACACAACAATTTTGTCAGGTAAGCACTATTATTATCTGCATTTTACAGATGAGCAAACAGAGGCACAAAGAGGCTTGCCCAAGATCACACGGGCAGGAAAGATGCCTCAAAGTGACTTGGTACAGTACAAAGGTTCCACGGCTCCTAAATAGCAGAGCTTGCGTTTAAACCCAGAGAGCTCTGACTCCACACTTAAGGCCCTTCCCCACACTGTGCTACCTATCTCCTGCCATTTATCCCTGCCGGCCTGTTTTCCCGCAACCTGCGGACCCTGAGGGGTCTAAGGCGTGTGATGACTGAGCATGGGAGCCTGTGTACACCAGGGCTCTTGATCCCTTCATCCTGCAGCCTTGAATTCCATCTCTGGGGCTGCCGTAAGAGAGTGTAGAAGGCTGTGCCACCCCCAAGGAGCTGGAGAGAGCTCCCCCTCCCAGTCTGCCAGCACAAGGATGCCCTGAGCCTCTGCAGTTGCCCTTGTCTTAGCTCCGTTGTGTCTTCCCCAAGCAGCACATGGGAGCTGGGATGACTCTACTAGGCAAAAGAGTTTCTGTTAAGTTTTCAGGAAATGACCTAGCAGAATGAACTTGACTTGCAGCCCAAGAACTAGGAGGGGAAATCCCAGTTGCACCACTTACTTGACGTTCTTGGATAAACTGCTTCACCTCCGAGATTTGCTTCCTTATCTTAAAATGAAGATAATAATCTTGGTCTCATAGATGTTTAGATGGGATTAAGGCAGCCCAGCCCCTAGTTTCATACCTGGAGTATGGATGGGACTCCACAATGTCAGGCCCCTGCCTGGCCCCTGTCAGGGCTCTCTTCATTCATTTCTAAGATGAGACTCATTTTGCATGTTTTGTGAGGCTGCTGTGAGCATGAAATGACATTTCCAACCTGGCAAATTTTAGGCACTCAGGAAATGTTAATTAAAATCAAATATATGAAAATGATTGACTCTATGTTGCTACGAAGAAGCCTTAGCCTGTGCACCGCAAGCCGAGGTGAGAATCCGGCCTGTTTTGTACGGGCACACCTAGCCCAGGCCCGTGATCTTGGGCCCTGGCTGGAGTTTGCTGCCTTTCATTAGAGTGGCTTTGAAGAACGCTGGCGCTAAGGGAAAGGCTCAGCATGCACACAGAAGCCAAAGTGATCTTTCTAGAAGGCAAAGCTAAAAACTCTTCAATGGCTCCCTGGGGCCCTGAAGATCAAGTTCAAATCTTTGAACATATTTTACAAGCCCTTGTGATCTGGCCTGTGTCCATCTCCAGCCTCGTCGTCTGTCTCACCGCCTCTCCTTGTCTACACTCCAAACACTCTTGAATTTCTTTCAGGTCCTTCAGGGCTGGGTTCACCCCCTGATCCTACATGAGGGCAGCAAGGTCAGGCCCATGCCTGTTTTGCTCATTATTGTATTCCCAGTGGCTGAGCCTATTACTTTCACAGGCAGAAAAATATGTTATTATTCAGGCTACCAAATGCAAGAAAGTGAAAAATGTCACTTTCTCTAGGTACCCCAGCTCCCAGCTCAGCCTGGTAAGCCAGGGCAGGGTCTGACCCCTCCTTCTGCAAACAGCAGTTCTGACACCAGCCCGGCCTCATGGCATGGGGGAGGCAGAGGGAAAAAGGTTAATACAGACTAGTATCCACAGGGCCAGAGCATGTGTGCATGTGGGTGTACACGCTCTGCACACACACTCTCTCTCTCTCTCTCTCTCTCTCTCTCACACACACACACACACACACACACACACACACACACAGAGATTCATGGTCCTAGATAGCTCCATGCCTGTATGTGAGGGTGCACGTATTGCTACGTAACATCTCTGATGTGAGGGTAAATCTCCATGCATGTGTATTGTGTATATGCATATGAGTAAGCCAGCTGCCTTTTTAAAGTCCCCCCTTAAATGCTTCCATCTTTTCCCCAAAGTCTCTTCTCTCTTGTGCCACACTTGGTTCTTTTTCTCTTCCCCAGCCCTGTAAACATCCCTCTCCACTATAGTTCAGAGTAATTCCACGCTGTTCCTAGATTCCTGCACCCCACTCAATCTCTCTGCTCAGCAAGACAAAAGTTCTGCAGTTAGTAGGACCCACCCCCACCTTAGAAGGCAGTTTAGCTATAATCTATTTTACTTAAGGATAATCCCAGGGGTCTCACTCAATCCCCAGGCCCAAGCCATTTATCAATGTAGCTCTTCCAGGCACATCTATCATTTGGTCCAGGAACCTTTCATTCCAACTGCTTAGAGGATAATATGAAAGATAACATTTCCTCTTAAGAGTTACAGACCCGTGCGTACATCGTGGTGGGGTCCCCCTCATCTAGCAGTGCTGTATAGTGACGCAGTTTAAACAGGTCTGCGTGTGGGAAGAGGAAGGAAATTCATGCTGGGTGAGCACCTATGTTTGCCCAGCTCATTCCCTGATGATTTATGACACTGCCTTATTTCATCCTCACAACATTATTCCTAGGCTAAAAGAAGGAGACTGAGGGTCAGAAAGGGTAAGTAACTTGTTCAAGGTCACAGGAAGTAAGAGGCAGACCTAGGACTTGAACCCAGCTCTGGCTGACTCCTGGTCCATACTCTTTTCACCGTACCAGGATGTCTCCTCTCAGGACATTGAAATGCACTGAGGTCAGCATTGCAATGAGAGGTCATCAATGTGTACCAAATATGTAAGTCATATTTGGGAAGAGAGAGAGAGAGAGAGAAAAGAAAGAGAAGATTTTGGGGTGTGATCAATAAAGAGGCACAGATCACAGTATGTTGGGGCTGGGCAGGACCTCAGATTATTTTGCTAACCACCTCATTTTACATATACGGAAAGTGACATCCACAGAAAGTGGCTTGCCCGTGGTCCACAGCAAACTAGTGCCACATCAGACTAGATCTCTGGTCTGATAATAGCCTGGCCAAGCTCTTTTGACTACATTCTCCTGCTGTTCTACAAATAATTTACATGTTACTCTCATGCTGACTTATGTAAAAGTCTTCTGTGTCTTCCAGAACTTGAGATCAAAATTTTCTGTCCCAACCAGGAAAAGCTGTTGCAGGGGCTCTTCCCTGGCAGCCCCCACATTTCCTGCCTCCTGCACTCATCACTCAATGACTTCAAGCCCCACCGGAAAAGTTACATCTGCCACAAGCTTTGGTCCATCCAGCAGCTGAGGGTCATGGCTGACACTATGGACGCTAAGTCTTGATCAACGTCCTATTTGGAAATGCAGGGACCACTTCTTGCTGTCCAGTGGAAAAGGCTGGAGTGTTTCCCACGCTGGCATTCACATCGTTCCTACAGGGTGGGGCAGACCTGAGGCTGCTCGTGGGAACACTGGGGATGGGGTGGATGCTCCCACAGGCCAACTTTGGAGCCAGCCCAGACCTCCCCATCTCTGGTGCAGTGCGGCTCTTCCAAAAACCCAAGACCGAGTGCAAAAAGTTATGCCTTTGGCTCAATATGTAAAAACTCTCCAGCAATAAATTTAAACAATTCCATTCGGGGCTCTCACAATTTCTCCCACTCAGACAAACTGCTTTTTATTTCAAACGTTCCTGAAGGAAATTGGCCAATTGCTTATTTCAACTGTCAAGGCCATTATGCTGAGCCTGGCAGCCGGACACAGATACAACCTGGGGATTTCTCTGAGTTGGATCCTTGCAAAATTGACCATTAGTACAGGGGTCCAGCACAGAAGGTCTGTGGACATGGATCCCTTCGGAACATGTCAGAACTTCCACAGAAGAGAACAGCGGTAGCTGGGGCCAGAGCAGAGCTCTGGAGAACTAGGAGCAAGGAAAGGGTGCATCCAGCCGAGCCCTTCAAATTGGTAATTACATTCTAAATTGAAGGGGGCAAGGTGACCTCCAGCCACCCTGGGATGGCCTCGGCAGTCAAATAAACCCGTTGGAGAAGGCAGGAGGAGGCACCAGAGCCCAAGGATTCTGATAATGACGACAGTGGCGCTATGCATTGAGCATTTCTATATGCCAGGTGTTGTTCTGGGCATTTCACATGCACAACTGCAGCAAATCCAAACTCCTTACCATGTTCCTTGGAACAGTGCCTGGTACGCGGTAAGCACCATACAAATGTTAGCAAATGTCGATGTCATTGTTGTTAACAGTGGACAGAACTCCCAAGCCAACTCTCACTGGCTTGCTATAGACAGGCTGATCCTGTAAGTTCTTAGGTCACCTTAGTATCAGAGATGCCCTTGATTGTAGGCACCGACCATCTGAATTGTCCCCAGTTTGAACCAGGACCTGACTGTCAGTTACATGATCTGCCGCTTCCTGCCCCTGGCAGGTGATGCTCCCTGGGAGCCCAGGCAGGCTGGCTCAGAAGTGGCCCGTGTCCAGCCACCTGCGCCAACAGGACTGCTTCCCCGACCCTTGCCCCACAGCAGGGAAGGTTTTGCCTGACACGTTAGGAAAGAGGAAGAAGGAATTTACTTTTTACCATCAAAGCAGAGTTATGGTGAGTGACTCCTGACCTCAGCATTGCCATGACAACACCTGGAAGGCCTCCCTGGCAGAGAGCCGAGGCCCAGACAGCCTCTTTGCTCATGCTGTGAAGCTGAGTGGCTGCCTCAGGTGCACAGGTTCTGGGAAGACTTCTCCAAACTGAGGAGATGGGAGCAAGCAGGGACACTGTAAATTAACCACTGTCCCTCTTGGAGCTGGCCTGGTGGGGGTTGGGGTGGACACTGAAGGGTAGAAGCAAGTCTCCCGGTAACCAAACCCTTTTGAAATGTGCCTTGTTCAGGGCTTCTGAGCTGCACTTTTCCCCCTTCCCTCCTAGAGAGCACCTGCTGCTTCCTCTCTCTCCAGAGCCTGCCAGCCTCTAGGATGGGATTTGAACTGTTGGTTTGACCCTTCGATACAGTTCTTGTGATCATAATTGCAAGAATACACTGAGCGCCTGTCTCAGGGCTTAGGCCAGACACTGGGAATACAATGATTAAAAAAAAAAATGGGGACATGCCCGTGTTCCCTGGAAAACAGACCTTGAAGCCAAGATTAACACCAGCGACACCATTAATGGAAAGGTCCTGGGAAAAAGTAGAGAAGAGTAAATGAAAGAGGGGATAGGTTAATCAAATCCAGCCCAATGCATTAGAGACAGGGAGACATTGTTAGACATGCAATGATAGGGAGAAAATTGTATTCACAGAACTCCCCTCAGGGGGGGAATATGCTCTGTGCTTGGAAAAGAAGACTTTGCTAAACCAATTGTGGGGAAGAAGCCTCAAGGCACATGGTTAAGAAATAATAGGTGACTCACTTCCTTCTAAGGAGGCTCAGTCTGGTTAACTGCAGCACTTTTGTTGTGCTAAGGGAGGAATGCAAGTTTGGGGGACAGCTGAACTGCTCAGGACAGGAGAGAAGGGACTGGAACCACTCAGCCTGTTCCATTTCTCCTCCACTGGGGGCCTCATCAGAATGCCTATGAGTTTGAGTACCACTCCATAGGAAAGGTCTTGGGAAAAGTCTAATTCCTTTTCTGAATTGGGGTGGTTCTGATTTGATGCCTGGTTCTCATACTTTCCAGGATTTAGCTTCAAGACTGGTGCAATGATCCAACTGAAAAGGGACCTAGTGAACTCACCATTGTCAGCCTGGAAGGAGAGAGATGACAGGCTACCCTATGGTGTAAGTTTCTAAGTGTCAGAACCACCCAAAGAAAGAGCAGGCTGACTTTACAGGTGGTAATCTCCCTGTCACTGAAAAGGTTCAAGCAGAACTCTACCTACCTGGTGGAGAAGTTGTAGAGAAAAGTCATCTCGAAAAGTCTTTCCCAGTCCTCATCCATGATTCTCCACTTAGGAAGGGCTCCTCCTGCCGAAGCTTTATGTGCTCTCGCCACTCTGAGGATCTGTTTCTTTGGCAGAAAATACTGTGCCAAATGGCAGCAGGAGTCTGCTTTCTCTCTGTTTGCCTTTGCATGCTGCCTCCCCAGTGGCAGGCAACACCTCTCTTGTTCTTTCTGCTCTAAACACAACCAGGGTTTAGTTTACTTTTTAAGAAAGCTTGTTATCCTCCAAGAAATAAATAAAGATGCTGTAAGTAAGCAGAAGAGGCTGGCATCCAGGAATCTGCAGCTCTCTTCCCCAGGATTTTATTTCCTAGGGAGACGCCCAGTGAGGATCGTCCTCGGCTGTCCCCAGAGATATAATAAACCCCCTAGAGACTAAAGCTTCGGTGTCTGCCCTGGCGACAAAGGCAGGCCTCCTGCTAAGGAGAGAAGCCTTCCCGGCAGAGGAAAGGAAGGGTACAGCCCCACTACCAGCTGCCCAGCTACCAACTCAGAAGAGAACCAGGACTCTCTGAGTACACCCTACCACCATAAAGGATTTGGAAGATTCCAGAACGTGTGGAACTTCTCACAAGTTGGTTAGATTTATTATCTCCTCCAAGTTTCCTGGTAGGGATTAGCAGTGAAACTCTTAAAAGGTAAATGTTCTACTTATTTGTTTTAAGGGACTAGAAAGCAAAGAACCAGGAAGACAAAGTCCCCCTTGAAGGCCAGTCTTAGTGGGGAGAATCCCAAGGGATAGAGTGGCAGCTCAAAGACAAATGCCACAGAACGAACTCCAGAGCTCAAGACTCAGATTCCCGGCTGCACCAGCTGAGAGAGTGGAATCATAGACGCCTTGTTGTGCATCCGCCAAACTCTTCTTATCTCTGAAGGGTTCCATGATACACTGGGGAGGCCTGCAGGCAGCCATGTCTACACCATGTGACTGCACCGCCTGGCCGTGAATGACTGGACCAGGGGAGATCACCTGACCAGGATGGGCCAAGCCATTTGAATGGAGGGACAGGGCTGGGAGCTGACCACTGGGTCAGGCTAGTAGTGCTCTTGGGACAACCAGCAGAAGCAGCAGCAGCAACACCTGGGAGTGTGTTATAAATGCGAATTCTGGCTGGAGGTGTTCTAGGTGATGCTGATGCTACCAAAGGTAAGGCAGTTTTGCCTTAGAGGGAAGGAAGAGCATGAACTCCAACTGCGAGGTTGTTCAACTATTTCTTTGAATTCTGTGAGAAACACAAATATATTTCCAATATATTATTCCTTAAGCTACAGCAAATTGGTTTCCATTACTTGCAACCAAGAGAACTCTGACTAATACAGCTGAGATAACAGGAGTAGACTGCTCCATCCCCCGCCACCACACCCCCGCCCAATCCTGGCCCCCAGAGGGGGTGGCCCACAGCCAACGCGCCTCTGCTCCTGTTTGTTTCCCACCTCCCACCCCGCTCCCACCCACAGTTCTTTGGATTTGCTCTTTTATTAACTTGTTTTTTCAGTTCGCTTGTTTTAAATTGACAAATAATAATTGCATATATTTATGGGGTACAATGTGACGTTTGATACATGTATATATTATGGAATTATCAAATCAAGCTAATTAACATGTTCATCCTCTCACATACTTATCATTTCGAGGTGAGAACATTTAAAATCCACTCCTTTAACAATTTTGAAATATGCAATGCATTATTATTCATATTAGCTATAGTCACGATGCTGTGCAATAGATCCCAGAACCTATTCCTCCCGTCTAACTGGAACTTTGTACCTTTTGGCCAACACTTCCTCTTTTCCCTGATCCGTTGTTTATCATCTCAACCTGGAATCTGACGTGTTACTATAACACCTTGGTTTTTCCTTCTTTAATCGGGGCTATAAGGCTCCTCCCAGACCACCCCTCTGTTCTCTAAAGCAGAGGTATCCCCCACCCGTTCCCAGGGATGCATTTCTTCTCCACTGCCTTTGAGGGAGCCGGAAAGCTTCTCACAGTAGCACCCAGGATCACATGGTTAGTAAGGGGCACACCTGGACACCAACCAAGTCTGCCTGACTCCAAAACCCATGTTCCACTATATCACTCTGTTTCATCTGCAAACCATCTCCGTAATCCTTCCTGCCTCTGAAGGAGGAGGGAGCAGCTGAGCTGAAAGCCTCCATCCTACCACCCAAACTGTGTATAGTTATGCATCACTTAAGAACAGGGATATATTCTGAGAAATGTGTCCTTAGGTGATTTTGTTGTGCGAACATCATAGAGTGCACTTACGCAATCCTAGATGGCATAGCCTACCACACACCTGGGCTATATGGTATAGTGCCTATTGCTCCTAGGCTACAAACCTGTACAGCATGTTACTGTACTAAATACTGTAGGCAACTGTAACACAATGGCAAGTACTTGTGTATCTAAATACATCTAAATGTAGAAAAGGTACAGTAAAAATACAGTATTGTGATCTTATGGGACCACATATTACATGCCGTCCGCTGTTGACCAAAATGTCATTATGTGGTTCATGATTATATTGTGCTTTGCAAAGCAACAGATTTACCCTTCATTTTATCATCCTCTTTTGTGTGTTGGGGGGGTGTACACGTGTGTGTGCACATGTGTGCATGTGTGTGTTAACAATAAGTTCAGTTCCAGACAGCTATTTGTAAGTCTGTTTGTTTGCAAGTCCGAAGAACCCAGTGAAGGTTAAGCTTGTAATCCTGGGTCCAGCTCCACCAAATAGAAGAGTGAATTGATGCTTCACATAATTCAAAAAAAATGTTTTTTTTTTCCCAAAATAGCCCTAGTTCTCCCCCTTTGAGAATCTGTTCAGGCAAGCAAACCCCCTCCTCCAAGCTCTCTACAGAGAAGTCCTTCACAGCAACAGCATCAGCATCACCTTGACCTTGTACAGACTTTAGGGGCCCTGAACCTGTGGAATCATTCATGACTCCAAGCAAGCAACGGCAATTTCACCGTGGCCTCCAAGTTCTCAGACACACTCCTACCCTTTCCTGAACTCACATTAGACTAATAAGCCTCCATTAATGCCGCCCCTCTCTAGCCGTACACTCAAAAGTTTTTTCTATTTTTTTATTTTTGCCAATTGCTTCTCATCATGTTTTGCTGATCATTGTCAGCGGTATGTGCACAACATTTTTTCCATGTTGCCTGATTTATTCTCCGTCCTTTACAATCACGCCACTCTAAAAAAAAAAAAAAAAAAGTATCCCATTTTCACTTGCAACATCCATTTTGTCACCACTTTCAATTTTTGAAATTATTATTCCACTTTGGTTTCCATCGTAACCATATGTCTGTTCTAACCAGCGTTCTCAACAAGCTCACTCACTGCTTCTCCACTTATTGGTCATAATGATAACAACGTTTGTAAAACACCTTCAGTCTAAGCACAAACAGCGTAAACATGCCCTAACAAATCAAGCGATAACCAAGCACAACCGCTACTGCCATCTGTGGGTGGCAGGAACAGTTGAAGGGCTTTTGCTATGGAGCTGGGGTTGGCAAACTCTATCTACCCTAAATAAAGTTTTATTGAAACACAACCACGCCTATTCATTTAGGCATCGTATATGTCAGCTTTTGAGCTACAATGGCAGAGGTGAATAACTGCAACAGAAATCGTGTGGTCCTCAAAGCCTAAAGTATTTACAGTCTGTCACTTTACAGAAAGAGTTTGCCCACCCCGACTCCGGAGTGTTTGTAGAAATCAAAACATTTAAAGTTTGCAAGCAGAGGAGTGCACAGCTCGAATCCACGCATGACTTAGATAGGCAGCGCTTGAGAAGCTCCTTTGCATGAGACCTGACAGCCTTTTGAGAGAATTCATCCTAAGTAAAGAAGGGTCAAACTCAAATAGTATGACCCAGTGGAAAAATTGAGTCAATGAAAGAAAATTTCGCATCACTATATGGTGGCTGTAATGCCACCTCCTCCCTAGCTATTCCCATGGCTGATGCACGTCCGGATCTTGGGCAGGCAAGGGCTAATCTCAGTCAGCAGCGGCCCCAGTGATGCTAACAAACCATTTGAAAACTCAGTGGCACACAGCCATCAGCATTTACTCCTTGCTCCAGCATCTTCAGGGCTACTGGGGAGACTCTGCCTCAAGCGGCAAATCTGCTGCATCTGTTCTCAGGCCTCTCGGTCCCCCTGGGGCAGTGGTCTCTGCAGGAGGACATGTTCTCCTGGCAATGGCAAAAGCCCAAGAAGCCTAGTCCAACAGCACAGGCACATTTCAAGCTTTTGCTTACTTTACATCTGCTAACTCACCGTTAGCCAAAGCTAGTCCTATGGCAAGCCCAACATTAATGGCTGGGAAGTACACTCCTCTCCTGGAGGTCTGGGGAGAGGAATTGAATATTTGCTGAACAATAAGGTACCTAAGTAAAAACTGGAAGGCCTGTGTCATCAAACCCTATAGAACTTTGGGTCGCCTCCAAGACAGTGCAGCACAGGGGAGAGAGGCATTCTCCCCTTCTCTCCACTTACCCTACAGACCACTCTTAGCTTTGGAACTGTGCCCCTTGAGAGACGGCAGCAATGACAGAGCCCAGTGAAGCAACAGAGGGGGCCATGGGGGTGACTGGTGGACACAGCTAGGCCTGGAAGACCAGCAGCAGAGCTCAAGAGGTTGGCCCGGAGTGCAGAGAGGCTGCAGTGTCCAGCAGAGCAGCAGCACTGCCTGCACCATCTGGCACCTGCAGAGCAGCAATGGCGGCTGCAGGGTCGCCGTGCCCAGTGGAGCAGCAGCGCCCCCTAGAGGGGAACAGGGCACTCGGTGAAGCAGCAGCACGCTTGTTCTGACAGGGGGCAAAGATGGGGACACAAGGCAGTGAAATTTGAGTCTGTTTTTCTTACTTTGGGTCTCATTGATCCCCACGGACTGGTGGATCCTGGAGAAATTTAGATTATATAAACTGGAATATCTAACCCTGAATCTCAGACCCTCAGAGCAGAGAACTGGGACACAGACACACACGCACACCCACAGCACAAATACCCTTAGCTCCCACCCATTAGAAAGACACAGGAGCCTTCGCTTCCCAAAGCATACCCATCCTTCCTTCCATAGACTCATCAAACACAGATTTCTACCCATTCCAACCAAGACAGGCCAGTGCACTGTAACTAATCCTGTGCCGGGGGCAGAGCAGCCTCCGCTCTGGGGTCTCTGGAGGAGAGCCTTGGAATGGCCTGTGTGGGAAGCTCCTCCCTGCTCTCCATCTGTCCAGCCCCACCAGGCCCAGTAGCTGGTGATCATTAAGCAGTAAGTGCAGCCCTAATGGTGGCTAATGGCGGGCTTAAGTACTTGTTACCACGAGAACCCCTGGGGTTGGCTCACTTACTATATCAAGTGATCCTGCAGCCCCATGGAGCCGCTCCTCCTAATGAGAAGATCGACTGAACTTTGAATGTGAGCCCAGGAAATGGCTGGGGAGAGGAGGGAGCCCTGCCAAGGCCCGCTGTGAGAGCACAGCCCTCCTCTGGCTGTTCCTGTGGCTGCAGTTGCACAGGCCACCGGAAGGGGTGGGACAGTTAAGGTGCTGCTAACAGTTAGCAGTTGAGGCTTCCCTTCCTGGCTGGCCTTGACTTTCCATTCCCATGTCAACAACCTGGAGCTTGTGCTTACCCAGAACTGCCCTGCCCCAGAAACCCATCCACTCCTGGGCACCTGCCCTCTGCTCTCTCCCCATCTGCCGCCCCTGCCTTTCCTTCCATGTTCCCTATCCCAGGGGAACATGGAAGGAAACGTTCCCAGGAGAACACGTTTCTCCTAAGTGTTAAGCCAGAAACCTAGGAATACCTTTCTCTCCTTTGACTCCCTGTATCAATCCATCACCAAGACCTGCTGATTTTTCCTTCTAAACCTCTCTTAAATCTGCCCGGCCCTTATCCATCTTCCTTTTCCAACTTCCCAACATCTTGCACTCAGACAGCTTCTTCGGTGGACCTCAATGACAGGGACCCTGGTGTATCCATCTTTGTATCTCCAATGTCGCACCCAGGCCAGGCACAAGATAAAAACTCAAGAAATTCTCATTGAATGAATGGGCCAAAATGTATCCATGACATTGTTCTCAGCTTGTCCCCACTCTCCAGTACTAGCTGTGTGTACTTGAACTGGTCACTTCTTTATTCTGAGCCTCTGTTTCTCCACCTGATAAACAGAGAATTCAATCTCAGGTGGGATTGTTGTAGAGGTGGGAGGAAATAATACTAAAGGAATTAGCTCTGCTGATAATAACATGAGAAACAATGACCTAAGCCAAGCAGCGATTTTCTTTCTTCTCTGGTAAGACAAAAGCCTCTGTGAGATGCTTTTGCTGTACTGGCCCAGAGGCTCAGGGATATCCAGGTTAAGATTTCTGCCATATTCCTTTTCCTTAAGATTAACTCATGGCTACAAAATGGCAGCTGTACCTCCAAAATCAGCCCACATTCCAAGTAAAAAGAAGGGGAAATGCCAAGGGCAAAGAACAAAAGTGGTTCATGCCACTTGTATTGGCCACTTTTAGAGAGCTCCACACACTTCCAGTATGGCTAAAAAATAAAGCTTTGGACCAGACATCAAACATCTGCTTCAACGGCTGTATCAGTAAGTGTTCTTGGAAACATCTCTGGCTATATTAATTTTTAAAAAAACAATTTTCTAGAATGATATTGAAAGCTCACAAAATTATTAGGAGGCCAGGAGATCAAGATTGGAAAATAAGCAAGAACCAAGGGCTTCCCCCTACCAAGGCCCAAAACACAGAAAATGAGCTGGCCAGGATGCTACGGCCACTCCAGAAGGACAACACTGAAACCAGCCACAACTGCTGTTGCAACTGGGCACCACCATGGCTACCACAGATGAATTCCCAACCATGGTTCTCTTTTTGCATAATTTGTCCCAGATTGAAAGTCCCAGGCAGTGCAGCTGATTGGCCAGGCCCAGTGTATTAGTCGAGCTTCAGGCAGGAATTGGATGATTTGAGAAGAGTTTGAGAAAGTAGCCATTTACAAAGGTGAGAGGAGGGTGTAGGGAAGCTGCAGGAATGATTTCACATTCTGGAGTTTGTAACAGCAAGGTGCCACAGTAGACCTGAGGAGACAAGGACAATGTGGCTACTGAAACCCAGAAAGAGTCTTTCCAAGAGAGAGCCATCGACAGAAGCTATGATCTTTGGTATAGGGACACAGTCAGGTGGCTCAGGGTGAGCCAACAGGGAGGGATCTGGGGAAATCAACACCCCGACCCCACTCTCTTTCCTCTCTCCAATCTCATATGACACTCCCCGTTGACCACACCCTACTGAAACCCAAAAGGAGCCTGTTGATCTAGTGGATAAAGGTCATCTCTGGGGACCAGAGCAGAGGGCAGAGGGCAGCAGTGGGATCTGAAGAAGCCAATGAACAATATCTAGCACAGCCTCCCTTGTTACTTCTTGGCATCCAAGTTGGTCATTCTTCTTCTGGGCAAGAAGTTCAATACAGAGAATACAAAGTCCATATCTTATGTATCATCACAGGATGCTGTCAATTCAGTCAAACTCTCTACTGAAACCTAAAAATTTAGCTACCACCAGTATTCTCCACATAAGGTAGTAGAGGAGGAAGAATAAGAAAAAAAAGCACACAAAGCTTAGGTGCTACTGTCCACACTTTTACAGCAGGATGTGAGGCCTAAGTTGGTAATCACAGTGGCCCTCTTCCACCACCCCACCCATGTTCCCCTTGGCCCATAGGAATGCCTTTGCTAGATGGGACTTATAGTCTGATGGGGTGACCCAATGTTTCATTCCTGTGAGTTCTGAGTCCTTGGTGGTCTTGTCTCTATTGGGTTGCCGTAGTTTTCCATTGGTGAGGACTATTGCACAAGGGAGTACTAAGAGATGTCCTGGTAACTCTGCGGTTCCAAACAGGGTTCTTCTGGCCCACATGGTGTGGCAGCAAACCAGTTTCCCCTGGTAACCAGGGTCAACCACCGTGGCCAGTACAGAGATGCCGTCTTCAGCCTGTGGGATCAACCACACAAGGATCCCAGAATGGCCAGGGGCCTGTCTCAGCTTTTCATTTTCAGTGAAGCCCAAGGTCAAGGAGACAGGAAGCAAAAGGGAGTTTATTGGGTGTAATAGTGAAAGAACTGATTCCACCTCTACCTTGGGGCCCAGATCTATTCATCCCGGCTGTGGCTACTGGTTTAAGGCACACACATACCCTGCAGAACCCGAGCCCTTCACGGATGCTGCCCCCAGCTAGTGCGGCTGAGCTGTCGGCAGACCTTTCCACCATGTATCAAGCCAGCTGCTTCTGGGTGATGGGGCACATGGTGAGAACAGTGAATCTCATGGGCTTGAGTTCACTGTCTTACTCCTTTGCCTTAAAAAGTGTGCCCTGGTTGAAGGTATTGTTGTGTGGAATACCAAGGGGACAGATTCTGTAAGTCCAGAATTGATGGTTCTGGAAGAAGTCCTGTGGGCAGGAACAGCAAGTCTATACTTGATGTATGACCTACTCAGCCACGTCCAAACAATATACCACAGGAGGGCTTTGGTCTCACCAAAGCATCAGGACATGCAATGGAGATAGGGCATCAGAATTCATGGATCACTGGGCTTGGTATCTGCCCTGCTTCCCAGAAGCAGCTGGCCTGACAAGAAAGTGAAACAGCCTGGGGAAAGTTCAAGGTGAACATCTCTACTCAAAGGCTATTATGGAAACTGCCCACACCTTGTCTCTAACGGTTCAGCACTACCATCCGGCCTACACAATTCGAGGACCTTGTTATTCCCACCAAGATCAAGGATCCCAGTTCTGTCTCCAGCTTACAGAAGAGTTGCTACACAGCTCTTCAAGGATTCTGATGCCTGTGGCCAACGCATTTCTTAATACCTTGGTGAAAGGAGTGTGCTTCAGACCCTCCTGGGGGGAGGGGAGGCTGAGCAGGTGGCACACAAATGATCTATTCCTTCCCATTGCCCTGCATCTTCAGACACCTTCTTCTATAGCAATAGTTCACAGCTGAGGAAAATTTTGCTCCCCAGGGGACATTTTGCAGTGTCTGGAGACATTTATGATTGTCACAACCTGGGGGTTACCGCTGAATTCTAGCAGGTAGAGGCCAGGGGTGACATTAAACATCCGACAATGCACAGGACAGCCTCCCATCACAAAGAAGTGCAGCAAAACTGTCAAGGTTGAGATACTCTGCTCTAGGCCAGGAAAGTTCTGGCTCTTTGATCTCATTAACTATAGACCAGTGGGCCCAGCTTTCCCTCACATGCCAGTGGTTCTCAAAGTGTGGTCCCCGGACCAGCAGCATCAGCATCACCTGTGAACTTGTTAGAAATGCAGATTTTCAGACCCCACCCCAGACTTGTTGAATCAGAAACTCTGGGGTGAGGCCCAGTAATCTGTGGCTTAAGAAGCCCTCCAAGTGAGTCTGATCCTAAAGTGTGAGAACCACTCTAGTAGACCAGAGGTTGGCAAACCTTTTCTGTGAAGAGACTTACTAAAGATAGTAAGTCTCTGTCATAACTATTTCACTCTGCCTTTGCGCTACTTAACTCTATAGTGCGAAAGCAGACGTCAACAATACCCAACCAAATAAGCATAGCTATGTTCCAATAAAGCTTCATTTTGAAATTTGAATTTCATTTAACTTTCACATATCACGAAATATTATCCTTCTTTTGCTTTTTTCTAACTATTTAAAAACGTAAAAACCATTCTTAGCTCCAAGGCCACACAAAAGCACACAGCAGGCTGGATGTGCCCGTGGGTGGTGTCTGCCCGCTCCAGTTGCAGACTATGAACACCCCTCCTCAGTACTCATGCTGGCACTTTAGATCCTGAATCCAGGGGAATACACCCATGTGGACAAATTTGGCCTGAAAAAACTGTGCAAACTTCATTCTCCTTCCTCCTTCTCATCTTCTCGCAGTGGTCCCCACTGGCTGAACTGCCTCCTGGAACAGACAGCAAGGTACAGAGGGTGGGAAGTACATTTGGTTGAAGATGTCCATCAAGTCAGGGCTGAAGGAGGGAGACCTCTCCCCTCCAGCTCCGTATAGAGAGCACCACCTTGAAAAAGAAGGAAATGGGCTGTTGCAAAAATTAAAAATGTCAAATATGCACTATGATGATAATGTTTCATCAGTGTCAGTTGGTTGTCTTGGTGTCATGTTGATGCAACCCAAATCTCACACAGATGGGATCTACAAATGTTCAGTGCCACCACAGCCCCCGATCCCCACCCTTCCACACACTCAGGGAGGTTTTGCAGATGCTTTCTTCCTGGAGAACTCTCAGATCATTGGCACCACCGGCCAGGGCAACTTCAAATGCAGTCATCATGCACAGATGTGCGTGCGCGTGCAGGCAAGTCTTACTAACGTCCAACCTCAGCTTAAGGGGCAGGCCAGGGTTCAGCACAAGCCGAAATGCCATCAGCTCCCCAAGTGAACTGGCCACCGTGCCATTTTCCGAGGGCACTCAGCGAAGCCACTGTCAGGAACTCAATGACTGTTCACACCTAAGGGGTGTCCTTGGCAGCACAGTTCACTTGGCACATTCACTAGCCCTCCAGGCTCTTGGGAGGCCAAGGCCAACGCTAACTATAAACAACGTTGTGCACACACATTAGCCACAGTTGGCACACACTCACCCTCCTCATACCTGCACACCTCGGAGAGATTCCCCAGACAGCACACCATCAGCAATTCTGTGCACACACTCCTACACAAATACACAGACACATGCATCTTCTTTAAAATGGAATTATGCCACAAGATTTTAAGCCATCTACCCAGAAAGCCCAGAGATCCTGCGTGGGAGGTAGGTCAAGGACCAGGCAAGGAGAGGAATCTTGAAGCCAGACATCAATGGAGTGGAGGCGGGCAGGTTTGCCCTGGAGTTATTTTATGCCTCTCACAAGAGCTACTGACATCTCAGAAGTTAGAAAGGGAAAAGTAAACATCCCACACTATCCACTTAGCAGAGTGGCTATCTGGAATCAAGTCCCTCAAAAGAGAGAGAGAAAGAAATGGGTGGAGGAGTCATTTGTCCTCCGAGATGGACTACAAAGGATCTATCTTGTAATGAAGACAACCCAGACCATAGAGACAGCCACTGATTAGCTGTGTGACCTTGGACAAGTTAACTTACCTCTCTGAGCTTCAATTTCCCAGTTTTATAATAAAGTTACCTTGAGAGTTCAATAAGATATGGGCAGTGCTTGGCACATTGCCTAGCATAGAGTGGACATTCAACAAATGCTATTTCTCTTTTTCCCCCCGATCCCATGAGGGACAGTAAGGAACATGAAACCTCCAGGAAACACTGAGCCTCATTGCTCAGGATCAGTCACCAAATCCTGGCTTGTTCTATCATAATTTCATTTCTGTTCCTGAGATGCTTCATCCCTGGGTATTAGATCTGATTTTGCCCCTGGTATTTTGGGTCTCCATCTAATTTTTGCTCCCAAAATTGGGTTTTCTGGCTGTCTCCTCCTGTGAACTCTTTTTGCTGTCCCTGCTGCCTGACTGCACTGCATTCTACCTTTTTTGTATTTTTACTCTGTTTCTTCTTCCCTCCCTCCCTCTTTCCTTTCTTCTGTCCTCCTTCTTTCTTTCCTTCCCTTCCTCTCCCTCACTCCTTCCCTCCTTCTTTCCCTCCTTCCTTTCTTGTCTCCTTTCTCCCTCCATCTGTCCACAATAGCTGCAAAGATTCCACATGTCCAGTGCCGTGCCAGGCATGCAGCCCAACAGGCAGGCCCAGAAACAAGACAAATGCAGTCCCTGATCTCAAGGGCCTTCATTCAGATAGGAGAGACAGAACATGAACAAATATATAACAGGATGTTAAAACGGAAGTGTAGCCAGGGCACCAACAGACAATAGCTCTCATATTTCAAAGGAAGTACTAGACCATATGCAGAATTTGCAAAGTAGGCTGTCAAAATCAGCTTCATATCAACTGTACATGCAGGCCAAGAGCTGGATTTGGGAAAAATATTTTAAGCAGAGAATTTCTTGGAGTGAAGCTCTGCTGTGAATCCCACCCCAACCCAGCGAGGAGGAGTGGGAGGCCATGGGAGGCTGTGGGAGGCACTACTGTATTCACAGGTGTTTGGTGTTTTCTCCTTCTGGGCCCCAGAGCGATTGCACACCACCTGATCTACGCCTCTGCCCTTGAAGTTAGGGATGGCACGTGATTTGCTTTGACCAGTGAAATGTGCCACTTGCAGACTGAAGCATTTCACGACAGGGCTCAGCCCTACAACCCCTCTTCCCTTGCTGTGGCCCTTGTAGAAGCATTTTCTAATTACTTAATTCTATTAAAGTTATTTAACCCAAGTACCAAGAAGGGAAAATATTGACAATATCCGAGTGACTATCTAGCACCTAGTTAAGGTAAAAATGATCTTCTCATTATTTCATCCGGATCCAGAGTAGACTGAGAGCAAGAAATGAACTTGTGTGGTGTGAAGCCACATTGGCTGGGGACTATTTCTTAACTGTTTAGAGCAGAGCTGAGGGCTACAGTTTGGGAAATAACTTACTTCCATAGTTTGCCGTAGCAAAGGAATGACAAGAATTTCAAAGAGCGTTGAAGCTGGTACACCACCACGGTAACTGTCAAATGAAGACTTCCCTGCTCCCCTTACCTCTTCTCTCTCCCCGCCATCCAGTCCTGGAGGCATCCCGAACATGGCTAGCAAGACAGGAGAGGAACAGAAGTACTAGGGGAATGAAGAAAGAGAGAAAATACCGACCGTACATCTTCCTTCCCCAACAGCGTCTGGCCTGCGGTGGAGAAAGGAAGAAGTCACCCCTTTAAGGCCAGATTGTGAGGTTGCTTGGTGTGATCACTCACTTAGAAGTATCCACAGGACTCTTTCCTACATAATAACAGCCGCAGACGTCAAGAGCCCAGCTGAGTTTTCAACCAGAGGCAGGAGAAGAACTAGCCCCACAGAATGTAAACTGGGACCACGGGAGACAAAAATAAAGTTCCTTTATGATTCCATCGTACGAGTCATGTTTATTCAACACAATGGTACAAACAAGTCTACAGATATTTTCTGAGGTCAGCAAAGTCACGTAAAAGATTTGCCTGGAATGTTATAGCTAAATAAATTAACTATGAATCAAAGCAGGAAAGTGTTCAGCCACAGGCACGGTACCAGAAGAGGTACTTAGAGAACCACCGAGTGTCTCTGAGCCCTGAGGATTCAGGTCACCGTGGGTCATGACCTTGACCCCTTCAGTTACTGGTGGCATATCCATGGCAAACGTGGAGGTTGATTCTTTAGGATGTCCTAGCTTCACGCTACTCAGTTTTCAATTAAATCCTACTGTTCTCATTCTACATGTGCCGGGGTGATGGAAACTGTCAGCTGGCTCTCAGCATTCATTCCTACCTCCTTCTGCTAGACATTCATATACTGGAAAGGCTGGAAAGATTTCCTAAAAACAACAACAAAAACATTTCCCAGACTCCCTTGCTGACTGAGTGATTGAGCTCTGGGTGAGAAATAGGTTTCACCATTCAAATGCATTCGAGTGAGATTTTGCAGGTGCAAGTGAGGCAGAGCTGTCTTCCTGCAGACAAGCAAGGGGTAGAGATGCCAGTAGGCTTTTGTCAGACTCCATGTTTCAGTGTCCAGGCAGTTGTCGCGGTGGCAGGAGCGGATTCCTGAGCTCTGCATCACAGCTACAGCTTTGTGGGCTTGGCCTCAGTGATTTCAGGGTCAACTGCCTGATCACCCACTATCCAGATTATGTCAAAGGTAACAGCTCTCTGCCACGACTCATTCCTGGAGGGCCAGCTTGGAGTCTGTTCTCCAACCCATCCAGAAACTTTGGAAGCACCCAATTCCTTGTGTTAAATAAATCTCTTTCTTCTTCAAATATCCAGAGTTTCTGTTTCCAGCATTAAGCCCCGGCTGATGCATGAAAGCACCTTCTGATTGTAATTTAACTGCTCATTTGGCATGGCCACAAAGAGAGTATGTTCTGTGGTCAGAGGACGTGAGTAGCCATTCCAAGTGGTAATATTTCTCGAGGAGGTCTGAAGCTGCCTGTCAGACTCCTATGAAGGTCATTGGCATTCACTCCTGAGTCCGAGCTATCCCGGGGCATGACCAAACTGTGTTTCTATACATAAGGTTAGACTAAAGCCTGGACATGAGTGAATTCACCAAGGAAAATGCCATCTTGTAAGGCCTTGGGGGAAACAGGCCACCTGGCTTTCTCTGGTGGCACCTTAACACTGCACACACCTCAACATTCAAACACCCCGTAAGTCCTGGGCCCTTCTCTGTCTCCACGTGTACACTCCACTCCTGGTGAGACTAGCCCTGCCAGGCTCTACTGCCCAGGCAGCAGATCTGGATGCCTTGACCATGTCCTACATCCCCAGTTCTCCTCCTGCTGCTCCCTGCCTGGTCCCTCCTATGACAAAATCACCACACAGCGGGATGGCCCAGTTAGCTGCTCATCAGGAAACCATGCCATTTTGGCCAGAAAAGCCCAGTCTTGAGGCATTTCCACCCAGGCAGAATGTGCCCAAGAAACAAAGCAGGTTGTGCTTTTCTCAACCAACCACAGCAGGGAGTCATGCATCAAAGTCAGTGCCTTGGCAGGGATTTTCTCTTAACCCATCCTTTGCTGTCTGTTCCATTTGAGCTCCTCAAACAACAGGTGCTTTTGAAGGCAGAAACTGTGTTCCCCATGTCTTTATCTTCCAACCCCCTGTTCTGGACTGTGCAGAGAGTAGACGCATAGTGACGGTCTGTCAAATGAATGACACTTCTGGTTTTTGCCTCTTTTCTTGCCCCTCCCCCCTTGCACTGTGCATACCAACCACACAGCGTCGATTTCCTTTTGTGCTCTCCGGTACCCTCTGCTTTTGCATACTCTTCTCACTACATTACGCACATCTGCCTCAAGTTGCCACTTATACCTCCACTTTCCCCAGGAAACTTCCCTGCCTCCTTAGACTAGTCTTTCCGGCGAGACATTCCCACAGCTCCTGTACTTTCTCCCCCCAGCGCCCATCACCATGCAGGTACCTACCTGTCCAAGCATCTGGCCTTCCCACTACATGGCAAACTACCAGGAGGCAGTGGATGGAGCACATGCTCTGTAAACATTTGCAGAATGAATGGATTTCTCCATGGAACACGTGCATTCAGAGTTAGGATCTTTCTCCCAAGAACTCTCAGCCAGATTCTTTGACCAGAGAACATTGCAGGAAGCCCCGGTCTACATGTCTGCTCTTCCAGAAGATCGCCCACCCCACGCTGCCCCTCTCCTGCCCCAGGCTTGCCATGCCTACCTCACCCACCAGCACTCACCATCTCTTGAGGGTTGGTATTGTGTTATCCCATATGCTGTGTTTACTACAGCACTTTGCTTTTACCTTTTCTCTGCTTTCCTTTCATTGTGCCATTTTTAGCCCATTTTATTCCTTTTTATGATATTTTCTCCTATTTCTTTTATTCCTATTTAAAAGAAAATTTTATTGTAAGAAGGCATAGCTCTAAGCAGATGATTTGTCCTAAACCAGGAACATGAAATGTCACTCCCATCTTCTCCCATTCCTCCCCAGCAGCTCCCACTACAGAGCAATTTCCTCTTCCACAGGAGACCTCCTGGTCTAGTCCTGGGGGAGTCCCTAGAGTGTAAAGACTTTTCACCAGGATGGAGAAATATTTCCCACCAAAAGTCACTGCATCTGATCACAAAGAAGAGCAAAAGGCTGGGAATGTCTGGCCCAGAGAGCCAATAAGTTCAGCCTCCAAATACAACACTACTGCACGTGCATCCCTGTGAGCTTTGCCAGGACCACGCTCAGGAGCCCACATCTCTAAAGTGTCAGAAAATGTCTGAAAAGTGAGCAAATTAACAAAGAATATATGAATAAGCAAATGACTGAGAGCGTGAACAGATGGATGAATGGACAGATGGGTGGATGGTGCATAAATGAACTAATGAACAACTGAATAAGTAAGAGAAATGAAACCATCAGTGAATGAACCAATGAGTAAATAAATGGACATTAAATAAACAGATGGATGTGAGGGGGCAGAGGGATGGATGAGTGAATGAATGAATCCCTGGGAGAGTGAGTAAGTGAATTAGTGAATGAGTCATTGAATGAGTGAATAGATGAGTGAAGAAATAAATGAGCAAATTAATAAACGAGTTTTAGTGAGCCCTGTAACTCAGGCATAAACCAGGCATGCTCTGGAGACTGGAAAATGGAACTTGATAGTAAAAATACAATAAAGCAATTAAAAACAAAAACCTGTGATAATACAGAGCTCATTGATCAGTGCCCCCAGATCAATACCCTTCTGGACAAGTCCTCCACTCGGCTTCTCAGCCCCACCCCTTGGCTGTCACTGGAGCTATGGACATTCTGAAAAGGAAAGATTGAGACAGCGTGTGGGTGTTGAGAGATTGTATATTTGATCAGGACAGTGGCTCTATTTCCTAGCTGTGCTTTAGAATTATGTGGGGAATTTTTTGAAAGTAATTCTGATTTACCTGGATTGGGGGCAGAGGGCAGGGGGGCAGGAGGCAGAAGGGAGGCAGGTGCGGCTTTGTTTCTATAAAGGCTCCCACAGATTTTCCTGTGCAGCCATGGTGAATGGTTCCATGGTGAACGAATTTTGATGTGGCTACTCAGACATAATCATTTAGATGCCAATGACATTCTCATGTGACCAAACAAAAAAATTAGCCTTTCTGCTGTTCTTTGAACTAAGTAATATGTGAAACTGACACTCCCACTCTACAAGACTTATTTCATTGCCCACCCTGCCCACACCCTTCTGAGGGGTCAGCCTCGCCCTGTGACTCTGAGCTGATTTTACAGGGGTGGACAGTTGGCCTTGGGGCGGAGTTCTGAAGTAGAGGTCAGATGGGGTAAGATGCAGGAATGGAGCACAATTCCAAGAAGAAAGGAGACACATGGGCAGAGAGGCTCAAAGATGTCTAAAATACACATTACTTGGTCACTAAAATTTTTGTTCCACATTCTGATGTAGCCACTTGGCCCCAGTGGCATCAAAATGGTCAACATAAAATGTCTCGTCTGTCAAAATGTCTTGCTTACGAGACAAGATGGCAGATGAGCTTTTGCTGTACAAGGAAACAGCAGGATCCCTGGGGAGCACCTGGCCAAAAGACAGGCAGGAAACCAGGCAGAGAGCAAGCCAACCCCTTGGAGAACAAACATGGTGTTCTTGGTGCCTGGGAACCAGCGACCTGGGAGGCACTTCCCTGCTTCAGTGGGTGTGCCTAAGCTTGGGCCAGAGGATGATTTCAACACTGTTCGTATTTTTTGCCTTTTTCCTGTCTGGGTTGCCTTCATTTTTAGGAATGTTCTACTTCACTTTCAAAAAGGAAAGGTTTGGAGGAAAGTGAGAACAGAGAAAACCACCAGGTTTCTTGGGATGGACGAAGAATGGGTCAAGGTGGGCTTGGGGACAGAGCATGGAGAATTGCTCACCTGTTCCCAGGTGCTTGCTCCAGGGAAGATAAAGGAACCAGGAGGGAAGAAAATCTTGAAACTTGAAGCTTGCAGGAGGTAAATTCAGGCTCAATAAAAGGAATGCTCCTTCACACAGCAGGGAGCAGATTTATAGAACTCATCATCCCAAGAGGAGACGCAACTGAAAATACAATTAGGATCCCAAAACTTGCAGATATATGTCGGGTTATTGAAAGATGGTGACAGTAAACTGACATCAAGGAGAACGATCGTATTCTCCCCTAATTTTCTCTTTAATGCCCTAGATTAAGACAAGATCCTGGACTGCAGGCACCAAGGCGATGACCTAATGTGATGATCCAGTGAGTTCATGTTTGATCTCAGGGTAACAATTGCCCAGGAAACTAACTTCCTCCCTTCTCATTTCCTTCCTGATAAGCACCAGTGACAGGTTCCATCTGTTAAACACCTTCTATTTTCCAGGCACTATTGCTTTACACCCACTATCTAATTTAAATCAAGAATCCAAAAAGCACTTATTGAGTAATTTTTTGTGTGTTGATCACTTTACAAGATTCTATGGGTAGTGAGAATTAAAAGACTCTCTCTAGGTCTTTAAGGAGTCTATGACACTTTCAAGAAGCCAGTGTAAATATGCATAATTTATTAAACAAGTGACAGATATAGGAAACCACTCGAAATGATTGATAGGTATAGGAAATCACTGCATGTCTGAGGTGTGTGAGATAATGGACCAGTGGGGGCTGAGGACTTGGCAATCGCGTGTTTAATAGAGTTACAGCAAGAGGTTATGAGCAAGGCCCTGGCTCCAGACAGCCTGATTTCAGAGCCCAGCTGTTGCATTTCAGAGCTGCAGAATTCAGATAAATTATTCAATCTTTCTGAACCTCAGTTTCTTCATCTGTAAAACGTGGATGCTAATAATACCTCTCTCATGGAGTTGTTGAAGGATTAAATGAACCAATTCACACAGAAACATAGTAAGTACTCAATAAGCATTAATTATCAATATCTTTGTCTCGGGTAACGGCCACCGTGAGGAGAGAGGTGACCAGGAAGGCAGGCCAACAACTTCCTCTGCTGGGTGCTGTGCGGTATGGATGAAATTCAGAAAATCTCATCTCGTGCCATCTCTCTCAACTGCCACACTCAAGCACACTGCCCTTCTCTCTGTTCCCTGAACATGACAGCGAGCTCTTTCCACCTCGGAGTTTTCACACGCGACTTCCTCCTGCCTGGAGTGTCTCTCCTCCCCCGTTCTTCACATGGCTGCCTCCCACTCATCCGAAAGTCTAGCTTAAATGTCACTTCCTCAGAGAGGCTTTCTATCGCCATCTGTATCCACCAGGGTCCTGGCGGGAAACAATGGCACACTCACATTGGAATAATTCAAGGAGATTTGATAGAAAGACTGTTCATAAAGGTGTGAAGCGAGACAAAGGGGGACCACCAGGGATAGGGCAAAGCCACCCTTAGGCTGGAAGGATGAAGGAGCCGGACAATGAATGCAGCCAGCCCAGGGTGACCAGCATGGAGAAAGCTGGGAAATAAAGACCCTAACCTCACTCTCCTCTCATAATCTCCTACGGGTGACTCCCCTTGGCTGAACCCTTCTAGAAGCCAGAGGACAAGAGAACCCACTGGTGTGGACCACCCAAGGCAGAGACCACCAGGAGCAAAGTGGAGACACCTGGCACACAATCTAAAGCATGTTCTCTTTGTCACCGTCACAGAATCTTATTCTTTCCTTTAATCACAGTTAGAACAATTTCTGTTTACTTAAGATCTATCTGTGACAATTGCCATGAGCACTGGAACTATGTCAACTTTGCTCACCACTGGGAACACAGGACCTGGCGCATCACTGTGGACATGGAAGATAATTGGTAACTGAGACCAATGAATGAGTGGATAAAGTTGCTGCTACCCAAAAAAGTTCCAAACTGTATTGTCCAAAGATGTGCAGCCAACTCAAGCTTGGCCCAAACCAGTGGTCAATAGTACCAGTGTGTAAGAGACCTGATCATGTGGACAGGTGTCCCTTGTAGGTAAAGGCTACACCTGGAGAGACAGGATCCTGGTTCCAGGTCACTTGTCCATTTTGAGGAGGACCTGAGTCAACAGCTGAGCATCAGAGACAGAGTCCAGCACCCAGGACGAGGCCTGGCAAGAACCAAGCAGGGCAGCAGGGCAGCAGGGCCTCAGCGGGGCTCAAGCCCAGGTAAGGATCAGACTGCTCGGGGAAAGAACTGAGGCAGACTCTGTCCCAGAGACTAACAAACCAACCTCCCTCCATTCTCCACATCATAGCCAGGGTCATTTTTTAAATTATAAATCCAATCACGCCATTCCCCCACTGAAACACTCCCACTCACTTTCTCCTTTATTCCATGGCTGTGACATGCAAGTCCAAACCCTTTCACGTGGCTTATAAGTCCCTGCATACCCTGCCCCTGCCTGCCTCTCCTGCCTCATCTCACACGTCCACCCCCAGCACACACACACACACACACACACACACACATGCACACACACTCACACACACACACACACCACCCGGCCTTCCACTATGCCACTCCTCTCACCTCTGCATCTTTACACAGACAGCTGCCCCTCAACTGAAACACTTTTAGCCAGTAATTCTCTTTCCCCTGACTAAATTTTGCTCATTCTTTGGGTCTCAGCTTAGACCCTGCTTCCTTTGAAGTGGTTCCTGACCCTCCAAGGCAGGGCTGCAGGGCTTTTCCTTTGGGCTTTTGGGTTATCTCAGCACCCTGCACCTCCCTCATCAGAACACCTGCCACTCTGTATCGCACTTGTCTGTCTCAGTGTCTGTCTTCCTACTAGGCAATGACTTCACGAAGGCAGGGCAGAGTCTGTTTTGTCCACCAGGGTACACCCAATGCCTAGCACAGTGCCTGGCACTTGATAAGTGTTCAAAATATTGCTCCATGACTGAATGGATGGACAGATGGTGGGCAGATAGATGCTACATGATGGGTGTGAAGAGAAAGCTTTGATTCAGGACAGCTCAATGGAAACCCACCAAAACATGCTGAACACGGGGCCAAAGACAGACAGAAAGCACGAGTCGTTGCAGACCCACCCCTGGGGTCAGACCCTCTGGAAGATGCCGGCCCCGATTAGACTCACTGGGGGAGGTTTTATTGCCTGTGAGTGAGCAGGGTCAGGGAGGACCAGGTTAATGTGTCACTCAGGAACAAATTCAGGAAAGAAACGAACACTGGGACTTAAAGGAAGTGATGCACAAGAGTAATAATACTGTCACAGCATACATTATTGAATACTTATTTCATGTCAGGCTTGGAGCCAAGAGCTTTATATATTTTATTTCACATAAGTGACAGAGGCAGAATGTGAATCCAAAGAGCCTGATTCCAGAGCAACACACTTAATGAATATACTACAAAGTCTCTCAAAGCTTGGATGGAGATGAAACAGGAAAACGTCCCAAGCAGAGACATCCAACAAAGACAAAGATGGCAGTAAGAAGGTCTTGGACAAGACGTGGCAGGCTGTCAGCTCCAGGAGATGTGGAGAAGCAGAGGCAAGAAGACAAGGGAATGATTGAAGGATACAACTGACTATCAGGCTAAAGACTTCAGAGTGGGACCAGAGGCAACAGGAGCAGGGTTAGAATCACGATTACCTGAGACAGAGCTTTCCGTGGGTGATGGACAGGGTGGGCGAGAAAGGAAGAAAAGACCAAGATCAGCTGGTAGGCTTCGGGGTGACCCAGGTGACAGGTGACAAGTAACTGGACTTGGAAGGTGGCCTGGGGAATACAGGAGCCATGGCAGCAGAACACAGCATAGTATCTGGGGGAGTGAGAGGCAGTGGGCAGCCCTGTTCAGCCCTGTGATTCTGTTTTCACTCTCAGTGCAAACTAGAGTACTGACTCAGTTCTGGCTCCAGCCCCAGACCCACAAGCTGCTTCTGTTTCCATTCGTCAACACAGGCAGAACGAGAGTCACCCACGGTGGTTGACTGCCTTGCAGCTGCACGCAGGGGCCTAGGGGTTCCAACATCATCAGCCAGTGCAGGTTTTGGGGTCTCCAACCTCCAGTCTCTCCAGGATACTGAGGAGGAAGCTTGACTTAATCGACTTGATTTTTAAAAACAATTTCTGTGATGACTTTCATGGAAATAGGCCACCAGTAGAAACACCCTGTGACAAATAAAAATTCAAATGCCTAAAGAGCTTCAACCGTCACCACTGATTCCTCAGGCTGGCTCCCTCGTGGCCTAACTCTTCTCCCAAGTGTGCCCCTTGACCAAGCAGGGACAGCCCACCCAGTCAGGGGTCACTGGAGGCAGAAGGGAAGGGCGGAGCTCGATGGAGGTGTGTGGGAACCTGGCCCCTGGAATCCGTCTCCCATCTAGCGCCCAGCAAGAGTGTCCTACAACACACACTCACCGACTCATCATGCTCCTTAAAACCTGCAGGGGCTTCTTGAGAGCCTGGGGATAAATTCAAAATCGTTCACGTGGCTTTTGGGCCCTTTGGAGTCAGGCCCCAGGCTCCCTCCCAAGCCCCCAACACTGTGCTTCCGTGGCAGGAAATGGCTTTCACGCACCTGCCCCTCACTGCAACGTATCTTTTAGGGACCTGACCAGAAAGAGAAGGGCAAGTTGGGAGTAACTCTTGGGCAGAAGACCCTTCTGGAAATATAAGTAGCAGATGAGGTACGGCAGAGTGGCTCAGGAGGTGACAGAAAGTGAAAAGGTGCTACTCAATTTACTCTTTAGAATGTACCCCGGTTTTGTGCTGAAGCCCTGACCCCCCTGGAAACCTGTAAAGGCTCTGACATAGATCAGAACCTGAGGCTCGAGCAGCCTGTCCCTGCCTCCTCTGGAACTGGGATCCCACAACACGGCCTGCCCGTCAGCAGCCCTTGTCCTGAAAGCCCTGAGACCCCACCCTGAAGCCTGTCCTATGAGCTCAAGGAGAGCAGCCGATGGAGGGTCAAGACCATAAACTTAGGAGTCAGCAGACCGGGCTAGATCCTGCCTCTGCCTCTTCCTGGTTGCTTCAGTTTCCTTCACTGTGAGAGAGGATGATGATGGTTCTCTCTCAGCGCTGTTAGGGTAAATGAAATATGAGCACTGTGCCCAGCACGTAACGCGTGGTCTCCTCACCACCTGCAAAGGTCACCTGTTCCTTCTGTGTGTATCCAGGAAGCGGGTCCCAAGCCTCCCCCGACCCTGCAGGCATCCAGTCTGAAGGGGAGGCGGAAAAAGACAGATAATCATGAGGAGGGCAGCTCTAACAGACTCTCCACTTAAGCAGCACAAACAGGCTTGGGCAGAAACTCCTCCTCCTCTGTCCTTTTGGACCCACAATGCTTCAGCCCCTGCCACCCTGCATTAAGCCATCTTTCAACTCTCTGTCCTTCTTTATCTAATAAACAGGGCCACTGGGTGAAAGCTGGCACTCCGTTGGTTCCTTAGCACGCTTTTCTCTTCCCTCCTGGTTGCTATGTAGGATACTGTATCATTCGCCTAAGCTACCGTTGTTGGACCAAGACAGGCTGTCCAGGTCACGCTCTCAGTGTTGAAAGTCTAGCAAAGCTCACATCCTTTGGATATGACACGTGCCAAAGATCCCAAGATCCTATAAGGTGTTTGTAAGCAAAGAGACAGACGGAGACCACTGAGACCAAACATCACCAAATTGGGGATGAAAGTCCTCTGACATCCCTCACTCCCAGCCCCCATTTGCCACTCTGTACTGGGAAATGTCACAGTATGGGGAGGTGGCTGACATTAGGAGAGACTGTGCGATGCTGGGCAGTGGCTATAAAATATTGCCCAGGGGAGAAGTTTCCTGAATCCTGTGTAAGTCTTGGGAAGAATCACCCCCCTTTAGACTGAAGGCTTCACATTTCCTGCCTCCATGTGACTGGCTCTTTTGTCCCACCAAGATAATAACATTTTCCAAGTTGCTGCAAGCCAGAGGGTTTTCATTATCATTAAGTTGCCCCAGTGTCCCAGGGGCCACAGTGACTGAAAGGTGTCCTAGTCCAGGTGCACGTTTATTGCAGGAAGGAACAATGCACCTTTATTGAAGGAAACTCTAGTCTGGGCCAATGGTTCTCCAACTGGGGGCAATTTTCAGTTGTCACAACTGGGAAGGCGTTGCTACTGGCATCCAGTGGGTAGATACCAGGGATGCCACTAAACATCCCATAATACACAAGATAGCCCTCACAACAAAGAAGTATCCAGCACAAAATGTCCATAGGCTGCACGGTTGAGAAACCCCGGTCTGGGCACCCAGCCCGCAGCAATGTGGAAAAGCTTCCCTGAGTCCTACCGAACTCCCTGGGCAGCCTGGGCCATGCCCCGGCACCGCAAGCTTGTTGGGTGAGCTAGTTGTCCCTCAAGCGCTGGGCCCACCCAACCCTCCTGCCTGCAGCCCCACCCCCTCAGGGACAGCACTCTCCTGGCTAAGATGAAAGACTGGTGCCGCAGGCCCCCATGCCAACTCGCCACTTGATTGCTTTTAATTAATTCTGCTTGATTACAGCACATGGGAGTCGCATCGGAGAGATAAGACAGGCTCTTCATATTCTGTCTTCATTAAAAAGTTTGGATCTGGAAGCTTTTTCAAAGAGCTATGTGTCTCCTTTACTTTTGTGTCATTTTTAATTGAGGAGGGCACAGGGAGATGTGCCAAGCTGTGCTGAGCAGAGACTTTGCAAATGCAAGATGGGATGCCTGAGGCCCCTTTTGGGGAAGAAGCAGCTAGACTGGGATCCAGTGATCCGGATGAGATAGCCAGGCCAGAGCCAGCTCTCTGTGGCTGAAAGAGAGGTGTGGGGCGGGCGGGACCACCAGCATCTCTTTTAGTCTGTTAACAAGAGTGCATTAGCCCAGATCTACGGAACATGGCGAAGATTCTCTGGACTCCAGGGGATGAGCTGGGAAATTGTACAATGGTGATAAGAGAAAAGGGTAAGGGTGGGTGATGGGTCACCAACAATGATCTGCAGCCACCTTCTCTAGCTAGAGGAGCTTCCCTTGCGTGGGGAGGCCTTGCCCAACTTCTTCGTGCAGATTTGATCACTCCTGCCTCTCTACAGCACATGGTTCATCTCTCCAGCAAAGCACCATGTCACCTTAGTTATCTATTGCTGCATAACAAATTACCCCAAAACTTAGTAGCTCAAAAAACGTTTATTAACTCACAGTTTTGGTGCGTCAGGAATCCAGGTGTAGCTTGGCTCAGGGGATCTGGCTCTGAGCCCTCCACGATGCTGCAATCACAGAGGGTAGGATCCACTTCCAAGTTCACTCACGCAGCTGCTGGTAGGCTTCAGAGGATCCAATCCCAAGCTCATCTGCATGGCTATTGGCAGACCTCAGGTCCTCACTGGCTATTGCCGGAGGTATCGGTCTCCTGCCACCTGGGCTTCTCCACAGAAGAGCTCACAACATGGCAGCAGCCTTCCCTCAGAGCAAACGAGCCAGAGAGTGGGAAGGCAGCCGAAGACAGAAGCCAGTCTTTTTGAAACCTTTTTGACATCTCATCACCGTTGCTGTATTCTACTTGTTAGAAGTGATTCCCTAGGTCCAGACCACACACGAGCAGAGATCACACACCAGGGCATGAACACCAGGAGGCAGGGACCACTGGGGGCTATCTTGGAGGCCGCCTGCCACACCTGTTGCATTGTAATAATCTGCCTCTTCTTCTAGAACAGTTGCTCCTTGAGCTTGAGAGCCCTGTTTATTCACCTCTTAATCTCTAACACCTATCCTGGAGTCTAGGATGTGCTGGGCACTCAGGGGGTGTTTGGTAGAACGAAGAAAGCATAAACACACGCATGCATGCGGAAATGAAATAATTAATGATTGCACAAACAAATGAAATAATTGCTTCTTAAGCCTTACGTATACTCGTCAAGCCAGTCTTCAACAAAGAAAATGTATTTGTCTCCAAAACTGCTGTGTCAGGAGCAAATAACAAGGTCATCTGAAAACTCAATCCATTAGATTACTTAGACATAAATTTAGAAATAACAGTGTGCCATCATATTTTATTCCATTTAACACGGGGCTGTTACTGTGCTCCCCTGTTATGATTTAGTCTGAGTCCACTTTCAGATATTTTCTCTTTGGGGACTAATGACTGATAGTAAATCAATAATACCGAGAAAACAAAGCTTTTCATTATTTTAAGCTTCTATCTGGGAAACACTAAACAATACAGCCACAATCAGGAGTGAAGCAGTTGTGTCTAAGCCTCGTTACTTTTCATGCGAGATTGATCAAAAGAGGAGCTTGGAACTCAGGAGCAGTTTAGGGGGCACCAGGAAAGCCCGGAGGCTGAAGACTCAGCACACAGCTGGGGCGATGCAAGGGCTGAAAGAGGGGCCCAGCTAGAGCTGCTCCTAATAAGTCGATCCATGTCAGTGCTGCCCCAGGGTCTGGAGAAGGGCTAACAAGTAGCCGACACATGAACAATTGTCCAAGCAAGTTTAGCCACAGAAGGAGACTATGAGTGTTTCTGCAGGTGGGTGGAATCGGCAAATGCAAAGAACTCAACAGCGAGCGAGGAAACGTAAGGTTCCAGGGCCCTAGGCTCAGAGACAGGGCATCTCAGACTCACAAGAATGGTCTGAGCCTAGTAAGGCCCCAATATTAGTGGGACTAGGGTACAAGGCCAGAGCATAAGATGGGGAGAGAGGGACATGCAAAATAAGCCCCAGATAGCACAGGCACAAAGTTAGGGCTTGGTTTCAGGACTAAGCAGAGGGCTTCTGTTCAAGATTGGACTGAGTCCTTGAGGTACTAAATTCTAAAAAGGGGCTCCTTCAATTTCCCCTTCTCAAGGACTGAACTGGGCCCAGAGCCTAGAGATGGTGGGAGGGGGTGCTGGGTTTTAGGGAAAGATCAAGGAATCTGTGCCTTCCCAGCCACCTTGTTCCCCGACCCCCGAAGAAGAGCTGCACTGCAGTGCTCAAGTTCAGGGCCGGCTCACTGGACCAGTCCCACTGAATGGGACCCCCAAAGGGGGCAAGCAAACATGGGTGTGGCCATTTTATGGATGTTCTCTCTTCCATGAGATTCAGTAAGGGAGCTCAAAGGAAACTTCCCAGGAGGAAAAATCCTGGTGGGCGATCTAAGCCAGCTCAGCTCCAAGCATCGAAGTAAATTGTCTCTCCGCCCTTCTTCTGATTCCACTCACAAACATTGAAACTTTGGGCTAATCTGTCCTCCCACTGAAATGGTAACAGCTGAGATTTGGGTCTAGGCTTTAGGGTAGAAGAAGACAAAGCAGACCAAAACATTTTAGGTCACTGATGTCAATAAGGGCAAGGCAAAGGTGGCCCTTCATGGCCAAGGCGGGTTGACTCACGCACCACGCAGGGTTCCTATGCATAGAACACCCTCGGGCTGTCCCGAGTTCCCAGCCTACCACCATCACACTAGCTTCTCTCAGTCGCACCCCAATATTACTTCCAGGGGTCAAGGAGACCAAACCTGCATGCCCAGGAATCAAGCTGGGAGACAAGGAGGGCTCTGGGGTGCAGAGTCAAGCAAGCCATTAGTTTTAAACCAAGAGACCTGCACAGGCACAGCACGGAGAAGACTAACAGTGTAGAAACCAGAATGACCATAGTTTGGTGTAGATAAAAGGTGAGCCTTTTAGAAGATGGGAGAAACCACATATTGAATCCATCCTAAGGGAACTACTTCCAAGGAGTTAATTAGGATAAATTGTTCAGTGTGGGTTAGTTATTTATTTAACAACCCTTTATTGATGCCTGCCCGCAATGTGGCAGGCACCACGGGGAATACAAACATGCCGAAGGTGCAGTCTCTAGCCTCAATGGAGCTGGTAATTTGGCGGGGGAGACAGATGCCTACACAGTTAACACTGGGGAGGACGGAAGCAGGGGAAAGGGTGAGCAGGCAACTAATCAACCTCCAGATTCCAATTAGAGCCCTTAGGCTCAGATTCAAGCCCCGATTCAGAATTCTAACTCAGTGGCAGAGGTGATGAGACAAAGCCCTCCCGGGTCTGGGGTAAGGAAGGGAGGAGCATCCTTATGAAGCGCTTGAAGGCAAAGTGTCACTTGGGTTCCAGTCTGAATCTGATCACTCCCGGTTAGACTTCTATGTCGTGTTGTCTGGTTGTGTACCATGTGGCCGGGCCTCACTTCAGACAAGAGATTCTGTGGGTAACCTGAATTATTGAAGTGCCTTAAAAACTGGCTATGGGGTAGCCACACAGGAATGGGAAGCAAGGGAAAAGAGATTTGATCACAGGTTCAAAAATATTCCTTGTTTTGCAAGATGAAAGAGGTGTGAAGGTGGTTGGTGGTGATGGTCACACAATACAAATGTATTTAACACCACTTAACTGTACACTTAAAAATATGGTAAATTTTATGTTATATGTATTTTGCCACAATTTTAGAAGTTGGGGAAAAATGTCTTGAGCTAACTAATATCTGTCAAGCATTATGTTATATGCTGACCTAGATAAAAACATGAATAAGACAAAATCCTTGCCCTATAAGAAGTTCACAGTCTGAAAAGAAATGAGCAAATCTAAGCTCAGACATCACCTCTCTCAGGAAGCCCTCCCTGATCCTGCCAGACTGCATTAGGTCTGCTTCAGGTTCTCCCTCCATAGTCTGTGCTTGTTTGTCTCATAATTACCTTCATTTATTCAACAAACATTTATTAAGCTAGGCATTAGGGATATAAAGCCAAATGAGGCTTTCAGTGCAAAGGAGGAAACAACTATGCAGATGAATAAGTGCAAAAAAAAAAAAAAAATTCTGCAACTCTGAGACCCAGAGTCTGAGCTTCTGAAGGTTGAGTCCAGTAAATGTTTGCTGAATGAATGAATGGATGGATGGGTGAATAAATAAATGAGTATCTGTAGTATAAAGTAGTGTGTTACAAACTGTGTCCATGAATATGAACCAGGGTCATTTAAACTGGGTTTCAAAAGTTAGATAGGAGGGCCCGGCACGATGGCTCATGCCTGTGATCCTAGCACTCTGAGAGGCCAAGGCAGGAGGATCGCTAGAGCTCAGGAGTTCAAGAGCAGCCTGAGCAAGAGCAAGGGCCCATCTCTACTAAAAATAGAAAATTAGCTGGGCATGGTGGCAGGCAACTGTAGTCCCAGCCATTTGGGAGGCTGAGGCAAGAGGTTCGCTTGAGCCCAGGAGTTTGAGGTTACAGTGAGTTATGATGATGTCACGGCACTCTATCTGGGACAACAGAGGGAGACTGTCTCAAAAAAAATAAAAAAGTTAAATAGGAGTCTGCATGGAAAAAGACAGGAGAGGCACCCCAGACAAGGGCATGGATGTGGAAAGAAGCCTGCAAGTTTGGGAAACTGGAGAGTTTGGTGCTGTAGGATCTGGTGAAGAGGTGGAGAGAGCCCGATCAGGAAGGGCCACGTGGGTCATTCCAGTGAGTCTGCAGTCTGCTGTGATGATAGTTGGAAGCTACAAGAGGCAGAAGCCTGTGGCCCAACTCTTTGTTTCAGCTTGCTAACTCTGCCATAGATTGGAGAACGTGAGAGTGAGTCTACAGGGGATGGTACAAGCGGCCAGGAAGGAGATTGTCTTTACTTATGTGGTAGAAAGATGGAGCAAGATGCTGAAATTAAGCAATATTTAGGAAATATGGCAGACAGGATTTGGCAACAAATTGGGCTGGAAGATGCATTCATTTATTAAACAAAAATTTATGGAACCTCGACTGTGCACTGGGCACTATTCTAGACACTGAGAACTTACCACTGAACAAGAGCCAATGTCTCTATGCCTATGGAACTTAATATTGGGAGAAGGGGAAGGTTATATAAATAAACAAGCAAACAAAAATAAACATGATAAAGATGTGTGAGCTTGGACAAGTCGCTTAGTTTTTCTGTGCCTCAGTTTCCTCCTCTGTAAAAATGAGGATATTAATAGAACCTGCCTCATACATGGTTGTGGGGCTTTAATGAGTTAATGTATATTCAGGGATTAGAATGGTGCCTGGCCCATAGTAAGACTATGTAAGTATTAGCAATTATAATTAACACAAATAACACAGGAAAATATATGAGAGAGGGACTTCAGTCAGCAGAGCTGGGAAAAGATGACTTTGGTTAGCAGGTGAAGGGAGGCTTCTCTGGGTTGCTTGCTATTAGTATTTACTATCTCTAGGAATTAGCAGTCCACCCTGTTCCCCTAACTCTCATGCATGAGGCCAATATTTCCCCTGCCCTAAATCAACCCAGGACCAAGTGCCAGACAACGAGGGACCCTATGCCCCAAAGCCTGCTGGAATTATTCACACCAGCCAATCCTAAGATGTCTGCTCTGCCCTGCTTTGCCTTCCTGCAGGAACCCAATGCAGGCCACGGTCCAGGCTTCCCTCACCAATGCTTCTGCCTCCTGAATGACACTGGTGCTTCCCCTGTGGCCCTGTGTGATATGCCTTCCTCTCCTTTCAGGGGGAACCGTGAGTAACATTAAGTTATTCTTTCCGTGACACTGATCTCTCCATGTCATCACCTTAAAAATTAAGACCTGGGCACCAATCACCCTGTGAAGCACCCCAGGCCAGCCCACTGGACGGCAAGACCACACAGAGCAGAGCCAAGCTGTCCCAGCTGAGGGTCCCTGGACCAACCAGTGCCAGCTGAATGAGTGAGCCCAGGTGAGATCAACAGGAAAACCACTGCCATGTCCCGGGCTCTCAGGTGGTCCTAACTCATCAGCTTCCCCAGGGGCTGCTTCTCCCCTTCAGGCCAATCCAAGTCAAAGATGAGTCACCTGATGCCCAAGTGGCTCATTCCAGCAGTGCTCTGACAAGATAGAACTCGGAGCAGGCTGGAGGCATGGGCCAGATATGGGCAGGGAGTCAGATGACTGACCAGGAGGGTGTCTCGTACAGAGACCATTCTCAGAAATGGGGGTATTCATCCCCTTTTCTTATACTTGTCTATTAAACATCCAAGTGGAAATGTTGAGTTCCAAGCTGGAAATTCACGCTGGAGCTCCAGGGAGAAATCTAGGCTGGAGATATGACTTTGTGAGTCATTCAACCCATAGAAGATGTTGAAAGCCATGGGTCTCATAAGATCACCTAAAAAGAGTATGGAACAAGGAGAAAAAGAGGGCCCAGCACCCCCAGGGTTTGGACGTTGCATAGAGGAGGAGGAGAGAACAAGGCAGACGAAAAAGCAGCGGTTAAGGAAGCCATTGTGAGAGAACAATGTGTCTGCAGAAGTGGGTCGGAAAAGAAAGGACCATCGCACTGGGCAACATCTAGGTTGTTGCCGACGGTGATAAGAGCAGTTCCAGTGGCATCATGAAGACAGAAGCCAAGTTCAGGTGTGTGGAGGAGAGAATGGGAGATATGGAAGTGAAGGCAGTGAATCCAAACAAGTCCTTTGAGAAGTTTTGTTGCAAAGAACAGCAGAAAAGTGGGCAACACAGGGGCGGGGCATGGGATCAAGGGAAAAACCTTTTGTTTTACACTTTTATGATTGTGAAATGGATCAGACATTCAAAAGAATAGCTACAGCACATATGTGCTGTTCAAAGGGAAGTTTTCCTTTTTCTTTTTTTCTTTTTAAGATGAGAGGTACTACAGCATTTTGTATGCTAATGGGAACGATCCAGTTGAGACGGGAGAAACTGATGATGCAGGAAAGAGAGGATATTTACAGAAACAAAGTCCTTGAGAAGGTGAGCAGAGACAGGCTCCCGGCCCATGCGGAGGGGTCGGCCTCTGTTAAGAGTAGGGACACGTCTTCCATTGTAACGGAAGGAGGTTTGTCAATTTGGCAACGGAAAGACACAGGAGTTCTTGTCTGATTGCCTCTGTGGCCCAGTGGAGTATCAGGCAAGGTCACCAGCCGACAGGAAGTGGAAGGGGAGGGGCTTGAGCAGACGGAGACTGCCGTCTCGGAGTGGGGAAGGCAACACGGCCAGGAAAGGTCGTGGCATTGCTAGGCAGCCTCGGATGTCCATCCAAAGTTTTGTGGTCATGAATTCCAATTCTGCCCATCGGCAGAATTATAAGGGTTTCTCCAGCAATGCTCAGAGGCCTGGGTGCAGATTTGGGGAGGACCAATGGACAGGGTTAGCCAGCATCCGGGTTTTGCTAGGAAGGGAGTTAAGGACATCTGTAAGAAAATGGTTATACTCCATCCATAGCTGGTTAAGGAGGGGGTCGATGACATGGCGGGGGTGAAGCAAGGAAGACTAAGGGTGGCTCCCAGGTTTCTGCCACCCACCTACAGGTGCCATTTGCCAAGATGGCATTCCCATCTAGGAGGAAGTCCGGGTTTGGGGAAAGAGGACTCTGAGTGGAGGTGCCCACGACAGGTGTGTCCATGGGGATGCAGGTGGACAGACGCCACCCCTCTTCACTGCACCTCCTGCCTGCCCTTGGCCCCTAGCTGGGAAAGGGAAATCCAACCCCAGCAGCCCCAGGGCCCACGGTCCCACACAGGCAGCTGCAGCTTCCCTCCTTTAGGAACCTGTCAGGGCCTGTTTGCTGGTCTTTTCAGTTTAATACATTTTAATCAGAAAATTAATCAGGAAACACCAGTTCAGCAGATAATTGAACAATGAGGAGACATGATAATTGCTGTTTAGTCTAATTAACTTTGTTAAGTCTTTATTGGTAACAGACTTCCTCAGTGAAACTTATTAAATGTCCTTCCCTGGAAAACTCAATTCCTATTCAAAGGAAAAGTTGCAGGTTCTGCCTGTCTGAGTCACTTCCAGACAAAGGACAGTGGCCCTGCAGCACTCCTGTGGGCCAAGGAGAAGCGCCAGTCTCTCTTTGGGCTCTGCCCAGCTTCCGTCTCCCTGGAATCACAGGCATCCCAGCTCGGAGGGATGGGGCTCAGCGTCTAGCCAGTTCTGAGAGCACTGTGCCAGGCCACCTCTCTCTCCAAACCACATGACTTGCAGCCCATTAGTCCTGTTCTCCTCTTACACTTTGGGGATCTTGAATAGAGCCATTCAGCATCATGGGGGTAGCACTGAGCCCCCATCCATGGGAAGAGACCACTTACAAAAATCACCTACAGCTATGAGTTGGCACACATTGTGCACCAACAGGCATCTGGCCCCAAGGTGTGTTGACCTGAATTATCCCAATAAAGTGCTGTTTGATCCATGCAGCCCCGTGCAATGGAGGATGATGCCTTTGAGGGCTCCAAAGGTGTGTGACCTGGTTGGTTCATGCACTAAATGCTCTTCTCCTTGGAGTGTCTTCTTGCTCTTTCCTCTGTGATCATTTCTCATTTAGGTCCTCTCAGAGGAGACTTGCTTCTCATCTGCTGGCTCACTGCACACACCTAGTTCCCTCCCAAGAGCAGCTCTGATTCTCTGATTTCCCTCATGGAGAGCATTCCTGGTACCGGTAGACACAGGTGGGGTGTCTGGCATATGGAAGCCTCAGAGATTTTACTAAATGACCTATCACCAGATCTAGCAGACAGGTATTTCCTGCTCAGCTCAAAAGTGGACATTCAGAACATGCTTGGGTCAGAAAGAGAAACGCCAGTTTCTACCATCGCAACTTTGCACAGTCACTTTCCATTTCAACACCTTCTCATCACCATGTCAGCAATCCCTAAGGAGGCCACCTGCCGTCATGACCATTGCCCCTGTTCCAGGGATGCTTGTCCTGGGAGTCCCCTGCTCCCTCCTCCTTGAGAGCTCTTGGCATGTGTGACTTTCAGCACCTGTTCATACATACTGACGGGTTTGGGTTGCTCTAGACAGAATGTCACAAGTGGTATTATTTTAGTGTTCTCCATCCTGTCCAACATCAGTAGGCCAAATACATTAAATTTACATAGATCCTGAATGTCAACCAGGGTAGAGGTGACAGTGAAATATTCTAGGACAAATGGAAGTACAGATCATTCCTAGGTGGTTTTGTTTAACAGGCAAAGAAATGAAGAGTAGCAGGTGGCTGTTTTTGCCTAATCTGGGAGACCATCTCACAAATGCTGGAAATCTCTAAACCCTGGGTTATTGCCTCCCCCAATCCACCACCCCCCATTCCTGGCATCATCGCTGAGAACAGACTGGAACTTTAGCAAGGATGTACTAAAGGTTTTGGACTAATGCAGGGAAGTACAACATAAAGCATAATTTAGAACTGCTACCAGAAGTAGCCACTCTTAGAACTCCCAGACCCAACCGCAAAACCTCTTACTGGACTGGTTCCCTGTCTGACTGCCGGCCAGACTTCCCTCTCTGGAGTCCAGGCCTGCCTCCCAAATCTTCAAATCCTATCCCAAAATGGAAACCCTCACTGAAACTGACCCCCACCCACCCACAAAGGAGAGATCTGGCATCGGGTCCCCAACAAGGCAACCCTGCAAGAATCCCACGGTACATTTCCCAAAGTCTGGTTCTCCAAGAGCAGAGTCAGGTACAACTGCTTGCAGAAAAATCTTACTGACTTAGTACAAATGCGACAATTTGCAGGCACCGGGCAGTCTTGATCCAGAATTGGAAAGGAAACATTTCTCTAAAGGAAACATAATTTGCAGAGGCATGGTTCCACTAAACTACCCTCCTGATTTACATCACTAAGCAGTACACCTAACATCTCAGTCCGAAGCAATTGTATTTAGGTCCTTGAGAGCTGGGGAGAGAGTACTTGCTTCTCATTTACATAACTACAAGGGCCCACTCAAGAGGTTCTGGCAAGAACAAAGGGACTGTCTGCCCTACAGGTAAATTTCAGTCTCCACCCTTAAAGACAGAAACTGCTCAAAATTTTTTAAATAAGTTTTTCAGCTTCAAAAATTATAAGGTCCAAGTCCCCCTCACCACACACCCTGTTATATAAGATGTGAAAGGAGGATGATGAATGTGAGGGCAGGAATGATGTTGTGTTTATTTCTAGCCCCGCTAATGCCCAGCTTAGGACACTTTGCACACGTAGTAGGCTCTCAATAAAGAGTTGTTGAATGGGATGGCAGAGACGGATGGGGGCAAGTGTGAGACCTGGCTTGAGGCAGCTGGAGATAAAAAATAGAGAGGCATACAACTGCCCATGCAAACCAGAAGTGGCCAGAGGAGGTCTTCTCAGGCAGGAAGATGCTGTTAATATAGGTTTAGAGGCCAGTTCCTCCATCAAGGCTGTGAAGTCGGATCTTTGGCCCTGATTACAAGCCCAGCAGAGGGCAAACAGCTCCAGGGCAGTGGTGTTTGGCTGTGGCTTTGTAATGATAATACTAGTAGTCCATCCGGCACTCTACGTATCAGCATGTTTAATCATCACAATGTAACAGAGAAAATGGCCTGAAAAATGATAAAAATGTTTTCTGTCTCTTCAAAACGCCCCCACCCTTTTTGAGAACTAAAACCTGTATCCCTGCCTCAGGCCAGTGGTCGGGAGGGGCAGCAGAGTGTCCTTTGTTCTTTGTGCCACAGGAGATGGCTCAAGGGAATTGTCCAGTTGGAGGTCACAAGATTGTCTTAGCTGAAGATGGAATTCATCAGAACCTTTAAAAGCTCTGTACTTCTGCTCAGAAGCAGGACATTCGTACTTTGAGACTTGGAGATGGGAGTCTGCCAACCTCCTCATTTGTTGGCAAATTAATAAACTACTCTTTCCTTCTCCTCAGACCACTTGTCTTCATTCTTCTTATGTGACCTCAGGGACAAGTGCAGAACTTTCAGTAACAACAATATCCCCATGAGAAAGGTACCGTGCATGGAAAAAAAAAAAACAAACTCTGTAAAATAATTTAAATAATTAACTAATTATGAGCCAATATGAGTGACCACCATGCAGAAATGCACAAACCCAAGAAGTCTTGTGTAAGCTTGAGTAAGCAACACTGAGACTGTTGGATTACGATTTGGTTTTATACATTTCAGGGAGACAGGAATTACAGGTGAAGTCATAGATCAGTCAATACATGGAAAGTATACATTGGTTCAGCCTGAAAAGGCAGGATGTCTTGATGGGGTTGGAGGGGCAGGCTTACAAGTTATAGGTGGATTTAGAGATTCTTTAATTGGCAATGGTCGAGAGAGTTAAGCTTTGTCAGGAAAATTTGGAGTCAGTAGGAAGGAATGCCTAAATTAAGATAATGGGGTCTATTATCTGTCATGTGATACCACGCCAGCAAAAATAACCCAAAGATCTGTTTAACTAGATTTTATGGATTATAGGGCATGGCTTAACCCTTGCCTGGCATGGCCTTCCGTCTTATTTCTAATTTGGTATCTTATTGCCACGAAGCCAGTTTTGTCTGTCTTATGATCTCCATTTTAACATTAATGCTGGTCGATTTGTCAGGTTTCAGTCTGAAATGTCAGTTCTTGACACGCTCATGGTCGAAGAATGACCAGGCAAGCACAAAAATGAGGTTTGTTGAGGAGAGAAAGATAGGATTACAGAGCAAGAGCAAGGTATAGGTTTACAGAGCATGATGCATACGCCACAGATGATGACCAGACGCACTGTTGCAGCAAAGGGAGAGCAAAAGAAAGAGTGCAAAAAAGGATCTTGGTTATGGTCTGTGTCTTGTTTTATAGCACCTTGATTGGGACCTCCCTCATGGTTCAGGGGTCACCACAGAACCACTTTGATTGGACAGTTGGGAGTTGCATTACTATGCATGCAGGTTGTTCTGGATCATTTCTGGACTCTATGGTACATATGCTGCTTGGTCCACGGGCTAGAGAGTCCTCTGCATTCTTTTGCAACTGGCACACTATGTTATGATTGGCAGATTCATAGGGTATTCCCTCCTCCCCCAGATATGGCAGTAGCTCAGGAGAGGATTAGGGAGGGGGAGGACCAAGATGGTAGCCTGGGGTCCACCCTTGTCCTTCTTCCCAGGTGGGGCAATTGCACAAAGGCAACACCACCCACTTTCATCCCTAGGAGACGAGTCCCTCACTATCTACCTAACAGATTGTTGTGTCCAAAATCCAACAGGGAGGGGGCACAACAAGGCGTGTGCCACCTCTCCTTCACGGCCAGGAACTCAGTTTTAGGATCTTTTGGGGCCCCCCTCGGCCAAGAGGGGGTTTGTTCACTCAGTGGGGGGCTTAGGATCTTCTTCTAAGTTTACAGTACCATCGCCACCGCCAATTAATAAATGGGAAAGCAACACAGTGAGGTTAGATTTGTCCATCAACAGAAAAGAAGCCAAACTCTGTAAAATACTTAAGAGGTTTATTCTGAGCCAAATTTGAGGACCATGGCCCAGAGCCACGCCCAAGAAGCCTTGACCATGTGGACTCACTGTGGCTGGGTTACAGTTTGGTTTTATACATTTCAGGGAGACAGGAGTTACAGGTAAAGTCATAAATCAATACATGGAAAGCGTACATGGGTTTGGCCTGAAAAAGTGGGACATCTCAAAGGGGCGGGGAGCTTACAGGTTATAGGTGGGTTTAAAGACCCTTTGATTTATAATTGGTTAAAGAAATGAAGCTTTGCCTAAAGGCTTGGAGTGTTTTAAGTTAAGATAAGGAAGTCTGTTAATCAGAGACAAGGCACCGGCCATATACTCAGACTCAGTGATTTGTTATGTAAATTAAGGCCCTGCAGGTTTGTCTTATATAGCCTTAGGCCTGTTAATGAGTTACAAAGGATATCTTCGAGGAGAGAGGGGGGCATGATGAGGCATATCTGACCTCACGCTAATGGCCAGCAACTCAGTTTTAGGGTATCCCCCCTTGACCAAGAGGGGGTCCAATTCAGTCAGCCAGAGAGGGGAGCTTAAGATTTTATTTTAGTTCACATGTCCAACATCATAAAGCTAGGGCAGGAGTTGGCAAACTTTTCCACAATGAGACAAATAGTAAATATTTTCAGTTTTGCAGGCCATGTGGTTGATTTTGGTCACAAATACACACCTCTGCCTTTATAGCATGAAAGCAGCCATAGACAACATGTCAATGAACAGGCACAACTGTACCAAGAAAACTTTATTTACAGTAATCAGGCAGCAGGCCAAATATCACCCACAGGCTGTAGTTTGCTGATCCCTGAGTTAGGAGTTAATGGATATTAGGTCCAAATTCTTAACCTTTACTCACACCCTTCTCTAGATACTAAGGTAAGCCAGTCCCGGAGCATGAGCATCAGAGATGCAGGAGGCAGGCTTCAACTATCAGCCAGGACCTAGGCTCAGACCAGCGGCCTGGACATGTGATCCACATACCCAGTGATCTAAACCTTCATCACACCATTCACGAGTGATCCTTTTCCTTCTTGGGGATGGGGGTTGAATCCTCAAGTCAGGGAGGACAGAAAATAGAGGTTAGAATAGGAAAGACTAGGGTAGGAAGCACTGGGGAACCGACAGGATATTGAGGCTCAAACAGAGCACGTTTCAGATGAGGGGTAGCTGGAGATTAGCTATTAGGGATTATGGCAATGACAATGGTAATAATCTACAGCAGGCTTACTCTGAGCCCTGTACTAAGTGTTTTGCATGTGATTTCCCTGATATAGCTTGAATCATGTGCCCCCATTCCAGGTAACCAAGTTAAAATGAGGTCCTTAGGGTGGGCCCTAATCTGATATAATTGGTGTCCTTACAAAAAGGGGGAAATTTGGAGACAGACATGCATAGAGGGAGAATGCCACATGACATGAAGGTGGCCATCTACAAACCAAGGAAACAGGCCTGGAACAGAGCCTTCCCTCCCAGCCCTCAGAGGGAACCAACCCTGCCAACACCTTGATCTCAGACTTCCAGCCTCCAGAACTGTGACACAATAAAATTCTGTTGTTTAAGCCACCCAGCTCGTGGTACTTCGTTACGGCAGGCCTAGCGAACTAACACAATCTCATCAAGCCATGGCCACCATTCTGGGAGGTCAGTTCTGTGACTATCCTCATTTTAGATAAACTTAAGTCCATAGGGGTTGAGTAACTTGCCTTCAGTCACACAGCTAACAAGAACTGGAGTTGGAATTTGAAGCAAGGTTTGCCTGATTACCAGGAGATTTTAACCACTAATCTGGGCCACACCGCATGGGATGCTGCGGGGAGGGGAGAGGGTTGAATGGCGCTCATCACCTTCCACATATGTCTGGGACCCGAATCCCCACCCTCAAAGCACAGGCCCTGACTTTACACACCTCTTAGAGGCCCCACTCCCACACACACACCTTTGCTCGGTCTTCAGGAAAACTAGAGTCCGTCCCGGAAAGTAGGAAGCTTGGTGACTGTACCATGTGCTCCGTCCCCTTAGGAGGAAGCTGATTTCCCCTCCAGCACTAAGGAACCAATAGGCTGTCAGCCTGCCCAGGGAAGGGCCTGCTGGTCCCCACAGAGCCCCGCCCCCTAGCCCGCAGGCACCGTGGTTGGCCTGTCTCTTCTCATTAGGCCTAAGGGGACAGGAGGCAGCTCGCAGTGGCCTGCTGCAACATCTTCCGCCTTGACCGCCAGGGCTCTGCTGTGGAGTCACCTTGTCTACTCCGGGAGCGTCACCATCCCTGGCTAATTACCCCTGAAATCTGTGCTGTCCAGAGGCCTCCAGCACAGAGACGGCCACACTCCTGGCCTTCCGCGGACAGCAGGGGCCTGCTGAGGCTCTTTGAAGAAAGCAGAATTGTCAGAGCCCAAGAGGTAATTAGTATTTAAGAGGCACAAGTTGGCAAGGTTAAAATCTGAGAAATAAACACACAGACTCACGTACTCACTCCATTTCAAATGATTCGTAAAGACTAAACAGGAAGACACAGCCCCTGCCTGGAAGCTGTTAAGAAAGAGAGGATTCTACACCAAAGACGACCTGGGCCCTCCCGGGCACTGCTGCCTGGACAGGGGCTCTTCTGCGAGCCCAGGACACGGCCGCCTCTAGCCTGTGAAGCCCTCATCTGCCCCCCAAGCCTGCCCTTCCTCCACTCCTCCTTGTCTCTGCCAGTGGCTCCACCATCCTGCCAGCCACACAGCTGACAACCTCAGCGTCTCCGGCCACTCTGTCCACTGAGACCCCACATTCTGGGGATTCATTTGTGGCCATGTGGCCATATCCACCCCGCCTCTCCAGAGCGTAGCATGGTAGGCTCTCGATAAGTGTATGTTGGGTGAATAATTGTCCATCAATCGAGCAATCCATCCATCCATCCCAGCCTCCCCTAGGTAGTAAGTCCCAGCAGCCTGTTAGAATCCACCGGAGACAAAGGTACGGAAATCCAGCTTCCTTGCTAGGGCCCATGCTTTCTTTCTCAAGACTCGAGGGGGCCCCCTGGTGCTCAAATCTGGGATTGTACGAACAAGGCCTGGCTCTTTGAGACCTCCCAAGCCCTGTCTCTCCAGTCTCCCACGTGACAGTGCCTTTCTCTGCAGGGCAGCCCAGCAAAGACCTCCTGAACTCCTGCAGTGGACCCAGGTGGACTTCACGTGGCCAGACAGTTGGGCCAGAACTGCTATCCATTATAGAATAAATTCTACCTGCTAAGGGTGACACTGGGCGGCAACACTGAGTCCTTGAATGCAGGGCTGTATCGGGAGCTGCGCTCCGAGGACTAGAAGATGTGTTGGGAGATGAAGAGCCCTGTGGGAACTGGGCCTCCACCCTGCCGCTGTGGGTGAGCCTGAACCAACAGTCCTGCTCAAAACTTGCCTCAGCCAGAACCCCGAGCAAGCTTGGTCCTAACACCGTCCTCAACTCACCCCCCACACCAAGTCCTGCCCGTCCCATCTCCCAAATTTGTCATTCCCCTCCCACAGCATTGCCACCAGCCATCCTAGTGCGCGCCACCCTCGCCTTCCTCCTGGGCTGTTGCAGTAGCCTCCTTCCGGGACTACCTGCTTCCAGCCTCAGCCCTCGCTACAACCAAAACAATCTTGCTGAAACACAAACCCCATCTCATCACTCCTCTGCTTAAAACCCTGCAACAGCTTCTCATTGCACCTGGGAAGAAGTTCAAAATCCTTAGCTGGATTTACATCTTAACGATCTATCCCATCCCTGAGCAGACTCTTGGCGTGCCTGCTTTGAGAGATTGATCCTGTCCGTTGGGCTTTGCCAGGTGCTATTCCCTCTGCCTAAAACGCTTCCCCCTCTTCTGCACTTGCTGAGTTTATTCCACAAATCCATTCAACCAGTGCCAATGGAGTGCCAGGGCTGTGTCAGGCACTGTCCTCGTGATGTTTACAGTCTCATGGAGGAGTCATACTTGCCCCAAAGGACAAATCAAATAACCACGCAGGTATATAATTAGGAACTGACAGCGAGACCTAACCTTGGAATCTGGGAGCATTCCCTGAGGCAAGGATCTGTAAGCTGAGAGGTGAACTGTTCTGGAACTGGCGGGATAGGAACCCAGGGCTATGCGCGGCCCCATTCCCCACCAAGCGGAAAAGAATGCCTGCCTTGGGAGTGAAGCAAGCAAGCAGGGAGGAGGAAAAAACTTCCTCAAGGTGAGTGTGTCCCTGGCTCCTGGCCTGAGGCTCCTGCCACTGCGGTTTTTCCCGTACTTCCCCAGTCACCCCATTTTTCTTTCGTGGACAAGTAATAAGCAAACACTGACTAATAAAATGATAGGGCCTCCAGCAGACAGTGGCATGGCCTTTGAAATCATAGAGACTTGGGCTCGATTCCTGGACCCTCCACCCTTCACTGTGTGTCTCTGGGCTGGTTACTTCCCCTATAGAGCATCAGTTACCTCAACTGTAAAGTGGGACGATACTTCCTCCCTTTGCAGGGTTCTCCTGACAATTAAATGAGATGAAAGGCATGTTCCTTCGATAATGAGCTACAAGGGGATTGACAGCCTCATGCAATTTGCCATTCCAGAGGGGGTAAATCGATATGGGGTCCCTCATGCTCTGAACCAGAATCCAGACACAAAACCTGGCTGGGATCAAAGAGACCAAAGTTGGAAACCTGAAATTTCTCACCATGGAAAAAAGTCAGCACCACCATTGAAATTGCTGATGTATTCCTTTCAAATTGGCTAGCTTTCTGGTGGAGAAGAGTGTAATTGATTCCTTGGACTCCTCAATATTAAAGAGGTTCCTAGACTCCTCTCCCGCACCCTGGCCCTACAAATGTGAAAGAAAACCAGGGTTGTATTAGAAACATTTGCTACTCAGATGTTGATCAATCCTCCAGACTGAGAAATGCTTGACTCTGGGCCAAAGTGGAGAAAGAGGGGATGGCTGATAAGGCCTTGCACAACATGGTGCCTTCCCATAGGGCACAATAAATGACGCCCCTTTCCTCCCCGGCCTCAATATAGAACTTACGAAGTCCAGCAGAAGGAGATCAATCCAGCTGCATTGTCGAGAGTGTACTGTCGGGGACTGCGGCTTAAGTGTCAACACTGGGCTTCCTGACTCCACCCTCATCAAGCACCTCACACAGCCACAGGGAACTGGAGGACTGCAGGCCTCGCTCCCTAGGGGCAGAACCTTCACTGCCAAGAGATCTCTACAGGAGGCAAAGTAGGCGGCTGAGTCCTGCACACTCAGCCCCTCCTTCCAAACTCACCAGTCAGAATAATCTCTTGGCTTCTCTGGGAGGAAAGAGGAAGGGAGTAGAAAGAGGCCAGGAAACACCAGGAGTGGAAAATAAGCACTTACCCCTAACATCATTCACTCCATCTGTGCCCTGTCTACACTGGTCTTCCTTTCAGCTCTGCAAAACTACCATGTTTCTTCCCACCCCAGGACCTTTGCACATGCTTTGCTTGTTGTTATCGTTGTTGTTGTGGTGGTGGTATACTTGTAACACCCTCTTCTTTTCTCTTTTTGTCTGGTAACCCCCATACTCATCTCTCAGGTTTCAGCTTAAACATCATTTCCCTAGGAAACTCCTCCTGATCTCCCACACAAGGTCACAACCCAGGTTAAATGCCCTCCTAGCTTCTATATTTCCTCTGTGTAGCACTTGTCATGATTTTAAGTACATAATTACTTGTGTGATTATCTGTCTATTGTCCGCTTGCTGGAGAAGAGTAAGTGCATTGAGGGCAGAGGCTGCGTTTGTGAGGATGGCCACTGCATCCCAGTACTGGCACATGGTAGGGGCTCAAGATGGTCATTAAAGAAAGTAATAACAGCTATGTTTACACAAAGCCACTTTAAGCACTTAGCACACATTAACTCCTTTAATGTTTACAGTCACCCTGAGGTGGATACTTTTAGCACCTCTATTTTATAAGCGGGGAAACCAAGGCACAAAGAGGTAAATTTGCTTATACAGCTAACAAGCAGAGCTGGGATTTGAACACAGGCAGTCAGACTGCAATGGCAGTGCTATTCCCCGCTGCACCACAAGGCCTCTTGAGAAAGGAGACATTTGAGAAGTGTGTTCCTAAGCATAGGGAGGTCAGGGGAGGGCTTTTCTTGTACAAGAGACTAGCCAGAGGAAAACAAAGACATGAGAAAAGACAGAAAAAAACCATTCAGCTGCCACATTGGGGTAAGAAGTCATGGACACGTATGATCTGGGGGGAAATGCAGGGGCACAGAAAGCCCCAAAGCTCACTGCTGTCTCTGGCATCTTAAGTCATGCCGTCAACTCCTGCCCTGGCCCTGGGAGTACACGCACGGGTGTGGCTGGCCAGTTGCCATAGCAACTGGCTCTCCTGGCACTTCGGGGTGGTCCAGCTGTGGGGAACTCTGCCTCCCTGGGACTCTCAGCACACCTGGGAGATAATTCCTGCCTCATGTCATAACAGACACAAAACACTTAGGACAGCGCCCGATACAGTGAAGGTTTGATAAATGTTTTTAAAAGCTCTCAGAAGGGCCTGTATGGGAGGCACAGCCCGGACCTTGGGCACCTCTCCCTGAGGGGGGCCGGTTGTTCATTAACTCGGCCAATGAAGTCCTCTAGAGGTGGAATGCCACCGCCCCATGTGCCCACGCCTGCGCGGTCAGCATCTGGCAGGCTCATTGTTTTAAGTGATGAGCAATTGTCATTTTCTGTCGCCTCCATGATAAATCACTTTAAGAACTCCCTTGTCTCGACAGCATAAGTAATTACAGCCCTGGTGTCTGGGGCCCTGGCACCGATTAGGAGGGCAGCAAACTACGCCGGAGCTGGCGCTGACTCATTTTTCTCTTTCAAAAGGGCCTAGAGGCCACAGGGTCAGAACCAGCTGGTGGACCCTTGTGAGCTAAAATCTCATGCCTCACCAAGTAACCCTTGGCACAGCCAGTGCCGAAGCCTAGAGACGGAGCCCTCCACTCTCCAACCCTGCCAAGCCCCTCACCCCCTTTTCCCTAGCTGTCTCCAAGACATGATTCCCAAATGGACCAGTGATTAGGAGGAGAATGTATTGTACTATAACAGAGAAATAATTAGGTTAGATAATAAGAAAAGGAAGTGTACCTTGTAAGAGGTTCTGTGTGTGGTTACGCACGCTTGGGAATATTTGATCTATTATTTTTTCTTGGTAGACATGGGATGTACTGAATCAGTAGAATAAGCAAACATCTTGGTCAACAAGGAGAACGCCTCTCAGTCAGGAAGAATCTTGGTGACCCAGAAATGACAATGAGGAAAAGACCGAACGATCCTGACATGTTTGTAACCTGCGAAGGAGATTCTGGAACAGTACTTGGGAGAGGATTGCATTTAGGAGTAGAAAATTAAAGCACATGGGGACAGGCTTGAGTGGTACAAAGCTGCGGTCCCCACCCCCCAGGCTGCAGACTGGTACGGTCTGTGGACTGTTAGGAACAGGGCTGCACAGCAGGAAGTGAGCGACAGGAGAGCAAGCAAAGCTTCATCTGTATTCACAGCCGCTCCCTATCGCTCGCCACCACCCCCTCTAATCCCCCCGAGTCGGAAAAATTGTCTTCCATGAAACCAGTCCCTGGTGCCAGAAAGGTTGGAGACCACTGGTATAAAGGATGTATGAAACCCCAAACCCATGTACACAAGAATGTCTTGGGCATGGTACCTGCTACTGGCATAAATAAACAGGTGTCAGTGAATCCACCTCAAACACCAGCCCATGTACCTGCTGCTGTGACCACGTGAGAGGAAGCCCTGGCCAGGAATGGGGAAGGCCATTGTGCTGGCAGCTTCTGTAAATCAGCCTGGGTGGGAGCTATCATGACCACCTCCTGTCTCGCTTACTCTCCCTGTCGCTTTACCAATAGTCAGAGAGGCAGGAGATTTCCCAGAAGTTATTGGCTAGAGCCTCAGCAAACAGTCCTGGGAAATGACAACAAAAATAAAAGGCTGGGGGAGTTGTTCAGGATCAAATAAATTTGGGAAATGCTGCATACTGTAGCCTTTTCTAGGACATTCACAATGCACATTAGCATTTTAAAAGCTCTGAGAAGTCCTGCAGGAAATATCCTGGTTAGCTTTGTTTAACCCATTGTTTCCCAAATGGCTTTGATGGAAGTACGTTTTTTGTAGATACCTACTAACATCCCACAGAATATTCTTTGAGGAAATGTTTCGTGGCACAGCCAAGACTTTCCACTGCAGGTAAGAGAAGGGAATGGGGCCTGGAGAGTGACTTGATCAGAAAAAAGATGCTAAACCAGCTGAGTCCACCTGAGGAGATGACCTCTACTGAGAATAACAGTAGCTCATATTTGCTGGGTACTTACTTTGTAATCATTGGTTTTCAGGTGCAGGAACTTAAAGGAATCAAAAGCAATGTGCCCAGCAATATATAGCAAGTGGTCAAGCCAGGATTACACTTTAGCCCACCTGACTTGGGTATGTCCTATAAACTCTCCAGGCTCTAACTTCCTTATTATAATACAAGGTTAATCATGTTATATTTTACCTATCCTCATAAAGTTATAATGAGGATTAAATGAGATAATAAAGGGCTTAATGCAGGGCTTAGCAGAAGAGTAAGCTCTTAAGACGTGTTATCAACACAACATACCCCCACACAAGGCTGTACTTGACTTCTCCAGTAATGGGGAGCTCATTACCTTATAAAGTCCCTGACACTTTGGGCAGCTCTCGTTAGTAGAACAATTACCGTCTTATTGAACCAAAAACTTGTCTCTCTTCCCCTTGGGTCCTAGCTCTGCCCTGGAAGCAGCCCCTGCCCTCCTCCCCTGGCAGCTCTGCAGAGACCCACAGATAAGGATGGCATCCCTGAGTCTGCTTGTCTTCCCCCCAACACCCCCTCCCCCAATTCATTGAGTTTGGAACACAAGGCTTTTTGCCACCAGGTTAGGACCTCTGAGCATTTCTTCTTCCCTCACCCCTCCTCTGGGCAGGGCCCTTGGTGTTCACAGGCTCCTCCCTTGGACAGCACATTTATAAAGTGGTTCTCTCCATCTGCAAAGGCCAGCATCTGCCACAGAGCACCCAGCCTGTGAAAGCTAATGGAGGACACGGACATCCTGCCAGCCAGCCCACCCAACTCAGCTGGGTGGTCCGGAAATGGGAAGTCGGCCTCACACCTAACTCAGCTCCCTGAGCAGAACCAAGGAAAGGAGAAAGGATATTCTGGCCAGGAACAACTGAGTGCACGACAAGGTGCACAACCCCAGCAGTATCCTGAGGGTAGGGAGTCCCCAGAGGACTCAGAGGATGGGGGCAGAGATCAGCATCATGATGGTTTAACCCCTAGGTGGCAGGTACCATGTACCAGTGCAGTTCTACGTACTTACCTGTAGATTAATTATTTATCCTCGAAAGACCCTATCTGCTACCATTGGAGAGATGAACAAACCAGGTCAAAGAAAGGTTAAGTAACTTGCCCAAGATCACACAACAATACAACTGATGTTTGAACCTAGGTCATCTGGCTCCAGAGCCTGTGCCCTTAACCGCTGTGCTACACTGTCTCCAGCACTGTTCCATCCGGAACAGTCCAGGGTAGAAAGGGCCAGAAGAAGGAAAGCTAGAACTGAGACTAAATGGGCAGGGAGAATTCAGAGAGTTGAAGATGGAGAGAAAAGCATTGTTCACGCATTTCTCCAGCGTGGAGAAAAGGGCAAAGACATATCACAGTCTTTGGGAGGGAGGATGGCCGCTGGCTGCAGAGGTTAATTCCTCTCTTCTCAAGCTGAGAATCGTCACCACACAGAGGACACAGAACAAGGTGGATGCAAGGCAGAGCCCCACCCAATGCCTGTCTGGGACAGAGACACAGAGATGGTAAATAAAATAAAGTCCCCACCCAAGGAGCTCATAGTCTTGTGGACAAAAGCCATTGCAGCGGCCACAGTTATAGGACAAGCTTGAGAGAGGGACCCTTCCCCAGGCTTGATCCCTGTGGCTCTGAGAGAGATAGCATCTCCCCAGCAAGGGAGGTGGGCAGCTGCTCAGCTGCAATCTTAAAGCAAGTCAGACTCCAGTGGGAAAGTTTCTGGTGTCACATTAGTGCCAAAACAGCCCAGTGCTGCCTCCCTCCACCCTGGCATTGAATTACACCCAGACGGAGATGGAATAGATGCCAACGTCTCCCATCATCTTCCCTAACCTTGGGACAAATTAAATCAAATTCCACTGCACGGCCTGAAGGCATAAACTTTGTTAGCTGCACCAATATATTCTGCCAGACAGGCAGGCTCCCAGGTACTAATTACTTTATTCAGCAAGTTAAACAAATGATATGATATCTAAATTTGCGGGAGAGGCACCCAAGAGTTATAGAGCACATACCACTGGGACAAAGCAAAACAGAACTGCTAAACTAACAGCTCAAAGTATTTATCTGTGTATCCTGCAAGATTTAGCTCAGGGACTCTGTTTCCCCCTCCTCCAGGAACCCCTTCCTAACCGTGTCATCTCCACAGATCTTTTCCTTGCAGAAGGGTGTATAGCCTAGTAGCTAGAAGCATGGCTTTGGTCATGCCTAGACTGGGTTTCTACCTTGGATTAGTTGTGTGGCTTGGGCACGTTGCTTAATTTCCAAGTTACTCTAAGCTTCTATTTCCTCAACCATAATGTAGAAATAATAATAGCTTCTACCCCCTAAGATTGTTACAAGAGTTTCTTGAGATAATCCATGAAAGGATATTAGCACATAGTAAAATCTCCATAAACAAGAACCATTTCTATTATTACTATTTATGTTGTAATAGTAACCACGGCAATATTGTTGAGGTCTCCAGGGGGTTCCCAATGAGTAGCAGCCCTCTTGTTGGCTCAGGCAGAAGAATTTTTAAAAATAAAACAAAAAAAATAGATGGAGCTCAAAATATTGACATTATTACTGACAGAGGCTGAGATGGAGGATGAAGTTTAGCGTGAGAGATGACTGGTGGGACAATGAATTCTGGGTTTAAGTGTCATGGCCACATGGACCAGGGCAGACTTCTATGCAGGAGGCCTGCCCAGTCAAGACACACAGCACGGTAGAGCCCTCAAGACAGCTCAGCTCCCAAGGCCAGATGACTCCCAAGAAAGAGGAGGTATCTCGCAGGCATGCTTAGTATTCTTTCTAAACTTACCAATCAGATAAGAGGTTGTTCCATCTCCCCAAGATAGTGAAAATAAATGGGGTAGAAGGGACTCAGTTACCCTAATTGAACTACCTTCCCAGAAAAATCTTCTGGAGTAGGGGGAAAGCCTTTCCCACCAACACAGGAGACGCTCGGATGCGGTGGCTTTGGAGCCAACAGGATGGATTTGAATCTCTTCTTCCCCCACTTACTGCTATGGGAACTGGGGGGAGAAAATCTGTTTGATTAAGGCCCCAGTAAAATCTGGCTTAAGCAACACACACCCCATTCAAAAGAGGTCACCTACACTTTCCTGGGCTTGATCCACTGCTCCCCAAATTCAGACAGTTTACTTCTCCTGAGCTTAGGTCGCCCTGGAACACGGCTTTCTGGTCAAAATGCAGCTTAATACAGATTCCAGGCTGCAAGAGTGGCAGCCGCCCCCCAGCCCCACCGCACGCCCACCCCGCGCCTTCCAGCTGCGGGGACCTCCCTCAGCACGCCCCGCCCCGTCCGGGGAAGAAGCCGCGAGGGACAGTTTGTAACTCCGCTAGCTCCTTTCACCTTCACCGTTACCCTCCGGGGTAAGCACTGTCATCCCACTTTGCAGAAGAGAAGCCTGAGGCGCCATCGCAGCCCCTTGACGGAGGTCTAGGAAGCCGGCTCGGGCAAACTTCCCGGTGGACGTGCCAGCATCTGATTGTAGTAGATGGCGCCCTCCCGGAGACAGCTGATTGGACGATGGTGAGCACATGACTCAAGCTGAGCCAGTCAGGGTCCCCCCGCAATAGGGTGTGGAATTCATAATTCACACTGCCGGGGAAGTTGGAAATCACTTGATGACACCTGCCAAAGAGACAGATAAAACCGAATGAGAAAGAGAGAGACAGAGAGACAGACAGAGAAGCCCAGAGAAATACAAAGATGAAACACTCTCTGGCTCCAGAGAGAGTGAGAATGAGACACACACGGTGACTGCTTTGACTCTTGGTGGCTTCCCGGTCCCCTGTGAGAGCTGACTGCCTTCCAGAGATGCCCTTTGTATCCCTGAGAAAAAAAAATTCTCTATTTTTGTTTAAGCCAACTTGGTCTCTGATACTTGCAAACAAAAGAATCTTAATTAAACTACTCAGAAATGGTTAAGAGTCTTAACCAAGCTATCAAGCCTAGAGCACAAACCGATCTCCTGTAACTACGGGGAAGCTGGGATCTGTGGGGACCTATGGCTCCTTTAGGAGGAGGGAGCAAAGTCCTATTAATAAAAGCAAAGCCTGCAATGAGAAGTGCAGACCCAAAGCCTACACTCCATCTGCTAGGCCCATTTGAGTCTGAAATCCAAACCAGTGGGAAAATCCCAACTGCAGCAATCTTAGTGCCAGCCCCACTCCCCAAGGGGACAGCGATTCTCAGCTCTCCTGTGGAATTACCTCTTAACGAGTTTTGTTTGGGTTGGGTTTACAAATAGAGACATAATTCTAAACTTTTCATTGGCATGCCTGGAACAATCCCACACTCACACATACCCACACTCCTGGGTCTGAAGACCTTCTCATTCATCCACCATGAAAGAGAAAATCACCTTTTCTTTGCCTGAATTCGGCATCCAACACTGGAGGTCCAGATGCTACCGTTGAAAAGGCAATAGGGCCCTCAAATCACAAGCTGACTGAGAACTCCAGGGACCAGGGAGGCAAACCTGCTCCCCATGTTGTCCACTAAGGCAGCAGTCCCCAACCTTTTTGGCACCAGGGACCGGTTTCATGGAAGACAGTTTTTTCAGGGATTGGGGTGGGGGGTGGTTTCAAGATGATTCAAGCGCATTACATTTATTGTGTAGTCAATCCTCTCTGCTAATGATATCTGTATTTGCAGCCGCTCCCCAGCACTAGCATCACCACCTCAGCTCCACCCCAGATCATCAGGCACCAGACTCTCTCAAGGAGCACACAACTTAGAAGCTTCACATGCACAGTTTACAGTAGGGTTCATGCTCCTATGAGAATCTAATGCTGCTGCTGATCTGACAGGAGGCAGAGCTTGTGCAGTGATGCCAGCCATGGGGAGCGGCTGTAAATACAGATGAAGCTTCACTCCCTCACCCACCACTTACCTCCTGCTGTGTGGCCTGGTTTCTAACAGGCCACGCACAGGCACTGAAGGATAGATGTGAGAAGTTCTCCAAGTTGTTAGTGGAATAAAATTCAGAGGTTGCAGGAGAATTCTGCCCCTAGTTGGGGGATCTGAGACTCCTGAGTGGGCCCTGACAAATGTTTCTCAATAAATATATGATCAATAAATTAATCCTATCGGTCACTCAGTCCCTCAACCCCACAATCAGCCTCCAATCATCCTATCCAACCTGCACTCCCCAGATGTCCCTCTCATCCCTCTTGCCTCCTGTGGATGGCCCCTGCTCCTGATTAGAGTCTTACTCTTTCTCCCAGAGACTAGCAAAAAATAATTCTCTGGGCTCCTGTCAACCCTCTCCCTCTGCTGCAATAGAGTTTCTACACCACTGGCCACCTAGCGGCAGCCCTTTCACTCGCCAGGTTAATGCCCCTCAGAGGTCCCGAGACCTGGTCTCTGCCTGTCTCTCCAACTTCTTCTCCTGCCTTACTCTTGGCACTAGGAGGAACTGAACTGTGGACCTCACGATGCTCTTTCAAGACTCCACCTCTTTGCACATGCAGTTTCCTTTACCTGGGTGCCTTTCTCTCCTCCTCCACGCTTTTCCAGTCTAACTTCTGACTCCTACTTAGCCTTTCAGACTCACCTCTGGTGCATGTCCTCTGGGAAGCTTTTCCCGACTCTGCCCTGGTGTTCCCACCCCATGTTCCCCAGGGCCACTGTTTATCTTACTTGGTCCTCTCTCCAGCACTGTTTTCCTCATGAGATAACTAATGATTTACTCTTCTGTATCCACCACCCAGCCGTGAGCACCTTAAGGCCAAGGATGCATCTTACTCATCTTTGATGTCAGTAAGAAACCATGATTGCTCTTTAAAATAAGAACTGACTGTAGTTGCCTTTACATCCTAGAGGTATAGGAATATTCCTATCAGAGGAGATGTCTTTTAATTTAGGAAAATGTGTCAAGGCGCCTCTTTGGAATGAAATGTGATACTGTCCTAGGCATAATCTTGTAGGAGCAGACATACCAAAGAATGAGCCAAACTGCATAGGAAGGAGCAGTTCCCATTCTTCTGGACAGTGTAGGTGAGAAGGGATACAGCTCTTGGGAAAAGAGAGGGAAGTGGGGAGTGTGAGAAGGTATGTAGGGGATGCTGTGCCCAGCAGAAGGTTGAGGGCCTAAGCAAGAAAGATGAACAGTGTAGGCTGAGGAACTTTGGAGAAACAAGATGTTGAATATTCAGATTTAAAGTGTTTCTTGGCCCATCGCAGTGGGTCACACCTGTAATCCTAGCACTCTGGGAGGCCGAGGCTGGAGGATCGCTTGAGCTCAGGAGTTTGAGACCAGCCTGAGCAAGAGCAAAATCCCATCTCTACTAAAAAAATAGAAAAAAGTGTCCCAGGGTGGTGACTCATGCCTATAGTCCCAGCTACTCAGGAGGCTGAGGCAGGAGGATCGCTTGGAGTTTGAGGTTGCTATGAGCTAGGCTGATGCCATGGCACTGTAGCCTGGGCAGCAGAGCAAGACTCTGTCTCAAAAAAATAAAAAATAAATAAATAAAGTGTTTCTTATACTGTGCTATTCTGTGCTGTCTCTCTCTCTCTCTCTCTCTCTCTCTCTCTCTCACACACACACACACACACACACACACACACACACATTCCATTCTGCCCCTTTCCCCCATTACTCCAAACCTTCAGGAGAAGGATAACAAATGACAGCAGCTCTGTGGTGATGTTCAAGAGGCATGAAGGAGAAGAGGCCTGTCCTGCCTGGGAGAGACAATGTACAGAGGGAAGCTGACCATTGGATGACTGACAGGTTGAGGGAGGCAAAAAGTCAGAATTGAAAGGTAAGCACGAGAACAAAAACCACCTAGGAATTTGCAGAAACCTTGAGGAAGGCATGAAAGGAAGGAACGGGCTTAAGTCATTTCCTTTAAATATTAAAGCAAAGGTTTACTGCTCAACGCATGCTCAAATGAATCAAAATTCTAATCACTTTGGGGACCTCTGAGACTGGCCTGCACACATTTGGGGGAGCTCTCTTCCACAACCCGTGGGAAAGAAGAGGATCATCAAAATGCTTAGCAAAGACTATTTCCCGTGGTTGTAATAGCAGGTATACGATGCTGGAGGCTTTGAGAGCACTGAGCACTGACAAGGTTTTCCTTAGAAAGGCTGGGAGAACAGCAGAGGAAACGAAATCTTAACATGCCTGAGAAAGAGGGAACCTTAGGGAACATCTGGTCCTCAGATAGCAAATAGTGCTCAACCTAAGTGCCAACTCTGATCAACTGGTAGTGGCTGCCTGGGGCACTGCCTTAGGAAGAATTCTAAGGCTCTGTCTGGATTCAGCAAGAAAGAATTCAGTGATCGATTAATAATGCCTGCCATGGGTAAAAGAATGTGAATGACAGCATGTGTGCCATACAGTTGCCATCTCTAAGCTAGCCAGACTTCTCTTTGTATAGGTGGAAAAAGAAGGGACTTATTCAGAGTCACATAGTGACTAGTGTCAAGTCTCATATCAAATTCTGGGCCCTTCTTTGTCCTGTGCTGCCTCACTGTACACAAAACACAAGGTGGAAAAGTAGGACAGTTAATATGTTGGCTAACTCTCTGGTGAAATTAAGCAATGCAAAAGCACAGACCATGCCAGAGGAAGGTAGGAGGGTAAACTGTATTAGGTTTCTATCAGGAACAGGTTTTAGCCAGAAAATCTCTTTGTTCACTTTAAGGACAGCTCTGGGTGTATCAGAAGCACTGCACAGCAGGTTAATGTGGCAGTGTGACCAGGATCCAAGCTCAAGGTGGGGGGATAGAAATCCCCATGACAGGGAAGGAAGAAGACACATGTACCCAGGTAGCCCTGGCTAGTGTCTTTATGGTCTTATGCATTCAATGAAAAAATATTTTTTCAGCACCTTTGAGCAAATTAGTGAGCTAGGATCTGGGGCCACAGTTTTTGAGGCATTTGCATCGAAGAGAGGGTGGAGACTGGCGTGGAACAGCTAATTATGCAATTAGTTATATAATTATAAATGGAGATAAATGCCATGAAGGGGTATAGGGAGCTGTGACAGCAAACATCCCAGGGACCTGATGTCATCTGGAGAAAGAGGGAAAGCATTTCCGAGGAAGTGACATTTAAACTGAGACTGGAAGGATTAAAACAGGAGTTAGTGATGGATTGGAGGTGGGGGAGGCAGCGAGAGGAAGAAAGGCAGGAAGACAGAGGGCAGAGGGAAGAACCTGTTAAGGGCCCTATGGAAGGAAGAAACATGACATATTGGAGGCACTGAAAGACCAAACGGCCAGAAGGGCTGAAACGCAAAATATGCATTTTTTTTCAGGTTGTCATCAGGGGAAAACAGTTAGGAACCAACAAATGATAAAGCCATGACAGTGGGACTCAGTGGGAACAGCGACCTAATTCCACCCCCCACTCCCTGTACCTGCAGTGCATGTGGAGCCTTTGTGTGAGTTTTTAGAAGGCATCCCCTCGAGACTGGCTGCCCACATGAACAGCTGGGCAAATAGAGCCCAGGTTGCCTTTCAGCCCCTACTCAGCTCCTCAGCCAGGCATGTTTGTGCAGTGCAAAACCTGCACAGCTGTATGTAGCAGTCCTGTCCTCACCTCCATCATCCCAGCCCCTAGCAAGTAGGCTAGACCAGTGCCCACAGGAATCAACTGGACATCCTATTAAAATGCAGATTCTGATTTGATGGCCCGGTGGGGCCTGAGATTTTGCATTTTGAATGCAGTCCCTGTTGCTGCTGCTGGCGCCTCTAGACCACACTGAGTAGCAAGAACACACAGACAGGGTGTGAAGGATTGGACATTAGCATCCCAGGGCAAACTAAAAAAAAAAAAAAAAAAAAATCTATGGAAAATGATTTTGTTTGATTAAATGCAATCCTTTTGGATTATTTCCCACTGTGTGCTAAAGCTTTTCATGCCGGAGACAGATAAACACAATCCAGCCCTTGTCAACAAGGAGAAGGCACTCCGAACCTGGTGGGGCAGATGGACACACACACAAGCACCCAGGGCAGTAATCAGATCTATAACAAGAGGAAAGGGAAGAGCCATGGAGCCCAGAGGCAACGACTAATGCTAATCAGGGAAATCAGGGAAGACTCCTCAGGAGAGCTGACATTTGTGGGATGAACAGGATGTTGACAGGTGGAAGGTGGAAAAAGGTAAGAAAAATAACTGGAGTATTCCTCCACCAGAGAACCAATCGATATACATATAGATCAATTTTTTCAAAATAAAAAAAATAAATAGAAAGAAATGAATTGCAAGGAGATACCATGATCCCAAGGCATAAAGGCCTTAAGTTTCATGGAGAGGGAGGGTTGATGGGAGGCAGAGCTAGAAAATGCAACCACCACCGGATTATCCTGCATCCTGGATGCCAGGTTAAGAGAAAAACTTAGGAAATGAGGTGCTGGCAGGGTCGATACTCAGCCACTGCCCGGTGTTTGGGCTTGTGAGGGCAACACGAGGAGGTCGGATAACGATGCCTGAGGGCAAACAACTGACTCCACCTGCACGGGCAGAACGGGGGACGCAGCTGGACAGAAAAGGTTTTCAGAAGCAGGAAAGGAGGTCTCTGAAAAGGACGCAACGAAGGAGATACGGCTTTTCATAAAGTTGTGTTTACAGTATCGAAGGTGGTGAGAGAAATGGATGGTTTGAGAAGGCAGAGGTTTAGGAAGCTCTGTAAGAAGCTACAGGAAATAAAAAGGCGATAACTAAAACTGAGCACCCCCAGGCTCCCTGCACCCCCTGGTAGCTCCACCTCACCCCACGCTCACCATAGCTGAAGTCAGGCCCACAGCTGCAGCCGCAGCCAAGCCCCGAACCCAAAACCAACGCTGCCTCCACAGGAGGAAGCCAACGGGGTTTAGCCCATCCCCGAGAGGACACAGCCTCAGCCCTGCTCTGGGCTGTGCCCCCGTCTGTCAGTGGCCTCCGTCTTGCCCTGAGATATGAAACCTCCACCTTATGTTCTCGATCGCTGGGTTTGAGTCCCTGCATGGTGACCTGCCCAGGTCTTCCCACGCTGAGAGCCCACCGACACCTCCTTCCCTCTGGGGGTCCTCACCCCAAACTGCTGGGGTCCCGTCATCAACAGTGACTCCTATAGACAGTGAACCGAGCCGTCTGAATACGTACTGTCCAGAGTCCAGACAGTGACAGGGGTCAAGGACTTTCTCTAAAGACAACAAGGATCGGACTGGACTCAGAGCTAGAGCTGCAGAAACGTGGTCTGCCTGGCTTTCCCTCCTTCCCGCATCCTTGGGTGTTTCTTGTACATTCATTCATTGCTCAGCCACTTGCAAATGTTTGCCAGAGTCAAACTTTAAACTGATGATGCAGAGGTGGTGCAGGTGTGGTCCTGATGTTCATAACAACAAGGACATTGCGTTCTCTGGGCTCCTGCCTCCGGGCATCCCCTTCTCTGCCTTCTGGTGGCGTCCCTTTGCAGGGCGTTCGCTGTCACAGCTGCAGACAGGGTGCTCCCTAGCTCCTGGTCACTGGCAGTGCCAGTGGCACGGCCCCCTTGCCGTGATGCCTGCTGCATCTAGCTCTGAGCAGGGGAGAGCATGGGTGCTTTCTCCCCTACCCGACTCTGCTGAGGAATTATGAATAACCTCATATTTGTTCAGCCCAGATGGGTGGGATGTCAGCAGCAGCAGAGCCTGCCCCCAGACCCTCTCCCCCGAATCTAAGACAGAGTGTCAGGTCTCAGCACCAGCTTGCAGGTGTCACACTGTCCTGTCTCAAATCCCAAGATGGGTGTGAGGTCCCTGTGCTGCTCATAGCCGCAGTTCTGCTAGAAGCAGCTCTCACTGCAACCCCCGGCATCTCGAAGCATGTGCATTTAAAAATGCATGCATCTGCCTCCATGCTCCGCCGCTGAGAGGGCAGAGAAGCAAAGAAACCCCCATAGCAACTAGCACACCTAACACCTGGATCTTGGTTTTTAAATACCATCCTCCACTAAAAGGAGCCAAGGCTCCTTAGAGAAATGGCTGATTCCAGAACTTCGGCAGGGAAAATATGAGGCAAAATAAACTTAGGACATCTTGCCTCCCACCAAGTCTTCTCACTCTCTTCTCTGACACTCTGCCAGACACAGTCCTCTGCTGCTGCACGGAGCCATGGTGAGGCACCAAGGGCAAGAGCAGCCCCTTTGGAAATCCAGCTGACTTGGGTGCAAACCCTGGCTCTTTCTGGTACTAGCTGTGTAAACTTTCTGAGGCTCAGCTTCTCCCTCTGTATAATGGGTATAAGGATACCTACCTCATGGAGGCCGAGGCCTCAGGTGGGTGACCCACGCAGATCCACTGGGCACAGCGCTCACCCAGCAAGCACGAAACGGCAGTATTTTGTTCATGGTGGTGTGTTTGCCTGTCCTATTGGATAGATGCTGAGCCCTCCTCATCCATCTCTTCCCATCCGCCAATTCCCAGCACCAGGCCTGGCACCCTGAGAGCAATTGGCCCGTGTTTCCTGGGCTGTTTAATTGAGCTGCTAGCTGCCATCTACTCACTGGCCCTTATTGACTAGAATGTACGACACTTGGCACACATCCACACTTACTGATTGAGCCCACTGACTGGCACCTACCCAGGACTGTCCCTCAGAGCATCCGCCAGGGCCCCAGCCTCCTGGGTACAAGCAGCAGGAAGACGGCTCTCTGGTCTCCTAGTCCTGCCTCCTTCATGCACTCCCTGAGACACCCCGCTTCTCTGCATCTTCATGTCACCTCGGCTCTACATCTGTGCCTTGTCAGCATCACCGTGGCCAGGTTTCTCTGCGTGTTTGTGACCCTGTTCTGTCACTGTGTCTCTGCCCACCTTTGCTAACTCCTTCCTGGTGGCTTTTCCTCCCTGCCACCACCTTTCCTTCCCACAGAAATGCTGCCCTTCCCCTTGAAGGCAGCCCGCATGGTCCACACACAAGGGCGGGGGTCCTTGGTAGCTCCAACATGCACTTGCTGTCAGTGCTTTATTGATCTCCTGGTGACAGGCCATCTTTTCTTGGTCTCTGGGGATTGGATGCACATGGTTGTCTTTATCTCATCATCTGGGATGCTTGCTCTTCCCTTCCTGTCCCTTCCCCTAATCCCAGACCCTCCAGTGGTGGCAACCTCAAGAGATCAAGGGAGGAAGCCCAGGATCTGGGCAGAAGGGAATCTGCAAAGGCCCAGGAGAGGTTCAACAAAAGCAGCCTGAAGATCCCCGTCCGAGAAGTGCAGAGTATGCAGGGAGGCGAAGGATATGCTAGCGTGTGCCAGGTACAGGTGACATGCTACATAGGAGCAACACATGCTCAACCTCCAAAGTCATTAGGAAAGTTCACACATCCCCCACTGGGGACACATATACACTATGAGAGCCACTTATTTAGGAGCACTGTGGGTCTAGCCTGTGCAGGGCACAAACAGCTGCTGCACGTGTTGGAGGACACGGTGTTCGAGGATGCAGATGTGAATGTTGGGGAAAGGGGCACGTGCACAGTGTTCAGTGCTTTGTTCTGATGAAACCAACTCTTAGCTGCCAACCTTGCCTGTTCCATGTGACTTGCACTGCTCCCTGCGGGAGGAGTATAGCCCCTCACCCCACTGCATCAGGCTTGGCCAGGGGACACAGTGTGCACAGAAGTGACATGTGCCACATCTGAGCAGAAGCTTCTAGAGCTGTCACATTGCTCTGCCTCTGCTCTTTCTCCTCTGCTCCACGAACTGCATGACCTAGACGGGGGCCGCTCCTTCAGCCCAGCTGCCAGAATGAAACAACGTGCAGAGAGGACCTGGTGCCTGACCCGCAGGTAACACAGGTAAAGTGCGGTGACACCGACACATGTTGTTTAAAAGCCACTGGGATCTGAGGGATTTGGGGGCTGTTTGCTACTGCAGCATAACCGGAACATTTCGCGTGGTCCCATGGCCCTAAATACACACGCTGATGACTCTTGCATGCCTGTGCTCAGGCAGACCCTCTGCTCTGAGCTCTGGACCCATGTGCCCCGCTGTCTATTCCAGTCTCACTTGGGCATCTAGCAGGCATAGCAAACATGACACCCAGCACAGAACTCTTGATTTTACTGCCGACTGTCCTCACGAATCTGCTCTTCCTCAAATCTTCTCCAAATGACCTGTCAGAGTTACCTCCAGAATCCCTAGTCTAAGCCCCATTAATGCGTGTCTAGCCTACTGCAACAGCTTCCTAGCAGGACTCGCTTCCTCCACAGACAGCTGCCGGAGTGGTCTTACTGCAGTGTGAATCAGATCACATCACCAGCTTGCTTAAAGGCTTCCCAGAGCAACTAAAATTAAAAAAAAAAAAAAATCTCACCAAAGCCAACCCTATTTTCTCTAGTACTCAATACAAGTTTAGCGCACTGAAGAAGGAAATAGCAGAGGACTTAAACAGGTGGAAAACCATACCATGCTCATGGGTCAGCAGAATCAACATTGTTAAAATGTCTATACTACCCAAAGTGATCTACAGATTCAATGCAATCCCTATTAAAATACCAACATCATTTTCACAGATCTAGAAAAAATAATTCTATACTTCATATGGAACCAGAGGAGACCCTGTATAGCAAAAGCAATCTTAAGCAAAAAGGACAAATTGGGAAACATCAATTTACCAGACTTCAAGCTATACTACAAGGCTATAGTGACTAAAACAGCATGGTACTGGCACCAGAACAGAGACATAGACCAATGGAATAGAACTGAGAACCCAAATATAAAGCCATCCTCATATAATCTTTGACAAAGCAAACAAAAACATACACTGGGGAAAAGAATCGTTATTCAATAAATTGTGCTGGGAAAACTGGGTAGCCACATGTAGAAGACTGAAACAGGATCCACACCTCTCACCTCTCACAAAAATCAACTCACGGTGGATAACTGACTTAAATTTAAGGCGTAATACTATAAGAATTCTAGAAGAAAATGTTGGAAAAACTCTTATAGACATTGGCCTAGGCAAAGAATTTATGAAGAAGACCCCAAAGGTAATTACAGCAACAACAAAAATAGATAAATGGGACCTGATCAAATTAAAAAGCTTCTGCACAGCCAAGGAAACTATCATGAGAGCAAACAGACAACCTATAGAATGGGAGAAAATATTTGCATGTTACACATCTGATAAAGGGCTGATAACTAGAATCTATATAGAACTCAGGAAAATCAGCAAGAAAAAATCAAACAACCCTACCAAAAAGTGGGCAAAGGACATGAACAGAAACTTTTCAAAAGAAGATAGACTAATGGCTAACAAACATGAAAAAATGCCCAATATCTCTAATCATCAGGAAAATGCAAATCAAAACCACAATGAGATATCACTTATCCCCAGTGAGAACGGCCTTTATCAAAAAGTCCCAAAACAATAAATGTTGGCATGGATGTGGAGAGATAGGAACACTCATACACTGCTGGTGGGACTGCAAACTAGTACAACCTCCATGAAAAGTACTATGGAGGCACCTCAAAGAACTAAAAGTTCAACTACCATTTGATCCAGCAATCCCATTACTGGGCATCTACCCAAAAGAACAAAAGACACTCTATAAAAAAGACATCTGCACTCGAATGTTTATAGCAGCACAATTCCTGATTGCAAAGATGTGTAAACAACCCAAGTGTCCATCAATACATGAATGGATTAATGGATTAATAAAATGTAGTACATGTATACCATGGAGTTCTACTCAGCCACAAAAACCAATGGTGCTATAGCACCTCTTTCATTATCCTGGATAGAGCTGGAACCCATTCTACTAAGTGAAGTATCCCAAGAATGGAAAAACAAGCACCACATGTACTCACCATCAAATTGGTATTAACTGATCAACACCTAAGTGCATATATAGTAGTAACATTCATCGGGTGTCGGGCAGATGGGGCGGGGAGAAGGGGATGGGTATATACACATGTAATGGGTGCAGTACGCACAGTCTGGGGGATGGACACACTTGAAGCTCTGCAGGTGTTAATCCAGACCCCTTCCCTCTGACTCATCCATCCCACAGGCCTTGCCCTCTGCTCCATCCCTGTCTGACTGTGTCAGGCTACCAATCCAAGATGTCTCAGGGTTTTGGAACACCCCAAATTGAAGACACACTCCCTCTACTCCCCATCCCACTGGGCACTCTGACTCCAGACCATGGAAAAACAATGCTCACCCAGACCTCGTCTTCTCTCTCTCATGCAGTTCCTGAAATGCCTGTTTATCAGGCTAGTGTTCAGGCGAGTTCTGCCCCATGGCGACGCTTGATGTTTACTCATCATCATGGAGAAGCATCCAGGGTTCATTCCCGTGGCCTCCCCTACAGAGCAAAAGGGCATTAATGAGCGAACGCAAGAAACCAGTCAGTGTGAGAGGTGGCTTCTTGTTGTCATTTATGTTTTCTTCATGACACTGAGGTTCTACGGTAACCTCTCAAGGGCTGCTTGCTAGAAGTGGGGGCTGGAACAAAGATGCCAAGTTATGGGGCTCTGGGGCTCCAGGGATTACTGTAGTTTCATCCAGAGTGGCTCCCCTCTTACCGGTTTTATGTATTGGGGTTCCACGTGGAATGTCATTCAAATGTGGATTCTCCAGCTAGAGAAAGATTTGAGAACCACTGTTATTCTGCTTGCTGCCACATACAAATCCTGTGCCATCACTTAAAATACACTATGTGACATTATTGATGTCTGTTGTCAACTTGGTGTCACCGCTACATACATCATGCCACATACCCTTGTATCTAAGTGGACATATCTTTTAATTTTATATGCAGTTTGTATACAGGATGTTTTTCAAATTACAAAACCAATACATGCTTATTATAACAATTGAAATGTACAGTAGAAAGATTATAAATTACAGCTTTCTCAGGCCCCACTCCACCACCTCTCCTCTGATGTAAGCAATGCTAACATCCCATATGTAATAACCTTCAAGAGGACACCTATTATGAACAATTTTAGCTGGCCTTAAAATCATGAATGCAAAAAATCTTCCATCTACAATGGGAAGTGGTATGAGCAAGGCAAGGTATGAAAATATGTTTCTTGTTTTCATGCACAAGCTAACTAATCCCCAGAGGCTGCCTGGGTCTCCAACGGAAGAGCAGCCAGAGTTGACCGGTGACCCTGCGGTCTAAGCAGACCTGCAAATGGCAGACCCCACCTCTGAAAGGGATGCCTGTGGTAAGAGTTAACATGGGGCTAATAGTTCTGGGATCGAACAAGTGTTGCATGTATGATGAGGCTGTGAGCAGAGTTCACACACCTGGATCCCCAGGTGATTTTCAGAGATGGTGGAGGATTGTGCTTAAGACCATGCAACAGGCAGACCTGGGTGTCAATCCCACTCTGGCATTCTCTGTGTGTGCTCGGGCAATTCGCCTCTCTAAACTTCCATTCACTCATCTAAAAGACAGAAGGAAGAATAATAACTTATGTGTTAGGCAGGATCCAATCAGAAACACAGAAACCACTCTACAAAGTCCAAATAGAAAGAGCTTTAATGAAGGGAATTAGAAGCTTCCACAGCTGGGCTACGGAAAGCAACAGTTGGGGAAGAACCACTGAACACCCCAGCAGTATCAGTGCAGCAGGAATTTCCCAAGGCCTCACCCAGACCCCTTGGGAAGCTCCGCTGACCTTCTCAGGCTGCAGCAATGCAGGAGATGAACCTCAAGAAGCTCATGCAGAAGGAGCTTCAAACCTCATCTCTGCCTATTTATCTACCTGCAACCACTGGAGAATAACAGCCTCCATATTTTCCATTGTCCAAATCTCCCACGAGCACCTCTCTTGGCAGACTCAAACTAGGAACCATATGGGGAAAGGTGTTCTGGGAAACGTAGGTCCCAGATTCTCTTCCACAATGCAAAGGATACCTGGCAACAGGTGGGCCGTGATGCCAGGTGGATAATCGACAATCCAGCATGGCTTATCACATGGGCTTTTTATGAGATTAAATGAAATAATGCAGATAAATTCTTGGCAAAGTACTTGGCACATGGTTAATACTCAACAAGTTGCAGTTATTATAATTCTTTTTATAATTTTGATCCTGGAAATGGTGGCTTTCCACCCAGCCCAGCACACCCACTCCATTTGATATTACAGAAAACCCTAGGCGTTGGAGTTTCTGTCAAAACATACATTCCTCATCACCAGACATCATTCAGCAGGTCCTACCATTTCTTTTTCAGATCCGATTATAGTGGCAACATTTGTAAATTGCTGATCCTCTAATTCCCCATAAGCACGTAGTCTGGCTGAACATATTCAAATCAATTACGCTGAAAGACATGAACTAAACCCTCTGCTTCTGTGTCTCCCGGTTTTATATTCCATGGTGATTGTACCCAAAATCACCACCTCTCAAAAAAGAACTTATGCTATAGGTGTGTCTCCTCCATCGTATATCAATCAAGGCAGGAGGAAATCCAATAATAACCCTATTTATGAACAAGCAGTTCTAACCTCACAATTGCTACCACCAAACATTTCAGAATAATGAAATGTTTCCCATCAGAATTAATTTTAAAAGCCCAAACTGCACACAAACTTACTTCCATGAAACTTAAATTCAAACCATTCCACGGGTAACAAAATTATACTTGTAAAGAACTCAAATTGATTGGACTTCAAAATTCAAAATTCAATTGTAGAAAATAAAATCAGTTATAAACTGCAAAGGCCTTTGCCAAGCCATCCCTGCTCTGAAGCCCAATCCAAACATCACATGGTTACACGTCAGTGCTTCCTGCAAAGAAATCCATTTTACAAACAAACCTGGGGTAATAGCACCCAGATCTATAATGCCTTATCCTGATTAATGATGGGCCCACACACTGTTATATCCATGGTCACCAAAAGTAAAGCTAACATTCTTGGGAGCTGCATTACTCTTAAAATTACGATAATCTCCAGGGAAAATGACCCAATTTAAACTTATTCTCTCCTTGGCTGGAATTTGTTTAACTCTTTTAAACTTATTCTATGCTGTTACCTGTGTCCTTCAGAGACATGCCCCTTGTTATTCTACATAACACCCCCTTCAGTTAGAAGCTTGCAGTGATTTTAAAAGCAATTTAACCCCTAGTTTGCCATGACACTGTTAACCGTATCCCAAACAATTTGGAAGCCAACACTTCCAACTGGCATGCTTTTTTTTTAAGCCCAAACTCATATGCACAAATATCCATTCAGTCTGACAACCCATGTCTAGGTGCTGGGATAAATGAGTCAGAAAAGGTCTCTGCTATCAGGGAGCTTACATTAGACAGATAAATGAATAAATAAACAGGATTACTTCAGAATGCATAAGTGCTAAGCTGAAAGTTTCTTCACTCCACTTGTCTGGGCTGAGGTGGGACCAAATCTTTGAGGAACCACAGAAAGAGAGTTCTTGGCCAAGATTATAGCAAGTGCAAAGGTCCTGTGGTAGGAAAGAGGTTGCCAGGCTCAGGAGATAGAAACACATTGTCAAACACAAATAACACACAATATGTACACCAGTACACACCAAAGCCTTTCTAAAAGGTTTTACTAAATACTGAGTGATACAAAAATATTTATAAAATATGTCTATTATACAAAGAAAAACAATAAAAGGAACACTCATGTATCCCACCATCCAGTTTAAGAAATAAAGCATGACCATTAAATTTGAAACCCCCTATGTGCTCTTCCTTGATCTCATCTCCTTTCCACTTGCCCACAGGAACCCTAATCTGAATTCTGTGTTTATTTCTCCCACGCTTTTTTCTTTATGATCTTATATTCTGAAAAACATATTGTTTAATATGTTTTAGATCCTTAAGACTAGAATCATGCAGTTATGCATACTTCTATGGCTTACTTTTTTTGTAGCCAAGTCAAAGCTACGAAAAGTTTAATTTTTTTAATTTGGAGGGGAGGAGTTCAATTTTTTAATTAAAAATTTTTATCAAGATAATTATAAAATCACATGCCGTTGTAAGAAATAATACAGAGAGATTCTGTGTACCCTCTATTCAGTATTCTCCAATGGTAACATTTTCAAAATGACACAACCAGGATAGTGACATGGTACGACTCACCAATCTTATTCAGATTTCCCCAGTTTACTTGCATTGTGTGTGTGCGTGTGTGTCTGTGTGTATTTAGTTCTATAATTTCATCACCTGCATAGGTTTGTGTACCTATCACTATGCTCAAGATACTGGCCAGTTCCATCACTATGACAATTTTTCAAGTTCTCCTTTATAATCATACTCATCACCCTCCCACCCCCCCACTCCACCCCTGACCCCCAACAACCACTAATCTGCTTTCCATTTCTGATATTTTGTCATTTCAAAATGTTATATAAATGTAACCGTACAATATGTAGCTTTTCAAGATTGACATTTTTTCAGTTCAGCCCTGAAGATTCATCCAAGTTGTTGTGTCTATCAATAGCTTGTTCCTTTTTATTACTAAGTATTATTCCATCAGATGTATATTCCACAGTTTGTTTAACCATTCACCTGTTGGAGCACATCTGGATTGTTTCCAGTTTTTGACAATTATAAATAGAGCTTCTTTGAACATTTGGCTATTACAAATAAAGCTTCCCAGGTTTTTGTATGGGCATAAGTTTTTGTTTGTTTGTTTTAATTCAGGATATTATGGGGGTACAGACATTTTGGATACATGATTGTACATAAGTTTTTATTTCCCTGGGATGAATGCCTGAGGTGCAATGGCTGGGTCATATGCATGCTTAGTTTTATAAGAAATTGCCAAACTGTTTTCTAGACTAGCTCTATTATTTTACATACTATCAACAATTTAGGAGTGATCCAATTTCTCTGCATTCTTGCCAATATTTGGTGTTCTCATTGTTTTTTATTTTAGCAATTCTGATAAATGTGTATCATCGTGGTTTTAATTTGCATTACTCTGATGTTGAACATCTTTTCATGGGCTTATTTGTCACCTGAATAACCTCTTACTGAAATATCTGTTCACATGTTTTGCCTGTGTTCTAATTGGATTGTTTGTTTCATTTTTACTGTTGAGTTTTGAGAGTTCTTTATATAATCTAGATACTAGTCCTTTATCGGGTATGTGATTTGAAAATATTTTCTCTCACTCTGTAACTTGTCTTATGGCTTGCTCTTTTATTCAAGATTATTGTCCTCAATTTCATCTATGCAGATGGATTTTTTGTTTTTGTTTCAGTATAGTATTTTCAGTAAAAATTGGATCAAAATGTGTTTATCCATCCTACTGTCAATGGGCATTGTTTAGTGTGTTGCTTTCACAAGCAATGTTACTATGAGTTACTATGGGCATTCTTGTTTGTTTGTTTGTTTGTTTGTTTGTTTGTTTGTTTTTGGTGGGTTTTTTTTGTTTTGTTTTGGTGGTGGTGGTGGTTGTTGTTTTAGCAAAGGTCTCACTCTGTCACCCAGGCTGGAATGCAGTGGCATCATCATAGCTCACTGTAGCCTCCAACTCCTGGACTCAAGCCATCCTCCTGCCTCAGCCTCCTGAGTAGCTGGGACTACAGGCATACGTCACCATGCCCAGCTAATTTTTTTTTTATTTTCTGTAGAGACAGGATCTTGCTATGTTGCTCAGGTTGGTCTCAAACTCCTGGCCTCAAGCGATCCTCCTGCCTCAGCCTCCCAAAATTCTGGGATTATAAGCATGAGCCATAGCACCCAACCTACTGTGGGCATTCGTGATGTGTCTCCTGGTGCACCAGGAGTGTTTAGAACTAAAGGTGAAGACCTAGAAGTAAAATTTCTGGGTCACTGGGTATGATCATTATTAACTTTACTAGATAATGCTAAATTTATGCCAAAAGAATTGTATCACTTTACAATCCCACCATCAGTTAAAAGTTCCTGTTACTCCACAGCTTTGTCAATACTTGATCTTGTGAGATTTTTTCCCTTCAATTTTGGCAACCTGATTAGTGTATAATGGTGTCTTGTTTTATCTGTATTTCCCTGGTTACAAATAATCATACAAACAAATACAAATAGCTCCTGTACTTCCCGGTGAGACTAAGCATTCGGTTTGGACATTCAAGTTTCCTTTTTGTTTAAGTGCTCATACAAGTTCTTTTACCCACTTTTCTATTAGGTTGTTTGGCATTTTTTCATTGGTTTGTGGGAGGGTTTTTTGCATACTCTGCATACTAATCTTTTGCCACTCATGTGTTGTAAATCTCTTGTTACAGCTTATGGTTTGTCTTTTGGCTTCTGTTAGGGTGTCTTTTAATGAACAAAAATTTGAATGTAGTCAATTTTTCAAGCTTCTTTGTATGGTTGCAATTTTGGGATTTTAAGAAATCCTTACCTATGCTGAAATCATAAATACATCCTCCTATACTGCTCCTGTAGTTACAGTGTTTAGGAACATGAACTCCCAAGCCAAACTGCCTAGGTTCAAATCCTAGCAACGAAACTTTGAACGACTTACTCAACCTCTTCGCTGCTCAATTTACTCAAATATAAAACGGAAATGATATTAATACCTAAATCATATAGTTGTTCTATTGGACTAAACAAGTTAACATGTATAAAGCAGCTCAAAGATTTTCTGGTACATGGTAGGTATTATACGCTATCATCATCATCATCATCATCACCGCTAAGTTTTATAATACTAATTTTTACATTTAAATCTTTAACAATCTGAAATTGAATTTTATATATGGCATGAGATATGCCCCAATTTTTTATATGAATGATCAATTTACCCAGCACAATTTTTTCAACTGAGTCTCTCTTCACTGAACTGCAATACTAACTCCTTCATAAATCATTTCCATTTTGTGGGGGGTCTGTCCTGGGATTTCTATTTTATTACATTGGCCTGTCTGTTTCTCAGACAATGCCACCCTGTTTTAATTATTGTAGTGTTAAAATGATATTTGATAAGACTAGTTCTTTAGCTTCTTCTTTTTTGGCAGGTTTTGGCTATTCTTTGCCCTTTATTCTTCCATATGTATTTTAGAATCAGTTTGTCAGGATTCTTAAAAAAGAAACCTACTGGATTTTAACTGGATTCGCATTCAATCTATAGATCAATTTGGGAGAACAGATATTTTTTACTTTCTTGACTTCGAATCCATGAACTTAGTATACTATTATTTAATCATTTTTAAATGTTTTCAATAGTTTTATATTTTCTCCATAACGTTCTTGCATTTTTTTTGGTATTTTTATTCCTAGGTATTTTGTTTTATTGGAGGTATTGCAAATGGTGTCTATTTTTAATTACAATTTTAACAGTTTATTGTTGATGTAGAAAATGCAATTAACTTTTTGTACTGGTTTTATGTCCAGAGACTTTTTATTAATTCTAATAATGTTTCTGCATATTCTTTGGGGGTTTCTATGTTTATAAGCTAGCATCTCAAAGTAATGACAGTATTATTGTTCTTCCCAAATTCTTCTTTCTTTCTTTTTCTGTCTTCCTTTCTCTCTTTTTTTTGTTTGTTATATGTTATTTGCCTTGTTTTATTCACTAGGACCTATAATACACTGTTGAAGAGAAATGGTGATAGCAGACACTATGGTTTTATTTCTCATCTTAGAGGGAACAAACGCTTTCAATGCTTTACCTTTATATATGACATTTGGTGAAGGTTTTTTTGTAGGTAGACTTCATCAGGTGAGGACATTTTACTCTATCCCTACTTTGCAAAGACTTTTAAAAATCATAAATGGATATTGAATTTTATTAAATTTTTGTATCCATTAAAATGATCATATTACCTTTGTTCTTTATCTTGTTAATGTAGGGAATCACGTTGATTTTTTTATGTTTGCCCAATCTTACATGCCTTGGGTAAACTAGCTCTTGGTATGTTATTGTTTATCTACATTGCAGGATTCTGTTTACCAATATTTGGATCAGAATTATGTGTCTATGTTCTTGAGTAAAATTCACCTACAATTGTCCTTTCTCATACTGTCCTTGTCAGGATTTAATATCAAGATTTTGTTAGCCTTTTAAAATGAGTTGGGTCATGTTTCCTCTTTATGTTGTAGAATAGTTTGTGTAAGATTGGAAATATCTATTTTCTGAATGTTTGATAAAACTCTGCAGCAAAATCATTTGAGAGGATCTGATGTTTTCTAATCATCTTAAAACTAATGATTCCATTTATTGAATAATTATAGTACTGTTCATTTTATATTTCTTCTTGAGTCACTTTTTGTAGCTTATATTTTTCTAGAAACTTTTCCATTTCATCTAAGTTTTCCAAAGTATTAGCATAAAGTTGTTCACTGTACCGTCTTATCTTTCAAATCTCAGCAGCACTTGTAAATATTTATTTCTTGCATTGCTTTGTCTGTCTTCTTTCTTTTTTCCTTGATCAATCTCACCAGAGATTTTTCAATTTTATTAGTTTTCTCAAAGAAACAACTTTTGGCTGCATTGAGCCTCTCTAATGTACACTTGATTTCCACTTCATAAGTACCTGCTCTTGTTGTTTTGTTTTTTGTTGTTTTTTTTTTTTTTTGTATATATTTCCTGCTTTCTACTTTTTTGGATCACTTTTATGTTACTCCTTTTAAAATTCTTAAGCTGGATATTTATAATAGTTCAGTGTTTGTCAACCCGGGCAGTTTTGCCCTCTCTGGGACATTTGGCAATGTCTGGAAACATTATTTGGTTGCCACCACCGGAAGAAAGACGATATTGGCATCTAGTGAGTAGTCACCAGGGAAGCTGCTAAACATCCTATTAATACAATGATTAAGATAGCCCCTGCTACAAAGGGTCATCAGCCCAAATGAAATTGTGCTGAAGTTGAAGAACACTGGGCTAGCTTATTAATCTCAAGAGCACTCAATGCTAAGTTTCCCACTGAGTACTGCTTTAGCTTCATCCCTTAAGTATGTTTTAAATTTAAATACAGTAAAATTGACTTTCTTTTAAACTTCTATGAGCTTTAGTACATGTCCACCCCAATCAAGATACAAAACAGTTTCATCTCCCCAGAAAATGCCCTCACGCTGCCCCTTTGTGTCAAATTCTTCCCCTACCATAGATCCATTCCTTATACCTATAGTTTTCCAGGATTTCATATGAATAGAATAATACAGTATGTGACTGTTTGAAAATAGCTTCTATCACTCGGAATAAAGGCTTAGAGATGCACCCACACTATTAAATAAAACAATAGTTCATTCATTTTTTATTACTGCATAGTATTCTATTGTATGGATGTGCTACACTGTTTATCCACTTACACATTAAAGGACTTTGGGGTTGTTTCCATTCCTTTGGTAATTATATATTAAACTTCTGTTTGTGTACAGATTTTTGTGTGAACATGTTTTCATTTCTCTAAATACCCAGGAATGGGATAGCTGGATCACATGGTACGTATATATTTAACTTTGTAAGAAACTGCCAAACCATTTTCCAGAGCAGCTGTACCATTTTCACTCCCACCAGAAATGTATGCGAATTCCAGTTGCTCCACATACTCACCAGCATTTGAAACTGTGAGGTTGTCTTTTTTTTAATTTTATTTTAGCCATTTTAATAGGTGTGTAGTCATTTTTGTTTTAATTTTCATTTCCCTAATGGCTAATGATATTGAGCATCCTTTCTTGTGTTTGTACGCCATTCATAGAGTTGCTTTAGTGAGATGTCTATTCAAATCTCTGTTGATTTTTTCTTATTAATAAATTGTTTTCTTGCTGTTAAGTTTTTTAGCAATTTTATCAGTCTAACTGACATACAATAAACTGTAGATATAAAATGTACAGTTTGATAAGTTTTGACCAGTCATGAAATGATTACCAAAATCAAAATGGTGAACATAACCATTAGCCCCCCAAAAAATTTCTTTGGAATCCCTGCCTGTCTTCTCTCCTCCTCCAATCCCAGGCAACCGTTGATCTTTCACCACAGATAAGTCTGCATTTTCTAGAAATTTATAAAAATAAAATCTTACAGTACAATTCTTTTTGCTTGGCTTCTTTCATTTTGCAAAATTATTTTTGAGATTCATTCATGTGCTTGTGAGTATCAGTAGCTCATCCCTTTTTTTATTGCTTGGAATTATTCCATTGTACAGATTTACCTCAATTTACTTATCCACTCACCAGTTAATGGACACTTGAATTTTTTAGTTTTGGACTATTATTTGGGCAAAAAAGCTGTTAGCTGGTATAAATATTCATGTACAAATCTTTGTTTGAACATACACTTCCTTTTCTCTTGTGAAAATACTTAGGAGTGAAATACAAGATTAGATGGTAGGTGTATGTTTACATTTTTAAAAAACTGCCCAACTATTTTCCAAGGTGGTTTCCATTTTACATTGCCACTTAGAAGTATATGAGAATTCCAGTTTCTTCACATCCTTGCCAGCACTTGGTATGGTGAGTCTTTTTAATTTTAGCCATCCTAGTGGCTGTATAGTAGTTCCTCATTATGGTTTTAATTTATATTTTCCTAACAATTAGTGGTGTTGTACACATCATTTGCCATCCATATGTCTTTTTTGGTGACGTGTCTGTTTAAATCTTTAGCCTATTTTCCATTGGGTTGTTTTCCTGTTACCGAATTTTGAGAGTTCTTTGTATATTCTGGACACAAGCCCTTTATCAGGTACATGCTGAACAAGTAATTTCTCCAAGTTTGTGTCTTGTCTTCTTATTCACTTAATAATGTCTTTTGAGGAACAGAAGTTTTTAATTTTGTTAAGGTCCAGTTTACCAATTTGCTCATTTACGGATTGTGTCTTTGGGTGACTTATCTAGATATCTTTGCCTAATCCAAGGTCACAAATCTTTTCTTCTGTTTCCTTCTCAAAATGTTATAGTTTGAGATTTTACATTTAGTTCAAGGATCCATTTTGAATACATTCTTTATATGGTGTGAGATATGGATGGAAGTTCATACTTTTTTGTATATGGATGATCCATTGTTCCAATACCACTTGTTGAAAAGAATATCCTTTATCTATTTCATCTTCCATTTTCATACCTGCAAAATGGCAATATCAGCACTTGTTTCCTCCTACCTTGCATGGTTTGGATAAGGATAAAATGCTGCCATGGAATCTCCATGCTGTTTCTCATAGAGGTTGTACCCATTTGCCATCCCACCAACAGAGTATAAGCGTTCCTTTCTCTCTGCATCTACACTGGCATCTATTGTTTTTGGACTTTCTAATAAAAAGCCATTCTAACAGGGGTGAGGTGATACCTCATTATGGTTTTAATTTGCATTTCCCAGATGATTAGTGACATTGAGCATTTTTTCATATGTTTGTTGGCCATTTGTCTATCTTCTTTTGAGTGTCTTTTGCCCACCATTCAATCCAACAATACCACTACTGGGTATCTACCCAAAAAAAAGAGAAGTCATTTTATCAAAAAGACACCTGCACTTGAATGTTTATTGCAGCACAATTCACAATTGCAAAGATGTGGAATCAACCCAAATTCCCATCAATTCATGAACAGATTAACAAAATGTAGTATATGTATACCATGGAGTACTACTCAGCCACAAAAAGGATGAATTAATTCCTTTTGCAACAACTTGGATGGAACTGGAGACCATTATCCTAAGTGAATTATCTGAAGAATGAAAAAACAAACACCACATGTACTCCCTATTAAATTGGAACTAACCAATGAGCACACATGTGCACAGGGGGAAGTAAAACTCATTGGAAATCAAGCAGGGGGGAGTGGAGAGGAGGGAATGAGCGAAAACCTACCTGATGGGTAAACACTATCTGTGATGGGCACAGTTGTAGCCTCTACCCAAGCATTACAAAAGTGATCCACGTAACCAAAAACATTTTACCCCCTTAATATTTTGAAATGGAAATAAATAAATAGGAAAAATGTTGCCATGGTATTCACTAGATTAACAACAACTAGATTAACCACTAGATCAAGGGAAGTATCTGAAGCTGAATGCATAGCTGTTAGGTGTGTGGGACCTTGAGTTGGTCAAGCCTGGCTCAAATTCTGGTGTTGGAGTCACACTGCCTGAGCCTGAATCCTCACCCCAGCACTTACTCTTACTACTTACTCATATTTTCTGGCCTTGGGGAAGTTACTAAGTCTTTCTGTGCCTCAGGTTTCTCATATGAAAAATGGGTCTAATAGGTCCTTCCTTGTAGGACTTCTTAGAAGATTGACCATGATAATGTATGTGAAGAGCCAGGCACAGTGTCTGGCTCATGTGAAGTATGAATAATAGCATCCACATTAGTTTTTCACTATTGTATCCTCAGTACTGAGCACAGTGCCCATAAATATAAATAATAAATAAAGCCTGTCTATAAAAGCATCTGTAACCTGCACACCCCCACGCAGGTCAGGAGCGTTGTCACTGTTGTTCCTGTTGTAATGTTTACACTATAACCCCTTCCCCGACCCCTACCACATGGTGCACTTCTGCTCCCATGGTGTTTGTCACCTGTGGTTTGCGATCTGTTTATAATCTCCCTCCTCCCCATAGTAGGAACACCTTAAGGGAAAGGACCTGCAGGGTCTTGCTCATCTCTGTACCCTCCGTTTCCGATACGGTTGCTGGCGCACAGAGGCCATCAAAACATGTCGAAATACAGGAATAAAGTGTGGGCAAAGAGGAGAGGAAAAAAATAAATCTAATTTTTTTTTTGTTTTTTGTTTTTTGGGTTTTTTTTTTTTGCCAAATGCCTAAAGCATGTGAAGCAATTCTCCAAGCCCAGGACAAATAAACATGGGAAATTTCAAAGCTCTCATCGTTCCATGAGTCCTCATTTTTACTGCCACTCTTCCGTTCATCACATCTACCTGCAGAACATCAGCGCGGGGCCCAGCACCGCGCAGCTCTCCCCATTGTGAGGCTTTACCAGTCCTCAAGCCTGACACCTACTGGCCAAAGGTGGGGGTGCAGGCTACTTTTCAAAACTGCAAGAGGAAGGACCTCAAAATACTCCATCACGCTCACTCAACTGAGGCGAAACACCCACGGCTTCCCTCCCTACCTGCTCCCACTTTCCAAAGGGAGAAGGAGATTTGGGAAGCTCTGTGATACCAAAAAAAACTGGGGATAAACACAATAATGATTTGTGATATATGTGAATATACTAAAAACCAGTGAATTGCAAACTTAAGTGGGTGAATTCTGTAGTATGTGAAGTTTATCTCAATAAAGCTGTTTTTTAAAAAAATTTTAAGTCAAAGGACCAAAAAGGCTACAATTCTCCGTCACTTAATCAGTTCTGTGGGGTTTCTTTTAACTATAAATAAATATTTTTTAAATGATGATTTTTGGTGACCTTTAATAACCCATTCAGTAAGTAATCCTTAGTGTTATACAAAAACAAAAGTCTGCAGACTGCATAGCATTAGTCTGTTCATAAAAAGGCTAAATAAAACATGGACTTAGATTTCTGGATCAGTTTACCGCCCACGAGGAAGCCCTTTGTGGCCAAGGACCACACCTGGAGAATCCTCAGTCTGAGTACCTAGAAAGATTTTAAGTGTTTCTAAGTGCATAAAAAGAGTCTGAGTGTCTCTAAGTACGTGGAAAGAGTCTGAATGTCACACAGGGAAAGACGACCTCAGCTCTACCTTCTCATCTAGATGGTTCATAAAAAGGATTCTGAGAAAGTAAGGAAAATCGCTATTAATTGTTATTTTGTATTTCCTGGGAAATATTCTCAGGAAATGCTATCAGGAAAAGGAAGACAAAGGACTCTGCTTGGAGCCTTACACATATCACATTCAATTCTCACACCACCACTGCCTCCTGGACACTATTATTATTTCTTCTTTAGCTTTAAGGAGACCGAGGCTCAGAGAGGTTTGTTTGCCCAAAGTCACACAATCAGTAGTGGCAGAAGCAGGTCCGACTTGCCTCTGCACCATTCTGCCTCCCAGTGTATACATTTTACATCAAATTTATGGCGGAGTCGAGTTGTTTTGCTTCACGCACGCTTTATAGCACATGAGGGTCTCCTGTATAATTAATGTACACGTGCTTGTTTTCTAGAACTCAGCACTTGTTTTCTTGTTTTAAAATTATTGTCGTGGTTTATGGTTATTACATCTTTATGTTCTGGTGTTGGTTACCTCTGTGATTACCTGGTGGTCTCGCAGAGGAGGTGTGCTCTTCACAGACAGCCCACCACAGGGGTGGCATCACCCAGCAAGAACAGCCGCCAAGGATGTGGGGGGAGCCATGCGTAGCCCTGCCAGGGGACACAGCGAGGAGAGGTGCAGCTACCAGGGCTGATAGGGAAGGCTTTATACACAGGCCAAGGAGTCTGTGCTCAATCCTATGGGCAAGGGATGCTTCCATCGAGGGGAGTGCTGTAACCAGATCTGTGTTTTCAAAGCACCCCTCCTGTTTCAGGACAGGCCAGGAGCCACCCTGAGGAGGGACCCCTCTGGGTGCTGGGGCTCTGCTGTGATAAAACATGTCTATAATCAGGTTTAGATGCAGCTGAGGGGCCGGGCGCGGTGGCTCACGCCTGTAATCCTAGCACTCTGGGAGGCCGAGGCGGGCGGATTGTTTGAGCTCAGGAGTTTGAGCCCAGCCTGAGCAAGAGCGAGACCACATCTCTACTAAAAATAGAAAGAAATTATATATATAGCTAAAAATATATATAGAAAAATTAGCCTGGCGTGGTGGTACATGCCTGTAGTCCCAGCTACTTGGGAGGCTGAGGCAGGAGGATCGCTTGAGCCCAGGAGTTTGAGGTTACTGTGAGCGAGGCTGACGCCATGGCACTCTAGGCAGGGCAACAGAGAGAGACTCTGTCTCAAAAAAAAAAAAAAAAAAAAAATAGATGCAGCTGAGGAAAGTGTCCGGCCTAGTACTGTTTAGGGTCTCTTCTCTCTTGCTCCCCATCCTGCTTCTCCAGCTAATCCTCCCCTGCGTCCCACACTGGTCCACGCCAGTTCACATCGGGAAGATGGCCTGGGTCCAAATCCCGGCTCTGAGCTCACCAGCTGTGCACCTCTGGGGCAGGTTCTTCTGTGCCTCACTGTCTTTATCCCTACGGGGAGACAACAATGGAACTTACCTCCTACGGCTGTTGTGAGGACTCAAACGAGCAAATGCCCTTAAACAAAGCCCTTAGGAGGGAGCCTGGCGTGAAGGAGGCATTATATAAGCTTTTGCTCTGATCCCTGTTACTCGGACCAGACAGCCTAGAATCACGGCTGATACAAACTCTCAGGGCTCTCTCCCAACTCTTGATCAAAGCTTGGACTTTCAAATGAAGCCTTCACCCCTGGTATTTCTGCAGCCCTATCTCCTTCTATTCTCCCTTCTACTGGAAGGTGTTTATGTAAATGCCAGGGCTACACCTCTGCTCAGAATTCTACGGCTGTCTGGACACTCCAGGGGATACATTTGTCTGACTTATTCTCTCTTTATGCTGCAGAAGGAGAGAGCCTAGAAACCTTCTAAGCTTGTAGTGGAAAGAGAACAACTTTCTTCCTAACCAAGGGGCTTCTCAGAAGCCGCCGTTCTATGCTGCTTCCCTGGTATCTCTGGTATCAGCAGGCCCTCCCGAGACCTTGGCAGGTTGATTAAAAGAAAGAAAAAACCCTGTCCCTCCACGGCTTCACTGGGTGGCTGCTTTTTAACTGCTTCCTGCCCACTTCTGGGTGAGTCACACAGGCCTCCCAGCTGCTCCTTTCTCTGTACTCGGGCTCCTTCCAATCAGAGAGCGGTTGCCAAGGGAACCACAGGTACCAGTCTCTCTCCATCCTCTGAATCAAGGCCTAATCTACATTGAAAGAAATTTCCATTCCAGAGCTCAGCAGATTTCAACATTTTACAACCTGCTTAAACTCTGGTCGCAGTCACTTCTTCCTTAAAGGGGCCAGCCTTCCTCACAGTAGTTAAAGCCTGTTCTTTTGCCTGAGGTGTTCATGGTGCTACTGAGATTTGCTTATAGGATTAATTTGGTTAATTGATCCCTACTGAGATGTGAATGATGGAGTCGAAGGACAAGAAAACCCGTTGCGCAGAGCCGTGGCAAGGATTGAGCTAGATAATGTAGGTAAAGTGCTTGGCACAGAGTAGAGACTCCAGCAAAGGCCGTTCTGAGGGTGAGCGAGGATGGCTCAGTGGAGGTGATGCTAGCGGGAGAAGACATGGGGGCACAGAGGTGGTGTTGGGGGCTCTGGCTGGAGATGCCTCTTAGTGCCATGCAGAGGCCACCACTGTGTTTCCCTGCAAGAAGGGGCCTCCCGTCCCTGACCCTTCTTCAGAGTCTGGGTTAACTGGTTTCCTAGGAAGAAAGAGAAGCAATCACCTAAATCTGCAGTCCCTAAGCCCCCGGGCTGTGGCCTTGCACCGGTCCGTGGCCTATGGCTTGTTAGGAACTAGGCCATGCATCACCGCCTGAGCTCCACCTCCTGCCTCCCCCTTTCCATCCATGGAAAAATTGTCTTCCATGAAACTCTGGAACCAGGCCGCACAGCAGGAGGTGAGTGGGAGCAGGTGAACAAACCTTCATCTGTATTGACAGCCGCTCCCCATCACTCACATCACCACCTGAGCTCTGCCTCTCACTCACCCCCCATCCTTGGAAAAATTAACTGTCTTCTGTCTGAAGCTGGTCCCTGGTGCCAAAAAGGTTGGGGACCACTGACCTAAATGCAGTTGCCTTTCTAGAACTCTCATCTGGAAAAGGCATTGTGTCTGATTAATTTCTAAGTGGACTCAACAGGGTTTCCAAAGTGTAAGAGCCCGTTCTTGCCTCTCAGGGTCCGCCATGTTACTGCTGGCCTGAGGCTGCTTCCCCAGCCCCTCCAGCCCCTGTCTACAGACATCCATTTGCCTCCCTGCACCCTGACACCACAGGAGACTGGGAAGTCACGCCCTGTGCATGGCACCTGAAGGCTTTAAGAACAAGTAGCGAGCAGCCCAACATGTCCAGGAAAAAGATTTATATCCTTTTATGACCTAGCCTTGGAAGCCAGAGAGGGTTAGTTCAGCTGTACTCTACCTATTGAAAGTCACAAAAGCCACTCAGTTTCAAGGGGAGGGGACACAGACCTCATGTCTAAACAAGAGTGATGTAAAGGTCACTGCATTAGTTTGCTAGGGCTGCCAAGACAAAGCACCACAAAGTGCGTGGCTCAAACGACAGGAATGTATTGTTTCACAGCTCTAGAGGCTAGAAGTTCAAGATCAAAGGGTTATCACGGTTGGTTTCCTCCAAGGGCCATGAGGAAGAATCTGTTCCATGCCTCTCCCCTAGATTCTAGTGGTTTGCTGACAATCCTCGGAGCTTCTTGGCTCATAGAAACATCACCCGATCTCTGCCTTCTTCTTCACATGGTGTTCTCTTTCCACATGCAATAAGTGACGTGCAATGAACTGTACATGTTTAAAGTACACCATTTGACAAGTCTGGACATATGACTACACCCTCGAAACACCATCTCCACAATCAAGATATTGAACACCTCCATCCTGCCAACATAGATTTCTTTGTGCCCTTTGTAATCCCCTCCTCCTGCCCCCACTCCCCATCCCCCCAAATCCAGGCAACCACTGACCTGCTTCCTGCCACTATGGTTTAGCTTGTATTTTCTAGAATTGTATATAAATGGAATCACACACTGTGTACTCTTTTATATCTGGCTTCTTACATTCAGCATAATTCTTTTGAGATACGTACCTGTGGTGACATATATCCATAGTTCATTCCTTTTTGTTGCTTAGCATTATTCCATTGTGTGGGTTTGCCACTGTTTATCAGTCACCCACTGATGGACATTCAGGTTGTTTCCTGTTTGGGCTGTTACAAAGCTGCTAGAAACATTCATGTACAAGTCTTTTTGTAAACATATGCTTTTCTTTTCTCTTGAGTAAAAGAGAGTGAAATGGCAGGTCCTGTTACAGGTGTATGTTTAACTTTTTAAGAAACTGCCAAACTGTTTTCCAAAGTGGCTGTACCATGTAACATTTCCTCCCACGGTGTGTTAGTGCCCCAGCTCCTCTGTGTTCTTGCCAACACTCGATACGGTCAGGTTTCTGTAACATTAGCCTTTCTAGTGGGGCTGGTGGGTGTGTAGCAGCGTATCATTGTGGCTTTAATTCGCATTTCCTTGGTGACTAATGACGTTGAGCATCTTTTCGTGTGCTTATTTGCCATTCCTATTCCGTCTTCGGTGAAGTGCCTATTCAAATCTCATCCATGCCACTTACCAACTGTGTAACTTCAAGCGAGTGACTGAACATCTTTGTGCCTCAGATTCTGTAACGACCGTGCCTCCAATCTCAGGGCCCTGCTTGCCTGCCCGCCAACCCCACAGAGCCTTACCCCGCACAGGAGCTTTCCACGAGCTCCTTAGCTGCCTCTTCCTTGAAGGCGCCTCTCTGCATTCAAGAACACACTCACATGATTTCACTCCCCTTCCAGCTGTGCCGCTGAGAGACTGGCTCAGAAGCAGAGGCATATTGGTCTGGGTACCCAGAGACTGCCTTTGACAGTCTGTCTCTCGGGCCCTTTAAACCACCGCCAAAAGACACTGATATATTAAGATATTTTTCTTTCTGCTTGGAATTACAACCTGTCTATCTCCCGGGTGAAGGCTGTCTGTGGCTGGCAAGGGGCGGAGAGGAGCCCCGGAGCTGCTGCAGAGGCCATCTGAATCTCTGAGTCAGCAGCTGCCTGCACAGCACACCTGCTCTCAGAAGGAGATGGCAGAGGAAGCCACTGTCCTCTAGCCACTTCCGGTTCCAAGGTCCTGCTTCCCCCTCTGTCTGGTCTCAGCACTGTTGATGTGTAGGCTAGCCACAGAAGGTGTGTGTGCCCCCATAAGGACTAAGGGAGGGCCTGGACACCAGAGCAAGCCAGGCCCCGACCAGCCTGGGCAGCCGGCTGAGATGACAGGGACAGCGATCCAGAACTAGTCTGAGAGGATGGAAAATCCAAATCCCACCCAGTCTGGGTCCTTGGCTGCAGGAGTATAGCAGAGCATAGCATGGGACTTGGGGACAATGCCTAGGTAACCTGGCAAGTTAGATCAGCCTAGCACAGTGCTTCTCCACTGTAGTCTTCAGAGCAGCTGCTCTGGTCACCTGAGAACTTGTTAGAAATATAAATTCTCAGATCCCACTAGGAAACTCTGGGGCTGGGAGCCCAGCAATCTGCTTTAACAAACCCTCCAGGTGATCCTGATGCAGGTCAGTGCAAGAACACCTGGCCTTGCAGAGGGGCACTGCGGGCCAAAGGGTGGACCTAAGAACCCATCAATCTTTTTCAAGGATAAAGGTATAAACCACAGTGGTTACAAGCACAGGTTCAAAAGACAGATGAATTCTAGTTTACATTCCAGCTCCACCACTTCCTAGCTATGACTTAGAGTAAGTCACCAACCTCTAAGCCCTTCTAAGCCTCTCTTTCCTCCTCGATAAAAACTGAAACAAGGCCGACCTTGTAGGTTTGTTTTAAGGATTTGAAGAGATAATATGCATAAAGGGCAGGACACATATTAAATACTCAAAAAAGAGCAGCTATATTTACCTGTCACAAGCCCAAATCATGACTGTGGGCAAAATAGACGTAGTCCCTTCCTCACGCCGCTTTACTGCCACCTGTGGGAAAATGGTCACATTAACTTCTCAAATCTAAAAGAACTACTTTGAGAAGGGCACCTGGCTTTGCAAAGGGCACTCCAGAGATGTGCAAGCTGTAGCCATAAGAGATCATGGCTGGGTTTATTACAAAGTCGTGGAATAGTCTAGGCAGAGTAGAATGTAGATCACTCCTTGGAAGCCAGCTCTCCAGAAGGTAAAGTGTGATGTCTTTTGGACCATTCTTTCTTCTAATATGCACAAAAATAACCTCAGCCTCCATCCCCGCTAACTGTGGAAGAACAGCCTTCTCCCCAATATTTCCCACTATTTTCAGGGGTGCTTCCATTCTCCTGGTCACCTCTTGCACCCAACCCCTGCTCTCAGCCAGTTCTCAAGCCCCTGGCACCTGGCACTCCTCCTCCTGCTGTCCTGTTCCCACCACTTCTCCTTCTCAGGAAACTGGGCCCCCATCTTCCTGCAGGAAGGCATCTCCAACCTAAACCTGCTCTCTGTAGCTGACTACACTGAGGGTGAAGGAGGTTACAAAACAGCACGATGCAACTGGAAACATTTAAAATTGAGGAGTCACACCTCAGAGTTCTTCAGCCACCCAACACAGGATACCCCTCCTAGGGCCATCTGGCTGTCACTCTTGCTGCCCTGCTCAGGGACACTTAATTTCCCTGCCATGAACTTCCTTTAATCTCTCCCTGAGTCTTGCAAGATGCTGAAAACTTCCTCCCTTTTGAGCTGCCAGTGAACAGTCAAATTCCTGCTAGTTTGTTCTGTAGAGCAATTTGGTTCAGAGCCTTCCCCTTCCAGACTATTTGAGGCAGGGGTAGGGAGCAAGGCTTCCCTTGAATAATCCAAAAAGCCTGTTTATGGTGTTTTCTTAAACCAAAGAGCAGCTTTCCTTCTGCCAGGCACCCTTCACCCCACACCTGGAGTTCAAAAGTGGCTACAGGCATTTCTGTTTTTAAGCAGCGATTTCTCCCTTGCTATTACACATGTGCAAAGCACAGAGGCCCCTGGAAATTCCTCAAGTTTTTATTAAAAATTCCAGATGGTGCAGCAGAGATTTCAGACACTATAGCTTCTGTTAACAACAGGAAATTAATAACCAAATTGACTCAAAGTCAACATCGTCTGGATTGATGACAGTAACATGAAAAAACGGAAGCAGAGGATTTAAGGTAACAGAGAGTTTGAGGCACAAGTTGTGGGATTAGCTAGGCCTGGGTTTGGGTCCTGAATCTCCCACTTATGAGCAGGGAAATCTTGGGGAAGTCACCTAACCACTCTGTGCCTCAGTTTCCTGCTGTGCAAAATGGAAAAATAACAGTACAGTTCTGCTATAGTGCCACCTATGCATTCCTAAAAACCACCGTGCTATGAATAAACAAAATGTGGCATATTCATACAATGGAATATCATTCAACCTTAAAAAGGAAGGGAATTTTGACATATGCTAAAACATGGGTGAACCTAGCAGACTTTATACTAAGTGAAATAAGCTGGTCACAGAAGGACAAATAACGTAGGATTCCACTTATGTGAAGTACCTTAGAGTAGTCAAAGTCATAGAGACAGAAGGTAGAATGGTGGTTGCTAGGAGCAGGGAGGCGGGTGGGGACAGCTGCTTAATGGGCACAGAGTTTTAGCTTTCTAAGATGAAGAGTCCACGGCTCGATGGTGGTAATGTTAGCACAACGATGTGAATGTCCTTAGTATCATTGAGCTGTATTCGAATTCTACTTAAAAAATTCTTAGGATGGCAAATTTTATGCTAAGTGTATTTTATTGCAATTTAGAAAAACATAATAAAATAAAATAAATCACCACACTGTACAAAAACCACAGGGCTTATGAGAACAATGGGGTTGGAACACCACACTCAAAAACTTCATCAGTGACACATTAAAGAAAAAAAGAGACTGAATCAAAATAGTAGCAGGGTTTTACACGTATTAAATGGCTAAGGCATATATAGACACTGCACTAAGCATGACAGGTTACCTTGAAAAAGACCTCTAGTCTGCTTGTGGACATGAGTGTCAGGGTTACAGCTTGAGAGTTACTGTCTTGTGGTGGGAGAAGGAGGGTCTGTGTCAGAAGTTGTAGTACCAGATGAGTGGCTCAAAACACACGTGATGAACTGAGGACGCTGGTGGGCGTTGGAAGTGTGCGCACGTGTGCATTTTGTGCATTCCTGCGCGGCTCAGTTCTACTGGGTGTGGTTTTCTGCACTCACTCAGTGTTTCTTGTCCATGAAATCACACATAAACAAATGCAAAATTAATGTGATGCTCAAATACTTCCCTAATTCATGGATCACATTGAAACAAATTTATATTTTCAAAATAAGTGCACTAGCAAAACCAACTGTATCTACCTGATGGAATTATTGTAAGGATTATGCCATATGATGCATAGGAAGCTTTCAATAGTGCCTGGCACGTGGTAACTGCCCAAAACTAATGCTAGTGATTGTGGTTGTTGGGACAATGGCAGTTGTCCTTGTGGAGCCACGGTTGTTGTTTGTGTTGCTACTCCAAAGGGAGTCACCCAGAGGTGGGCCAACGGTGGCAACATGCCCATTTTACAGATGACAGAACTGAGGCCCAAGGAATCTGAGAAATCTCTCAAGATCACATAAAAGTCTGGTACAAGGCTGTTAATTTAAAAAGAAAAATACTGATACAGAGCTTGTATTGTGTTGCCTCAGTGCCTGATGGTTTAACCACTGTGCTCAGGTCACCAGAGCTATGAGGAAAAGGTTCTCCCCCTTCAGGGAATTTGAGCCCTTTTTAAAAGTCAAAAGAAATGGGTAAAACTTTCAGCTCTGTCTGAAATGGCAAGACTAATTTTTCTGGTGTCTCCTATTGACTTGAAAAGAGCAGATCTGCCCATCAAATGGCATTTTACCAGCTGATCAATTTGGTGTCATTCTCATTGAATTAAATCAAATTGAAATGTAATTCCCTTCCTGGAACAAATCCCCCTGCAGGGATTCGCTGCACAGAAGCATTTGACCTTGTGCTGGCCGCCCAGAGGGCTTTCCAGAAAACTGGGGGCACCAGAGGGGTCTGTGGAGCTCACGCTGTCCAGGGCACAACCCACGCGACTGACTTCTGGGCTGGACTGCTGCGCACTTCTGGGTCAACAGAGGTGCCCACATAGCTTCTGCTGACCCCTGCAAGGATGATGGTCAAATACTGAAATGTGTGCTCTCATCTCAGAAAGCGAGCTGGCATATAGAAAGGGGCAAGGAACAAGCACAGCCAGAGAACTCCTAGCACGTAGGGAGCCTTTGTAGGAATTAGAATAAGGCGGTAGAACCAGGCGGTAGAATTACAAAATGGTGCTCCCTCTGGCAGGAAGATGGTGCTTCTTCCTCCAGCCTATGGCAGCCCCAAACCAGGTGCAAAGGTTGGTGATTGGTAAGTGGGCTGGATTTCAAACCCCCACACTCCCCAGACTCAGCCTACCCAACCGGAGGGGCCGCACTGCTGGTGAACCCCCACTGGGGCCTCCCCACTAGGCTCTGGGAGATCCCTGGAGCACAGGCTCCACTCTGGCCAACACAGTCATGGCTCAAAGGATCCAGTGGGCTCTTCACTGAACTGGCCGCAATTCCTAAAACAAGACCACAAAACATTCTCTGCCCAGAACTCCCTGTGGGACCTGAGGCTGTGCAATTCTGACCTGTGGCCTTCCTGTCCTTAACCCACCCCACCCCCAATCCCTGCCTTGGAAGCCAGAAAACCTGCCACCAAATCTTGGCTTTACTGGGCCAGTGACTTAACCTCTCTGAGCTTCAGCCCCTCCTCTGCAAAGCGGCAACAGCAGTACATGGGGGAGTGAGAGTGGAACCTAGGGCAAGGCTGCCTCTGAGAGTTAGGTTAAGAAAATCCATGCAGAATTATGAGATATGCCATCTGTTGGCACAAACCGAGAGATGGCCTGAAAATGTGACTGAGGAGTTCCAAATGCCAATCATGATGGTCTGAGCATGGTCACGGGGAGGCAAGACAGGAGTTGATGGCAATTGAGTAAAAAGAAACCTAATTAACTAAATCAGTTGGCAAAGCCAGCGTGAACAGAGAGAGCAGGCCCAGCCTGGAGCAGAGACAGGGAGCCTGAGGAGTCAGAAGTTGGCCATATTTATTCTGCGATAAATTCACAAAGTTGTTGCCAGGCTCAAAGGCCTCTTAGCAGCCAATCACTCAGCCTCCTCTTAGAAACATCCGACCTCTCATCAACCCTTTTCAAACTGCAACAATCCTTAGTCCCAGGGTTGTTGTAAGGATTAAAAAGGAAAGTGCCTGGCACATAGCAGGTGGCAAATGAACTAACATTCCTCTCTCCCTCCATTCCCTTTTTTCCTACGATAATAACCAATGTCAGATCTTCCAAGCACATAAGCATTTCCTCCTAGATTGTCCTGCTAGTCTCTTCCCTGGTTCAACTATCCTCCCAGCACCCCCCCATACACGCATCCATCATACTCACTTCCCCTATGTCCCATGGACGTCACTTTTATTGTCAAGGAAGCCCCCTCTGTTCTAAATCTAGTGCAGAAGGCAAAATTAATAAACTAGTCACAGAATATTTACTTACAACTGGTGCCAAGTGCTATAAGGAAAGGTGAGGACATAAGAGTGGATGCTACGGTGTCCCCCAAAATACCCCCTTCAGGACTGAGGCATCTGTTCCCCAACTGCCAGGAGTATTGGATGCTGACAGCTCTCACTCGAGTCTTTCCAAGGAATTACCCTCAGCCCTTGAGAACATCTTACCCCCATGACTGGTCAGGGCAGCCCAGTTGGACCACCCCAGTTCCACAGCTGCTTGTGGGGTTGACTTTGGCCTTTGTTGTGACATTATCACAGTTCAACAACTCTACCTACTCATTCTCAGCCCCCACCCCCCATGGGTGTTGGTCCCATGAGCTCCCTGATCCAGTGAATTTCCTGCACATGATTCTCTGTTCCAGGACCCGCCTCCCAAGGAACCCACCTAAGACAGTGTATCAAAGAAGGATTGCTGTAATTAGGAGGCCAGGGGAAAGGCAGGGTGTGATGGTCACAGAACGGCTTCCTAGCAAAGAAAGGCACATTTGAGCTAAAATCTGAAGAACAAGAACAAGGAGTTATCTAGATGAAGAAAGGGGAGGAAGAATGTTCTAGGCAGAGGGAACATGATGTGGAAAGACCCTGAGACCAGAAGAATGTTTAAGGCCGGGCGCGGTGGCTCACGCCTGTAATCCTAGCACTCTGGGAGGCCGAGGCGGGTGGATCATTTGAGCTCAGGAGTTCGAGACCAGCCTGAGCAAGAGCGAGACCCCGTCTCTACTAAAAATAGAAAGAAATTATCTGGCCAACTAAAAATCTATATAGAAAAAATTAGCCGGGCATGGTGGCGCATGCCTGTAGTCCCAGCTACTCAGGAGGCTGAGGCAGTAGGATCGCTTAAGCCCAGGAGTTCGAGGTTGCTGTGAGCTAGACTGATGCCACGGCACTCACTCTAGCCCGGGAAATAAAGCGAGATTCTGTCTCAAAAAAAAAAAAGAAGAAGGTTTAAGGGTAGTGTGGCTGGAACGCTGAGAATGAGCGACCACCAGGGAGGGAGGGCATTGAGGATGGAAAGGGATGTCGATCCAGCTCAAGTAGAGCTGGCCGGGCAGGGTAAGATCACGGTCTGACCACAGAGAAAACGTTCTGATTCATGACTGTGTCAGTTTGCTGGGCACACCATCACACAATATCACAGACTACATGGCTTCAACAACAGAAATGTATCTCTCACTGGCATGGAGGCTGGGAGTCCAAGGTCAAAGTGCCGGCAGGGCTGGGCTCTCTCGCTGGTTGCAGACAGCCATGCTCTTGCTGCCTCTTCGTGTGGGCGTCCCTCTGCACACACACCCCTGTAGTCTCTCTTTGTGCCCAAATTTCCTCTTATAAGACATCAGTCAGATTAGATTAGGGCCCACTCTAATGGCCTCATTTCAACTAATATCTCTTTAAAGGTCCTATCCCAAAAATACAGTCACATTCTGAGTACTGCAGGTTAGGAGTTCAACATATGGATTTTGGGAGGCCCCAACTCAGCCCATAACAGTGATGTTATCTGTAAACAAGATGCTACAAGTGTATAAAACTTAAATCTCAATGAATTAAAAATTTAAATAACCACCTTTATTGAAAATGAAAAATACCATTATAGTGGACCAGCCCCAGAAAAAACAAAATGTATGGTTTTGTCTGTGTATGAATCATTTCTACCACATCCCCACCAGCAGCCTCCGCTGCCCCGAACCTACCATCCCAGTCCCCACCTTTGCTCATGGGTCCTTGCCTCCTCTCTGCTCCCATCCCAGGCCGGCTGTCTGCCAAGTCCTGCTGGAGAAAATCAAATCTCTGTGCTGATCACTCCATTACAAATTCACGGTCTCCGGCTTTGGCCGGGCTCTCGGCTGCCCTGCAGTCCTCCCGTTCGCTCGGGGCGAGTCCACTTCCCGTTCTGCTCCACAGTGGCGCCAGCCCTTTACATCCTCGGCCAGCCCCGTCCACCCACCCCTACCCCTCACTCTTGGAAGACCATCTGTCCTACTTCACGGAGGAAGGAGAGGTCACAAGCCTGCTGCCCAGTCTCTTTCCTTGTCCCCTCCTAATTTTTCCAAAGCTAACTAGAGGAAGGATCACGACGTAGAAGAAAGAAAACAAGGTTTGGCTCCATCCAGGGAGACAGTTCAGCCGTGTAAGATCTTCCTTCCTGGGCACGTTAACTTCACCTCCCTGTGGCTCAGTTTATCAGTGAAAGGTCACCACTCTAAGATGGTATCTTATCACACTTAGAACGAAATCCAAACTCCTAACCATGGCCAGCAACGGTGGCCCTATGTTACCCCCGACCCTGTCTCCCCTCACCCCATCAGCCACTCCTCTCTCCCTGGCTCACACTGCTCCAGTCACATGGCCTTTTGTCTCTTCCTGGGACGCACCAAGTTTGTTCCCACCTCAGGGCCTTTGCACATGCTGTGCCCTCTGCCAGATCCTGGCGTGACTCGTTCCCCCACAGGCAGTTCCTGACTCAGACACCAGCCCTCGCAAGGCCTCCCCAGATTACCCCGTTTATGCCAGCACCTCCCTCCATTTTTTCTAATCCCTTTACATTATGTCTCTTTGTTTGACTTATCACTTAACACTCCTGAAATTATATTACTTAGCTACTTGTTTATTCCCTGTCTCCCTTACCAAATTATAAGCTCCGAGAGAGCAGAGTCTGTGTCTTCTTCATCACAGTAAGCTACCATGGCAAGATGATGCCTGGCACATGGCTGGTGTTCGTCAGGTTTTGTTAAATGAATAAAAGGAAAGAAACAATGGTTATCTGGGGCCATTTCTGTGCTCACGGCCACCACTGCCCCTTGGAAGCACCTGCTCCCACCCTCACATCCCAGTTCCAGCACATGGTGGGTAGAATGGGAGCCACCAGCCAGCCCTGACCACGGGATTCACTCAGAGTAGAGGCACATGACATGGTCTGAGCCAGTGAGAGTCCTTCCTTGGGATGCTTCAAACCGCAGCCAGGGAAAGAGCAAAATGTCCCCTGCCTGGGAGACAAAATGGTGAGGCCGGGAGAAGCTGGTGGCCTCATCCCTCCTGGCATGAAAAAGTGACTCATAATCCCCTACCTGTCAACAGAGCTCTTCCTGCAGTTTGGGCACCTGAGCCAATAATCGTCTCTTTGTCTCAGCCAGTTTGCACTGTGGTTCTGTTACTTGAAACCAAAAGGATTCTGTTGTCATGATAAATGAATCGGCGTATGCCAAATGCCTGGCGCAGGGCCTGGGTCGAAGCAGACACATAATTGTTGCTAGTTCCCTTCACAATGCCCGTCGTGTCATCCTTCTTTGCCTCTGCCCTTCTCATCTCAGAGGGGGGTGTCCCTGCTCCCTCTGGAGGCCACCTCCTTCTCTTCCTACTGGGGACCCTGCTTCTTCACCTCCTTGGGGGGAGGCTGAGGTTGGGCTCGCCTTTGCTCGGGGCCAGGAGCTCGTACAAGGCGACGGCCGTGTGGCTCAGCTCTCACCCCTCTGTGCCCAGCACACAGCATGTGCCCAAAATGCGTCTCACGGCGGCAGAGTCACAGCTGAACAGGATGAAGCCTCTGGCTCCTTGTAAACTGAAGAGGGCCCCGTAAAATGTGGGAAAAGAGAAGGGCGGTCTGTGTATGTGCACGACTGCGGTTTTATTAGCCCAATAGATAGCCCTCGTCATGAGAGGAGCCTTTCCAAGTGACGGATGGCTCTGAGGCCCCGGGGGGACATGGGCATTTCTCAAGACCGCCAGTCAAACAAGTTAACGGCACAACATTTCTCTCTCCATAGCAACCGGCCCGGCCTCCTCTGCCAGGCCCGGCACCTGTGCCTCTCAAAGTCCCTCGGCTCCCGTGCTGCCGCCTGCCACAGCCTGCCACCGCTGGGCCCCTCCTCCGCAGCCCCCGACGGTGAGAAGGGGCCAGGCTGAGGGGAGGGGCTCGTGGCGCGACCCCAGAGCCCAGGAAGGGGCCACACGGCAGGTCACGGGATTCTCTGGCTCCGAGCTCCTGAGTCGTTCTGCAGAGCACCGCTGCCTCTGCCATCCTCCGGCCATCCCTGGGGCAGCAGGGACACCCTAGTGACACTGAGGAAGGGTGGGTGGGGAGAGGAAGCCTCCTAGATACCAGGTGCTGGGCACGTTCATCGTCACAGTGACATGGAGACAGGACAGCACATCCCCACTGTAGGGATCAGAAAACCGAGAGGGTCAATGAGGTGAAGGAACCGACCCAAGGTCACATGTCTAGCGAGTGGCAGAGTCGCCCCCAGGTCTGTCTGACTCTCCAGCCTGTGTTCTTTCCTCCGTGGGATCCTGCTTCCTTCTTAGCCCCCACGTCATCCCTGAGCACAGCCAGACCAGGAACCAGAGCAACCACGTGGTGGGGGTTGGGGTGCCCCACAGGCAGGGAGGGGTCTCAGAGGCAGATTCCCCGGAGGCCTTCCCTGCCCCTCCACGGCTCCCAGGCTCCATCCAGAGGGCGGCCACTGGTGCCCGGAAAGACAGACCCCCTCACGCCCTTGAGGGCCAACGCAGGTGGGCAGTGGAGACAGTAAGTGTAGACACCTCCTTCAGGAAGTCTGGTAATGACCAGAGAGTGGGAGGTTTGTAGAATATAGGTACGCAGCCTGGCCCAGGGAGAGGGGTAGAGAGGGACAGTCCACAGCCTGAGTTCCCGGGGGTAGGGGAGACGGGAGGGAGGGCATGGGACCTAGAGCAGCGAATGGCAAACGTTCTCTGTAAAGGGCCAGAGAGTAAATATTTTCAGCCTTATGGAGCATACAGTCTCTGTCACAGCTACTCAACTTCCACCGTAGCACAAAAGCAGCCACAGACAATGACAATCAAATGAGGGTGGCTGTGTTCCAATAAAACTTTATTTACAGAAGCAGGCGGTGCACTGCATTTGGCCCATGGCGGCAGTTCACCAGCCCCTGATCTGGAGCACAGGATGCTGCAGGTGCCTCAGGAGGGACAGGTGATAAGCTCTGGGGAGAAGGAGACCTCGTCCAGGGTGCTATCCGTGACGCCTGTGCGTGGTGGGTGTTCACGGAACCCTGACATGAACTGTTGGGCTCCAAGGCAGGAGGGAAGAAGACATTTGGTAAATTTGCAGAGAAATGTTGAAACAGGAGCTTAGATCTGATGGTCTTTACCCTCTGAAGAGACGAAAGAGAATAAATCAGAGGGTAGAATTAGTGGCCTCACAAAGCGGGAACGGCTTGCCTGGCAGGCAGGCATCAGCAGGCAGGCAGCTCCAACGCCGTGCCCAGGGGGGGTCCATCAATGCCCCAGAAGAGGGAGGTCTCTAGCAGTGACCGGCATGCAGAGACGGCGGCAGCTGTGAAATCTGCTGCTAACTCACAGCCAAGTTGGTTACAGACGTGTACAACAGGCCCGAGCTCTGGGCCAAGACCTCTTACTTAGACAGAGCCAGGTGGTTTACTAGCCCGGCGCTTCCAGATCCCTGGACAGGCAGAGGGGACAATCAACTCCACCCACTGCTGCTCGGAAAGTGCCACATTGGGCTGCTCTGTGGCACCAGGAAGTTTTTAGACTGAAAGTTTAAAAGCTGTGGTTTCCAAGCCGCATGCTCCCTGTGGCCTGGTGAGACTGCAGTCTTTTCCAAGAATTCTTGGCTCTTCTGAGGCCGGCAGGGGGTGGTTCTGTCTCTCAAAAAACCCATGTTGAAAAGCTCATACTATGAAGAGAGGAGGAGAAAGAAAAGGGAAAGCCCTGAACGACATCTTAGGTCCATGGGGAACCTTGGAGTTCAGTGGAGAGAGGAGATGGAGGGCACAGTAATACAGGTACAGGGTGCCTCTTCCATGATAGATGACATTTTCCCCAATACCTGTATTTCTTTATCTGTGGCGAATGTCACCTGTGACATCCGTGTGCCCTAGGATGGTTTCCCATGGCCTCCTGTGACTGAGCGACAGGCCACGAGACAGTCACCGTGCTTGCTGCTTCCTTGCCCTTTGGAATTCCCGCAGCTCCCACTGGTCTCCGAGCCTGGTCTCCCAGCTGAGGCTGCCGCGGGTGGGCGAGCAGGCTGCGCACCACTCCATGGGGCACCAGCTAAGAGCCACAACAGACAATTTTCGTAACAACCCATTACTATGCCAATTTTATGGAAGAAGAATTTGAGACGCTGAGAGGTCTGATTCCCAAGCCAGCATTCTTCAACCAGCGGAGAGGAACTCTCACACCTCCAGGACCCAGGCCTGCAAGGTCAGGCTGGCTGGGCGGAAGTGCCAGGCATCTGCTGTGTGAGTGGTGAGTCGACCACGGCGAACGAAAGGATGCCCGTCTAGGGGGAGCAGTCATTAGTGGTTGCCATACTGTGGCATGCGCAGGAAGCTGGGAATGCGAGCCTAACGTTGCCAGATCTTCTAATTTCTCAAGAAAAATCAGAATCCAGAGTATAAAGTGAAATCTCCTAATTTTTGAAAAGTGACTCAAAATTTTTTAAAATGCAGTGAGGTCAAACAAAACACATTTGCTGGCCAAAGCTGGTCCTTTAGCCACTAGTCTGCCCCCACTGTACCATATACGCTATATGCTATCTCTACCTTATGTCACTAAATTCTCATGCCAGCCCCTAAGAGGTACATAATACTCATCCCCATTTCACAGATCAGGACACCGAGACTCAAAGAAGAAAAGAGACTTGCCCACAGTCACACGGCTAAGTGCCAAAACTGGAGTCTGTGTTTCCTGCCAGGCCCTGAACCACCCTCTCAATGCCAGGTCGCTCCTCCAATGGTGAAAGCCTGGGATGCCGTTTCCCATATTCATGGTGTCCTACCTCGGTGCTGCACATGGGGTCAGGACTGAAGCTCTGATGTGGCACTCAGAGATGCCACTCCCCAGCTGGGTTCCTTCACTCCTACTTGGGCTCAGCTGGCATTGACAGCCATTTCCCCTGGGCTCTTACTGACTGATGGGGGGACAGCAGCCCCAGGGAGCCCTCGGCCTGGGTCACTGAGAAAGCCGTGAGTAGACCAGGTGGCCAAGTGCCCCAGTTAAAACAGAACAATGGGATCCCAATCCTCCATCCAGAACCTGAGCTTCTGCTTCTGAGGCTGGTTCCCCTTGATTGAGCCTGGACGTTGAGACCATCTGGTCTAACTTTGTTTTATTAACTTTATTATAAACTTATAGAAGGATGTGAGCTGAATGCTGGTTCTAGTAGGAGAGTTTGTAACTTGCTGATCAAACCTGGAAGAAGGTCTCTGGAGGCCTGCCTCAGGGTTCTGGCCTCAACTTTGACCTGTGCAACATTTTTATTAATGACTTGAAAATATAAAAGACATGTTTACCAAATTTGTTGTCGATTTAAAAAAAAAAAAAAGATAAACAGATTGCAGAATCATCAACAGGATCCAGATGGCTCTAGACAGGCTAGACTGATGGGCTGAATCTAATAAGATAAAATAAAACAGAGATAAATGTCAGGTCCTGAACTTGGCTTCAAAATAATAACTGCTCAAGGACAAGATTGAGGTGGGCAGGGAAGTAATGGGACTTAGCAACAGCAGGTTTTAATAAGACTTGGAGCTTTAGGCAACACAGTCAACAGGACCATGACACTAAAATAAAAAACCCAGATGTTCATCACACCATTGTTTATAACAGCATAGCATTGGAAGCAATCTAAGTGCCCAGTAGATATGGTTCATTTGTGCAGCTGACAACTCTACACCCATTAAAAATAATAATGGCATAAGAATATATTAAATGACATGAGAAATATTATGAAAGGAAAATAGTAGGTTACAAAGCGATATGTACAGTTCAAGTCAATTTTTATTCTAAAAAAAGAATTGAAAAAAGCTATGGAAAGCTACGTATCAAAATGTGACCCTGGCAGTTTCTGGGTGGTACTAGGGGTACCTGGGGGTGGGGGGAGGTCTCAGTAAATGTGTAAAGCTTTTGAAGGCTTTAGAAAGCTAATGCAATCCTCAGACATACAGAATTCTAGTGTCTAAAGAGTTGGAGAAAAATTCTGCTGTACTTTGGTATGACTAAGACTGTGATCTTGAGTCTAGGTCTGGTATCTCCCTTTACAACGTAGTGATACATGTGTGAAGTGAACATTTTGAGTGCTTGCAGTGTGCCTGGAAGCAGGCCTAGTTCTTTAAACCAGTTATTCAGTAGTTCCAATATCTCATTGCTCCCTAGGAGATCAATCAGTGCTTTCTCCATTTTACAGACAAGGTTCAGAGAGGCCAAGGAACTTCCCCAAGACCACACAGTTAGTGAACAGCAGCACCAAGATTTGCTGGGGGACATTAGACCCAGGAAAAGAAAATTGGAAAGAGCTTACTGCAAATAGTTTAAGTCCTTCCAAGCACAAAGCATTACCAGCAGACCCACACTGGGAATCCTCTATGTTAGGGCTGGCCACCAGGTTCTAAGGGACTAAGGGTCCCTCATCTTCTTGGGAGAAATTGGGAAGATGCCACTGGGACTGATTGTTGGGGCCACTGGGGCTGAATTTCCAGACCCTGGACTTTGGAATTAAGACCCTCTCACACAGAAGGTGAAGAAAGTTCTAATTCTCAGATTTGGGGAAGTCAAAGAACATGAGATTGGAGTGGGGAAAAGGAAACTAGGAACATTATCACAGGGTGATGTCAAAAAACTAGTCACCTCTTCCCCACCTCAACCCAGCCTAGCCTCTAGGGGACTTGCTTACAACTCCTTCTAATCAAGAACTGAACAACCTAAAATCTCTGTAGCTGCTTGGGTGCCGGCCCGTATCAGATCAACCAAAGGGTCTGACATACCTTAGAAGAATCTCCACTGAGGAGGAAAGCCTGTGCAGTGGGCCCAGGGAGCAGATCAGCAGAGCAAGGTCATCTACAGTGCTGGGACAGGGGACGGCCGCTCTGAGCGTACCATTCCCCCTGGGTGTGACCAAAGCCAAGCACATTGGGACTGGGACTTTTATATTCCCTCTCCCACCTTGAAAACACACGGGCTTTGTCTAGAGCAGGAAGAGACCTGCTCAGTGTGAACCCAGAGGACAGATCCAGCTCTGACGTGGAAAGAACAAGAGAGGCACGTTTCAGCCCCCAGCCGGTGCCATCCTACAATGAAGGAGCGCTGACCTCAGAACGCAATGGTAGCAGATGGCCTCCAGCAGATACTCCAGCAGATGCCAGACGGCCACTGGTCATCAGACGCAATGTAGTAGGGATTTGTGCCCTAAACCGTGAAGGGCATGAGGGTCAGGACTCTGGGTTTGTTCGATCCTTACCGCACACCTGGATTAGGGTAGATGCTCAACTGTGATGCTATTAAATTAATTAATTAGTGAGATGAAGGGTTAGACCAGATTTCACCAGGGGCCCTTCTGGAACTAAAAGCCTATGATCTTGGTGAATTTTTCAGTCAATGTCTATAAATTCTATTTTTATCGTGACTCTTTTTTTAAGTACAAAAGTGAATATTTATTTAGAAAGAGGAGGGAGGGGAATCACAGCAAATTGCTGATGCCCTGCAGATTCATTCAGGTCTTTCTTTCTCTCTTCCTTTCTTTCTTTTCAAGCTATAATAAGCATGGTTTTACTAATAACGAAACAGCACACACACAAACCGTCTCATTCTCTCGCTCCCTTCCCCCTGCTTTGTGCATCTATTTACCCACAATTCGTCATGACTCATTTCCCCCAGTATCTTTGCCTCCATTTAACCCAGGTGCAGTCCCAGCGGGCCGATCGCTCTGTGTCCCCTTCAGCCCATAACATCTCACACTAGCTGCTTCACCTTGAGGTCCCACGTAGCACCCCCTGATGCCACTATGCCACTTAACCAAGCCCCAGGAGTTGCACATGTGGTTGTTTCCAATATTTTACACTTACAAAGTATACAGCTACAAACATGGGTATGCAAATATTTCTTCTCCCACGTGGTTATTTCCTTGGAGTCTGCTTTGCAAAAGGAAATCGTTGGATGTCTTCTCCCAGTTGGTGACTATCTCCTCTGGCAGATTTGGGGCCTTACACTCAAGTTTTTCCAGCTGTTATGGATTGTAATGATGTCCCAGTCCCTCTGCAAGCAGATGATAGGCCAAGAACCGTCTTACTCAGATGCATAGTTGTACCAAAACAGAGACTATTGAGAATGGGAGACCCACAGGATTGTTCTTCAGCTCATTTGTGTCATCCCTGAGTCACAAAGGCCGGGATAAATGTCCTCCCCCTTTACATACCCTTCCTGAAGCTCCTCTGATACAACACCATGGTCTGGGAAATGGGTCTCAGGAGAATGTCTCCTGGCACAAAATGGTTCTCCTGAAATTCATTGTTTATTTCCTTTCTTCTTAGAGCTTATGCCAGGGGAGGATGTGAGAAGATTGCAAAGTAAGATGCCCGGGCATTTGGGCTCCTGTGAGAGTGCTCACTTCAGATGGTAGGGTTCACCACAGACACAGCATCATGAAAAGCCAGTAGCAACCACCATGTCTGGGATTCCTACCCCAGTGCAAACGGTCACATCTGACTCTGCCCAGCCATGTAACCTGGCCAAAAATCTAAATGACTTCCTGGCACTTCCTGGCCCATAGATATGAGCCCTCCAGCAAAATGGAACGCTTTCCAGCACCACCAGCAGGGCGCAAATGCCCCTCCCTCCACACCGTCCCAAAGTTAGCGTGGCCGTCTTTCCTTGCTAGTTTAACGCCTGCATAATAGCACTCAGAAGGTGCTGGAATGTGCTGTGCGTGGGTCCGTGTGGTGATGGATTGTGTGTCTTTCCCAGCGGATTTGATCGTTACACACGGGGACTGACTCCCCCATGCTGAGGCCGTGAGTGCTGGGATGTGCCGCCTGTCCCCTGCATTCTCCATTATGACACCTTCCTCAGCTTCATTGTATTGGCTTCATTACAATTTGTCGTGCAAAAGGTTTTTCTTGCAGTATATTCTGGGCTAATTTTAGAAATTTGTTTTCACCTTCCGACATTGATTCCTGGGGCAGCTTGCAAGCTGCCTGGAATGAAAAATCAATGGTGACAGCAGTGGAGTGGGCTCCAGTTCTTCATTAACCCTGGAGCTCCAGGCAGGCCCCCCCCGCCACCCCGCCCTGTCTCCTCCCTCAGGGCTAGCCCTGGGCAAAAATGGGCAGTCAGGAAGTTTTCCTTTGGTGCCCTCGGCCTTTCTCTTCTGAGCCCTGCCCTCCCCTTCTGCTTTACCAAAACTCATTCTCCACCCAGCTTGGAGATGGGCTGGAGGAGAGGAAGTGCAGTAAGATATACTGAGTGCCCGCACGTATGCCAGGCACCAGGCTGGGCAGTTTGCATGTATGTCCCATTAAAGTCTACCGGTAATTCTCAGAGGGTGGTATTGCTCCCATTTCACAGAAGAGGAGACTGAGGCACAAAGAAATCAAGAAACAAGCCCAGTATTGCAAAGCTGGCAAGGTGGAGCCGGGATCAGAACCTCTGACTCCAAAGTCCATGTTCTCGCCATCGCGCACCGTTACACTGATAACCACCAAGGTTCAGAAATCTAAGAGCAGGTGTTTGGAGAAGTAGCATCCCCCAGGGACACAGGAAGTGTGTACTTTGCCCTGCACCCAGCCACCCCCGCTCGGCCGAAGGCTCTGCCATGTTCTACACACAGGGACTGGCCCTAATGAAGTCTCTAGGGACATCAGGCTTTGCCTGATGGTGGAATGGGACAAAGAAGTTCTAACTGAGAATTCACAGATCCCCAGAGCAGAATCGTAGCCCTCTGGGCAAAGGTCATTCATAGGATGTTCAGAGCAAAAAGTAGATGCTGGAAATCTTTAAAATGAGTCGAAGAGAGCAAAGCAGAACAGAGAAGTGAATTCCAGTGTGGAGAAGAAGGTAGGGCCAGAGGATGTCTAGATCAGCCACGTTTAATAGAAATATAAGGCAAGTCACATGTGTCATGTTAAATTTTCTAGTAGCCACATTAAGAGGTAAAACAAAACAGGTGAAATTAATATTAACAATATATTTATTTAACCCAATATATCTCAAACATTATCTCAACATGTAATCAATGTAAAAAATTATTAAGGAGATTTTACATTCCTTTGTTGTATGAAGTCTTTGAGGTCCCACTTGTATATTACAATTATAGCACGTCTCAGTTTTGGCTGGCTGATTTCAGTTGTTCAATTGCCACACGTGGCCAGTGGCTACAGTACTGTACAGTGCAGGGCTAGAGCCACAGTTTTTAAATTATGTCCCGTGGAATCCAGCCTTCCTCAGAAGTTTTCTGAGAGTTTCCTTAATGTTTGGTTTTAATTTCATTTTTAGTGAATTTTTAACTATTTTTAAAGAAATGGAGAAAAACTGACACTTAAAGATGTCCCATCCAAAATTTTAACACACTGAAGACAATCAAAAGAAAACTTGTGTTCATATTGGACAGGAAGTATTATTTGATTCATCATCTTAGAGGATAAGTTTATACTAATAAAACCTATAAATCTGTTGTATTAGTACAGTCATGTGTTGTTTAACAGCAGAGATACATCCTGAGAAATGCATCATTAGGCAATTTCGTCATTGTGCAAACATCATAAAGTGTACTCTCATAAATCTAGATGGTATATATATATTTTTATTTATATATTTTTTATGTGGAAAACCAAATGTACCAGCACCATTACAGAATATCAGTCATTTCCCCAACCTGATCTCCAATATCAAGTGCCATATATCAAGTTTCCATATATGCTCCATTATAATTTTATAAGACCTCTGTCATAGATGTGCCCCATTGTTGACCAAAATGTCATTATCCAATCAATGCACAACCACATTAGATTTCAATGAAATAATAATAATACCAACCAATATTAATTGCATATTTACCATGTGCTGAGTGCTTCCTGAAGCATCATCTCATCAAATTCTCACAAGAAATCTTTGAGGTGGGTAACATTATTCTCCTCATTTGCACAGGAAGACACTGAAGCTGGGAGGTTCAACAAACTTGCCCAGGGTGACGGAGAAGGATGTCGGAATTTGAACCCAACCCCAGATGTCTAACTTATAAACCAAAGCTTCTAAGCACCACACTACATTTACAAACAGAACAATCCAGCATGCCAGTACGAATCCTGAGTTTTGTCAAACTTCAGGCTGCCTCATGCTGACTCCCCTGCACCCTGGGCTCACGGCCTAAACCACCCACCCTCTCGCCAGGCCCTCACATACACACATGGCACACACGGCACACAGCATCCTGTTCAGTACAACAAATATTTATTGACACTACTATGAGCCACTATTAGCTGTGGTCCCTTTGTAGTCAAGATAAAGCATTTCAAATCCTGCTTGGCCCCCAACCACCTGGGGAGAGGTTGGATTTTATCCTGTAAATGATATGAAGCCAGTGAAAGGTTTAAGCAAAGGGTTGACAAAAAGGATCAGATTTGCATTTTCAAAAGCTCATTCTGGAAGCAGCAGGGAGGGTAGATTGGAGAGTGTTGGGACTAGAGAAAGGAAACCAATTAAAAAGCTGTTAGAGTGGTGAGAGCAGATAAGAGAGGGAGCCACAAATGACAAAATTACGGGATCTTGGTGACTAAGTAATCATTGAGTGGGAGCAACAGAGACAGTCGAGGATGACTCTGGGTTCTGGTTAAAGTAGTTGTGTTAATGGTGGGATCATGAGCTAAAATAGAAAATACAGGAAGAAGTCTGGGTGGAGAGGAACGAGTAGATGTGATGAGCTTAATATTGGGGTTGACATTGTAATCGACTGTCCAACATCCATCCGACCCCTCTGCCATTTGCCCCAGAAATGCAATCTGAGGAATGACTCCAGATCCAGGGTGTGCACTGACCCATATAATTCGATCATGACAACCCATCCCATGATAATCCCCCTTGCCGATGACTGGTTTGGAGCACAGATCTAAGCCAGTGAGCACACACCATTGCCCTGGTGACTCTTTGGTGTGGAGGCTATAAGTTGACCATTCATACCAAAGGAAAGAACCTGCCTTCAGTAGCTGCGGGAAAGGAGCTCCCTCCCAATGAGAACAGGGAAACAAGTACTCCTGATTACTACTGGCAGCCATCCTCCAACTCAAGAGGTATGGGATAAGGCAATGCTGGGAGAAGAGTACAATCGAAAGATAGGAAAACCCTTGATGAATTCATTGAACCACTGGATCAAACCACCCAGAAGGTCAACCTATCCTCTTATGTGAGCCGATAAATTTTCTTATTGTTTAAGCCACTTTGAGCTGGGTTTTCTGCTATGTACAGACACGAGCACCCTAATGGACACAGATATGTTGGATGGAGGTGAGGTGACCCATGAGGTCAGGCTGGAGATACAGATCTGGCGTCATCAGATGGAATTTAAACTGACAAAGTAGATGAGAGTGACCAAGAAATGTGGAGAGGAAAGTGGAGCCAGGTCAAGGTCAGAACCCCAGAGAGCGCTGGCCCTGGGAGGGCTCAACAGCTCCACAGAAGACAATGGAACAGAGAGGCGAAGGACAAGTCTGGCTGGGGGTAGGGACTGAAAGGATACGACCGTGGAAGTGAGGAGAGAAGAAAAAAAGGGGAGAAATGACAGAGGAGGGATGGGACAACTGCTGCATGGTGGAGCACACTGTGGAAGATTGTGGAAAGAGACATGGACAGGGATGGAGGAGGAACAGTATTAATAATTAAGGTGCAGGCTGAGCTGCTGTAACAATGAGACCCATAAATCCAGGGGCCTACATAAAATAGAAGTCCATTTCTCTCCCACACAATAGGCCAGAGGGAGAGACGGTTCAGAGCAATGGGAGGTTCTTTTCCTTGAGGTCTCAAGGGTCCTTCTGCCTGGTTGCTTGGCCACCCCATCGGGCCTTGCCTTTGTCCATGTAGCCATGGCTGGATCATCAGCAGCACTTCCAAGTTCCAGCCCATGGAAAGGGGGAAATAGTTGATCCTCAGTGCTAACTGCCTCCATGTAAGGATGTGATCTGGAAGTCGCTCACATCCTTTTGGCAAGAACTGAGTGCACAGCCACACCCAGCTGCAAGGGAGGCTGGGAATGGAGTCCTGAGCTAAGAGATCATGTTCTTCCCTAAAATTCAGGGGGCTTTGACTAAAAGGAAGGAGAGAATGTGGACATTTGGGGACACTTAGCAGGCCCTGCTGCTGGGTTCTAGGAAGCTGTGTTAGTTGTTGTACAGGTGACTGCCCCTCTATCACCTAGGCTTATCTGCATTCAGCCCTTGACCCAGTCAAATGGATAATCTTGGAAGACCAAAGAGTCTCACGCTCTCCAATCACAACACTTCAGCTGCCACCTCCTTGCCCACTCAGGGGACGGCCCAGCAGCCCAGTTAATGGCGCGTGACCCACTGGCCGTGTCCCTACCCCGCCCCTGCCTGCTTCCTGGCTAGTCAGCTTGGCTCTGGAAATGTACACCAGAACCAAGCAGAAAGGAGGAAATCGTCACAATCGGGTGCTCTGCGTTATGTAGGTCATGGTTCCCGTCTTTATTTTTAATCTCTCCCTAACCACTGACTCCCTTCTCAAAATTCTTTCCCTTGGCCTGGCCCGCACTTAAAGCTATTTCTTTTTCTCTCTCCTTCCTTGGACCCAAGTAACCAATGATTTTTTCCTAAACCCCCCACAATCTGGTGTCTGCCCCATCACTCAAATGAAACTGTCACCGAGGTCATTAAACTTAATGGTCTCTTCTCAGGCCTCTTCCGCCTCCACCTGGCTGGGTCATTAGACACAACTGACCACCCCTTCCTTGAAACCCTGCCTCCCTTCACTGCTGTGATGCACCACTCCACGTGCCTGCCCGCCAGCTGCTCCCCGCTTCCCTATCTCCCCGTCCTGCCCTGTGTCTTTCTTTCTGTGACTCCTCAAGAGACAAAGACCAGTGTAACATCTACACAGGAGCAGTCCCGTTAGTCTGGTGCAGTGGAAAAGACATAACCTGAGTGCAAATCCAAATTTGCCGATTTGTTTGCTGTGTGACCTTGGCAAGTTACTCAGTATCTCTGAGTTCATTTCCTCCCTGGAAAAACAGGGATACGGATACCTCTCTTTCACACTTGTATCATCAGGCTAGGCAACTGCCCAGTAAACAACCCCAAAACCTCGGTGGCTTAACAACCATAATATTACAGTCCAAGGAAGGTGAGCAGAGTCCAGGCACTAGTATGCAAGATTATGCAGGAATTCAGTCCAGTGCCTCTACCACAAGGAAAGAGAGTGAGCAGGTATGTGTAGAAGATTGTGCATATCTTTTAGGGGCCAGTCACACCATTGGCATAGATTACTCCTACCCACATTCCACTGGCCAGACTCAGTCACATGACCCAATCTTATTGCAAAGGAAGCAGGGAAATGTAGTTCTGGAGAAAGAGGAAAGTGGGTTTGATGAACACGTAGTATCCTCTCCACCACAGGGTTGCTGTGAAAATGGAAATAATAGAAGTAAATTCTGTGACATTTCTGTAACATAGTAAATGCTATATGATTAGCAGCCATTAATAAAAAAAAAATCAGAATTTTTTTTTTCACTGTTTGCCAACTTTGCCAAGCGTGCAGGCATAGGCTGAGAGAAATAAGGAGACTGAGGGAGCAAACAGACAACGAGGGAAACAACTGCTGTGGACAGGCACGGAAGGGCAGGCCAGGTGTGGGGTGCAGGGGTAGGCAGCGCGTGGGCAGGGGGTCACCCAGAACAGAAAGCCCCGGTACTGGGCACAACCTCTGATCGCCCAGCCAGCCCTGGCTCCCATCTGAGCCAAAAGGGGCTTAGAAAGATCCAAGTTTCCTTGGAAACCATTTCTCTGGCCCTCTCTGCACGTTATCAGCCAAGTTAGTTGTAATCAAACCCCCACGGGGCAGAGAATGAGCTCTCAACTGCTGTCCTGGGGTTCCATCCAAATTGCTTGCATTTCCTATTTAAATTGGTAATTTCCCCACAAGTGTTCCCTCTTCCAGAGATTTGTTGGGAAGGGGAAACTCTGGACATACCCACTCACCCCCGAAACAGCCCAGGGTCCTTGGGATACCTCCAAACGGTCCTGTGTCCTCCGCCAATGCTGAAGGCCTCTGGCAAACCCAGGCCTCAGGAACAGCCACACCAGGCCCAGAGCCCCTCCTCGGGCCCTTTGCCCCACTGAGGGTGAAGACGGAGACAGGAACGGTGGAGGGGAAGGACCTACACAGGCCACAGTGGGTGACTCCAGAATGGCAGGCGTCACTGTCCAGACTGAACTGGAGGGGAGGGGGCAGGGGGGTCTTCCTCTTGTGCCTTGTGCAGGTGCACACTTTCCAAAGTACCGAGACGGGAGCTGGGCCAAAGCGCCAGAGAATCCTGAAGCACTCAGAGCTGAGGCCAGAGGGTGAGGGGACAGCTGGAGGCGTCCCAGGGTGTTAGGCAGAGAGACCCCAGGAGGCTCTGGAGGACCCTCACCTCCACTCCCTGGGTCACAAGTCAGCCCAGTCCCCACCAGGACTACAGGAAGGGAGACTGCACCCCTGTCCTCTGTCCTTTCAGAATGGGCAGAAGGCCCATCACAGTCAAGGAAAAATGCTCACGGACACATGGTTATATAGCCATATATGCACGTGTCTGTACACGTGCATACATGCGTATTGGAGAGATAAGTACATGTCTATAGACAGACACACACCTGTGGACTTGAAGACATGCAATGTCATGCACACTGATGCCCCTCCAGGCACATCACGCATGCCCGTGGTGTATCCAGGCATGTTCACAAACATGTACCAGAATTGGGCTGAACATGTGGTACACGTGACAGCCTTAATGAACACACATGCACACTGACACGAGTTCAGTCAGCCATTACAGCATGATCACTGACCAGTACACGTGCTGACACACACATAGCGGGCTGCAGAAGAGGCAGAACTGGGCCAGGAGATGGACCCCGCTTTGCAGGTGGCTGAGTTGGGTGGAAGCTGGGATTCCAAATTACTAGAGAGATCCAAGGAGATGTGGCCAAATTGGGTCTAATCCGAGGCTGCATCTGGAGTCCAAACAGGCATTAGTGCAAAGCAGGGTGTGGAGCATCTTCGTGGGGCAGGGCTGGGGCCTTCACGGGTGACGCAGGTTCCCCAGCTGCAGTGGGGAACAGGGACCAGGAACTGCCTGTAGGAGAAACCTTACTCCCAAAGGCAAAGCTGGGCCTTATCCCAGTGCAGAAGAATAGGTCAAACCAGGAACAAGCCATTGGCTCGAGTGCCAAGAGGGAGGAGAAGGACCGGGCTCATGGGCTCTGGGTGCCCAGGTCCCCCCAGCTCTCAGATCCTGTATTTAGGGGAACAACTCCTGAGCCAGCCAGAACCTGGGCTCTGTTCTTCCCTCTGATGCCAGGAAGACAACTGGAAGACTCACCCTCCCCTCCAGAACCTGCCCTCAGGCCCCTACCTGCACCCAAGCCATAGGGTCTTGGGCAGTCATACTCTGAGTACAAGAGTCCCTGGTCTGCCTTCCCACTGCAGGGAGGCTGGGAGCTGAGCTGTGCACCTGAGGGGAGCGGGGAGCAGGTGCGGGATTCTGATGTGCAGAGCAGCTCCTGCCCCAGCACTGAGTGGAATCCCACAGAGCCTCACAGCCAGCCTGCTCCTTTCTAAACAGACAGGTGCAAGAGAAGAAATGAGAACTCCAGCAGAGCAGGCACAGCCAGCTGTCGACAGCTGTGACTCTCCACATCTTCTGGCACAGAGACTGCTGGGGGGAGGAGAGACAGGCAGAGTGAAATTTCTCAACACTTGGAGTTTCTCTACCACCCAGTATCTCTCACTCTCTACCCCACCCCAATCCCTTTGTGTATGCAGCTCTGTGTCTAGAGTCCTTCCACCTCCTTGTCTCCTGGAAGACTCTTATTTAACGTTCAAAACCCTATTCACATATCCCGTCTTCAGTGAAATCTTTCCTCAGCACTCCCTCTGTCTGATGAATTATTCACTCCTTCCCGTGGGCCACCTGCATTATAGCATGTGTTAGGGTTGTCCATTTGTGCTGGGATGTCGGTCTTCCGCACTTGACTGTGAACTCCTTGACGGCAGGAACTCACTGACGCTTGCCTCTGCACCCCAGCACCACACAGGGTTCGAAAGTGCATGTCTAGGAGAAGCAGTAATAAATCAGTAAAGAGAGTGGGCTCTGGAATAAGCCAGACCTGAGTTTGAATCCCAGCTCTGCATCTTCTAGCTGTGGGACTTGGACAAGTTGTTTCAACTCTCTAAGCCTCAGTTGGCCCAAATGTGAAACGGGGAGAATAGTAATCACTGTCTCATGGATTGTCATGAGTAATAAATGACATCATGACTATAGAGAGGCTAGCCCAGCACCAGGCACATGAATTACCGTGGTGATCATCCCACGAGCATCTGAGCTGTCGATTCTACACTGAGTAGTCATGACGACTTCACACAGTCCCTTCCCCTAAAAATCTCAGCAGCAAATGAATAATTACAACCAAGTAGGATGAGTTTCATGACAGACTGGGGGTTCTGGGAGGCTGAAGGAGCCACTAACTTTAGTGGCCATGTGGTCTAGTGGTTAAGTTCATTGACTTTGGTGTCAGGAAGTCCCAAGTTCAAATCCTGACTCAGACAGCAACTAGCTATGTGAACTTAGGTAAATAATTTAAAATTCTGAAATGTCAAGGAAATTTAATAATACAAATGCACAAATAATACAAAATCAAATTTGTCAGGGGGTGAGCAAGGAAGACTTCCCAGAGAAGGTGACATCAGGCTTTAATGAATGAGCAGGAGGTTTCCGGGTGAAGAGGGGGAACAAGAGCATTCCCAGCAGCAGGAGGAGCAGGTGGATCCGCGGGGCAATGAGACATCTGGTGATTCCAGATCCCGGCATATCAAGGGGACGTGGCCAGAGAGGACCCACAAGGAGAATGTCATGCTCATTCATTCCTGGTACACCCTTCTGAGGACCTCTGAGTCCCTCTTCTAGAATGTGCCTGGTACATACTTAGGGGTTCAATAAACATTTGTAGGAAAAACAAATAAATGAGTGACACCGCGACCATGACCCACAACCCTTTCTCTCTGCGGCCAGACTTCCAATCCTGCCATGAATGAGCTGAGAGGCCTTGAGCGAGTTGCAAAGCCTCTTGAAGCCTTGTTTCTTCATCTGAAAAGTAGAAGGGGTCTGGGCAGAGTCATCGTGCCCTCTCGGGACTGTTAGGAGGGAGGAAGGGGACCATGCTGTGGGCGCTTGCCACGCGGTAGGCTCTCAGGCTCCTGGCTGGGATCATTCTCTCTGAAAGCAACTCCAGAAAACAAGTGACTTGCCCTACCCCAAACACACTCATGCCAGACCCTGTTCTAGGAACTTTCAGTACATTTCTCATTCTGTCTTCCAAACCACCCCATTACGAAGACTTTATCATCCTATTTTATGGAACAAGGTCCGAGAGGTTGAGTGATGTGCGGATCCAAACCCCGGGTTTTCTCACACCCAAGACTTGCTGTCACATTGAGGACTTTTTTAAAGCAACAAAATCTTTTCTTGTTTTAATGAACCATGACATTTATGGGAATCTGAATTTATAAAACAATGAAGACCAGATCTCCTCATGTTGACAAAGCATCGGGGGCTCATCCCTGGCTCACTGTGCCCCCGGCCCCACTCGCCCACCCAGCCAGCTTCCTCCCACCAACCCCTGGGCTTCTGAGAAGCACAGGCCAAAGCCACTGCACTTCACTCCCTCCCACCCAAGCCACAGCCAAGAAACTTGCATCTAAGTTAGACCCACCAATGGGCCCGACATCAGAAGAACCACTCCTGACCTCTGCAGCTCACAGATTAAAATCATATTCCTTCCGATCCTTGTCCAGTCTCCCTAGAAGCCCGGCCTGCCACATCTTAAGATTCCTCCTGCTAAGGAGGTCCCTGAAGGTCCCTCAGATGTCTGCTTCCAGCCTGCTAGTCTTTGAACTTGAGACATTCTAAGCATCCAGTAGTTGACTTAATAATTCGAGGAGTCTTGAAAGGTGGTCCAGGCAGCCGTCAGCCAGTTCTCTCGTGCAGAAAATCCAGATGTCCTGGATGCTTTTCCTCGGGGCTCCTCTTCAGGGCTGGCTGCTTGAATCAAAGAGTTTGGGATCACAGCAAATTCATTTGCAGCCACAACAGGACGCTGTTAGCAGGCTGTCCTGGGGACGGTAGGCGGGGGGTGTGGGGGACACTCACCTGCGTCTTGATCTGAAGCTGTGTCCTTGGCCAGTTGATAACCAGCTCTGCTTGGCTTAGCCCTATCAGAGCCTGCAGTGAGGCTCCCATCACAAGGCCCCACGGCCTCAAAGCCATGCAAGAGACAGGCCAACTTCCCTGCCCTCTGGCTGAGGACAAACACCTGCCATTCAAGCTTCTACTGCCCTTGTGCCCTGTTGGGACCTGCATCAGCTTCCTGAAAAGATGGAGGTGTCCAGGAGGGTCTGAATTTTCCTCCTCTCAACAACTCCCCGCATCCACATCCCCACCTCAGAGGGAGAGAGGGTCCCTCCTTTCACCCACGCCCAACCCTGCAGGCGAGGTTCCCCCTCCTCAAGGACCTGCGCTGAAAACCTCTCCCTTGACCTGCAGCAACAGACAGGCTCAAGATCCCTCCGGGCTAAAGGTGGCCTTCCCAGGGTGGACTCAGCTCTGGACCAGACAGATCTGGATTTAAGTCCCGGCTCCAGCACCTGCCAGCTGCGTGACCTTGAGTCGGTCGATTCATCCCTGTATTTCAGTCTCTCCATCTGCGCAGTGGAGATGACGGTCCCCAACTCAGAGGAAGGATCGTGTGAAATGAGACGGTGATGCCTGAGAAGGGCTTAGCACGGTGCCTGCCCTCTCGTTGCCCAAGCAAATCTGATCATTACTACAAAAATAGGCTCGATATCCCATCAAGCTAATGGCAACCTCTCTTCTTCCCTGCACTACCGGGCTCCTGTTTCCTGAGCACTCAGCCCCCCAGAGCCCATTTCAAACTCAACCCTGACCTCACGCCTCTCGCCCAGTCACCAGTGACCCTGGTGACCTGTTCCATGGCTTCTTCCCAGCGTCCAGTGGAGGCCCTCACTGCTGATACCCACCTGTTCTTTTCCTCAAACGGCTTCCACAGCCTGCCCTCCAGGTTCTCCTCGCTTTAGGAACATCCCCTCTCCACAGCCTTCGCTGTCCTAGATCAGTGGCTGCACAGTAGAATCACCTGGGAGCTTAAAACGACCAGTGCCCAGCCCCGCCCTCCAGTGAGTCTCAGTCAGCGGGTCTTCGTAAGGCCCAGGCATTCTAAAGTACGGCTGGGTTTGAGAACCACAGCCCTGAACGAAGAATCTGCCTTTGGCCTTCGTGTCCAGTAAGATTATTTTCAGCCATACAGAAAAAGAAGCAAAGTAACAGTGGCTTAGATCTAAGACAGGAGTTCCTGTCTCCTGTCCCTATGGACTCTGGAGGTCCAGATAAGTTTGGCTGCTCACAGTTATCAGGGACACAGACTCCTACTGCCTCATGGCACAAAATGGCTGCTAGAGCTTCACATTCTCATCACAGCCCATAGGAAGGGGAAAGGAGCGAAGAGTGGCAAAGGTGTGCAGAAACTACTCCCCCACACTCCTCACTGCCCGAAACTTTAGCACATGGCCACACCTGGCTCTGTGGAAGGTTGAGAAGTATAGTCTCTGTTCCACATGGCTGTGTCCAGCTAAAATGTAGGTGCTCTGAAAACCGAGGAAGAAGAAGAGAGCCGTGCCCTCCTCTCTCTGCATCCTATCGCACGGGAATCCTAAGACCTCAACTGCGGCACCTGAGCATGACCCCCAGCCACTCCACAGGCCCCGCAAATGCCCTGTGTCCAAATCTGAACTCATCTGACAAGGACTCATGAGGCAGCAAGAGTTTTGAGATGACAGAGCTGGGTGGAGTCCTGCCTCAGCCTCCATGAACCTTAGTTTTCTTATCTGTGAAATCGTATAAGAAAAATATTTCACATGACGTTGGGAAGATCAAGTGGTTGGCTTACCTAGACACATCTGGCATAGCACCTTGTATGCAGTAGGAGTTCAATACATGTTGGTTTCCTTTTCTTCCTTTATTCTTCCCTAGTTAGAACATCCATTCCCTCTCTCCATTCTGTGCTGCCCCCCTCCCAAACTGATAATATATTTGACCCTCAGGCCCTTTGGAAAAGGCCCCCAGATGTGGCATTGACCATCTATCTCTGAGAACTATTAATATACATAAGGTGGTGAGAACAGGGAGGCAGTGAGAGAAGAGGGAGAAATTGGCTCCACAAGAAACTGGCTAACTACCTTGATGGCTCAGGACTCCTTGCCCCATCTGTTCTACGCCTCATCTCCCCTTTTACCGCAGGGGAATCTCTGTTCTTCTTCACTCTTCCCTGGTCATCTTACTATGACCCATGGCTACAGGTTGGAGGACAGATGCAGTATCTACCCACGTTTGGTAATTTTACAATTCTCCAGTTATGGAGGGACTCAGTTCCCCAATCATAGACTGATCGTAGACCCTGGCCACAGATCTCCGCAAGCCCCAGTCACACTGCTGCAGACTGACCCATCCCACGCTTCTGCTACCCAAAGTGTGGGACCCAGAAGCATTGGCATCACCCGGAAGCATGTTAGACATGCAGAATCCCTGGCCCCACCTGCGACACACTAAATTAGAGTCTGCATTAATGTCTTTAGAAAGCAACATATGTGTCTTACGTGTAGGCAGAACCACGTGTCATCAGAAACTCCAGATTGTATCTCATCTTCCTTCGTGGGAGAAATAGTTTGACACTAACGGAGGGTTTTTTCCTTGCATCTCTCCTTTTGTTCCTCTCACTTTCCCCAGGAACTGAGCATCCACAAGGTGACCCCTGGTGTCCCCAGCAGCACTCAAAGCTCCCGTTCTCTCCTGACTCCAGCCATAACTTACTCTATCCACTGAGCCAGTTCCCTCCAGCAGTCCTGCCCGGCAACAAGCGCAGCTGACGTGGCACCTTCTAATGCCGAATCCTCATCTGAGTGATGGGTTGCACGGTTATCGGGAAGATTGGGAAGCAAGCATGTAAAACACCTGGAAAACTGCCTAAAACATGGAAGACAGCCAGTAAGTGGTGGCTACTATTACAGGCCTGTGGCTTTGGCCATCACTGAATGTACCAGAGCCTCTGTTTCAGCGCCAGCACCTGACACCCACTGCGACAGTGTGGGTCTCTCAGTGCGACCTCAATCTGGTTCTCAGTTCAGTGGAAGGAGAGAGAATGAAACACAGGATTGGCCAATGAAGAGAGAAGACACAGGCAGGGAGGGGAGCCCACGTATAAGGACATGTGTGAGCAGTAAGGATCCAAACGGTTGGCAGGATCAGGAGACAGACAGAAGACAAGTGGGCAGTGCAGGCAGAAGGACACTGGAGACCAACCGTGGACCCTGGAGGCCAAACTAAGAAGTTCAGATTTTACGCTGAAAGTCACAGGGAACCAATGGGGGTTTTAGACATGGAGCAGAAGGATGGCACAACGTGCAGGGAGAGGACTAACTAGAGCGGCCAGTAGTGGTGGTCGGATGGACTTGTTGAACAATTGCATGTGAGAAGGAGGAAGGTGGAGACTCAAGCTGACGATGATGGTGACATCAGTGACAGACAGGGCAGCCCAGAGATGGAAACATCTGCAAGTGTAAAGTAATGATTTTTATTTTAGAACTCCATTCCTTCCTCCATCTATATACCTTGAGTATCCACATTAAACACTGCGTGGGGCTCTGAGTATATCATGGTGTGCCAAACAGAGTTTTTGCCCTCATGGGAGGTACAGTCTGGTTATAGGAAGATAGCAAGGTACTTACGGGACATGCAGGAGGCTATTTAGGGAGGATTCAGGGCTGGAGATGGTTTGGGGATCATTCTCCCAACTGTCCAGACACATGTTTAAGAAAGTGTCAAGAGCTGGAGAAATCACCAGGAGCCTTCCTCAAGGCCCAGACTTCAACCTTGCATTTCCCACTATATGCAGCCAAAGCCAGTGTCCGTCTTCAGTGCTGTGCTCCAAGCTGAGCGAGGCAGAAGCAGCTCCCTTGGAGGTGGATACCTGGCCCGATGGACAGGGGCTCTGGCCTCTTGATTACCTGCTGGTGGGAAGTCTTATGATTGCAATCATCTGATTACGGATTCGTGCTCTCAGCAGATCTGAACAGAGACACAGGCCAAAGAATCTGGGCCAGGTTGAGTAGTTCCTAGCTATGTTGTAATGTAGGTGAGGTGCTTCTCCAGCACTGTCCCACGGGTCCCCAGGCCTTCACCCCCACACATCCCTCCTTCCATGGCAAACTCAGTTCCCTTGCATGCCTCTGAGTCCCAATGTGCCAACTGGCCCCACATTCTCCACTCTCCTAAACTCAGACTCTAATCTCCCTCTTTACTTCCCTCTAGCACATGCCTTCCAGCCTCCTAGACTCACTACACACACACACACACACACACACACGCCAGGCCCCTGTAAGCCCAATTAAGGCAACAAATCCACATCTAATTTATTTAGGTCATTAAATATGAAATGTCCTATTTTGAATCAAAAGTGTAGTTTATTATATCTCAAACAGGAAGCAGTACAATTAATCAAAGTATATGCCTAAACTATCAACACAGTTTTGCCACCTTAATGGTAGCTTGTTTATGCCAGCAGCTTGTTTATGCCAGCAGCGAAGGAACCTGGAGAGTGAATGGCGATGAAATTGTGAAAGGCACGTTCCCAGCTTGTTGAGAATTGAATATTTTTCCTTGCAAGAAGTGGCCCAAAACCTGGGAGAAGTGTTAGTCAGTTGGCGCAAGGTCTGTGAATACAGTGGATGACAGAGTTTCCAAGTCCAGCTTCTGTAGTTTGAGCAGCATTGTTTGTGAGACATATGGTCAAGTGTTGTCTTGCAAGAGGATTGGCGTGTCTCTATTGACCAATCTTGGCTGCTTAATGGCAAGCATCCTCTTCATTTCCTCCAATTGGTTGCAGTAGACATCCGCTGTAATCAATTGACCAGGTTTCATGAAGCTATAGTGGATAATACCTGCGCTAGACCACCAAACAGACACCATTAGCTTTTTTTTGATGAATATTCAGTTTTGGACTGTGTTTCAGCACTTCATCTTTATCCAACCTTTGTGCCAAACACTTGAGATTGTCAAGAAGAATCCATTTTTTATCACATGTAATAATATGGTGTAGAAATGGTTCACCTTTACGTTGTGACAGCAAAGAAAAGCAAGCTTTGAGATGATTTCTCTTCTGATGTTTGTTTAATTCATGCAGAACCCATCTGTCCAGCTTCTTTACCTTGCCCATTTGTTTCAGCTGGTCCAGTATTGTTGGAATAGTAACATCAAACCTTGCTGCTAATTCACATGTAGGTTGAGATAGATTCACTTCTACTACAGCTTTCAGCTGACATTTTCCAGCTTAATCTCAGGTTGCCCATATGGCTCATTTTCAAGATTAAAATCACCAGAACAGAACTCAAACAATTGGCGTACTGTGCATTCATTAGCCACATCCTTCCCAAACACTTTGTTGATATCTCAAACTGTCTGTGCTGCATTGATTCCACAACGGAACTCAAATTCAAAAATAACACGAATTTTTGACTTATCCACGGTTTCACAAAAAAATTGCCCTTAAAAAATGTGAAAGATAATCACAAGCCAAAACATGCATTTGAAAGACTGAGGAGGTACCCTCATAATAAAAATAGAACAAGAAGTGTCAAAGTGAAATGTCAGAGCGATCAACTGCAAAACTTAGTGCTTAAGGAAATTGGACATTTCATACTTAATAACTGAGCACTTGTACATATGTACATCATTTGTAGGTAGATTACGTGAATGATACTATGGAATTATATCTTTGTGTGCTCCGATTGTGTAGGTGCACTTTGTAATTCACTGTGGCTTTTCTGTGGTCAATGGCAACAGGTATTTATACCTCTTTTATAAAATTCAGAGAATAATATAACTAGTTTAAATGACAAAGAAATTGAAGGCCATAGCTCTCTTTTTCTAAGAGAGGTTGGATCGAACTGCAATCTCCTGGAGCTCATGCCTGGGGCAGGAAGCAATCCCCAGGTAACAGCACTCCAGAGCGGAAAGACGGTCTTCCCTATTGCCATCTGCTCTATGATGTGGTTTCCAGGAATCACTGTGGTGATGGTGGAGGGGGTGGAATTCCTTTCCTTCAAAACCTCCTCCTCCAGAGATTTCATCAGCCTGGACCAAAAGCCTTAAAAATATGCATTTTCTTTCACTCTATAATTCTACTTTCAGAAACGAATTCTAAGGAAAATGTAAGTGCAAGGATGTTTGTTAAGCACCGTTTAAAATATCTCCACATAAAAATAGAAATAATCTAGATGTATTATATACACACATGGAGATGCTATGCAGGGTATTTGCCCAATGTCTCTCAGCTCAAATCCACCCTTTTATATTCTGCTGTTGCTGGGGCCAGGACTCCGAACATGGTGCTTTCCAGACTCCAGGGCCAGCTGGTTTCCTGTCAAATTCCCGCAATGGGAGGCACGTGAGGAAGATTGGAAGGCAGGATGAGGAGAGAAGAGACTTATCTCCTGTTTCTATCTTTCCTGCCAGCATCACTCCAGCAGCAGTTGGCTCCAGCCACTACTTTCTGCACTCCCAAAACCAGCCTCGTCATACTCCTCCCATATGCCAGCAGCAGCCATATACCATTCCCAGGTTTGAGCACCAGCTCCACAGGACCCATACTCTAAGCTCCTAGGTCCTAGTTTCCCCACCTCTTTTCTTCTGTTCTTCTAGCTCTAGGGGTGGTACCTGCTTCTTGAGGTTATTATCTCTGAGTTGCCTCTGCGTTCCCTTCTTGCTCTATCAGCTTCCCAACATTCATGTAGCCAATTCCCTGTATTTAATTCCTTCTGTTGAAATACCTTGTATGGTGTCTGGTTTTCTAACTGAGTTCTGGCTAATACAGATGCCATTTCATATCCATAAAATGGAAAAAATACATAAATATAATAATATCAAGGGTTAGTTAAGATGCAAAGCAATGGGAAATTTTATACATTGCTGATGGGACTATAAATTTACAAACTTCTTAGCAATTTGGCAGGCAATAGCTAGCTAAAGTTAAATTGCATACCCTGCAATTCTGGTCCTGAGTATGAACTCGAAAGAAACTCTTACAGATTACTCAAGAAGAGAGCATCATTCTTTATGTTTCCTGTCAGTAGGAAATGGGTAAATCAATTGTGGTATACTCATATAATAGAATACTACACAGTGGTTAAAAATGAATAAATGAAAGTTACATACAGCAACACAGATAAAACTTAGAAGCATAATTTTGCATGAAGACGGGAACCTGCAAACGATGTGTATAGTAAGATATCATTTATATATACAAAGTTCCCAAGCCTACAAAGCAATGTACATTGTTAATGGGTACACTTGGATATAGTAAAATTATACATCATTCGTGACATGTTAAATTAGTTAGAAGTGCTAACTCTAGAATAATTGTTACTCAGGGGGCAGAAAAGGAAATGAAATCAGAAGAGTGCATGAAGAGACCTTTGCTTTTGTTTCTTACTTGGTGGTGGGAACCATTAAAATAGGGGTATGGAAGGCAGGGGCTTAGAGTGGGGAATAAGAGTCTATGTTTAGAATGGTGGAAGCAGTGGGGGCCAATTAGCATATCCTGTGTAGACATCAGTTAAAATTATTACATAAAATATGATTAATTGACATGAAGAGTTTTAAGAACATATTAAGTAATAGTTAAGGGTCCAACACAGTATTATTTCACTACCCCTTTTTTATAAGATACAACATATAGACGTATATGTGGAACAATGGCGGGATAAGAACACACCAAAATGTTTTTCCCCCTCTGGGTAAGAGAGTTATAGCTGACTTTTATTTACTTCTTTATATTTCTCTGTATTTTCTATTGTTTCTAAAACAAATATGAACTCCTTATATAATAACCTCTTAAAGACATTTTTAAAATTTACTCCAACAGAAAATCCTCCCTTTTCTGCTGCTGTGATCCCAATATCCCACTGAGTGGGTCCCTAAAGTGTGGTATGTAAGATGATTTTAGGCGGTTTAATGTAGGCTAAGCATTTTTTATTTTCATAAGTATGTATTTATTCTAACGCATTCTACAAAAATAATTTAGCACATCAAACTCACAATTCAACTGATACTCAAATTTTTAAAGCAGGATTCCTGAAGTGCAGAGGAAAAAAGATTATCTTTTCAATAAATGGTGCTGGGTCTGCAGGATATCTGTACAGAAAACATAAAATTTAGACCCCTACCTTAGCATACAGAAAAATCAATTCCAAGTATCCTAAATGTTAAAGATAGAACAATAAAACTCCTAGATAGTAGAGGAGCATCTCTTTATGACCCCAGGGTGCAAAGATTTCTTAAACAGAACAAAAAATCACTAATCACGTAGGAAAAGATTGATAAACCAGGCTACTATAAAATTAAGAACTTCTATTTATCAAAGGACACCAGTGAGAGAGGAAAATAAAAACCCCCTAATAGAAGATGGTTGAAATATTTGTAGTCATCAGTAGACTCGCAACCAGAATGCATAAAGCCCTACAAACCAATTGTAAAAAGACAGACGGCGCAATTGAAAAATGAGCCAAAGGTTTAAACAGGCACTTCACAAAAGAAGATGTCCAAACATCTAATAAACACATGACATATGAGGAGTATTTGTGGAGAGCTGAGAATATTTTTTTTCATAATCTGAGAGGTGATGAGATGGGCACATTTACTCTTAGAGTTTCCAAATTTTCAATTCATGGAGCTGTACACTTACGATTTAGGTACTTTCCTGCATATACATTATGCCACAACGAAAAGATTATTTTTAAAAAGAAATGTAGGTAAGAAAAAGTAAGGAACATCTTGGCCCTTTAATTGATCTAAAGACAGATTGGAACGATAACCATGCATTATGTAACTTTCAAAAAGAAACAGAAGGATAAACCAAAAGTAAATAAACATGATTACCTTTGGCAGCAAGGGCAAGAAGGGGGGGAAGGGACTAGGAATAAAAATTAGACTTCTCTGCATGTGTAATTTTTAGTAATCTTGACTCACAATCATGTAAGCAATCAATGTAATTTCAAAATATATTAATTTTTAAGAAATATTAATTTTAAGTTAATCAAGTTGGCCTTAAACACAGGAAAAATTGTGACGATGTTAGCCTGAGTGATTGAAGTCATGCTATAGGATCATAAAATTTCCGTACGATTGGATGTTGATGAGATAGGCCACGGCTCATGTCACGACCAGGGCAGGCATTGCGAATCTATCACAGCTCTTTCCCACAGAGCCTAGATTCCACTTCAGAATCCAACTCAGCACAGCCTGCCAGGCAGCAATGGCACAGAAGTGAAAACATGCTTGCCATCCCTATCCTATGCCAGCAGGACTCCAAGAAGCAGATTGAAGCAGTCACAAACCCACGCAGGTCTCCTAACCCCTCATTCTACTAATAGGGAAACTGAGGCAAGAGAGAAGGAGGGCTTGCCCAAGGACACAGCAGGAGTTTAATCTTCCCTCTGCTACCCGGCCACCCAGGCCTTAGCCTTCCAGCCTAAAGAGTGGAGCCCTTCGCTCTTCTGCCAACCTCACACTACTGGACGGGGGAAGGCAAACAGAAGCAGTCGGCTGTGACCAGCTCTTGCAGAGCTCCCAGGAAGGAACACCACAGTTTGCCCTTGAACCTGCCGCTGAATCCAGAGTTCTTCCCTTGCCTGAACAGCCAGGCCACATTCTTCCCACCATCACGGAGACGTCTTGCGGAAGCACGGCAGTGATCCTGCTGCTTTCCTGCCCAGAAATTTGCCTTGAGCCCCTATTTCCTCTGTCCTAACTCCCTAATCTGGCATTGCAAATAGTTTGTGATCAGACTCCAAACAGCTTCTTTTTCTTAACATCAGCTTCCTGCTGCCTATGAGCTCCAGCTCAGTCCTGCCTCCAGATCTTTGTCCCTGCGGTTGCTTGCACTTTCACTGAGTCCCAGGGGGTAAAACCAGGACACCTTGCAGTCTTCCTTCCATGCTCTGGGCCAAAGCCGGCCCAGTGGGTGTGGTCAAGAGGTTCCAGCTGGAAGGAAAGGGGTCTCCTGGGGCTGGAGCCAGGCCAAGCAGCAGAAATTTTCTGTTGAGCATTCTCAACCTTCTTTAGATAAAGAGCCCTTTGAGAATCTGATTAAAACTATGGACCCCATTCCGAGGTAAACATACTGAAACACAGTATTTTCCATTTAATGTCAAAGTGCAGGCGAGGAGAGACCCTAGCCTAAGACTTCTTGCTCCAGGATGCAATGACAGCAGTCACTATTTCCTCTGTACTCATTGTGTGTCAGGACCATGCTAAGCACAACAGGCATTATCTCATTGAATCCCCACAATGCCACCATGAGGTCGGAACTATGACTGCCCACGCTTTACACAATCAGAATTCAGACCCAAATCCTTCTGACTCCACAGCCTTTGCTCTTAAATGATTCACCAAAGCTTTGTATTGGATACCAGCTGTGTCAGAATTTCCTGGGGTGTTCATGTGAAAACACAGAGTTCCCAGCCCCACACCACATCTAATAAATTAGAACCTCCGGAAGTGGGGTCCAGGAATCTGCATCATTGATGAGAGCCCCACTTGGTTCTCAGGTACCCTAAGGTTGAAAATTGCTGCACTTCACTGGACTGTCTCCCCCAATAAGCCATGGCTAAACATTCCAGTTATTACGATTGTGTAACAAATGATCCCAAAACTTAGTGGAGTAAAACATCAACTTTTATTTTGCTCTCTAATTTATGATTCAGGAATTCAAGAAGGAATTCAGGAATTTACTTCTGCCAGACTCTGTTGGTCGAAGCAGTCACAAGCCAGGCCAGATTCATGAGGAAAGGAATTTGATGCCACCTCTTAACGCAGCATGGCAGGGTCCCACTGTACACAAGCATGTGGCATGGGCACTCCTGTTGCAGCCATCTTTGAAAAGGGCATCTGCCACTCGAAGCCTCTGCTCTCTTGCGAAATCTGGTAAAATCAACCGGGCTGCTTTGATCTGTAGGCTGGAGAGAACAATGCTTAACATTCATCAAAGTCACTTTTCAACCGGCTTCCTCATGCTTCGTAGTTCACCCTTTCCGCTTCGGGAAGAACCACAGCAGGGACCTCAACGGCCACACTCAGAAAGTGCCTTCGGTGGCAATGCATTCCCGGCAGCTCATGATCTCATGGGCTAATAAAAAAATATGTTCATCCAGCTTCCTTCTGCATTCAGGTGGCCTCACCTCGGGGCACAGGGTAGACCTGATGAGGGACCCAGAATCAAAATGGAAAAGGTCCAACCAGAAGACGTCATTGATAGAGGATAGAGAGAGTGTAAATTGGTACAACCTTTCCAAAGGGCAGCTTGGCCACATGCATCAAGATGTGAAATGTGCATACTCTTTGACCCAGCAGTCCCACTGCTAGAATTTAGCCCAAGGAGATAACAAGCCAAATGCAGAAGATGACATATGCACAACATATGCATATGCACACAGTGTTGTTTATAATAGTGAAAAATTGGAAACCTTCATGCCCACAAGTGGATGATAGACTGAGCAAATAGATTGTAGCTCATTAATACTCATTTTCAAAGAATGAAGTAGATCTATATGGACTGATACGGAAAAAACTCAAAGACATATGGTTAAGTGAAAAAACAAATCTGAACAATACGTATCATAAATCACATTTATATAAAATGATGCGTGCTTCAGCCCTAAAAGAGATGTCTGGATGAAGGTCCCCTGGGTGGTAGCATTTGGTGTGAGTTTTGCTTTCTTCTGCATTGTTAAAATGTTTAACAATAAAAACGACGATGTGTATATAATACCTACTATGTGCTGGGGACTATTGTAAATCCTTATGTATGTTAACTCATCTTATTCTCATAAAACACTATAAAGCGGATACTGTTATGACCTCTGTCTTAAAGGGCAGGAATACCAAGGCACACAGAGGTAAAACAGCTGCCCGCAGCCACACAGCCAGTACATGGCAAAGACAGGGCCCAGACCCAGCCAGTCGGGCTCCAGAGTCCATGTGCTTAGCCATTAAGCTATCCTGCCACCACCCAGTGATTAGACATAGTGTTTTTTACCAAAACAATAAAGGCATTTTCTTAATAAAAAAGTCACCAACTTGGCCTTAAGATGTCTTAAGTTTCCAGAAGGCACATTCTTATTGAGGATTTTCCTGCCCTTTTGCCCAGCTGGGTGTGTAGACGGAATTCCTACGGGATAAGACCAGGAGGCCCCATGGTGACGGGGATGTTAAGGAGACCCAGATTGTGGGCTTATCCCCCAGGTGAGTGTGGGGTCCTTCAAGTCTGTGGCTGACCAAAGGTAAAGAAAGAGACCCCCAGACCCTGCAGACTCAAGCCCCAGCCCCAGCCCATGTCTGACTAAAGGCTAGAAAAATTGATTATGATAAAAATCTGCTTCAAAGGACACCCCAATGGCTGGCAAGCGAGATCATCAGGTAGGTGGTATCGAAAGATACAGAGATCCCAGCTAGAGTCCAGTCTACATGGATCCTTGGACTCCAGCCCGTCTGCAGCAGGGGTGAGGCAGGCCCACAGGGGCTGTCAGCGTGAAGGACAAAAGGAGTCTCCAGGGAAAACTCAGCTAAGGGAAGAGAGAATTGAGGGCCAGAGCATGGTCCAAAGACAGGGCTGGAGGAGGTTCTGAGCACAGCCTTGCTGTGTGGCTCAGTGCCCCCAGCACAGCTCCAACTGTCCCCAGCCTGAGGCCCGGCACAAGGTGCCCTCCCTAACCACAAGTTGAAGTTTGAGGAGCTGTTTTTCTCCTACCTCCGTTGGTCTCTGCAAGCAGCCCAGTCAGCAGCAGCTCCTCAGGGCCCTCAGCACACGCGGTTGACAAGCAGAAATTATGGCCTCTCAGTCTAGGGGACACAGCTGACACTTTGGGCTTCCACAGAGACAAAAGACATCACTACAGTGACTTGGAATGCAGCAGGAGGGAAGTGGTGGACATATATTCGTGGTTGCCAAAGGCACACATGATGGGTTCTCAAAGATGCCCTGAAGAGCTTGGAAAGGGATCGTGGTATCAGGAGTTGCCTTGAGCAGCCGGAGGTCAAGTTGCCCTGGGAGTGTATGCAGGGTAAGAAGCAGAGGGCCAGGTGCAAATCCTCGGGCAGAAAGAAAGAGGGAAAGAAAGAGGGTGTGCGAAGAAGGTGGTGCACGATCCTTCGTGTCCTGGGACTGCCCGAGTGAGGAGAGGGCTTGGTTTCTTTCGTCTCGTTGTCCCCGTTGCCACCCCAGCCTCTACCCCTCCTCCACCCTCACAGAAGCCCCTCTCCAGCTCGCTTTCAGCACCCCCACCCACTCACCCACCGCACTGTTTGGGAACCCACATCTGTGTCCTACTTCCACCCGGAGTTCTGAAGAATCAGGTGGGACTGCCAGCCTGGAGGCAGAAGGGACCTTACTGTGGAAACTTTCTTTTTAAATCAGAGCAAGAAACAAATGACTCTGCAACCCACTGAGATCGCCTTGGGTTGGAAATTTAAAATGCATTAAGGTTGAGAGACCTATAAACATGTCATAACGCGCTCTGCAAGCTGCTGCCTCTGTGACTTGCAGGCACAGGAGAACCAAAAGGCACAGGCAGGCACACTCACGGCACACAAATGGGCACACAAACCCAACCCTGGAGCACCATCCTTCCATGCCTGTGCATGTATGTGCATGCACTCTCCCCACAGACGGTCACATGCAGATCTGTGCCTGTGGTCCCCCAAATAGATGTGCATGCACAGACCCTACACACACACTATGCCTTATGTAGGAGGAAATGTGCAACTACATGCAGCCCCACCTTTGTGCATAAATATACGCACTTGCTGGACCCACACGTACACAAATATTTGCACACAGTCACCCCACAAACATGCACACACTTTCACCCTGAATGCACACAAACCTCCTCATTTGTACACATCTCACAGAGATAAATCCAGGCCCAGGTTCACCCTGGATCCTGAACAGACATTCTCAACCCACACACAAGACACACACAGATGGACATACTCACACTGACCCCACACCCCTGCGTGGATGTGTGCACACATTCATATACACTCATCCAAAATGCAGACATTCATATGCACACACGCCCCATCCCAAATGTTTGCATTTACTTTACCCAAAGCAAAGCTGTGTACAAACATCAAAGCATACTCGCCCACACGGAGTGTGCTCACATACTCAGCCCACAGAGACACAACATAATCGAGTGAACATGCAGCTTTCCTCTGACTTCAACAACCATCTGGATGACCAGCCAGCAGCCTGGGCGCTTTGATCTTGTTTTGTTCTTTTTTTTTTAACTTTCTCTTCTCTGAAAGTGGTGCCACCATTTGCCCAGTGGCTCAGGCCAAAACCCTAAGTCCCATCCTTGGCTCCACGGCCTCCCATCCCTCCACATCTGGTCCGTTTGCACAGCCTGCCATGTTTACCTTCAAAGTGTGTCTTGAATCCAATCACTTCCCTCATCTCAAAGCCATCACTCCACTTCATGCCCCATCTCCCACCCGGACCTCCCTGATGCCCTCACTTCCACGATGCCACCTACAGTCTGCAGCAGCCAGAGCAAGAGACCTTTCCACAGACTCCTTTCCCAAGCCTACAAGTCCCTGGGCCAGACCCCTGTCCCCCCATGCCATGGCCTCATCTCGGGGGCCCCTCCCTTTGCCCACCACACTCTCACCACCTTGACCTCCTCTCACTGTCCCAGACACACCCAGCCCTTTCCTGCTCCAGGGCCCCTCCACACACTGCACCCCCTGCCTCTTCCTATGGCCCACGCACACCCTCTTGGTCTCTGTTGAAATGTCACCTCCTCAGAGTGGTCTTCCCTGATTGCCCAACCCAAATAGGACACTCCCTATCATCCTCATCCTCTGCATCTCGTTTCCTGCATAGCACTTGCCACCGTAAGCATATCTTCATGTCTATTGTCTGTCTTTCCCTCTAAACCTGCACTGTCCAGTAGAGTAGCTGCTAGCCACATGTGGCTATTTAAATTAAATAGAATTTAATAAAATTTAAAATTCAGTTCTTCAGTCCCACTAGCCACATTTCAAGTGGTCAGTAATCACATGTGGCCAGTGACAACCTATTGGACAGTGTATCTCCATCAGCCCAGAAAGTTCTCTTGGATGGTACTGCTCTAGACTGCAGCTTAGAGAGGGCAGAGAAATGTCTCTTTTACTCACCAGTGTGTGTTCTGTGCCCAGCATGGTGTGTGGCACACAGCAGGGACTCAGAAAATAGTAACTGAATGAACCATCTATCAAAGGCCCCATTCAAATGCCATCTCTTTCTCGACTCCCTCTCATCTTCTCTCCCTTCCCTTTGACGGTGTTTGAACCTCTGTGACTCACAGGTCCTCATCGGCCACAGACCTGAGTTCCCTGCAGTGGCTTTTACCCCACATTGGCCATGAGATGGAGGGGGAGGGGGAAGTGTTGGGCCCATATCCTTCGCCACCTTCCATCTCTTTGGAGGCAGCAGGGGAACTCCATTAAAAGCACAAGCCCTAGACACAGGCAATGCCAGGTTCATACCCCAGCTCTGCCTCTTACTAGCTGTGACATTGGGCAGATCGCTCAGCCTCTCTGAGTCTCAATTTCCTTATCTGTAAAACGTGCATCATAGTGCATGCATCATAGTGCATGCTTCATAGAACTGCTATACAGAGTAAAAAATAACCTGCATCCAAGATGTTGCACAGTGTTCCCTCTGAGGGTATTGCCTACCTTAGCGGAAGTAAGCATACTCATTGACATTCTATATGCTATATACAGGGTCTTGTATGGAAATCTCAGTTCGTTCCCAATTTATTCCAAAGATGTCTGAAATTCCCTATAGCTGGGTGCTCCAGGTCACTGCCCAGATGGCCTGATGATTAACTGGGCTCTGATTCTGACCCAGTGGCTGCACCTCTGGAGCAAAACAATCAGTGGTTGCATTTCAGTAATTAGTGTACATGGTATTCAAATACTCATATTTTGTTAAGAGCAAGCTGTGGTCACCACCGAACCCATACACGGTCTTCAAATGCTGCTTCACCTGGGATGGGCCAGGGTTCATGACTGAGCTTCCTTCGTCCTTCTGGCTCGAGTCTCTCCTGGTGGGATGTTGTGGGGGGAAGGTCCTGGCCAAAACAAACTATCAGAAAGAGGGAGCAAGGCCCGTGAGGAAGGAGTGGCTCAGGAGGCAGAAGGAGGCAGGGATCAGAGGGAATTTAGCCATCAGGCAAGTGCAGCATCGTGCAGTGGTAAACTCGTGGGATCTGACGCCAAACGGCCCAGATCCAGTCCTGGCTCTGCTCTTCACTAGCTGTGTGATCTTGAACAAGTTGCTTATCCTCTCTGTACCCTTGTCTGTGAAGCAGGGATAATGATAGCACCAACTTCAATGGGTTGTTTTCAAGAGTTAAATTAGTTAATATTTACAAAGTGCTTAGAAAGGTGCCTGGCACATGTTAAGTTCCATCAAGTCCTCCCCACCCCGGGATACTAAGCAGATTCCACTGGAGACCCAAAGTGGCTCTGAAGAAAACACAAGTGACCAAAACAGGGGAGACAGGCTCAGCTCCACATCTGCATCCTCATTATCACCCAGGGTGTGGGATTTAAAACCACAACAAGAGACACTAGAAGGGTCTCATAGAGGCCCAGGAGGTGCTCAGAATGCTTTCTAAACCAGTGCACCTTTGTTCACTTGGAAATCTTGATGCATGTATAGCTCTCTGGGTAGGCTTCAGAAATCCACAGTTCAGATTTTTTTTAATACTGAAATAACACTAGTACACTAACAAAAATTCCCTGCATTTCAGAACTTAAAAACAATGTCATGTACCAGAACACCAGAACGTTACATTTTAAAAAGTCTTGGAGAATCAAGGCAAGATGGTGGATGAGAACAAAATGCCAGCCAGAGTATCTCTGCAAGAAAGATAGATTTTAGATGAAAGTGAAAAAAACAAACAGGCAGACAAACATAGATCGGATGAGGGTCGGAAGGAAGGGCGCCTGAAACTACAGGAGACTCCACGGGAAGAAGTTGCGGAGCAGAATTGGAAGGAGAAGGGCCTCAGCAGGGTCTAAATCCCCAGAGGCTTGGAGACCAGCGACAAGGGTAGGTGGAGCGGTTAAATTTCCCCTCCCTTGCATCTCGGACTGCTGGTGGGCTCCCGAGCTGCTGGAGAGCCCTGCCAGCACCAGCCCAGAGACGGCTGCTGCCAGTGGTGAGCCTCTTGCGGACAGGGCACCAGGCTCCCAGCTCCCTCGGGGCACCTCCCAGCCCACAGACCTGAGCCGATCGGCAGGCACCATATTGCTTCATTCTCCTCTTGCCCTCCCCTACCCGCAGCTGCTGAGAGAGACAATTTAGCCACCACCCGGAGGCATCCACGGGGAATAGGATATTTCCTTCTGGGGCCCTGCAGCAGACTGAGGGGTACTCGGACTGTGAGCTCCCTACCCGCCGGCCCTCCCAGGTGCTGCCTGCCTGGTGACTCCAGCAGAGCCGGGCAAACCCCACGGCAGAGAGACATTGATCCAGCTTGGGCACCCCACAGGTGACTTGAGACTAGCACTATTCTCCCTGGCAGGGTCAGGGATTGATCTCTGGGACCCCGGGGACAGGCCTGCAGGCCAGATTCTGTACACCCAGGTCTCGATCACATTGCCTGGGGGCACAGAAGGGATATCTCTGAACTAGTCTACTGAGGTGTGTGGGCTTCAGGGACAGATCAGAGTGGGTCCTAGCTGCAGTGTGCTTGAGGGGCAACCCTCCTCCCATGGGAGGTCTGCGCTCCCAGCTCAGGCTGTGATCCTGGGCACAAAATCTCCCGGCTCCCATTACAGTCAGGGGAGATCCGCTGGCTTGAGGTCATGCCAGCCAGCAGAGGCCCAAAGAAACCCCTCAGAATAGGGGAGGGTGGTAAGGAGAGAGGCCTGCTCCAGACTGCAGGTCTCAGACAGCCCCACCTCCACATGCAGACTTTTTGGCTGAATGGAGCCATTTCAGCCCCTCCCTGGAAGCTTTCACAAAATCAGAGAACATACCTTTGACCCCAGCTAACAGCAATTGTGGAGCTTGAGGGCAGGTTCACCCAACCCAGCTCTGCCCATCCTAACTTCCCCACCTGCCACAGCTGAGGTGGAGAATAAGGAAACACCTGGAAGTCCCAGGGCCCCACCCACCACCTGAGGCACTAGAGTGCCTCTCCAGAGGAAGGAGCAATGGTTACAGGACCCAAAAACAACACGGTAGCTTGCTCCTCCTAGCAAGCACCACCTACTGACAGGGAGGTCAATTTGCACACTCTTTTACTGTATTTACAGACTTATCATACAGGGTGTGGTCGAATCTCACCCACAAACACCACCTACTGGCTCAGAGACTAAACTGGATGTGTCATAATCTAAATGAAAATCTAAAGGTAAGAAACAACAGCTGATCCAGATGGGAAGGAATCAGTGAAAGAACTCTGGAAGTATGAAGAATCAAACTGAAGCACACCCCCAGAGGGGAACACCAGCTCCTTAGCAATGAATATCAACCAAATTCAGCACACTAAAATGACATAATAATAATATTGAACATGGATTGTAAGAAAATTCAATGCTATGCAAGAGAAAATGGATACCCAACACAAAGAAACCACACACACAAAAAAAATCCTGGACTTGGAAGAAAAATTCACTAAAAAAATTAAAATATTAAAGAAAAATCAAACAGAACTTCTGGAAATTAAGAATTTATTCAAGGAATTACAAAACACAGTGGAAAGCCTCAAGAATAGGGTAGATCAAACACAAGAAAGAATCTCAGGGATTGCAGATAACATCTTTCAATTAAATACATCAGTTGCAGAGATAGAGTAGAGAAATAAGAGAAAAGAGCAAAGCTTACAAGAAATATGGGATTATGTGAAGAGGCCTAATATGAGAATAACAGGCATCCCTGAGGGTGAAGAAGAAAATACACAAGGGATGGATAAACTATTTGAGGATATAATTGAGGAAAATTTCCCTGACCTTGCTAAAAATCTAGATCTAGGTAAAAGAAGCTCAAAAGACTCCTGGGAGATTCATTGCAAACAGGAAGATATCACGACACATAGTCATCAGACTGCCCAAATAAACATGAAAGAGGCCCTCCTATAAGCTGTAAAGCAAAAGAAGCAGGTAACCTACAAAAGAAAACTCATCAGACTAACTGCAGACTTCTCAACTGAGACCTTACAAATGAGAAGAGACTGGGGGCCCATTCTCACTCTTCTCAAACAGAATAATGCCCAGCCTAGAATCCTGTACCCTGAAAAACTCAGTTTCTTATATGAAGGAGAAATAAATGTCTTTATTTCTGAGGGAATTCATCAAAACAAGATCTGCACTGGAGGAAGTACTCAGAGCAGTGTTACACACGGAATAGCACAATAAACACTCACCGGTGTAAAATCATCTGAAAGCTAAAGGTCAAAAGCCAGATGCCACAATGGCTCAAGAGAGAAAACAAAGCAACAAAGTTCAACTCAACAGGATGAACAGAAATCTGCCCCATATATCAATTATTTCAATAAATGTGAATGGCTTGAACTACTCACTAAAGAGACATAGGCTGTCCCAATGGATAAATATACAGAAGCCAAGTATCTGCTGTCTTCAGGAAACACATCTAACCCACAAGGATGAATTCAGACTCAAGGTGAAGAGATGGAAAACAATATTCCATGTGAACAGATGCGAAAAGAAAGCTGGCTTAGCAGTTCTGATTTCAGATAACTTAGTCTTCAAATCAACAAAAGCAATGAAAGACAAAGATGGTCACTATATAATGGTGAAGGTTGCAATTCAACAAGAAGACATAACAATTCTAAATATTTATGCACCTAACTCAGGTGCACCCAGATTCATAAAGGAAATCCTACTTAATCTAAAAAAAAATGATAAAAGCAACACTGTAATAGTCAGGGACTTCAACATCCTCCTGACAAAATAGGACAAATCCTCCAAACAGAAAATAAACAAAGAAACAGTGAACTTAAACAGAACTCTAGAACAAAAGGCCCTGACTGACATTTACAGAACATTCTACCCAAAAACCACTAAATACACATTTTTTTTATCAGCTCATGGGACATTCTCTAAGATAGACCGTATCCTGGGCCACAAATCATGTCTCAACAAATTTTTTAAAAAATAGAAATTATACCATACACCCTCTCAGACCATAGTGGAATAAAATTAGAAATCAAGTCCAACAGAAACTCTCATCTCTACACAAAGTCATACAACCTTCTGCTGAATAATTATTGTGTTAAGGAGGAAATTAAGATGGAAATCAAAAGATTCTTTGAACTAAATGATAAAGGAGACACAAGTTATCAAAATATGTGAGACACAGCTATAGGAGTCCTGAGAGGAATATTTATACCCATAAATGCCTACATCCAAAAGACAGAAAGATCACAAATCAACAATCTAATGAATCATCTCAAAGAACTGGAAAAGGATGAGCAAACCAACTCCAAACCCAGAAGAAGAAAAGAAATAACAAGGACCAGAGCAGAACTAAATGAAATAGATAATTAAAACAACTATACAGAAGATTCACAAAACAAAAAGCTGGTTCTTTGAAAAAATAAACAAAATTGGCACACCTCTTCCTAGATAAACACAAAGCAGAAAAGAAAGGACTCTAATAAGCTCAATCAAGAATAAAAAAGGAGAAATTACAACTGATATCATGGAAATACAAAATATCATCTATGAATACTATAAAAATGTGGAGGAAATGGACAAATTCTTAGAAACACACAGCCTCCCTAGGATCAATCAGGAAGAAATAGAATTTCTGAGCAAACCAATATCAAGTACTGAAATTTAAGTAGCAATAAAAAACCTTATTAAAAAGAAAAGTCCCGGACCAGATGGTTTCACACGCAAATTTTATCAGACCTACAAAGAAGAACTGGTGCCTATCCTGCAGAAATTATTCCACAAAATCAAGAAGGAAGGAATCCTCCCCAACATGTTTTATGAAGTCAACATCCCCTGACACCAAAACCAAGAAAGAACACAACAAAAAAAGAAAACTACAGACCAATATCCCTTATGAATATAGATGCAAAAATTCTCAACAAAATTCTAGCAAACCAAATTCAGGTGCTTATCAAAAAAATAATCCATCATGACCAAGTGGGCTTCATCCCAGAGATGCAGGGATGGTTCAACATATATAAATCTATAAATGTAATTCACCACATAAATAGAAGCAAAAACAAATACCATATCATCCTCTCAGTAAACACAGAAAAAGCTTTCAAAAAAATTCAGCACCCTTTTATGATAAGAACACTTAAAAAAATAGGCATAGATGGAACTTACCTAAAAATGATACAAGCCATATATGACAAACCCACAGCCAACATTATACTGAATGGGGAAAAATTGAAAGCATTTCCACTTAGAACTGGAACCAGACAAGGTTGCCATCTATCACTGCTTCTATTCAACATAGTGCTAGAAGTCCTAGCCAGAGCAATCAGACAAATCAAGGGCATCCAAATGGGGGCAGAAGAGGTCAAAATATAGCTCTTTGCTGACAATATGATTTTATGTCTAGAAAACCCCAAAGATTCTGCCATGACACTACTGGAATTGATAAACAAATTCAGTAAAGTCTCAGGTTACAAAATCAATGTACACAAATCAGTAGCATTCCTATATGCCAACAACAGTCAAACTGAGAACTAAATCAAAGACTCAACACTCTTCATAATAGCAACAAAGAAAATAAAGTATCTAGGAATATATTTAACTAAGGAGGTAAAAAACCTCTACAGGGAGAACTACAAAACATGGAGGAAGGAAATAGCAGGGGATATAAACAGGTGGAAAACAATACCATGCTCATAGGTCAGCAGAATCGACATTGTTAAAATGTCTATACTACCCAAAGTGATCTACAGACTCAATGCAATCCCTATTAAAATATCAACATCATTTTTTCACCGATCTAGAAATAATAATTCTACACTTCGTATGGAACCAGAGAAGACTCTGTATAGCAAAAGCAATCTTAAGCAAAAAGGACAAATTGGGAAGCATCAATTTACCAGACTTCAAGCTATACTACAAGGCTATAGTGACTAAAACAGCATGGTACTGGCACAAGAACAGAGACATAGAGCAATGAAACAGAACTGAGCACCCATATATAAAACCATCCTCATATAGCCATCTAATCTTTGACAAGGCAGACAAAACATAGACTGGGGAAAAGAATCCTTATTCAATAAATGGTGCTGGGAAAACTGGATAGCCACATGTAGAAGACTGAAACAGGATCCACACCTTTCACCTCTCACAAAAATCAACTCATGGTGGGTAACAGACTTAAACCTAAGGTGTGAAACTATAAGCACTCCAGAAGAAAATGTTGGAAAACTTCTTAGAGACATTGGCCTAGGCAAAGAATTTATGAAGAATACCCCAAAGGCAATCACAGCAACAACAAAAATGAATAAATGGGACTTGATCAAATTAAAAAGCTTCTGCATTGCCAAGGAAACTATCATGAGAACAAACAGACAGCCTACAGAATGGGAGAAAATATTTGCATGTTACACATCCGACAAAGGGCTGATAACTAGAATCTATATAGAACTCAGGAAAATCAGCAAGAAAAAAATCAAACAACCCTATCAAAAAGTGGGCAAAGGACATGAACAGAAACTTTTCAAAAGAAGATAGACTAATACCCAAGAAAAATATGAAAAAAATGCTCAACATCTCTAATCATCAGGGAAATGCAAATCAAAACCACTATGAGATATCACTTCACTCCAGTGAGAATGGCCTTTACCAAAAAGTCCCAAAACAACGAATATTGGTGTGGATGCGGAGAGACAGGACCACTCGTATGCTGCTGGTGGGACTGCAAACTGGTACTACCTCTGTGGAAAGTAATATGAAAATACCTCAAAGAGCCGCAAGTAGAACTACCATTTGATCCAGCAATCCCATTACTGGGCATCTACCCAAAGGAAAAAAAAGACATTCTATAAAAAAGACATCTGCACTAGAATTTTTATAGCAGCATAATTCACAATTGCAAAGATGTGGAAACAACCCAAGTGCCCATCAATACATTAGTGGATTAATAAAATGTGGTATATGTATACCATGGAGTTCTGAGCCACAAAACACAACAGTGATCTATTATCCTGGATAGAGCTGAGGAGCCCATTCTACTAAAGTGAAATATCACAAGAATGGAAAAACAAGCACTACATGTACTCACCATCAAATTGGTATTAACTGATCAACACTTATGTGCACATACAGTAGTAACATTCATCGGGTGTCAGGCAGGTGAGGGGGGAGGAGAGGGATGGGTATATTCACACCTAATGGGTATTGTGCGCACTGTCTGGGGGATGGACATGCTTGAAGCTCTGATTCGGTGGGGCAAAGGCAATATATGTAACCTAATCATTTGTACCCCTGTAATACGCTGAAATTAAAAAAATAAAAAATAAGTCTTAGAATTGCCTTATCACTCCCAGATTTCACTGTCAAGAGCTGTTTGGAAAGAGAACCCAGGGCCTGTCCATCAAGACAGACCTTGGTGTTGTAAAGACTGGGGGCCAGGGCTTGGGCAGTGGGGTAGGGGAGGAGGAAGGAATTAGAGGAAAAGAGAAAAACCATTGAAAACGATAAACAGATGTCAGGCCTGCAGTAAATAGGCAGTATAACAGCCCCCCAAAAGATGTCAATGTTCTGATTCCTAGAATTTGCAGTAATCTGTTGCAACAACAATAGGAAATTAATACAGGATCCATAACAGATATGAGGGTGATTAATTTGACAAGTATTTATTGAAGGCCTACTATGTGCCAGGCACTGCTCTGGGCACAGGGAAAACAGAAGTGAACTGGCAGACAAAGCCCTCTCTCTGGCAGCTTTCATTCTAGTGGGAAGAGGCAGATGATAAATGATTTAAACAGGATAATTTCAAACAGTTGTAAGCACATGAAGTAAATAAGAGAGGGTGACAGAATAGTAAGTTGCTAGTTGCAGGGAGGCACTACCTCAGATTGGGTGTTCAGGGAAAGCCTTTCCGAGGAGGTGGCCAGAATCCTGGGGAGCTCACCAAGCAAAGATCAAGGAGAACAGCATTTTAGATTGTGTGGTTCAACCTCTGCTGCAAAACAAACCATCCTGAAACTTAATGGCTCAAACAACCATTTCTTTGTTCCTGAGTTTGCAGTTTGGCAGAGCTCAGTAGGAGCAGCTCATCTCTGCTTCCTGTGGCATCAGTTGGCATGGCTCAGTTGGGACTAGAGGACAGATAGCTGACCCTTGAACGAGACAGGTTTGAACTGCACAGGCCACTTACATGGGAATTTTCTTCTGCCTCTGCCACCCCTGAGACAGTAAGACCAACCCCTTCTCCTCCTCAGCCCACTCAACGTGAAGACAATGAGGATGAAGACCTTTATGATGCTCCACTTCCACTTAATGAGTAGTAAACTTATTTTCTCTTCCTTATGATTTTCTTAATAACATTTTCTTTTCTCTAGCTTACTGTATTGTAACAATACAATATATAATACATATAACATACAAAATATGTGTTAATCAACTGTTTATGTTTACCAGCAAGGCTTCCAGTCATCGGTAGGCTATTAGTAGTTAAGTTTTGGGAGAGTCAAAAGTTATACATGGATTTTCAAATGCACAGGGGGTGTTGGCACCTCTATCCCCTGCATTGTTTGAGAGTCAGCTGTATTCCAACAGGACTCACTCACATGGTCTGGCCAGGTGGTCTAGATGTCAGCTGGGGCTGTCAGCTGGGTGTGTCAATCAACCTCCACGTGGACCTCCACATGGCGGCTTGGGCTTCCTCACAGCATGGTAATGGAATTGCAAAAGGAAGAAAGCAGGAGCTGCCAGTCCAAAACTGGCACATCATCACTTCTACCACATTTTATTGGTGAAAGAATCAAGGCCAGGCCCAGATTCAAGGGGACAGAGAAATAGACATCATCTCTCTGTGGGAGAAAGGACAAATAAGGTGTAGTCATCTTTAATCCTCCATATACGCCAAAGGTATTGCAGCTGCAAAAGCCCTGAGGTCCAAATGACCTTGGTGGGCTTGAGGACAGAAGTGTGGCTGGAGAAGAGTGAACAAGTGAGCAAAGAGGGGAATGGAAGATGATGAGGTCGGAGAGGAGGGCAGCTACCAGGTCGTATAGGGCCTGTAGGCCATGCTGATGAGCTGAGATATTATTCTAAGGTCATGGGAAACCACTGGAGCAAGGGAGTGATACAATCTGATAGAAGTTTTTAAAATCTCTCTCTTAATGCTGAGTGGAGAAGGGAGAGAGTGAGAGCAGGTTATTGCCATGGGACCATTTATTGAGACAGGAAACATAGCAGAGGCAAAGGGTTTGGTTTTTGTTGTTCAGATTTTCATTTTTTGAGCAGTGATGGAAGGAAGAGGGGGCAGGAGAGGATGATGGCTCAGTTTTAGACTAGAAGAGTTTGGGGAGCAGTTAAAAGCATGGGCCTTGGCATCAACTCTGCCATCGCTAACTTGTGGCCTTGAGCAGGTAACTTATCTCTTCTTAACGTTAGTTTTCATACAGTGGGGACAATAATATCTATCATTATTATAAAGTCATTGGGAAGATTAAGCAAGGTCATTAATTCATGTAACTGTATATTGAATGCCAACTGTGTACTTGAAAAAGACAACAAGCAACTCTACCCCCATGGAGCTTATAGCCAAAGGCAAAACGATATTGATACATAAATAATTTAGTGCCTGACACATAATCCACTCAACAGCTATTTTTATTATTGCAGTTGAGAGGCCTCAAATGGCAACTCCAGATGGAGAGTTTCAATAGTCAGTTGGACATTCACCCCGGCTATCTCAGGAGTGGCTCAACTGCCATTTTACTGAACACCTACTATGTGCCAAACACTGTACTAGGCTCTTTCACACCCACTAGCTTCTCCCAGCTTTCCAATAGTGGAACTCTTAAGACTTTGGGGCCTCAGATGCCAGGATGAGTAATTGATACTCCAGGCACTCAAAGGGCTGCATGGTCTGGTCCCTGGTGTGTCACAGACACAAGAGGGGAGGATCAGAGCAGTTTGTTACCCCAGCTTTTCCTATAACTTACATTGTAGGAGGCACTTCCTGTGTGCCAGGCACTGTTCTCAACATTCTGCATATATTATCTCATTATATCCTCACAAGACCCTTGAGAAATAGGCTCTGCTGTCATCTGTGCATTATAAATGGGAACACCGAGATTCAGCCAGGGTCACAGAGCTAGTGATTGGCAGATCAACTCCAGGGACCACTACCTTACACTGGGAATCTCTGTGTCTGAGGGTGGCAGGAGACCCCGAGGCCGTCCCTCCTGTGCAGGCCTCTTTGGAGAGTGGGGCACGGACCAAGGCTGCAGCTGGTCAGAGGCAGCACGATGCCAGGGGAGAGAAGAGCTAGGGGGTAAGATCACTATGGGGCTGCGGCCTGGCTCTACTTACTCAGCTGCAGACCTTAGGGAAGAACTATAGATTCCCTGAACCCCAGCTTCCTTTTGACAAAACAGAGATCCTCATTCACCCATTCCGCAAATATTTATTGAGAGCCTTTCATGTGCTAGGAAGTGTGCCATCAGTGAGACACACACTGTCCCCTGTCCTCACGAATCTGACATGCTAGCTAGGAAGACGGACGAGAAAACAAGTGACTAGACAAATAAAATAATTGCAAGCCCGTAACAAGTGCCATGCAGAAAAGTAGCAAGGGGCCGAAGGGGAAGGGAAGGGGTGGGGACCTATTTTGGATAATAAGAGTGGTCCCCCGAGGAGTGAGAAGGAGCCAGCCACGCAGACAGGAGGAGCATGCGCATCCTGGGAGGACAGAAGAGCATGTGCAAGAACCCTAAGAAGTTTGGGGCCTGTGAGGCGCCCAGCACGACCGCCAGCAACGCAGGGACCGTAGTGTGACATCATCTAGTCCCTCTTCCTCGCTTGTGGTGAGCAGGAAAGAGGCCGTGCAGGTAAGGCAGCAGACACGATGCCTGGCATGTGGTAGGCACTTGATAATGTGAGGTCCCCTCCTCCCTCCCTCCAGCTGGGTGCTGTGGGACCAGAGAGAGGCTCCTTCCCGGGGGGCCCACACTCCCGGCTGTCTCCAGCCATGAAGCCCCGACGACTCCATGGGGTTCCCAAGCTCCAAGCCAGTCTTTGACACCATCAAAGTGCGCACTTTCTCCCTTTGTCTAATTATTCCTAATTGGAAGAAAAATTGTTTGGCAAATCAACTGGCATTTCCTCGGCTCCGGTGTCCTAGCAACCCAGCTCTCGAGGGGTGACATCGGAGAGGAGGCGCTCGCCGCCTCCGCGCCGCGCAGAGCACCAGGGAGGGGCGGGCGCGACAGCTACAGCCCCAGACTGGCGTCTCCCCTCCCTTCGGCCCCTCAGTACTGCACCCCGTCCACGCACACGCAAGCACACGCACACACGCACACATGCACATGCACATGCACACGCACACGCAAGCACACGCACACACGCACACACACGCACACACACACACACGCACGCACACATGCACACACACGCACACGCAAGCACACGCACACACGCGCACACATGCACACACACACGCACACATGCACACGCACATGCACACGCACACGCACGCACACACACGCACACGCACACACATGCACATGCACACGCACGCACACACACGCACACACACACGCACACACATTCTGCAGAGGCCACCGGCGCTCACCCTGCCTGCAGCGTAACCTCAGCCTTTCTGGAAAGCAGAAGGTGTCTCAGAAATAGATTTCTAATTTTCCAGCCACCTGCTCGGCTGAAAGATATTCTGGAGTTTATAATTACTTTTCAGGCACTTAACTAGAGTCTAGTTTCCAGGGCGACTTGATGCATCGCCTAATGTGTTTACGAGTAAATCTCACCCTCCTGCTCAGCCGGGGTGGCAAGAGAGTGGCCCAGCCAGGCCCCAGGGGAGGGCCCTGCCCCCAGGTTCAGGCTCGTTAAGGACGGTGACCCCGCCCTGGCAGCGTTTGGGGAAGGAGCGGATGAGAGGGTGTGGGTCTGGCTCCTGGCACAGGCCCCGGGAGCGCTCAGAGGATGTTTAGCAGCGGTTCTAATGAAAACAGACGGCGCGGGCTGTGCCCGCTGGGAGCACGCAGGTTCTGGGGCCAGGCCTCAGAGCCGGTTGCCCTGTAAGAGGCGGCTAGAGCTTGGTGGCCCGACCAGGGTTCAAACTGCAGCCACACGATTTGCTGGTTGTGTGATAAAGGGCACGTTTTACCATGTCTGTGCCTCAGTCTCCCCACCTGGGAAGTGGAGTTAATGACAGTACCCACCTTGGAGGGTCGTTAAGGGGCTTAAAAGATTTCATTCATAGGAAGCACTTAGCGTGGTGCCCAGCCCAGTGAGAGTGTTCTGTGGCTGCTATCATCCGGTAATCAGAGAACAGCTACCCCAGGCCAAGCAAGTCCTGCCTGGGATACAGAAGACTAAGACGGCTTCAGCGAGCTTCCAAATTAGGGCAGAGGCCTCCTCGGGGAGAAAAAGAAAAAAAAAAAAAAAAATATATATATATATATATATATATATAGTAACTTCTATTTGTATTTCTATCTCACCCTTTTTAACTTATATTTTATGTATGTCTCACGATGTGTATATTTTATATAAATAAACAAATGTATATTGAGGGGCCTCACTCAGAAAGTTTCAAGAAAAGAGAAATGTGATCCATAAAAGGGCAGGAGAGAGGGAGCAAAATCAATTATTTTGAATGGAAGAGGCCCCAAGGATCAATCAGCCAACCCCCACCCACATTTTACACACAGAGACACCAAGGGCCAGAAAGGGGGTCACATTTAACCCAGAGTCACACCAGAAACAATGAGCCCTGAAAAATCCACAGAAAGCCCAAGAAGCTGAACCCCCCAAAACTCCTGGGAGACAAGAGCCACATGGGTGGAACAGTCAGGAAGGCTTCCTGGAGGAGGTGATAGGACCTGACCTTTGAGCAGAAGTGCAAAGTCCCACCCTGGCCAAACCTAAGCCAGAAAAAAGGAGCCCTGGCTTATAAAGCCACCACCACATTGGGCTCCTCAGGGGTCTGAGATGGGGTGAATAATCCCATCAGGGCCAATTTCAAACCATCAAGGTTGTGCAATTGGCCAGCAGATGTCCTGAAAATCAATGGGGCAAGTTGGTGCCAGCTCACGCACCCTGAACGTCCACCTGCCTCTCTGTCCTCCACTCCGTCAGCCTAGCTTCAGGTCAGCCTATCTGTCTTTCCTGAGGTGCTGGTCATTCTCCGACCTGGGGTGAGGGGTCAGGATAGTGTCATTGTCCCTGTCCCTTAGTGGCCTCCTCCTGGGATTTGTATAGAGGTCCCTGTGTCTACCCAGCTCCATTTGTGTGTCCCCGGGTCTCTCGGCTCCTCAGTAGCTCTGTCTCAGAGACCGGCCGTGGGTGTGCATGACGGTCAGTTCTCTGGGTCTGTTTCTCTCTCTGTCTCTCTCTCTGTGCATGGAAGTGGTGTGTGCCTGGGTTTCTCTGTCTCAGATTCTGTCTGTCTGCCTGCCTTCCTGTCTGAGTTCTCTCTAAGTCAGTGGTTCTCAAAGTGCAGCCCTCGGGGCCAGCAGCAGCACCTGGGAATTTGTTAGACATGCGCATTCCGGGCCCCACCCCAGACCTACTGGATCCGAAGCTCTGGGGTTGAGGGCCTGGCACTCTGCATTTCAACAAGCACCATCCCACAAGGGACTTCTGCTGCAGCTCAAGTTCAAGCACTAAGTCAATCTCTCTTTTTGGATATGTGAGTGGGGGAGGGTGTCCCTTGCTCTAGGCCTGGCTTATGTGTCCCTGTCCCTGGGTCATCCTCCCTGTAGGTCCGTGTCTGTCTGTCACCCCTGAGGCCACTGCACAGAAAGCAGCTATATCCCCATGTCCCCGACAGCTGGGACCCAGACAAAAAGCAGAGCAGCTGAGCACAGGAGGGCAGCCCGATGAGATGCACGAAGGCTTGTTGACTGACCACAAAGCCTGGGGACAGCTGTTGTGGATTAATCTGGAAACTCAAACTGCTTCCTCAGCTGGAGACAGTAAGGCTATGGCTCAGACCACCTAGCACAGGGATTCCCCCCTCCAGCTGCTCACAGAATCAGCCGGGGTGCTTTGCAAAAGTCCTAGATGCTGGAGATAGCCTCGCAGAGATTCCTACTCAGTTGGCTTGGGCTAAAGCCCAGACGTCGGTATTGTTTAAACACTTCCCAGGTGATTCTAATGTGCACAGAAAAAAATCCTAATGTAACCCTTGAAACCCTTTTAAAGATGGTACTTAGGATCCCCCTTTTGCAGATAGAGAAACTGAGGCTCAGAGAAAAAAAGGACTTGACCAAAGTCACACAACTAAAAATGGCAGAGCTGGGATTTGAACCTGAATCTGTTAGGCTCCAGGTCTACGTCCTTTATTTCACTGCATGCTTTGTATTTTGCACATAACACTGTCATTCTCCATGGTCCACTCCCTTCCGGTCTCCCTGAATGGCCACGGGTTGCCCCCCAGCCAAGCCAGTGGCTCTCCCCACCCACACTTGCCCCCAGTTCTCTGCAGCCCTGAAGCCCCCAGCTCTGGGCAGCCAGCTCTGCTCCTCTAAAGTGGCTGATCTGTTACAGGACCCCTTCCCAGGAAGTGACCTCTCCCGTTCTCCCAAAAACATTTGTATTTCCTCACTAGGGACGCTTCCTTCCTGATACACCCTAGAATGCCTCCCTGCATCCCCGCTCCTCTGTGAAAACACTCTTCTCCTCCGGGCCCCTCGCCCTGGAATCTGGCCTGCAGACTTCTCGTTGTGCAAAGCAGCATTTGCTTTTTCTCCAGGTCCAGCCAGGGCCCATGCTCTGCAGCCACAATACCCACAGCAGTGCGATTGCCTAACGACAGTTTCTCGGCCTCTCCCGCGGAGCTGCCCTAACCCACAGGAGTGACCTCATCCCTGCAGGAGCCTGTGCTGCAGGCCAGTCTGTCTCTTCTTAAGCTCAAAATGTCTTTGAAGCCTCATATTTTCTCTTTAAAAGCCAAGTGAACTTTGCATTCTGTTCCACAATGTGTCAGGGTTTGTTTCAATATCAAAATAATGCCTATTGATTGAATTCTGACAAGGAACATGTATTACTTTTGTAATGTAAAATATTCAGTTAATAAGTAAATATGATGCTTCTAATTCCTTATCATCAAGTAAAATTGATGATCCAGAGAGATGCCAGGTTTACTCAGTGGCTTTATGAATTCCCAACACATAGGGTGTCCCCAGGGGCATCCATAATGCATCCATTCTTTTCTTTCTTTCATTCAATCATTCGACAACTATTTTTAGAGTGCCTACAGTGTCCCAGGCCTGGGGCTAGAGCCTGGGACTGCTATGCTGAGTAAAATAGGCATAATCGCTGCTTCAGGAAGCTTCCAGTCTACTCACTGGGTCAGGATGTTAAAATAAACACACACGCGCACACACACACACGCATGCACAATAAAAGTATGATAAGTTATAATAAATGCACCGCAGGAAAAGCAAAGGGTGCTCTGAACAAGAATAATGGTGGCACTAAAATTGTTTCCAAGGAAGTGACATTTAAACTGAGACATAAAGATGACGGAGTTGGCCAGGTAAAAGTGAGCAGTGAGAGAATGCTTCAGACACAGAAAACAGCCCATGGGAAGGCAGAAAAGTGCACAAACCAAAAGCTTCCTGGAGGCTCAGAGATGAATCCGTCACCACTTGCAACAATAGCATGGAGGCCAGAAGCAGGAGCAGCCCGCTCTGCTAGACCAGCCCAACTGCAGTGTCTGGGCACGAGGCCACCTGTGATCACACAGGCGGCTTCCAGCTCAACACCAGCCCGGAGGAGGACCTGGCGCCAGGGGAGGCGAGGGCTGGTGGGCAGCAGATATGATCACTGGTGAGGCCCATGGATTCAGCCCCAAGTGGGAAAGTGTAGACACGCTGTCACCTCTACATAAGGGCCAAGCCCAAACCAATCCTCGGGCTTCCCTCCATGGCCCCTGATGCCTGGTGACAGCACCTTTGGAGCACGTGGGCATGAGGGAACTACCTTCAGGGATTGGAGGTCCAGCTGCCCTTCGGAGCCCAGGTCTGCTCAGAGATTCCCCTGGTGCCAAGGCCAACACCGACCCTGTGCTCAGCTGTGGGTCCCTGGGCCCTGTTCCTGACTCACAGCCAGTCCACCTAGGGCTGGGGGCTGCCCCCTCCTGCTGCTGCCACCCCACAAATAGAATCCTGGCCTCAGACCAGGTCTGTCTGGGCTGGGCCCTGTGTCCTGAGCCCTCTGCAACCACGGCAGTGGCCTACCCATTCTAGGGTTCAGCCTGCACCCCCATGCTCCACCCAGCTCTGCCCCGTGTCCCCCTGCAGGCCTCTCTGGTATCTGCCGACTGCCCAGATGCTTGGCTGGCTCTTCTCAGACCCGTCTCCCCCCTGGGCCATTGCAGCCACTCTGCTCTGGATTTGCTGCTCTGGTCATCCTTCCTCCTGCAGCCAGGGGGACCTTTCTGAAAACACGGATCTGATCATATGGCTTCCCTGTTTCAAGCATTTCCGTGAACTTTCCATTGCCCTTAGGGCGAAGTCCAGCTCTTTCCTAAAAGTTGACAAGTTCTGGGCCCCTCACCCAACCCCCCAACCCCCCAACCCCACCCCGACTCTCATCTCCCAGGAAGCTTTGCAGGGGAGGAAGGGACACCAGGAAGAGATTGGGGGGAGAGTGGAAGGAAGAATTCAGAGGCAGGAACATAGGCTGGAAGACCCCAAACTTTGGACCTCCACCCTACTCAGCATCTCCCCCCTCCCGCAGGAACCGGAGCGGCTCCGACGGCTGAGGTTGCAGGAGCCGGGCGCTACCCCAAGCCTGGGCCTCTGCTGCCCCCCAGAGGCTGCATGGAGCAGCACAGGCAGGTGAGCCAGTCTGCCGCAGCCCAGCCGCTGAGTGAGTGTATCTCCCCAGGACTCATGAACCCCCTACCCAACACCCCAGCAAGTGAGCAAGGTCCACTCAGGGATGGGCCAAAACAAAGGCCTCGGTCAGTGGTGACATCAGGATCCAGCCTAATGGGGCTTGAACACACTCCTGTTATAATACTTTGCAATATACCTGTTCCTACGTCTCGCTCCCCCACTGGACCCTGCGATCTGGGGTCCCTGCTCACAAAGTAATCCCACGCCCTCTGGTCGGCCAGCCTCTCCAGGCCTCTCATCCCCATACCACTCTCCCCCCTCTTCCCTACCAGACCTCCTTCCCAAGCCCACCTTTCCCCCCAAACTCCCTGACCATGCCACGGCAACCAACCCCACTGCAGCCCCAGCCTGTCTGCACGTGCGCCTCCTGCTCCCTGAAGTGACCGCCGGCTCCCACCACCACCACCTTCATTCACTCAGGCACCGAATACTCACCGAGAGCCTCGTGGGCGCTGGGCTTGATGCCACACCCTGGGAGCAATGGCAGAGAACAGACACACAAGGTTCTCTCTCATGGGGTTCACTGTCCAGCTGGGGTGAACAGGCAATCAATAAAGGTAATTTCAGATAGAGACAACCAACTGAGTGATGGGTTAGAGGGGACTGGGCAGCTGGCAGCAGGGGGTGAAATTGGGTGACCAGGGAAGGACTCTCTGAAGCCAGGTGTGATGGTTTGAAAAGACGTCCACTGCCTTCAAAAGTGGAGTCTAATTTCCCTGCCCATAAGTCCCTTAAGTGCAGGCTGTATTTAGTGACTCCCTTCTAACTGGAAGAATGTGGCAGAAGTGATGGTGCGCTGACCACGCATGACTTCCCAGACGGGCATAAAAAGCACTGTAGCATCCTCTCTCTCTCTCTCTCTCTCTCTCTCTCTCTCGCTCTGCGGGAAGCCAGCTGCCATGTCATGAGGACACTCAAGTAGCCCCATGGAGAGGCCCACTGAACCCTCCTGCCAACACCCATGTGAGTGAGCACCTTAGAAGTGGATGCTCCGGTCTCCGTCGAGCCTTTGGGTGGCTGCAGCCTGTGCCAACATCCTGACTGCAGCCACCGCGAGACCCTAAGCCAAACTACTTGACCAAGCCACTCAGGACAATCCATCCCCTAGACACAGCAGGCGCAGTGCCTCGGGCCCACAGTACTGTTAAAGCCTGTGAAAATGTTTTGATTTCTTTTAACACTAGGAGAAAGAAAGAACTTTTAGGTCAAAGAAAAAGTTTTTAAGATATAACATTCATTATCTTTACACCAACACAATCATAAAAGGTAATCTTTTAGTATTCTTTTAAAAGGGAAAGGGCCAACAAAGGCAAGAGTGCCTCAGTCCCATGGAAGTCATAATGTGGGCCTGAAGCTGCACCAGAATTCCTGACCCATAGAAACTTGGAGAAAAGGAATATTTGTTATTGTAAGCTACTAAATTCAGGGGTGATTTGTTATCCAGCAGGAGATTGAGTTGTTATGAGCTACTAAATTTGGGGGTGATTTGTTATGAAGCTAATACACTTACTGGCTTTGTGAAGATTTGAGGGCAGAACACTGCAGGCAAGGAAGAGCAAGTGCAAAGGGCCTGGGGTAGAAGTAATCTTGGCATGTTCAGAATGAACAGAAAAATGATTATTTAGCCTCTTAAAGCCTTGATTTATTTTCTCATCTGCAAAATGGACAGATGACCATCACATTTCTTCATTGGGTTGTTGTTGGGATTAGATGAACAGTATCTGGCACAAAGGAAGCACCCTGTTATTGTCATTCAGCCTCCTCCCGCCCTTTATTCCCCCTCTCACATCTTGCCCGGGCCCCAGGCCTGGAGGCCTGAGCCATCGTCTCACCAGCCTCTCAGGTTTCTCCTGCCTGTGATCCCCACCAACACACCAGCAGCTGGGGAACCCACTTCTAGGTAGGATTCTGAGCTGGAGAAATAGGTGTTCCACACATCAGGACAGGAGGAGTTCTGGCTTTGCAGCTTTGCAGACACTGCCTCCCTTCCCCATCATCCACTTGCTACCTTACCCAGAGTCAGCCTGACTCCTACAATTCTAGAAGACGCCTGATTGTCAGGCAAAGCCCTTATGTCCCCCTAAAAGCCTAAAATTTGCACGCACTCCACCTGTGCTCCGCTGAGGTAGGGGAAAGCCCTCCACCACCCCTATGAGGGGATAAGGGCCAAAGCAGGGCCACTGCCCAAGGGCTCATTCACAGCAGTGGAAGAGGGTCAAAATTATTTTTATCTGCACGTGTGCACACGCCACACACACACACTCCTGCACCAAGCTCTCCCTTTCCCCAGGGTGGGTCCTTCACTCAGGATGCCGAGCAGGTCAGGATGGCGAGTGTTGGCACCGATAGTCCGTGGGCTCCTGGGTGCAGCAGACGTGTCCGTCACCCCTTGCCCCACCAATAGCCCCTGCCAAGCAGACACACCGTGTTCTATGACAGCAATAATAACAATGCCAATAATCGGCACTAGCAGAGTGCTTCCTCTGTGCCAGAGCTCCACGTGCATTCACTCACGCTGCAACATGCATTCAGTCTTCACAAGAGGGATGTGCCATTGCTACCTCCAATAATGAGCTGAGAGCACAGAATAGTGAAGTCACTTGCCTAAGGCCACACAGAGAGGAAATGGGATCCAAACCCAAGCAATCCATCAGCAGAGTCCAGGCTTGTGCCACTGAGCCATACTGTCCTGCATGTCCCGCCAGTCCAGGTCACAGCCACCTGGACCCAAGGGTGACCAATCCTCAGGAAGAGGAACAGGGCCAATCTCTGGGAGCAGTGGACACAGAGACCAGGAGTAGCTGAGCTTCACCACAAAGTAGAGGGGGCAAGTCAGCTTTAGGGGTCGGGTGTAAGAGGAAATAGAAGAGAAGAGAAGAGCCAGGCTGAGATGACCCAGAAGCTTCTGGGAGAGGGCCTGGGAGCCAATTTCAGTCCTGCTGGCTCCTAAGCTCCAGGCTGCCAGAGGTCTGCTGGTCCAGCAGCTCCTGCCCTGGGAGACCTGGAAGCCCTGCTGCATCTACAATAAATCCCCTATGTGGGGCAAGTTTAAAACAGTCTGGCCAGAACATACTGTGTGACCTTGGGTAAGTTACTTAACCTCTCTGTGCCTCACACTCCTCCATGAAATGGGATTTTGTGAGAGTTCAAATCCATGCTGTATGTGAAGCAGCTTAGGAGTCTTCCCTGTACATAACATATGTGAAGTAAGGTGTAGATGTTTCTGGTGCTTTTCTGCCCATGATCACCCTCCAGGTGAACTGAATCATGAGTGAGCACAGTGTAGACTCAGCCTGGGGCCCTGGTGACGTGGCCAGTGGGGCCGTAAGTGAATGGTACTGCCCCAACTGGGGTACCTCGAGTGCCAGGAGCCCTCAGGTGCCTGAGCTAGGTGAGAAGGCTGCTGTTGGGCACCTGCATCAATTTTCTGCACCCCAATTCCCTCTGGGGCCCTGTCCTCTCCCCTTCCCCCAACCAACAGCTGGCATCTGCCCTGTGTGTTGTGGGAGTCTTTTTAACAAACTTTTTATTTTGAGATAATGTAAAAATCACAAAGATAGTACAAAGAGATCCTGTATACCACTTACCCAGCTTCCCCTACTGATACGTCTCACATAACCATGCACATGTATTAAAACCAAGAGACTGACACTGGCACAATACTATAAACCAAGATCCAGATGTGCCCAGAAGCATGCTAGAGAGGCATGCCACGGCGGGACACTAGGAGGCCCTCAGCTCCTACGGGGGCTGACCCGGGAGGACACGTCACACTTGCTCCCTCTTCCTCCCTCACCTTCTACACACGTCCCTGCTCTTCCCTGGGTCCCCACCTTCGTTCATACCAGAAGCAGCTTTGACCCAGGGTTTGTTCCCTGCGGGCCTCTGTCCAGGTGACTTCTCAGTGAGGAGGAAGGAAACCCATGGAGTGGGTTAGGAGCATGCGCTCTGGACACAGGCAGCCAGAGGCCAGACCCCAGCTTTGCCGCTGTGTGACTCTGAGCAGGTAACTTACCCTCTCTGGGCTTCGATTTCCCTGCTGTTTCCCTCCACCTCTGTTTCAGACCCTGCACCTTGGGCTCCTTCTGTCAGACACAGTCTCTTCCCGTGCCTGTGTCTACTTTATCTTTCCCGGCCTCTCCGCCTCGTCCCTCCCCCCACCCAGCCCTTGGAGTCCCATTAATTCTGAGAGGCCGTCTGTGTGGATTGCCGCCCGGCCCCGTCCTGGGGCTCGGAGAGCTGTGTAATTATCCACTTGGAGCTGAGGGGAAGAGATAACCAGCTCTCCCTCCCTCCTTCCCTGCCTGCCTCACTGTTGCGTTTCGCCCAGACATCCCCGGGGAAGCCGATTACGGAGGGGCCCACTGGGCCAGGAAGGCAGGATCCTCATTACCTTGTAGAAGGTCAGAGAGAATGAACGGGGTGCGGGGGACATCCCTCCAGCCTCCACCGAACACTGAGGCCCCAGGTTGGCCCGGACGGCCCAGGCCCGGCCCTCTTGTCTGGCTTAATCTCCGGATCATTATCTCCAGGCAGGAGCTTTCTCCCGCGCTCCAGCCTGGTTCAGCCAACTCGCCCCAGCACATCCCTCGGGCCCTCAAACTCCGTGCAAAGCTGGACGCACCATCTCCCCCTCCCGAACCTGCTTCCCCCCAACCCTCCCCTCCTCCTTCCTGCCCCCACCCTGACCTGCTGGACCACCAGCCACCCAGGCTCCCAAGCAAGACACCTGAGCATCATTCATGTCTCGTCCCTTTGCCTCAGTCCCCTTGGCGAGTCAGCCACCAAGTCCCCAAGATATTTCCAGCCACGACCCTCTATTTTTCTGTTCCCCTCAGACCACCAAGCCCAGCTTCCAGGTCCTGTAACTTACCTGAGAGTGGCCCCCTTCACCTGGACAACCTGTGGTCCCTTCAAACTGGCAACGCCTCGGTCTGACGATATCATCTCCCCACCCCCAATTCTCCCAGCCTCTACCCAGGGCACCCCCACCCTTCCTAATCACTGGCACCAAACCTCTCTCCCTCCTCCCTCTCCCTCACACACAGCCAGTCCCCATGCTGTGGTGGGAGAGTAGACTTTGGGGAGAACTGAGCTATAGTCCCAGCTCCGTCATTCCCTACCTGTGTGACCTGGAGAAGATCACATTACTGCAGACTCTCAGTTTTACCATCTCTGAAATGGGACTGAGTGTATCCACTTTGCAGGGCTGTTGGGAAGATCGGTTGAGTCAAATGAGCACAGGGGCCAGGCAAGTAGCATATACGAATGCAGGGGGCCTGGTGGGGCCTATGGAAAACTGGAGAGAGACTATCCCGTTGAGAGCGGCAGCCGCTTGGCAGCTGTGACTGTTGATGCCACAGGAAACATAGGCCCATGTCACCAGATCTTCTGATTTTTCAAGAGCATCCCCCAAAACACATTTTTATGTGGAATCTCCAGATTTGTATATGTTGGCAATTAATTGAAATGTTTCTTTAGCACCATGAAAGCCAAACAAAACATCTGCCTCCAGGTCACCCGGTTTGTGCTTGCCGATGTGCGCGAGGCGGCGTTCCCAGTGCGTGCTACGTAACAGAGAGTCGGTAAACACTAACTCCCTGCCCTGCCCTTCTTATTAATTGTCTCAAAAGGGGAAAAAAAAGTCTCCCCAAGCCATTCCTCCACTTTCATCATCTTCATCATCATGTGGTCTTTGTTGGCCAGTGGCCACCAGGCCCTGTCCCCCGACAGACGGGCAGGGCTCTACGCCCCTCACCCGGACGCCGTGCCCTCCCTGGCATCCCCCCCAGCTCACTAGGCAGAACGGAGCGCTTTGCTTGGGTCTGAGACCTCACAGTTGACAAACCGCTTGCTACAGTCTGAATGCGTTCCTGAAAATTCATGTGTTGGGAACTCAATCCCGAATGCAACAACATTGGGAGGTGCGGCCTAATTTGGAGGTGGTGAGGCCATGAGGGCTCCACCTTCCCGAACGGGTTAATGCCCTTTACAAAGGGGCTTGATGGAGGGAGTTCACCCCTCTTTGCCCTTCCACCTTCTGCCACATGAGGACACAGCCTCCCTCCTCTCCAAGGGACACAGTGTTCAAGGCACCATCTTGGAAACAGATGCCGACACCTTGATCTTGGACTTCTCAGTCTCCACAACTGCGAGAGAATAAATCCCTATGCTTTATAAATTACCCAGTCTGTGGTATTCTGTTGTAGCAGCACAAATCAGACTAAGACGGCCCCCTCCCCCTTTCATTCCCTCTTAGGTAGCAACCCTGCAAGCTGGTCATCACCAGCCCCAACACGCAAATGCGGGGAGCAAGGTCCAGAGGGTGTCAGTTAACAAATACTTACTCAACACCTACTGTGCACTGGGCACTGTTCAATGGCAAACCCAAGGTCCCACAGAGTATTTTTGGTTGCAAGTAACAGATCCCTAAATTAAACAGGCTAAGACAAAGAGGTGATATCGTAGCTTATGTGCCTGCAGGAAGGAAAGCAATATCGCTGGGCTCCAAAGATAAAAGCAGCCAGGAACTCCAGTGCTTTCTGAGCGCTCACTTGCTCATCTCTCGTTCCTGCTTCCCTTCCTGTATCACGACCATTGTCTCCTCCAGCACGTCAGCATTTCCAAACAGCAGGCTGCCAGCAAGTCCACAGCCCCACTTCTCGCTGTCTGTCATCGGATGGACACTCTCCCTGTCCCATGTTCAAAAGTCCCAGGGAAGGACCCTTAATAGATCAGCATGGGTTAAGTTGCCACATTGGCCCAATCAACTGAGCAAGGCTAGTAGGACTGATTAGCCCAATCTGGGGCCAGTCCCACCCCTGGACCAATCAGCAGCCCTCAAGAGAGCGCACGCTGCAACAAGATGCAGCTTGTTAGAGCGAGGATGGGAGAATTCCCCCAGGAGATGAGGCTGCTGCTCTGTTCAAACAAGAGATGTCTTAGTTTGGGTTCTCCCAAAAGCCAAGCCTGCGACAAGGATTTGCATTGAGGTTGTTTGTTTGGGAGGCAATCCCAGGAAATGAGCGTGGGAACGGGCAGTGAGTCAGAGGAGGAAGGGAGGCTAATGAAAGGTATTTAATTGAGCAAGTTACCTCCATAGACAACTGCACTTAATCCTGCTGGGGACCTCTGAGAAACAGCAGAAAATGGCTTCTTCGTCATCTCCATCAAAGGCTGAGGAGGCTGGAGAATGTATCCTCCAACCTCCATCAGTCATGGACTGAGGGCTCTTCTGGCAGGGCATCAATTCGCAGGCACTTCCAGCCTACCCCATAGGCATGCAGAGAGGCCCCCAGGAGCCCAGAAAGCCCCAGGCAGAGTGGCAGGTGCTGGCCACTGGACGTTGGACCTGCCTGATGCATATCGCCATGTTTATATAAATCCTCTCGACCACTGGGATGGAGCACACCAAGGGGACTCGGGGTGGGTACTCATACCACCTGCTATGTGTATTGCCCCCAAGGTTTAGAACCCAGATCTGTGTGGTTGTTTCCAGTAAGCCATGTAGTCTAGTCCCCACCTACACCGTGACCAAGCAGAGGATCTGAGCATCTAGGCCAGGGCTCCATAGGGAGGTCCTTGGCCCTGGAACTCCTGGCCAGCAGGGGCGGGGAGGAGGGGATGATTGGGCCCATCGATTCAGTCTTAGTGTGGGCCTGGCTGGAGGGATGAAGACACATGGAAGCATCGGGCCCCAGTCCCAGGAGTGGTGGGTCTCACTGCTGCCGTGGCCTGCCCCACACAGAGCCTCAGAATAGCATGGAGAGACCACGGGGCTCATCCCAGTCCCAGCCCCCTCAGGCTGAGCTGGGCTACATAGGCAGAGGTGGTGGGGTAGTTTTGGAGGCCCAGGAAGAGAAGCAGGTCATAGAGGAAGAGCACGACCATTAGTCCCCACCCCAGGGGGAAAAAGAATGTCCAGTCTACAGATGAGAGAGAACAGCCACAGAGCTGGGGAGAAGTGAATTCATGGGGCGTGCAACTTCCAATCACCGTGCTTTACACAGGGCCTCTCAATCACGCCCCCACCCCTCCCGCATGCTAAAGAAAGGAAACTAAGGCTCAAAGAGGGAAAATTATTTGACACAGGCCACAGAGCTGGGGAGTAGAAATGGGGTTTGAGCGCAGTTGGTGTGGGTTCTGCCTGTCACACGGTTCTCCCGCCCTTTCCAGCCCTGCCTCTTCTCCGTCATGCCCACCCTCGACGTTTCCCACCCTCACCTCCTTCACGGACCCCCACTTCCCCCACTCCCATCCCTCTGTAAAAAGACAGCCCTCAAGCTTCCATTAAAACCTTCCACGGGGAGAACTCACAACTTTTCCCGTTTCCACGAGAAAGCAAACTTCTCCCAGCACAGGTTGAAAATCTGACCTCTGCCCAGGAGCGGGATATGCTGCTAAGCCCGGGCCAAGCCTCATGGTCAAAGCAGATCATCTGCAGGGGAAGCTTTCCCGGGGGCTGGGCCCTGCTCTCTCCCCAGGACCTGTGTGACTGGGCTCCCCACTCCCCTCTGGGATGTGAGCAACTTGAGAGCAGGAATCGCGCCTGCTGCGTCTCCTTGTCCTTCCAGTGACGGTGGAGGACTGGACTGCTCAGGCCCTGGCGGCCGTTTACCTCTCCCCCCGTTTCCCCTTAGCAGAGCTGAGACAGTCTCCTCCAAAGACCACCACCAAACAATCAGGAAAGAAAACAGACAGCAGCATAAACTCAGTCTCACTCCCAGACACTGGTCCTGGCTGAGAATGACAAGAGCTAGCATTTGTTGGGTGTTTATTGTATGCCAGGCATACATGTTTTTATTCATCGAATCCTCTCACTAACGCTATGGCGTAGGAACTCCAGTGCCCCTTTCCCATGTTCCAGATGAAAAACTGAGGCCCAGAGAGGATAAGAATTTTGCCTGGGGTTGCACAGCCAGTAAGCAGGGGAATTGGGATTGGAATTCGGGCAGATGGGCTCCAGAGTCCATGTTCCTAACACAATAATGCTTCAACACCAGAGGATTCATGCCCAGGGATTGGGCAACTCTCCTGGCTCCTTTACTCTTGATGAACAGAATCACTTATTTATTGTCAAATATTCATTAAGCACCTACTATGTGCTGGGTGCTGTGCCTGATGGTGGATAGAACAGTAATCGTGATTCTCGGGGTTCAACCTCTGGGCCTGGGCCTCTTGAGGACTACGGCCTAAAGCGGGAGAGGAGACGTTAGGCACATAAGCACACCAGTGCCTCTGTTAGTGCGATTGTGATGGAGGCAGAAAGGAGAAACATGGTGCCAAGAGAATATATAACAAAAAAACAGACCTAGTTTTGGGGGATGGGGAAAGCTTCTCTAAGAGTGTGACATTTAACTTGAGGTCTGGAGCTTGAGTCCATGCTAGCTCAGACAAAATGAGGAAAGAACATTCAGGCACGTGCAAAGGCCCTGAGGTGGGAAAGAGATTCTTATGTTGGAGAAAGTAAAAGAAGGCCAAGGAAGCTCCAGAGGAAGAGGCTGAGAGCAAAGAGGGTGGCAGAGGCCAGATCTTATGGGACTTTACAGGCCATTTTAGCACTATGGGATTTTATTTTAGGGACAGTGGGAGCCCTTGAAAGGCCTTGAACATTTTTAAAATACAATTTGCATTTTCTAGAGATGCTCTGCTGTGTGGCAGAGAACTGATTGCAGAGGGCAAAGCCAGAGCAGGCAGCAGTCACACACATGGTGTGTGTGCAGCATCTGGCCTAGCGTCTGGCACACACGAGATGCTCAATGACGAGGCTGACGTTGTTGCCACTACTCCGTTTTCCAGCACATCTGCCTCTCCTGGGTGGAGCGAATGGGCACCACCTCGGTAACCTGGCCCCGCAGGCCAATCCACCTTTTCTCCCTAGAACCAAAAATTGACTCTCCTTTAGAAACAGTGACTTTGACAGTTGACTGGCAGGTGTCGGGCCAGCGTGCCTAAACTTGCCTGTGCCTGCTGCATTCAGAAGGGAGCTCCAGGGGATGGCTGGTGCCCAGAAGTGAGTCCAACTCCCTCCCACCGCACGCCCAGTGACAGGGAGGACAGGCAGGAAGCCACAGGGCAGACCCAGAGAGGAGGCTAGCTCTGCCCACTGGGGTCGGGGCTGAGGGAGGAAGTCAGTCTGGGCTAGAAGAACATGGTAAAGATGGCGATTGGAGTCAGGAAAGCCTGGGCTGACACTGGGGGAGACATGGAGAGCCAAGCAGAGGCCAGGAACCAGGCGGATATAGAGCCAGGTCCACGTGCAGGTCCCATGGCTCTCCAGCGGCTCCTTCCCTCCTCTGAGCATCTGCTCCTGTCTCCCTGCAGGAAGTAAACCCTTCTTCGGCCCCATCCCTCCACCCACTGCCCTTTCTCCTTCCCCCACCCCCCTCACCCCTGCTCGGTCCCCACCCCTGTGCTGCAATTACTGAAAGTGGCCAGGCCCTCCCACCGGCCTCTCTGCAGGTGGGCTTCCTGGATCCCTCTTTCAGGGTCTTCTCCCATCCTTGGCCTGCCCTGATTTCTCTTTTTCCCTCTGACCTTTCTTTCTCTTCCACCTGGGGATTCTCTGCCTGCTTCCTAAATGCCAGCAGGCTCCAGAGCTCCACCTGGACCCTCTCCTCCTCTCAGCGCTGCCTGGTCCACTCCTGCGGCTCCAGCCACGCCCTTGGGGCTGAGGACCCGGCCGCTGCTGCCACCTACCGACCAGGACAGCCCACGTGGCTCTAGTCAGCACCAGTGACACGGGACTCACTAACTCCACCAACATCCATGCTCCACATCACCTTCCTCACTCACGCCCCCTGCCATGGTCTGAATGTGTCCCTCAGAGTTCATATTGGAAACTTAATCCCCAATGCGACACCGTTGGGGAAGTGGGACTTTAAGAACTGATTAGGTCAGGTGGATTAATGTTGTTATGGAGGGAGTGGGTTTGTTATCTTGAGAGTGAGTTTGTCATAAAAGCGAATTCAGCCCCTCACTCTCACACTGTCTCACCTAGCTGATGCCTTCCACCGTGTTATGGCGCAGCAAGAAGGCCCTCACCGGGTGCCAGCCCCTTGATCTTGGACTTCCCAGCCTCCAGAACTGTAAGAAATAAATCTGCGTTCTTCAGGAATTAGCCAGTCTCAAGTATTCTGTTAGAGCAGCCCAAAACAGACTAAGTCACACCCACCCGAACAGCCTGTTTTCCTTCTGTAGTCCTCATTTCTATCCGTGGCCCAACCACCTGCCAAATCACCAAAACCAGCGACTCAGGACCCATCCTACCTCACCCCCTACATCTAGTCAGTCCCCCAAACCGCCCGTTGTATTTATCAACTATTTCCCAAATCTGACCCTCTTGTTCGTCTCCTGCCTAAATCGTTGCAGTAACTTTGTCACTGGTCACACAAGCCCATCCGATCTGGCCTCTTCTCGCACACAGAGGGAGCTTTCTAAACATACAGTTGATCTTCACCAGTCACAGATTTCATATTATGAATTCATCTACTCACAAAAATTTATTTCTAACCCCAAAGTTAATACTCGAGACACTTTCGTGGCCATTCACAACTCACACAGCGTGGAAAAAACTTGAGTCGCTTGATGCACATGTTCTTAGCTGAGGTCAAGCAAGGTGACACTCTGCCTTCAGCTGTCACACTGTAAACACATGTCCTGTTGGAGGTCTATTTAGTGCCCTGTTTTTCTTGGGTTTTTTTTTGTGTGTGTGTGATTTTGCTATTTAAAATAGCCCCCAAGCATAGTGCCCAAGTACCATCTAGTGTTCCTAGCACAAGAAAGGCCGTGATGTGCCTTATGGAGAAAATATGCGTGTTAGACAAGCTTCATTCGGGCATGAGTTTTAGTGGTGTTGGCCATGAGTTTGATATTCACGAATCAACACTGCGTATTAAATAAGGGGTCTTCAACAGAAACACACACAAAACAAAGTATTGATCTGTTGATAAAAATCCTGCAAACAGAAGCCCACAGGAACCTAACCTTGTATGTCCCCCAGGAGCATTGGCTCAGTATTCAGTGTTCTTGGGGACTTATAGAACATAATCACCTTGAATAATGAGAATCAAGAGTACCAATCTGACCTTGCTTCTTCCTTGTTTAGAATCTCCCATGCCTCCCTCTGCACACAAGATCAATTCAAACTCCTCAGTATGACATTCAGGTCCCACATCATCTGGAAGGACTTTACTGACCTTCCAGCCACCTTGCCCTGTGCTGCCCCACCAATGCCCAGCCCATTCTCTAACTCTCTTTCATCGTCTTTCGCAGAGGTCTTCTGCACACTCTGTGCCCACCGCCTCAAATGCCTCTCCTCTCTGTCTCCTCTTGGTGAACTCCTATACATCCTTCAAGACCCAGCTTAAATACCACCCTCTCCAGGTCTCCCTCTAACTGAACTTGACACTCCCTTCTCTGTTATATATCTCTTATAGCACTTCTCACAATGTTATAACTGATCAATTCATGTGTCTCCTCTCTCCTGTTCTTGACAATAGTTTTTTGGGAAGCGCGTGGAGGAGTACAGACGTGTGTGACTCTATTTGCAGGGTGCGTACGTTTCATACATCACTCATTCAATTAATGTAAATTGAGGCCTAACTTGACACCAGGCACTAATCGAGGCACCAGAGGTACAGCAGTGAACAAAATAACGCCACTGCCCCATGTGTATGCAACACTGTGCCTGCAAGCGTGGCCTGTGTGTAAGAGTGTGTACACGCGAGACTGCACTGTGCTTGCTTGGGGACATGTGGTGTTTGTGGCTCCTGGACACCCAGTCTATTGAATTCCAACCCGCTGTGACCTGTTGATACAGGGCGTTTTGGAAGTTAATTAGGCCAACAGACTGTGTCTGTGCACTAATGAGAAACCCTCCCCGGGCGCCCCCGCCCACCTCCCTGTCTCTCCTGCAGTCCCTGCCTGGCTCGGCTTTGGCCTTTTTGACCCAAAGACAACATCCATCCAAATGAGATTTTCTCTAGTGAGTATATCGGTCTTTCCCTCCCTTCTCCTCTGCCTGACCCACACTCAGAAAGGGCATAGGAATAAGGAAAAAAGGGAGGAAGCAACATGTTTTTTGAGTACCCACCGTGCACCAGCCTGTGCTGGGCAGTTTACATGTGTCAGAGACAGCTGTAGAGAGGGCTTGCTTCGTGCCAGGCTCCGTTCTAAGCACTTTACCTCTAAGGCTGGGTGAGTTCAGGCATCAACCCTATAAGGTAGGTGTTGCTATTTTCCCACTTTTACAGATAAGAAGCTGAGGCATCCCACAGTGAGGAAGTAGCAGAGCTGGGACTCAGCCCACGCAGTCCGTGCACTCAGTCACTGCCCTGCATGGCACTCACTGTCTTCTCACAACACCCCTCACAGGTGTGGGACGTCTCATTGTTCAGAGAAGAAAACAGGTAATTACGCAGATCAAAAACTAGCAGGGATGAGACTCAAATCCAGGGTGTGAGATTCCAAATGCAGGGATGTGGAACCCAGATGCAGGGGTGTGGGGCCCTGATGCAGGGGTGTGGGGCCCTGATGCAGGGGTGTGGGGCCCTGATGGAGGGATATGGGGCCCTGATGCAGGGGTGTGGGGTCCTGATGCAGGGGTGTGGGGCCCTGATGCAGGGGTGTGGGGTCCTGATGCAGGGGTGTGGGGTCCTGATGCAGGGATGTGGGGCCCTGATGCAGGGGTGTGGGGCCCTGATGCAGGGGTATGGGGCCCTGATGCAGGGGTGTGGGGCCCTGATGCAGGGGTATGGGGCCCTGATGCAGGGGTGTGGGGTCCTGATGCAGGGGTGTGGGGTCCTGATGCAGGGGTATGGGGCCCTGATGCAGGGGTGTGGGGCTCTAGATCCAGGGGTGTGGGGCCCTGATGCAGGGGTGTGGGGTCCTGATGCAGGGGTGTGGGGCTCTAGATCCAGGGGTGTGGGGTCCTGATGCAGGGGTGTGGGGCCCTGATGCAGGGGTGTGGGGCCCTGATGCAGGGGTGTGGGGTCCTGATGCAGGGGTGTGGGGCCCTGATGCAGGGGTGTGGGGCCCTGATGCAGGGGTGTGGGGTCCTGATGCAGGGGTGTGGGGCCCTGATGCAGGGGTGTATCGCCCTGATGGAGGGATATGGGGCCCTGATGCAGGGGTGTGGGGCCCTGATGCAGGGGTGTATCGCCCTGATGCAGGGGTGTGGGGCCCTGATGCAGGGGTGTGGGGCCCTGATGCAGGGGTGTGGGGCCCTGATGCAGGGGTGTATCGCCCTGATGCAGGGGTGTGGGGCCCTGATGCAGGGGTGTGGGGCCCTGATGCAGGGGTGTATCGCCCTGATGCAGGGGTGTGGGGCCCTGATGCAGGGGTGTATCGCCCTGATGCAGGGGTGTGGGGCCCTGATGCAGGGGTGTGGGGCCCTGATGCAGGGGTGTATCGCCCTGATGCAGGGGTGTGGGGCCCTGATGCAGGGGTGTGGGGCCCTGATGCAGGGGTGTATCGCCCTGATGCAGGGGTGTGGGGCCCTGATGCAGGGGTGTGGGGCCCTGATGCAGGGGTGTGGTGTCCTGATGCAGGGGTGTGGGGCCCTGATGCAGGGGTGTGGGGCCCTGATGCAGGGGTGTGGGGTCCTGATGCAGGGGTGTGGGGTCCTGATGCAGGGGTGTGGGGCTCAGGTGCAACTCCTCCAACTAGGAGGGATTGACCTGACAAAGAGGGAGGTGAGATCAGGGGGTCCAGGTGGCGGCAACTGAAGGGGCACAAGCACCTGGGCCAGAGCCAGACACTGGGAGGCATGGAGTTTCCAAGGCAACAAGAGTCATGAGAATGGAAAGCCACTGCGGAGCAGCCCGAGAGAGGAGAACCTGAGAGCAGCCTGTGGAAGCTAGAGGAGCCCAAAGAATCAGCAGTGGAAAACATCTGAAGAAGACCAAGAGGGTAGGACAGGCCTCAGCTCCTCCCACCCAAGGTCAGGGATAGGAAGATGAACAGGGGGTCAGAGTGGACCTGTGGTTCTCCCCTGAGAGGATGCCAGGATTCCAGGCTCGGTGCCCTGGGAGGAGTGAACCCCTAAGTGTCTGAGTCTGGGGAGGCTGGGGCCCAGCCAATGGCAGTACTGGCCGCAGCTCCTCCTCCTCCTCCTCCCAGGCTGGGCCGGCACACCCAGGCAGGCTCTGTCCCAGGAACGGGCTTCCCCAGAAACCTTCCCGGGTTCGGACATGAATTCTAGCTGCTTACTGAGTCCCACTGTCCGCTGCCAGGAGCCAGGAGAGCACTGAGGAGTAGCCACCCAGGTAAGGGCATCTGTGTCCAGATGTGCCCTGCCCCTTGGCACACTCGGCAGGGGTGGACACGTCTGATAGGGAGTAGGGGGAGATGGCCTAGACCCGTCAGCCACCCTGGGTCCTGACGGTGGAGGAATGAGGGGCCCTCCCTGCTCTGGGCTCTTCCTGCCCTCCCCAGCTGGGCAAAGGTGGGAGCAGGGAACTGAGTGGGAGGTGGGCTGAGCGGCCGGCGCCCGGCAGGAGGAGCAGCTCTGCCCAGGCCTGCAAAGCCCCGCCCCACCCCGCCCCAAGTAGGGTGCGCTGACTGAGAGTCCCTGGGGGCTAAGGGCTGGGGCCTCCCTGGGTGTTCCCTGACAAGCTGCCAGGAGTTCCACCCACCATAGGCAGGACCGAGCAGACAAGCCGATGATTCAGAGCAGGGGCCCCACGTCCAAGTGGTAGGTGGCGGAGAGACAGGGAGGGGGGCAAATGTACCCCCAGCCTCCCTCTCCCAGGATCCATGAGGAAGAGGATGGAGTGGGCACAGACGAGCAGGCAGCTCACCAAAACTTGAGGAAAGGGGCTCAGGCTCAAGACAGGGCAGTCCCCAGAGGGTGGGCTCTGGAGCCAGCTGGCCCAGGTTCAAATCCGAGTTCTGCTGCCTATTAGCTGCATAATGGTGAGCAAATTAACTAACCTCTCTGTGCTCCACTTTCCTCATTTGTAAATTGGGAATAAAAAGTATCCTCTTTCCTAAGGTTGCTGTGAAGGAATACTGTATCGATTCATGCAAAGTGCTTAGAACACACTGGCGGGGCACAAACACCCCATCAGTGTTGGCTGTTACCACTGTGCTGCTTTTGCATGCAGGGGCACAGGGCAGCCGGGTGACCCCCAGCCTGGACCAGCACTGGGAGGGCATCGTGAACCCCTTAGAGCAAGAGGCTATGCACACAAGGTCCTGGGTGCACAGCAGGGTGAGACCACAGTGCATGGGTCTCGGTGGAGCCCCCAGGAATCCGGCAGAGGATGTGGGCACCCCTCACTTTGCATAGTGACCACAGTCCTTAAATGGGGGTAAACCTGATTCTGTGAGTTCATCCTGCCAAATCCACCAGCAGAACCGACTGGGACAGCATTCCCCATTCTGGTGTCTTGCAAGGCTGTTCCACAAGACGATAAACGATGTGTCAGGGGGAAAGGGGGTTCTGTGGCAGAGGAGTCGGGGCAATGCCACATATTTTGTCCCTCATTTGGTGTTTCACAAAATGAATGTATTAGCACGGTTGAGCAAACGGACTCATTTAACTTTGCTGAAGCCAGTGTTTGCCGACTTTTCTTGGACACAGAATGCTTTTCTCTCACTAGTCCTGTTGCCAGCCTATGGAACAGGGCTCCATGGAACACTGGTTTGGGAAACGCTGGAATACCAGGCTACTCTGGGAAGCCCACTGTCTAAAGAGAGTTGTTGCTCCCTACTTTACCCTTCAGCTGGACTGCCGCTGGCCTTGCCTCCAGTGAGTCGCACCTGAGCAGGACAGAGCCAGGGTATTTACGGTGTTAGACCTGACAGGGGTTTGGGGACAAGGTCCAGCATCCTCCCCAGCCCCAGCCCCTGAGCCCCTTGGGAGAGAGCAGTGCTCAGAAGGGAGAGAAGTCATCCCAAGGCTGAGCCCCCTGAGGAGGAAGGTCGGGGTGGGAACAGAGGGAGAAGGCAGAACGTCCCAGCTCCCTGAGTCTTCACTCTGCAGAACCCCAAGACCAGAGCCTCAGGCCATGGGAAGAACACAGGGCTCCCTGGACCCCCCTTCCTCCACTTCTATGGTGAGTTGGGTTCTGGACTTAATTACCTGTGCTCCAGTCCCAGCTCTGCACCTGATAGTTGCGTAACCTTGTATAACCCCTCTGAGCCTCAGCTTCCTCCACCTGTAAAATGGGGACAGTAAAAGGACCTAGTTCCTCTGGTCATGGCCAGGATTACGCACGATGACCTATTTCTACAAAATGCACGCGTATTCCATAAACGTGGAGAATTATTATTATCATTTCCCTGCAGGAGAAGCCGACGCCTGGGTCCGCCATGAACTGGGCAATCTTTGAGGGGCTCCTGAGCGGGGTCAACAAATACTCCACAGCCTTTGGGCGCATCTGGCTGTCCCTGGTTTTCATCTTCCGCGTGCTGGTGTACCTGGTGACGGCCGAGCGCGTGTGGAGTGACGACCACAAGGACTTCGACTGCAACACCCGCCAGCCTGGGTGCTCCAATGTCTGCTTCGACGAGTTCTTCCCTGTGTCCCACGTGCGCCTCTGGGCCCTGCAGCTCATCCTGGTCACGTGCCCCTCGCTGCTGGTGGTCATGCACGTGGCCTACCGCGAGGCTCGAGAGAAGAGGCACCAAGAGGCCACTGGGGAGGGCGGTGGGCACCTCCACCTGGGCCCTGGCAAGAAGCGGGGTGGGCTCTGGTGGACGTACGTCTGCAGCCTGGTGTTCAAGGCTGGCATAGACGCCACCTTCCTCTATGTGTTCCACTCGTTCTACCCCAAATACACCCTCCCTCGTGTGGTCAAGTGCCACGCAGTTCCGTGTGGCAATATAGTGGACTGCTTCATCTCCAAGCCCTCCGAGAAGAACATCTTCACCCTCTTCATGGTAGTCACGGCCGCCGTCTGCATCCTGCTCAACCTCGTGGAGCTGGCCTACCTGGTGAGCAAGAGGTGCCGCGAGTGCCTGGCAGCAAGAAGAGCCCGAGCCGCGTGGCCAGGGCATCACCCACACTGCAAGCAGGACGACCTCCTCTCAGGCGACCTCATCTTTCTGGCCTCAGACGCTCACCCTCCTCTCGTACCAGCCCCGCCTCAAGACTACATGAAGAAAACCATCCTGTGAGGGGCTGCCTAGACTGGGCTGACGGGTTAGGCCTGGGTTGGAAGGTTCCAGAATCTCTCATAGGTGCCACCTGGGAGTGGGGGCGCTGAACCATGAGGAAGGGGCAGGCGAGAGGCCTGGGATCTGAGTCCTATTCCTCGGCTGCAGCCACCTGCCCCCAGCATGTGGCCTTGGACGAGTTACCCCGCTGCTCTGCACCTCGGTCTCCTTGTCTGTAAAACGGAGACACTGAGTGCCACTTCTCAGCGTTGTTGTCAGGAGGGGTTTCGTAAGGGAACAGGTGTGCAAGCACGTGCAGTGTGTGTGGCCCCCCGTCAGGGCTTAATAAAAGCCAGCTCATGTGCTGATTCCAGGTGCCCTTTGGTCGTTTGGCCTTTGTGACTCTTATCATCAGTTCATTGTGCGGACCTCCCTGGCCCTGCAAAGGGCTGTACTTGATCCAGCCAGATGAGGGGTCTCCCAGCACTCCTGGGGACCATGCTACTTGCTCATGCTCAAGTCTAGCCTGTATTCCCAGTTGCAAGTTCAGGCCTATAGGTCACCTGCAAAGCGAATGGAGCTTAGCCCGTGGGGAGCCGTATCTGGCAGAGGGAGGTTCCTGGGCTCTGGAGCCAGATGCCTGCACACAGACCCAAGTTCCACCAGGACTCTGGGAAAGTGACTTCAACTCCTCTCCAAAATGGGTTAATAATACCTAGCCTGTGGGGTTATCGTGAGGTCTGATGAGCTCATGGCTGTGGACAGGGCCGGCAGGCTGGAAAAGGACACATACATGTTAGTCATTAGTATTAGGAAGTGCTCAGTAAATGCTTTTGGAAAATGAAGCAGAGGGCCCCTCTCTGGCTGCACATTAACCTTCACTGTCCCAGCCAGGACACAGGCCCCAGGCCCCTCTTCAGCACATGTGGGGTCACACTCCAGCTTCCGGAAGGCCTTCCCCAGAGCCCCAGAGGCCCGGGCCCTCTGGGGACAGACAGCAAGCTGTGCCTGGCCCCATGCCAGCTGGGCATTCCATGCTGCCACCCTGCATTCCTGGGCTCCACTGGGGCAGCGGGTACCCTGGTCTAGAAAAGCCATAGCCAACCTCTTTTGTCCCCTACATACCCAGGAGCAGCCCAGGCTCTAGTCCCCACAAATGTCCCCACGAGGGCAGGATGCATTCCTGAACTGAATCAAGGTTGCTGCTTTCCATAGACATCAACTGCTGAGGACTCAGAACCAGGTGTCCAGAGCAAAGGGCGCGAAGGTCTGAGGCCAAGGAGGCACGGGCCATGGGACAACAGAAGGGGACAGGGTCAACCCCATGAGTATGAGGATGCCAGGCCCCTGGCCCCCTCTCTGCATCTCACCCACATACCTGCCCACCTGGGAGCCAGGCAGGGCCATGCCCAGCCAGGTAGAGAGAAGGCGTGGGCCAGGAGAGCCGCAGGTGTTTGCTCTGAATATGTGCCCGGGGAAGTCCGCCCTCCCTCCTGCCCACCCAATCACTCTCGCTTGGCTCATTGGCTCAGAAAGCCCCACCCAGCAGGGGAGTGAGGAACAAAAGCTGCCTCTGGGAGGCCCTCAGGCAGATCCGGCAAGCCCAGGGACAGGAGAGCGGCTACTGGACCCAAGAAGGGTGAGGACCAACTAGGGCAGGAGACTGGGCCGGGAAGCAAGGGACCAGCTGGGCTGTGGACCAGACTTCAGGGAGGGGGCCAGAGGGTCAGGGTCCCTGGAGAAACCCCAGGGAAGCTCACGGAGGGGAAGGAATGTGCTGCCCAACCAAAGGGCGGGCAGAGGACCAGAGAAGAGGTGAGGAAGAGAAGGGATCAGGAGGAAATAGGTTTCAAGTCCTTTTCACAAACATCCATTGTGTGTTCTGTGGGCCAGGCCTGGTGCTGGGCCCTGGGGAGACGGAGAGGGATGAGGTGTGGTCTGCCTCCCAGCAGCCGAGAGCCTGGCAAGGACGACAGGTGAATAGACCATTGGAGCACAGTGATGCATCCTGCCACAAAAAACAGAGGAGGGTGCTCAGAAAGTGTCCCGAGGCATGATGTCTGGAGAGGCTGAGAGCTGGGTCGGGGACAGGGGAGGGCAGGGCTTGGGGATCGAACAGGATGGGGACTCCAGGCAAGCGGCTGTGGAGGTTGGAGTGCACAGGATGGGCCTGAACAGAAAAAAATGGGAGACTTGGGCAGGAGACAGCTACTAAGCAGGTGGGGAGGGGTGTCCCTGGGAGAGAAAGGAAATGGTGGGAAACAGACCATGCCACATCTGGCCTCTGTCCCTTCCCAGGTCCCTCCCTAAAGCTGGAATGAATGGTTGGATTCCAGAGGAACCCACTGTGGTCGAGACAGTCAGCCCTCGGGCCCCAGCACCAACCGAGGGGGTGGTGGGGTAATGCCAGGCCACCGTGATGCCAAAGAGTTTCTGTTTAGTTTGGGAGGGAACCTCAGGGCTGGGAACCTTCCTGGAGCCAGAGAGGAGGAATAAGGACGAAGACTGTTCCAGGATCTACCAGGGGGCTGATGTGACCGTGTCCAGCACAGGGCTAGGCTCACATTTGGCATCCAGTAAAAGTGGGATGAATGTGACAAGTGATAAGGACACACTCCCATCCCACCCTCTCCTGGCCCAGCCCAGCAGCTGATGGAAGGGTGGCTCATCCAGTCCAGGCCTTCTTGCTGTGACCCATGGGGCCAAAACGTGGGTAAAAGAGGTTGTCTGGCATGCCCAGTGCATGGTGAGTATCTTCACATGTATCTTTTACTTTGTAGAATGAAATAGACCCTGATTTTGGAACCTGAAGACTCAGGTTCAAGACCAACTCTGCTACTTCCGGCCATTGAGGCCTTAGGCAGGTGCCTCTGAGCCTTGGCTTACACTTTGAGAAATGGAGACAATGACCCCTACCGTTCCAACTCACTGGGAGTGAGGACATGATGACACAGGGGTTGTGAAAAGGATTTGTCAGTTGCACTATCGCTAAGGGTGCCCATCTCCTGGCCTCGAGGCTCCCAAGCCTGAGTGAGTGGTGCCCAGGTGTAGACCGTCCACGTAAGGTCCCGAGGACACAGCCAACATGAACTGGGCGTTTCTGCAGGGAATCCTGAGCGGCGTGAACAAGTACTCCACGGCACTGAGCCGCATCTGGCTGTCCGTGGTCTTCATCTTCCGCGTGCTGGTGTACGTGGTAGCGGCCGAGGAGGTGTGGCACGACGAGCAGAAGGACTTTGTCTGCAACACCAAGCAGCCCGGCTGCCCCAACGTCTGCTACGATGAGTTCTTCCCTGTGTCCCACGTGCGCCTCTGGGCCCTGCAGCTCATCCTGGTCACCTGCCCCTCGCTGCTGGTGGTCATGCACGTGGCCTACCGCGAGGAGCGTGAGCGGAAGCACCGCCTGAAACACGGGCCCCACGCGCCATCCCTGTACGACAACCCTACCAAGAAGCGGGGCGGGCTCTGGTGGACCTACCTGCTGAGTCTCATCTTCAAGGCCGCCGTCGACTCCTGCTTCCTCTACATCTTCCACCGCCTCTACCGGGACTATGACATGCCCCGCGTGGTGGCCTGCTCCGTGGCACCGTGCCCTCACACTGTGGACTGCTACATCTCCCGGCCCACGGAGAAGAAGGTCTTCACCTACTTCATGGTGACCACAGCCGCCATCTGCATCCTGCTCAACCTCAGTGAGGTCTTCTACCTGGTGGGCAAGAGGTGCATGGAGATCCTCGGACCCAGGCGCCGGCGGTCTCGGCTCCGGGTTCGTCTACCCGACACGTGCCCACCATATGTCCTCTCCCAGGGAGGGCACCCCGAGGACAAGAACTCTGTCCTATTGAAGGCTGGGTCAGCCCCCATGGATGCAGGTGGGTATCCGTAACCTGCGAGGTTGGCAGGTAGGATCCGCAGGCTGCCCCCACATGTTCCTGAGGCCACCCAAGAAAATGGGGAAGGGCAGTGGCATCTTTCTGTAGCAGGGCAGGTGAGGAGGGTGGCCGTGGGGCTCAGGAGGCTCACACGGGGCCAGTGTCAGGGGCAGCTGGGGCCCTGGGTCCTGAGCCTCGGGGAGGGAGGCCAATGGCTACTGGGGGTTTGTATATGGCAATAGGGTACATCAAAACCCTTAATAGATGTGATTTTCCCCGTACTTTGTAGACCAGGTGGGGGGTGGCGGGTGGGAAGGCAGGGGGATCAGATGGACATTGGAAAGGAGCCCAAGACCACTCAGTGAACACCTGAGTGCCGGACCCTCAGATGCAGGCTCACCCACCACGCCCACCACACACACAGAAGTGGTGGGAAGTGCCCCAAGGCAGAGGCCACTCTGCGGACATCTGCAGCCAGCTGCCCAAGGCAGGAGGAGGGGACCCCAGGGGACCGTGTGCCCAGCAAGAGTCAGTTCTCCCTGCATGTTCATCAGGCCTCTGCCTCCCCCACTGGCCTCCCAGCCCTTTCCAGAACAGGTCCCAGCTCAGTGAGCCCCTCTGATGGCAGGAGGGGACAGTGCTGAGAGCAGGTCAGGGGTGGAGTCTGTCGGGATGTCCAGGAGGCAGGTCCCCACCGGCCATGGCCCACTGAGAGCATCTGAGCTAAAAGGTCCTTCATGGATCCTCAAGGCTGTGGAATTTCCTGATCTTTTCATGGACACACATTCCCTGAGCAGCCTCATCCTCCCCAGCCTGCCACCACTCAGACCTCGACGACTCCCCAGGCTCCCTACAGCCTGGACCCGCCTCTGTGTCCCACCAACTGCCCACCAGACATCTCACCCTTGGCAGCTCCAAACTGACCTCATCGACTCCCCCTGAACCTCTCCTCCCAGCTGCCCCACCCCACCTCCTGCAGGGTACTGCCATCCCTCCGGCTGTCCAAGCCAGGCGCTGGCCTGTCGTCCTGGTCCCTCACACCCCACATCCCCACCAGCACCAAACCCCATGGATTCCAGCCCCTAAAGGCCTCCTGAATCCACTCCTTCTCTCCCTTAAAACTACTCGCAGAGCCCCTCCCATCTGCCCTCCACCACTGGGACGCAGTGATTGATCTGCAATTGCATCTGACCAAGTCATTCCTCCTGCTTTAAAAATCCTCCCACTGCCACCACCCCTGAGGGCCCACTGACCTCCCAGCTTCACCCCTGCTTCCTCCCTCCTCCTCAGCCACCAGCAATACCGAAGGGCACGTGGTTCACTGAGCAGACACATCACGTTGTGTCATGCCTCACGCCTTTGCCATGCTGTTCCCTCTGCCTGGAATGCTCTTCCTGCCTCCTCTGCGACCCTCCCTCAAGCCTTGAAGACAGGCTTACCCACCCCTCCGTGTGCCAGCCTCACCTGTACCTCTGCCATGCTCCCAAAATTGGAAGGGTCAGTCCCCCCAAGTGTCTCTCCACCAGTCTGTGAGCCCTTCCTGGGCAGGACCCTGAGTCATCCAGGTCACCGGACACCTTCAATAAATGCTTGTTAAATGAGTTAATAGGCCGTGAGCTGCTTGGGGGAAGGAACTGTGTCTTGTTTATCTGAATCCTCTGCCACGCCTAGCCCGGGGAGTTCAGTAAAGTGTTTGCTTGCGTGTTCTGTTTTTGTTGTTGCTGCTTTAACTGAAACCAGCCTAAAGGTCTCATTTATAGGAGAACACACTTGGTACCAGAGAGGAGAGGGGGCCCTCCACGCCCACACAGATCTACTGAGTCTGTTGGGCTGTGTCCCCTGTGGTCAGTGGGTAGCCTCCCTGCCCACCCCGATTATGGGCCAAGAGCAGGGTCACCGTCTTGTGTCAGGTTCCCCGGGAGCAGAGCCAGGGGCAGCGGCTTGTGTGCAGGTAAAGGCAGGAGCAAAGGAAGTGAGGGAGGAGGGGCTGAACAGGGCAGGGAGTGGGCTCAGGGAGATGTAGCCTCGATCGTGGGGAGAGGGCACTTTGGATCATAAATCCCACCAGGGTCCAGTCAGTCATTGGCTTCAGGCTGCCCCAACGGCAGGAGGACTGGCAGGAAGGGGCGGGGTCCTCCGGCTCAGTAAGCCATGAGCAGCCAATATTCACAGCAGTCAGGGGACATGGCAGGGCACCAATGCCATCTACTGAACTCCTGACTCTGGGGACAAGGATGGCTTCTACCCCCAACCCAGACCTCAGCTGTGACCGCCCAATCCAGGAGAACACATCAAAGCCAGATGGCCCCACACTGCTCAGTCCAGTCCAGGGGCCAGCCACAGCCAACTCCCTCCAAAATTCCTGATCCCTTCTCCAGGGCTGGGCCCAGCACACGGTGAGCTCATTCCAGGACCTGACATCCTCTCCCTGGGTGCTGTTCCCAAAGGTCTCAAGTCCTGAGCCACTGAGAAAGGCAGAGGCTCATCCTCCAGGAAGCCCGTCAGCCATCGGACTGTCTTATCCCCAGCCCCACCCACACTCTCCAGCTCCCACACTGCTCTCACCACCCCCAGACCCCCTACGTTCCCCTCTGCTCCAGCCCCTGCCTCCTCTTCTGCCCTGTCTCCTGCCCCCATTGCTGCCACCTTCCCTTCACTCACTGAAGACTGAGCGCATGGCCCAGGATCTCCTCCTCCTGCTGTTCCCCCACAACCCGGGGTCGGAGACCACCTGTGCATCGCCCTGTCCTCTTCTCCTGACCCCCCACCACGACCACCCCTCTGCGACATTCAGCTACCCACTCACAGGACCATGCCCCAGACCTTGTTACCACTTAGAACTGCTCCACCTCTGGAACCTTCCATTCATGGGAATCTGTGTTGTTTATTATTCACTTTTATGTGAAAGCTCCGCCCTAGGTGCTGAGGATTTGTCCAGCAAGAATCAGACATGGCCCCTGACCTTGCTTATGTCCTAGAGAAGAAGGCAACTCCCGGACTCATGACACGTGGGGGAGCCAGGATGCTGGGGGAAAGGAGGGAGAGACTGATGTCCTCGTACCCAGGAAAGAGGCCTGAATGCCCCCTCAGGCTTTTTACACTGACACCTAGAGAAGGAGCAGGATTTGCCTAGCAAACTCGGTGGGATTCCAGAGGGGACAGCAAGGGGAGAGCAAACCTAATGACAAAGACTGAAGGAAACCCAGGAGGGCTTGGGCCAGGCTGGAGCGCATGAGGCTGGATCATGCAGGGCTTGCTTTGTAAGTTCTTGTTAATGATGTTGGATTTTATCCCTGGAGAGACTTAGCACAGAAGTGACAAGGTCTAATTTGCAGTGTCTCCGGCTACAGTGTGCAGGGGCCAGGGCAGGGCTACCTGTTTGGAATCTGATGCAATCGTCCGAGCAAGCAACAACAATAGCCTGAACCAGGGTGTGCGCACTGGGGACGGAAAGAAGTAGTTGGATTTAAGAAATGTTTATGAGATAGAATCAGAAAGATGTGGCGATTTGATTGGGTGTGGGGATCAGAGTGACACCCAGGTTTCTGGTTCTGGACGGAGGTGCTATTGACTGCAGCAGGGAGATGCGGACGGCTTCAGTTTCAGATGTGCGCAGTCTGAGATACAAGTAAGATACCCTGGTTACTCCCTCTCATTGGCAGGCAATCCTAGCCCCTGGCTCGCTGTCTTTCTCTCTGCTACTGTAGGTATCTTCATTCTTGGTGACGTCACATCCAACACCATGGCCTCTCACTCCCTTGACTTCCTATTTCTAACAGTCTTTTTCTCCACCCATCCAGCCCACCCACATGCATGTTCACACCTCAGCCTTGTCTCCACGAGAGCTGCATCATCTACCTACACAGCTGCCCACTTTCAGTCCCATCCCAGTGGTTCTTCTGCCCCTCTATTGACCCCCACTATTTTCCCTGCCCCCTTCACATCCTCCCTGCCCTCATTTCCCTGCATGAACTCCACCAGCCCCCAGATAATCACTGACTCATAGGTGCCTCCACCCCATTGTCTTGTCGGGCTTCTCCAGTGCACACCTGGCAAGACCCTATGTCTGGTTAACCCAACTCTCTGTGCACCTGTTCCCAAGCACCTGGAGAATAATCTTAATACAACTGGGCTGACTGGGCTCAAGTTAACCTTCTAACCACAAAGTTCAAGTGGGTACTCAGCATCTCTAAGAAAGTCTACATTTTTCTAAAACTTTAACTCTATTCTCCAAGATAACTGTATCACACCTTCCCCTCTTGCCTCAAGCCTCCAGCCCCCATTCCCCTAATCCTCCATTTCAGCTGAGAGCCAGGCATCATGTGTCTGGGGAGAAGGAGCCATGGCTAGCTCATCTCCCCATCTTCCAGGCTGCCCACCTCCCAGCATGAATGCCCATCGCTCTGCCTGCTCCCCTGTCACACGGGAAAAGCATCCCTGCTCCTGAGACACCCTCCACTTGGACACTGGACCCTTCACCTCTCACCCACTCTGGACAGTGCTCCACATTGGTGCCACGCCATCCTGCCTCACAACTCCCCTTTCTGCAAATACACTATCATATTGTCATCTCACTCCATTCATAGTTCTCTCTTGACATCCCATCCTCCTCCAGCTAAAAGCTGTCTACACCTGCTATCTCCGCTTCATCAGCACTTCAACCCACTCCAGTCAGGACTGCTCTTGTCAAGGTCCCCAGTGGCCTCCCAGTCACCAAACCCAATGGTGGGTTCTACTCCCTCAGCCACATCTGACCACAGAGAGCTCGCTCCCTAAGCACTGTCTTCCCTCAGCTTCCAGAAATCAGCTTCCTCTACTCTCCTCCCACCTCATTGATGGGTCTTTCTTGACCTCCATGGATGCCTTGTCTTCCTCTTCCCAATCCCTAAATGGAAGATGCCCTGCGGCCCAATTCTCTACTCTTTTCTCCTCTGTATCCCTTCTCCCCCGGTGATCCTATCCAGTACCATCCATGAAAACATATAGCAACTGATGACTCCCACACTGGTGTATCCAGACCTAACCACTCCCATGAGTGTCAGACCCATGTATCCAACTTCCTGTTGTCATGTCAAATAGAATTCCTGAACTCCCTCACCGAGAACAGATGTACGCCCTCTCCCAGGCGTCTCCACCTTGGAAGATGACATCCCCGTCTACCCAGCTGCTCAATTCAAAAGCCAAGAGTCTCTTTCCTCATAACCACATCCACCCCATTAGCAAGTCATGGTGGCCTTAATTCCAAAATACTATATTCAAAATCCAGTTACTTCCTATCATCTCCAAGTGCTTCAATCCCAGGCCAGGCCACCACATTCCAACACCTGACACCTGCGGCAATGGGCCCCTCTTCGTCCCTGAAATTCTTCTTCCACACAGCAGCCTGAAAGACCTTTGTAGCAAGTGGCTTTCCATCGTGGCCAGGAAAATTAAAATAATCCAAACTCTTTATCACAGGCTGCAAGGCCCTCCAGGGTTAGGGCCCGGGTACCTCTCCAAAGCCACCTCCCTCCGCTCTCCCCTCTCACCACGCTCCACCCACCCTGGCTTCTCCCAGCTCAGGGTCCCTGCACCTGCTTCTGCTGATAGGGCTCTCCCCCACCCCCACCTGAGCTTGACCCACTGTCTCCTCAGCACCCACACCCCAACTGAGACACCCCTCCTTCCAGGAAGCCCTTTCTGAGCCACCATCCCCAGAAGTACACACCACACACGACCTCATTTTATCTTCTCTGTAGCATTTACTAACATATGACATTTTCTTATTGTCCCACTGGGATGAGCTCCTTGAGAACAGGGACTCTTTCGTGTTCCCCTTGTCACCCCCCAGCACTAGAACAGTGCTTGACACATTGTAGGTGCTCGATAAAAATGGCCCAACTGACTGATGAACGGCACCCAGGGGGAGACGTCTACAGGTTCGTTGATGCAAGGGGGAAAGAACTAGTCAGGACATATTGTTCTGGGAGTCGGGGCATGAACTCCTGAACATAGAACAAGATTTTGCTCCAAAATTACCCCGAGGGTGGGAAGGGTTTGCCTTATAGGTAAGTCCTTACAAAGTCTCCTGCCCTCAGGGGCATGCTCTCAATTATTGCATTTTGAACAACAAAACACTCTTTGGGGGGAACTCATTACCCTGAAATAACCTCAGTCAGTGAAGTTTTGGATATTCATGGAGGCTGCTTGGCAGAATAGGGAAAAAAGGAGGCAAAGACATTTCACGTAGATTTAGTCATTATTCCTGGGGTATGACCTTACAATTGCAAGTATTATCTTTGTAATCAAGACCTTTTTAAAAAATCACTTTGAAAACAATAAAGGAAGTGGTTATATTGTGGAGATGACAAATACACACTCCCTGGACGATTTTTTTAAATTGATGCAACCAGGCTTTTGTGGCAGAGAATAAAATTTCCAGCATCATACACAGATCCGAAAAGCACTATGTATGTCACATATAACTTGGGTAGAAATGAAGGTGTTTATGTTTTGTAAAATGTTAATAGCAAACAAAGCTCTATGGATATGAACTCAGACGGTAGAGAAAAATGTTGAGTTTAAATAAAATTGCTTTATCAAATACAAGAGGAGAAAAATAACACTTCTTAATACATTGTTTTATATAATATGTGATGTTTAAGATGTATAGTAAATCAAGTTAATAAAGTACATTATTATTTCAACCACACTCAAAGTTTATGTATTCAGGTTAGCCCATGACATTTTGGGGGGTCTCTTGGGACTATGGACAGTTGCTTTTTATTTGGAGACGTGTCTGGGCCTCCACATAGCTGGTGGCTTGAACCTGGGGAGTGGAGCAGACAGCACAGAGACTGGGGACGAGATGTCCTAGGGTAGAGGCTTCGCATGCAAACGGCACGGGGGAAGCCAGCTAAGGGTAAGCAGGTGTCACAGAAGTCAAGGGAGTATGACAGCCAGAGGAAGCTGATGTCACAGGAGCCAAGAGAAGAGTGTTTCTAGAAGGAGAGAGTGATTTTCAGGGCCAAACATGGACATGGGCCAAATCAAATAAGGACTGGCCAGTGTCTGTTTGATTAACAACAAGACGGTCACCGGTGCCCGTGCAGGAGTGTCGTCTGGAGAGAATGAGATGCAGAAACCAGGTCCCAGGGAGGCGAGGGGACAGCAAGGGCCAAGTAAAAGGGGATAGGTGTGGACAACTGGCCAGGAAATGTACCCATAAAAAGAATGGAAATGAAAGGGGGGTTGTTGCAAGAGAATAGGGGGGCAAGAGATTTATTTTTTACCATGGAGAGCCTTGAGCATGTGTAAGTGAGGGTGGAGTGCACCCAGTAGAGCAGGGACAGCCAGAAGGAGTGGGATCCGGAGCCCAGCAGGAGGCTCAACTTGGACCCGAGCAGTACAGGCTGGCTGCTGTGACAGGAGGGAAGGAGGAAACGGCGGGACAGGTGCAGGCCACCCCACGCCTGCCCACAGCCCCCGCCCCAGCCCTCTCACCTAGTTCCTCCCTCCAACACCTGCCTACGGCCTCACAGGCACCTCCAAACCTGACCCTGTGACCTTCTCCCAATCCTACGTCCCCTCCCTTCTGCATCCGGCCTAGGCCTGGGCTCCACGGTGTCTCTGCCATCACCCTGCTCCCACCTGGGAGCTGCCTTCCCTGCTGGACCTCAGGCTCTCTGAGGGCAGGAGCAGCATCTGCGTGGTTGGGCAGCGTATCCCCAGTGACACCTGGCATGCGCTAAAAGGGCAATGGACATTTGCTGAGATCAGGCCTGGAATGAACTGCTGTCTCACCAACATTCCCACTTCCCTCTGCCCTCCCCCTTAGCAAGACTCCAGGCCCCATCCATCCAACCAGGCTCTTCCGTCCCTACCCCCTGGGCTGGGCTCTGCTAACGTGAACCACACGACCAAACAGCAAGGCCACTGCAAATTCACCTTCTCCAAGCTGGCCTGGGTGCTGGATGCCGCCAGCTTTGGTCTCTCTGTGGTTGTCCTTGGTGCCAGCCTTCCGAATTTCTCCACTCTCTCCAAATGGTCTAGCACATTCTATCTTATTCAGATCTTATTTCTTAGAGAAAGTAGAAGCTATCTGAGAAGAATGCCACCAAACCTACAGACAACTCACCCACATCCTCCCTCCCTCCTCTCCCACCGCACAGAGGGCTGGGCCCCTGCTAATTCTCTTTCCCACACCTGTGCTGGGGATCCCCTTTCTCGCCACCTCCTTGCTTTCTCCTGTATCTTCAGCCTCTATCTCTCTTCCGCCCTCTCAACATTTCAGCATGCTCAGCTCTTTCCCATCCAAAAAACAAAAGCCAAACACTTCCTTGACCCCATGTCCCCTGCGGCTACCTTCTTATCTCCCTCCTGCCTTTCACAACTGTGCCTCCTGAGACACGTCTGCACTTATCGTCTCTCCTTCCTCCCCTCCCACTCTCTCACCCACCGGCTGTGATCCATCTCTGTCCCCACCATGCCACTCAAACTGCCCCACCACTGCCAAGTTCACCCACGATGCCTTTGTCACTAAGCCTGGTGGATGCTTTGCAGTCCTCGTCTGGGTGAGGAGGCGCTGAACAAGGTACGTGGCCTTTCTTCTTGAGTCTCTTGCTCTGCCCTGGCCCCCTTCTTTGTTCTGCCCACAAGCACTTCCGCTCTTCCTCCAAACTGGGGCTCCAAACGCAACTGCCAGCCCGTCCTGGCCCCTGGTCCTCAGGATGGGTACATGCTCCAGGGGAGGCCAATTAGGGCTCTTCCCCAGGTCATTTCAATGGTTTCTCGGGGAAGTGTGTTGTGGTAAAACTTGAGAAAACATGAGCTCAGAGCCACTGGTAACCTTCTACAAGAGTCTTGTGCAAAATCTCATCAGTACCAGGAAAGCGCCAACAGCCAGAGAGGAGCAGAGGCCTGGCAGCAGGAGAGAGATCCCAGACGCACCCCAGACCTGACACCAGGTGCCTCTGGTACCCCAAGTTACCCCTGCCCACCCCGTGTTTCTATAAGCCTATAAATTCCCATGTGTGCCCAAATTAATTCAAGTTGCATTTCCACCAATTGCAACTAAGAGTGCTGACTCATACACCCAGGCTTCTGGGACATCACTCTTCTGGTTTTCCTCCCACTGCTCCAGCCACTCCCTCTCAACCTCCCTCAGCCCAGCTCTTGGCTAGGAAGGTCCTCAGGGCCCTGTCCCCGGCTGTCTGCCCGCCTCAGTCTCACGTCCACCTGGGCGATTGTGTACTCTCCCCACGGCCCTGATGGCCATCTGGTCACTGTTGACTCGCAAATCCATATTTCCACCCTTCTCCTATTTAAAAAAATATATATTATTGTGATAGAACATACATAACATAAAAATTACCATTTTAATCATTTTTAAGTGTACAATTCAGTAGCATTAATTACATTCACAATGTTGTACAACCATCACCCCTATCTATTTCCAAAATTTTTCATCACCTCTAACAAGAACTCTGTACCCACTAAACAATAAACCCCACTCATCCCTCAGCCCAGCTCCTGGTAACCTCTAACCTACTTCCTGTCTCTAAGAATCTGCCTATTCTCAATATTTCCAAAAAGTACAATCATACAATATTTGTCCTTTAGTGTGTGGCTTATTTCACTTAACTGCAGCATGTATCAGAACTCCATTCCTTTTTATGGGTGAACAACAGTCCACTATATGGATATACCACATTTGTTTGTCCATTTGCCCACTAGTAGACATTGGGTTGTCCCCCCGTTTTGACCACTGTGAATAGTGCTGCTGTGAACATTCACGTACAAGCATTTGCCTGAGTCTCTGTTTTCCGTCCTTTCATGTATATATCCAAGAGTGGACTTGCTGGGTCGGACAGTAATTCTATGCTTAACTTTTTGAGGAGCTGCCAAACTATTTCCCTCAAGGGTTGCACCACTTTACATTTGCACGAACAGCGCCCAAGGGTTCTAATTCTTCTCTCTCCTGAGGCTGTCCCATGCCTCCCACTGTCTCTGGACATCCAAACGCACACGTCCCACAGGGAACTCAGACTAAGGACACTGTGGCTGCTTGAAAACAACCAGTCCCGAGGCACATCTCACCCTGAGGCTCCAGGATGGGCTTAGTGTTGGGGATCAGGCGAGGCTCAGGGATGAGCATGAGATGGGGTGAAGCCATCCGTTGTGCACTTGTATTAGAAGAAAGGGTTTTTGAAGGCCATGTCAGAATGTCCCAATCACCTTGGCAAAATGATTGCATTGAATATCATTCACAAATGCATATATCATTTAGCAAACTCCAGGCACAATGACCCCCTTGTTTTCTTCTGCCTCTCCCAACATGTTCCTTCTCTCACGCTTCCCAGCTCAGCTAATGGCAAACCACCTTCTCAGGTGCTTATGTCAAGACCTCTTCAACTTGTAGGGGCAGCGTGTTCAGGCACAACAGCCCTGCAGCCCAGATCAGTCTAAGCTCCACTCCCGGATGCCCTGTGCCCGTCACCTCCTCGGCCCAGAATTGAGGCTCTGGAAGCTTCCACACCTCAGGTGGCAGGCTGATTTCAGGGCACATTGCACACACCTCACCTCAAGCTGGCTTCCCCAGCCATCCTGACACCCCACACCCTCACAGTTCAAAGACAGCCTGAGCAAGGAGGATCCTCCCTTCCAGAAGCACAGCAGAGGCTGGAGGAGGACAGACAGACTCCAGCCAGCCACACAGCCCACTGGACCTCTGAGCACCAGGGATTTGGGCCTGGTGACAGGAAGGAATGAAGCAAAATGAGGCTTGGTCATAAAAGGCTTCCTGGAGGAGGACAGGTGGTCAGGGGGAACCTCTGGAGGGTAGGAGGATGGCACTGCTGAGCTAGAAGGGAATTGATTAAACAGCCGCTGTGTGCTGGCCTGGGACCAGAGCATACTGTGCTTTCTGGGTTTCATTCATTCATTCAACTAGTATTTTTTTCTACAAAGTGCCCGGCACTGTTTCAGGCACTGGGAGTATAGCAGTGGACACAACAGGAAAAATAAGGCTGTCCTCACAGATTCTTGAGATCTGGAGACAAAAAACATAAGCAAGATATAGAATATGTTAGAAGAGTATGCTAATACAGATAAAAATGAATCAGGCGAGGGAGTGGGGGATTTGGGGAGGGGAACTGCAGTTGTAGATGCAGAGGCCCAGGAAGGTCAGTAAGTCTGTTGCAGACAGAAGAAAGAGAAGTACACAGGCTCTGAGACTGGGAAAAGCCCAGCATGCACCCAGGACAGCAAGGATGCCAGTGAGACAGGCTGCCAGTGAGCCGAGAGATGTGGAAATGATGCCAGAGTGTTCAGCGGAGGCCTGAGAAGGACCCAATCATGAAGGGTCTTTTTTTTTTTTTTTTAAAGATTTCTGTCACCCCAGCTAGAGTGTAGTGGTGTCATCATAGCTCACTGCAGACTCAGACTCCTGGGCTCAAGCGATCCTCCTGCCTCAGCCTGCCAAGTAGCCAGGACTACAGATGCACACCACCATGCCTGACTCATTTTTCTATTTTTTTGGTAGAGAATGGGTCTTGTTCTTGCTCAGGCTGGTCTTGAACTCCTGGTCTCAAGCGATCCTCCCACCTCAGTCTCCCAGAGTGCTAGGATTACAGGCGTGAGCCACCGCACCTGGCCTCCCATAGGGTCTTACAGGCTCTGCTGATGCCTTTGACTGTCAGTTCGAGTGCGTCAGAAGCAGGTGCAGCACTTTGAACAAACAGGAGCACCATCCCGCTGGTGGCTGTGTCAGCAATAAGTGAAACGGGCAAAGGCCGCAGCGGGGAGACCCGTTAAGAGGCTATTTCAATAATCCAGGAAAGAAATGGTTAATGTTACCAGAATCACATTAATGAAGTCAGTGCGAAGTGGCCAGATTCTGAAAATATTTTGAAAGTAGCACCAGAATGATTCCCTGACATTGAATGCAGGGTATGAGAAAAGAGGATGGATGGTGAGTGTAAGGTTTGGGGCCCGAACAGGCAGATGAGTAAAATTACCACTTCCTAGAAGAGCAAGTGAGAGAGCAAGTTGAAGGGGAATAAAAGGAGTGGGTTTCCAGAGAAGCAAATTTTACATCCACAGTAGGTACTTGTTACATATAAGTGTGTCCCATATACTAGCTGAAATCCAAATTTAACCGGGTGTCCTGGTTTGGTTTATTTATTGCTTTGTTCCTAGTCTGGCAGCCCTAATAAGTAAAGAGCTTTAACGTGAGACATGGTATGTGTGTGCTGCCTGCTAACCATCCACAGGGAAAAGTTGATGAACGGCTGGACACGTGAGCACGAGGTTTAGGGAAATGATCCAGGCTGCGGATGAGTATTCAGGAGTTGTTAGCCTAATTTTGGTGTGTTAAAGCCTGAGACTGGACGACATTACCAGGAGATGAGTGAGGACAGAGAAGAGAAGGAGTCCAAGGACTGAGTCCCAGGGTGCCCCGGCAGTTAGAAGTCAGGGAGATCTGGAGGAACCAGAAAAGGAGACTGAGAAAGAAAGTCCAGCAAGGAAGGAGGACAGTCAGGAGCGTGTGATGTCCTGGAGGCCAAACGAAGTGTCAAGGCCAGAGGAATTGACTGCATTCGATGCTGCTCAAAGTTCAGGGAATGGCGGGGATTGGAAACTGGCCGTGGGATTCGGCCATGGGGACCAGGGCAAGAGCAGTGTGGGTGTGCTAGGAGAAGCCAGAGCCTGATTAGAATAAGAGAAAACAGAGATAATGAATCAAGACAACTCTTTCGAGGAATTTTGCTGTAAATGAGAGGGAAAAAAAATGAGGCAGAGGCTGGAAGAAGTGGAGCTAAGGGAGGTGTTTGGGGTTTTTTGAGATGGAGAAATACCCGCATGTTTATTGTAACAGGAAAGATCCAGTAAATAGCAAAGGGTTGATGATGGAGGAGGAGAGGTGGCGGGACGAGGTCTCAGTGGGCGAGAAGGGGGTGTACACGTAGAATGCCCGCATCCCAACGGTAGCTCAGCAGAGCCGCATTTTACCTCTACTGGAGGATTAGGCTGTGAGGGCAGAAGTTGCGAGCCACTCTGGACGCTTGGGAGGAAGGCCACACTCCAGCCCGGGTCCTGGGACATCGCCCCTCCCCGCCCACAGCCCCAGACATGCTGGAGCAGGGCTGGATGCCCGCACCCCTCTGCCCAGCCTGCCTTCCAGGGCCTTCTGCCTGCCCCCACCCCTGCTCCAAGGTGGAGACGGCTTCAGGCCCAGGCCTGTGCTGAACATACACAAACACCAGGGAAACCCCAGCCTGAGAGGTGGGGGGCCCTCCCCATCCCAGGGAGCCCCTGCCTGAGGCCTGGGCAGAGCTCTAGACAGAGGGGGTGGCCTAGAAGCAAGACCAGCCTGGGCCAGGGCTGGGCCGGAAGAGGCCAGTGGCAGACTTAGGGCTGCCACCTCGAGATAGCAGGTGTAGGCCCTGAGGGGAGTGGGGGTGGCCGGGGCAGCTGCCGAGCCCTGGTGCAGCACAGCCTTGCCCTGAGGCGAGGGGATGGCCTAGATGGCCTCCCACACATTCCCCTCCTCAGAGAGCAGAAATTCAGGGTGGACAGCAAGGCCTTCAGGTCCTCGGAGCCTCTCTGGAATGTGGAAATCTTCCAGCTCCCTCCAGAAAAAAGCAAAGGCCAGTTGTTGGGAACACTGCCTAGTGTCAGGAGTGAGGGGCTGGCATCTGGAAGGGTCAGAATGACAGGACCTACACAATAAAATCACCCGGTCACCAGAGCAGAATGACCCAACCACACCCACAGACACCACTACGCACCACCACCTCACACACAGCCATCTCTGCAATCACACGCACTCACAACCACACCGAGCATACACCCAAGTGGCCCACACTGCACCCCTTAACATACGGCTGCCCAGTCTTACACACACACACACACACACACACACACACACACACACACACACACAGAGGCAGTTCTCATGCAGATCCTGTGTGCACCAACGGTTACTACACAAATAGTAACCAAGCGTTTGTGACATTCCAAGCCCTGCAGATGCAGCAGGAATGCGATTGTGACCTGAGGGCTCCCTGCTGGCCTGGAGGCAATTTCAGGGACTGTAATGAAACTACACTGAGGAGGTGGGGTGAGGGGCCTTTCGATGGGGGGCCAGGGAACAGCTCTATAAGAAGGCGAGATCTGAGTAAGGAGGGGGGACCCACCCCATGAAGAGTCAGACGAGATCAGCCCGGGCAGAGGGAACCCCAAAGGCAAAGGCTGATAGGCTGGCATGAATGTGGCTTGTCCGAGGACCAGAAAGAAGGCCACTGAGACAGGAGAGCAGCGATTGAGGGGATGTGGGATGGGAGGAGAGGCACGACTGGAATGCTCGGGGCCTTGTAGGCCAGTGTCAGTGAGTACTAGTCTAAAGGTAATGATAAGTCACTGCAAGGCTTTCATAGGGGAGTGACATGATCTGATTTAGATCATGAAAATGCTACTTTAACTAGAAGCAACCATGAGAAAATTTTATTGCAGTTCTCAGACTGGAGAAGGCATTTCTAATTACAACCAAACCCAGAGGCCATAAAAGATAAGATTACTACATTTGACTACATAAAACATGTTTAATACTGCCTGGTAAAAACTCCATATACAAAGTCAAATTACAAATTTCAAACAACAGTGGGTGGGAGGAAGTCTGTCTGTTTGTATCACAGAGGGCTTGTTTCCTTAATATGTAAAGAGCTCCTAAGAAATCAATAATAAAAAAGCAACCATCCTATAGAAAAAAATGGGCAAAGGCAAAGGATGGTTCACAGAAAAACAAAGGTGACTCTTAAATACATATACATATATTTTTAAAAGAAACAGGGTCTTGCTCTGTTGCCCAGGTTGGAGTTCAGTGGCAGGAACATAGCTCACTGCAGCCTTGAACTCCTGAGTTCAAGTGATCCTCCCACCTCAGCCTCCTGAGTAACTGGGTCAACAGGCACACATCACCATGCCCAGCTGACTTTTTTTTTTTCATTATTTTAGAGATAGGGCTTCACTAGGTTGCCCAGGCAGGTCTCAAACTCCTGGCCTCAAGCAATCCTCCTGCCTCAGTCTTCCAAGTTGCTGGGATTACAGGCCTGAGCCACTGCACCAGCTCTTAAATATATTAAAAGATGCTCAATCTCATAATAAGAGAAATGCAAAATAAAAGTATAATGAGATGTCACTGACAAAGATCATAAAGTTTGATAATGCCCTATATTGGCAAGGCGTGGGGAAGCAAGCACTCTCTTGTCTCATGGTGGTGAAAACTGATACACCTATGGAGGGGACTGGGCAATATCTGTCAAAATTTTAAAAGAGCACACAACCTTAAACCCAGAATTCCACTTCTATATACCATTCAGTTGTTTAAAAAAAGAAATAGCAAGACAACTCTAGATCTACTGATGGGAGGAAATGTCCAATATTTTGTTAAATTAAAAAAAAAGCAGAGTACGGAAGAATATACATAACATACACCCACAGGTTAAAGGTAGAAAGTAAAGTATCTATGTAGTTGAACAAGCACAGATGATTCAAGGATGAAAAACAAGAAACTGGTAACCCCGGTGGTTGGGTGGGTAACGGGGCCACGGAGTCTGGTGTTCAGGGAAAAGTCAGGACCAGCACTGGACACGTGGGATTGTCAGTGAACGGATGGTATTTAAGCCCCAGGACCAATGAGCTCACCAGGGAAGGAAGAGACTGGGCCCTGGGCCATGCCCACATTAGGTACCTGGATGTGAGGCTTCTGAGGTTTTGAGGAACCCAGGAGTGTAGGGGGGGGAAGAGGGCAAGGAAGCCCAGAGAAGAAAGTGTTTTGAGAAGGAAGGAGTGGCCAGTTGCGTCAGGTGCTTCGGAAGATCTAGGGGCAGGGGACAAGATGTGACTGTCAGGTTTAGCATCGTGGAGATCCATGGTGGCCTTGACAGACCATTTTTAGGAACATGGTAGGGATGGAAACATTCCAGTGGGTGGAAGAGTGCCACCCAGCAATGGTTTTCAAGGGCCACTATCGCAGTAGGTAAAAGTGGCCTTTGTCCTGTGACTTTGCTCTACCCAGAAAAGACATTACCAGGGCCTCTAGAGGTGGCTTTATTACTTACTTTGTGATCCTGAGCAAGTCATCTACCCTCTCTGTGGCTCAGTGTTCTCATTTATCAAAGCAGAAGGGACCGTACCTTCCTTATCTGGATGCTGTGAGGATGTGGGACAGTGCCTGGCACAAAGATGTCACTGAGCTCCCAATTCAGTGTTACTTCTCTACCAGAATGAGTAGTAGGAGGTGACCACAATTGATCTTCCTAATTTGGGGGGCATGCTTTGAGTGTAAAAACGGGCATCGTTAATTATGCCAAGACTGCAGGCATAAACCACACAGTCTTGGGCAAATGCCATGTGTAGTCACCATCGTGCTAGGCACATTCTGTCTACACAGCGAGGATCAGGCCCAACGCTAAGATCCAGGGACTCCCAGGGAGGCTGGAATTTCCCACACGCAGCTGGGGCGCCAGGGGCTCTCCTTAGGTTCCCAGTCATGACACACTAATAAGTAACACAAAGCTTCCTTATCCCCAGAGCCCAGCCCTGCCGCACCCCAGCCACAGGCCTGCCTCCCTGGGCAGAGGGTGAGGGCACAGGCTCTGCCCCTACTCCTACCCCAACCCCCCACCTCTGCACAGAACCTCCCCCATCCCGCCCTCACCCTTCCAGGCACAGGGCTCACTTTGCCCTTCCCTCTGTGGGCACAGGGTCTGCCCCCACCCCAGCTCTCCGAAGCGCACTGGGGCTGCCCGCCAAGGACTTACCGCGCCGGGAGGGCACGAGGGCAGGTTCCCCGGAGTGCCCCCACATAGGGTCAAGGCCCCGCGCCGGGCGGGGACAGGGCCCAGCAGGCAGGGCCCGGCACGTATCCGGGGCAAACGAGCGTGGGCGCGTCCTGACTGTAGTCCATCCCCCTGCCCCGGCACTTAACAGTTTGCAGAGCGCTTCACGCCCCTGATCTCACTGGAGCCTTCGCAGCAGTCCTGCCCATGGCCACCAGTGCCCCTATTCCACGCGTGAGGAGACCAAGGCTCAGACGCGCCGGGAGCGCCTCCGGAGGTTGCCCCGGGAGCGCGTGGCAGCGTCGGGACTAGAGGGACCAGCCCGCCGGCTCCTCCCTCCTCGCCGTCCCTAGGTGTCCCCGCCGCGCGCCCCGCCGCGACCGCCGAGCCCCTGCCCGGGCCGCTCTCGCCTGCGCTGCGGGCCTCGGGGACGCGGGGTCGGGGCCCCGAGGTGGCCGCGCCACTGCCGGTAAGTGCGGGACGGGACGGGTCCCCAAGCGCCGCTGAGCGCTCCCGGCAGCTCCCGCCGCGGGGCTGGGGCTGGGGCTGGGGCTGGGGGCTTGCACCTGCCTGCGGCCGGGCTGCGGAGGGGTTGCAGCGGTGGCTATGGGGGGCTCGCCCCTCAACGCCCCTCCACTCCACCCCCGCTTTCTCGCCCCTCCATTCTGGCTCCGCTGGGGGCTCCAGCTGCTGGAAGGTTCCCGGACGACCCCTCCCATGTCCGCAAGCTCCCAAGCCGCCTGGAATGGAGGGAAACCGGGGAGGACGGGGGCTTATCCCAGGGGGACATTGTGGGGGTGGGGGGCAAGGCTGGACGCTGTCCTGTCCAGGGGCTGGAAAGAAACGGTTGGGCTGGGAGCTGGCTTTGGGGGGCCTGGGGGGAACCAGAACCGGCTCCACCAGTCTCCAGCCCGGGCTTGGGAGGGAAATTCTTGGCGGGTGAGTCCGCCCCTGCCTGGGGTGTGTCAGGAGGGACTGGGCAGACACCTCCAGGAGTTGGAAGGTGGGGGCCCGGGAGGGGGCTGCACCCCGGCAGGCAGCCCCGGGAGGGTGTCCGGTGAAAGCAGCAGTCAGGGTACCCTTCCTCTCCGGGCTGGCAGACAGGGCGCCAGCCACCACTTCAGTATCTGAACTCTCACCGGGTGAGTGGCCGTTTGCAGGGGAACCGTCTCCTGCGATGATTAGGACAGCCCAAGAAAGCAGAATTATTTCCCTTTAGCGATAAGGAAATGGGATCAAGGAGTGTTTCTGGAAGTCACCCAGCTACCGAGTGAATGTTTACCCCGTCAGCATGTATTGAGTACCGACCATGTGCCAAGCAGTGGACACTAAACCTATAGCAGTAGCAGCAAGACCAAGCTGACATGCTAGTAGGGGAGACAGCCGATGAATAAGAACAAAAAGGTGACAAAGACTTTAATTTTGAATGGTAATTAAGTGCTATGAAGAAAATGAAGGAGACAGGAGCAGAGTGACTAGGAACAGGGCCCTTTCAGATCCAGGGTGATCTGGAGATCATGTTGGAGCAGAGACCTCTGTGGTGAGAAGGAGCCAGCCATGCAAGGTTCTGGAGGAAGAGCATTCCAGGCAGAAGGAACCAATACAAATCCTCCAAGGCCCCCAGCGTGGCTGGAGCAGAGTGAGTCAGGGTGAGAGTGGAGGAGAGGAGGGTGAGAGTGTGGAATCATTGAATTGAATCATTGAATCATTGATGAATGTAGAATCATCATGTACAATGTACAGTGAGAATTAAAGAGGTTTAACCTTAAGCATGATGAGACACTAGTGGAGAGTTTTAGGTAAGAGGGAGACAGGAACCAAGCTAATAGCCTCTAGGGGCGCAGGGGTGGAAGCGAATAGCCAGTGAGGAGGTCGTGGCAATGATACTGGCCACAGCGATGGTGGCTTGGAGCAGGGTGGTGGGCCCTCAGGCATTGCGCATGCTCAGAGGTGCAAACCCAGCTCCGGGAGCGCTCACATGGGCTTGCGGGCCGACACACACACACATGTGGAGAGGCGTGTGCTCTCACACCCACCAAAGCACAGACACAAAGCACGCCCAGGCAGTCCCACCCATCCACACCCTCTGAGTCACTCCAGGACTGGGAAAAAGATGTGAGATTTGAGGCCCTAAACAAAGCACATCGCCCCACCACAAGGCCTTGGCAACCAGCGTGGCTGGGGCTCCCTCAGGCCCAGCACAGAGAGGGGAGATGTCTCTAGGTATTTCCTGGATCTGGTGTCCTCCCAGGAGCCAGACGGTACCTCCCTCACAGACCCCCCACCTGAATTGGTCTTCCATCTTTACCACCCCACTGGCTGAGAGACCTTGGGCAGGTTATCTCCCTCAGTTTTCCCTCTGAAGACTGGGACTCATAACCCCAGCTTCCTAGGAGAGTGGCAGCCACAGGGTGACAGTTTCCAGCATCTGGTCTGGGGCAGGCGTCCAGCAGAGAAGGGAGGGCAGGTGCAGGCCCTGGCACCCACAGCCCACCCTTGAAGCCACCTCTTCTAGGTGAGTGACTTGAGCTCTCTATACTTCACAGTAAGGAGTAGCCAGCATTAATTGAGCACTTACTGTGTACTATGTGCTTTGCAATCATTTGATTATGAGTTTCTTCATCTATAAATAGCAAGCAGAGTCGTATCCACCTCAAGGGGTTGTTAGAAAGAATTAAATGAGATCCTGCTCATAAAGTGTTTGCAAGCCTGGCTCATAGTCAGGCACAGTAAATGGCAGCTGTTATCATAAGCAAATGCACAGCCCCTTCCTTTGGCACACTAGCTCTGTGACTTGGAGCAGGTTACTTAACCTTGGTGTGCCTCAGTTTCCTATCTGCAGCTTGGGAAGAATAGTAGTCACTGTCTGCTAGGGTTGGTGTGATCACTGAGCAAGTCAGAGCTCAGAACAGCACCTGGCAGTAATGCGCAGTAAGGTCACCTATTCATTAATATCAAGGTTCTCCCTCTTTTTCCCCAGGTGGGCACGGCCCCCTGAGCCCCCGCCAGGCACCATGGACTGGAAGACGTTCCAGGCCCTGCTGAGCGGCGTGAACAAGTACTCCACGGCGTTCGGGCGCATCTGGCTGTCGGTGGTGTTTGTCTTCCGGGTGCTGGTGTACGTGGTGGCCGCAGAGCGCGTGTGGGGGGACGAGCAGAAGGACTTTGACTGCAACACCAAGCAGCCCGGCTGCACCAACGTCTGCTATGACGAGTTCTTCCCCATCTCCAACATCCGCCTCTGGGCCCTACAGCTCATCTTTGTCACCTGCCCCTCGCTTCTGGTCATCCTGCACGTGGCCTACCGCGAGGATCGGGAGCGGAGGCACCGCCTGAAGCATGGTGACCAGTGCGCCAAGCTATATGACAACACGGGCAAGAAGCATGGTGGCCTGTGGTGGACCTACCTCCTCAGCCTCATCTTCAAGCTCCTCATCGAGCTCCTCTTCCTCTACGTGCTGCACACTCTCTGGTACGGCTTCGGCATGCCACGCTTGGTGCAGTGTGCCAACGTGGCACCCTGCCCCAACACCGTGGACTGCTACATCGCCCGGCCCACCGAGAAGAAGGTCTTCACCTACTTCATGGTGGGCGCCTCAGCTGTCTGCATCGTGCTCACCATCTGCGAGATCTGCTACCTCATCTTCCACAGGCTCCTGCGATGCCTGAACAAGGACAGGCCCCGGCGGGGCCTCAGCCCCTCGTCCTCCACCTGCCGCTGCCACCACAAGCTGGTGGAGGCTGGGGAGCTGGGTCTGGACCCAGGCGATGACAAGCTGCAGGCTTCAGCACCCAAGCTGACCCCCACCTGACCCCGGGGCTGGGGGTCACACTGGGGCTGCCGGCGGGACAGGCAGGGAGGTGCTGCAGGGTGGAGGGTCCCTTGGGGGCTGGGTACCCCAGTTTGAATTCACTAAGCTATCCAATTTCCCTTTCGGCAGATGCTTTTTGGTGCTGTCCACTGGGCTGTCCACCTGCGGACAGGTAATCCACAGGCCCAGCGCCAGCCCTCAGAGGAGACAGGCTATATGCGTGCCATGCAAGGGGTCGCTTAGGGCGCTCACAGCAGGGCTTCTGGCTAACCCAGGAGGAGTGATCGGGCAGATCATGTGCCAGAGAGGTGAGAAGAGCTCCCAAGCAGAGACAACAGCAGGCACAGGAGCCTGGAGGCCACACAAAGAGAAATGTTTGCCCTGGGCTGGACTCGGGACCAAAAGGACTCTTCCCTCCCCTGGGAGGAGCTGCCCAGATTCCCAAGGTGGAGAGGTCTTCTCCCAGCAGCCGGAGGTCTGGCAGCTGGAGAGTGAGCTTGGGAAGGTGCTGGAGACACCCAGGGGTCCTCGTGTCGCTACTTCCCTCAGAGGAGCCCCCCTCCCCCAAACCCTGCTCCATCTTCCTCCCCGCAGCCCCCTGCCAGGAACATCCCCAAGGTGCTTTCCTTGCAATCAGTAAAGGCCGAGTTTTATACAGGCTGGCTCTGTCCTCCGTTCTTCCACACTCCCGCCCACGGGACCCCGGGGGGCAGGGAACGTAGCCCTGAGAAAGGGAAAGAGCTCCAAGGCTGGGGGAGAAACTAGCGTGGGGGCTGTGGCTGTGGCTGGAAGCTGGGGGGGTGGCTGGGGTTGACAGGCGGGACTGGGGGTGGCTGGGTGGAGCTGGGATGACCCTCCCCAAGTATATGTCGGGATTCCGGTCGTGGCCACCAGAGGGTGCTGTGCTCCCTCTACTGCAGACCCTCAGCCTTCGTAATTGGCCTCTGCCCCAGTAGACACAATCACTGTCACTCTCATTATAGACAGCCACACTGTCTCCTCCTTCTCACCCAGTCACTGCCGCCACAACCCACGTCTCCACCTTGTGTACACACAATCCCTGTTGTTCATACACTCACTCACTATTGACCTTCTCAACGCCACGGAGTCCGCTCTAGGGCGTGCAGTCGCAGCCTCAGCCCGCGTTTCCCTCGGCTCGCTCCGTTTCCCCCGAGCACTTTCTCCACGCCAGGGCCCGGGGGGTGCTGGGACTGCGCAGGGAAGTAGGACCTGAGCCCAGAGAGCTAAGAGTCTGGGGCGGACAGAGCTGCAGACTCAGCCCTGTGCTAAGCAACCCTGGGGTGGCTCACAGCTGAGTCATGACCTGCTATGTAGAAGAGGACACCATCCCCCGAGCCCAGACCAGAATGGGAAGCAAAAGGGGGTGCAAGGCTACACTAACCCATAGGAACGTTCAGTGACCAGCAAAGCCAAGGCCGGAACCAAGAGCCAAAGCAAGCAAGGAGAGACGTCGTGTAGACAGAGCAGGCCGGGCCCCATCTTTGCCCTCGTGAGTGGCCAGTAAGGGGGTGGATAAGCCAGCCCAGTTTAAAGGGCCCAGGGCTGGGCTGCCACTGTTCCCCACGTCCATGACCGAATCAGAGTTTGACCACTTCATGAGCACAGCTTCATCATGCTGCACCTTGGGCAGGCTTTCAGAGCCTCAGTCTTGTCATCAATACAATGGGAATGTACCAATCAGGGCCCAACAGAAAACAGAGGGAAGGAACATTCAAACCAAGTAACTTTAAAGAGAGTCTCCGAGACTTTCAAAGGCATGGGCATAATTGAGGAAACCCACAAGGGATGCTGCAGCACCCTGCAGCTAGTACCGGGATAACAGTGGACAGCAGCTGTGGGATGCACCATCCACAACCACCAGATAAGCCCCCCAACTTCACTCTCCCATCTCCTGCTCGCCTGCCAGCAGCTCCCGTTGTCCAAGCCCAACCACACGTTAGAGGGTAAGTCAGCCTCCTGGGGCACAGAGCAGGTTGGAGAATGCATCTGAGTGCAAAGGACTATATTCAGCACAGCACCTGGGACAGTTCCTACTTGCATGTTGTTGTAGAGATAAAAGAGACCCTATAGGTAAAACATTAGCACAGCGCTATTGTATTCAGTCAATAGCGGGGCAGGGTACAACTATACTTAGGAAAGTCTTTGCCCGATGCAACACAGGTCAGCTTCAACTGCAGCTGGCGAGTTACAAAGGTCTCAGGGAGGGGTAATCTCCACCTACATTCCAGCATCTTCCTGGGTGGTTCTGGCTGCCTGGCCAAGGGTGGCTTGCAGGTCAGAACAACCAGAGAACGCCACTGGCTACCCCAGCAGAGACTGAATGCTCAGCGTGGACTGAACTCCCAGTCCTGGGCCCGTTTCTCCAGGCCGTGGGCCAGGGCCGTGGAGGAGGGGACATTCCAGCCCTGCCCTGCACATCCCGCCTTTGGGACTGGAGCTGTTCCGAGCAGTGCAGCTCACTGATCCCGTTCAGCATGTACCGTGCTACTGTTCACCACTGAGTCCCCAGGGCACACCACTGTCACCACAAGGTGGCCCTCACGTTCCTTTGGCCTTCTCAGGGTACACACCTCTACCTTCTCTGTCCCCATCGCATGAGGATGCACTGCAAGCTTCCTTTGATCATGCGGGTGATAGATTGAGATTTCTTATAGTCTTCAAGCCCACATGTACCGCATAAAGTCACAGCCATCCAGCAGCCCGAGGTAAACAGGAAATTATTTTGTATTCATTCACCCTGGTCCAAGCTCCCATGTGGCCTGAATGTTTACGTCCCCCCAAAATTCATATGTTGAAATGAGCCCTCCTGAATGGGATCAGTGACCTTATAAGAAGAGACATGAGAGAAATGATCTTTCTCTCTCCACCATTTGCGAACACAAGCAGAAGACGGCCATGCATAAACCAGGAAGAGGGCCCTCACTGACCACCTGTGGCCCAGGCATTGCCTGGGGCCACCCCAAGAAGAGCTTGTTCCACCTGGACAGCAGCAGCGCACCTGGAAGTGCTGCCAGGTGGAGGCTGTCACCTCACCAGGCTCCACACATGGGGCAGCAAGTCCTACACTGAAGGCGATGTCTGAGTCTGCCACCCGCCCTCATAGTCTGTCCCAAGCACGGCAGCCAGGGGATCCTGTCAAAATGCAAGTCAGGCCATGTCACTCCTCTGCCCTAAACCTCCAAAGGCATCTTACACAGGCCTTAGAGGGCTCAAAAGATCTGCCCTACCCCACACCTCGCCTGTTCCTTTCTAAATTCATCTCTCCTCCATGCTCACCCGCTCCAGCCACGCTAACCTCCTGGCTGTTCCTCAAGCAGGAAACACCAGGTGCACTCCTGCCACAGGGCCTTTGCATGCTGGGTCCCTCTGCCTGGAACGATCTGCCCCCCAGACAGCCACGGGGCTCCCTCCCTTCCTTCGGGACTCGCATCACAGGTCAGCAGCTCAGCAAGGATTTCCTTTCTCTTCTATTTGAAATTGAAACTTGCCACCCCTTGCACTTGCAACCCTCCCTACTCTATTTTCCCTGTAGCGTTTATCCACATCTAACATGTCCTATATTATTGTGCGTCTTCCCCCAGCTAGAATGTAAAATTTCTGAGGACAGGGATTTTTTGTTGTTTCCTGGTTGATCTCCAGTGTCTAGGACAGTGCCATGGCCCCCAGGAGGTGCTCAGTAACTATCTGTTGAATTAATAAATTCACAGACTGGCCTGGTGCCCTGACAGTGGTGGGGTATAAACAAGACCCAGCTGCCTGCCCTCAAGGGACTCACAGTCTGATGGCGGAGGGGACTGAAGAGAAGTAAACATTGCACCCAGGGGTTGGGGGGGTTGTTTTGTGGGTACAGAGTTTCAGTTTTGCAAGATAAAATGTTCTGGAGACCTGTTGCACAACAATGTGAATACACTCGACACTACCGAACCGCACACTTAAAATGGTTAAGGTGGTAAATTTTATGGTACGTGGGTTTTTAACCACAATTAAAAATAAGAAAACATTCTCAAAACAGCGTTCCTGGAAATATATATACACAAATAAATAAACAACAACAAAAAAAACAGTGCATCCCTGGGCAGTACCTGAGCTGCTGAGAGCAGAAAGGTACACCTAACCCAGTGGAGGCCAGTAAGGGGACTTCTGGGAGAAGGTGACATCTGAGAAAAGTCCTGAAAGATTCATAGGGTTTAGCATATGAGGCTGCTCTGTGCAGAGGGGACAGCAGGGACAAAGGCAAGAGCACACAGAGAACCACAGGCAGTTAGATAGGGCCGGGCCGCAGAGCAAAAGGGGGAGAGGGCTGAGGATGGAGAAGTGGCCACGGCCTGGAGGCTGGACAGCTTGGGCCCCACCCGGAGAGCATGGGGAGCCACAGACAGGTTTTGAGCAGGCAATGTCGCGGTCAGGTTTCTAGGGAAGGGTGAAGGCTGGCTTGGAGGGGTGGGGCTAGAGGCCTGGAGACCAGTTGGGAGGCCACTGAGCTGGTGGCCGCCTGAACAGGGTCAGGGCAATGGGAATGGGGGTAAGTGTGGGGTTCCAGGGATGTTTCCCAGATGGAATGGCCAGGTTGTGGGGACTACTGGCTCGGCTGATCCCAGCTGCTTCTTGGTCTGGGGAGGGGGCCAGGTTATTCAAGCCCTGACCTCCAGAGCCCCTGAGGAAGGGGTCAGAGGAGGGTGAGGGCAGCCCTGACGTCACCCCCCAGCCCTCCAGCCTCTTCCCTCCTTCCAAGGAGTTCGGATCAGAAAGGCTTTGGGAGAGCTGGGCCCAGCCCCAGGAGAGGAGCTGGGGAGGGAGCAGAGGCTGCCGTGGGGCGTGGTGAGAAGCAGGCTCCAGGGGCCTCCGTTCTCATGCCCTCAAGGGTCAGAACTAAGTGGGGCAGTTGTCAGCTTTGGAAATCCAGGAGGCCCAGCTCAGCCTGGCCCTGAGGGAGAGGCCTGGAGAGGAAACAGCTCCCCACGATCCCCTAGGGGCGGCCATCCCTGAAGTCCTGAGGTCTGAGCGCTCCCATTTGCTCCCCCAGATGTCCTCCTGCCCCGGCTGGAGATGGAACACTCAAGGACCAGGCCTGGGGCCCTGGGAGTCCAAGGACTGGATCCCGTGGTGGAGAAACAGGGACCCTTCTGCCGCCAGCCCCAGGCACTCACCTGCCACCTTCCCTGTCCTCAGCCACCCCAGCCCCCACCACCGCTCTGCCCTGAGCCCCTGGCCTCTTCTGCTCCAAGACCAACACACAGATCCTTTTTGTTACAAATGTTTTGTCACAATATTTTTAGCTACCACCCCCTTGAGAATTTTATGTACCAATATTACTCTCGTGTTTTGATTGGATCTCCCATCAACCTCACAAAATAGGTACTATTACTATCCTCATTCTGCAGTGAATTGTCTGTTCTTGCACAGGGTTTTAAGCAACTTGCTTAAGGATGCAGGCGTCAATAGCAAAGGCTCAACTTCTGGGTTCTGCCACCAATAACGTCTCAGCACTCTGGGGACAGTGGCCACCATCTCCAGACCTCACAGCTCCAGGCCTTTGAACCCTTGCTCATGCTGTTCCTCTGCCTAGAATGTTCTTCCCCCTTCCTCTGGCTGATGCATCCTCCTCCGGGAAATGTTCCTAACCAAGTTCCCTGTCAATCACCCAGTACTTCTCAGGACAACTTCCCACATCTGTAATTTTACCGTTATCCAAGGGTTGAGATGCTCAGTCCCTGCATCTGCCAGTGAAAGCTGGAGGCCAGAGACCAGGCTGGCGGGTGTAGTGTGGTATCCCCAGCTCCCCTGCTTAACCTTCATCCACCGTGGGTGATGCCCAAACGAATGACGGCGGGGTCTGCCACCCCTTTATTCCCTCTGGATGCCCCCCACACACCATTTAGACGCATGAAAATGGGATCCAAGCTAAAGGTCAGGAGGTTCCCCCCACCCTGAGTCTCAAGCGGCCCATCGGAGCTGCTTAGTGACCTCTGAGCCTGCCCAGGCATGGGGATGTCTGAGAATTCTGGAAGACCCCAGATCCCATAGACTCAAGGACGTGTGGATTATTACCCCGTCTCCCACCATGGTTCCCCATGCCATAATTGGCCTTGATGGCCGCGTCCTGGCATACTAGGGCCACCTGACAAATGAGTGGCCCCCACCCCTCGTCCCTATCGGCCACCCCTCACAGCCCCGCAGGCCAGTTGCTGGGATCCACCGCCCTTACTGCCACCTAATCCAGCCACCCTGGAGAATCCTGGCCTGGGAGAAGCCCCTTCCATGGCCAAAGATCGCAGGGGAGGAGAGTTTAGTCAGCCTGGCACACCTGGTGAATGGAGAGCAGAGGAGAGGAAGGGCAGGGGGCTTCACAGCCCCTCTTGGCGTCCCCAGTTCACACTGCCACCTCCCGTGAGTGGGCTCAGGGCGTCCGCACCTCCCAGTCCCCGCCCCCGTCCCTCTCAGGGCCCCGCCGCCCTCCCCGCCGCGTTTCCTGCCCCCACCCCGCCCCCGGCGCTATTTAAGGCGCCCCGCCCGCCGCCCGCGCCGCCGGCAGGTCCCGCACGGCTCCCGCGGGCCCCGCTCCAGCATCGTCCCCGCCGCCACCTGGGCTGCCCGGCAGGCAGGCGGTGAGTCGGGGGAGGGACGGGGGCGCCACCTGCTAGCGGGAGGTCCGGCGGGGGACAGGGGTCCCGCCACAGCCCGGGACTGAGGGTGGCTGCGGGGCGGGTCGCCTGCCCTTGGCCAGCTCCGTGCTGAGTGCGGTTCCTGCCGTTTTCTCATAGAATTTATAGCAGCCCCGAGGCAGGAACATTGTTGTTTGCACTTTACCAGAGAGGAGACTGAGGCGCTCGGAGGTTGTTACTTCTCCCAGGCTCCAGTTAGTAAGAAAGAGCCAAGATTTGCACCCAGGCCTGGCTCCAGAGCCTGGCCCTACACAGCCTCCACCCCGCGAAAGGGCACTGCCCCCTCCCCTGCCCCTGCCGTCCTTCCCCCGAAATGTTTTGGGAACCATGTGGCCCGTGCCTCCACCCTGCAATGGCAATTCCTTTCAAGAGCCTAGAATTTGGCAGCAACAGCTTTGGAGGGGAGGGGTGGGGGTGGAGGCAGAGGACAGCACCAAGTGTCCCTGCTTAAGTGGCAGGTGCTCGCTATAGCTGACACGTAGAGCTAATGCAAGATGCTGCCTTCAGCTTCTAAACCCCATCCCCCCTCCAACTGCAAGCTCAAAGATTACAGTCAAGGCCAGCTGGGGGAGATAGGGAGGGGAGAGGCTGGAGGCTGGCAGGGACCTGAGGCTCTGAGTGCCTAGAAAGCTGCTGATAGCACCTCTACCACCGCCATCCCCCGCCGTCTGGGGTGGCCAGCCTTGGGCAAAAGCAGGAAAGGGCATGCCCAGCTGTGCTGCCTCGGATAAGTTCCTCAAATTCTCTGTTCCCATAGGCAAAGGAACCTCAACTTGATCCATGTCTCCTTGGCCTGTGGCCATCCTGGGGTTCTGGCTGGGGACAAGAGGGACACAGATGTGTGATTAGGCAGGGACCGTGGCCGTACCCAGGGCCATTCAGAGAAGCAGAGGGCAGCCACAGAAAGAGCTTAGCAGCCATCCTCCTAAGATCCACCTTACCCAGGCCAGTGGGATGGGGTTTCCCTGCAGGGCTGCTGCTGGGGCGAGTGAGAAGGATGCTGCGCTGACGCGCTGATGCTCTGTCCCTGCAGACACAGGCCCGGCAGCCATGGGTGACTGGGGCTTCCTCGAGAAGCTGCTGGACCAGGTCCAGGAGCACTCGACTGTGGTGGGCAAGATCTGGCTGACGGTGCTGTTCATCTTCCGCATCCTCATCCTGGGGCTGGCCGGTGAGTCGGTGTGGGGTGACGAGCAGTCGGATTTCGAGTGTAACACGCTCCAGCCAGGCTGCACCAACGTCTGCTACGACCAGGCCTTCCCCATCTCCCACATCCGCTACTGGGTGCTGCAGTTCCTCTTCGTCAGCACGCCCACCCTGGTCTACCTGGGCCACGTCATTTACCTGTCTCGGCGAGAGGAGCGGCTGCGGCAGAAGGAGGGGGAGCTGCGGGCACTGCCAGCCAAGGATCCACAGGTGGAGCGGGCGCTGGTGGCCATAGAGCGCCAGATGGCCAAGATCTCAGTGGCAGAGGATGGTCACCTGCGGATCCGTGGAGCGCTGATGGGCACTTACGTGGCCAGCGTGCTCTGCAAGAGTGTGCTAGAGGCAGGCTTCCTCTATGGCCAGTGGCGCCTCTATGGCTGGACCATGGAGCCCGTGTTTGTGTGCCAGCGGGCACCCTGCCCCTACCTCGTGGACTGCTTCGTCTCCCGCCCCACGGAGAAGACCATCTTCATCATCTTTATGCTGGTGGTCGGACTCATCTCCTTGGTGCTCAACCTGCTGGAGCTGGTGTACCTGCTGTGCCGCTGCCTCAGCCGGGGAGTGAGGGCCCGGCAGGGCCAGGACACCCCTCCAGCCCAGGGAACCTCCTCAGACCCTTACACGGACCAGGTCTTCTTCTACCTCCCCATGGGCCAGGGGCCCTCGTCCCCACCATGCCCCACCTATAACGGGCTCTCATCCAGTGAGCAGAACTGGGCCAACCTGACCACAGAGGAGAGGCTGGCTTCTTCCAGAACCCCCCTCTTCCTGGACCCACCCCCGCAGGGTGGCCGGAAATCCCCCAGTCGCCCCAGCAGCTCTGCTTCCAAGAAGCAGTATGTGTAGGGGCCTGGGGCTTATGTCAACCAACAGAGAAGTGACTAGACTGGAGAAGCAGGTGCTTGCTGGCCAGGGGACCTCACTGCAGGTAGTTCTTGAACACCTGGGGCCTTCCTGGTGACCAGAGAGCACCATGGCTTCTGTCCAGAAGGTGGGTTTGCCCCAGGCACAGGGCCCGCATGGGGTGCTCTTGGCCAAGGGTGTTGTGAGCCCTCTAGCCTTTTTCACCTGCTCCAGGGGGACCCAGAGCCAACTCACCCAACCCCACCCTTATGGAAGATTCACCCCTGCCCAGGTTGTCCTCACAGGAGAAGGCAGACCGGGGCTTCTGGGTTGGCCTTGGTCACACGGACAGAGCCTGTGTTGGATCTCGCCTGTCAGGGGGACTGCTGCCTTGTTTTCATCACTCCTTCCTAGTTCTACTGTTTATGCTTCTAAAATAAACAGGACTTGATCACAAGCTAGGTGTGTATTGATACTGTCCTGGTGTGCTTCAGGGAGGGCCAGGGACAGAGAGTTATTTTGACCAGACTTGGTTTTCTTTTTGGTCCTACATCATCTGTCTTCGGTCTCTGCAACCCCAGCTCCACCCAGCATCTTAAACCCTCTAACTCATACCTTCTGCCTTCAACAGCCCTAAGTGTTCTGCTTTTGAAATGCCTCTTTTCGTCCCCACAGCCCCAGCCCATTAATCAGTGGCCAAAGCAGCGTCCTTGCCCTGCCTGCCCCATGCCCATCCGGTGGCCCGGCCACACCACCCCTGACAATGTGCTTCCTAACTGGACAGTTTGCTCCCCAAGCAAGCCTGCCACTCAAGCCCCTCACAGTCCAATTCACACGGGCCCTGCATTCCCACCTCATCCTGGACCCCTTGGGATTTGGAAAGGGAGGTTTCAGTCACTTGTCCTTCCTACCTTGGCGCTTTCTAGTCTGCCCACCAGAAGGAGCAACTTAAGGATCTAAATCATCTCTCCATGCACCCAAAACTCAGAACAGACAATGGCAGTATGCAGAAGTGGAAGGGACTGAACCTTGCCAATGAGTCACAAAGGCTGCAGGAAAAAAATGAGCAATTGAACTGGAGTTCACTGGGTAGGGAAAGAACACTGAGATTCAAGCAGAGGAGACAGCTCGTGCAAAGGCCTAGAGCAGGGGAATGGCCAGGGGGTGGAGCGGGTGCTTGTGGCCTGACGAGCCATCTAGAATGCAGGAGGCAGGGCTGAGGATTAACCCACTGTTGGCCAAACTGACTTTCCACGTGGAAGGTGACCCAGGGAGGGGAGAGCCCTCAGGTAGTGACCCTTGTGAGCAAGCTGGTCGTCCTCCCTACCCGGGGATGGCTGGGGCTGGAGGAGGGAATGAGTCCTTCTCATGTGGCCACATGTTTTTCCTTGAGAGCCACGATGCCTTTATGAGGGGTTGATTTAATTTTTCATTAAATTAGAAAAGATCCTTTGTTTTCAAAGTTTTTATTCTATTTTCATAATATAACACCGTGGCCCCAAGGAAAAAAAATTTTTTTTTCTAGTGTGCCAGCCAATGTGTTAAATGCTTCCTCCAATATGTACAAGCTATGTGGTTTGGAGTCAATCATTTCACTCCCCTGAGTCTCAGTTTTCTCATCTCTAAGACACAGATAACACTGCCTGCCTCACATGCGACAAGAAATAAAATAAGAGAAAGCATATGACTATGCCTGGCTCAACGTAGCACGTAGTGAAATTCAGCTCACACTTTCCAGCAAGGCTAACATACATCCTTCCTCCTCCAGGAAGCCCTCCGTGACTTCTCCAGCTAGTCTCCAGTGATGACCTCTATCTCTCAGGGATCTGGACCCCTGCTTAGTAGGTGCCTATCTCAGCAAGTCTCTAAGCATCGCCAAGGAGACACTTTCATTCCTCATGGGCCTAGCCCAGCATTCACTTTGGCTGTGAAATGAGGGATTGAGTTAGACAGGGCAGAAAGAAATCTGTCCACACGTTGGACGAGCATGAGCCCAGGAAGTTGAGGTCTTCTAAGGAATTCTCCCCTAGCCAGGGTGAGCGGCCAGAGGCTGTGGGTTAGAGGTTGGTCTCAGAGCCAGCCCTACCTGAGGGCCCTAGAAGCCTGTGTTTCTGGTTTTCCCTACCTGTCCTAGCTTGAAAGGGACCAGTCATAGTGGATTAGGACTCACCCTAATGACCTCAAATTAACTTGGAATTTAACCTCTGGAAAATCCCTATTTTTAAATAAGGTCATATTCTAAGAAAGAAGAAAATTTTAAGTGGGTGGAGAGGGCATCCTTCCCCTCCCTCAAAGCTCACCTGCTCTGAGCTTGGTGTTGGGGCTGAGGTCAGGCCGGGGCTCAGGGGCTTGGACCTTTGGCAAGAGTGGGGTTTGGTCCTAGGCTGATGGCCACACAAACACGAGGGCAGACGGGCTGGGGGTTGAAGGCGCGGACAGCGGAGTGGGACGGGCCATCCAGTGTGGGCTGGGGGCGTGGTGAGGACTTACGCAGTGGAGAGGGGCTGCAGCTCCATCCTGCTTATACTAGTTTGCTAGGGCTGGGTAACAGAGTGCTACCAACTGGGTGGCTTAAACAACAGAAATTGATTCTCACAGTTCTGGAGGCCAGAGGTCTGCGATCAAGATGCCTGAAGGGTTCGTTCCTTCTGCGAGCTGCAAGGGAGAATCTGTTCCGTTCTCTCTCCTCGCCACCCGTGCTCTGCTGGCCATCCTTGGCATTCCTTGGCTTTCAGCCACATCGCCCCCACCTCCGCCCTCATCTTCACGTGGCGTTCTCCCTGTGTCCAAATTTCCCCTTTGCATAAGGACACCAGTCATAGCGGATTAGGGCTCACCCTAATGACCTCAAATTAACTTGGATTTTAACCTCTGGAAAATCCCTATTTCTAAATAAGGTCATATTCTAAGGTACTGGGGGTTAAGACTTCAATATATCTTGAGGGAGGGGCACAATTCAACCCACGTCACCACCCCACTGCCCCCAGCTCACCTCCAAGCACTGGCCAGGAGGCCGAGGAGAGTGTTAAGTATGCGTTGGACGATGGCGCTGGGACGACGGAACAGGGCAAGTTCACGTCCTACTTCCCCCTCTGCTTCCTTCTCCCTGCCACCAGCCTATCCCTCATGCCACCAAAATCTAAGTTGACAGCCAGTGGCTCTCAGACACAGAAAGAGCCATAGTCTGAAGTTAGGAGACTTGGCTCCCACCTCCCACCTCTCATACTCACTTGACTATGGTCCTTTTCCTTCCCTAGGCCTCAGTTTCCCCACTGTGAAATGAAAGGTTTGGATGAGAAACAGGTATGCGACAATTAGGTGTGAAGAGCGTTGCGTGGGGTAACTTGTCACTAATCATTGATCTAAAGATTATGAGTGATGTGCTATTTTTCATGAATCAGAACAGACTCAAGGTTATTTCTATAATAAGATCAACTCCGCTCCCTTGAATTCACATTGCCTTCTTGAGTAGGAAAGAAAGGGCTGGGGTTGTGTGGAGCGCACTGGGAATTTTGCATAACCCCAGGTCATCTCATCCGTGACCCGTGGGAGCATGTGAACGTCACAGGCCGCACATAAACACAGCAGAGAGCCGTCGGGCTGGGTAATGTCAGAACCGCTTCCCAGCCTAACATGCCGGCTCGCCGGCCTCGGGGTGGCTGACCTCACGGTTCCACCACTGACCTCCAGTGCCCCGACTGGGGGTGTCCCTCATTTCCGTCTCACACTAACCCCAGCGTGACCACTGACGTCTGCAGGAAGAGGTCTCCACCACAGGATTATCAGAACCGCTTCTCCACCTTTAAGCTGCTCCCACCAGCCTTGGCTCTGATCCCAAGAGCCACAAGACACTCAGTGAGCTGTTCTGTCCTTCCCACACGGTGCTGCAGCCACGTACAGATTGCCACCAGGCCCATCCTGAGCCTGCCGTCCTCCCATTCCTCCAGCTGACCTTGATTTCTAGAAGTCTCCGGCCAACCTACAGTGTGTTTATTTTCCTCTTAACACGTGCCACTCTCCCATGGGTGCTGGACATGACACCCCCGGTGATCAGAATCCAGCTTTTCGCCTCTCTTGCCCCGAAATTTCTACCTCTATTAATGCAACCTACTATTACATTAACTTTTCTATTTTCTTCTCTTTTTCATATACAGAAATTTTTTTAAATTAGAAAGGTAATACACGATCATTGCAGACAATTCAGAGGTAATAACTATTAATATTCAGAAGGAATTCCTTCCAGCCTTCTTCCGTGCATATTTTTAAATAAATCTTTAAATAAAATCTGAGTAAAGGTAGACCTATAACTTTATATTATGCTGTTTGCATTTTATGTTAAATCATAAGCCTTTTCTCATGTCGTTAAGTAAGTATCTTTGGAAAGGCATCAATGGCTTTGTCATACGGCTTTGTCATTAGCTACTTAACCATGATCCTGGTTAAGTATCCTGATATTGGATTTTTTGGGATGGGATGTTTGCAACGAATTATCCTCCATTATAAACAGAGGTGATGTAGATACCCGTACATAAATGTTTTCCAAATTTCCATTTCCCTAAAAGAAAGATATTCCAAGAAGTGAAAGTACCGGGTCAAAAGCAAGGAAGTTTTAAATAAAGAAAATTTAGGGGCTTTTTTTCTGATTGTGAAAGTAATTCACTGTAGATGATTCAGAAACACAGAAAAGCACAAGCAAATTACAAGTGAAGGCACCGATTGCCTCCGGTAGGAGTGGAGGTGGTGCTAACAGGAGGGCAGATTGAAGGCAGTCAGCTAGAGGCTCACCCCTCCCCACCCTGTGGGAGGGAGCAAGTTCACCCTCTGGAGAGGATAAAGCAGAGAAACCCATGCACAGTTGAGGGCAAGAGCACCATAAATAAAACAGGAGAGTTAAGTGGAAGTTTACAGACTGAATAGTGAGACCTCCTGTCTTCTCCCCCCAGTTGGCTCCCAGAACACTGGCTGACTAGGCTAAAAAAAGACAAACTGATGTAGCCAGGAGGTCCTGGGAGCCTGCCTGGAGGAGGTGAGCTGCAGAGCCTAAGAGGAGAGAAGGAATGATCGAGGAAGCGATGGGGAACAGCATCACAGGCAGACAGCGCAGCATTTTCCAAGGTTCTAAAGAAGCAGAAAGGGGCTTGATGTTGCTCAGGGTTGTTTTTTTTTTTTTACTTTTTTAAATATGGAACGCTTCACGAATTTGCGTGTCATCCTTGTGCAGGGGCCATGCTAATCTTCTCTGTATCATTCCAATTTTAGTATACGTGCTGCCGAAGCGAGCACAGGGTTGTTTTTGATATGTACTGCCAAGATGCTTTCCAGAAAAAATTACTTATAGGTTCAGTAGCATTGTGTGAAGCGCTCATTTCAAGGCATACACACCAGCATTATTACAAATTTTAAATTCCTTTGCTTATTAATTATTAAACAGGCAAAAAATGGTATCACCTTTCAATGGGTGAGCCTTGATTACCAATGAGGGTGGACATTTTAACACACACTTTTTTAGCATTTGAGTTTCTTCTGTGAATTTTTGTTGCCATTTTTCTATCAGGTTTTAGTGTTTTCTGATCAATTTGTATTAATATAAGCTCTTTATAGAGAGAGGATATCAACTCTTTTTTTTCCCCTTTTTTTTAATTTAAGAATATTAAAGGAGTACAAACGCTTTGGTTACATAAATTGCTTTTGTACCATTTGAGTCAGTTATAAGTGTGCCCATCACCCAGAGGTGTCGACTCCCTATCTGGCATATTTGTTATGACATTTTTTTCAGTGTGTTACTTTGTCCTTTAGTCTGCTGAAATTTTTAATTTCTCTGCAGTCAAATTTATTGATTTTTTTTCCTCTCCAATAATTGTATGCTTACACTGTTGTCCCCTTTCTAAGATTATTTTTAATTTTATAGTTAGTACTTTAACCTTCCTTGAACACAATAGGAGACAAATAAATAACTGTTGAATAAAATAAAACAAAGCATGAACAAATAGCTTAATTTTAGCACGGACTATAAGGCAAAGGGCTAACTTTTTCTCCCAAATAACCAATGGTTTCAGCAGCACTTACTGAATAATCCTTCCTACACTAATTTGTGATAACAGCTTCACCATATACTACATTTTTGTACACGAATAGTCTATTTCTAGACTACCTAGAGTTCTGTTCCACTGATCGATCAATTTATGTGATACTACCACACTTTTCATCAGTATAGCTTTATAACACACCTTAATATATGGTAGAATACATTCGCCTTTTGTTACTTTTACTGTTCTTGAGAATCCTAGAAGTCAGGCATATATTCTCTATGCAAGTGTTTGGAAGAGTCTTCTCAGTGGACTCTGACAGACCCAAAAGAAAAGATCTAAAGATAAGGGCACTGGGGGTGCCCCAAGGACACAGACAGCTAGCTGGTCAGACCATGAAGATCACAGTCCGGAAGTCTCAACCATTCACCGTTCACACACAGCATCCAAACAGCACTTTTTTTTTTAAGTTGGTTTTTATTTGCGTTACTGCACTGGTTAGAACCTCCAACACAATGTTTTGTTTTTCCTTGCTTATTTAATAGACTTTATTTTCTAGAGCAGTTTTATGTTCACAGCAAAATTGAGCAGAAGATTCAGAGATTTCTCTTTTATCCCAGGCCTGTCCTCCCTCATGTCCCCCTTGTCAATGTCCCTCACCAGAGAGGTACATTTGTTACACCTGATGAACCTCCGCTGACACATCAGTATCACCCAAAGTCCACAGTTCACGTTAGGATTCACTCTTGGTCAAACAACTTTTTACTGACTCTCTTAAATACGAGCACATGGCTGAGGAGTCCAGGCATTTGAGAAAAAGCAACTTATATGAAAGAGTCTGAATGAACTGAATAAAGCTTTCCAGAAGACAGATTATGTATTAAGACTATCACTGCTTTATTCAGAAAAATGAAAGAGTATTATATCCCTGAAATAAGAAGATAATGCTCTAAGAAACATGTAGAGAACAATGACAAAACCAAGTTGTTAGCAAGTAAAAACATGACAGCAGAATTGAAAATTTCAATAGAAAGGCTGGAAGATAGTTAAGCAGCTCCTCAGAAACCAGAGTAAAAGACAGAAATATAGACATTGGAAAAGATTAAAAAAACAATTAAAAGACCAGTCCAGAAAGGGAGGACAGAAACAATAGGAGTGTAAGTAATCAAAGAAAATTCAGTGATTTCTAAATTGAGAGAGCCGCTGGGTGCCCAGCCCAAGGCTTGAGTATAGGTCCACACTATTGAAAATTCTCAGAACACCAGAGGCACAGAGATGAGCCCACAAGTTTCTAAAGAGAAAACATAGCTCCATATACAGTCTCAAGAATCAGAATGATATCAGACTTTGCAACAATACTGGAAACTAAAAGACTAGAATGATGCTTTCAAAATTCTTAGGAATATAATTTTCAACCTGGAATTCTATACTCAGGCCTGCAATCATTTTACTAGCATGATTCCTTGAAGTATTTAATCAACTTGCCTGTAAAGCCAGCTGGACTCAGTGCCTTTGTTTTTTTTTTTTTTACACAGAGACTCACTCTGTTGCCCTGAATAGAGTGCCATGGCAACAGCCTAGCTCACGGCAACTTCAAACCTCTGGGCTCAAGTGATCCTCCTGCCTCAGCTTCCCAAGTAGCTGGGACTACAGGTGTGCACCTCCACGTCTGGCTAATTTTTTCTATTTTCGGTAGATATGCGGTCTCACTCTTGCTCAGGCTGGTCTCCAACTCCTGACTTCAAGCAATCCTTCTGCCTCAGGCTCCCAGAGTGCTAGGATTACAGGTGTGAACCACTGCGCCCAGCCTCAATGCCTTTTTTATATGTCATTCTTCACAAACTTTTTCACTGTCTTCAGCAACTATTTGTCTATTCAAATTTTCTTCATCATGAATCTATCTTAGTAATTTATATTTCCTCACCAAAAAAAAAAAAAATCCTATTTGAATTAAGTGTTCGGGCAACCTTATCTCATCATACCATATATTCTCATTTTGTTTACACTTTGATTAAAAGCCCTAAGTAAAATTGTTCCTTGGCTTCTGAGTGTGCCGTGTGGAGGTGTTTTATAATCAGTGACATGCTAGTTTGGTAATAAATTGGAAAGCTTTCCAACTAAAGCCCCTGAGCCTTTTACAAGTGGGCTGCCACTAAAGCTATTATTAATACTAAATATGAGCTTATATAATTGGGAATTTGGGCAATAAAAGTGACAAATCTGACATACGCACCAATTAAATGCCATCTTGTCCATTTCAGCTCCTTGATCCAACTGACAAGAGCCATTCTCTGAAATCTGGATTTTGTCATCCAGTATGAGCCACTCCTAGCTTTGATAAATCAGATTTATCCTTTGTTTGGCAAATCTAAGAAGCTTAATGCAATTAAACGGCATTCCCTGGTGGAGATGATGTTTATTCCTGAATCTGTGTGTTTGAGGTCTCTGTTAAGTGAAAAATACTATTTCTAAAAGGCTACATCCCTTGCTCCACCCTGCCCCACAGGACAGGAGGCGGCAGAGCCAAGTATCACGGAGAGCCTGAAGTTGTAGGGGATGTGAGTATCTAGGCCATAATTCACTGACTTCAGGGCACCTCAATCAGTCCAGCTTGGCAATGACCCAGAGGACTTTCTAAAACCAGAAACAGGAACTCTTGGGTAGAGGGAGGGTGAATTCCCATGAGGGGCAGACACAGGAAGCCAAGCCCAGCATGAAGTCCATAAGGCTTCCCAAGAGGGCATGCCCAGGCATCAGGTTAGGATAATAGGTACAAAAGCCATGCTTTACACATGGGAAGAACCGGCCTCAGCCTACAGTGGTCAGTCCTGCCAAGGACAGAACGTAGTAAGCCGGGAGCCCAGCATGGCTTCCCATCTCTAGAGAAGCCTCCAGAAGGACTGAGCAGATGACAGCAGGGTGTGCCAGAACCAGACAAACCTAGAGTAGAGATGACAAGGAGACAGACCAAGACTAAGAACTCTACCAACCCAGCAGCATCAGTGGGACTTTTGACATTATTTACAAATGAGGTTATACATACAACTGTGTTTTAGCATGTATGTTATAAAAGGATTCAGTATTCACATATTTGAAACTTACCACAGTTCTTGTAATTCTGTCTATATAGTTCTTTACTATTCACTATGCCAAGAGCCTCAAAAACAAAACTGGCCCAGGCTCCTCAGCATCTGAAAGGCTTTGAAGAGAGTCAGAAAACTGGACCAAAGATTTTTATATTCTGGGTTTCTAGGCCTTCCTAGGGCCTGAACTGTGTATCTCAAATGCCCAGAATCAGAGAGTTCCTACAAAGAGCAACCATTTTCTGAACCAGAAAAATGGGTTCACAAAAGTTTGTAGAATTTAATTGAACTGAACTCAGAGATTCTGGCAGAGCTCAGCAGGGAACCTTCAAAAGAGTAAACCCATGGGTTGTTTTGTTTTGTTTTCGCAGAATATGAAGAAGTAGAAAATGGAAGACTGACCCTATCCACAGCCAGTATAGAAGAGAACTCCAAAATATTGCTTGAGAGGCAGGTAAGTGACACAAAAAGGAAAGGAAAATAGGCTACATCCCTGGGGCCTGGGGTGGGGGCAGGCTGGGGGGAAGGGTCAAACAGGGACCCAGCTGAGATAAAAGAAGCATCTTCCCTGGGATCAGCAGCTGTCTCTGAGCAGACATGGGAACTCCTTCCTATCGGAGAGAGAGTCCTAAGACTGAAGGCTGGGTCTACTTCCCATTATGGAAGGAAAATTATTCTTCCATGAGGAAGACTAGCAGGGATATCTAATTTACTGGAAGTTTCAGAAGAAATGAGGCCTGAAACATAAGAGGACACTGCGGCCAGGCATGGTGGCTCACACCTGTAATCCTAGCACTCTGGGAGCCGAGGCGGGTGGATTGTTTGAGCTCAGGAGTTCGAGACCAGCCTGAGCAAGAGCGAGACCCCCTCTCTACTAAACATAACAAGAAATTATCTGGACAACTAAAAATATATATAGAAAAAATTAGCTGGGCATGGTGGCGCATGCCTGTAGTCCCAGCTACTCGGGAGGCTGAGGCAGGAGGATTGCTTGAGCCCAGAAGTTTGAGGTTGCTGTGAGCTAGGCTGATGCCACGGCACTCTAGCCTGGGCAACAAAGTGAGACTTTGTCTCAAAAAAAAAAAAAAAAAAAAAAAAAGGAGGACACTGGGGGGAAGGAGAAGGAGTAATCCAGGAAAAAAGAAGACCATATACAAAATACCAACATAGCTGAGGAGATAACCTGAAAAACTTCCCTATACAAAATAGATAGAAATGTTGTACACATTTTTACAAACAACTTTTCAACTGCATAGCTGAGCAAAAAAGAAAGACACCAAAACTAAAGAGGAAACTTAAAACCAAGTGTGGGTACCAATGCTTTGGGTTGTCCTGCTTTTGGTAACAGAGATTGGCTTTTTATTTTTTAAAGATGGGATCTCACTATGTTGCCCAGGCTGGTCTCAAACTTCTGGCTTCAAGCGATCCTCCTGCCTCAGCCTCCCTAGTAGCTGGTGTTACATGTGTGAGCCACCACACCTGGCTTGGGACTGGCTTTTAATGGTGATGTGAGAATAAGAGACAAGGCTTTGGGGCCTACTTGGGGAGATAAAACTGAGATTCACAAATAAAGAGAGTTCATTCTTATTCATTCTTTCTCTCTCTCTCTCTCTCTCTGCAGCTCCATCTTCCGTGATACTCTGCCCCAGAAAGTCTAGCTATTTCTGCCTTCCTGAACTCTGAGCTCTTTCTCTTTAATTCAGCAAGCCTGTTGGTCTCTGTTTGGGTTCCCCCTCCCTGCTCTGCAGCCTGGAAATTGTTTTCACATGGTAAACTATGGCAATGGTAGTGTTCACTTTATTTCTATTCTCTCAGGGATCAGATTCTTGCACTGCCTATTGTCCAAGGTCCAAAAGCAGTTGTTTCATATATTTTGCCTGGTTTTCTAGTTGTTTATGGCAGGAGGGAAATTTTCATAGAAGTTAATCCTTTGTGAGTAGAAGCAGGATTCTCCATTAGTTTTTTATGCCAATAACTTCTAAAACATTTCTGTGTTTGATTTAGTTCTCTTTCTAAGAGAGAGAGAGATTGAGAGAAGGAGAGAATATGAGAGAGATGAGAGAGAGAGAGAGAAATAAAAGGATATTTTGTATGTCCATGGTATCAGTTGTAATTTCCCCTTTTTCATTCCTGATTGAACTTGTTAGAATCCTTTCTTTTCTCCTTCTGGATAATCTAGTGAGAGGCCTGTCAATTTTGTTTATCTTTCCAAAGAACCAACTTTTTGTTTCATTAATCTTCTATATAGATCTTTTATTGTTGATTTCATTTAGCTCTGCTCTGACCTTAGTTATTTCTTTTCTTCTGCTATGTTTAGGATTGGTTTGCTCTTCCTTTTCCAATTCTTTGAGATGATTCATTAGATCGTTGATTTGTGATCTTTCTGTCTTTTGGATGTAGGTATTTATGGGTATGAATTTTCCTATTATTACTTCTTTTGCTGAATCCCATAGATTTTAAACAGAATCTACAAAGAACTCAAGTGAATAAGCAAGAAAAAAATCAAACCCCATTAAAAAGTGGGAAAAAGACATGAACAGAAGCTTTTCAAAAGAAGATAGACTAATATGGCCAATAAACATATGAAAAAATTCTCAACATCTCTAATCATCAAGGAAATACAAATCAAAACCACAATGAGATATCACCTAACTCCAGTGAGAATGGCTTATATCAAAAAGTCCTGGCCGGGTGCGGTGGCTCACGCCTGTAATCCTAGCACTCTGGGAGGCCGAGGCGGGTGGATCGCTCGAGGTCAGGAGTTCGAGACCAGCCTGAGCGAGACCCCGTCTCTACTAAAAATAGAAATAAAAAAAAAATTATCTGGACAACTAAAAATATATATATAGAAAAAATTAGCCAGCCATGGTGGCGCATGCCTGTAGCCCCAGCTACTCGGGAGGCTGAGGCAGTAGGATCGCTTAAGCCCAGGAGTTTGAGGTTGCTGTGAGCTGGGCTGACGCCATGGCACTCACTCTAGCCCGGGCAACAAAGTGAGACTCTGTCTCAAAAAAAAAAAAGGCCCAAAACAACAGATCCTGGCATGGATGTGGAGAGAAAGGAACACTTAAACACTGTTGGTGGGACTGCAAACTAGTTAAACCCCTATGTAAAGCAGTATGGAGATACCTCAAAGAACTAAAATTAGACCTACCATGTGATCCAGCAATCCCACTACTGGGTATTTACCCAAAGGGAAAAAAAGACATTTTATTAAAAAGACACTTGCATTCAAATGTTTATAGCAGCACAATTCACAATCACAAAGATGTGGAAGTGACCCAAGTGCCCATCAATACATGAGTGGATTAATAAAATGTGATATATGTATACCAAGGAGTATTACTCAGCCATAAAAAAATGGTGAACTGATACCTTTGGTAACAACCTGGATGGAACTGGAGACCATCCTCCTAAGTGAAGTATCATAAGAATGGAAAAACAAACACCACATGTACTCAACAATCGTATGTACATACGGTAGTAAAATTCAATGGAAATCAAGCAGGTGGGAGTGGGGAGGAAGAGATGAGTTAATTCACACCTAACAGGTACAGTGCACACTTATAACTTTGACTCAAACTGTACAAAAGTAATTCATGTAACCAAAACATTTGTACCCCTGTAATATTCTGAAATTTTAAAAAAGACCAAAATGGGATTTGTAGAGAGAAGAAAATGCAATATCAAAAAAAAAAAATACACTGGGTGAGATTTACATCAGAATAGACACTACCGTAAAGGTGAAGACATACCAACAGAAACTACCCAAAATAAAGTGCAAAAAGAAAATCATTCAAAAAAATTGAGTAGAGCATCAGTGATCAATGGGACAATACTAAGTAGTCTAACAATCAGGGGGAAAATCCCAGAAGTAAAAAGAGAAAAGAGAGAATACAAAAAGTATTTAAAGAAAAAATGACCAGGTGGGTGTCGTCACTCATGCCTGTAAGATTTCTTGAGCCCAGGAGTTTGAAACCAGCCTGGCAATAGCGAGACTCTGTCTACTAAAAATAAAAAATCAGCCAAGTGTGGTGGTGCATTCCTATAGTCAGTCCCAGCTACTTGGGAGGCTGAGGTAGGAGGATCACTTGAGCCCAGTAGTTGGAGGTTACAGAGAGCTCTGATGATGCCACTGCACTCTAACATGGACAACAGAGTGAGACCCTTTTTCACATAAATAAATAAATAAATAAAATGTTAAAAGACAAAAAACTTCAAATTGATGAAAATCATAAACTCACAGAATCTCAACTAAGAAGCTCAATGGAACCCAAGCAGAGCAAATATTTTAAAAACCATATCAAGGCCCCATGTCCTAATCAAATAATTGAAAATCAGAGATAAAGAGAAATTTTAAAAGCATCCAGAGAAAAAAGAAACATTATTACAGAAGAACAAAGATAAGAATGAAAGAAGAGTTTTCATCAGAAAGTATGGAAGCTAAACAAAATGGAACATTTTTAAAGTTAAAAAAAAAAACTATAAACCTAGATCACTGAACCTAGAGAAAATATATTTCAAAAATTAAAGTGACTGATATATGCTACAATATGTATAAAAACATAATGCCGAATGAAGGAAACCAGTCACAAAGACCACAGATTATATAATCCCATTTATATTAAATGTCCAGCATACACAAATCTATGGAGACAGAAAATATATTAGTGATTGGCTAGGGATGGGAGTTTGGGGAGAAATGGGAAGTGAGTGCTAATAGGTACAGGGTTTCTTTCCAGGGTGATAAAAATATTCTAAAATTGATTGTGCTGATGGTTGCATAGCTCTGGGAACATACTAAGAACCATCGAGTTGTACACTTTAAATGAAATGAGTGAATTGTATGGTATGTGAATTATACCTCATAAAAACTGTTATTTTAAAAAAATGAAAGCAAAACAAAGACATTTTCAAACAAACAAAAGCTAAAGGCATTCATCGCCAGCAGATCTGCACTATGAGATATGTTAAAAGAAGTTCTTCAGGAAGAAATAAAATGATACAGATGGAAATTTGGATCTACACAATGAACAAAGAGAGAAAAAATGGTAAATATCTGGCTAAACATGAAAGATATGTTTTAAAATCTCACTACAAGATAATTGACTGTTTGAAGCAAAAAAAAAGTAACATTATATTGTGCTGTTTATAACATATGTAGGAATAAAACATATGACAGCAATATCCCATAGGACAGGAGAGAAAGAACAGAGATGTAGTGTTATAAGGTTTCTTACATTATACATGAATTGGTATAATATTATTTGAAGGTACACTGTGATAATGAGTTAAATATTGTAAACCCCAGAGAAACCACTATAAAAACAATGTTTTAAGAAGAGGTACAGCTTATAAGCCAATATGGGAGATAAAACATAATCATAAAGCTTCCCCTTCCAAAAAGATGTACTAGGAACTTCTCAGGGCTAAAGAAATGACATGATAGTGAGTTCCCTGGATTTTCTTTTTGCCTCAAAAATCCAACAAAGATTTGGAAGTGAAGAAGCTGGCAACCCTTAAATGCCAATAGGCACAGATCAAAAATAAAGCCCCAATGAAAGCCTGCTCTCTTTAGCCAAAGGATAAGAAAATGGGCAGCCTAGCAAGACAGAAAACCTTTAGACAATAACCACTCTACTCCAGCCAAATATCACAGAAAAAACAACACTGTACACAATGTTGTACAGTGTGGCCACACTCCCACCTACACCAGCAAATGCTGAATAGGGGACCTAGATTTTTACCCTCATGGAGTTATAACAAGGTGCCCCCAACACCCCTGCCAGGGTAGTGTAGAGAAAGCCAAGTAGGGAGCCAGGAAATAAAAGTCATATATATTTTAAAGGAAGAAATAAAGCTATCCCTATTTGTAGATGACATGATTGAACATGTAGAAAACCATTTGTACTTCCATATACAAGCAAGGAACTTAACAATAAAGTTAAAAATAAAATACCATTTACAATCACTAAAACAAATTGAGGTATAAATCTAACAAAACAGGTGCAGAACTTATATGCTTAAAACTACACAACGCTGATGAAATAAATCAAAAAGAGCTAAATAAGTGGAGAGATATACAATGTTCATGGATTGGAAGATTCAACATAGCAAATATAACCATTCTCCCCAAATTGATATGCAGAATTAATTCAATTCCTATCAAAATTCCAGCAAATCTTTTTATATATATAGACAGGGAAGGTTATTCTAAAATTTATATAAAAGGCAAAGGAACTAAAATAGCTAAACTTTTTTTTTTGAAAAAAGGAATATAATGGGAGAAATCAGTCTACCCAATTTCAAAACTTATTACATAGCTACTACCATAATCAGGGCTGCCTAGTACTAGTGGAGGCATAGACACATCCACAGAACAGGATAGAAAATTCAGAAATAGACCCACACAAATATTCCCAATTAATTTTTGACAAAGGTACAACACAATTCAATGGAGAAAGATAGCATTTCCACAAATGGTGCTATAGCAATTGGACATTCATAGCCAAAGAAAAAAATTTAATGCACCTCACCCTAAGTCTCACATTTAGGATGTGAAACTTAGGACTTAAATGTAAAGTTATAAAACTTTAAAAAAGAAATCTAGGACTAGGCAAAGAGTTCTTAGGCTTGACACCAAAATTATGGTCCATAAAAGAAAAAATTGATGAATCAGACTCCATCAAATTTAAAAATGTGTGCTTAATACAGAAAGACAAATCTCACATGCTCTCACTCATATGTGGGAGCTAAATATTAAAGTAATTGATCTCATGGAGACAGAGAGTAGAATGATGGTTACCAGGAGCTGGGAAGGGTAGCAGGGAGTGGGCGATGAAGTGGAGATGGTTAAGGGGTGCAAAAATATAGTTAGACACTTAGGTGGAATGAATAATATTTGATAGCACTACAAAGTGACTATAGTCAACAATAAGTTATGGTATACTTTAAAATTACTATAAGGGTGAAATTGGAATGTTTCTAACACAAAGAAATGAAAAGCGATTGAGGTGATAGATACCACAATCACCCTAATTTGATCATTATGCCTCATGTGTATGCTATAAATATAAATAACTATTGTGTACCCATAATAATTAAAAATAAAAAGTAAATGTAGGCTCTGTGAAAGACCCTGATAAGAGGATGAAAAGACAAGTCTCATAAGAGAAAAAATATTTGCAAATCATATATCCAACAAAGAACTAGTGTCTAGAATATATAAAAAAACTCTCAAAACTCAACAGTAGGAAAGCAAACAATCTAATTAGAACATGGGCAAAAAGACATTTCACTGAAGAAGATATACAGATGGAAAATAAGAATTTGAAAATATATCAGACATTATATTATTAGCCACTAGTGAAATGCAAACTAAAACCACAATGAAATATCACTGCACACCTATCAGAGTGGCTAAAATAATAATTAGTCTGACTAATCCCATATACTCATGTATATGTAGACCCACATGCACTACTGCTCTACCCTTCTCCTTCCTACTCTGACACAACTCCTTAAGGGCCCTAGTTCACACTGGGTTCAGCTTCCCACTCTTCCGTTTCCATTCCTGGCCCTATGCTTAACCTCCATCTTCACTTCCTGTTACGATCCTAAGGTTGAAATCACCAATGAACCAAATCTCCACCTTATCTCCACGATAAGGTTTAAAACCAAGTTTTTAAGTAGCACATCTTTATCTCTAGGCAGTGAGGCACAACAGAATGAACACAGCTTGATGTTTCAAAGACCTAGATCGAAACCTCTGCTCTGCAAATTACCAGTCACGTCACCTTGGCCAAGGGACACCATCTCTCTGAGCCTGGGTGTCACCATCTCAGAGATGGTAGATGGGGACAGTGATGTCTTTGTCACAGGGTTGTTGTGAAAATTAACCTAAGCGATGGATGTGTAACGGCCCAGCACAGCCCCTGATCCACACGAGTCTCTCAGTAGACCCAAAGCCACCACTTTCTTCACTCCCAGGGACTACCAGAGCTGGCCAGGCCCCCAGGAGCCAGCCTGCAGTGCAGAAAGAGGGCTCCAAGTGCGTAGAGAGATGCACTCCTGGCCCCAGTAGGGGTGGCATCGGCTCAGCCCCCTTTCCTGTAGCCATGGAGACAAAGCTACAGCCCTCTTATTGGAAATACTGTGACAACCTCCTCTAAATCACACATTGACAATAACAGCACCAACAGCAACAATCACGTACTAACGCTAATTAAAATCTATTGGGTTTATTGTGTTGTATACTGCCCAGAAGACATTCAAGATACTGGAAGCACATTTAATGCTTACAACAATTCTGAGGTACATATTCTACAGATGAGGAAAATAAGGTTCAGAGAGGGTAAGTAATCTGCTGAAAGTCACACAGCCACCAGGTAGCAGAGCTAGAAATTACCTATTCATATGTTTGATCTTTCACTGATTTAGTCAACAAATTGTTCCTGCCATCTGCCCTGTGCCAGGTCGTGAGCTGGGCCCGAAGACACAAGGATGCAGGGAGACAAGGGGGAAACAGGCCGGGACTCCTTAGCTAAGTCCCACAAAGAACGGAGTCTGTGCGCTGCCAGTCCTTCTCTGGCCCCTGCCCCCTCTCTGCTGCCTCCAAGAGCTGCGAACCCCAGCAACAGCCCAGAGATGCTTCCTGAGGCCGCTGTTTTCCTTGGCCCTGAGGTGGGAGACGGTGTGCCCACAAGGTGGAAAACAAGACAGGGGGCAGAGGAGGTAAAGGGAGAGCAGCGCCGCCCCCAGCAACCTGCCGCTGTCGCTGGTGGAAGCGGGGAACAGAGGGGGCTGCCCTTCCACCCACCCACCAGCCCATCCAAGCCATTGTTCCCTTGTTGTGACAGGGGGTTCGGCTGGGGCCCGTGCTTGCACAGCTGGAGGAAACAGGCGGCTGGCGGGCCAGCTCTGCACTCCAACAACAACAGGCTGGCCGCCTCACTGGGGGGGCCAGCGTGGAGCCAGAGAGGCCACCCCACTCCACCCGCCACTGGCAAAACATGTTTTCTTGTTTTCTGAGGGGGAGGAAGAGGCCCGTGCCCATCCTGAGCAAACACAGGGGCCGATAAGCACAGACAGGCCCGGCCACCAGGCTGCCAGCGTGGGCTGCAGAGGCAGGGCCAGGCCAGCCCTGGAGTCACTCTGGCCAGGCAGCCAGGTTCAGAGTTGGGCTTGGGTGGGACAGAAAGCTCCGGCCACTCCAGGGATAAAGCACCCAACCCCAAGTCTTCCTTCAAGGAAAAGCCCCCAGAGGCTGCCAGGTCATCGATACAATCACTGGCCTCAGAGGCACAGCAGGCAGGCTGGAGAGCTGGGCTGCCCTGCTGGCTGCCTGCTCCTTGGCCAGTCTCTACGCCGGTCCCCTTGCCGGCTGCACCACTCTCATTGCTCGTAAGGATTGCTGCCCACCACCTTGTTTCAGATGAGGCAACTGAGGTTCAGAGAGGCTAAGTGACTTGTTCAAGGCCACACAGCGATTGATGCCCAGTTGGCATATAAATCTATATGTGCCTGACCACCAAGTGCATGTGCTTTCCAGCAAGTCCTGGCCAGTCCCGCAGCCCTTCATATTTGTAAGGGTCTTAATTTACAAAGCACTTACCAGGTTACCATAGTCATCTCCTAGAGCTGCTCTGGGAGCCATAATCAGCCTGCCGTGGATACATCTTACTTTTTATCAGGAAACTCACAACAGACTGGTCAGGTTAATGTCTCAGTCTGGGTTCCCCCCAAAGCAAGAGGTAAAGATGTGAGTGCAAAGGATTTGAGTGCAAGCCCCAAAGGTTTATTTGGGGGTTGATCCCAAATAGCTCCCATGAAGGGGGGAGAGATAAGGGAGGAAGGAAACCCAGCCAAGATGCATTAGTGAGCAGAGACTGCTGTGAGCAACTGGGGCTCAGTCCTGATGGGGACCCTTGGGAGACAGCATAGAACGGCATTTTCCCCCAGAGGTGCAAGGAGGCTGGAACATGTATCCACCACTCCCGCCCATCATTGGTTGAGGGTTACTCCTGGCACCTAAACTCTCCAAGCTTCCAGACTGCCCTGTGAGTGGGCTGAGCATGCTCCTGTAGCCAAAGAAAGTCCACGGGCAGAGAAATGCAAGTTGACAGTGTTGTAGAAATGGTCAGTGCCAAGGCGATATGGATGGGACACTGACAGGCCCCGCTACAGTTGGTAAAACAAGGCACATCGCCCCCTTTTGTAGAGTCACCTTTGTTCCCCCAGCCCGCACCATCCTCATCCTGTGCGTACTGGGAGTCTGGCTCCATACTCCTCTTCAGCTCTCAGGAAGAGGATGACCTCCCTCCAATGGTCACAGCCCCTGCAGCCAACCCACAGGCTCTGGGACCCACCAAGCAATCGCAAGTCTTGCCATCCTTGCCAATTCTGACCCTGTGCAGAGGGAGTCCCTGCCCTTTGATTCCTCCTCCTTCCACCTGTGCCTTCCATTCCCATCCACTGCCTCCACCTCCAAAAGGTTGGGGCAGTATTTATTCTCCTTCCTTTTGGGGGAAGGTCTTACTATTACTGTCCCCGAGGCATATAGTCAATCCACAAACACTCTCCCACTAGGTCCAGGGGCTTTTGTGCAAACAAGACCAGGCATCTCCCTGTACAGATGAGGAAAAGCTCTAAAAGTCAAGTGATGTGTCCAACTTTGACACAACAAGCTGTCTTTTGATTCCAAGTGTTTGAAAAGAAGGGAGTGTGCATCCTGTCGCTGGAAGTTTATAACAGACGCTACAAAGGAGTGCTCTGGTCTGCTTTTGTCCTGCCATTTGCACGTGTGCAGTGGTGCACCCAGGGGGGGTGACCCACCCCAGGTGTGGGCAATAAGGGGGTGCATTGTCTGCAGTAAATTTTAACATAATAATATAAAACTGACTAAAACTCAGCCAGCTTTTTATTATCACCATGCACTGGCAATTCTAGAGAACATTAATGATGAAATACTGCCCCCACCCAAGGTGCTGCTCCCACCAGCCCCCATCACGCACCCCTGCACCGAGCTCTCCTCTCCTATGTGTAATGGTGGCAGATACCATGAACCAATCAGTCTCTCTCCCACTGGAGCGGGACGCTGCCTCAAAAGCCGTGTTTCATACATGACTCTAAGCAACCACATTCTGAGCTGGCATCAGAACCTAGCACCTAAGATTCCTGGGACCTACGGGTCTTAGCCTGGGCCCTGTTCTAGAAGGATCCCACAGGCTGTTCCTCTGGAATGGGCATCCAGCCTGGACTCCATCCTCTCAAATTTAATCCAACTCTCCACCCCACCTCTCTGATTTTACAGTCCCCCCTAATCTTCCCTTACCGTCCTCAGCTCTATTTTTGCTCTGTCCTTATCCAACCACACACCTGCTTCCTGCCCCAGGGGCACCTAGGCCCTGGCCTGAGAATTCAATCCAAAAAGGCTTGGCCTCCTGCCGGCTTAGTAGCTCTGGGCTGTGCTCTCCCTGTGGCCAGACAGCACAGTCCCACAGGGAGCCCTGGAAGGTGACTTCTCACCTATGCATTGTGCCATGGGGCCAACCCTGAACCCACCAGGAAACCCCCCTCAGGGAGACCTGGCCTTCAGCTCTCATGGCCATCTGAGTATATTACGGGTTTGCTCACAGGTTTACTGTCTGTCTCCCTCCACTGGGAAGTCAATTTCAAAAGGGCAGAAACCTGGTCCATCTTGTTCCCCGTTGTATGCCCCGTACCTAGAGCAGTGCCGGGAACACGGTAGGTACTCGGTAGCTCTCGGAGCTATTCTCATCCCACGCATTGGCCCCCCAGGCCCAGATCCACCTGGGGTAGCCTCCACTCTCAGGATGTCACCCCCCTGACCCCATCCAGGCACCTGCCCTTCACCGCACGGAGGACCTCAAGCTCTTCTGCCTGCCCCCGTCCTCTGCCCATCAGCCGCTCTGTGCTCTCCTGCCTTCTCCCTGGGCCCTCACCAGCCCTCTGGCTCCCGGGATCTGGGTCTCTCCGCAGCACCTGTCAAAGCAATCAGCGGCCCCAGGGAAGGAAGGCCAGGAGGTGCAAGAGCAGAGTATCTGAGAGCTGGGGCCCTGGGATCAGACCGGCCAGACCAGCTGCGTGACTCTGGGCTGATTGCTTAGTGTCTCCATCACCAGAACGGCAAAAGCAGTAACACCCGCCTCAGAGGTTCTTACAGGATTAAAGAGGGAGCTAAAACACAGCTGTGTGGTGAGCACTCAGTAGTATTTACCGTTATTCATGCTCCATTGAAAGATTTTTACAATAGTCCAGAGGAAAACTTCCAACCTAGTCGGCCTCCCCAAACCTTATAGGGATCCCTGAGGAAAACGTTCAAAAGTTAAGTTTGCACAGACCTCAGACTGAGGAACGCTGGTCTAACCGCCACCCATTCTGCGCTGTATTAGTGACCTAATTCTTCACCCCTCCCGGTACCCACAGCCTTTGTCCATGGCTTTGCACTTTTTCTCCTGAAGAGGTGGCACCTATTTCTTCACTTTTGAAGGTGGGCTGGCCTTTTGCCTGCTCTGACTGACCACATGCCGCAGAAGGGACTGGGTGACAGTTCTGAGCCCAGGCCGCGGAGGCCTTCCATGTTTGTGTCTGCTCTCTTGCACCTCCTCCAGAGACCCAGCCCGGGCAAGACACGTGGAGCAGAGCCCAGCCACCCCAGCCACCCCAGCCCAGGCCGTCCAAACCAGCCAACACCCAGCCACCCCCAGACATGCAAATGAGCCCATCCAAGATCAGCAGCCTTCTAGCACAGGGCTCTGATGATGATATCTTTTATTGGGTGTCTGTTAAGTATCAGGTACTTTATATCACACAATATCTCAAATCTTTGCAACAACTCTACTGAATTTTCTTGTATCCATTTTTATAGATGAGGAAACTGAGGCTCAGAAAGTTCAAATGACTTGCCTGAGCCATAGCTCATAAGTGGCAACAACTGGCTGTTGGCCCCCAAACCCAGGCTCTTCCTACGGCCCCCAATTGCCTTTCAGGCTGTTACCGTGTTCCTCCCCTACTCAAAACTTTAGCGGTTCCCCAGGGCCAAGAGAATAAAAGCCAATCTCTTTAGCATGGGCCGAGGGGCCTCAACTATTGCTACACTCGCATCAGCCCAGCGTGCGCCAGGCTTTCCCGCAGCCCTTGGCTTCCGCTGCTTCCTCAGCCTGTGGTGTGTCCCTCGCAGGCTGACCTGCCATGCCTCAAGTCCAGTTCAGGTGCACCTTCTCCAGCAAAGCTACTCTCCAGCTAGGACGCTCCTGTGTTCCCACGGCGCTCTGCCAGGCCCTGTGTGCTGGCCCATGTCAGTCTCCCGCACCAGATTCAGGGGTCCTTGGAGACACAGACTCAGTCTGACCCACCTCTGGGTTCCCCAGCTGCATCCCCCACAGGGCCTGCACTCGATAGCTGCAGCACCAGCAAACCGAATCGGATTGGACTGCTGACAAAATAAGAAAGTGGGCTCAATCATGGCACAGAAATTGGTCGTGTAGATTCATTCAACCATTTTTCCTTGAGCACCTACTATGTGCTCCAGGGTTCTCAGTTGTAAGTAATAGTAACAACTCAGGTTACTGTAAATGGAAAAAAATCATTGAAGGAATATAGAGTATCAACGGGAAGAAGACTAAAAATGAGGCTCAGAGAAAAACCAGTAATCCAGGGAGGCTCAGCAGCAGGAGCTCCAGCCAAGGTGACCTTGCAGGCAGAGAATCCGTGCAGAATGCTGCTGTAGGGCCCATCCCCGCCTGTGAGTGTGGCCTATCCGAATGGACCCTCTGCTATCCCTTTATCTCTGGGTCATTCTCTCTGGATTCAAAGCCCTGAGCCTAGATCTCAAGCCCCGAACCAGCAGCCAGAAAGGGGGAGGAGGAACTATCTCACTCCCTGTGACCTCGGTGGTGAGCTGGTGCTCTGCTTCCCTGCAGGGCTCACAGGAGAGTCCCTCAGGACAAGGATGGGGGTTTAGGCGCTGGGCAGCCCAAATTATTAATATATGACAAACATCAACAACAGTCCCCAGTCTCAAAGAGCTGGTATTTCAGAGGTGGAGATGAGGACAGACCTTAGAGATCATCTATTCCAACAGTTCCCAAAGTCATCAGTGGAACACCATGAGGTCAAGAGTATGAGAAGCTTCTGTGGTCAAATAAGTTGTTTGAGAAACACAGGCGAACTTGGATTTCTTCACTTCAGGACTTCTCAGAGCTTTTAATATGCCGGTGTGCATGGTGAGCATTCAGAGGTGGATGAGATCACTGGATTTTCCTGGCATGTTTGACCACGCAACTCTTCTCCCGGGGAGTGTTCTGTAGGACTCATGTCAGCAGACCACACTTACGGAAACCCCAACCTAACCCGACCCTCTCATTTTCAGTTTCAGGGGAAACTGAAGGACTTTGCTGGCCTCACCAGGTCCTTGATCTCCTGTCGGTCAGCCAGAACTCAGGGAAGGGACCAGTTCCCAGAAAGAGGAGGCAAAGATGGAGGTAGGGACCCGGGCCAAGGGAACTGCTTGGGCCTCCCCAGCCTGGCGCTGCCTGCCCGGCTCTGCTGCTGACATGAGCTCACCCTCCAGGTGCAGCTGAACAATGCGCACTCTCTATGCCTTCGGGTCTCACTTCCACCCTCAGGAAACTCCTTCCGGGGAAGAGGGGGAAACTAGGCAAGCTCCCCAGGTGCCTCCGCAACCAGAGGGAAGGGGGCAAACACTCAGCAGTCAGCAGGTGCTCGGGGCCTGGCTGTGGGGTCCGCCCCGGTTCTTCCACGGGGCTGTGTGACCTTGAGAAATGGTAGGTAATTCTCTGAGCCTCGGTTTCTTCGGCTGAAAATAAAAACCGATCAGTTGAGATGTTCCAAATGAAAGTATTCAGTAAAATGTGAGGCATTCTTCAGATGTGAAGAGTTATTGTATTGGAGATCAGATATAATACAAACTTTCCTCTTTTTCCTAATGAGAGAGACTGAAAAAAGACTTCTCAGGTGGGGCATAGCGACTCTGGGGGGACTTCCGCCAAAAGAGGCGTCTCCTATGTGGTTAAGTGTGGCAGGGCTAGGATCTGCTGAGACACAGAGACAGGCCAGCAGAACACTGAAGTATTCATTCCAGGAGGATTCACCGAGTGCTGCCAGCGGGCTAGGACTGTGCTTACAGTCACACACACACACGTACACACCCCACACCAGCTTGCACCTGCACCTCCACGCCCTTGCTGTGATGGTCCAGGTTGCCTAGAACCTGCTGCCCCATCTTCTCCTGGTGAATTTCTATTCAACCTTCAAAATTCAGAGGAGGTGTCACTCCCTCAGGCAAGTCTCCCTGGGTTCTCCTTTCTCCAGGCTGTTGGGTCCCTCCGTTGAGCTCTGACCGTGCAGCCCATCATCACTGATCCTCCTACCCCGGGGTGACTCCTACCTGTGTGTACACCTGTCTCCTCCAATAGACTGTGGATGACTTGAGGGCTATGAGCTTTGAGCCTAACCTGACTCACGCGAGTTGAGTGAGTGAATGTGTGACCCAGCTTTCAGCTCTTCCTGTTGAGGGAAGCCTCATGCCAACCCTTCAAGCAAGATTCTACATGTCTTCACGTGCCCCCCCCCAAAATATTTAATACATTCCACAAAGCATCTGAGCACCGAAGCTTTTATAAGGAAGAAAGAGGAGCCGCACACCCACAGCAGGTTCCCCAGATACTCACCAGATGTGTTTATGCCTCAGTCTCCTTCCCACCGGCAGTAATCCTTGGTAGAAGGCAGGATATCCATGTCCCAATCCCCAGAACCCATGAATAGGCTAGTTTACATAGCAAAGGAGAATTAAGATTGCAGATGGAATTAAGGTTGCTACTCAGCTGACACTAATACAGGGCGATTATCCTGGATTATCAAGGTAGTCATTAAAAGTGTAAGAGGAAGGCAGAAGTGGAGGTCAGAGTGATGTGATGGGAGAAGGACTTGAGCTGGCTTTACAGATGGAGGGAGGGAGCCATGTGCTTCTAGAAGCTGGAAGCTGGAAAAGGCGAGTAAATGGACTGTCCCCTAGAGCCTCCAGAAAGGAATGCCGTCTGCTGACACCTTGATTCTAGCCCAGTAAGATCCATTGCAGACTCTGACCTCCAACACTGTAAAATAATAAATTTGTGTTGTTTTAAGCCACTAAATTTGTGGTAATTTGTTTCAGCAGCAATAGAGAACTAATACATCCTCCCCCTTGCCCTTGCCACATCCCACGCCCAGACGCTCCTGTTTCAAACAATTCAGCTCTGGCCCAAAACTTGCACATCTTCCTCGGGTAAATAAAAGCCCTGCAGTTGCTCAAATGTGCCCTCCTTAAATAAAGACAATTTAGCAACTATTTGTTATTACTCAAGGATATATCCCAAAAAACATTTGTACCCCTGTAATATTTTGAAATTAAAAAAAAAAAAAGCTAAGATCCCTTGGCAAGAGGGCTCACACCCTAGCAACTAGTCAAAGTATCCTTTCCAAACAGATACAGTGTTCTCCCTGAGGGAAGTACTGGTAAATGCAACTTTCTCCATCTTACTACTAGTGAAATAATAATACAGCAAATTTTGGGAGTGCCTACCATGGGTCTGCCACTATTCTTAGGGCTTTACATGATTAACTTATTTCATCCTTCCCGACAACTCAGCGAAGCAGGTACCAGGATCATCCCCATTTACGGTAGATAGAGCTGAGACATAAAGAATTAAGTAGCTGGATGCAGTGCCGCAGGCTGTAGTCCTGGCTACTTGGGAGGGTGAGGCAGGAAGATTGGTTGAGGCCAGGAGTTCGAGGCTGTATTGTACTGTGATCACACCTATGCATAGCCACTGCATTCCAGCCTGGGCAACATAGTGAGACCCTGTCTCTAAAAAAAAAAAAAAAAAGTTTAACTTGCCCAGAGTCACACGGCTGAGATTGTAATTCAGGCAGTCGGACTCCAGAGTCTGGGCTTTTACCATCACAGTGCACTGTCTCCCAGTGTACAAATACATGAATAAATGGGGTAAACATGGATGCACGTGTGGACATATATCTACGTGTGCTGATGGTGAGAAACACGGTCATTAAGACACAGCACCTGCCTTCAAGTTCTCACAGTCGGGCTGGGGAAGCAGAGACATAATTCATCCACAACAGTACGGAGCTCAGAGAGCTCCTTGCACAGAGCTCTGGGAGCAAGGGGATGGGAATACAAATTGGACAGGAGGGGCCAGAGAAAGCTTTCTGCAAGAGGTGGCCCCAGGCTGAGTTTTAACTGCAAGTAGGCAATCATCTAGGGAGAGGTGGCAAAAGCATTGGGTCAAAAAACCCTGAGGCCTGAAAAAGAAATGAAGAACAGGACAGAGCCACTGAGGGACAGAGAAACGCTGCCTGCAAATGGCAGAGGCAGAGAAAGAGGCAGAAAATAGTTGTGTCGTGACTGGCTGCTCCCGGCCCAACCTCCCTCCAGTCCTGGGACAGAAAATAGCCTGGCTGACCCATAGTGTGCAAAGCATTTCCTGTGCAGCCCTGGGGACCCCTGAGCTGTGCTTTCTCAGGGGTGGGGCTGGCTGCAGGGGGGGTGTGAGGACAGCGGAGGAGACACATTGTCCTGGGCCTGGATAAATTCTCCGGAATGAGAGTGGCTGAAGATGGGAAGGACGTGGTGTGTGTATACCGGGGTGCATGTCTGTATGTGGGGGGGTGTGCCCGTTTGTGCCTGTGTGGGTGACCCTCCATGTGTGCACACGGCTAACCCTGGGTTTCTATGTGTCTCTCGATGGAAGATGAAGGCTGGGTTAGCACACAGCAAGTCATGGCGACCACCTCCCTCTCGCGGGCCCCAGGGCGAAGCACGGCTCTGAGAGCCTTCTTCGGGTCACAAGCCGTCTCCTCTGGGAAACTACGCGCTGCAGTGCTCCTGGAGCAGCTTCCAGCTCTTTATCTGCCTGGTCCCCAAGGACGCCACCTCTGTGTGCTCTCTTCAGGGGTCAATGACCTGGTCCCAACTTTTACTGGGGACTGAGTGATCCAGAAAGAACTTTCCTTAAGGGCCTCTCCCAGGGAACAGGGAGGTGGAGCCGGGGGACAGTTAGACCTGGCCCCCAGAACCCAGAATACCTAACTGGGGAAGACATCTCCTCTCAGAAAGATCCCAAACATCCCCAAGTGACTTCCATGACTTTAGCCTAGCCCTTTCCCCTACCCACTGTTGAGTCCCTGTCCTCGTCCCCAAGGTTGCTTTTGAGAGTGACTGTCTTTAAACCAGCTCTCCTCATCCTGTCTTTCTGCAGTTTATTATTTTGCCCTCTGCCTCTGTTGGGTTTTAACCATTCCAACATGCGCAGATGCCTTTGAATCCAGAGCATGAGCTGTTCCTGCGTGACGGATCTGCTTTCAGAAGCATCCTAGCAGAGGCGGAGCGCCCACCGGTGGGGCTGCCACAGGAGGATTCCCGCCGGGGAGGGCAGCTGGGCTTTAATTTTCAGCGGGGGAGACACGCTTGCTGCAGGGGGTGGTCCAGGTGAAGCCCCAGTTGTCAGGACACTCAGAATGTACATTCTCTTGCTCTCCTCCTAGTCTGGGTTCTCCCACCCACATCTCAGCCGGGTTAGTTCTCCACGACCTTTTGGCTCCTACCCTGACCCTTCTAATCACCAGCCAGGATCACTGATTCCACCACACTGGGACCCACAGAGCGCCCCCTAAAAGCCCACAGAAGAGCTGCTGGCCCAGAACACCAGCTTCACCCAGCTGGGCCGGGCCAGGCCTTCCTGGCCTTCAGGGCCTGCTCCCCTGGCTCCCAAACAGCCACACGGATGACAGGTGCTATCGTCCCTGCCTTCTCAAGAGGAGACCAATAAACTCGTGGATTAAGGAAAGGGAGCTAACATTTGTTGAGCACCTGTCCTGCATCTCCTTTAACCGACACAATAATACTTCTAGAAGGGAACTGCAATTCTGGTGAAGAAGGGTTTTCTAGCCAAAGCAAATCAGGATTCAGAGTCAGGTTGTACCTGACACATTGAAAGGCCAGCGTCCCCTCCTCCCAGCACCTATCCGCAAGGGGAGGGTCTGACGTGGAAGGAGCATGCAGGAGGCATGTTCCTGGAGAGGGAGAGGCCAGAGCCGGATGACCTTTCCCCGGCCCAGCTCCCGGGACTGGCTCAGACCCTCAGGAAGAGAGAGGAGGAGCTTCTGGCAGAGGCTACAGGAGCTCTCTGTCCTGGGGGATTTTGTGAGAGGAGACTCACAGGCCACACTGCTTTGGGGCCCAGTGACAAAGCATGATCTGGGTTTGGTGAAAGGAACCTTCTCCCCACTTCACAGAACTCGAAGTGGCTCCAGTTCAGTAAGGACCAATGAAAACATGGTGCCACCTCGCACCCAGGCTGTCTGCAGGTTTGAGGGCACTGGGACAGCACTGGACATGGAATGAGGACACTTTAAGGGGCCCCAGAGCTTTTCTGTGACTTGTGGGCCAGGGCCAATCATGAAATGGCAGGCTGTGGAGACACAAGAGCTATCCTGTGGACTCTCTGAGCAGGTAGAAGTCTGGGGTTCCATAGATGGGGGTGGCTATGAGGCAGAAAAGTGGGGCATTAAGGCCAGTGTGATTCGTGTGTATCCACAGTTGGTGAGGCCAGGGAAACCCACATCTCTTGCACTTTTAGAGATGGGGATCAGGCCAGAGGGGCTAAGCCACTTGCAGAGGTGGTGGAGCCAGTGCCAAGCCTCGGTTTCTCTTGCTCTATAGCCATACTTGGTCTATCTACCTGGGCCACCTTTAACAACCATTTCCAGGCCAAAATCCTAAGAATCCTCTTAGCCAGCCTTGCATCAGTTCCATTTCTAAGGCCAGTGCCCTTCTACTAAGAAATCACCATAGCAGAGAGGGCTGAGTCCACCACTGCAAACCCCTGCCCCATCCAAGTGGCAATGTCACACCTGTTCCCCCTGTCACGTCACCTAAGGAAACACACACCTTCTCTGGGAACTGTGGCCCCATCCACAGGCCATTAGAAAAGCTGCTGTGTTCTTACCTAACACTATTTATTCGTCAAAGGACAGGTACCTGGGCCAATGTGTCCCTTCTCTGGGATTTTTAGGTTTAGAAACCAGGGGTCAAAGTCAGCCCTCTCCTGCGACAGAACCTATAACAGATAAGACTTGGGAGCCATCTGTGGGAGAAACAGGCCTGCAGTAAGAGGTTGGAGCCAGCTCAGAGAGAGAAGCGGAGGTGAGAGGCAGACAGAGAGGACTGGGGATGTTCGAATCTGTCACCAAAGCTGCTCTGTGAGCTGCTCTCCTTTTTGCCTGAACAAGTATAAGCTGGATTTTGGTCACTGGCCCAAGGCCCTGTCCAGCCCCCAGGCCCTTTCCCACCCTTCAGAGGAGAGGAAGGACAAAGGGCAGCAGCGCCAGGGAAAAGAAAAGCCCTGGGAGGGCACCAGTTGGGCTGTCCCTTGGGTTCTCCCAACAATGGCACAGGCAGCAACATTGTTTGTTTCTGGAATAGAGACGCCTCCCCGGATACCCCCACCCCTCAGCCGGCGGCTGAGTGAGGCAGAGACAGGAATGGGTGGTAGGGGCAGTTGCTGGTGTCTCTGGAAACCTTCTGATGCCTGGGGACCACCTCTCCGACCACGCTGTCACGCAGGCCGGGAGGGGAAGAGGTCAGACGGGGACAAGAGGACAGCTTGTTCTGTGCTGGGGAGCAAGGCAGTGACCCCAGGCCTGGATGGAGAAAAGAGCTGGGAGACCCCCAACGTACAGAAGCAACGTGGATGCACAATCGCTACTCAGACCCCCAGTATGGACTTGCGTCAGCCATTGCTCCTTCCTTTGCCTTGGGACCCACACCTGCGAAACAAGCAATGGGGGCGGAACACAGTCTGGGCCAGCGACCCTGATCTCTCCCAAGTTTGGAGACAACGTGGTCTCCCGTGTGATCTCAGAGGGGCTCCTGACCTTAGCACCTGCAAGCTCCTCTGGACTTTAACTGCCATGACTGTCTGTGAGCCTGCATGCCCACGGGGCCTTCCTAAACCTGTCCAACACCAGTGGCCTCAGGTGCCAGACGTGCTGGGACCCGCTGTTGGTGCAAGCTACGGGAAGGGTCAGGATGCTGGGACCGGGGCAGGGAGGGTGAGTCACTCCAAAGGCAAGATTCAGCCCAACATTGATGTCTTCAGTCTAATGTTCAGAGCAGAAGTTTCAGAATTGGAGTTTCAGAAGACAGGTGTGTTCAGAGCAGGAGCCCGGTCCAGCACTTAGGAGCACAGACATCCAGCCCAACTCCTCTGGGGGCAGCAGGAGGGGACACTGACAAGGCTAATCAGAGTGTCGGTATGCAAAGCAGGGCTTGTAAGCTGTACAAAAAGGAGCATGCAGCTGAGTTAGATGGCTTTGGTCCAGAGATGCCTAGGATTCAAGCATGCCAGGCTGTTGGCCTGCTGAGGCTCAGGGACCAGGCGTGGCTAAGGGCGCTCACGCTAAGCATGGTAGAATCAGCACCTGCACGTGTGATGAGGAAGGAGAGACTGCGAGTCTCATGCAGGACACACTGATAGCTCCCAGCTACAGTCCCCGCTGAGGGGATGAGCTGTGTCATCGATGTCAGGGCAAGGCCATGTGAGTGTCTATGGTTCCTGTGCCAAGGATGGGAGACAGAGGATGGAGCCCCAGGCTTGGGGGTAAAGAGGCTCACGGTGGCTGTGGCTTCCCCAGGCCTAAGCAGTCCTGATCCACACCTGCAAGGGAGCCACGGAACACAAGGCAAACGCTGTTAGTCTGTAAGGCTTGGAGCCGACCCGTCCCCGGAGCACAGGGCCTGCTGGGACAGCTTTCTCCGTCCAGCTTGAGTGCTAGACCAAGCATGCTGTGGATTAACCCCACGGACGGAGGAATGGAACCAGCAGGAACAGCCCAAACCCCTCTGACACTCGGAACAGCAGAGGGACACTATTTGACTCAGTTCTCAGCCACCCAAATCCTCTTTCCTTATCCATTTATTTCCTTCTGCTTATTGGGTGCTTCGGTCACATTAATATCACATCCTCTGTCTCAGCACTGGGCAATGGGATGGCCTGTGATGACAGGAACGTTCCGTCTCCACTGTGGAATACGGTAGCCACTAGCCACACGTGGCTATTGAGCACTTGAAACGTGGCCAGTGAGGAGCTGAATTTTTCATGTTCTCTCACTTTACTTTTAATAGTCACATGTGACTTGTGACTACCACACAGAACGCCCAGGCCTGGCTCTTCCATCCGTGGGGCAGCAGGGCCCCCTGAAGTTGGACACTTAACCATATCTGTGCACCAGGACCCATCAGCAAGGGCTCTCTGCCCAGGGTAGGGCTGAAGCGACAGAGACAAGAGGGAAAATTTCAAAAAGGAAGGAGAATGTGTCCAGGTGATGGGCGTACATGCATTTCCTTACTTCATCCTCACAGAGACCCTGTGAAGGAAACACCTTACAAGTGAAGAGACTGAGACTCAACGATGTCAAGGAACTTGCCTGGTCACACCATTAGCTAGGGCCAGAGTCCAGATCTGAAAGCAAGTGTCTGCCTCCAAAGTCCATGGTTCTCCACCTAACAGACAGCTGAGACAGAAAGTGGCCCTTTCCTGACACCGAGGGGGTCAGAGAGCTGGGCAGGGCAGAGCCGTGGGCTGCCAGACAGTTCTCCGACTCGCCGCTTCCTGAGCTAGGTCTGCCCGGTTACAACTACATCATGAGGTTTGAAGTGAACTTCTAGAAATCAGACACACCCAGATTCACACATAAGGCCAAAGGCACATGGCCAAAGAAAAATTATCTGTGACTGTGCCATCCATTAGTGCAGATAATTAACAGTTGATTTGATATTCTTGGCATAAAGGGAGGCAGAGTAATGCTTTGTTTGGGCTGATATTAAAATACCTCTCCATACCCCTGCACATGCTAATCCGCTTGCTCGCTGACGGGCCAGACAGTGGGGTCAGAAGTGAGCTGGAAGGGAAGGAGATGAGGGTGGAGAAGGAACTCACACTTCTTAGACACCCAGTGTGTGCCAGGTACCGAGCTAAACGCCTCAACAGATTATCTCAGGTCACAATCACTCCTGTGAGCCAGCTCTGAGGATCCTCATCTCACAGGGGCAGCACTAGAGCTCAGCGGGGTGAGGTGACGAGCGCAAAGTCACACAGTTGATAGTGGTAGAAGATGACTTGAAAACCCAGGTCTCCAAGCCCGTACGACACCACACTGGCTCTGGGCAGATCTCCAGAAAGCCCACCCCTGCTAATGAAGTGCTGGGACTACTTTCCAGCTCAGCCGGGTACCACGCCTGAAGTCAGGCTCCCGTGCGGCCGTGCCTTCTCCCAGAAGTTCAGGCTCCCATGAGCAGAAGACCCCTGCCCCCAACCCCATTGTGCGACCAGTGACAATGAAAGGCAGGCGTCCCCTTTCTTACCCACCACTTTCCTCCCCACCCCGTGGGGTGCTGCCAGTTCAGCACAATAGTGCATTCTGTGTCCAAAGCCTCTGCTGGCAGCCCCCCGCCTTTTGCAGCCCCTCCAGACAATGGCACGGCCCAGATAGCCGGTGACAAATGTATGTGAATGACCAGCTCACAGGAAGTGGCCTTCAATAGTTCGATAGCTTCCTGTATCCTGACATTGTGAAGGCCCACTTCCTGTGCTGTCTCCGAAAATACAGCAAGGCAAAGCTGGGGGCAGGGGCGGCGACAGGGTTTCCCTGTCTACCCCGGGCCCAGGCTCCCCTACGATACTCAACTCTGTTAGCTGAGGATGCCACAGCCTCACCTGACTTCTGATTCAAGGGAGAATTCCTCACTGGCCTCTGCCCAGTCCCTCCTCCTCTTGGCCAAACCCCACCCAAGCCCAGTCAGAACAAAACGACCTATTTTTAAAGATTTTACAGCCTTCCTCAGTCTCACCCCCGACACACACACCCCCTTCCAGGATCCCGGCCTTCTGCTGGGAAGGGCATTCTCATGGCTGCTCACAGGCCTCGGCTGCACCCTAAACACGTTTCCCGGTTTCCCAGTGTCCGCTGGTCACTCTGCTCTGAATGATAACCTTCCACAGGCTCACAAATGCTTATTAAGTCACCCTTCGACGTTATCTTACCGGAGCTGATAATCACAATTCACTCAGCTTCCTCCATGTTGCAAAAAGCAAAGTGAAGCAAGACAGCTGGGGAGGGGGGGCCTTTATCTCCGGGCTGCAGCGAGGCTGTCCCAGGTCGTGCCTCCCCACTGCCCCTTGCCTCCCAGCAGAAGCTGGTCCCAGAGATCCAGACCACCTACCAGGCAGCAGGGAGGCAGGGGTAGAAGGGGAGCTAATGTCTCCTATGGAGTGAGGCACTACTATGCTAAGAGATTTCCCCTCAGTTACTTGGTGAAATAAGAAGTAAATCGAGCCGGGCGCAGTGGCTCATGCCTGTAATCCTAGCACTCTGGGAGGCCGAGGCGGGTGGATCACTCAAGGTCAGGAGTTCGAGACCAGCCTGAGCAATAGTGAGACCCCGTCTCTACTAAAAAATAGAAATTATCTGGCCAACTAAAAATATATATATAGAAAAAATTAGCCGGGCATGGTGGCACATGCCTGTAGTCCCAGCTACTCGGGAGGCTGAGGCAGTAGGATCGCTTAAGCCCAGGAGTTTGAGGTTGCTGTGAGTTAGGCTGATGCCACGGCACTCCCTCTAGCCAGGGCAACAAAGTGACACTCTGTCTTCAAAAAAAAAAAAAAAAAAAAAAAGTAAATTGCCATATTAAAGACTAGGACGCAGAGAAGTTAAGTCACTTGGCCCAGCATCACACAGCTGATGAGAGGCTGAGCCACGCTACTCACAGGCTGGCTTGGCACTGGGAAACAGATTTCGATATAGGGGGCTGCGGAGGACACCATTTGCCCCCTCCCCTCACACCCGCTCTCAGGACCCCCATGTCATATCCCTGATGCCGAAAGTCCTCTCCCAACTTCAGGCCTGCCAGCAGCCCCTCTCTGAGCATTGTTCTCCACTTTCAACAAAGCAGGCGCTGAATCAGCCTCAGGCCATTGTGGTGCCTGGGTTTGGGAGGGGGTGGGGGTGGGGGAGGGGTGCAGGTCAAGAAGTGACAACCCATTCATTCCCTCCTGGCCACTGGCATCCGAGAGCTGTAGCCGGTCAGTCAGGAGATGGAGTGTCCAGGAATGAGAAAGAACAAAGAGGCCTCTGGAGATGGGGGAGGGGGAGCCCTCACCGACTTTCCCACCCTCCACCCTCCACTGTCCAGGGGAAGAAAGGCAAAGGGCAGCGTGAAGCTGAGGGTCACAGCCAGCTTCACTGCGGGTGACAAGAGCTCCACAGCTAGCAGACTCGGCTTCACTCCCAGCACAACCACCTGTTCCACGTGCAACTCAGGCAGCTACTTCGCCTCTGAGTCTCAGTTTCCTCATCTGTAAAATGGAGAGAACAATCCCTGCCTTGCAGGGCTCAGGAGGATTAAATGAGAGCTATCCCACCCAGCGCTTAGCCTAAAAGAGCTCAGTGGGCACCTCGTTTTCCTTCTGTTCTCTGGGATTTATCTTTCTTGGGTTCCCAAGACTAACCAGGTCTACAGGAGAAGGAGGGCTGCTGCCTTCCAGCCCTTTTCCAAGAAGCAGGGCACCTCTGCAGTCCTGGGACTCGTGGAACTGGCTGGGCAGAGGGCAGCAGGTGGCTGCACCTAAAGCATCCATCCTTCCTGCCCCTCCAGTGCTGGTTCCTGGGCCCAGGGGGCACAAGAGGCCATGTGAGACCGAGGGCCGTTAACCCCTGAGGGAGACACAGAGAGCTGGCGGAGGGCAGTGCACCCTCAGAGGCCCCGGAGATGATCCCCAGCCCACCCGGTGGGGCTGCGTGACAGAATGATGGGGAGGTGGGCTCCGCTGGCAATCTGCGGCCGATTCTGACTCCTAGCAAGCTTCTGGGCCACTTCCCCACCCTGCCCTCAGCTTTTATCAGCGAACACCCGCGCTCAGGGGGAAAGCTCTTTACTAGAGCATCAGCCCGAACAACCCAATCAGGCAGGTAAATCTGGAAAAAATAACAGAAGTGATGTTTGGATTCTCAGTGTTGTTTCTAACACTCCCTACCCGGTAGGGTACGTAGAGAGCTGCAGAGCTCAGCTGAAACAAAGGCAGCGGTGCTACCCCTGCAAAGTCAGCGCGCCCCCATCGGGAGGGCCTGGGGTCGCAGCCCAGAGGCGGAAAGGAGTCAAGGCTCTGATAAGGCAGGGGAAGGACAGGACAGGGCCTGGGGCCTGCTGACTGTTCCTTCACCCCAGAGACCGCAGGGATAATCAGCTCACAGAGCCTTCCGGCCTCAGGCATTTAGTTCCCGCCCTAAGGCCTCCAGCAGGAGAGAAGGAGGAGGAGCCAGCACCAGCCAACCCCCAGGGTCAACCAGCGGGCCAGGGACCAGCGGGCCCTGCCCTCAGTGGGCTGCGCACCTCTCCTCTGCAGAGGTTTCCCGGAGGCAGTTGCTTCCCTGCCGCCGCTGCGTCTACCCTCCTGGTCTGGGCTGAACTGTGTCCCCGCAAAATTCATATGTTGAAGTCCCAAACCCCAGTACTTCATAAGGTGTCTGTATTTGGAAATAGGCTTTTTAAAGACATGATTAAGTTAACATGAGGCCATTAGGGTAAGTCCTAATCTAATCCAACTGTTGTCTTTATAAGAGGAAATTTGGGCACAGAGACACCAAGGGTGCACGGGCACAAAGGGATGACCACGTGAAGAGGCAGCAAGAGCGTGGCTGCCTGCAGCCAGTGAGAGTGGCCTCAGGAGAGCCCTGCCAGCACCTTGATCTTGGACTTCCAGCCTACAGGACTGTGAGAAATAATTCCTGTTGTCTAAGCCACTCAGTCTGTGGCGTTTTGCTATGGCAGACCTAGCAAACTAAGACACCTCCCCGGACTTGCGGGAGGATTGTGAGGAAGGGTCTGGGGGCCTTTCTCCTCTCATGCTCCCAGCTGAGACTCACAGTGGGACAGTGCTCCAAGAGCCACAATAACCCCAGCAGGGTCCCTCCAGCTCAGCCCTCACCCTCAGCCTCTCCAGCCTCCTGTAGAAATCTCCATCTGCCTGCAGTGAACCAACCAAGGCAGGGCTGTGTGGGTGCCAGGGACCCAGCTGGGGCAGGCCCTGGGGAGCGGGGAGGCAGTGAAACAGGCCCAGAGAAGCACTGAAGGACAGAGCCAAGGGCTTCAGGGCTGAGGATCAGGGTCCCATCACCATTCCCGAGCCCTCCGCCACAGCATTACTGTAGGCCTCTGTTTCCCCACTACATTTAAACACCTCTTCTTAGAGCCTAGAGAGAAACCAGTATTTTGAAGTGTGGCTAAACGTATGGAATGGAAAAAATACTGCTAATCACAATAGCCAACTTTTCCTAAGTCCTAACTATATGTGAGTCAATGTTCCAGATGCTTTAGTATGTTTCCTTTCAATCCTCACGATAAATCTGTACGTAATATATTAGCCCCATTTGACATAAGATTGAGACACTAGAAGTTAAGCAGCCTGCCAGAGGACACACAGCTGGCAAGTGGCAGTGCTGGGTTCTCAACGCAAGCAGTCTAACTCCAGAGCCCAGTTTCTCGGGGGTGGGGGTGGGGGCTGAGATCTAAGCCCATTAAGGTCCCAGCATATGTCAACGAGGCACAAGTCAGCCAAGGACAGGGCTTTAGGGACAACAGCAGCTGAACAATCCACCTTGTCATCAATCGACCAAATTATAAACACACAGGACTCCCATCTGTGGGAAAGACTGTGACCTCCTGCCCTCCCGCACGTGGGGAAATAGCTTGGAGAGGATCAAAGGGGCAGAGCTACCCCAAGAGTTTGTCTTTGGTCTGTGCGCTGGGAAAATGCAACTGGGAAGGGGGCAGGAAGAGCATGCTGCAGCCTTCAGCAGAGGTAAGTCGTGCGAGGCGCCAACCAGGGGGGCTGTAGCTGTGCCGGGTGGCTGCAGGCACATAGGGTGTTTCCCCTCATCAGCGGGTCAACCCATCCGCAGGCCAGCAGCTGACCTTGGTTTGGTGTGATGACAAGATGCAAGCTGGGAAGGAGAGGGGGGCGCAGGCAGCCGCGGGACCAGCTGTGCCAAGAATCCCGTGTTACCGCGAGGGAGCCATTCCCACTCCAGGCCGCATAAGGAGATCGGAGCTCTTCTCTCTTCTATTGAGCTTGAGGCCGAGGGACAAGTGCAAAGAGGGTTTCATATAAGTACTAGCAGTTTCATGGTCAGCTTCCTGATGAAGTGGGAAACCAGAGTCTGCCCTGACTCGATCTAAGGCTTGCCGGCCTCACCTGCCAGCCTGCCCCACTCTCTCAGGCCCTCAGCCGGAGGGAAGGGATGAGGGGAAAATGGACAAAACCTGGAGACACTCCGGAAGCTGCGGCCCCCCACGGGCTCCCCAGGGAGCCATTCCCGCTCCTTCACGGGATTTCTTTCTCCCAAGGGGTTGGCCCAGGCTCCACTGAGACACCGATGGAGAGCTCCACCTGGGAAGTGCCTTAAGTGGTTCCCTGGGTCTGACCCAGGGCCTTGCTGGATTCCTTGGAGTGTCCCCATCCACCCTGCTGAGCTGCTGCAGAGCTTTGATCACCACTACACGAAGGGTTTCCTGAATGCTTTCCTGAGGACATTGTTCCCCACTACAGAGTCACCAGGGTCAAATTCATCATGGGCTGTGCTGCTGGTCCAGGCCCTACCCAGTGGGGAAATGCAGCCCTCTGCCCAAGCCCCACTTCCCCTGGGAAAATTAAGCTGGTTTAGCCTGGGAAAGGCAAAGCTGTAGAAAAGCACTGCTGCCATAGCGCCAAGCTGCCGGGCACCTCAAAGCACACACCTGGTAGCCCTGGTCCCTGCCCTCCAAAGAGGCTTGTCTCCACGCACAGCCCCAGTACCCGCTCCATCCCAGAATCACACTCAGGGCCTCTTAATTCATTCAACATCTAACACAATGACCACGTGTGAGGCACTCTGCAAGGGGCAGAGAGGTAAGACTTGGTCTCTGCTCTCAAGGAAGTCACAGTCTAGGGGGGGACACAGACACGCACCAATCCACTACAGAAGTATGAACACAGGGCTAGAGAGGAAAAGCGGGAATGACAACCTCTGCTTAGGGAAGCCAGATACGGAGCCCCACACTCAGTCTTGTAGTGTAACCAGGAGTTCTCCGTAGCCAGTGTGGGAAGAGCCAGGGAGGCACGATGCATAGGACACATGGAGGCATCAAGGTTTGAATGGGCATAACATATTCAAGAAGTGGCCAAAACTAGGTTCTGTCACGGGGAGTGATGGGAGATGAAGCTAAAGACATAGGCTGGGGCAAGACGGTGAAAGGTCCTGATTCTTCCTGCAACTGAGGCGCCAGGAAGGTCTTTAAGGGGTAACCTCATCAAGTATGTGTGTTAGAAAGAAAATGCTGGCAGAAATAGAGAATTTTCAGAAAGAGACCAAAAGTTTAGGCAAGAGATGATGAAGAGGACCTAAAGCAGGGGAGTGAGATGGACAACAGAGGATGGATTCCAGAGGCAGAAGTGGGTTAATGACAGAATCCACAGCAGGGATGTGATTTGAGGGGGAAGAGTCAAAAACAACTTGAGCAATGAGACGGAGGAGATGAAACTCTACTCCAGACAGCATATTGGGTATTTTAAAAATATTACCTCAATCTTACAACTCTGTAAGGGAGGCAGAATTAGCCCCATTTTACAAATGATGCTTAGAAAAGTGACTTCTCTAGCACACAACTAGATTACAGCGCTAGGCTTCAAACCCAGGTCCACACTTCAGCCGTCACACTCTATGGTGAATGTAGACAGAGAGGGCTAGCACGCTGCTTTGGATGATCATCTGGAGTTGAGGGGGAAATTCAGACTAGAGGTATACATTGGGGAGTCGTCAAGGTAGACACTGGTGGTGGCTGAAGCCACGAATGAGGCTAAAACTGCCCAGCAAGGAAACAGAGGCAAGAATGAAGCCGGCAGAACACTCACATTTAGGAGAACAGGAGGGAGCAGTGGAGGTGGATAGGAAACTGGTGGTGGCGTCAAGGGAGAATCTCGTGAAGAGAGTGTTGAATACTGCAGAGCTAGAATCTGACTAGGACCAAGACCAGGAAACAAGATTTGCCATTGCAAAGGCTTTGAGCCAAAATGGCTTTACCATTGCCATGATGGAGGCAGAGGGCAAGCAGCAAAGGGCTATGAAGAGTGCAGGGATGGGGCTGGGGGGCTTGAGGAGCTTGGTTTAAAAGGAGATCACCTTGAAATGTCGCAGACTATGCTGTATCCAGAACTCATAAGGAGAGGGCCGGCAGTGTGGCTATGCCAATTGCCCCAGCTGCACTTGGCAGCTCAGGCTCAGAAGCAAGCAGAAATGGACAATGGAGCCAGCACTTGGCAGTGGGAGAACAGGGACGGTGAGAGAGGGCACAAGGACACAAAGGACTTTGGACCCTTCTAGACAGAAAAGCTGCCCTTGCTGGGACACTAGTAAAGGTTTTTTAAATTCTTAATCATTTGGAAGGTCCATTTGGCATTTTTTAACAAAAAAACAAAGCCAGGGTTTACCTTTGTATTATGTAAAAAGGATGTGTAGACAGATAATTAATGTTAACAAATTTAATTCAAAAAGAATAAACTGTTTCTAAGCACATCCGAGGCACCACTGGAACAGGATGAAAACTGATATACCAACTACTAATTACTCTTTACTCTTCAAACCGATTCCCCAAAGGCTTCTATTTAGCAAATACTTTAAAAGAGACTGTGTACAGAAAAGAAATAAAAGCCTATTCATTTATATTTCTTTCTTCAGTCTGGCTCCCATCCCAATTAGATAAAAGGGAAGTTCTACTGGCCATAACATCTAGCACTTGCTCATTTTCAGAGCATTCTAAACTGGTTTCTCACTCTTCACACTATCAGCGGGGAACACATCAGCATCCCCATTCTGTGGGAAACCAAGGCCAAGGGAGGTGATGCAGCATACCCCAGCTTACCCCGTGTTCTTGCCAAGTCCAAGGTTGTTTCCTCTACCTGTTCTCCTGATCTGTAACCTCCTGAGCATTCTGGAACACCTTACTCCCCACTTCTCACCTCTGACTTTGCAGACTGCACTGACAGAACTGCTACTTAGTAACACAGGTCTGAATCCCCTGCCCACACTAGTTCTCACACAAGGCAATCCTTTCTGTAAAATATTCCAAAGAGGCCCTCAACCACCAGGCCTGTGAGGGTCCCTGTTGTCCCTCAGCCAAGGTTCCTCTCTCCTCCAGATCCCCATCTCACCAGGATCACAGGGACACATGCCACTACTGCAGGAAACACAGGCTCTTCCTGCAATAAAATTAAAGTAGCTAACATTTATTGAGCACCTACTGGTCGCCATGAACTATGGTAAGAACTGTATATACATTACCTTATCCTCACAACTCTGCAAAATTTGACTCATTTTACAGATGAGGATACTGAGGTTGAGAAAGGCTAAGTTCTTGCACAAGGTCATCCAGTTAGCTGCTGAGGCAGTACTCATAACTCATGTCTGTCCGACTCTAGAACCCATTTTATTTTTATTCTGCTACACTGCCCCGGCTCACCACTCTGCAAGTACTTAGACCCACACCAAAGTGGAAAAGGAAAAGTGAGGCAAGATAGGGGCCTTTTCGTTTTCACTGCCTGGCTCCTAACCCAGACTCCGCCACGCTAATTCCACGGTGTTTCACTCAGCTGACAGTCCCACCGGCCCAGGGCCCTGGGAAGCCGACGAGAGTCAAAGGGCTCCCTGGCAGGCTTGTCCTGGCAGCTGCCCAGCTGACTTGTGCTAACACAGCAACAGGCACAGGAAAGGGTCTAGAGAGAATGGAAAAGCACCAGACACTGAGCCACTGCGGGGAGAGAAGCGATTCCTGCCGTGCTTGGACAGGATAACCCTGCTCTAAATCTACCACTATCACGGGGCCGGGAAGAGATGGGGGAAGAGGGTACGGGGGCCAAGCAAAAAGCCCTACGCATATCCACTTACTGATGTGTTTCAGTGAACTGTGACTGTTAGGCCAATCAAAAAGAGGGTCACATGCCTCCAAGGTGAATCAGCAAGCATGGAAGAAAACCAATCTGTGCCCTGGTTCATCCCAGCACCCCGACCTGTCTTTGCCCACATCCACATAAACCCTGCTACCTGACGTCACCTGAGCAGAGGCAAGACAGCATGCACTACCTTAGAGCTGCCACAGCAGCAGACCTCAGCCAGCCCGTGGGAAAGCAAGACCTCGCTGAGAATATTAATAGACTCGCTGGAGGCAGAAAGTCAGTGAGGACATGCCCTAAGAAACGAAATTATTTAAAAGGGGCATAATCAAAGTGAGACTAGAGGAAGGGAGCAACTTGGATTTCCAAAAATAAGGCGTCCTCAACCACGCACAGAGAGGAGGCACAGCAGTGGAGACAGGGTTATTCTAAAACATCTGACAATCCAAAACTGTCTGTGGGAAAAGTTGTTTGGTATTGTTTCTGTAGGCTTTCCATCCTCAAATATTTTTCTTATATATACAGGATGCCTAAAAGTGTTTTGAGGGAAACCAGTTCTGAGATCTAATATTTGCCACAAGTTGTTAGATTGCTAAAAAATGCATACCTCTCAGATGTCATTAGGAGAGGGGCAGTTTGAGAGGCTGCAAACTGGCAGCCGCTGGGTCAAATTAACCCCACAGGTATGTCAGCATTTCTAGCATATGCTTAGAATTTTTTTTAATTATCAACATTTAAAAACCAGAAGTTTACACACACACACACACACCTGTAATTTCTAGCATCTTTTAGAAAAATTGGGGAACCTGGTACCACTGGGTGAGCAGCACAAATTGGAAGATGCTAAATCACCACTGCCCCCTTTCGGCAGGCCTGTGCTTTCTAGTTCCGTACTGGGCCAGCCTGGTGGCTTATTTAAGTCACCAGACTGACCCCTGCAGGCATCAGGGTTTCCTACTCCTGCAATGTAGTAGCCCAGAGAAGAGAGCCCAGGGTTGGTAATACCCGGGACTGCCACAGGGTGGCGGCAATGGCCTGTCAATGAGGCATGCCAATCAGCCAGAGCCTGTGACCAGAAGCTGAGCTTAGTAGATCCCTTCAGAGCCAGCAATCTCATCCTTACTGGGGTAGCCAACAATCTTTCCCCACACTCCCCATCAGATTCATTCCCTGGGGAGCAACAGCAGCTCATTTCAGCATTCCCACTAGGCCTGAAGACGCTGAGGACAAGCCATTGACTTGACCTGCTCTCTGCTCTTTGGCCACCACCTTCCAGGTCCTCCCAGCACCTCCCCCTCCACAGCTGGCATCTCTACCTGTTCAGGATTTCTGCCCTCACCCACCAGTTTACACCATCAGGCCTCAGGGGAGAGACATCCTGATAAGCAGGGCCAATGCCCTCCCCTTTTTAAAAGCGGATTTATTCATCAAATGCTCATGACTTCCCTTTGCTCTCTTAGGCTAAACATCAGTCAGCTTCACCAGACAACAGGTTCTTAGGCCTCTTCCTGCCCTCTACTCTCACTCGCTTTACAACCTCACCAGCAACATGTGCAGTGGTAACACTCAGTATAAGCTCCTAGAGCCCTTTAGGAAAGACATTTGGTATTATGCATGGAGACCCTTAAAACTGCTCATCCCATTTCATCCAAAATGCAGGAAAAGCTTTATACATAACATTCATTGCAGTATTTAAACTAGTGAACAACCAGAAATAATTCAAAGGTCCAGCAATAGAGAAACTGTTAAAAACAAACGTATGCTATATTCCCACTTGATGGGCAATTATGTAGCTACTAGTAACAATTATGATGAGTATGTGATAAAGTGGAAAATGATTATATGTAAAAATATAGTTAAATGTACAGTAACGATAACCGTCTTTAAAACCTATGTAGAGAATTAGTGAAAGACAACAAAATGTTAACGGTTGTATTAAAGAGCTGGAAGATTATGGGACCTATCTTTAATTCCTACCAAATTTTCTTTAATGTGCATATATTACTTTCATAGGGAAAAGCATGTGTTTATGTGTGGTCTATTCCAATTTATTAATAGACCTGAAGGTGCTACAGCCTCTTGTTATCATACTCTTGGGAACCTGTGCCTCCAAGCTTCAGCACAACCAAGCTAGTAAAAGAAAGTTTCCAGCCTGCCTCCCTGCCCCCGGAGTCCTTAAACACCAATGTTATCCTGCCCTGAAATGCCTGCATTTGCCTACGTCCTAAAGAGACCCCCAAATACCATCTGGAAAACAGGATTCAATCAATACGGTTCTCAGACACATCTTTAATCAAGTTCTGCATTATACAGTGATGGGAGGTGGAAGATGGTGATTGTTTTCAAGCAAATTCACCAGGCACATGTTTCTCCCTGCCCCAGTGAGCAGCCTGGGCTTCCCAGAACAGAGAAATGCTTTCCTTCCCCAGGGAATCCCATTCCTGAGCTGACAAGACAGAATTTCAGGAAGAATGAGCACAAAGGATAGGGCGAACTCCGAACTCATGAAGGGAGCCACGTAGATTTCTGAATTCTTCCCAGTGCAAAATGAAACTGGACACATACATATCCCTCTGAAAAGCAACACCCAATCCCAGCCATTCCCACTTGAGGTCAAAATGCCTCTCCATGGAGACTGGCAACCAATGTTCATTTCATAACACTCCTCCTGGAAGTATGCCCATAAATTGGGATGCCCGAGCAATTGTGGCCACCATGCAACAGATGCAGCCTCTGGCCAGAACCCTCAAGAGCCTTCCTCTTCATTGGCCCCTCAGCTGCTGCTGTGTCTGCCTGGCCATCAAGAAGCAGCCAGTATGTATGTAGCTGTGTGGAGGGGGATGGGCCAGAATAAGCAACAAAGCACATCAGATGTGGGTTCTGCAGCTGAGTCGACATGGTGCCAGGACCAGTCACAGCCCACAGTAGGGCCATAGGGCCCTGTGTCCTCCATTAATTCTTCTCCGGTCGGTTTCTGTTCAGGACAGCTTTAGGGGCAAATTCCAGCTTGTCCTTAAGGCTCACCACCTGGGTATGGTCTTTGCCTAGCAGCTCATCCAGCTTCCGATCCTCCCGGCGCTCTGAGATGCTCTTTTCCTCCTCCACAGGCTGGGGATCCTTTCCCCGGATGAACCATTCCAGGTGGTAGCCCACAGCCCCAACCACAAAGGCCACAGGGAATGTGACATAGGGAGCATAGGTACGCACCACGGTCCAAAACACTGGCCACATGACATCTGCAGAAGAGCACAAGGCAGCATTAGGGAGAACCCGGCAACCCCTCTCCCAGCAGATATGGACAACCCACTACGGCTCTCCATTTACCAGGCAGCATGGCACAACTTACTAGACATCCACCCTATGCAGAGCAATGCAAGAGCATACCTTGAGTTATGCAAGAGGTGGGTCCCTGAAACCATCTAGGAAATTTCAAAAGATTCAATTGTTAAACAAGGGGGAAAGGATCTCTATTTTATGTGCTATACTCTTTGACAATTGTGCACCTATGTATAGCAGTATTCCCCACAAGGGGACCTCTGAGCCTTACCTGATAGACTTCTATGAAATTTCTCCATGAGCCCAGCCAACCACCCTTTCCCCAACACATACAACTCCACTGTGAATCTCCTGGCTCCACAATAATCTCCTTCTCCTCTTGTAAAGTATAAGAAGCATATTTAAACAGCCAAATCCATAATCCATTACCTAATTATTCTGGTTTGTAGACAGATAAATAGGTAATGGTTTTATCTTATTCTGAACTTGACTTTTCTAACAATGAGATAAACTTATACTTGACAAATCTGCTGACCAAACCACTTCCAAAATATACCATCTTCAACCAAACCAATATCCCCACATTTGCATAATAAGCTCCTGAAAACATCACAAACCATTACACATACTCTAGATACCCTAGAACTTGAAAATTCTCTGTAAAAACCACTATATAAGCCATGGCAGGAAAAAAAAGGAGAACTGCTCCAGGGCCTCCTGAAATGAAGTAGGACAATACCAAAACAATGTAAAAACACACAAATTGGGTTACTTTAATGGTCATTTAGTCCCAAATGATTACTACCATTAACAATTATCAAAGAGTGTTCACAATTATCATAATAATGATAGCTACCATTTATTGAGCACTTACTGCGTGCTAGGCCTTGGGCTAAGCACTTTATTTACACTATCTCCTCTAATCCTCATGAGACACATGGCATTATCAGAGTTAAGTATTAATAACCTGCCCAAAAGTCTCAACTACAGGATCTTTCTGTTTATGCTCCTATAGAGGTGTTTCTCCAACACTGCTATCTCTGGTCTAAAATAAACAATTGAAACCTCACCAAGGATAAGATGACTCTCTCCCTCTCTTTGGTTCCAATTCTCTTTGGAGAAATCCAGTGTTCCGTGGACCTAAGACTATAATGGACCGTCCTGAGAAAAATAAAACTACAGCAGCTCCTGGTCCTTTGTCTCAACACTAGGTACTATGCTGGACAATTTACACACCAATCATCATCTGACCTCACAACACCTCCATGATGTAGGAATTATTAGCCCAGATTTTTGTCTAAGAAGATCACAAAGCCTCAGAAACATTATGTTAACTTGCTCAAGCTCACTAGAAGTGACAGAGCCACTGAATTTGAACCCAGGCCTCTCCAACTTCAAAACCTGTGTTTTTTCTAGTGGAAAGAATACACCACAGATAGATGTACGGTTTCTGTCCACTTCCTGGACTTAGGAAGAGCTTCCTACAGTTTTTTTCCCATAAATTTGGCATTTCATTACCTAGAAGAGTTTTCCTTTTTGCAAATTCTGAGACTACACTCAGGAATTTGTTAAATTATAAGATGTAGTAGTCGTTAAAAGAGGCACCCTTGAAGAATCCCAAACCTAATATTTCTTCATTTTATTTCCCACCTTTTAACCAAGTTCTCTTTATAAGTAAATGCTTTTCCTAAACAGCAACTCTCCATTTGGATTTCCAGTTTGTCTTAAAACATATCAAGCACAAGTCCACAACTAATATTCTCTCTCTCACACAGCACCAGGTCTTTCTGCCGTCCTGCTCATATTCTAACCTTTTCCAAATAAGTCAATTCATTCACTGATCCAATACTTACAACCACTTGCTCTGTGTCAGCCTACACCACTTGTCTGCATTTCTCAAAACACTTTAAGCTCCAAGAGGGCAAAGGCCATGTTTGTCCGGCCCCATTGTGCCCTATCCATCCCCCCACCCCTCCCACCCTGGCTGGCACAAAGTGCTCAGAAAAAGTTTGTTGAAGGAATGAAAACAGTTCAAGCAACTCACTAGTGTAAAACCACAGCAGTCATCCATCCACTTTCCCTCAGAAGGTGGCAGGTACACAGCAGACGCCTCTGCTGATTACAAAAAGCTAGATACTCCATCAAGTCATCCCCTGGGTTATCATAATGAAAAGGTGTAAGTGTCTCGCAAAGACTGTGACGCAATTTCCAGCCCGGCACGGAGAGAGTCCGCCAAAGCATCCGTTAAGGTCAACTGGGTTGCCGGGAAACCTACCCTTGTACCGCGGCCCCGAGGCCCAAAGCGACCAGGAGCCGTAGTCCCAAATCCAACAACTGCTGACAAGGGCAGAGGAGGCCTAGCAAGGTGGAAGAATTAACCGTGACAGTCACTGGGGCCCAGTCCGGGGATGGGAGCGCAAGTGAGGACAGGGTCCAAACACCCACCCTTCTCCTCCTCTGGGCTCCCCTCCCCTGCCCCTATCCCACCGCACTCTCGGCCTCGTCAACGTCCGTCCTTACCGAGGTGCCCGAGACCGAGAAGCTTCGGCTGCTCGACTTCAAAGCACCGGGGAGAGAGGGAGCCATGGGGCCTGGCCTAGCAACCACCCTCCCCTGACTCAGAGGTTACGGCCTGGGGCCATCGCCACAGAACGGGCGGCCTGGCAGCCGCTCTGGGGAAAGGAGCCGCCCGCCGGGACCACGTGCTCACCTGCGGCTAAGCCCGCACTCCTCGGCCCGGCCCCCAGCTCTCCGCCCGCTCGCCGGGAGCTCGGACGACTCCGCTCCCAGCGGCCCGAGGGGCCTCGCCTGTGACCCCGCCCACGGGCCGCGGGACCCATCAGAGCTCAGGGATTGGCTGGGCCGCAGGACGGCAGGAAGCTAGGCGTCCGCAACGCGCCCCGCCGCGCTCAGATGGGCACAGCGCGGCCTAGTGGCCGGGAGGTTTCCCGGTGGCGTGACCACGTGCTTTTTGCGTGGAGAAAGTTAAAGGTTATCCAATCATTTATTCAACTGATTTGTTTTCTTTTTTTGAGACAGGCTCTCGCTCTGTCGCCAGGGCTGGAGTGCAGTGATGCAATCATAGCTCACTGCAACCTCAAACTCTCGATCTCAAGTGATCCTCCTGCCTCAGCCTCCCCAGTAGCTGAGACTAAAGGTGCGCCCCACCACCCCTGGCTATTTTTTTTTTGGTAGAGATGGGGTCTGGCTATGTTGTTCAGGCTGGTCTCCAACTCCTGGCCTCAAGGGGTCCTCTGGCCAGGGGCTCCCAAAGTGCTAGGATTACAGGCGTGAGCCACCATGCCTGGCCTCAACTGACTTTTATTAGGCACCTTCTAAGACCTAGGTCTGGGCACACGAAAACAAAAGTCATGATCATTGACCTCAAGAAATTCTCCTTAGCAGAGTATAATCTAGTTCTTTAAGACCTCTTTGGACATCCGGCTAGCTTTCTAGCTGTGTGAGCTTAGGAACATTATTAACCTGTAGGAGCCTCCCATCGCTCTTCTGTGTAGAGGTAATAACACCCATTTCGCAGGGATGTTAGATGAAAATGCATGTAAAGTACTGTGCCAGGCGCACAGCAAGCAGGGAAATGGATGGTAACTATTGTTAGCCTACAAATAATTGAAATATAGTAAAACCTAAGTCTTACGTGACTCCTCAGGTACAAGTATTCACTCCCTACTCTGTGTCCCCACTGTACTCTGTACAATTTATTTACTTTATTTTCTTTTATTTTAATTATTTGAGACATGGTCTCACTCTGTCACTTGGGCAATGCAGTGGTGTCATCATAGCTCACTGCAACCTCAAACTCCTGGCTTCAAGCCAGCCTCCTGCCTCGGCCTTCCAAAGTGCTAGGATTACAGGCGTGAGCCACTCTGCCTGGCCCAGAATAAAAGCTGAAGCCCAAGCTTCTTAATGCCCCCACAGGGCCCTGCCTTCCCACCCTCATTCCACTAATCTCAGCCTGGCATATTTCTTTTAGTAGCTCATGCTAAACCCAGCAGACCAAACTGTTTCACACCTCGGTGCCTTTTTCATCTGCCTAGAGTGCCCTTTCCACTTCACCAAAGTAGCTCTGGCTCCTTTTTCCAGCTTCAGGGTCACCCCCGTATCTAAGAACCCAAAGCTAAGCTCTGCCAGTGAAGATGGATAAAAAGGAACATTATTGTAGGGGCCAAGGGAAAACTCCCCCTTTGCCCTCTGAAGGTTCACTGAAAATCAACGGACAAAAGGCAGATTAGTAGGAGAAGAGACATACAAAATTTTATTTTAATGTGCATAGCACAGGGTGGGGGCAGGGGGTCACAGGAGACTGATTACCCAGTAACTTAGTGGAGTACAGAAGCTTATATACGCTTTTTTCATTGGGAAGAGGTGAGGTGAGGAACATAGACAATTTTTTTGAGGGGCAGCAATGATCATTAGAGAGAAGAAATAGAAATTAACTTGTAAATGATTCTCTTTGGAATATGAGTGAGCCCGAGAGGCAGGTATCATCTAGTGAAATATCCATCCAAGTGTAGTTGCAGTCCTCTGTCTTCTTTGCTGAGATAGATGAGATTTCAGGGTGGGGCGGGAGGAAGGCAATTGTGTTTCTGGTGGAAAGAAGCTTTCTTGGTCAGGTGAGGAAGTTACAGAGAAAGAGTCCCTCCCTGCACTTGGGAGAAGGCGGGGGACAAGACAGGGTTAGAGGGACCTTGATTCTGACGCAGTGTCTAAGGCCTCTCAGCATGTCAAAGTGCCCGTCTTTGGGGTATCACTTTCTGAGCCCCAACAGTATAAAGAAATATTTAGGAGATCATTATGAGCATAACTTGTTCACTAATTGACTATGCAGAGAGGAAAGGGGAACAGAATTTGCCCAGAGTAACTGGCATTCGGTCACCCAGTCAACATGTGCTAGTAGGCCTTGGGGATGCAAAATGACTGGGACCATCCCTGCCGTCAGCAGATGGGTCTACAGAATGTCCACAGAGTGTAAGAAACATGGTGACAGAGTATGCACAAGCAGCACAGAGGAGGAGCTTCAGCCTAGCCAGGAAGATTCAGGGAAGACTCCCTGGAGGAACCAGCCCTTGAGCTGCGTCTTGAGTAATGGCTGGCTGTTCCCTCAGGCAAAACTGATGGGACTCCAGAGCATAGACTAAGAAGTTAGATAGCCATGGGTTCAAATCCTGACTCTGCTGTCTGCTAATCTCAGAAAAGCTATTTACACCCTTTGTTTAAAAAAAGACAATAATAGTACCCGCCCCCTAGGGTTGCTGTGAGTATTAAATCGCCTAAATGTGTATAAAGTGCTTGGCATAGTATTTGGCACCTCCTAAGTGTTCAGTAAATGTTTATTGACATGTGAAGTATTCCCCAAATTAATTCCTTCTTCTCTAATGCCCACTTACGGCACTACTCATTTATTAAGCCAAAACCCTGAGTGACATCTTCAAGACCTCCCCAGCTTTGCATTATTCCCCAGATCCAGCTAATGGCATCTATGCCCCCTAAATGTATCTCAAAGTCAACATCATTATCTCTTACCTGTACAACTTTAGCAGCTCCCTCAATGGTCTCCCTGCCTTCCTGTTGCCCCCTCCAGTCCATTCCCATTCTGTTGGCCAAGGACTCTTCCAAAAACTTAAATAAAACCATGAAATCTCCACCTTAGAGCCCCCGCCCCCAACCTCCCTGGGTCCCTTCTGCCCATATCTCCTCTGCACCCTCCACAACCCTGCCCTGTCTCCCCTCCCCACCTATGCTCTTCCCACCATCCCCAACACACGTGCTCTTTCATGCCTTTGCCCAAGAGGGTCCCTTTGCCTGAGATGAATGTTCTTCCTTCTATTCCTTGACTGTAAAACGCTAGTACCTCCAGCAAGACCCCGTTTCCCCCAGTTCACAAGGCAGAAAGCTTCCCCAGACCCCCTGTGCTATGGTTTGAATGTTTGTCCTCTCCAAAATTCATGCTGAAATTTAATTTCCATTGTTAACAGTATCAAGAGCTGGGACCTTTAAGAGGTGATTAGGCCATGAGGGCTCCACCCTCAGGGGTGGGACTGGTGCCCTGATAAAGATCAAGTTCAGCCCCTTCTTGCTCTCAGGGTCTCTCATGGGGTGTTGCAGCAGGAAGGCCCTGAAAGATGCTGGCACCTTGAGATCCGGACTTCCCAGCCTCCAGAACTGTGAGCTGATAGACATCTGCTCGCTATAAATTCCCCAGGCTGTGGTGTTCTGTCACAGCAGCACAGAACAGACTAAGCCACCCTGGTTGCTAGAGGCTCCCGCCTCTCACCTCCCCCGCCCCTTAGGACAACAGGCCTCCCTTCGTACCAGAACATTCTGCTATGGCCAGACCGAGAGCAACTCAAGCACAGGGACTGGATCTACTCTTTCGCTTGTCCGTGCGGCTCAGCACAGCTGCCCGTGCCCTGGCAACCAAACGCTTCCATCAGCCCCACCCGAGGAGACGTTAGACATCACGTCACTAGCAGGACGAGCACAGAGTTGCAGATGCTGACCTGTTCCTTTGTGCCCACTCCCACATACCTCATGATCCTGGGAAACCCGGCCCAGTTTCTGAGAAAAGTCTTAGACCCATAAAAAGAGGGTTAGACTCGGCCACTTCCCAGCCTTGTGATTTGAGGTAAGTTGTTTAACCTCTCCAAGCCACAGTTTCCTCGTCTATAAATGGAGGTGGTAACAATAACTGCTTTATAGGATTGCTCTGAGTAGCGTCTAGTTCAAACCTCACCCAGGTCCCAGTTTTGCAGATGAGAAGACAATCTCAGAGAGGTCAAGTGACCTAGCCAAGGCCTCATTTAGCACGTCTGTGGGAAATAGACCAATGAGCATTTCTAGAGGAAACCTGTGGACCGTCATCCAATCTAAGCATTCCTGAACCTGTCTGCCCATGAGAATCACAGTGGGCACCTGTTAGAAACTCATTCAAGGTTAGAGAGCCTATTCACTAAGTCTTGGACCAGGCCCAGGAATGTGTGTGGATCAGCTCCAAACAGATTCACTCCTGGGAATTCAAATCACACTGGACCCCTCCCCACCTTCCAGAAGGCTCATGTGGGTGTGTAGGTACCATCTCTACTTTCCAGAAGCAGTCTACCAAACCAGCCTGTAAAATATGTTTGGGCCCCTCTCCTGTTCAAAACCCTTCTACGGCTCCCCACGGCTGTCGGGATCGAGCCCCACCTCCTCAACGTGACCCAAAATCCGACATAATCAAGTCTCTGCCTCTTCCCAATGCCTCTTCCTCCTGCAGGCCTTTGCACAGCTGTTCTCAGATCTTGGAACATTCTTCCCAGCCCCAGCCCTCCTTGAGCAGCTAATTCCTAACCATCTTTCTGGCACTCACCCCTCTATTGCTTAATTGTCTGTTTTTCCCACTAGACCGTAAACTCCACAAAGGTAGAAACTACATCTTGTTCGGGGCTATCCCAGGGTGCTTGACAGTGATAAACATCTGCTAAATAAATAAGTGAATGAGAAGAACTGGTTGGACCAGTGTGGCCCAGAAGAGCAGCCAAGCCCCTGGAAGGGTTTCCTTCTGCCTCCAATGGCACATCAACCCAAAGGACTACTCCAGGAGTGAAAAGGAGGCTTTCTGGGAGGGGACTTTCAACAAACCCTTTCTAGAAATAAAAGCTCATGATTGGGCATTAGACCTGGGTCCACCGCTTTCAGCCCTGTGACTTTGGATGGGTCATTCAACCTACCCTGAGCTTCAGCTTTCTCATCTGTGGTAAGGACAAGCTACATGCATGTAAAGCACTCAACTCTTGCCTGGCCCACACGAAGCATTCAGTAAATACCAGCCATCATACTAGGTTTGGGTTGCCATTTAGCTTCCCAGGAGAGTTCTGTTCTTCCTACCGCCTCTTCCCCCACCCCAGCCCCCACCAAGGTGCCCACCCACAGGAGGCATCAGAAAATGTGACAGCACTAAACTGAACAGACTTTTTCTGCTGCTGATCAGGAATGACTGGAGTGAAGGAACACTGTGCCCTCAGGGGAAAGGAAACCAATATTTGTCAATACCTAAGAATAACCACACTCCCTGTTTATTGCGCACATGCTGTGTGCCAGGCGAGCTCCGTGCTTCCTTCTTAGGGAACCCTGGGAGGACTGGGGAGCAGAATGGGAAGCAGTGAACTAGGCATAGGGGAGAGGTTCCCACTCTCCCCTCTTCACCTCACCCGGACCCCTCCAGGAGGGTCCAGGTCTTTATTGCTGCCACCAGGGGATCGAACCCTCTGCCCCCCCAGCAGGCCCATCCCTGGGAGGAGCTCAGGCAACCCCTGCTGTCCCCAAGCCAAGAGTGTGGGCTTCCCAGCCCCCTTCTCCCTCCACCCCCGTCGACCCCACACGCGGGGCAGAGGTGGCTTCTTCCGGAGAGAGCAGCTGGCTCGAGTGCAGTTCTGCGTTTTATTTTTCCTGGGATACTCACGGGGATGTGGGAACAGCCACAGGTGTGGTGAGGGGAAGCCCCCGTCTCCCCTCCCCAGCCACTGGGAAAGGGGAGAGGCCCAGGCACCCCGGTCCTGGGTTGGTCCAGCCACTGTGGTCCCTGGGCCCGGTGGGCTGAGGGCTGAGGGCGGAGCCGCAGGGAGGGTGGGACGGGCTCCTAGGCGGGGTTCGGGATTCTTCATAAAAAGCCACGAAGCTTGATCCCCACGAAGCCCAGCCCCGCGGGGTGGGGGGACGCAGAGCCCAGATGGGGGACCTGGCCCGGCCTGGCCCGTGGGGGGAAATAATGGCAGAGATGGTGCCCAAGGGAGGAGGTGGGGACAAAGCGTCGGACCAGGTGGTAGGGGGTCCCGGTGGGGGTCGCAGGGCGGAGAGGCACGGCCCCCTGCCCAGCCCGGGCGCCTCCGCGTGGGGTCAGGAAGGTAAAAAACCCACGAGAGCGTGACGGGCGGCAGGAGCCGGGGCGTGCGGTGCCGGCGGGGCGGGCGCGCGGGGCGGCCCGTGTTCACAGTGACCTCGACGCTGGGTGTACAGTACGGGTAGAAAACCGCGGGCCCGGGCCGGGCTGGGCGGGCCGGGCCGGTCACAGCCTGGTCTGGGCCTCGGGGATGTAGATCTCGATGCTGTCGGCGCTCTCGGTGGCCGAGCTGTGGCGGAAGGAGGCGGCGCGCTTGGCCGCCAGGAGCCGCTTGCGCGCTTCCTGCCGCTGCCGGTCCACGGAGTCCAGGGAGCGCTCCTTCACCGGCACGCCCCGTCCCCGCAGGGGCTTCTTTGGTATCGGCGGAGGGACCTTCTTCTCCTCCTGCCGGGAGAAAGGCGGCGCTGAGCCGGGGCGGGGAACCACCCCCGACACCCCGAACACGCCCCACGTGGCCCGCCCCAGGGGACGAGGATCGAGTAGCTCCGAACGTGGAAGCGCTCGGAATCGGCCCCGGATCCCGCAGCCCCAGGAGCGCTCGTTCCGCCAAGGTCAAAACCCCGCATTTTTCATCAAAGCAAGAAGAAATCGAGCGCCCCCTGGTGGAGCCGTTCTCCACAGCGCGCTGCGGAACGCCGAGCTTCCCCCACCCGGCAAGGCAACGGGGGTCCACACACCAGGCCCCTGCGCCCCATCGCAGACACTGTCTCGTGAGCCGGGCGCTGACAAGACCCTCAAGGCTCTTCTCTCTGTGCCTTGACCCGAGATGAGGACAGTCTGCTCCTGCTGGGAGGTCTGGTCCTGCTCCCTCAATCTGCCCCTGGCTGGCGTCACCCCGAGGCAGCCACGGGGTTCTGGCAACTCAAGCACTGGGGCAAGCAGACGGAAGTGACCAGGAGTGTGGTCATCCTGGAAGGGGATGGTCACCCATCACCTGCCCAAAGCTGCCCTTGCTGCCCGTGGGTCTCTTCTCCTGCCCCTCCCCTCAACACCTCTTTGAACAAGGGGACTTTCCAGAGTCTAGGTCTTCGCTTGAAGGGACACCCCCCGCCAACCTTAGGCTCCAGGAGTTTCCAGCTGTTGGCCTTGAGTTGCTGTAGCTCCAGGAACTTGAGGGTCACATCCTCGATGGAGAGCTGCAGGAGGTCCCAGAAACCCGCCAGGTCCTGGAAGGTGGGCACGGGGAACGCAGTGGGGTCCTGCAGCGGAGGGAGACAGGGGGAACACGGGAAAGTCAGCCCCAGTCAGGGCCAGAGAAAGCCCTTTCCACCCTCACTGTCAGGACGTTCAACCTGGGAGAGTGGGGCAGGGGACAAGAAAGAGCCCAGGCCTCTCCCTCTTGGGCACAAATCCCTGGCCCCAGCTCCAGGAACAATACTCAACATCTACCCCAGCAGGCACACAAACCTGGTCTCGCCTCCAGGCACACACACACTCTGAGTCACCTGCCAGGTACACACACCTGGCAGGCTCTCCTCCCGTGGGTACTCACCATGCTTTGCTGACACAGCCGGAAGAACTGCTGAACCTTCTGGGACAGGAGCAGTTGTGTGCTGCCCACGGCACTGCGGATCTTCTCCAGGACTGGAAAGCAGAAGGGAATTCAGGAGGGGAATGATGCAGCCCCTGCCCAGCCTCCAGGGTGTCTGCCCTCCCTTGTTTGGCACTGTCTATCCATCAGACTCCTCCAGTCCCAGCCCCAGCCCATCCTCAAGTTCCTAACAAGCAGTTCCTATTGCACTTCACCAGGGAGACAGCATCCCCGGGCACCGATGTTCCTTCCTGCACTCGACCTCCATTTGTGGAGTGCTCAGCCTCCCGCATCCTTTCTCCCTCCCGTGTCTCCCTCCCAGATGCAGATCAGCCCCAGCCTTAGCCAGGGCACTAGCTCTGACCGCCCAGTGGCTGAACTTTGTCACTCATCAGTGCATGACTCCTTGGCTCATTAAGAATTACTTAGTAATTTCAGGTACATGACACTTGTCTTCCTAGTCACGATCCCATCAGCCTGGGGATTCTGGGGTAGGACTGTGTCTCCCCTCAGACCGGACTCAACGGGAAGGGCCATGACCTCCCTGGGGCCAGGACCGTGTCTACTTAGCTGAATCTCCTTCATCTGCCTCAGATATGATCTGACATTGGGAACTGCCTCCCCTTCTGCCTTGAAGTCCTGGCCCCACCTCCTGGATCAGACGTAGATCCCCACACCAGTCCAGATCTGAACAGAGTCCCTGACGCCCACCGCGGGGACTCACTCTCCTCGGGCAGCTCATAGTCCTCCGCCTCGCGCTCCATCTGCTGGCACCAGTGCTCCAGCTTCTCCACCTCTGCCCGCAGCATCTTGATGAACCACTCGCCGTCCCGTGGGCAGGGGGACGTGCGGCCTGAGTCAGGGAGGCTCCGTGAACCGCGCTCCATCCAGGAGTCACGGCGGCCGGCCCCGGGGCCAGGGGTGGGGGCAGGGGCAGGGCCAGGCGACCCATCGGTGGCGGGTGGCTCGTACGGCAGTGGGTAGCCCTCGCGGTAGGCCCACTGGCCCTGCGTGTGGACCGTGCGGAAGACTGAGTAGGTGGGGGCCCGGGGTCCAGGCTGGGGCTCAGAGGCGTGCCTCTGGAAGGAGCGTCCGAACTGCAGGGCCTTGTCTTCTGTGGCCACCGTGGCCAGGCCTGCCAGGCCCTCCAGCTCCAGGTCGGCCTGAACGCCGGCCGTCACACTGTTGGAGCGCTTGAACCTCGCCCGCCTGGAGAGAGAGGTGGCTGTCATCTCTGGCCCTGCCCAGGCTCATCCCAGGCTCATCCCAGCCCTCACCCCCACCCCAGGCAAAGGGAAGGGGACCAGGAAGGGAATCTACAAAGTGGTGGACATCACGCACTTTAAATATATTAGTCCTTGCAACAGATAGGTACATAATATACCTGCCTATTGCACGGCCTCCAGACAGTGGTGATATTCAAACTACTTAACAACCAGCACTCCATGGACAGAACAGATGCTGGCATACACCAGTCACGGCAGGCACAGACCAAAGCGCTGGAGCAGCACCCTGCAGACGCCGGATTGTGGAGCAGGCCAGAGGGGCCAGGGAGGTAAGTGGCTCTTTACCAACAATGCAGTAGTAGTTCAGTATTTCAACAAATGTTAAGTCCAGGCTAGTTTATACCAGCTGTACCAGTTGTGTCCTCAGCCCTACCTAGAGATGAGTAACCTAAGGCCCAGAGAGGCCCACAGTCACCCAGCTTCAAAGGAGCCGAGCCAAGATTTGGACCCAGGGCTGCTGGGCTGCACAGTCCAACCACATTGCACTGTACTAGCTGCTAGAACATCACAGGAAGAAATGCCTTGGAGCAGCTGGGGCTGCAGCTGGGAGGACTTCTCCTCTGGGGACCCCGGCGGCTCAGCCTCAGAGCCTGGCCAGACACAGCAAGCCAGTGCCAGTGGAGCTGAATTAAGTTGTTGGCAGGAATGACATAGGGCCTGGAAATTTCTTGCCTTTGAGTTAATAATATGCAAATCCTATGCAAAAGAGAAAGTCTATTGACCTTGTTCATTTCCCTCCCCCACCCTGAGTTCAGAGTTCTTTTCTATAAAGAAGTCAGTGGCCCCCTGGGATGTGTGAGGTGGGGCCACACAATACTTCAAGAAGTGGGTGTCAGGAGATGTGGGAGGTGGAGGATGAACAGAAGTTCAAGGTCTGGAAATTCAAGGACCACAAAAGAAAGACCCATGTATCCTGAGCTACCTCCACCCCTCCATGGTCAGAGGGAGAGGGGTTTGTGGGGCCAGCTTTAGGGGTCCCTCCAGCTTCCCAAGAGGCTCTCCCAACCCCCGCAACTTCAGCCATTCTCCTGCTGCCCAGGCCTGCTCTCCCTGCCTGCCTGCCTGCTTCCCTCCAGCTGGCAGGCTGCCTGCTGGGAGCCTGTTGCCATAGAAACTAGGCCCAGAAGGATGCTGCAGGACCCAGGAAAGAGAGATGCACTCATGTGCAGTCTCCAACAAGCCCTATGTCCCAGCCCCCACCCGGAGAAAGAGGAGAGAGAACATATCCTCTTTGCCTCCCACATAGCCTCCTCCTTGGGGTCTGCCCTGTCCTGCCCCTGTCAAGGCTGGCATCACCATCTGCCCTGATGATCAGACTGGCCTCCTTTCAGATACCTCTGCCTTCACTCAGTATGCTGCAGAGGAAGAGCACTGGACAAGGAGTCAGAGCTGAGTCTTAATACTGGCTTTATCACCATGTGCCTTTGGGAAGTCACTGACCCTCCATCCGGGCCATTCAGTGTGTGTGTGTGTGTGTGTGTGTGTGTGTGTGTGTGTGTGTGTGTTTAAAGTATATTATATATTAAATATAAATATATACATATTGCTCTTTAAAAAGCCATAAACATACACATATATATATAATTATAGAATAGATCAGTAATTGCCAAGGTATCTCCCCTCTCTAAAATTGTACCTTGCATGTTTTAAGATCTGGGACCCAACAATCCCTCCCCAGTCCACCCAAGACTGCAGTAGTCTTCCTGAAGCTGAGCTCTCCCAAGTCATTCTCCTGCTCAAAACCCTTCCATAGCTCCCCATTGCCAATAAGATAAAGTCCAAACTTCCAATGCTGCCATTTAGTTGAGGTCCCCATACCCTGGATAGTATATAAGTCCTCCTCCTTGACCTCATCTCCCCCACATTCTCCTTGTTCCCTAGATTACACATGATCCTGACTCTAAGCCTTTACAGACACTGGGCCCCTGCCTGAGATGGCCTTCCTCCTCCTCGCTCCCTGCCCATTCCCTGATCAAGTCCCACTTCCTCTGTGACCCTCCTGACTGCCCCCAAGACCACTCCTCAGTACCATACCCTCCCCTGCCCCCAGCAGTCCTCCTGCCTTCAGAGGCAGCCTCGCCATTTGGTTAAATTTTTCTGTCTTTCTGGTAAGAGTCTTGTGTGTCTAACTGAACTGATAGGATGCATCTTGGCTTGCTTTGAATATTTTTATGCCTTTGAGCTCCAGTTACAACCCTCCTTCAGAGCTTTAGCAGTTGCAGACCACAGAGGTAAAGGAGGGGTTTGCCCCAATAAATACGTCCTGAAGATGTGCCATCTCTGCTTGCTTTCCCGTTATCCCTGCTAAACATGGGTCTGTCCTTTGACACCACTGGATTCTCTGCCTCTGAGAAGCACACCCCGTCTTGATGGAAAAACCACACAGACTGGGACAGAAGCATAATGTGCCGCAGGATCCGGGCTTAAGTCACGATCTCAGCAAGCTCTCCCATATGTGTGCCTCAGGGAAGACCAAAGATGCTCAGGAGCTTATGGGACAACTGGAAGCACCGTCTCCACCAACACTCCCAGCCAGGGGCCAGAGATGTGTACAGCACAAGCAGGACAAGGTCATCCTTGTGCAAGCAGCATTTAACACCAGCAGTGTGGGACAAGATCACCCAAGAAAAGAACAATGCATCAAAGGTCTAAAGATCCAAGACCCCGGGGAACATGGACATTTCAGGGGCAGGGAGAGACACTGTGGCCCACAGAGGAGTCTAAGCCAGAGCGGAAGATGAAGAAAACCAGAAGAAAGTCACCTAAAGGCAGATAAGGGAGAAAAAGGTCTCGGGAAGGAATAAGCAGCCAGCATGGGAAACGCAGCCGGGAAGAACGAAAGGTGCCCACTGACTTGGCAATGTGGCAGCTACTGGTGATCAGAGCGAGAGTGGGCTTGGTGGAACGTGGGGGCAGACGCAGATACAGCAGGTTGTCAGGAGGTGGAGAAAACTTGTCAAGACAACTCTTTCAAAGAGCTTGGCTGAGAAGGGAGGAAGAAAGAAGGGAATGTACTGTTAAAGGAGGGGTGTTGTGTTTGGGGTGGCTCTTGCATGCCACGTCCTGTGGGGAAGGCAGAATAATGGCCGCCCAAAGGGGTCATCCCGATCCGCAGAACCAGTGTCTAGTTACCTTCGTGGCAAAAGGGACTTTGCAGGTGTGATTAAGGATCCTGACACCAGGAGACTACCCTGGATTATCCAGGTGTAGCCACACGGGTCTCTATATGTGGCAGAGGGAGGCAGGAGAGTCAGAGGAGGAGACTGCAGGACAGAATCAAGGTTGGACTGATGCAACGTGAGGACCCAACCCGCCGTCGCTGGCTTCGAAGGTAGAAATGGGCCATGGGCCAAGGCACGCAGACGGCCTCCGTAAACTGTGAAAGGTGACAAAATGGATTCTTCCCAGAGCCTCCAGAAGGGACGCAATCCTGCCAACACCTTGTGTTTAGCCCACTTTGAAACCCAGCTGGGGCTTCTGACCTCCAGAAATGTTAAGACACTAAATCTGCATTGTTTTAGTTCACTAACTCTGTGCTAGTTTGTTTCGGCAACAATAGGAAACTGAAACAACCTGCACAGAGAAATTGATTGAAGGCAGCAGCCCAAAGAACCAGATATAAAGGGAACTAAAAAAAAATAACCCCCTATGAGCACTTAGTATGTGCCAGGCTCAGTGCTTTACATGAGTAAACACGCCCGATGCTCACAAATAGTCCCACGATAATGGTGTTAGCACCACCCCTATCTACACATGAGAAAACTGAGGCTTAGAGAAGTTAAGTGATTTCCTAGGATGAAGACATGCCTCAACCTCTGAAGCAGGGCTGCTGGAGGAGGCAAGGGAAGAGACACAAGCGAGTGGGAGGCTGGTCTGGATGGGGACAGAGGTGCCACCGGTTGACCTCAATCATCGCAGTGACGGAGATTTGGGAGCAGGGAGGAGGAAGGGATGAGAATGAGCAGCCTGTGTACTCTGGAGCCTTGCCCAGGTCCAAAACCCAGCTCTAGGGACTGTGCCTTGTTTCCCCATCTGTAAATGAGAACGATAATAGTACCCGCTCACAGGGTTGTTGTGAGATAATATATGGAAAGCGCTTAGAACAGCACCTTGCCTTCCCATTGTGTCAGCTATTACAGACTAGCAGGACGGTCTGTGGCACGCGCTGAAAAGAAAGGGAGCGAGACAAACACAACAATCCCAATGCAGCGCTGAGAGCCCAGCTAGGGCATTGTGGTTATTAATTACGATGATTGCGCTTGGTCATTTCCATCTGTTCTCCCACAGCACTCAGAACAAAACCTCCTTTATACTCCATATCACATCGTATTGTGGTTAGTTATTTGCATATCCGCCTCCCGCACTAAATTGGACAGTTCCTCACACATAAACATTGACCGGTGGTTGGATGGCTGGTTGGAAGGATGGTAGAGACCACTAATTATCCCCCTGCATCCATTCTCCCTTCCTTCCTTAGTAACAGAATCCCACAATTTTAAGCTGGACAGTGTACACTTTGAATAAAGATCTTTTCCCCAATATCTCTTACAACTAAGTGTAACCATGTGGCTAAGTTCAAGCCCACAGGATGTAAGTAGAAGTGGTGTGTGCAACTTCCAGAAAGCGTTCTTAAAAGGAGAGGGTATGCCCTTCTTTTTGCCTTCCTCCTTCCTAATGACCAGAATGCAGACATGATGGCTGGACCTCAAGCAGCCACCTTGGAACATGAGTTGGAAGGCACAGGATAAGGGTGGGGGGACAATAAGGTAGAAGAAGCCTGGGTCCTGACACTGTGGAGCACCTACCAGACCTCATCTCACTCTCCCTGGACTTCCGCTAATCAAGAGAGAAATAAACTTCTATCATACTTAAGTCACTGACGTTTTGGGGTTTAACTCACAGTCAAACTTTATCCTAACTATAACAGATGAATTTTTCAGAGTAGTGAAGTTCAGGGCTTATGTCCCCATTCAGTTTTTGATTTGGCAGAATTTGCCGTGGTCTTCACCGACAGCTGTCAGCACAGATAGAAACTGGCTTCGGCTGTGACTTATCACTAAAGTGTAACAATGCGTTCACAGTATTTTCTCCCTGAGCCTTTAAATGAGGCTGTGGAAACCTCCTCGCCTTGAGTTCTTCAAGGTAACGATTGCATTCCTGATGATTCTGCAGGTTGTTATCATAGTTCCTTCTGGGAGAGTGTCTATTGTGATTCTCTAGGGGATGACACAAAAGCCCCCGGGAAGAAACTGGACTGTCCCCAGAGACACAGTATCCGAGGAATGCTCAATATCCAGAAGTTGTGACAAGGTTTTTCCAGGAGTATTTGGCAGCAGGCTGGCAGAGTGGGAGGGGGACCAGGCAGGGAGGAGGAAGGGCAGTGATATTTCAGCAAGGCACAGCCACCAAGGACTAGCTCCTACAGAGGTCCTCGCTGAGAAAGCACCTAAGAGCTTAAACACATCGTCAGGCAGGAGTCCCTGCAGCCACCCCCCCACCCAGACTGCGTGCTGTGACAGTGATGCCAAGGTGGGGCGAGGGTGGGAGAGGTAAGAGGAGTCTCGAAGGCCAGTCAGGAACCATGCTGGAGTTCAAGGCTGAGGAATGGAGGCAGCGTCTGCGCCCAGGCCTCCGTGCACAGTCAGCTCCTCGTCGCTTTCGCACGACTGTTCATGGACTAGAACTTCACAAGGAAGGAAGCTTCCTTCCCAGGGCCCGAGGGGCCATTCTTTCACCAAATACCCTGTCAAGGTCCCGAAGCTAGAAATGACCATAATGCTAAGGAAGGGATGGTCAGGCCTTGCTACACAGAGTCCTCCGGGTGGCCCTGGGTGCGCACAAGTGGGCATAAGTAGGGTTGTCAGGTAAAATACAGAACTCCCAGTTAAATTTGAATTTCAGATAAATAACAGGTTTTTTATAAGTATGTCCCAAATATTGCACAGGACACATTTATACTATAATTTATTCCTTGTTTATCTGATAATCAAATTTAACCGGACATATTGGTGGTTTATGTTTATTTATTTTGGTGGGTTTTTTGATGGTGGTGGTGGTTTTGTTTTTGCTAAATCTGGAGTTTAAGGTAAGTTCTTACTGTGAGGGATCTAGGGATGAAAGATACAAGGGGACCTCATGGTTAGAGAGAGTTGGAAGCAAAATCATATTTTCTGTGACCTCAAAAGGTCTCAGGAACAGCTTTTTTCTTTATGATTGTTTTTTTTTTGAAAGGGGGTCTCACTATGTTGCCCAGGCTGGTCTCAAACCCCTGAGCTCAGTCTCGTGTCTCAGCCTCCTGAGTAGCTGGGATTACAGTCATGCACCACCACACTCAGCAAGTCTTCCATTATAATACTCAGCAAGGACATTTAGGGCATTATTTTATCATGGCCCAGTGTGTGCTGGGTCTGGGAAGATAAGTGCAGTAAGGATGCTTTGAGACAGGGCTGGTAAGTGTGTAAGTATATTTCCTCTCACGACAGGGCCTTAGCATATACTGATCCTTCTGCCTGGAACATACTTATCTCCCATTTTCACTTAGATAATTTTTGTTCATCCTTCAGATCTCCACCCAAATGTCACTTCTCCAGCAAAGCCATGCCTGACTCCTCTGACCTTCTATTGTACACTCACGGCTCACATACCTCTCCTTTGTGGCACCTGTCACATTTGACATGATTTATGAGATTCTTAGGTTAACACGGTGGTAAGCTTTGCAAGGGCAGGGACTGTGACAGGTTCTGCCCACCTTTGTATTCTCAGTGCCCAGCACAGCATTTGGCAAAAAATAGGAATCCAATAAATATCTTTGGACAAATGAATCTTGGCTGGGGGTGCAATGGAAATAGAACTGAAGGGGCATGAGCCCCTACCCCATACATACTAAGCCAAGTCATCACTCATGATGGGCAACTGGCAGGAACCACAGAGAACTCCCAGATATAAGGGGCAATAAGTCCAAACTCCTCACCCAAGAGAACATCCTGAAAAGCAGAAAAGGGGAGACATTTCCTGCTCAGTAAATTTTTTTTTTTTTAGAGACAGGGTCTCACTCTGTCACCCAGACTGGAGTGCAGGAGCACAATCATAGCTCAGTGCAACCTTAAACTCCTGGGTTCAAGTAATCCTCCTTCCTCAGCCTTCTGAGTAGCTGGGACTATAGGTGCACATTGCTGTACTCAGCTAATTTTTTATCTTTTGTAGAGACAGGGTCTAGCTGTGTTGCCAAGGCTGGTCTCAAACTCCTGGCCTCAAGCAATCCTCCTGTCTCGGCTCTCAAAGTGCTGGGTTTATAGGTGTGAGCCACTGCACCTGGCCCTGCCCAGCAATTTTTAAAACCAACGTACAGAGAGAGACAGATACTAGGATGAGCCAAACAGGAGTAAGGACAAGAGAGTCTAAGAAAATGGGGTGGCAATGGGCGGGGGGCTAGTCCTGGATGCTGGCCTAGCAAGGCTGCTGGAATTCATGGCTTGCTGTTGTATACCAGTTGGGGCATGGTGTGTGGTGAGTCAGACTTAAAGTGCCAGGGACATAAGGGACAGAAAGGACTGTGCACGTGGATAACGAAGGATGCCTGTAGCAGACAGGCAAGGGAGCTTGGCCAGAGAGATGGGCCAGATTTCCCCTCTCCCCACCTGTCACTCCTTCTGAACTCCCAGTGTGATCACCTGTCCTAGGCAATTCGGTTCTTTAGACACATATTCATCACCATCTCCCTCCTCAGCCCACCCCGCCCAGATCTTACCAAGCACCTGCACGAGAGCAAGGAAGATCACACTCTCTGCCTGTCCCTGGCCTTCCCTGACATCCACTCCAAAATACTTCTCAAATGGGTCCACTTCTCTCTGCATCCTCTGCTATTAGCCCAGTCTAGTCTAGCCCAGTCCACTGATCAATACAGCATGCTGAACCAACTTAGGAAGCCCCACACCCCAAACACATGGAAATGCTGGATGAAATAAAATCAAAAAGGTGTTTTTGCTACTATGCCAAGCTTGAAAATAGGAAAGAGAAATCTTCAGATACCAAAAGCAAAAAGGAAATTCAAAATCTGAGTAGTGAGAGAGGGTTCTAAGCCAAGTGAGCCACAGGGACATCGGGCCAGACATATGCTAGAGGCTAGAAGGAAATGCCGAGGGAGGATGAGAGGAGAGACCCCAAACCTGTGCACCATGAGGAGCTGGAAGGAGACCCCGTGCAGAAAGCCAGCAGCCAAGAAGGTCTGTTTCATTTACAAACCTGGACTAGAAAATTCATGCTAGTGATCCAGGAATGTGGTCTGGAAGTGGGATGCAGGGAAATCAGAACATTAAGGCAGCTTTGTGGGGAGGTGTGGGGTTCACAAGGAATGCAAGAAACCTCAAGCTGAGATACTAACTTTAAAACTGGTCCCAAGCTCAAGCAGTACGTCAGCATGAAGGAAACTGAACCCATGAGGAAGGAGTGGGCTGTAAAAAACAATAGCGAACACTTAAATGCCTAAAACATGTTTGTAAATCTAAACGCCTAGCCCATAAGAGCCGCAACAGCAGCTGATTTAGCAGAGACTTTGAAAGAGGTGTAATCAAAATACCAGACAAATATAACGTGGAAGATGGGAGGAGAAAGTTAAGGAAATTGAAATGTTCCACCGTTTTTATTTTGTGCCTAAGAGGGCTAGAATTACTGACAATTTTAGATTTTATTAGAAAAATATGAAATTAAGTAAATCTGTGAAATTTGTAAAGGAAATCACTACTAAAATGTAAACTTCCAAAGCAGTGGAGGGAAGAAGAGAAATAAGCAGCTCAACAGGAAATAGAAAGCAGGAGAGGGAGGAGCAAAGAAAAACATGTCAACGAGAACATTTCTAAAGAGATGATAGAAATGAGTCCAAATCAGAAATCAGAATATATCTAGATGGATTAAATATGTCTACTCAACTCCAGCTACATATCACTGATAAGCAACACACCTAAAACATAAGGATAGAGGAAGGTTGGAAATAAAAGGATGGAAAAAGATATTAATATATCAGAAAATTAACCAAAAGAAAGCATTCATAGCAATAAAATCAGGCAAAAAATGACTCCAAGGCAAAAACCATTAATAAGGATGTAAAACAGTCTATTTAATGATAAAGGAGCCAACTCACAGAGAAGATACAACAATCATAAGCTTGAATGCTTATAAACTGCATACTCTCAAAAATTAATAAAGTTACTAGAGAAAATAATACACCTACCATTATGGAGACAGGATCTCACTCTGTCACCCAGGCTGGAGTGCAGTGTGCAATCATAGCTCACTACAGCCTCCAACTCTTGGGCTCAGGTGAACCTCCCATCTCAGACTCCTGGGTAGCTGAAACTATAGGTGTGCATCACCATGCCCAGCTAATATTTTTTTTTTCATTTTTCATAGAGATGGGTCTCACTATGTTGCCCAGGCTGGTCTCAAACTCCTGGCCTCAAGCAGTCCTCCTGCCTCAGCCTCCCAAAGTGTTGAGATTCCAGGTGTGAGCCACTGTGCCCAGCTGATGGGGAGAACTTTTTTAATGTAACTCTTTCAGAACTAGTAGATCAAATGTACCCAAAGAAAGCATAACCATTTGAAAAATATAATTTATAAGTTTGACCATATATATGATATATAATATATAGGATATATGTATCTCTGATGGAGGAAGCTTCAAAAAATTCTAAGGAATAAATGTAATACACACATATGCTATGACCACAATGCTGCAAATTCAGAAGTCAATAATATGCCAGGCACGGACTCTGTCTCAAAAAAAAATAAAGCAGTAGAAGAAAGGAAATATTAAATATTGCTCACCAAAACCAAAAATTACTTCTTTAAAAGACTAATAAAATACAATTTTAAAAGTATATTTAAATGATAAAATATACAAACCTCAGGCAAAGCTGATCAAGGAATAGAGGTAAGGCATAAATATATGGTATTAGGAAGAAAAAGGGAGCTATAACCTAGAGACACAATAAACACTTTATTATAATACTATGAGAAAGAATATTTTGTGCCAAAAATTTTGAAAACCACCAAAATTGACTCAACAAGAAAAATTTAATCAGAATAGATCAATAACCACTGAAGAAACTGAACCTGTAGTTTTAAAAGTTTATCCTATCCCAAAAAGGCATCAGGCATAGATAGTTTTATAGGCAAACTTTACCAAATCTTGATGAACAGATCATTCCTACTTTACACAAATTGTTCAAAAGAACAGAAACATAGAGAAAGCTACCAAATTCATTTTGAGTCTAACATAACCTTAATACCTGAACTGAATAACAACAATAAAAACAAAATTGTAGGCCAATATCACTTGTGAACATAGATATAAAAATCTTAAAGTAACAACTATTCAAAAATCTAGCAGTATATGTAAAAATAATATAGCAAGACTGTGACAAAAACTGCCAGAGCTCTGTGTATCCATCCTTGTCTTTGTCTTTAACCACACGAACTCTAATTCTTAGCTATGTACTTCATACCTTGCACACTGCTTCCCAGCAAAAAGACTATGCCTCACAGCCTCACTTGCAGCTAGGTGCCACCATGTGATGAGGTTTTAGCCGATGTGATGTAGGTTAAGATGTGTAACTTTCAGGAGGTCTTTTTTAAAATAAAGGACTGCATCTCTCTTCCTCCTTCCTCCTTCCCACTGCTCAGAATGTAGATTTGACTGGTGGAGCTTCAACTTCAGCTCCTTGGACACAAGGTGATGTACAACATAGAAGTGCCTGGAGTCCTAACACTGCCCTTCTTACCTCCAGGCTGTTTTTGTTGTTGTTGTTTGGTTTTTTGTTTAAGTGAGAAAGAAATACACTTAAGGTACTACTGAGGCTCTGTTATTCACAGCCAAATTTAATCCAAACTGGAAATGGGATCAAGCAGGATTCATCCCAGGAATGAAAGAATGGAAAAATCTATTGATATAATTCATCACATTACACATGGAAGGAGAAAATCTACAATCGTCTAAGTAGATTCTGAGAGAGCATACAATAATGTTCCATTTGAATTTTCTATTTAAAAAAATAAAAATAAAAACTCTTAGCCAACTAGGAATAGAAGTGAATTTCTCTAACCTGACAAATGGTATCCATCAAAATTTGTAGCAAACATCATCTTGAGAAGCATATCCACTAAAGTCAGGAATGGAATAAGCATGCTACTACTCAGCAGTGAACTAACTGGATGTCCTATTCAATGCATTATTACAAGAAAAATACATTTAAAATACAGATTTAAAAGGAATATCCTCATTTGCAGAAAAATAAATGACTATATAGAAAACCCATCATGATTTTCAGATAACCTATGAGACCTAGTAAGAGAAAGCAGGAAGGTCACTGAATACAAAATCCACACACAAAACATAAGTGTTGCCATATACTAGTAGTGCCCAATTATAAACTACAATAGAAAAAAAAGATGCCAATCACAATAGCTACCATAGTGTGAAACACCACCACCTTCTTCTGAATCATGAAAAATCCACCTTACTCATTTCCACTATTGTGTTCTTCAAATTCATTCTCCACTCAGCAGCTAGTGATCTTTTGTAAACATGAATTAGATCATGTTGCATTCCTTTAAAATTTAATGGCTACTCATTACTTGCAATTAGCTTCTAGTTCCTTATCATGCCCATGCTGGGCATGAGCTGGCCCCTGCCCATTCTCTCATTCCCTCCCTCATCACTCCCCCACCCCACTCTACACCAGCCACACGAACTTTCTGTCAAAGTCTTTCCTGCCCTAGCGCCTCCACATATGCTACTCCCTCTCCCTGGACCACTTTCCCCCCAAATCATCACCTGAGTGTTCCTAGTCATTCCACAAATTTCAGCTTAAATGTCACCTGCTTAATCTAAATAAGGTTCCTTCTCTCTTATCTCCCCCTTTTTTCTTTCACATTTCCACCATAGTGTGCAATAATATCCCATTACCCATTATACCATAATGCGTAATCATATTTTTATTCATGGATTATTTATTCATTGCCTCGATTTCCCTCTAGACCATAACTTTTATGAGGGTAAGACTCATGTCTTTGATGCTTCCCCAAGCATTTAACACAGTGTCCAGGAGCTATCATATAACAAATGCTTAATAAGTATTTGATGAATGAATGAATGAATGAATGAATGAACGACAGAGTTTGCTGATTTAGCAGGAGTGTCAGCTAGAATGCCTACTGCACTCTTCCCAGGATTGAGGCTTGTTAGGAGGAATGGGAGACCACCCCCCAGGGACCTATCTGGATAAGGGGGCAAAAAGCCTCTCAAGGGAGTGAGTAGGGACACATGGACTTGGTTTATGGTCCGTGGGGCAGGATTCAGAGCATAGCGTCGCACCCATCCATGACTCCTACCTCATCTTTCAAGAACTCAAGTCATGGATTTACAAATTGAGTAATCTTTATGGCATAGTAATCTGTGATCTGTAATCTTTATGGCATAGTAAGAGTTTGGGGGATGACAGCTTTAGGAATGATGGGGGCAACAGCTTTTTGCCACCCTTGATGAAGGCATTTACAGCCTCAGGAGCATAGGGAACTTCAGGGAACTAAGGCAGAAGGGGGGGGGGAATGGTGAATCCCACAGGGATCCCAAGAATATTTGATCAGGCACACACACAAGACATCCCCAGGGGTTCCTAGAAACAGTTGGGGGAACTTTGGGGAAAGTCTGAAGGCTCAACAATGGCAACTGGGAACACAGCTTCGAGGGGCTGCTGCTACTGGGACACTCCAGTGGGTACGGCCTGGGCAACTCAGATTACCATGAAACCCTAGGGCCAGTTCCAGGACAGTTCCCAGACACCGTATCTAGGGCCACTGGACTGACAGCATAGCAGCCTGGAGGGCAGAAGGCCACGGTGGCACTACTGCATGGTAATTAGAGAAAGTGTCTCCCCACACGCACCCAACAATGAGAGGACGCTTTCCAGTATTCCCTCCAGAGCTCACAACACTAATTCCTCAGTTGGAAATTAAGGAAGCAATGTTTCTGAGGCCACCTAATGCCAGAATTAGGCACTGGTAATTCTACTATCTCAGGTACACCACAGACTGAGGCATATAATAGGTACCCCCGACTGGTTAAATGCTTGTGTGAGCCAAGTGAGGAGGAGTGTTGTATCTGCCAGGGGCCCCTGAGAGGCAATCTTCCTGTTTATTTCTTTTTGAGCTCACATGCTTGTACACCACAGGATGTAATGAGGGATTGGAAGAATCCTGTTATCCCTGAGAAAGGACAATTGTTGGAGCCTTGCTCAGCACCTGCTTGTTACCTTTCCCTACCTCTCCTTTCCCTTGACCACTGTATAGCCCCTGCCTGCCTCTGAGCACCTGGGATGGGCCTGGGTACAAGGAGAATTCACGTTAGATCTGATGACTACTCTGGTGACATCTCTGCAGACTCCCTCTGTGGCTGCTCTGACTCCTCCCCAATGAAAAGGCCTGGTCTCACCTCCAGGAAGAGAGGGTGCACAGGGAGCCTGAGCCAGTGAGGACGTCATGCAGCCCTCTCTTCCCGTCCCCCAAGGAAGCCTGAGATGTCCCCGCTGTGACCTACCTCTTGTCCTCTTCCACCTGCACGCCGATGGAGTGGAACTCTCTTCGGCTCCTGTTCTCGGTGTCTGAGTCTGAGATAGTCTCCACCTGGAGGAAGGGAGGAGGGGTCAGTGACTGGGACTGGCCAAGGGACCAAAGCCCTTCCCAGGGAGAACGGCCAGCAGTGGCTGTGTCCCACACCAGCTGGCAGATCCTGCAAAGACAATCTGCCTGAACCAGATGCGAGACCCTGTAGGTCGGAGGCCTCAAGGTGGCCAGCCCTGGGCTCTGCTCTCTCCACTCGCCAGCAGGAGCCACGGCGCGAGGATGGGAGACAAGAGAGTGGGCTGGGCCTGGCGGGAGCTGCCCTGCCGACGACCAGGCGCGGGGTCTACTCGCAGCTCAAAGCACGCCAAGAGGAAAGGTCTACGTATCCAGAAGGCCCCTTCCACCCCCTCACCCCATCCCCCACGGGCCTGGGCACGGGCCTTCGTGGGCGCCTCCTCCTTGCCTACCTGCACCCCAATGGACGGCCGCCACTTCCGCTGCCGCGCCAGGCTCCGCAGCTCCTCCCTGCCAGGGATGGTCTTGATGATGAGAGTGGGGGGCTTGGGGCCGGCCCGGGGCGGCACCGGCGCCAGCTCCAGGGTGCGCGCGCCCACGGCGGGGCCGTCCAGCCCGTCGGCGGAGCTGCAGCGCCGGGCGGGGCCCTCGGCCGCGGAGAAGCTCTCGTGGGCGGAGTCGGTGCTGCTCTGGGCGGTGATGGAGATGCGGGGCGGGGCCTGGCTGCCCGGCGGGACGGGGGGCGGGGCCTTCCTGAAGTTGAAGGCTGCGGCTGGCGAACGCGGAGACCCGCGGTGAGAAAGGCGTGCCGGCAGGACCCGGCAGCCACGCGTGCCCCACGTGTGCCACCCAGAGGGCCAAGGGTCGTTCTCCCCGTCATCCGGCCCGGGGAGGTGAGCGACCTGCCCGGGGCCACACCGCACAGCCGAGGCGGTGGCCGGATCCCGACCCCGCGCGCCCTCCAACCTAGGGCCTGGCCGCGGCAGAGAGGGGGTACTCACAGGAGCCGGGCCTCCCTGAGACAGAGGCAGGGGCAGCAAGAAGGGGCAGGCAGTCGTCGTCTTGAGAGCAGCCGGCCTGGATGGCCCGGAGGTAGCTGTGGCTCCGCATGCGGAAACAGCCAGGCAGGTCCAGGGCGTCCACGGCCTGGGACTCAAGCTCCCCGAACACGGACCCGCACACGGCCTCCAGCTGCTGGTTCAACTCGTCGCTGAGCTGGAGGTAGGGGGTCGGGAGGACAGTTAGGAGGTGCTGGGATGGCGCGGGGTCGCAGAGGCGCTTTGCCTTAGGAATCGATCTAGATCTGCGTGGGCTGTGCCTCTGGGTGACTTTCTCCTGCATTTTTGGACTAAAAGAAACCCTCCCTCTGCAAGGTAAGATAGGGGCACCTCTGCCCTGTGCTGCTTCCCAGGCTCTAAACACCCCCACCCCCATCCCACTATGCCTCTCGCAGATGTCCAGCTGTACCCCAGGCTCCAGACCACCACGTTTTCCTCTCTACCTAGTTCCCCAGCCTCACGTTTCTCTCACCTGGCCCTGACAGAAAGGACCAGGGACCTGACATCCACCCTCTTGTCCAGTATGGGGGTGGGGACTGCAGGAGAGGACACCTTTTGTTTTATTATTTATAATCCACTACATTACAAAACTGATAGAAAGCAGCCTATAGAGATATATGCCAGGTGGCAGGACAGAAATCAATGGATCTGTGATGGAGCAAATGTTATTAACCTACAAGTGTTCCAAGCCTTCCTCCACCTTCTGCCCACAAACTACAGTTCTGGCTTGACTGGCAGGTTCCTTCCCTGCCCTCATCCTCTGAGGAAAGCTCAGCCATTGCTGGATAAGGTTCTTGTTTTTGTTTTTGGCATTTTGTGGTGGTGCAGAATCCATAGTGTTAAAAAAATTAAAGTCAGAAAAAAGCAAAACAAAAATTTTGTTCATGGACCCATGCTGCATGCCACCACGCTAACACTAAATACTCAACTTACATGAGAAAACTGGCACAGAGAAAAAATAAAGGCAGGAAAAGGTGGTGCCAGAGGTAATCTCTACACCCAAAACAGTGACAAAGTCCTGAACATTGCTCAGGATGTGCTCATATCTGACACTGAGCTTCCAAGTAGCCAAAGCATTGAGGAGCATGGCCTGAGCGTTGCCTGCATGGGCTATGGAGTGAGACCCACCTGGATTCAAGTGCTGGCTCTGCCACTTCCTAGCAGTGTGGCCTGGGGAAGTTAAAGTTTTGGGGCCTCAGTTTGCTGACCTGTCAAATGAAAGTGATAGGGGTACCATCTTGATAGGGCTATTGGAGGACTCAGAAAAACGTGAGGCACGTGGTGCGGGAACTGGCACACAGCAAATCCTCAGATAGTGGCATGTGAAGGTCTCAAGGCCTTCCTGGTAAACACGGGGCAGGTTTCCATGAGAACCACAACTATTCCTGTCACTAAGCCTAAGAGAAATTCCCCTGCGGATGGTTATGTAGAGGCCACTGGATAAAGTCATGGACAAGGTCCTCAGTAGCATCCCACAGTGAATGTAACAGCAAATATCCTACAGCTGCATCTTACAACATCTCCCTGGAAAGAGTCATGGCATCATATTTATGTGCAGTCAACAGAGGCTCAAAGGAGTGGCTTGATCCACATGTAAAATGCAGCTCAATGTTTCATAACTCAGCCTCCAAAACCTGATTTCACTAGATTCTACCTCAAATAGAGCAGAAATTTCCATTCCATTCTACTAACGAGCAAACAAAGAGAGGGCACATGAATTGTCCAAAGTAAAGCTGAAATTGAATGCCGTGTTTCCTGGCTCACATGTAAGGCTGACTGAGCATCAGAATCTCCTGGGGAGGTTAGTAAACCTACATTAATTCAGGCCCCAGCCCTACAATCTGAACCCAGGCCTCTCTAACTATATGCTTCCCCCCCCCCCCCTTTGGCTGCTTGGAAGCTCAGAGCCAAATTTGCTGGAGATTTAGATTCAGTGGTTCTAATGTGGGCCCAGTAACTAAGAACTGTCTGGTCTTCTTTCTGCAGCTTTTTCTGAAGGAATTTCATTGTAAATGTATAGAAATCACAGGCCATGGAAAAATCAATCCAAGATCCTGTAGAATTTAAGTTTGACTGGCACAAGCCACACTTGTGTGGCAGCTGTGGCGCTCACCATGACTCCTTGGAGTCTACCTCTCAGTCTTTCTATTTCTGGACTCTGGGGCACCAAGGACAACAGTTGCTAAGGTATTTCCTGAAACTCAGGAACTGAACTAACTCCCGCTATTTCTGGGTTAAGCTCAAGACACTCCCCAACTAAAACAAATCCAGCCCAGAGAGTCCTTCGTGAAGCACAGGGGAGCTGATCTAACCCCAGCAGAGAGCATTCTGGTCTCGAGTCTGGATACCAGGCCTGGAAGGAATCTCACTCTGTAGTATATTTCCTTATCTCCAGCCCTCTTCTGTGTGCAAAGCACTAGGCATACTATCTGGCATATAGTAGATGCTCAGTAAACATTAGCTACTTCTATTAGTGACAATAGGTTCTTAAATCACAGTGACAATGCCACTAAGAATGAGAGGCCTCTTTTTCCCAGGGATCATAGGCTCTTGAAATCCCACCTGTAGGCTATACCCACAATCAACTCTATTGGAGGCAGATAGAGGGAGGATGAGCACCTCCCTGGGGCCAAACACCTTCCAGCTCAACTGACCAAGGGAATCTTCTGGGGTTCCAACAAGGGACCAGGACCCAAAGGAAACACAGACTCATACAGAGTCTCAGATGACTATTACACCCAAATTGATCTTTACTATATTACGAGTATGAAATTTCAGCATCGTACTGTGAATACTCCCATTATCCCTGCACTGATTTCCACCCTGCTTCTCCCAACCCCCACTCGCAGGAGAGTCAAAGTCAAAGAATCCTCTTGGGATGAGGTTCTTAGCCTTTCTCCAAATCAGACTCAGCATCAGTAGCCATTTCCATGCTCATGGAATATTTAGAGAAAAATACTTTGTGTCTAATTGAATACTGTCCATTCTAGAGTTGGTGGGCCCAGCTGGGGCCAGGCCATATCCTGCATACTTTACATATGTTATTTAGTTTAGATAACCTTTGGAAAACTCTCCCATTTCAAAACACTGGATAAAATATAACAAACGTTGTTTTATATGCATAGCTGAGCTCACAAGAAAGCAAGATAAGTCCCCAGGGAACAAAAGCAAAGAGGAGACTGGAAAATCAGAATATTAACTGTGTGAGCCAATGCTGCAAACAGCCCAGGAGGCAGGAGGTGGGGGCAGGGGCTGCTGGTCTCAGTAACCAAAAGGCTTAGGTTTTAACACCCACTCGGGCACAGGAGGAAGGCTTTGGGCCCACATGAAGCATGGAATTGGAAATAAGAACCTGCAGGAAGCTAGGGAAGGGGAACACTTTGAAGAAAATGTAGACTAGAAAAAAAAATCAATCATCACCACAGGCTGATGACAGGAAGCTGGTCTGTGGTACAGGGCCTGGGGGGAGGGGAAAGGAGACAACTCACCTAAGAATGTGTGCCACCAGCTGGTGCTCACACAGACACAGGACTGTGTATCCGCATGAACCCGCAAGGGCCAAACCCCCCAAATTAAAAGTTAACATAAAATAGTCCCAGACCAGGGATGTTCTAACAGAAGCAATTGCAAAATATTTCCTGGGGGGACCTACTCCTAACCCAGGCTGCGCAGGCTTCCCCCATATAAAGGAGGATGAGTGAACTGTGTGGTGACAACCTCTGGCCCAGTCCCCAGTGACCTCCACCTCCTGCCACTCACACCCTTGTGTAATCCCTTCCTCATGAGTGTAGGCTGGACTCACTGGCCCACTTCTAATGAGCAGAATATGGCAGACACAAGGGATCTCACTTCTGAGATTAGGGTACAGACTGTGGTTTCCATCTTAGACTCTCTCTCTCTCTCTCTCTCTCTCTCTGAGAGCCTTTGCTCTGAGAGAGGCAAGCTGCTATGTTGTGAGTAGCCTGTGGTGAGTCTCACATGACAAGAAACTGATGTCACTGGCCACCAGGCAGCGAGGATCTGAGACCTGCCAACAGCCATATGAGTGACCATGGCAGCGGATCTTCCCCCAAGCAAGCCTTGCGATGGACGGCTGAAGTCCTGGCCCACCCTTGAGTGCAGCTTTGTGAGACACCTGACCCAGGTGGCACCCAGCCAAGCTGCGCTCAGATTCTGGACTCACAGAAAGTGTGAGATAATAAATATGTGTTGTTTTAAGAGCCTGCATTTGAGGATAACTTATTACACAGCAATAGATAACGAATTCAAACTGTGACATAAATGAGGACTGAATTTTATCGAGTTAAGCCATTGAAGATTCAAAGTTTCTTTGGTACAGCAGCTAGTGTTGCCTCAACTAAAACAAAATAGCTTTTAAACTATGATTAAAAGTTGTAAGACTTTGTTTTTTTTATTTTTTATGTCTTTGCAAATTCAGCAGACAGAAAAAAGTTCTAAGACTTTAAAGGTAAAACTGAAAACATAAGAAGACAATAAAAGCTTAGAAAAAAGACTGGAAAGATTTAAAAAGAAATCAAATCAGATTTCTAGAAATGAAAAAAAAGTCAGTGAAATTAAAAACACAATGGATGAGTTAATAGCGGATGAGACACAACTGAAGAGAAAATTAATGAACTGGAAGATACACCTGAAGAACTTACCCAGAAGGCAGCATAGAGAGGCAGAGATAGAAGCTACAAAGAAGAAATTAAGAAACATAGGAAAGAATAAGAAGGTCCCACATACAACTAATAGAAGTTCCAGAAGGAGAGACTAGATGGGATATGGAAACGGCAATATTTAAAGAGATAATTATAGTGGTTGAGAATTTTCCAGACTTCTGACTTCAGACATGACAAAGTGAGAAAGATGTTGAATCCTATAGCCCAAACCAACTACAAAGCTCAACAAAACTGTCAAAAGTAACCATTTTCACTCTAAAAATCAATCAAAGGCATACAACAACAACAAAAAACATTTATTCACAAAAATTACTGAACTTTTGGTAAGAATAGCATGACTCTGTGGTATCCTTGCCTGAGGCTGCTCCCATTCCCCAAGCCCCCAGCTCTATCAGTTGCAATAGTTCAGCAAGGGTGGTGCATGCTGTGAAAATCCGTTGCTTTACTGCCCCTGCCAGAGGGTCCACTGAATTTGGAGCATTGTCAGTATCAAGAACAGAGAGGGCCCGCAGCATTGCCAGGCTGAGGTTTTGGCACTGTTTGGAACAAGCAGTAGACTGGTAGACTAGCCAGAGACTTGACAGGAATTCTAGGGGAGTGAAACAGACATGGGGGTTTGATAAGCTCTCCAAATATCTTAGGTTAACTAGAGGCTGGGTGAATGCACAGCAGAGACCAGAGAGGCTCTGAGCCATGCACACGTCCCTTGCCAATGGAACCTGTATTCATGTGCAGATGAAACACAAAAGAGCCTCGTGAAGAGTAAAAGTCAGGGCAGTCTTGAAAACAACCTGAAATTTGCCCTCCCCAGCCCATACATACATAGAACAACAGACAAATAAAGGAAGCCTTACTGGCCTGAAGTTTTTGAGCACAACCTCTGACAAATCTTTGGCTGAACAGTAAGCTATGCAGATACAGGGGTAACCCCTAGGAAACCAAGCTGAAAAAGGAAAAAACCTGAGTGAATTTACCAGATGCTGCATTTTGCAGGGAAGACAGATTTCACAGGTTTAGTCCAGGAGGAGTTAACAAACAAATAAACAAAGCAATAACAATCTTTAAGAAGGAAAAGCAAAAATCCAGAGTTGCTGTACTATGTAACCTAAAATGTTCAGTAGTCAACAAAAACTTATGAGACATGCAAATAAATAAGAAAATGTTAATGTACTTAAATGCTGGATTTATCAGACAAAGACTACAAAGCAGCTATTATAAATATATTCAAAGAACTAAAGGAAACCATATTTAAAGATTTAAAGGAAAGCATGACAATGACTTCATGAATACAAATCACAACAAAGACATAAAGGTTTTCTCTTTAAAAATAAGAAACAGGCCAGGCACGGTGGCTCACGCCTGTAATCCTAGCACTCTGGGAGGCCGAGGCGGGTGGATTGCTCGAGGTCAGGAGTTAGAGACCAGCCTCAGCAAGAGCGAGACCCCATCTCTACTAAAAATAGAAAGGAATTATCTGGACAACTAAAATATATATAGAGAAAAAATTAGCCGGGCATGGTGGCACATGCCTGTAGTCCCAGCTACTGGGGAGGCTGAGGCAGTAGGATCGCTTAAGCCCAGGAGTTTGAGGTTGCTGTGAGCTAGGCTGATGCCACGGCACTCACTCTAGCCCAGGCAACACAGCGAGACTCTGTCTCAAAAAAAAAAAAAAAGAAACAAATGGAAATTCTGGAGCTGAAAAGTACAATAAATAAAACAAAAAGTTTATTAGAGGGGCTTAACATAAGAAATCATCAGTAAACCTGAAGATAGATCAGTATAAATCACCCAGTATGAAGAATGGAGAGAAAAAAGATTGAATAGAAATGAACAGAGAGGCTCAGAGACCTATGAGACAACTTCAAGCATACCAATATATGTGTAATGGAAGTCCCAGAAGAAGAAGAAAAAAAAAATAAGAGAGAGTTAGGGGCTGAAAAAACATGTTTAAAGAAATAATGGCCAGGCCGGGCGTGGTGGCTCACGCCTGTAATCCTAGCACTCTGGGAGGCCGAGGCAGGTGGATTGCTCGAGGTCAGGAGTTCGAGACCAGCCTGAGTGAGACCCCATCTCTACTAAAAATAGAAAGAAATTATCTGGCCAACTAAAAATATATATATATATAAAAAATTAGCTGGGCATAGTGGCACATGCTTGTAGTCCCAGCTACTCGGGAGGCAGAGGCAGTTAGGATCGCTTAAGCCGAGGAGTTTGAGGTTGCTGTGAGCTAGGCTGACACCACAGCACTCACTCTAGCCCGGGCAACAAAGTGAGACTCTGTCTCAAAAAAAAAAAAAGAAAAGAAATAATGGCCAAAAACTTTCCAAATCTGATTTTTTAAAAAATATGAACTATGGATCAAAGAAGATCAATGAACCTAAAGTAGGTTAAACACTAAGTGATCCATATTTAAACACATTACAATCAAAATGTTGAAAGCTGAAGACAAAGAAAATCTTTTTCTTTCTTTTTTTTGAAACAAAGTCTTGCTCTGTTGCTAAGGCTGGAGTGTAGTGGCACAATCTTAACTCACTGCAGCCTCAAACACCTGGGTGATCACCTTAAGTGATCATCCTGCCTCAGCCTCCTGAGTAGCTGGGACTATAGACATGTTACCACACCTGGCTAATTTTAAAATTATTTTTAGAGACAGGATCTTGCTATGTTGCCCATGCTGGTCTCAAACTCCTGGCCTCAAGCAATCCTCCCACCTCAGCCTCTGAGTACATGGGATTACAGGCATGAGCACCACAACTGCGTACATAACTTGGCTTTTCATCAGAACAACACAACACGAGAAGGCAGTGGAATAATATATTCAAAGTGCCGAAAGAAAAAAAAAAAACCATCAACCAGGAATTCTATATCAAGCAAACTATCCTTAAAAAAGAAAAAAAAGTAAAAATAAAGACATTTCCAGATAAATATAGACTGAAGAATTTATTACCAGAAGACCTATCTTACAAGAAATACTAACACTGATAGTATTTCTTACCTTAGATTCAAAATACAAATAGGTTGAAGATAAAAGAAGGGAAAAAAGATGCACCATGCTAACAGTAACCATGAGAGAATTTTCTAGAATTGATGAAAGATATGAATCCTGAGATTTAGGGAGAACACACTCAAAAATATCACAATGAAACTGCAGAATACCGAAATCAAAACAAGATCTTAACAGCAACCAGAGAGAAATGAAAATTACCTCTAAGACAATCAGGTTGACAGCAGGCTTCTTAATAGCAACAATAGAAAACAAAGGAATATCTTCAAAACACTGAGAGAAAATGAATCTTGACCTAGAATCCCCCATAAGGTAAACTATATCAAATAGTGAAGGTAAAATAGGTTTTTTATTAAAGACAGAGTTTGCTTCTTAGAAACAGTCACTAAGAGCGTACTAAAGAATGTACTTAAGGAGGCAGGAATGAGATTCAAGACAGGCATAGTGAGGACGAAAAAAGGTAAAGATGTGAGCATATATAATCAAGTACTAATAACATAAAAAGTAACAACAATAAAGACTAATCTGAGAGGTTGAAAGGTGAAAACTAAAATACTAGGCAACAAGTACATATAAGAAGGGAAAAGACCATCAAATTTAAAGTGCCCTAGGAGCACTTAAGTATTTGTGGTGATGGATATGTTAATTAGCTTGATTTAATTACTTCACATTTTATTCATAAATCCTAACATTGCTTTGTACACCATAAATATACATAACTACAATTTGCCAAATTACAATAAAAACAAAAAGTAAAAGAAATCAAAGAAGAACTAAATAAGTGGATAGACATCCAATGTTCACCTTAGTAATACTTAATATTGTTAAAACCACAACATACTGGGCTACACAGTGAGACCCCCCACCTCTACAAAAAATTAAAAAATTAGCAGGGCATGGTGGCCTGCAACTATAGTTCCACTACTGGGGAGACTGAGGCAGGAGGATGGCTTGAGCACAGAAGTTCGAGGCTACAGCAAGCTATGGTAAGCTGGGCGCAGTGGCTCATGCCTGTACCCTAACACTCTGGGAGGTCAAGGCAAGAAGACTGCTTGAGCTCAGGAGTTCAAGACCAACCTGAGCAAGAGTGAGACCCCGTCTCTACTAAAAATAGAAAAATTAGCCAGGCGTGGTGGTGCGTGATTGTAGTCCCACCTACTTGGGAGGCTGAGGCAGTAGGATCTCTTGAGCCCAGGAGTTTGAGGTTGCAGTGAGCTACGATGACACCACTGCACACTGCACTCTACCCACAGTGACAGAGTGAGACTCTGTCTCCAGGAAAAAAAAAAAAAAGAACACGATATCCCATAAATTGATCTACAGAATCAATGCAATCTCTCAAATTCCCAAATATATTTTTTATATAAATCAACAAGCTTCCCCCAAATCCATATGTATATGCAAAGGAAACACAAGTCACAAAGCAATCTTTTAAGGAGTAACAAAATCCTATGATTTAAACTTACTGAAGTCAATCATCACTACAAAGTTACAGTAATCAAAGCATAAGGTAATAGCAGAAGGGCAAATTCATGCAGACTAATGGAATAGATTTGAAGGTTCAGTAATAAACACATGCATTTATGATAAGCCAATTTTGATAAAAGGGCCAAGAAATTCTAATGAGAAAAGAAAAGTCTTTCCAACAAATGATGCTGGGAAAATTGGATATCCACATGCAAAAGGATTAAGTTGGACCCCTAACTCAAATCACACACCAAAAAAACAGAAATACTAAAAATGAATCATACACCAAAATGTAGGTGTTAAAACTACAAAATTCTTAGGAAAGACATTAGACTAATTTTTTATGATCTTGGATTAGGCAACATTTTCTTAAGTTCTACACCAAAACCACAATCAAGAAGAGAAAAATTGATGAATTAAACTTTGCCAAATTTAAAATGTTTTGTTCTTCAAGCAAAAATGAAAAATTTGAAATACAGTTCACCAAATGGGACAAACCACCCCAACTGACAACTTGATATCAGATTTCTAGCCTCCAGAATTAGGGGAAAATAAATTTTTATTTCTAAAGAAAAGAAAGAAGGGAAGAGGTCATCAAAATTAAACTGTCCTAAGGTCTTTTCATCGTTCGGGTTAGGGTAGAAAAAATTGTCAGCTTCAGACTTTAAATATGCACATTAAAACTATAAGGCTAACCACAAAGAATAAATAGAATATATAACCACCAAACCAGGGTGGGATTTGGCAAGGAGAAGAATAAGGGAAAACTCAATCAAACCAAAAGAAAGCAGCAAAAGAGTAGAAAAGCATCACCCAAAAAGCAGGACAAAGAGAAGGCACAAATAAGATGATAGAAATAAATCCAAGCATATCCGCAATCACAATAAATATAAATGTACTAAACTCTCCAGCAATTATCAGAATGGATACAAGGCAAAATCTAGCTATAAACTATTTACATAAAACATACCGGGAACATAACAGACAAAAAGCTTTAAAAGGATGGAAAAAAATGTTCTAGGCAAATACTAAACAAAAAATAGACTTAAGAGAAAAAAAGCGTTATTAGAGATAATAATAGAGTGACATCTCTGGCACTTTAAACCTATTTCCTCTTCTGTAAAGCAGGGATAATAAGCCACACCTCCAGGCTAAATATGTCAAGCGTATGTGAAGATGGATAGTGAAAAGTGCTATAGGGAAGAGGAGGAGGAGGAGGAGGAGGAGGAGGAGGAAGATGACGACAGCACAGCGAAAGGGGAAAGGAAATGTTGGGAGGGAGAGTTAAATTACAATTTTAGAACATTTGGGAAAAGACCTGAAAGAAGTGAGGACGTGATCCACGGGCATGCCTGGGAAGCAGACATCCAGGCAGAGGTAAAGCCAAATGCACAGGCCCTAAGGCTAGAGCACACCTGTGGGGTCAGGAGCAGCAGGGGGCTTAGTGCGGCTGGAGTGGGAGGGAGGGGAACAGTGTTAGGAGAGGAACTCAGAGGTAGCTCTGGCCAGGTCACATGGGGCCTTGTAAGTCATAGTCAAGTCCTTGACATTTACTCTGAGCAAGGTGAGGGTTTTGAGCTGAAGAGTGAGCCAATGCGATTATATATTTTAATGACCACTCTGGCTATAGAGAGAGGATGAAGTAGAGCAAGGGCAAATACAGGAGACCAACCAGAAGGCAGCGCCGCAGTCCAAGCAAAAGGACGTGGTGACTGGACTGGATTGGTAGCAGTGGGGGTGGTGAGGAGTGGTGGGATCCTGGATATATTTTGAAGGTGGGACTAACAGGATTTGCTGAAGGACCAGCTGTGATTTGTAAGCGAGAGAGAAAGGACTGAAGCCAGACTTCAGGCTTTTAGACCAGAGCTCCTGGAAGGATAAAGTTGCCATTATTGAAAATGGAGAAGACAGTGCAGCAATTGGCGGTGGGAGGGGAGTGGGTAATCAGCAGTTTAGTTTGGACATCTTGAGTTGGAGATGTCTACTGGACATCCAAGTGAGATTTCAATACACACCCACATATACATGCCTGGCATTTTATGGGAGGGTTTGGGCTGGAGACATGCCTTTAGGAGTCACCAGGCTCTCAGAAATACTCAAAGCCATGAGCCAGGATGAGATCACCTAAGGAGTAGGTGTAGAAGCCTAGGGCCTGAGCCCTGGGACAACTCCAGCGTTTCGATCCTGGGGAGTTGTAGAGGAACCCGAGACACACGGCGAATAAGCAGCACGGGAAAACAATCTAGGAGAATGTAGAGGGGGTAGTGCCCCAAAGCCTGCTGACTGAGGTGTTTCAGGAAGGAGAGAGCCATCAGCTGTGTTAGATGTTGCTGATGGCTCAAGTAAAATGAGGACTGAGCATTAACTAGTGGGGTTAGCAACGCAGGCTGGTCTGGTATGAAAAGAGAGCCGTCCAACCCGATTGCCTGGTCCAGGCCGTGGAACAAAGGAACACTGAGAGACTGCAGCAGCGAACAATGGGAGCCGGTGTGGACAGTCTTTTGCGTTGCTCTTTCCCCCCAGCAAACAGCAAAAATAGCTAACCTTTATTGAGTGCTGGCCATGTGCCAAGAACACTATTAGGATGCCTATTTTTAAATAGGGAAAGTGGGGCTCAAAAAAGTCAAGGAACTCACCCCAGGTCACCCAGCTGGTAAGGAGCTGAGGCAGAATTCAAACCCATCTCATGAGTTTAATTATTAAACTGCACTGCCTCCATTTAATTAAGAGGAAAATCTACACTTAGGTAGGGAACTCACATTTATAAAATACCAGTTTTGGACCAAGTACTTTGTGTTTGCATACATTTTCTCACTGAACTCTCGCAAAATCCTTGTGAAATAACTATCGCTACTACTGCCATTTTACAGATGAGACATGGGGTATCTTGCTGGTGGTCCTGCAGGATAGAGGGGGTGGGGGCAGAACTCAGGGCCGATCAGCTCTGAGACCACAGCATGACCCATGCCCTGTCTGCATGAATCAATCCTACCTTCCACATGGGGCGGGGCTGGGGGGAGCAGTCAGGCCTGGAGAGGGCTGGGGAGTCTCAGAGAACTGGTGTTGTCCTTAAGAGCTCAGCACTTTGAGGACACGTGGTGGGTTTTAAGGATGTGGTTCTCTGAGGTCCCCAGTCTGAGTCAGCTCCAGGGGTCCCAGGCAGGTTTCCCAGTTCCCCCAGAGCCAGACCTGAGCTCTGTCCATAGGCAGAGCCTCTGGTTTTAAGGCCTGAGCTGAGGATGGGACTGAATGCCCCTCCTGCCCCTTCCTCCAGGTCTACCGGCCTCTCCCTACCTGTCCAGTGGTGAGGGAACGGCTGTAGCCAGGGATGGAGCTCCGGGGGTGGATCCGGGGTGGGACACAGCAGCTGGAAAAGGTCAAAATCCCAGAGTGAGAACAGTGGACTGCTAGGACGTGGGAGGAGGAGGAGGATGACAGCACTGGGGCCCCTGAGCAGGTTCTATTCCCCAGAACCCCCAAACAGAGATTTCCCCAGGAGACTCTGGGAAATGAGACTCCCCCCAAGAGTCACTCCGACCGGGACCATCACCAGGGACCTCCCCTTTATATGGGGCAGTGAGACACCCCAGTTGAACCCTAAGCCGGGCCACCCGGCAGGGGCCCAGTCTACACACATCTCCTTCAAGAACCCAGGATCAGCTCCCAGAACCCCCACCGGCAGCCCTCCCAGTCCTTACTTGATCCTGGCCTGGTCCACGCTGGAGGAGCGGCGGGTGGTGAAGCGGCGGGGGGCGACTGCTTTGGGAGATGTCTTGGGGCTGCCGTCGGAGTCTCCGCTCTCCTCATCCCCCATGGCTTTGATGTAACTGCCGCTCCGCATCCTGCGGCAGGGGATCTCCCCATCCTTGCCACCAGTGGGGTAACCCCCCCAATCATCTTGCGGCACCTGCAGGGACAGGGGCCTCTGTCTCTGAGACACGTCCCTAGCAAAGCTAGAGGCCAGGACTATCTTCTCCACGGCCAGTGGGGGGCGCTCTGCCCAGCTTGAGCAGGCCTCACTCAGGAGCATGCAACCGTGGAGCAGGAGCTGGGGGTCTCAGGCCGTCCCCCTCTCTCACAAAGAGATGCCTCATCATCCTCCATGGCCCCTTTGCCACTTAACTGAGGGCCACCTGGAGAGTCTTAGGGAGTGACATGCCAGGCACCAAGAGGTTGAAGATCAGGGCCAAAGTGACCTGTGTTGATCCCACCCCCAGCCATGAGGCATCCTCTGACCTCAGTCACCTCTTACCCTCCTTCTCAATCATCCCATTAACACACTCACATTCCAAATCCTTCGACTGCCCCCTCCCCTGTGAGGAGCCGCAGAGGTTTGACGCAGGGCAGTGACATTGGATTTGGGTTTCAGAGCCAGCGCTCTGACAGTCCAAACAGAGGCTGCACTGCGGAGGGCCAGAGCAGGGCAGGGGCTCAAGTGGTGGGAGGAAGACCAATTAGGAGGCTGATGCTGTTATCCAGGCAAGAGATGATGAGGCCTAAATTAAGACGATGACGATGAGGGGGAAGAGGAGATGGGAATGAGAGGTGTTGAGGAGCATCAGTGAGCCTGATTAGACGTGGGGGATGAGGGGGCGGGAGGATGCCTGCCAGGCTGCCGGCTGAGGACCTGGCGGGGCACGGGTGCTGCTGCTCGCTGAGCCCCAGGGCCCCGGGGAAACCGGCCTGGGGAAAGGCGATGGGGTCAGGGTTGAGCACCTTGAGTTTCGCATGGGACTGTCAAGCAGGTGGCTGGATGTTTGGTTTTGCAGTTCAGTGGGGATTCAGGGCTGGAAGCAGACGTGTGGGAGTCGTGGGGTGCAGCTGGACCCATAGGAGTGAATGAGGCAGCCCAGGGGAAAGAAGAAACAGAGCTGAGAGATCCGCTGACATTTAAAAAAGGACTGCGAAGAAAGGAAGAGGAGCCTGTGGAGTCACCTGAGAAGGAGTGGGCAGAGGGTAGGAGGGAAGCCAGGAAAATGCCATGTCATAGAAACAGGAGACATTTCAAGAATAAAAGGAGTCGATTATGTCAAATGCCACAGTGCGTTCAGAGGTTAGTAACTCAGGCTCAGGAGTTAGAAGATCCATGTGCAAATTCTGGCCCCTTCTCTTGAGAGTTAGGTGAACTTGAGCAAAACCCATTAACCACTAAGCGTCAGTTTTCTTGTCTGTGAGTCGGCGATGATAATTATACCTACACCAGAGGGGTAGCGGGCAAGACAAAGGAGCAGGACATAAGAAGTGCTCAATAAATGTTAACTACTATTATAAGCATTGAAAGGTGCCTTTTGAGGCCAGCTCTCAAAAGACCACTGGTGACCACTGCCAGGGCACTTCAGTGACGGGGGGTGTGAGGACTGAAGGGATGTGAAGAAGAGCTTGGGTGTGCAGGGAAGATGGGACATGTGGAGGGGAGGGGGCGTTGAGGAAAGACTTTTTAGGATGAAAGTGGCTTCGGGCATGTTTTCAGGATGCAGGAAAGAGCCAGTAAAGATAGTCTTTAAGCATGGGAGGAGGGGGACAGTCCAGGGATGGAGGGGTCCCAAGGAGAGGGACCTGGGTGGGGGATCAGCCTGGGATGGGTGGCCACAGCTTTTCCTCTGAGCCAGGGAAGAGGAAGAGGGTGGCTGGGGACCCAGATGAGTCTCAAGGGGCAGAGACAGGGAGCTGGGGGAGCCCTGGTATCGGCCCTGCACTGTGAAGAATGAGGGGTAGGCGAAGGCGTGGGTGAGTGCGTGGGGGAGGTGGGGAGGATTTAAAACCCTTGTTGTGAAGAATGGGTTAAATGGGGTAGGGAGGGGTGCTCCACTGGGGCCATGCCTCGGGGACAGTATAGGGTTCAGGGGAGGGGTGGGCACTCTGGGGGTGAGGCTAGGCAAGGAGACAGAGATCAGTGTGAGAATGGGGACCCAGGGATGGGGCCCCAAGAAGGAACCCACAGGGAGGAACAGGGCTCAGCAAGGGCCTGGGGCTCCATGGGAAGATGGGAACCCAGAAAGGCGAGGCTCTGGGAGGGAACAAGGGCTCAGAGTGGAAAGAGGGATTCTGGAAGAGGTAAGGGAGAGAAACAGGGCCTCAACATGGGATTGAGAGTCCCAACCAAGACGCACAGTCAGATGGGGCCAGCCTCTGCTGCCCTGGAGCCAGGGGAGCAGGACGCTATCTGGAGGGTCCCTGCAGCCCTTTGGGTCTCCCCATGTGGGCCCAGACTTCTCAGTCCTAAAATGCGCTGGAGCCCCAGACCCTGAGGGATCATTCCTCTTGCCCATACGCCACAGAGAGAGCGGCCAGCAGATGGGACAGCCAGGGCACGTTCTGCCACACTGCAGGCTCCCACTCCGTAGCCACTGCAGAGCTCCTAGCTCCTTTGCAGGGCACTGTGAGGTGCATGTTAAAAAGGAAGCCCCCAGGGAGGTCAGGGCAGCCCTGGAGAAGCAGCAGGGAGCAGTGGAATGGCGGCACACCTTCAGCAAGGGCTCAGTCACAGGGGAGGAGGTGGGTGTTCCTCCCTGGACCCTTCAATTCTCAGCTTAGAGCACCTCCCTACCCAGGGAGGGGGCAATCCAAGGCCAACCCACAAGTCCTGAATCCCAGAAGTCTCTCCTGTTTCCACTGTGGCCCTATGTGTTCCCTTGGGCTTTTGTGGGTTCCCCAAGAAAGCCCCAACTTGTGCATAACCTACCCAACAAAACCAATGACACCCCGAAGACACATGCCATCTCAATTCTCCTTATCTTTGGACATGCTGTAGTCTCTTCCTGACACCTTTAATATGCACTCAACTAACTCCGACTCCTCCACTGAGATTCAGCTCAGGGGACACTCCTCCCAGAAGGTGTTCCTTCCAAGCAATCCCTGGCCACCATCACCCCAGGGGGCGAGGTTCCTCCTCTGTGTCCCCACAGTGCCCAGGGCTCTCTCCTATCATAGCCTCATCACACTCTATTCCACCCACTTCCTCATCTCCCCTCTAAACTGTGAGCTCCTCACAAGCAGCATCTGTGTCTTCATCTTTGTACCCCAGGAAATGCCCACTGAATGAATGAATGTGTATTAACTACACAGAATGTGAGTTTGGGGGATAATCCAAAATCTGCTGGACCTCCAGAACTTGTACTGATTTTTCCTCCCAAAACTACAGTGTGGGCTGGATAAGGCTGGGAGGAAGGGTCCATAAGTAGGGACTAAAGCTCCTAGCTTCACCTGCAGTGACTACAGAGGTGGTAAGACAGGACAAGAACAGCATGCCAGCTGTCACCTGCACCATCCCTCCCAGGAGGCCCTGCCTGGAGTTACACCAAGGCTCGGCCTCCAGTGTGTCCCCCAGCCTAGGGAAACCCACGGGCCAGGCCCCCAGGGCTTCTTCCACAGCTATATGGGCTGCCCCACCACAGGTCCCCCAGAAAGACAAACCCCAGCAGAGGCACATTCTGGAAGCAACTGACCTTCATATTCAAGCAACATCTGTACCACCTAGATTTGAGCAGAAAAGAAGTCTGGAGAAGCCCTTGAGGCAGGAGAACTGCTTTCCAACTGCTGCCCTCCAATCTTGAGGGCAGCTATGGCCAGGGAGCACTGCACTACCCCATCCACTGCCCACCCTCAACTTCATGCTGCCTCCAGCCTCATAAGACGGAGAGCAGAATGGCTTGTCCAAAACAGTAGGTCAAGGGGAAGCCTTCCTGGCACTGACATACGTGATCAGAATAGAAGGGTCCCCCTCACTGCACAATGGGGAAACTGAGGCCCCCAAAGGTGCTCAGGGTGACAAAGCAAGGCAGGACAGAGCCTCCCTGCTTCCAGGCCCTCCATCACAGGGACAGCTGGCTCCCACCCAACCCTTTCCATTGCTCCCTGGGTGACAAGACTGTTGAGGGCTGAGGACCCTGTTTCCCACCCCCACCAAAGCCTCACCTGCAGATAGTGATAAGTCCTGGCTTTGGCCTTGGCCTCTGGACCCAGGAGCCCCTTGGTTGGCCCGGCCCCTGGGTAGCCATCCCGGCCCTGGCCGACCATCATGGTATGCCAGGCACTTCGCTTGACCGATTGTCCATCCAGTGACATGGACATGCCAGTGCAGGCCAGGCAGCGGCCTTCTGACCCGCCTGAGCGTCCCTTGAAGCTCAAGTCCCGGTAGGACCCATCCGGAGCCTCCAGGCAGAAGGGACCACCAGGCTCCCCAGGGGGCCTCCCACCCGCCAGGAAGCCGCTGTCACTGTCCAAGTTGTCATCGGAGCTCCACCAGCCTGTGGACTTGGCCTGGTGCCGCCCGTCCCCCTTGCGGTCCTTGCTCTTGCTCCTCTTGCCGTGCCGGGACTGGTGGTGGTGGTGGTGGTGGTGGTGATGGTGGTGGTGGGAGGTGTGGGGGCCTCCAGAGCCTGGGCCAGGGTAGCTGTCTCCTCCAGAGCCGCCTCTTCCCTCAGCCTTGGGCCCGTTATAGTCCCGCTTCCCGGGCGCCTCCAGAGAGTGGGACTTGGCAAAGAGCTTCTGAACAGAGTGAACCAGGTGCCGGATGCGGCTCGGGCTCTCGCTGCGGGGCTCTGGGGCAGTGCCAGACCCCGGCCCTGGCCCGGGCCCAGCCCCTGCCGGACCTCGCTGGTATGGTAGCGTGTGGAAGCCATCTTGCTGAACTGGCAACTGCTTTTCAAACTGATCCAGGAGCGTAGGAGGCAGGCGGGGGGCACCCTTGCCCTGTGGGTGGCCCACACAGTCTTCACAGGTATCAAAGGGGCCCTGGCCGGGGTACATCCTGGGGAAGGTGCTGGAACCCCCCCCAACCCCGGCCCCCCCTGGTCCTCCCTCAGGGCCTACCGACGGCCCTTCACTCAGGCTCAGAGGCCCTTCGGGAGAAAGTTGTCCCAGGCCAGCTCTCGGGGCACAGAAGCGGGGCTCGGTGGAGAAGGCCTCCCTGGAGCCCAGCAGGTACGGGGCCCTGGCAGCTGGGCCCACGTCCATATGCTGCTGGTCAGCAAAGCGGGCTGGGCGGGGATGGCTGCCTCGGTCGCCATGGTAACCCCTCATGGCCTCAGCAAAGGCTCTTCATAGTGGTGGGGGCCAGGCCCCAGGAACCTCCTGGAAAAACAGGGAGGAAAGGGATTCGAATTGAACAACAAACCACTTCACCTAAAACCATCTTGTATTAGGCATTCTTGTATTGCTTTAGGTAATGCATATCAATTTATTGTGAGTAATTGTACTATCTTTCCACAAATGGGCTAAAAAAGTCCTTAAAACAGTCATAATAGACAAAGACACTCACAAGGGCACCAAATGATCCCATCATTCATCAAATGCCGCAAATTTGATAAATACTTATTCGCAAGAGGAAATGCCCTCAGCCGACTGGGTTTTTAAATATCCTCAGATTATCATTATCAAAAACAAAAAGATACCCAAGCAGACATACAAAATATTCAAAGAAACCTGTCATTAGGTGAACTAGATTTTCACAAGCTGGCTCTAGGCAAACAGAGCCAGAGCCACACCTCTGCCCAACCCTTACCCCACAACCCACAGCTCCAGGAGCCAGGCCTCGGGGTCACAGCTCCCAGACGCAGTGACCAAAGAGAACGCTGGACTGAAATCTACATATCCAGCACCATTCTGCAGAAAATCCCTCCCCTTCCTTCCACGCCCTGTTCCTTCCATCTGGCTGCAGGCTCATTCTCCCTCCCTGAGATAGGAAGGAAAACCTGAGATGACTTCTCCTCCTGCCCCTTTGGGGTTCCAGATTTTCGCCAGTGGACTCTCCCCTTTTGCCTTTTACCCCCCAACACACACACACCCACCACTCACATTCCACTGGGGGTGCGGGAGCCATGGAGGGAAGAAATGCCACAATGAGGAACAACGGTGGCGATACAAGGTAGCATCTGAATCCTAAACTGGGATTGGGACCCAGGAGTTCCTCCTCCCAGGAGCACTGGGCTGGCAAGGCAGGAAAGTGTTGGAGAAAAAGATCTGGAACCAGTGCCCCTGGCCCCCATCCCAGGCTTGCCAAGACTACAGGACCGAGAGGTCAGCTCTCAGCAAGAGCTGCCTCCAATCAGGACTCCAGGAGCTGCCAGGACAGGAGCTACGGCAGGAGGGGGTGACAGCAGGAGGGACAGGGACAGAGGAGCTGGCAGACGGCGCCCTCGCTCATCCCAGACCAGGCTCCTGGGCCATCTGCTGACTAGGAGGGGATGACAGCCTCAAAGACTCCAGACAGCAGCACCTCCGATACTCATTCTCCCTTTCTCCCCACCGCCACCTCCCCACACCCACCCTGTTTCAGGCTTCCTCCAGATCCTGCTCACAGCTCATCTCCTACTATTTCCCGAGCACTTGTTATGTACCCGATACCATGCATACCTCATATTCTCTAATCTCGCTGAAATCCTGTAAGGTAGATATTATCCACACTTACCCATGAGAAAATTGAGCTTCAAATGGTGAGGTCACAAAGCCAGTAAGTGGATGAGTCACTTTGAATCAAGATTCAAACCCAAGTTATTCTGATTTGAGAACCTGAGTCTAATCCCCATCTCTTAGACTCTCCCATCACTCACCATCCGGGGTGTCCCATCCTTGATGTCAGGATCCCCACCGCCAGGCAGAATCCTAACTTCAGAAGGCTCAGGACCACTGGCTCCTGACAGAAAAGAAAAGGAGGATAAGGAAAGGGGGAAAGAGATTCTCTCAGAGTCCTCAGAGGTCTCAGGGTCTCTAGCCTTGACAGTTTCCCTTCCCAACCCCCCAAACCAGGACTGATTGGATCCCCCATGATGCAGAGCCTTTGGACCCCCAGGGGAATGAAGTTGGCTTCATTATGCAAATGTATGCAAATGAGCTTACAGGTTGGACTACCTCCAACTGCAGGTGTCTGTGTGATCTGTCCGTGGTGCTGAGCCACTGCATTTTCATTGCCCTCACATACGATTCCATTCCACAATTTGTTGAGCAGCTACCATAAGCAAGACTCTGAGTGAGAAGTGTATAGAGGTGATTTAAGTGTGGTCCCTGTCCTCAAGGGGTTTATAGTCTAATAGGGGAACAACTTCTCACGTGACGGAGTTATTTCAGACTGCTATATTTTTGCACAAGCTGTTCCCTCCACCTAGAATCTCCTTTCATCCACCCCCAAGCCCTCCCCCTGGCTAACACTTACTCATACTAAGCCCCACCTTCCCTTGAAGACTTTCTGTACTCTTATTCTGGGTAATGCCTCTCTATTGGGCTTTTATAACACCCTGGGTGGCCCCATGAAAGCAGCTCTCACACTGCATTGAAATGGTCTGTTTCAGTTTCTGTCTCCCCAACTAGAATGTGGTCTCCTGCAGGACAGGAGCCAAGTTCTGTTCACCTCTGAATCTCCAGCACCTAACTCAGGGCTTTGCCCAGAGCTGGTCCTTAATAAATGTTCACTAAGCAGGTGAATAAATGACTGTGCTGGATGAGATCAGATTCAATAGAGGGAAATCAAGGAGGACTTCCTAGAGAAGACAGCGTTTGAGACGAAGTACAAGATGGCTGTGTGTTCCACAGATGAAGGTGGAGGGGGAGAGGAAAGAGTAAGCACAAGGCAGAAGGGAATTCTGAGGGGTGGGCTGGGAGAGATCGAGCAGATAGTTGGGGTTTGGCAAACAGTGGGAAGAGGAGAGAGAAAGCCAGGAAGAAAGACGACTCTGAAGTTTGCAGCAGCCGTGACTAGAAGACTAATGATGCCATTATTAGACACGGGATGTCAGGAAGAAGCACTAGCTTTGCAAGCATGATTAATAGTGGTGGAAGAGACACAGTCAGACATCAGGAAGAACTTCCTGACCCTGAGGGATATGAGACAATGAAGAAGATTGTGGAGTCTCCTGGGAATCTTCCATAGCGGAGCGGGTGAGACATGCTCACCCCATGGCCAACCCTGGCCTGGACAGAAGAAGCTGTTGGTTATCTTGTCTGGAGAAAGACTGGGATGACCTCACAGATAGCAACTGCCTGGCTCTAGATGACAATTCTTCTTCATTGCCCTTCTCTCGGGAAAGAGGGGACTTTAGACCAAGATGGCCTCTTGAGCAGTTGTTCAAAAAGCACTTGGAAGCATCTCCCCACCTTGGAAAGAAGCTTTGATGACCTGGCCTTTCATCCATGGCATGCTCCTCTCCTGTCCCGGGGAGGACCTGTGTCTGAGGCTCACAACACAAAACACCACTTTGGCAAAATCCCAGACCATCCTATTTGCTTTGTTTGTGGTCACATCAAGCTGGAACCTCACTGGACTTCCCAGCGGTGGACATTCCCAGGTGACCCTCTATCCCCTGCTTCACACAGTACTGTTGCCAAGCCACTGAGCTTTCATCAAGATCTTCTCAAACTTTGGTCTCTTTGACATCAATCCATGTTCTCCTAGCTCTAGTCTCAGAGGAGATGGGTCCCCATCATTGCTGATCTCCAGGCAGACCACCCCTGACTCCCTTAGGGCAGCATTGTCTAGTGGAAAAGCAGAGGCTCTGAGACCAGAAGGGATGTGACACCAGACAAGCTCTACCCTCTCTAAGCCTAATGATACCTGCTCACATATCTCCCAGGACTTTAATGAATATTGAATAATAAAATGCATACGAAACCACTTTTATAAACTCTAAAAGATTGTATACAGAATGGATATAAACCCTCAAGTGAAAGCTTTCTTTTGGATTTCCAAAATCCCCAGTGTCCAAATAATAAGCAAAATAATCAAATCCAAATTACTGGAGGCAAAGGATATCTGATTTATGGATTTCCTACAGAAAAGGTTCAGTTAATGACTATCTTCCTCCTATACATTATGCTTCACAATCCCATGTGAAGCATAATATATGCTTTTCTCCACCCACCTTCTCCCACCTAATGACTACACACAATCAATGGGAAGGAAAAACAAGTGAGGAGGGGACTAATAATCCCATCCACCACCAAATTTCTATGGATTTTGCTCCCTAAAGAGTAGATGTGTCCACTTATTTCCATATCCACCAAATCATTGTTTGGTGACTTGCTAAAACTCATTCCCAACCTCCTTTTCCCTTTCCCAGTCTCCCTTGTAAATAGAGGCCACATGATTCAGTTTTGGCTAAAGACATATACATAAAAATATGATGAAGGTTTCTGGAAAAGAGTTTGCCTTTGTGACCAAAGGGGTGAAGCTCGTTAGTGCCACCCTTTCTCCCCTTCGTTTTGGCTTGAATACAACCACAATGGCCGGAGCTAGGGCAGCTGCGTAGCCACCATGAGGGAAAGGCCTAGAGAACTGCAGAGATGTCAGTCCTGCCTGGCATCACTGAGCCACAGAACCAAAACAAGCCGTTGCCTTTCTTCAGGCCTAAATGTGATGAGGAATGAAATTCTCATTTAAACTACTGTTGGCCAGATTTTCTGTGGTATTTGCAGCAGAAAGCACCGCTAATGAATCCAACTGTCCCTCAGAACATCGTCTCCTGCCTGTTTGTCTGCAACAGTCTCCTAACTGGTCTCCCCGTTTCCGTTCTCCCCCCGCTCCAATCCAGATGATCATTTGGAAATGCAAATCTGATCATGTCACTTCTCTGCTTAAAACTCTTCACCGGTCCATTGATGTTCTTAGGATAAAATGCCTTAACCAGCCCAACAAGGCCCGCGGGGTCTGGCCCTTCCTACCTTTCCAACATCCTCTCACAACATGCTCCCCTTGCCTTCTCTGCCGCAGCCAGGCCAGTCTTTTGTCAGTCCCATGATCCCTCGCATCACGGGGCCTATTCCCCCTGTTGGGACAGCTTTTCCCACCCACCTCTGCCTTGCTAACTCCTACACACCCTTCAGATCTCGGCCCAGTTGGTTCTTCCTCCAGGAAGCTTTCTCTGGCCTCCCTGACTAGGTCAGATGCCCCTGCTGTTTGCTCTCAAGGCACCATGTACCTGGCTCTTAAATCATTACCATTTTAAATTCATGTGATTCCAAGACTGTGTGTCTCTCCCACTAGAATGGAAGTGCCACGTAAGAGCAGGGATTTTATCCATCTTATTCACTGCATTCTCCCCAGTCCCTAGAACAATGCTTAGCATTGGGCGAGTGTTTGTTGAGTGAATGTGATCCCACAAAGAACAAGATCCTTTCACCTGTGATATTCCAAAGTATAGATAATATTAGCTCCTCCCAGCTTACAGAAGAAGAAACCAAAGCTTGGAGAGGCTAAGTGACCTGCCCAAGGTCACACTGAGCTGATGTCAAAGCCAGAAGTCAAATCCAGTGTTGCCTGACTCAAACCCTTAGCTTTTCTCCTATCTGCATTGCCAGCCCAGTGAAGTCAAAACTTATTAAATGCTATTCTGAAATGAACACAGTAATGAAAGTGAATCTGGTTTCTTTTTTGAGAAAAAACAAAAAAGGAAACAAATAAAAATACCTCACACATATCACAGCCTCCAGAGCTAACCAGAGCTAACCAGAATGGTTTAACCTTTTCGCCTATGCAGTGAGCACTGAGTTTATACCAAGTCCAAGGTCAGATAAGTACAGAATAAAGGATGCTCCCAGAAGCCTTGTGACAACTCTGGGTCCCGGTGTTATTTCCCCCTTTTACTGCACTAAGTCATGTATCTACTACTCCAGGACAGAGAGGGCTGCCCAGATGGTGAACCTCTGGGCCAAGGGAAGCAGCCACTTTTGCAATTGCCTGTGGATTGGCTGGGAAGTGGGGAGCGAAGGAGTCTGGGAGGGTGCTGTGTGTGACAAATTCTTCTCTGATGCAGCTCAAATCTATCTGGGAATGGAAGAAGTGGCACAGATGCCGTCACCAAGAAATTACCCAATTTAGCACCAACTACACAATCCAGCAATTAGTTTCTTAAACCGGAACTTGCTGGGGGCTGCCAGGCTGGCGGGGTTGTTGTTACAAATCTCACTGGGAAACCAGCTGTGTAATTCGCCAGGAGGTTGTCACTGCCCCAAGCAATTACCTTCCAGAAAAAGAATGGAAAATGGGGGAAGGAAAAGGGCTGCCGAGGAAGGAGTCAGAGTGTTTTCTCTCCCTCTCCCCAGGGCCCTGCCCGGCCAGATCTGTTGGTTTTCCTTTTGTGAGACCCAGGCAACTCCCTGGATCAAAGCAGTTATTGGTGTGGACTCTTACATCAGACTATCTGGACTCAAACCCCTTTCTACTCACTTACTAGATGTGTATACTTGGGCAGGTGATTCTTCTCTCTTAACCTGTTTTCTCATCTGTAAAGTGGGGATAATATCAGAGCCATCATCAAGGTTCTAATGATGCGATGGTTACAAGGTAAAGCATATAAATCCCTTAGCACTGTACCTGGCACATGGTAAATACTCAATAAAGGCAGCTATCATTATTTGTACTTTTGTTTTTATTATTTCCTCCGTTGGTTTACAGCACAACCTTGGGGAGGTCATTTAATCTCTCCAGCCAATCATCTAAGACCAGAGGTACTCAGCTGGGGAAAAGATAAGTAGTTCTTCCTCAAGACTGTCCACATCTGGGCACCCAGGGATCCAGGTGTGTTTGACAAAGGCCAGTGTCTCAGAGGTTGACACAAACTGATGCCTTGGGCAAAGATAAAGATTTCAAAAATCAAATATTAGCTGATTCACTCCTTCCCCAGGAAACTGTCTGGGAGAGCCACAAGCTGGACACGATGGTCTAGACAACAGCAAAAGGGTGCAGCTGCCCTCTTGCTCGGGGTCAGCCCTGTCCAGTCCCCTCGTGGAGCCTATGAGGTCACACCCACACCGGTTCCAATGCAGCAGAACTTACAGCAAGTGAGGCCTAGAATTCATCTTGCTGCTGTCAGCCTGAGCTCCTCTAAGCCATGTGCACCCTTAGGATCCCAAAGTTTCAGGCTTTGCCTACCCACCCCCTCTCCCTATGTTGTCGGAACCAGTAGGGCCAGGGTTCTACCTCAGTTTCTCTATCCAGCCCTGCACGACCCTGTGACCTGACAGCAGCTTGGGTAAATGGGGGAGACGATGGGAGCCCTATGCAGAGCCTCTGACCTGCAGCTCACACTCCTGACTATTCACCTTGACCCACGGATAGGCATTCCTCCCCTGACTCCTCCCCTCTTCCTGCATCCGGTTCTGCCTGAGCCCCCTGAGCAATTTGACACTGACTTTGCCCAGATGCCCTTGGCAGAATCTCTGTAGCTGGGCTGGTGCCCTAGTCCCTGGCCTCCCTCCACCCCACCACCCAGCCCTGTAGCTGAAGACTCAGCATGCCTTGGGCCCAACCCCATCCCATAGGACCCCAAGAAAATCCACCTTTTCCTGCCCTCACTGCCCCAGAAAATACAAAAGGAAGAAAGAGGAACCGAATGAAAGGAAGGGGGTTTGTGATCTTATTCATTCACCTTTATTACTTTATTTAATCAACTCTTCCAAGGGCTTAGAGCAGGAATTTTACAGAAAATGGGCTTATAGCTCCAAAACACTCGTGACATTTAGGCAGATACAAGTCTAAATCCATCTCCTGACCCATTGGACAGTGCTCAGCCTGTGAATAACCCACACTACCTATAATCTCTTTGAAAATCCCACCTCAGGGGGCTTTGCACTTGATGTTCTCACTACTGGAACACTCTGCCCCAGATATTCCCATGGCTTCCTCTGGCTCATCTTTTGGGGCTCAGCTCAGAGACGCCTTTCCTGGCCACTCACTTTAACTAAAGTTGAGCCTCAACCCTGGGTACACTCCACATCACCCTGTTTTGTTGCACTCATAGCATTTATTGCCCTTTGAAATTATTTTCTTTGTCTATTACATGTTTATAGTATATCTCCCCTTAGTAGAACATAAGCTTCAAAAGGGCAAGGGCTGTGTCTGTCTTGCAGTACTTGGAGTGTCTCAAACAATGCCTGGAACTAACAGGTGCTTGAAAAATATTTATTGCATGAAGGGATGTCTTCCCTTGCTGCCCCCCTCCACTCTGCCCCTGTGCACAGCAGCCCACAGAAAGCCCACCCCTTTCCCCCTAAATGCTCTGGAGCACTCTAGAGGACTTGGTATTAGAAATCCAGCCTCCAAACCCAGCCTTGGGCACCATGTTAGTCTAGCCTCTCCGATTAACAGGTAAAGACGGCTCTGTTCCAGCCACATCTAGTTCTCCCCCAGGTATCCCTCTCCGCATAGTTCAGGAAAGGTCGTGCAGTGGGGAAGGGGGAGGAAAAAGGGAAAACGTGACCCTCCCCACACTTCAGAGAGAAAGAAGGAGGCTGAGAGGAGGGAGTCTCAAGGCTGAGCTGTAGGAGCAGGACTCGGGGTCTACCGTCACCCACGTAGGTCTCTTCACTCAGACTTGCTGGGCCCCAGTCCTTTCCTGGGGCCCATGTACCCAACAGGCACTGGAAGCAAAGTTTGGACTTCCTCCTTCTCCAGGGCTGCCAAAGGCCCTTTGAGACACGATTCAGCCTGATCAGCCTCACCCCCTCCTACCCTCTAATTGCAGCCATGGCCAGCTGCTTCCGGCTCATTCTCAGCTCTCTCTTCCCTTCCTGTCAACTGGGCCAGTTCTCAGGCTGTGCTGCCTTGTCATGTCCACTCTCCCCTCTCCCCCTCCTGAAGGTCTCCAGGAGCCTTCTCTGGGGAAGGCTGTCTACCGCTGAGACGGAGGACTCCCAGACCAGAATTTCCATAGGACCCCACTTAGGGGCAGGTGGTGACACAGACTGTGGCTTCTGGGTCTTGGGCTAAACTGAGTTCATAGCCCAGGTCCACCACTTGCTAGACGTGTGGCCTTATGGAAGTCCCTTCATCTCTCTCAAGTTCAGTTTCCCCATTTGCAAACAGGGGCAAGAATAGTCCCTTTCTCATGGTGATGTCATGAGGATTGTGGTAATGCAGGCACAATTCTCGGCATAGTGCTGAGTGTTAGCTTTTGCTAACTAGGGAGAAACCACTTAAATGCATGAGACCTAGAAAAAGGGCCACCGAGGGGGTTTCTCAGACAGCTCTGGGCAGAGGCTGTAGCCATACCAGACTTCAGTTTGGATCAGAAATGAGTAGTCTGAAAACGCATTTTTTCATGCACCTAGAAATTTCTGTCTGCCGGGGCTCCTTGTGAAGACCTCCCATACCTTGAGCATACAGAAGACTACAGAGCAGCCCTGGTGGCCAAGGAGGTGGCATCTGACAGGACCAAAGGCCCTTGATTCACAGACCCCCACAAACTCCAGCAGCCAGGGCTGGTGGTCTCTTGTCCAAGTCCAAGGATCTGGAAGAGAAAGCCCTTCAGATCTCGTAGCTGGGTATTGGAGGGACAGTCATCCACCTCCATCCCTTACATCACAACCTACCTGCATGACCAGGCACCACTTGTTTTATCTGTCTGAGCCTCAATAGTCTCATCTGTAAAATAGGGATAACAAAACCAACCTCCTTAGGTTGTGGCAACGAGTGACTGAGCTGATCTATCCAGGGCAAACGCACTTATGTCTCCCTATGTTGGCTTCTGACTTTAGCGCCCTAGAGCCTTCTTCAGTCTATATGTGATTTGGCCTGGGACTGCCCTGGCCTCCAGGGTGTGCCACACCTGAGCCTGCCACCAGAAAACAAGAGGTGGAATTCAAGCCCATGGCAGGGGACCATTGGATAAAAGCTGCTCAGCCAGGCCGGGCCCATGGCCTTTCCTACCCTCTGGCCTAGGTGTCTGGCCCCTTTATGGGGTCCAGAGTTTAGGATTGCCTCCCGGGTTACCACACTGTCCTGTAAGCTGTCTGTGTGAGCTGGGACAGGGGCTTCCAGCACCTTCTGGGCCCCTCCCACAGGGGAGTCAAGCACAGAGCTGGGCCCCACAGGGCCCCACGAAGGCTGGCTGGTTGGCTGACTGTGGGGTCCACATGGTGGTGCCTCCCACCCTCACTGCCTGCCCCTGTCCCAGACGCGGGGATGTCTAAACCTCTGCTCTCCTCTCTGGATTTCTGGGCTCAGCAGGAGAAAAGAGAGCTGGGAACTGGGGACGGAGCACATGGGGAGAGGACACTACACAGACCGCGAGATCCCTTCATATGGATGACGTGTGCCCCCAGCTTTACCCTCTGATGCAGCTCAGGTGCACTCTCTTCCAAGAAGCCTTCCCTAAGAGTGCCCTCCCCATCCATGCCAGGACACACCAGCTGCTACCTCCTTTGGGGTCCCATATCTGTATTTAGCACAGTGGGGTCACTAGTTGTTTGCAGGCTATGAGCTCCTCGAAGGCCAGGATTCACGTGCTCTATCTCTGTATGGCCAAACACGGCACACAGCAGGTGTTCAATGAGTTCAGGGTCAGCCCCTGAGCCCTCAAGTAGTACCCCACAGCTGAGGCATGGGGAAAGGGGGAGAAACAGGAAAAGGCAGGAGGGCAATGCCTCCCTGCAGCTGGACCAGAACTCCCCGGCAGGCAGAGCTAGTGCAGAGTGATATTGTTTTCCTAAAGAGTGCCCTGTCCAGAGAGGCATGCAATCTGAGGCCAGAGGACCACTTTGGAGGATGGTATAGAGTGGATTCAAGCACTGAACACATTTCAGACCAGACAACCTGTGGGGCCTTTCAACTCTGAAGTCTAAGGTTTGGCTTTTTGAAAGCCTACAACTGCACAGGCCCAGTGTCAAGCACTTTAGCATTTCCTCATGTAACCCTCGAAACTATCCTTTGCAGTAGGTACTGTTGTTACTCCCATTTTACAGATGAGGAAACTGAGGCTTAGAAAGATACAGAAAATTGCCCAAGGTCACATGGGTGGTGAAAGAAGGATTTGAATCTGGGTCTGAGTCCAGGCCTGACACTCTCAACCTCTAGGAGACCAAGCCCCAGCTGAACAGAGTATGTCTAAAGTGGCACGTCTCCCTGACCAAACTGGGCTGATGAGGCCAGCAGGTGGAGTCCAGTGGCCCCTGACTCCTCTCTCGGCCTCAGGAAACCTCCCTCTCTGCTACGTCTCCCTCACACTTGCCATACATGTTCCCAAGACTGTTCATCCAGAGACAAATTACATAGCCACGCAGTCATCCACACACAACTTACATGCCATCTGTCCTCACATACATAGTCATTGTCACATAATACACACAGATACACACAAACTTGTCCCCACAGTGTTCATACACATGTGCATTGTTATCCAGGAGATACTGGTACTCGTGTGCATAGACGCTGTGCAGATACAAGACCTTAAGTACATGTTCATCCCCACGTGACAGATATACATGTTCATTTCACAGCACTTAGGCACCCACATCTGCTCAGTGTCATACCCCACATCCTGCCCCAATAAGGACTTTATCCATTGTTCCCAGATCCAATACTAGGCCCAGATGAGCAATGATGCTCCATTTCTCTGGGGTTGGCCAAGCAGTCCAGGGAGGGAAGGAAGGCTCAGCTTGCCTGTGATGGATGGAATTAATCTACTGAGCTGGAGAAACTAAATAATTAAATCCCTAATCACCCCCCAAGCCAGCCCAGGCCAATATAGCTGAGGGAGGGAGGGGGCTCTGAGGCCCAGACCAATATCCTAGACAGGGGGAGGGGCTTGGAAAGAGAGGCACGGACAGGACCCTCGAGGAGGGTTCTCTGGGAAGCACTCTGGCCGGCAGGCAGACAGACGGACAGACATGGCTCTCCAGTCCCACAGACTCTCCCCTCCACATGGAATAGTGCGGCCTGGGAAGACGGCCACTGCCCACTGAAACAGGGTTACAGGAGGGGTGCAATCCTCCTCCCACTCCCAGGGCCCTCCCTGCCCCTCCTCAAGGTGCATTCTCGGAGTGTATGGAGACACTCAAAGTGCCCGGGGCTGTGGCAGACCACGGGGTCTGCTCAGAGTGGAGCCGTGGCCCACCCCTGCCCCGCAGAGAAGAGGCTGCTCCCCCAGCCGGGCATGATGGCGGGGCAGGGCCCCTCCACACAGGTTCACCTGCTGCCCTTTAGGAAGTGGGCCCGGCACATGGCTAACAGGCTGAGGATGGGGCAGAGGCCTGGGCAGGGGGGCTCAGGGAATCAGCCTGGGAACAGGCCCCAGTCCTATTGGCTGAAAAGTGGGTCATTTTCCTTTTGAAAAATAGTGAGAAAATGGAGAAGTAGGTCGGGCTCTTATCCCCTCAGCCCCAGGCACCATCCCCAACTTGCGGGGTGGGGAAAGAGAGGCCTGCACATGCCAGAGCCCCATGTCCCCCAGGACCCTGGCCAGGGCCCCGCAGAGCAGGAGGCCAAGGTCATCATTACTCAGGACAGACACCCAAGGGCATGCACACTCAGAGGCCAGGGCTGGAACAGCAGCCCCACCCTGCCCTGGGGGGCCTTGGGGTGAACTGAGCTGGGGTGAGGCCAAGCTAGAGGGTGGGGGTCCAGCACGCAGGACCCTGAGGAGCCCCCTCCCATCCTCACGTCTGCTGTGATGCCTCCTCTCCTCTCTTCTCCTCCCTTTCCTCATCGTCCACGTGGGCAGAGTCGTTGCCATGACACCGCGGGCAGGTGGGCGGCTCTGGCGGCTGTTCTGGCCCAACCCCCATGCTCACAGCCCAGGTGGGAGGGGAGCAGCAGCAGCACCCCGGCCCCTAGCCCAGATGAGTGCGAGGAGAGAGGCAAATGGCCCCCCTACACCCCAGAACCTGAAAGAGGCTCTATCACTGGCCTCGAGAATAAAGCAGCCCAGCCCCAGGCTTGGAGGTCCGGGGAGGAGCCCTCAAAGAGGCCAGCAGGCCTTGACCTCTTCCCTCCACCAGAGGTCAGGGAGTGGCATGGGGTGGGGGGAACCCACAACTCCCACTTCCTCCTCCTTTTACCCCCAGCCCTCCTCCCAGCTTTCCCACATCCTATGCCTTAGTCCCTTCACGCCAGCAGCTGACTGGTCCTACCTGAGGTTTAACTTCAGTTTCTCACTCTGCAACACACCTCAATTCTCCATGCTCTCTTGAGAGAAAGGAAAACAACCAAAGTGGACACTCTCAGAGCAATTCCTCCCCTACTGCCAAACCCCAAACTGTCTTATAGGGACCCCTTTCCCTGGGTCTCCCCACATACCTGAATTCACACGACAGCCTGGGGTGACCAGTAACTCCTAAGCCCAAACTTGGCTAAGGCACCTACAGCACCAGGGGAGAGGACCCGGAGCGGAGCAGGAGAGGAAGGGAGAGAGGGAAAAGGTGTGGCAGGGAGTAGAAGCTGCCCAAGGGCCCTGTCCTGTCCCCACCACATCTGGCTTCAGGAAGTCTGGGCCATGCCTTGGCTCCCCGGCTCCGAGCTCTCCGCAGTCATTCCCCTTCTGCCTTGGCTCTCTCGGTCCACGTGCCTCTCTCCAAGAGTCTCTAAGTCTCTGTCTGTGGCTCAGACTTCCTCATACTCTTCCCACTGTTCAGCATGCTGCTCCCAAATCCTGCTCCCTAAGGCAGGTGCCCTGCGTCACTGACGGAATGGGACCGCAGAGACCCCTGGCTGGCAGGGCTGGGCATACATGGCATGATGGTAAGAAGACACAACAGGGAGAATAGCAGCCAGGGTTAGCTGGAGGGTGTCCAGCTTGTCGTGGGCTGTTCATGACATACCACCCGTGCCCATAAAGACACTTTCGCTTTCCTCCTTAGCCTCCCCCTACCAAGACAGCAAATCTGACTGCAATACATACATGTGCATGCGTGTGTGTGTGTACATGCATGTGCTTGTACACTGTATCTCCTTTCTCCACCTCCACTGCTGCTGTTCTAAGTCATCCTAATATCTCACCAGAGCTATTCCAACAGGTCTCCTGGCCTTGCATCTTGTTCCACCTTGATCCTCTCTCTTCACTGGCTGCCAGCTATCTAAAATGTGTTCATTCAGCAAATACGTATGGAGTGCCTACTCCAAGCCAGATAGATACGGCAATGAACGAAACAGACGAAGCTCTCATTCTCATGAAGTCAATATTCTAGTGCAGAAAGAGGGATGATAAACAAATATATGAAATAACGGTGGTGGCGAGTACCGAAATAAACATAATAACAAAGTGGGTTGAGGAGACAGAATGACAAGGGGATATTTAAGATAGGCTACTGGGGAACCCTCTCCAAAAAAGTGACTTTTGAGCAAAGACCTGAACACGGCAAGGGAGCGAGTTGCCTGGATATCTGGGAGAAGAGCATTTCAGGCCGAGGGAAAACGCAAGCGCACCAGCCTCAGGGTGGGACTGTGCTCTTTATGGAACAGGAAGGAAGCCCATGTAGGAGTGGTCCCCACGATCAGGAAGGAAATTGGGGGCTGTTTCACACACAGCTCTCACGTCACTCAGGCCCCACTGAGCACCCTGGACTTCACTCCAAGTGAAATGGAAAGCCGTCGGAAAGGCAAGACCTCATCTTACTCTGGCTGCTTTTTAGGGGAGAGTCTAAGGAGGTAGGACTGGCAAGGATGGAAGTAGGAAGACCAGTTAGGACATTTCCTGCCACTGAGATACCTTTTACCACAGTTGCCCACCTGGTAAACACCTGTTCCATTTTTAAGGCTCAGCTCAAAGGCCTCCCCTTCTATGGATCAAACCTCACCCTTGCCCCCTCTTTAGGTCCCCACTGCCCCCATGAACACTTATCTGCATCTACCTTCCTCAACACCCTCCTTACGTGGTTCCAGGTCTTTTGCCCTCTCTAGAGTGTAACCTGAGGTCAAGGACCCTCCCTAGTGTCTAGCACAGCACATGGCACATTACAGGTATAAAACAAACACAGGCTGAATGCATGGATGTGTTGGGTGAAGCACAGTGATGGGGAAGGAATTGTTTGCAGGCTGTTGTTAACCTGGGTGAGTGAGGTGCACATGTCCATGGCCACGGGGTGCAATTGGGCCAGTGTTAGCATATGTCCACATATTTCTGTATATCCTGTTCACATATACATGTATATTAGCATGTATGTGCATGGTGACAAACCCCTGTGTTGGTCTATACACTTCCATAGATTTTTTCATGTATGTACATGTTAGTAAGTGCACCTATGTTGATATACGCATATTATGGTGTAGACAGGTAATATATACATATACACGTACACATGCATTGCCACATGTCCTGTATGTGTGAAACTTACGCACACACCTGGGTCTGCCTCATATCCCCTACCACTTTCATCCACTAAGCCCAACTTCTTGATTTTTGAAACTTCTTTAGTAACTCCAGTGTAGTCCCCACACTCTCTCCCCACATACACCCTGAGCACCACAGCATCTAAACAGCCTTGAGCCTGGATCTCTTACTCAGCTGCCCCCAAGGCCTGTATAGGTTTTCCCTGAGCAAACTCCCTTCACATGGATGGTGGCAGGAACAGTTGGCTCCTGAGGACAAGAGAATTTGAGAGACCTCAGACAGTCTACTTTCTGGAGAAAACCCATTGGCACTGGAGTGGATCAAGTTCAAGCTAGTGAGAAAACGACTTTTGGGTAGCCCAACATTCATCAGAATCAATCTCTCTCTCTCTCTCTCTCTCTCTCTCTCTCTTACATTTATTCACATGTATGATTCAATTTATGTACATATATTCATAGGTTGTTAATTCATGTGTGTATATGTGCACACCATATACATGCTCCCATGCATGCTTACATTCACACATATGCATCACTTGGTAAGCACATCACACACAGGTTTAATTAATCACCTTCATGGTCACATAGGTACATGGATTCATACCTAGTCATACATACATACACACACATATATATTTGTCCACACTTCTACAAATAAATGTGCTTATACACACATGCAACATATTCGCACATAATTATGTACATACACATAGTCATATGCCCACTCACAGGAAGAAATATACATGCATGTGCACTGGAGTCACAGGTCCTGAAGAGATATCCAGGCCATCCCGTGGCTTCTGTCCTGTCCACAAAGCCAGGAGTCCATATTCTCTCCAAGTACATCACAAGTTTGCATTTTCTCTCTCCTCTTGCTAGTCTCCCACTTCTCCATTTGAAAAGTTGTTCCTGATATCAATAGGATATGCCCCAATCCTGGACACAGCCTATGCTCACCCACTCTCAGAAAGAAAAAAGAATCCATTTTTAGAAAGGGCTATATAATTTCCTTGTCCCATGCCTGGAGAAACCAATATTTCCTCAGGCAACCTGGGTGAAAGTAACAATGAACAGGTGCACCTTGGTGTAGGTGCATCTCTTCCTACCCAAGAGGCAGCTCCCCCATATATACAACCCCTTAATTCTGAAAAAAGGAAATTCAGGGGAAATATCAAGGCCAGAGTCCTTCCTCCCAGGACCTCTGGGTACAGTCCACCACTCTCAAACCCCAGAACAGTTACTGGGGCAGGGGAAGAAACAGTGAAGAAATTATCTCTGGGCCCTTAAACCTTCTAGGATGTCCCTCTTCTTCCCTAGAGGGCAGCTTCATGATGTTCAGTGAGCCCCTCCCTTCCTAGCCTGAGGGCCCTGCCTAGGGAGAAGGTAGACCACGAGGCTTAAAAATATAAAGAGGGTGACCTGGGCTCAAAATAACAAAAGAAATAAGTATTTAAAAACAGGAGCTGGGTAGAGAGCAGGGAGGCAAGCTGCAGATACCTCCTGGCAGGGAAGCAGCTGCTAGAACACTGGATCATGAATAGCAGGACTCTCCAAGGGGCCAGGGAGAAGGGGGTGGACATCTAGCATTCCATGTGGGGGTGGAGGGGTGACTGCTTCAGGCAGTAGCAGCAGCTCCAAAGTAAAGTCTTATCAAAGCTGTTATGTAACCAAGGGAGCTGAGTAGAGCACAAACACCTCCCCTCCCCAAACAGGCACCCACACCCACACCCACCACCTCCCAGCACCCACAGCATAGGAAAACTCAGCTCCTCCCAAGCAGCTAAAGAAGAGAGAAATCATCTTGATGAGTTACATCAAAAACATGATGGGTGAGGGGCTCCTGATTAACTAGAAGTCACATCTGGCAAAGGATGAACTGGTTCAGTTTGGAGTCCTCAGTTACCTCTCCCTTTTCTTGAACTCCCTGCCACACCCAGTTTTTGCCCAGTATTATCTGGAAACTCTCTCCTTCCTCTCCCTCCAGAAGGATCCCATTTGAATATTTGATTGTGCTCTTGGGGATTGGAGGTGAAGCTGCCATCAACCTCTCCTGCCTGTTGTTCCCCCAGTCTCATCTGCATGTCCTGACATTTGGCTTTCATCCCCCTGGGATGACAAGGGAAGGGACCTGGAGAAATAACTCCTGTCTCTATTCCCTTCATGGTTACAAAGACAGTGCATAAGAACCCAGATAACTGATATGACCCTGACCCTATGCCAGTAGGAAAAAGATATCCAAGGGAACTGATGATTGAAATCCAGACCTCACTCCCCAATTTGACTATTTTTTTTTCACTCCCCCAGTTCTTCTTCTTTTCCCACTGCCCTGTCTCCAGTAGCCTCCTCCTTCTCTTCTCCATGGCACTGAACAACCCCACCCACTCCTTGAATCCTTTGCTTAGAAATGTTCCTCCCCAACAAAAGTCTCTCCCAAATGCTGCTCTGAGCTAGGGTTGGGAATGGGCAGAGCACAAGACAGGCTCGCAGAGTATTTCAGTGTCCCCTGTCCTAAATTCCAAAGTATGGTGGACAGAGGGATACTAAGTGGTCGATCAAGTTCAATCCTGAACTCCTGAGCTCCATCCACCCCAGGCCTAACCAGCAAGACCCAACCTCTCTTAATCCAGAGCTACCTTGAACCTGAATTTCTGGGACCCCGTAGGAAAAAGGTTGGTGCCAGTACCTCTGAGCTTGTTGCGCTAAAAACGATCCCAGGAGAAGAGAGCTCACAGCCACAATATCATTCTCCATCTCTACCCCCACACTAACAGTAGGATAGTTTTGGAAAGGAGAGGGGGAACCAAAACAGGGAAAGGGGAGAGGGACTCCTTTGGGAAAGGGTTCCCAAATGCCACTAATAACTGTGAGGCCTAAAACCAGAGGGAGGACCCCAGACTCTATATTTCCATCCAGGGACTCTGCCCTTGGAAAGTGGGTCATCTGGGAGAATTTTTCTAGTGAGCCCTCCCCACTGCCCAGCCGCCTTTCCACCATCTGGCTCGAAAGAAGCCTCATTCAGCACTCGGGACAGCTCCGAAGGAGCAAATCGCCACCGACGCCGGTTCAGCACCCGGGACAGTTCCCAGCCATCCTCCCGGGTCCGGTTGCCAGAAACCCAGGACGCCAGGAAGGAGCAGGCTTACCCCACCACACACCTCTTTAGAACAGAAGCCCCTCTCCCCCTGCCCCTCCCACTATCTCTCTCATCCACCGGGGGCACCTGATACCCCCCCCATTTCCCTCTCTGTCCCAAGAGAGAAAAGAAACCTAGACACGGGGCTTCCCCGAGGAAGCCTAGAGAGAGGACCCCACCCACCTCCTTTCAGCCCAGAGCCTCTCAACGCCACTCACAGCTGGTTCTAAAAACCACTTTTCTTCTGAACCACCACCCCAAAAATAAAAGAAATACTCACGCGGGGGCTCCCAGCCCTGTAGGCAGATGTGGTGGGGGGAGGCAGAAAGAGGTAGCTCCCCACACCCTGTTCTGAGCCCCCTTTCTGAAGGAGCCAGCTCCCATCTGGACTGGGGGGAGGAGAGACATGTGGAAGCACTGAGTGAGGGGAGGGGTGAGGGGAGAGGGGAGGAAGCAGGAGCGGGGGACCGCAGGGCGGGGGTGTCGGGATGGGGGCGAGGGAATCCTTTTTAATTTCATTCTCTCCCCATGTCTACATCAGCCCTGCAGGCTCAGCTCTTTAATATTTACACACAGGAAGAAGAGAGGATGAGAAAGAACAGAGAGTGAGGGGGCAGGGGCTACCTGAGTGCAGAGGGCACAGAGGCAGGGGCCTTTGGGAGCTGGGAGCTTGGACCCCCAACACCATCCCCAGCCCACTCCCACTCTGAGCTCTTGACTGGAAGGAAGAAGAAGGAACCCTGGGACCATTCTGTCCCTTTGTTAACAAGACACTTTGAAGCTGCATCAGAAAAAGATCAGATCCCCACCCACATACCTGGACACCCCCACAAACCCAGATTTCTTGGGTGTCTTATGTACAGATGGTAGAGGCAGTATTCATGCACAAGCATGTTCTGATGCTTGGAAGCATGTTTGCCTGTGTACATGTCAGCTGCCATGTACAAGTTTACACAAGCATGTTCTATGTGTATTCACGTGTCAACAGCCCATGCAATCACATGAAAACCTGTGCAACCATATGTGTAAACCAGCCCCAAGCCAGTTGCCCGCCAAGCTCTCCAGCTACAGTCCCAGTGACAAGACCACACACCTCTCCAGACTCCCTGGTTCCCAGGCCCCTCCCTCACAGCCTCACTTTTTCTGTCTGTGACATGGGAAGAAGGGCTGGTGGGAAGGGATGCTGCATTGAGCCCAGGGGCCTGACAAGTTATTAGCAACGATGAGCTGGCAGCTCGTTACCATAACGATGGTGCCACCACCTCACCCCAGCTCAAACCCAGACTCCCCAGACGGCAGGAGGCCCGCTGAGCCAGCAGCCTTCAGACTGGAAGGGGGGGTGGATGAAGAGGGAACCAAGACATAATGCTTGCATAGTGGAGGGTACGCAGCTGTTCTTCCAACCCCCACTGAGAGACAAAGCTTTGACTCTACCAGTGGGAATAAAATCAGAATCTGGGAAGATTTCCTGACCATGGGGATGGTAAGACACTGAAAGGGGTCTTTGGAGGCCCCTCTAGACAAAAGCCTTTGTTGTCATTTGCTCCCTTCATTATCTCACTTCAAGAACCTAAAAACCAACCAAATAGGAGGCCCCTCACTTAATTCAATCTCCCCACCTGTAAAATGGGGACAATCATTTTATCATTTGCCTTAGGCTCCTGGAAGATTTCATTAGAAAGGGTTTAGGGGCAACTACAGACCCTTCCAAAATCAGACAAGCCCCAGAAGTTTCTCTGCCCATCAGGAATCCAATAAGGTAAGGAATTGTCAGTTCAGCTAGAGGCAAAATGCATCAGAAACTGGGTGGGATGAAGGAAAATGAGCTCTGCCAGCTCAAGCCTCAACATCAGCTGGAAGAGATGATGCTAGGTGCCAGGCAGCCGCTGAAAGCAGGCACCGACACAGAAGAAAGTCTGGGGAAGTCTGCAGCAGCTCCAGCCCCTTACCAGCTGGAATCCGGACAAACCCATAGCCTTCCCCAGAAACATCTGTAGCTCCCTCTCTTTGGAAAGGGGTTTCAGGTTGAAGGATTTATAGTCTTAGGCTTACTGGGTCTTCATTTCTTCTCCCCATATCCCCTATACTCAGCTCTGATGGGGTGGGGGGAGTTCAGGAATAGAAGGTAACATGGAGGGTCAGAAACTTCCTGAGTTAGACCCACAAATTTTCTGCGTGACCTTGGGCAAGTCCCCTCCCTTCTCTGGGCTTCAGAGGCCCCAATCTGTAATTAAGAAGTTGGACCAAGTCAATTCTAAAGTTCCTCCCCTGGCCATCATTCTATAGCTACATACAAGCTTACTCCTTGGACATGAGCCCCCTGGCACAAAATGCAGTGGGCACTGCCTGCCAGATCAATGGGGCAGTGGGGGCTGGGGGTGCGGGGGCTGTATCTGAGGCTGTTCATCCAATGTTCATGTTCCTTTTAGAAACACCTGCCACCCTAGCCCTCCCAGCTCCCTTTTTAGACCCTGATTCACTGCCAACTCACGAAGCTTCTCCCTCCCCTCCCTCCTCTCTTCTCCCCCCCACCCTTAGGCATTGGCAGCTAGGTGCAGAAGTAGCCCCAGCATTCAGGGAAGGTGGAGGTGGAGGGCAGTGCCCCCAGGGTCAGAAAGAGCACACGGGGGAGTACCACTCTCTAACCTTGGCCCAGCCAAGTTCTTTAAGTCATCAAAAGACCTGGGTTATAGTTTTTCTATGCCACTGACTAGCAAGGTGTGGTTGTGGGAAATGCAATTCATCTCTCAAGCCTTAACATTCTCATCTGTAAATTGGCATTATATTAGGTTGAATCATGTGAAACTGCTGGTTTTGTCAGTTTAAAAAAAAAGTTGAATATTAACAATTTCATATGGCTTAACCTGACACCTGCCCTGCCTGCTTCCCAGGGCTGTTGGGGAAATAAGAAGAGAGGGAGTTGAGAGGGGAGCATTTTTAAAGGCCCTTGGGCTAATATAAAGACATGGTTTAATTATCATTACTTCAAAGAGCTTAGCAGAAACCCACCCGGAGCCAGTGGGCTGAACCAATGACCCGGAACGTGGAGATTTGGGGCTGGAAGTCTGGGAGAGGGCCACCTGCTCGGATGACTAACAGGGCAGACGCTTCCACCTGGCCTCTTCAGCTCCTGGCTCTAAAGGGCCTTCGGTGAAACATTACTGAGATGACACAAGTTCCCAGGCCCCAAGAAGCAGCAGCACACACAGGCGAACACTCTAGCTCACTCCAGACCCTGCCACCACCAGGGACCTCGGCATGCAAGAAGGACATGACCCCCTAGCATCACACAGGGTACCCCCTGAGGTAGGCGAAGTGGAGACCAAGGTGGGGAGCGCCATGACGCTCTTGCCTGAGTCGGAGGTGAGGAGTCCCTGGGGAGGGGGGAGATGATCTGACCCCTGAAAAGTCTGATCTCCCTGTCCCATGTCCCACCAGGAATTGCCGGGTGTGGGGAGACAAAGCACAGGTGTGGGTGATTCAGAGTGAACTCTGCTCAGATATGTTCTCGCACAGCCAACACACATGCAAGCACAGGCTCAGTCACAGAGAGCACAGATACTGGGACCCACTCACAGAGACCCAGTCACACGGGCACACATACATCCACTCACGCACACAGATACAGAGACATGCACAGGCACACTCATTCACTCACATGCCCACAGATACATGCACAGGAACACCCTCCACACTCACACTGCATACACTCACACGCACACACTCCCCACAGTGACACACGCACACACACTGCATACAGTCACCGGCACACACAATCACCCACAGACTCACACGGTGACACACACACACTCTCATCACGGGCACACAGCGACACGCACTCACATTCACACACCTGCAGAGGAAACTTCTCTCCGGATCTCCCCAACACCACGACTTCCCCCCACAACCAGCCGGCTACTCCCTCCCAGACCCAAGCCTCCTGCCGGGCAAGGGCTGGGCCGGGGCGGGCCGGCCCCCGCGGCCGTGGCCGGGAGAGTGGGTCCTCGGTCCCTCGGTCCGCGTGGCCCCCCGCCCGCCCCTCGGGTCAGGCCCACGGGCGGCCAGGCCGGGGCGGGGGTGGGGGCCCCCAAAGAGGCCCAGCCCCTCCCCCCTTCCGGGGCCGGAGCCGAGGCCGCCGGAGCCCGGGGCGTGGGCGGCGCCGGGGCCGCAGCCCGGCCGAGCCTGGGGGGCGCTGCAGAGGGCGCCGCAAGCGCGGCCCGGTCCCCACCCCTCCACGCGGCTTACCTGGCCCGGCTCGGGCTCCAGCCGGGTTACATGGTGCCGGCGGCCCGGGCCGGGGGCGCTGCGGCGGCCGGCAGGCGGGCAGGGAGCGGGGCCCGGCACTGCGGAGCCCCCAGCGGAGGGGCCGCGCCGGCTGCGGAGCCCCGAGCGAGCGCCGAGCGGCAGCGGGCGCGGGAGCAGGAGGCGGCCAAGCCACGGAGGCTGGATTTCCCGGGGACCAGGAAGGGGAGGCGGGGGGATCCCGCCCGCGCGCTCCGCCCCCGCCCCCGCCCCCGCGCAGGGCGGCCGAGCCGGGAGCCGGGGAGAGGGAGGGGGGCCGAGCTCCCCGCCCCCGCACCGGCCCCGGGAGGGACGAGGTCGCAGCCGGCGGACGGCTGCCAGGGTCCCCGAGGAGCGCCCACCTCGCTGAGCGACAGCGCTGGGGAGGCCCAGCTTGGGGCTGCGAATAAGATTCCCCTCCCCGGGGACCAGCCGGTCAGAGTCTGCCGGGGACCCAGGAACGGGCACACGAAGTGTCACGGCTACGCGCAGCCGACCTAGGCACAGGGACCCATGCCCAGAGGCGGGCGGCTGGGGACCAGTCACACAGCCTCACCGAGGCACAATCACACCCTGAATGTCACACGCAGCCCCCCAGGCACGTCCCCTTAGGAGATTCTCCTTTGGATTTTCCCGGTCTGCTCCCCGACTTCAGCTCCTGGCCTCGGTTCAAGGAGCACCCCCCTTCTGCCCCAGCCCCTGCCAGGGTGGGGCGCTGTGCCCGGACTCAGAGCCACTGACAGGCGTCCCCCACCCACAGTCCGCACAGCCGAGGCATCCCCGGTGTGGAGGGAGAACCCCGCTATACCTGCCGCCTTGGCTGGGGCCCCCACCCGTGCCCACTGTGCCCGCCCACCTCTGGGCTCTAAGCATGGGGTCGTGACATGCGGGGGCGGGGTGGGGGAGGGATAGGGGACTGTCCAAAGCACAGCCGGAGGCTGCAGAGCCTGGACACAAGCTGCAGGAGCCCAGAGAGGCGGAGAGCTGACTGCAGCAGTCCCTGGCTTGAATCCGTCCTGGCGCCCAGAGCGATGCTGTAATAGGGGGGAGGGGGCCTCGTTGGGGAAGCCGCAGGGGGAGGGGCTGCAGATGTGGGGGAGGGGTTGGTTCTGGATTCCGACTTTCCAGGGTGGGTGTGAGGTAACACTGCCTTAGGCGCTAAAAGTTAGGGTTGGAGGGTAGTGGGCATCCTTAAAGCCCTCTTGCTCTATCTTTTCTGGTCTTAAAAGCTTGAGGTGGTGAGGCGGGGGCTTGGGAGGCTTGGGAGATGATCAGTCTCTCTAGGAACACACCTTGGAGTTGTTCTGATTCAACACCCCCCAACAACTCCCTTCTCTGTATCCCTTTAAGGCCACTTGCTGTCCTCCTCGTATAAAGGGGAAACTGAGGCACAGCAAGTAGAAGCCACAAGCCCAAATGAGCTAGACCTGGGAGCTGAACCCTCCTTTCTCCAGGGAGATGTTTAAATATGCCACATTACATAAATGATAAAAGGGGCTTGGAGAGCACTTCTCCCAAGGGAAACCTAGAAGTCTGGTGAGAGATTAGCAGATTGACCCACTGTCTTCTTGCCCACAAGACTACTTCATTGTCCCTTCTTCAATCATGACCTAAGAGTGCAGACCATTCCCAGCCCAGGGTTCAGCCAAGAGCAAACATCACAGAAAATAAGACAGAAAGATGACCCCAGGAACCCACTTTGGAACTGAAAGAAACGTCTCACTTTCCACAGTGCATAAGAACAGCCATCACATAGGATGCTAAAAGACACATCATGTTTTCTCAGTTCTAAGATGCATATTTTGTGAACTATTCTGAAACTGGAAAGCATCTTACAATGAATGGGGACATTTGATAGGGTTTTTCTACTTTTCTCTTAAAGCTGTTGCCAAAGTTTTGGTGTGTTTTAGAATTGAGAACACAATGTAGTTTTCATTTGTTTGATCAACAACCATTTACTGATTGTATGTGGCACCTTGCTAGCCTCTTGGGGGCATACAGACTAATCAGACAGGCTTTCCCTAGACAGTGTTCTCTCATACCTATCCAGTAATTAATAAGGGAGATGGAAATGTAAACCAGTAATTACTACCAGAGCTAGTTCCATGGGAATGTGAACAGTGCAGCTGTACAGAACCCCACGTATAGAATGATGTCATTCTTGGTTTAATGCTCTGTTATCACTGTCTTGAAATTTTTAATAGTTTTTGAACAAGCAGACTCTGTAATTTATGACTGCTGTATTCCATGCCTTAATAGAAGTGAACGTAGGACACTTTTAGAGTCTAGAGGCAATAGCCAGCTCTCCTTAGGTGAGGAAGGCAGCCGGAGAAGCACAAAGGAGACATCTGAGTAGAGTTTCAAAGATTGGGAGAGAGAATTTCAGGTAGCGAGTCAGACATGTGCAAAGACAGACTCATCAAAGTGTCAGTCAAGCAATATGGCAGGCTAGGTGCTTTGGTTGATCCTCCTGCTGAAAACATAATAAATGACAAAAAATGATAGATAAAATATTTTTTAATCTTCTTAAATGTATCACTGTGCAAGAAAATAAGAATCACTCCACCCAAAATCTAAGTAAAGGCAGAACCAGAGAAGTAAGCAGAGCACCGAAGCTAACTTTAGCCTCAGGAGCTGTGATAGATTTGTTGCAAAAGGGCACCAATTCTCCACTTCTCCTTGAATCCATGTCCTTTTCCCTGTGACATGGATTTGTCAAAAGGAAAAGGACACAGGGATTTTGTAACTCCCTGCATCAACAGGTGGACTGTATTTTCCCACCCCTTGAATCTGGCTGACCTTGCTTTGGCCAATAGAATGTGGAAGAAGTCATGGTGTGCCAGTTCCAAGCCTAGGCCTTAAGAGACACGCATACTTCTACTCTTTCTCTTGGTCTCCTCCTTCCACTATGAGAACAAGCCTGAGGTAGCCAGCTGGAGGATGAGTGACAAGGTGGAAGAGAGCCATGCCATCCCAATCATCCCAGTGAAGACCATCCTAGACGAGCCAATAGCCAGCTGACCTCAAACATGTGAGAGAGTCCAGCCAAGAACAGCAGAGATATCTACCTGACCACAGCTGACTCCAGACACATGAATGAGAAAAACCATTAAGCCAATTTGAGAACTCTTGAAAAATAGTAAGTGCTTACTAACTTATGCCACTGAGTTTTGGTATGGTGTGTTATGCCATAATATTGTGGCAATTAATAATGGATACAGGGGCATTTGCTGACAGATGAAATTTAACTTTGGTTTTCATGATCTCCTAGGGCATGAGAGAAAGAAGATAAAACCCAGAGTCTGCTCAAGATGGTCAGATACTCCCCTGCATAAACTTAGAACCCCAAAGGGCTATATTTTCAATGTACAGGAGAATGAGGGAAAAAAAACCTCACCCATCCCCACCCCTAGGAAATTGCAACAAAATCACATTTTTTAAACCTGGGCAACAGTAATGAGTGTGGGTGGAAAAAATCACCTCCTGAGTATCCATGACGACAAGTTGGACCTCACATTATATGCAGCCAAATCCACTCTCCATAGGTGATCTGGAAAAACTCAAACCAAGAATTTAGTATAAAATTGTCCCAGACTGGTAAAGCCCCAGGTACCTGGCAGAAGCAAATGTAAATCTTTGTTAGAGGATTTCATCTCATGCCTCAAATAATTTCCACAGATAAAGTCCCAAAGAAAATGAGTAACTCACAGTTAATATCACTGAACACACAAGGAAACACGGCACCATAAACAACAACCAGCGTGATGGTTAATTTTATGTGTCAACTTGACTGGGTTAAAGGATACCCAGATAGTGATAAAACATTATTTCTGGGTATGTCTGTGAGAGTGTTTCCGAAAGAGATTAGCATTTGAATCAGTAGATGGAGCAAAGAAAATTTGCCCTCACCAATGTGGGCAGGCATCATTCAATCCACTGAGGTCCCAGATAGAACAAAAATGGCAGAGGAAAGGCAAATTTGCTCTTTTTCTTGAGCTAAAACGTCCATCTCCTGCCCTTGGACATCAGAGCTCCCGGTTCTCAGGCCTTTGGACTCAAACTGAGTAACACCCCGGCTTTCCTGGTTTTCCCGCTTTCAGACAGCATATTGTGGGACTTCTCAGCCTCCATAATTGTATGAGCCAGTTCCCATAATAAATCCCTTCCTGTACATAATATCTATATATAGACTATCAGTTCTATTTCTCTAGTGAACTTTAATTGATACAACCAGCAAATACAACAAAAAAGCAGAAACACACATGCAAAGAAGTCACTATTAGAAATAGGAGACACAGAATATAAAATAACTATGATTAGTACACTTAGAGAAAAAAATAATCTTGCTGCCTTTGGCTTATCTTTCTTGTCTTGTGCTGGTGGGGTTCTGGGGTACAATGTTAGAAGTGGTGATGGTGGTTATAGTTGTCATGTTCATAACTTTAATGCTTCTGACATTTCTTCTTTAGGATGATATTTACTGTAGGATTTATGAACACCACTCTTGATTAGGTAAAGGAAGTTCCACTTTATTTCTAATTTACTAAGAGTTTTAATCAAGTGTATGTTGAATTTTATCAAAGGCTGTCTCTTGGTCTTTGGACATGGTCATATCATGTGATCAATTACATTTAGAGATTTTCCTGACATTATATTTTACTTTCCCGGGATAAACCCAACTTACTTGTGGAGTATTATGGTTTGTTTTACACATATCATCAGATTCAATCTGCTAATATTTTGTTTTGGATTTTTGCATCTATTTTTATACGTAAAATGAGCCTGTCATTTTCCTGTCTTTGTTAGCTAGAATTTGGTATCTAGGTTGTTCTAGCCTCATAGAATGAGTTGGAGGAGTATTACCTCTTTTCGTTTGCTCCGAAAAATTTTGTATAAGATTGGAATGATCTGATATTTGCAAGTTTGGTGAAACACATCCATAGAACTGGTGTTTTCTTTCTGAAAAAATTTTTTTTTACAATTGCTTCTATTTTCTTAACAAGACTATCTAAAGGGCTAGTTTAGGCTCTCTATTTTTTTGACCCACTTCTAATAAGTTATATTTTTTAAAGGATATGTCTATTTTATCTAAGTTTTCAAATGTATTGCCATAAAGTTGTTGATAAAAATTCTCTTATCGCTTAAATCTCTGCTTCATCTGTAATTATGTCATCTTTATAATATTGATTTGTACCTTCTCTCATTTTTCTTGATTCATGTTGCCAGAGGTTTGTCCACATTTTATCATTTTAAAGAATCAAATGTAAGTAAGAAAATATTGACAAAATGAATTTTGTTAAACTTAAAGACTTATACTCATCAAAAGACACCATTAAGAGTGTGAGAAACCACACACTGGGAGAATATATTTGCAAAATAAATATCCAACAAAGAATTCATATCCAGAGTGTCTAAAGAATCCCTACAAATAGTAAGAAACAAACAAGGCAAAAATTTTTTAAATTTTTTATTTGTATAAATTTAAGGGGTACAAATGCAGTTTTGTTTCATGGATAAATCGCATGCTGGTGAAGTCTGGGCTTTTGGTGTACCCCTTACTTAAATGATGAGCATTGTACCTATTAATAAGCCAAAATTTTTATTGGGCAAAAAACTGGCCAATAAGCATATGAAAAGGTGTTCAACTTTATTATTCAAGAAGGAAATTAAATCTAAAACTTCAATAGGATACCATTACACACCCAAAAAATGCTACAACTGAAAAAGATCAACAGCTGATGTGATGGCTCACACCTGTAACCCCAGCTCCTCAGGAGGCTGAAGTAGGAGGATCATATTTGAGGCCAGGAGTTTGAGACCAGCCTGGTCAACATAGTGAGATTCCTGTCTCTTAAAAAAAGAAAAACCAACAATACCAAGAGTTGGTGAAATGTGGAACAATGGATACATTGCTGGTAAAAGTGTAATGATGGTACAACCATTTTGGAAAACTGTTTGGCAGTGTCTACTGAAGCTAAGCATATGCCTACCCCATGATCCAGCAATTCTATTCCTAGATATGTATTCCCTCAAACAAGTTCATATGTCCACCAAAAGACATGTACAAGAATTTCCATAGCAACTTAGTTCATAATGACCCCAAACTAAAACAACAAAATGTTCATCAATGGGGAAAATAAGTAAATAAATTGTGAAATATTGATACAGTGGAAAATCATGAAACAATATAAAAGAACAAGCTACTGCTACATGCTACAACATAAAAGAATTCTATACCCTTGCCTCTCAAAGGGTGGTCCATAGACCAACAGCATCCGCCTAACCTGGGAGCTGGTCAGAATTGCAGAATCTGAGGTTCCACCATAGACCTACTGAATCGGAATCTACATTTTAAGAAATTCACTAGGTGATTCATGTGCACATTAAGGTTTGAGAAGCACTGTTCTACATCTTCTTTTGAGTGATGGTTACATAGATGTATATAAGTGTAAATTTGCATCAGTCAATACATTTAAGATTGTACTTTAGGTTATATATATCAAGATCTATACATTTAAGATGTATTTTACTATGTGTCTTTTTTAACTCAACAAAAAATAAAATGAAAGTAATGATTTGGTTCCCTAGCATATCCCAAAGGTGACTAATAAAGGGCTTTTTTTGGTATCAGTATGAACTCATGGATTTAAACATGTTTGTCATATTTTAATCCATTGAAGCTATCATTCTACTATGCTCTATATTTCCCAACTGTAGGCAATGGAAACCTCTTCAAGTTGGCTGCTGGGTCCTTCACAAACCCAGAAATATTTGGTAATTTCCTTGCTTTTTAGTGAAAGAAATTATTTCAATTCATTTTTTACATTTTCTGTACCAGACCTGAAAATAGCCATTTTTCAATGATTCAGGGTTCTTTTAATTTGAAATGGTATTAAAAGCTCCAAACTGGGTACCAAGAGATCTCATTAATTAACCTAAACACTTCTGAAGAAGAAGAATAAAGAGGTGCGATTTGCCCTATTAGTATCAGGACTTATTAAGAAGATAAAGCATCAAGACCATGTGGCACTGGCTCAGAGAGACAAAAAATGATCAGTACAATAGACAGAGCTCAAAAACAGATTTATATATGGAACTCGGATGTACAACAGAGGTGGCATGACAGATAAGTGGAAAAAGGAGGAAAAATGATCATCAGTCTGGAAAAATAATTAATTGTATTCCCACTTCACACAATACACAATTCAACTTCACTTGGGTCGGGTTAATGATTTAAATGTCAAATGCAAAACTTTTAATAGAATTTGTATTTGTCTGGGTTCTTTAGAGAAACAGAACCAATAGGGTATGTGTGTGCATGTATAGATAGATAGATAGATAGATAGATAGATAGATAGATAGATAGATAGATAAATTTATTATAAGGCATTGGCTCACAGATTATGAAAGCCAAGAAGTCCCAAGATCTGCAACAAGCAAGCTGGAGACCCAGGAGAGCTGATCGTATAGTTCCAGTTCAAGTTGAAAGGCAGAAGAACAATGTCCCAGCTCAAAGAAAGACAGAGAAAAAGAATTCTTTCTTATTCAGACTTTTTATTTTATTCAGGCCTTCAGTGGATTCGATGAGGCCTGTCCACACTGGGAAGGCAGGCTGCTCTACACAGTCTATCAATTCAAATGTTAATCTCATTCAGAAACACTCACACACACACACACACACACACACCCAGAAATAATGTTTAACCAAATATGTGGTCACTCCATGACCCAGTCAAGTTGACACATAAAATTAACCATCTCAGAAGTATAAGTAAATATTTTTGGATGTTGGCTTAGGAAGATTTTCTTAAACAAGGCATAAAAAAAGCACTATCTAGGAAAGAAAAGACTAAAAGTCAAAACTTAAAGTTTCACTATTTTAAAGTTAAGAATCTCTGTTCATAAATCATCTTAAAGAAAGTGAAAAGAGGTCAGTTGCAGTGGCTCACACCTGTAATCCTAGCATTTTGGGAAGCCGAGGTGGGAGGATTGCTTGAGGCCAGGAGTTCAAGACCAGCCTAGGCAACATAGCAAGACCCCGTCTCAAAAAAATAATTAGCCAGGTGTAGTGGTGCATGCTTGTAGTCCCAGCTACTCAGGAGGCTGAGGCAGGAGGATCACTTGAACCCCAAGAGTTTGAGGTTGCAGTGAGCTATGATGACGCCACTGCACTTTAGCCTGGGCAACAGAGGGAGACTCTGTGAAAGAAAGAAGAAAGAAAGAAAGAAAGAGAGAAAGAGAGAAAGAGAGGGAGAGAGAGAAAGAAAGAAAGAAAGGAGGGAAGGAAGGAAGGAAGGAAGGAAGGAAGGAAGGAAGGAAGGAAGGAAGGAAGGAAGGAAGGAAGGAAGGAGAGAAAAGAGAGAAAGAAAGAGGAAGAAAAGAAAGAAAGAGAGAAAGAAAAAGAAAAGAAAAGGAAAGAAAAGAAAAGAAGGGAGGAAGGAAGGAAAGAAAGAGAGAGAGAAAGAAAGAAACAAAGAAAGAGAGAGAGAGAAAGAGAGAGGAAAGAAAAAGAGAGAGAGAAAGAAAGAGAGAAAGGAAGGAAGGAAGGAAAGAAGGAAGGAAGGAAAGAAGGAAGGGAGGGAGCGAGGGAGGGAGAAAGTGAAAAGACAAGCTATAAATAGAGAAGAGATATTTTAACATACATAACTGACCAAGAATTGGTGTCAAGGATTTTTCAATTTTTTATATGAGCTCCTTCAAATCAATAAGAAGATGACAATCAAATAGAAAAATACACGATACATGAGCAAGATACATAAGCAGAGAATTCTCAGAAGAAACACATATGGCTGATATGCACTTAAAGACATGCTTGAACTTATTAGTAACCAGGGAAATGCAAATGAAGACCAGAATGAGATACCAACCTATACACATCAGACAGGCAAAAATTAAAAAATCTAACAATTCCAAGTGTTGGACAGAATGTGAATCAACAGTATCTCTTACACATTTCTATGTGGAGGGGTAAATTAGAATAACCCTTTTAAAATAATTTAGCATTAGCTTGCAAAGTTTGCTATTCATAGACCCTTAAGGATAACATTCAAAGTATTAACAACCGATAGTACATGGTACCAACCAATTAGAAGAGATCCAGCCAAACTGGATGCTAGCCAATAGCTCTGCTGCTGTGCACTGGCTGACTACTAATCTTACATACACTATAACTCAGCATTTCACCCCTAGTTATATACCCAATGTAACTTCTGCTCATATTTAATCAAGAGCCAGATACAAGAATATTCATAGCAAGACTGTTTGCAGTAGGAAAAAACACTAGAAACAACCAAAATGCCCATTAATGGAAGAATGCATAAAATAATCATAGAGTCTGGGCACAGAGGCTTGCGTCTGTAATCCCAGCACTTTGGGAGGCCAAGGCAGGAGGATCACTTGAGGCCAGGAGTTCAAGACCAGCCTGGGCAACATAGCAAGACCATGTCTCTAAAAAAAAAAAATTAGCCAGGCATGGTGGCCCACTCCTACAGTTCCAGCTACTTGGGAGGCTGAGGCAGGAGGATCACTTGAGCCTAGGAGTTTGAGGTTGCCATGGGCTGTAATTGCACCACTACAGTCCAGTCTGGATTACAGAGCAAGACCTTGTCTCTTAAAAAAATAAATAACAAATAAAACAAAATAATCATATAGATACACAATGGAATATTACATACAGCATGCAAAAATATGGATAAATCTTAGTTAATATAATATTTAGTTTTTAAAAGTCCCAGAAGATTATATATACCATACTACCCTTATAATAAAGTTAAAAAATGGCTAAAACTGAAATATATATTTAGGCCACACATATATTTGATAAAACTATAAAAACAAAGGAAATGATAATCACAAATTTGGAAAGGAGGAGGCAGAGTTGTAGGCTAGGGGAGGATTAGGGAGGCTGCTCTTCTAGCTCTTGGGTTGAGTGGTGAGATTATAGGTATTCATCACATTCTTGTATAAATATATGTAGGCATGCATTCTTTTTTAAAAATTAACAGCACCTGAATCTCACAGGCACACATTCATACACAAACTAAGAGGTCTACCACAAATGATGACAGTGAACAATAAACCAAGGATGATGATTTATCCAATCCTGTATATCTCAGGTCCATTGAAAAACAAAAGACAAAATATGAGCAGAGAACAGGAAATTTTAAGGAATGATCAAGCAAATAAGAAAAGGAACTGTATATAACTTCTAGAAATGAAAGATATAATAATTGAAATTAAAAACTCAATAAATGGGTTAGCACAAAGGTGCTAACAGAATCAGTGAATGGGAAGCTGTAAAATAGACCCAGAAAGCGTCATAGAGGGAGAAAGCTCTGAGATAGTGGTTAAGAAACATGAAGGGTAACATGAGATGGCTTAATGTTCGTCTAATCAGGAGCCCAAAAGAAGAGGGAGAGAACAGGGCAGGGGCCGTATGTGAAGAGATAATGGCTGATGATTTTCCAGAATTGATGAAGATATCAAGCTACAGATGCCCAATGGATTTCAAGTAGAATAATTAAAAAGCAAATCCACATCTTATTACAACATCTTAGTAAGATTGCAAAGCCAAAGATAAAGAGAAGAATTTAAAAGCAGCTAGAGCAAGGACACGTTGCCTTCCAAGGAGCAATAGATAAGCTGACAACTGACTTCCCAAAGTAGCAATGGACACCCGGAAGTCAGTGGAATGTGGAACAAAACAGTCAACCTAGAAATCTGTACCCAGTTTAAATGCCCTTTTAAGAATCACGGTGAAATAAAGACATTTCAGAGAAGAAAAAGTTGAGTTTGCTATTAGTAGACTCTCATTAAGTAAAATAATAAAGGAAGTTCTTTAGATAAAATATAATATCATGTGTGAGAAATAATCTCAGAATGAGGGTCTAGGATGCAAGAAATAATAAAGAACAAAGAAAACAGTAAATATGTGGATAAATATAAATAAATCTTGACTGTATAAAACAGTAATAATGAGGTCTGCTGGGTTTTTCAAAGATAGAATTAAAATCTATCACAATTATAGTATATATACACACATATATATGTGTGTGTGTATAAATAGTATACTATGGTAGAACCTCCAAAACAGTTGTAGAAAAATTGAAATAGACACTCATTGAAAGCAGAAATCCAAGCACCATTTCAGAATGATTAGACTGTGGAGACAGCGACAAGAGATGAGGTTAATGACATAGGCACCAGTCAGATTATGTCTGCTATACCTGGCTGAGGAGTTAGACTATTAAGCAACGCAAACTCAATGAAGAGTTCTAATTTAAGCAAGACCAACATGATTAGGTTTGTTTTTAAGAAAGAGCACTCTAACAAAAATATAGATATGGACCAGATTTTATTTATATACGTATATAAAATATATATTACAAATTAATATGTATAATTTGGCCTATCATAACCTATATCATTCACCTCATCTTCTGCCACTATCACCACACAGTCTAACCATTCTGAAATGGTACTTGAATTCTCACTTTCACTGAGTGTCTCTTATTTCAAATGTTCAACAACTATGGATGTGAAACATTCTATTTCTATGCTTTTAATAACTCTAGAAATCTTAACATATATACCTAATTTATCAAAGTCTGAAGTCAATCAATCCCTTTATCCTCACCATCCAAAATATAAGGACTCTAGACACCGTAACTCTATTTTTTCCTTCTCTCTTTCCCACTCTCTCTCTCTATATATATTAATATATGTATACACACACATACTATTGATGTCATATGCTTTAATTCTGTCTTTGATAAACTCACACATCATACCTTATTAATACTGTTTTATACAGTCAAGTTCTGCTTATATTTATCCACATATTTATAATCTTCTTTTTATTACTTCTTTCATCCTGGACCTTCATTCTGAGATATGTTTATAAAATCCCACAAAGGTTTGGGTGTGGTGGTACACACCTAGGGTCCCAGCCACTGGAGGGTGGGTGCTGAGGCCGGAGGATCCCTTGGGCCCAGGAGTTTGATTCTGTAGTGTGGTATGATCATGTCTGTGAACAGCCGCTGTACTCCAGCTTGGGCAACAACATAGCAAGACTTTGTCTCTAAAACAAAAACAAATACAAAAACAAAAAAGAGAACTCAAACTTTGTCAGTTGGTGAACACAACTGTCATTCAATAACACTCACAAGTAAATCTTGTAGCTTCAAACCTAGAATTTTTGCAAGCAAAGCAAAACACGGGGGCGTTAGGCCATGACTAGCCAAGCCAGAAATCTGCATGCTCAGGCCCCAACCATTCACGGAAGGGCCACTCCACACTGGCAGTTGACTTCCACCATTGCTGTGTGCCATTGTTAGTGGAACCGAAACGCTGCTGCTTTGGCTTGATGCCTGAGATTAAAGTTATCTCTTGTGAAATGGAGAGAATGATTTTTCTGTGTTATGCTCGGTGGGAAAGGTCCTGCAGTAAAATTGCTTGAGCTGTTAGTTATATTGTTCTTTTTCTCATCGCCATGGACATCCAGGCAGGGGCTCCATAACCTCAGGCCCTAATGATTTCACAAGAGTCATACTCCTGCTGAAACTCTGTTCCTGCCGATGTCATCACCACCACACCACTAGTAACCAGTGGAGCAGGAACTCAGCCATGCCACATGCTGGTGGAGCTGGAATTCTGCTGTAGCCTGAAGGCCATGAAATTTGGAGACTGCATTACATTCCAGGCAGAAAGTCTGTGTTTTTACTCTTTGGAGGTAAGAAAGGGACGCTCCTTCCAAAGAGTACTCAGGGGAAGAGAAGAGAGGAGACAGAGTAAGGTTGACTGAGCCGCATGGTGTTTTAGAGTCCAGTGAGTTAACTCTTTCGACTCAAACCCATAACGCATGTTTCCCAAGGTGCACATCTGCCACCAGAGTGGCTAGATTGGAATTACTTCCAGTATCAGCCCCTGTCTTGTACCTGGAGCCAGCATTCCTCTCCCTTACTTAGGATCTGTTGCTGGAGTTGGTCCACGTGCCCAACTCCTTCCTCCGTTTCTAGTGAGTTCTCCCTCACTATATTCAGTGAGTTCTGATTTCCTTCCCTGCCGTCAGGCTACTGTTGGGGTCACCCCAGTCCATCAGCCATATTTGTCTATATCTGAAAAGTTCAAGACTTCTCTTCAGGGATTCCTCAGGCCTTGTGTAAGTATAGATGCAAATGGATACCAAGGAGGGAGGATTTGTCTAATTTCTTTCAGAAAGACCTGAGCCCTAACTCATGCCCCACCATGGCATTCTGTTATATTTATATAATTTAAAGCAGTTTTAGAAGTACATTTTAAAAGCACATTTGTCTTTTTTAAGATAAATTTTTAATAAATTAAATGTTTAAAATTTAAATAATTTTATTGAACCACAATTGCATTGTATATTCATGTGCATACAGTGCATAAATTGTAAGTGTACCACTTGATCACTATGTCACAAAGTAAACATATGCCAGTCACCAACCCTGATCAAGAAACAGAATATTATCAGCATTAAAGTATATGTTTAAATAGGGAGGAGTTGGTGGGAGGAGAAAGGAAGAGACTGAACTCATGCCAGAGTTTGGCTTGGGTGACCAAGCGGATCGTGTTGCCATCACTGAAATAAGAAACACAGGAAAAGCAAGTCTGGAAGAGAAAATTATGAGCTTGATTTTGTACACATGGAGGTAGAGATGCCTGTGGAACATACAAGAGACTATTTATAGTACTCAGTTGAAATTATTGGCTTGGAACTCCAGGGAAATGTTGGGACTGGTTAGGTAGATTCGATGACCATATTCTGAACCAAGAACTGGGGATCATGGTTTGCAATAGATTTTTGTGCTTCTCCCATACTTAAGAGAGAAAGTTTTAATATAAAAGTATTGACATTCTTGGGACGTTCCAATGTTTTAGGCAATTAGTTTAACCTCTCTATCCCCAGTCACCTCATCTGTAAAACTGGGATGACCATGGTACCTACTTATAGAATTCTTGTGAGTAAATACGAGTACTTAATGAGTAAATAAATGTAAAATGCTTAGAACAATGCCCGGCACATAGGAAACACTCAGTAAATGTTAGTGGGACTAAAATATGAAATGAGAACTCCTTTCAGTATCAGGAGATTTATAATTGCTTACTACAGAACAGGTGTTAAGAAAAAAACTAGATGGACTCAGCCAGTAATCCCTCTAAATTGAGGTAAAATGGGTCTATCTCTGGTCCCTGTGCTTTGGAGAGCCCTACATAACACACACAGACTCACAGACACACACACCCCGCACAATTTATTAAAGAACACATGAGTGTCTGTCACTCTGAATCCAGAGCCGCTGAAATTTCATCTAATAATTATATCCCACAAAATCTTTAAAATAGCAATAATTGATAGTATTAAATGTATATAAATTTTGATATAGAACATTGACATGATATTCTTAGAAGAATAACATATGTTTTGATATTTAGCCAACAAAAGCATAATATTTCTAGAAAAGAATAGATATTTTCTAGCTCTAGTAGAAATGATTTTGAAATTTGATGATAGACTAGACAGACATGTAGGAGGGGTTAAAAAATAATGATAAAATAATCAATTACTATCAGAGATGGAGAGTTCAAAATGAAATTAATAATTTAACAGGCAACATAGTGAGAGAAGAAATTACAATCAGCCCTCTGTATCTGTAGTTCTGCACCCAGGGATTCAACCAACCATGGATTGAAAATATTCCAGAAAAAAATGAATGGTCATGTCTGTGCTGAATGCATACAGACTTTTTTTTCTTGTAATTATTCCCTAATCAATACAGTATAGCAATTATTTACATAGCATTTACATTGTATTAAGTATTATAAGTAATCTAGATATGATTTAAAGTATACAGGAGGATGTGTGTAGGTTTTATCAGAAGTTTGAGCATTTGCAGATTTTGGTATCCATAGAAGTCCTGGAACCAATCTCCCATGGATACCAAGGGATGACTGTGTACATAAAATTTCAAAAACTCAATATTACTCCATTTAATTAGATCATACAGGGACAAGAATCATGTTGAACAACTAACTTTATTATGTATATTGTAAATTACAATATATATATGTAGAAAATACGAAAGTCAAAAATAATTAGCACATATTAGTTTCATCCTTGTTATAAGAAATACAAAATTTCTTTTTAATTTTGGGATATACCATATAGGCAGTAAAGTACACAAATCTTAAGTACACAGATCCATTAATTGTTATATAGGTAATTGCCATCAGATGAAGATATAGAAATTCCCAATATTCCATAAAGCCTCCCTTATGTACTATGCCAGCTAGTACCCCTCAAGAAATACATCACTATTCTGAACTGTATCATCATAGAGTAGTCTTTCATGTACTTTATATAAAAACAGAATCATAAAAAGCATGATATTTTGTGTGTCTTCTTTGCTCAACTTTATGTCTATGAGATTCATCCATGTTATCGCATGCAGTTAATTCTTTTTTATTGCTGTGTAGTATTCCAGATATGACTATACCATGATTTATTTATTCATTCTACTGTTGATTAACATTTGGCTTGCTTCCAATTGGGGGCTTTTATTAATAATGCTACTATGAATATGCTATGCACATGTCTTTTAGTGGACATATGCATTCATTTCTTTTGGGTGTATACCCAGGAGCTGAGTTGCCCAGTAAGGCCTTATTTGTTTGTTTGTTTAGCTTTAGTTGATGCTGCCAAATAGTTTTCTTAAATGTTTATGCAAATTCACACTCCCATAAGCAATATATGAGATTTCTTCTTCCTCTATATATTCACCAACTCTTCGAATTGTCAGTCTTTTCATTTTAGTCATTCTAAAATGGGATGGATATGATGTGGTATCTCACTGTAGTTTTAATTTGCCTTTACTTGATAGATCACAATGTTGAACACTTTCAGAAGTGCTTGTTAGCCATTTGGATATCTTCTTTTGTGAATTGCCTATTCAAGTCTTTTATATTTTTGAAACTTGGGTTGTCTTTTTTTAAACTGATTTGAAAGGGTTCATTATATATTCCAGTTATGAGTTCTTTTTCCACAATATGTATTGCAAACATTCTCTCCCAGTGTGTGGTTTGCCTTTACACTCTCTTAATTTTGTAATTTGTTAAAGAGACGTCTTTTATTTTAATGAAGTCAAAATTACCAGTCTTTCTTTTATGATCAGTTCTTCTTATGTCCTATTTAAGAAATCTTTGCCTACCTGAGGGTTATGAAGATATTCTCCCATGGTTTTTTTAAAGCTTTATCATTTTACATATAGGTCTATGCTCCATCTCCAATTAATTTCTAGGGATGGTACAAGGTAGGAATAAGGGGTTTTTTTCTCTATCATTTTTTAAAAGACCTTCCTTTCCCCCACGGAATTGTAGTAGCACTTTAGTTATATTACTAAATCACACAAATGTATACATGGGGGCCTATTTTTTCCTCTCTATTCTGTTCCATGGGCTATTTGTCTCTTCTTGAATCAATTACACACTCTTAAAGCAGTACCTGTCTTGATTTCTGCTTTGGGCAATGATGGAGTAATAGAGCCCTTGCTTGCCCTTCCACCAAAATAACTATGATACAAAACCAAACATAAGGAACAACTTTTTTCATACATCAGACAAATAGTATGGAACTGTGAACCTGAAAAAAGGAAAATAAGCATAGTGAGCCGTATGAATTCCCAGATTTCTGCTTGGAGTTATATTCTGGACCATAGTGCAGGGTAGCAGATCCCAAGCAGGGTATAGAAGTCTTGTTTAGTTGAGGAGAACAGAAATTGGGATTTATGGAGCCTGAGGTAGTTGTAAGTAGCAGGGAAAGTTGCAAATAAGAGGAACTCTATAGAAAAAAAGCTCTAGAAGTCTGCTTTGGAGTCCCCTTGAGTTTATGCTGAAGTCCAAGCCATGCACGAAAGGGTGAATAGACCACAAGGCTAGGCAAAGAGCATGTAGGGAGTTGTAAGCTGAAAAATTATCAGAGCTCACACAAGGTTAGGAGATACTCAAGCTCTGACCAGCCAAAGTGAAGAGTCCACACTGAACAGCCATGACATCCAGTAAAGATGGGAAGGGTCACCCATTAGTAGTAGGGAAAAATTATCTGTAGAGGAGAGCCTATTCCAGACCAGCCCTGATAAAATTTAAAAACAAGGCTCCAGAGGATCAATACAATCTTAAAGTAACTTAGCTGTCTCACAGGACAAAGCTCAAAGCTTTTAGAAGAAGGCACTAAAACTCAATAGCGTAACTTTCACAATGCCCAACATCCAATCCAAAAATATGTCAAGCAGTAGCAAAATATGATCCATAATCAAAAGAAAAATTAGTAAATAGAAACAAAGATCAAAAATGAGAAATATAGAATTAAGAAACAAAGCCTTTAAAATGGCTATCATAGATATGTTCAATATACTCAAGAATTTGAAGAAAAACATGAATATAAATGAGAAGAGGAAGGGAAGATTTAAAAATAACCCAATGGAACTTCTAGATATGAACAATTCAACGTGAAAAGGTCACTGGATGGGATTAATAACAAAATGTCAGCAAAGTTGAAGACAAAATAAAAACTATTCAAAACGAAGAACAAGAAGAAGAGAAAAAAGAACAAAAAGAAAGAAAAAACACTGGGAAAAACAAACAGAAACTCAACGGACCAATTTCAAGTGGTTGAACATATCTATAATTGGAGTCACAGAAAAATAGGAGGAAGACCAAAAAAAAAAAACTATTTTAAGAAACAATAGAAACAATGAGCAAAATTTGTCTAACTATGATGGAATATATAAAGTTGTTAATCCACAAAGCCCAAAGAACCCAAAGAAGGATAAACACCAAGAAAAGCACATAAAGTCACAGTATACTCAAATTCCTGAAAACCAGTGATAAAGGGAAAATATCAAAAGCAGCCAGTGCAAAATACATAGTATATACAGAGAAATAAAAACAAGAATGGAGGCAAATTTCTCATCAGAAACTATGGAACCAAGAAGACAATGAAATAACATCTTAAAAGTGCTGAAAGGAAAACAAACAAAAACAAAATACCCATCAACCTAGAATTCTGTATGCAGAGAAAATATTCTTCTAAAGTGAAGAAAAATGAGTGAATTTTATGTTATGTTAATTACACTTCAATAATGCTGTTATGAAAATCACAAGAAACTAAACAGATTTTTCAGACCCAAATAAACGGAGACAATTCATAGTCACCAGGCTTGTACTTAAAGAGATATTAAAGGAAATTCTTAAGGTGGAAGAAAAATGATCCTAGATGGAAATATGGATCCACACACATAAAAATAAAAAGTGCTGGAAATAGTGACTATAAAAACATTTTTTCATTTTTATAATGTCTTTAAAATCTAATTGATGGGGGTAGATGAGGAGTTGTTGTTCAGTGAGTGTACAGTTTCAGTCATGCAGGATGAAGAGGTCTGGGGATCTGTTGCACAGCAATGTGCATGTAGTTAACAATATTGTACTTGACAATTGGAAATTGTTGGGAGGGTGAACTTTATATTATGTAGGAGTTTTTTCCACAATACAAAAACATAATTGATGTTTAAAGCAGAAAAAAATAACAATTTGTTACTGGGGTTTATAACATATGTAGAAATAAAATGCATAGCAACATTAGTACAAAGGATGGAAGTATACTGTTGTGAAGTTCTTATATAATAGATGAAATATGAAATAGAATGATATTATTTGGAAGTAATTGGCAATAAGTTAAAAATGTATATTGTAAGTCCTAGAACAACCAGTAAACAAACAAACAAAAGAATATAGCTAATAATCCAGTAGTGGAGATTAAGAAGAAAAAAACCCTGAAGAAAACTAGAAAAGAAGATAAACGAAACAAAGTAGAGATGAGAGAAATAGAAAACAAATAGCAAGATGGTAAATTAAAAACCAACCATGTTGATAATTACATTTAATTGGGTTTTATTTGTTAAGTTTTGGGGGGTTTTTTTAAAGACAGGGTCTCCCTCTGTCACCCAGGCTGGGGTGCAGTGGCATGATCATAGTTCACTGTAGCCTCGAACTCCTGGGCTCAAGCAATCCTCCTGCCTTGCCTCCAAAATAGCTGGGACTACAGATGCATACCACCATGCCCAGTTAATTTTTTTTTTGAGATGGGGTCTCATTATGTTGCCTGGCTACTCTTGAACTCCTGGCCTCAAGTGTTCCTCCCACCTTAGCCTCCCAAAGGGAGAGATTACACTCTCGAGCCACCTTGCCCAGCCTGATAATTACATTAGTTGTAAATAGTCAAAACACTTCAGTAAAGAGGCAGAGATTGTACCTTCTAAAAAGGCCAGACAGGCTAAATGTAAAACAGTGGAAAGGATATAGCATGCAAACACTAATCAAAATAAAATGAACTGGGTATATTAGTATCTAACAAAGTAGACTTCAGAACAACGACTATTACCAGGGATAACGAGCTATATTTCATAAGAGTAAAGAGTCAATTAAACAAGAGGGCAGAATAACTCTAGATTTACGTACATCTAATAAAAGAGCTTCAAGCAGCATAAAACAAAAACTGAGAGAAGAGAAAAACAATAGACATCTGCAATTGTAGTTAGAGATTTCAATACTCTTTTCTCAGTAATTGATGACATAGACAAAAATTAGGAAAGATAGAACACTGGAACATTATCAACCAACTTGACCTAATTGAGATTTAGGAACACTGCACAAACACAGGGGAGTAAGCATTCTTCTCAAGTGCACAGGGAACATTCACCAAGATAGACCATATGCTGAGCTATAAGGTAAATCTCAATAAATTTAAAGGGATTTCAATCATAGAGAATGTGTTCTCTGGCCATAATGGAATTAAATTAGAAGTCAAAAACAGAACCATATTTGAAAATAACAAAAGTGTCTGGGAATTAAACAACATAATTCTAAATAATCCATGGTCAAAGAAAATATCACAAGAGAAATTAGAAAATATTTTAAACTGAATGACAATGAAAGCACAACATATCAAAATGTATAAGGGTGTAGCTAAAGTAGTACCTAGCAAAGAATACATACTTTAAATGCTTATATTAGGAAAGAATAAAGGTTCAAAATCAATAGTCTAAGACTACACATTAAGAAAAAAGGAAGAACATATTAAACCCAAAATAAGTAGGAGGAAAGAAATAATGAAGATGAGAGGAGAAATTTAAAAAGTAGAAAATAAATAATAGAAAAAAATCAACAAAACTTAAAGCTGTTATTTAAAAGATCAATAAAATTTATAAACCTCTAATTAAACTGATCAGGAAAAAAGTGAGAAGGCACAATTTATTGATATCAAAAATGAAAGTGGAAACATCATAATCCTGCAGGCATTAAAAGGATAATAAGACCATCTTATGGTAACTTTTTCCAATAAATTCAACAATTTGGATGAAATTGACAAATTCCATGGAAGAAACAAATAACTAAAACTGACTGGAGAAGAAACAGAAAACTTCAATAGCCCTATTTTATTAAAGAAATTGAATTCCTAATTTAAAACCTTCCCACAAAGAAAACTCTCAACCCAGATGAATTCTGGTGAATTCTATCAAACATTATTCCATTCAGCTGAACCCACAGCTGGATTGTCTCCAAAAGTGGTAGAAGGAGAGTTCCCAAAGGGACTGCCCCAGACCTTCTGGATAGGGAACCAGTTGGAATTCCAAAGAAGGAGACACTAAATGTCAGGGTGATCAGTCCAAAACATTTATTATAAGAACTTACAGAGTGATGTAGCAATCCTTGCATCAAACAGCAAGAGAAATAGATGTTCTATCTAGTATGTCCATAAGGAGAGGAGTCAGGTTATGGACTTTATATGAGGGTTTAAGGAATTTGGCTCAGGGTGGGAGCTGGTTTCTATGTGTTTAGCAACATGTTTGATATTTCTGTGTTTCAGGCAACAACCTAAAGAAGTTTTTCAGTACCTTGGAATATGCAAGGTCAGGACCTGGGTTCAAACCTGCAGGGAAAAACATGCAGCTGGCCAGGACACAAAGCAATCAAGGTACTCTGGGTTTCTTGGTCATCAAACAAAATTAAAAGTTGATCTTTTGAAAGTTACTGGTACTTGTTTTATGGCATATCTGTGGTGAATGCTCCATGTGTACTTGGAAAGAATGTGTTCAGGTATCATGTTTTATAAATGTCAATGAGGTCCAGTAGATTAATCATGTTTTAAAAATATTATATATTCTTACTGAATTTTTGTCTATTATATTAGTTTCTGAGAGAAATACACTAAATCTTCAATCCAATTGTGAATTTGTCTATTTTAGTTCTGTCAACTTTTTCTTTATATATTTTGAAGATGTGTTATCAGGTGCATATAAGTTTAGGTTTGTTATATATGTTTTTCTTTTTTACTGGCAAGATCAACCAGCTTTATATAAGAATATGTGTGTCTATGTGTGTATATATGCGTACATATATATGTGCTTTTTAAATTGACTCTTTTATCATTAAGGAATGTCCCTCTTTATCTCTATCAATACTTCCTGATTCAAAGTCTACTTTGTCTGATATTAATATAGCTGCACCAGCTTTCTTTTAGTTAGTGTTTATACATTGTATCTTCTCCATGTTTTTTTATTTTCAACCTTTCTGCATCATTTTATGCTGTATGGAAGATGTACCTCCTAAAAAGCAAATAGGTGGCTTTTGTCTTTTATCTGATCAGACCAATGTTGCCTCTTTGATTGTTCAGTTCATTTACATTTAGTGTAATTACTAATATAGTTTGGTTTAAATCTATCATCTTGTTATATTTTTCTCTTTGTCCCATCTTTTCATTGTTCTTTTATGTCTCTTTCTTGCCTTCTATTGAATTATCAGATATTTTAAATTTTTTTCATTTCTATTAACTTTTTTATTTCATCTTCTTTTATAATTCTTTCAATGTTTACCCTAGAGATTACAATAGCACTCTTGATTTATTGTGATCTACCTTAAATTAGTTTTTATTGTCTTACAGATCTATTAGTGATGACTGTTCTCAGTTTTTGTTTGTCTGAAAAATTCTTTATTTCACCTTTATTTTATTTTTAAATTTTATTTAGTTATTTATTTATTTATTTTTGCTGATAAACATCCTATAATGCATCAATTTTATTTTTGAAGAATTTTTTTATAGGTTGCTAGGTTTTCCTCTCAATACTTTAAAGATGTTATTCCATTGTCTTCTAGCTTTCATATTTTCTTTGGAAAGGTGTTTATAAATCTTATTATTGCACCTTTGACCAAAATATGTCTTTTCTTCTATATGTTTTTAAGATTTTAGTATTTCCTACTATCTTTGGGTTTCAGCTGTTTGACTATGGTGTGCCTATGAGGTTTTAGTTTAGTTGGTTAGTTTGGCTTGGATGTTTATTGTTTTTTGTTTTGTTTTATTTTAGCCTTCTTGGGGTTCACTGAAGTTCTTGATTCTGTGGGTCAATATCTGTCTTAATTCATTTTCTGTTTCTATAACAGAATACGAGACTGGGTAATTTATAAAGAAAAGAAGTTTTATTTTACCTCATGTTCTGGAGGGTAGAAAGTTCAAGGGCTTGACAGCAGTTTCTGGTGAGGGCTTTCAAACTGTGTCATAACATGGTTGAAAAGCAGAAGGGTAAGTGAGCATATGCAAAAGAGACCAAACATGAAGGGTGGCTTTGTTTTATAACAACCCATTCTCATGGTAACTAATCCAGTCCCATGAGAGCTGTATTAATTCCTTCATGGGAAGAGCCCCCATAACTCCAATACATCTTAAAGTTCTCACCACCTGTCAATATTGTTACATTAGGGACTAGGTCTCCAAAACACGGATTTGGGGGGATAACCCATATTCAAACCATACTGTTCTACCCCTAGACCCCAGAATCCATGTGCTTCTCACAATACAAAATACAATTATTCCATCCCAGTACTCCCCAAAGTCTCAACTTATTCCAACTCAAAAGACCAAAATCCAAAGTCCAGCTGTGGGCCTGTGAAATCAAAACAAGTTATCTAATTCCAAGATACAATGGTGTGTCAGGCACAGGGCACACATTCCCATTCCAAAAGAGAGAAATAGGCTGAAGGAAAGGGATAACATGTCTAAGCAAGTCCAAATCCCAAGAGGGCAGTCATTAAGTCTTCAGACTCTAGAAAAATCTTTCATTCCATGTGCTGCCTCCTGGACATACTGGGAGGTTAGGTACCCAAAAGGTCAGGCAGCCCCACCCCTATGGCTTTGCTGGGATCAGCCCTTGCTTCAGCTGTTGAGGTTGGAGTGTGGTGCCTGTAACTTTCCCAGGCAGGCATTGCACACTGCCAATGGCTCTACCTCTTTGAGGTCCTGGTGGCAGCTCTGACCTCATGACTCCACTAGGCATTCTCTGTGGAGACTCTCTGTAGTGGCTCTGCCCCTGTGACAGATTTCTTCCTGGACTCCCAGGCTTTCTGATACATCCTTTGAAATCTGGGTGGAAGCCACCAAGCCTCCATAGCTCTTGCATTTTGTGTGCCTGCAGACTTAACAATGCATGAATGCCACTAAGACTTATCACTTGTGCCCTCCAAAGATGCAGCACAAGCAACACCTGGGCCCACCTGAACTACAGATGGAGCAGCTAAGGTAGTATGCTAGAAAACGGGGAGCAGAATTTCAAGGTAGCCCTGCGAAGTCCCTAAACCATTCTGCCCTCCTAAGCCTCTACGCCTGTGATAGGAGGGACAGCTTTTAAAATCTCTGAGCTGTCCTCAGGGTCTTTTCCCCATTGTCTTGATCAATAGCACCTGGCTCTGTTCTATCTGTACTAACAATTTGCTGGGACACATTCTCAGTATTCTCCCCCAAACATGCTTTTTCACTTTTTACATGGCCAGGCTACAAATTTTCCCAATGTTTCCACTCTGCTTCTCTTTTAATCATGAATTCTGCCTTTAAGTCATTCCTTCACTCCTGAATCTCACTGTAAGTGGCCAAAAGTAACCATAAAGATCAGATCCTTCTATATTTTGCCCAGAAATTTCTTCTGTCAGATATCCTAGTTCATCACTCTCAAATTTGGCCTTCCACAAAGTGCTAGGGTATGGACACAATCCAAACAAGTTCTTTGAAACTATGAGGTTAGCCTTTATTCTAGTTTCCAATAAGATATTCTTCATTTCCATCTGAGACTTCATCAGAGTATACTTTACTGTCCATACTTCTACCAGCATCCTAGTCATAACTACTTTAATCTTTAAGAAGTTCCAGACTCTCCCTAGTCTTCTTGTCATCTAAGCCCTCATCAGAATCACCCTTACCGTTATAGTATTCTAGGCTTTTTCTAGCCTACATCTCCAAACTCTTCCGGCCTCTGCCCATCGCCCAGTTCCAAAGTTGCTGCCACATTTTCAGGTATCTGTATAGCAACAACCCCACTCCCAGTACCAATTTTCTGTCTTGGTCCATTTTCTGTTGCTATAACAGAATTCCTGATACTGGGTAATTTATATAGAAAAAAAAATTTTATTTTGGTTCATGATTCTGGAGGCTGTCATGATAACTAATCCAGTTCTGGGAGAGCTGCATTAATCCCTTTGTAGGGGCAGAGCCCCCATGACTCAAACACTTATCAAAGGTACCACCATCTCTCAATACTGTTACACTGAGGACTAGTCCTTCAATACATAAATTTTGCAGACAGACCATCTTCAAACCATAGTAATGCCTTTCATCCATTTTGAAAAATTCTTGGCTCTTATTTCTTTAAAGATGCCCTTTGTCCCCATTTTCTCTCTACCCCCACCCCCCACCTTGTGGCACAACATTTATAAGCATATTGGCATTTTGATTGATCTCACATGTCTTTTATGTCCTGTTCTTCAAAAAAAAAATTATTCTTTATTCTCTTTGTATTCTGTTTGGTTACTTTCTAATTACCTGTCTTCAAGTTTGCTATTTATTATCTGTGTTTAGTCTTCTGTTACATCCATCCAGTGAATTCCTAATTTTAGATTTTGTATTTTTCAATCCTAGAATGTCCATGCTTTAAGAAAAACACTCCTCAAACCACGCTTTCCTCTAAACTCCATAACAATCAACACAGAAGACCACTTCTGTGACCAATGTGGGTGGTCCCCCCACACACCAAGCAGCAGACACCAGCTGGGCATCCTCTAAGTCAAGTCCAACACTGTCTACCCCGAGATAGCATTAGGTCTCACAGGTTGAGGCTAAGTCCCCAAGACTGATCCTTCCTCCCACCAGTTGCAAGTCTGGGCCTTCAGAACTTCTGACCAACTGGCTTCAAATTGGGGTTTTCACAACCTCCTCTTTGGGTTCAATTAATTTGCTAGAGTGGCTCACAGAACTCAGGGAAACATTTACTTAATGTTTACCGGTTTATTATAAAAGGTATTGCAAAGAATACAGATGAAGAGATGTGTAGGGCAAGGTATGGGGGAAGATGTGTGGAGCCTCCATGCCCTCCCAGGGTGCACCACCCAGCGGGATCCTCCACCTCTTCAGCCGTCGGGAAGCTCTCTGAACCTGGTCCTCTTGGGTTTTTACAGAAGCTTCATTACATAAGCATGATTGACAACCATGTAGAAATGTGATTGGACAAAAAGTACATGATCCAAACCCAGCAAGGTCTGTTTGTCCAGATTCCTCCTGGCCTTTCTATGCAGCATTCCTTCCTCCAGGGTATGGGGCAGGACCCTCTCTAGAATGAGAGTCTTTTGACCCACAGTCAGATTAGAGTCCTGCCTTGGGAAGGGGAAAGGAGGACAGGAAAAGGTCAGGGAGATTCTGTCTTGTGAGGCCTAAAGTGCTCCAACATTATAACAAGGACTATGGGAGTTATGAGCCAGGAACCATGGACGAAAGCCAATGTATACCATAACACCACAGTCCATTTGGTCCTTTTTTTTAAAAGAAGAAAATAAATTCAACATTTTCTTGGCAAATGGTGACACCTGGGGGTTTTAGACAAAGGTGGACCGTAGGCTCAATTTGGAAGCCCCAGCTCCGACCAATCATTGCCAATCACAGTCATTGCCAGGAGGTAGTGTTAGAAGGGACCCTCCTTTTAAACAATATTCTCTGTTCCATTTGCAACAGAAATCTGTGAGTACTTCTTTTAGCAGGGGATAGAAGCTGCTGTCCCCATTTGCTTAAGTTTGTCCCATCTCCTGATAATAGCAGCTTTTCAGAATGGCCAGTTTCCCCTGAATTAACCAGAGGAACCTGTTTTTCAGCACAGCCTCTCCTTTTAGTTAAAATTCACAATGCAAAAGAAAAATTATAGCACAGAATCTCAAATGTCTCCACTTCTGACATTTGTGCTGCTAATTATTTTCTGCTCATTGTTACATCCCAGCTTCCTCTGTTTTACTTTGATACACAAATGTAAATACATTTTCATATATTCAGATTTCCATTTCAATATTCAGAAGTAGAAGTATCATTTCAGTGCCTGTCCTGAGCACATGACCAGTGCTTCGGTGCCACATTTTATATCCCATGATATTGTATTAAATATTTTATTTCTATAGCTCTGTAGAAGCAAATACGCTCAAAGAAGGCCCAATTAAAAACAAAATCTTCAAAATAATGGGCATTTTATCTCCATATATCAGTTACATCACAGTTGTAAGAATTATTACCAGCACCCATTGACCTGCTGATGTATCCAAGCACTATATGGGATGCCCTGTGGTTGCTGTCTCTTCCTTTATAGCTGGGAAACACGAGGCATGTGGAGGGGCAATTTTTTGTTGAGAGTGCATTCTTGGAATATGCTGGAGCTGGGAGTTTATCTTAGGTCTCTGTAACTCCAAATCCCATGCTATTTCCCATCTGTATTCCAGTATTTTGTCATGCCTTAATTTCTGAGCAGAATTTGACAATTCAAGCAAAACAATTTTAATTAACTGGACTATGAGACTTTGCAGTTTCTTTCGAATCATAGTGATATGTAATTTTTTCTCAGCTGACATTTTTACAAAGACAGGCTTACCTCTTTCCTATTAGACTTGCTGCTGTTCTTTGAATTTTCAAGGATAACCTACCCCACCTCTGATTTCCTCTAATGCCCCAGGACAGAAGCCCTAGCAGCCTACAGCTGAGGAGTTGCTGTGACTACTCATCCTCCTGAATGTCCGTGGCCAATAAAATCTTTGATAGCATACTTTTCTTACTTTGTTTCCATCAGTGTTGAGATGCCAGTGATTCCCTTCTTCCCAGATAGTGCTGGGTAGCATAAATTGCTCATATTTATTGATAGATTTGCTTCCAACAAGAGGCCGATTAACTTCTTATACTTTAATACATAGGTTTTGGGCTAGGTGAAATTATACAAGAATGAATTCTGCTTATTAGCTATTATTCTACTGTAAAAGATGTCCACATCCTGCCAATGTTACCTTCTGAATAGTTCTCAAATCAATCATTTGATTCCTTCTTATGAATTCTATTCTCTGTTGAAAATATCAATTTTTTCATTCATTCGTCCATATTTTACTCTATTTTCTTTAATAATTTTAATTAATTATAGCTATTTAAGTTCTTTTCTTATTACTTCAACATCTAGATCATTTATGGGTCTGTTTGTATCATCTCTCTATTTTCTTGATTATCAGCCACATTTGCCTGCCTCTTTGCTTACCTGGTGACTTTTTGTTGCATGCCAGACATCAATGACTAGAAAAATTAGAATTCAGACAGGGAGTATCCCTGCTGAGTTGAATCTTAAAAATATGATTTTTGTAATTTGTTTGGCTTTTTCTAGTTATGACAACCAGAGTGCAGTGTTAGGATGCTACATCTTATACAAATTAGAATCCCAAAGTACAAGTTGACCCAAATGAAGAATTGAAGGAAAAAAAAAATCTTTCAATTGTCAGCAGTAATTTAAAGGATTGCTAAGGATAAGTCTAGAGTCATGATACTACTATGATTAAAAACGAAAGGTATACAAGTCAAAATTTTGGACAAAATTTTAGAAATATTCTTTGGTCATGAAGACATAGCTTCAACTGTGCTGATAGCAAAGACATTTTTGTAGTAATTCAAAGATTACACACAATATTTTCCAGATATGTCCAAAGATGGCACTTATTGATGAAACACATCAAATTTGACCTCAGAACCACTCTCAGACAAATTATGGCAATCCCAAATAAATGCCATTAAACCAATTAAAATGAAATTAAGTTATGAGATGTACCAGAAAAGTTAAGTGAAACAGCTATTAATACAACTCTCAGATAAGAATGGATCATGATATTTGGTGGAAAAACATATTAATCTTAAATGTGTATTGTTACTTGATTTGTAACGATACTATTGTACTATTGTTTGCTATTAAAAATGTTAGTAAAAGCTTATAAAAGCAGTTGGCTAATGCTATAGTTTGGATGTTTGACACCTGGTGTTGAAATTTGATCCCCAATGTTGGAGGAGGAGCCAAAGGGGAGGTGTTTGGGTCCTGGGAATGAATCCCTCATGAATGGTAATGAGTGGGTTCTCACTCTATTAGTTCCCATAACAGCTGATTAGTAAAAAACCCTGGCCCTTCCCCCACCTCTTGCTTCCTCTCTGACATGTGATCTCTGCACATGCCAGCTCCCTGCACCTTCTGCCATGAGTAGAAGCAGCCTGAGGCTTTCACCAGATGCCCAATCTTCCAGCCAGCAGAATTGTGAGCCAAATAAATCTTTTTTCTTTATAAATTACCCAGTCTTGAGTATTCCTTTATAGCAACACAAAGACAACTAAGTTTAACTATTTTACTTTTACAATTTAAAAAAATGTAAGTATTAGAACATGGTTTTTCTAAATTGAAAAAAAACCTGCATATGAAATACACTACTGAACTGAGGTTTCAATACAATATAAGGCAATTAGAACAATGAAAGGAAAATGTTTGCATGACAATGAATAAGATTCACAGACAAATAATTTCAACACTTATTTCTATAAAGGCTTTTTTTTTTACTGTTACAGATGATGGTATAATCTTGATTGAAGAGAGATTTGAATAAATTTAGCAATAAACTGTCATTTTCTATTTCTTTAATTAATAGGCCATCATTGAAAAATTTGAAAAAAGAACTTAAGAAATTCTATATGGATATAATAAATCTGGCTTGAAGAAATGGTAAAAAAAATCACATTATGGATTATAGTAATTTATATGATGAAATTCAAATATTTTATATTTTCTGTGATAATCATTCATCATACATGACCCAAATGCACAGTTTAAGCATAATATGTAAAATTGAATTCAGTCATCCTGGATAATTTGCTGGCTTTCATTCCTGAAAACCACAGCCTTACACACATTTTTCTATTTTGCCATTACAAAGGTATATTTGTCAAGGCAGGAAAATGGAACACATTCTATTCTACAATCTGTTAGTTTAATGTATAACTTTTAAATATTAATATTTAGACATATAGTATGTGGGCCTCCTTTTGTACTCTTGCCAAGGCACCCCACAAATGCTAGCGACCAGCATGAGCCCAGCACCACGCACCACAAGTGCATTTCAGAACTAGACTGGTGCTCACTGGGAATTAGGCACGAGGAAGCTTGATTTCATGACAATAGCTCAAGAGAGGGGGAGAGAAGCCGCTTCTGACCCAGGAAATTACGAGAAAGAAGAGAGAGATGGCAGTAGTGGAAACAAGTATTAAAAATGCAGTTATCTGACTTCCCATCCCAATGCTGCTGTTTATCCAGTTTCCACTTTTTTTTTTTTTTTTTTTGAGACAGAGTCTCATTCTGTTGCCTGGGCTAGAGTGAGTGCCGTGGCATCAGCCTAGCTCACAGCAACCTCAAACTCCTGGGCTTACGCGATCCTCCTGCCTCAGCCTCCCAAATAACTGGGACTACAGGCATGTGCCACCATGCCTGACTAATTTTTCTTCTATATATATTTTTAGCTGTCCAGCTAATTTCTTTCTCGCTCTTGCTCAGGCTGGTCTCGAACTCCTGAGCTCAAACAATCCACCCGCCTCGGCCTCCCAGAGTGCTAGGATTACAGGCGTGAGCCACCGCGCCCGGCCTGGTTTCCACTTTTATAATATCTACTTCTCTATGTCGTGAAGAATAAGTTTGGTGGAGTTTTAATGGCTTCTCATTGCATTTGGGATAAAACCTAACTTGTCACCGTGGTCTGTAAGGCCTTATGTGTTTAGCTCTTGTGCCAGGATTTTTACCTAAAATAAACACAATCATAAAAAAAAAAAAAAAAAAATGGCAATAGCTCCCCATTAGGGCTAGGTGGCTGCATGTGCCACACCATACGCATGAAAGGGCAGGCCTGGGAGAACCCTAGGAAGATTGTTCTGGAAAGGAGGTTGTAGTCCCTGAAGCTGGAATATAGTTCAAGGAGGTGGTTTCAGGGTCAGTAAAGGACAGCTGCAGTCACAGGGAGATCTGCAGGACCCAGAATGGAAAACACTATCTTCCTCCTGGGGCCAAAAGGGAGGGAGACAGATGCTAAGGCAAAGAATCAGCCACGGAGGGAGCAGCTTGAGGCCTGAAGGCAGGAAGAGAAATCAAGCTGGAATCTGATGGGCTTCCCTACAGAGGCCAAGGAGCAGGTGGGGCCGGGTCTAGAGGTGAGGATGCAGGTAGGATCACAGGGGATGCATGGCTTGGGGAGGGGCCCAGGTGGGCCAGTCCTGGGCAAGGTCAAGAACCAGGTTGGGCCGGGTTCAGAAACCTGGACTGTGACCGAGCTGTGGGAGAGCATGGGCTCCAGCAGAAAAGGGGAACTTCGTTGTTTGCATGCCAAGAGCAGATTCCCTGCACCGTGTGTGCACTCCACAGCCATGGGGTGTGGCCTGGGTGGGTAGGGGCAGGGATTGAGCATTGCTGGCCCTGCAAGAGAATGGGGGCTCCGGGGCATACTGATTATTAGCTACTGAAAACAGCAGGCAGATGAGTTTTCCCTGAATCCTGGAGAAAGGGGGTGCCTTGCATCTAGTCAAGTCCTTTCCTCCTTCTTGGAGGGAAGGAATTCCCTTCTCCAATCAATCTGACCAACCAGGACTCCCTTCTTCTTCTTCCTGGATTGAGGGAGTGTCTTGGGTCAAATTCGTGAAGGTTTGGAATGAATAGGAGGACTGAGAGTCCAAAAGGATTGACAGTACAAGGCATTCTGTTCTCTCTGATTCCTCAGGCTTTCCCTCTCCATCATCACCCCAGGTTCCTCCTTGCCTGAGTTGACACAGAAGAAGGAGGGGAGCCCCACACACTGTAATTCCAGACAGAGCCTTTCTTTCCATCGTGTCTGACCTCCCAGAGGCAATTGACTCTCGAGTACTTTTCCCCAGGTCAGACACAAAAGACTAAGTTAGACATTTCCCAAAGGAAGCTGACTACTTTACTAGGGGAAAAGTCACATTGAAAACATAATAGTACAAGACTGCAGGGATGGATGAGGCCACAGGGAATCATTTTTTATTTGGACAGAATCAAATTCAGCCTCAGGAGATTCAACTGGCTCTAGTGTGGATGCCAGGTCATTTCTCAAAGACCCAGCCTTGCATGGCCCTAGGGCAGAACGGTTCATTTCACCAGAGCAAATGAATTCATGATGTGCACCAGGCTGCCTCCTGGCCTTGGGCTGAGATGCTGGTCAGCACCATGTGGGATGAGCCAGTCCAATTCCCAAGAAAGGGAATCTATTGTGGACCTACTGGTATACACTTGGGCTCTTATTTGGGGTTCTCATTTTATCCCCCCAATAAACAAGATAGGCTAAGATTTGGTTGGTGTGAGGTCTTAGGTGACACTCTTGCTCTTCCCATTTCCCCAACCCCTAACCAGTTTTCATATAGGTATCAAGGAGACTGAGAAGTCTTCTAGTAAAAAACCAAATTAGCCATGCCTATAGTTGGAATGCAGGTATATTCAGATAAATCTAGAGGAACTGGGGGACCAAAAAAAGTCCAGATGCAAGAAGGGGCAGGTGATAACACCCAGTGTTGGCGAGAATGTAGTGAAACAGGGACCATTACATGCTGCTGATGGGGTGCTCACTTCAGCAGCACATATACTAAAACTGGAACATGCTATTGTTGGATGTGCAATTGGGGTAGCATCTTTTGGAGGCAATTTGGTGATGTCTTTAAACAATTTGTGTATGCACATACTCTTTGACACAGCAGTTTCATTGCCAAGAATTTATTCCATGGATTTACAAGTGTGCAAATGTTTGTGAACAAGAACATTCATTGCAGCATTGTCTGTAACAGTAAAATAATGGAAACATGTGCCCATCTATAGGGGACCAATTGAGTAAAATAGATACTCTGCATCCATTAAAAAGAATGAGGTAGATCTATATTTGCTGATATGGAAAGACATACGTGATAAAGTAAATGAGAAAAGCAAACTGCAGAAAAGCCTTATAATACTATCCCGTTTGTGGGTTTTTTGAAGGAAATTGACTATACATGCATTTGTACTGGAAAAGAAAACATCTGGAAAGATAGACTCTCAAGAAACTGTGAGCGGTGGCTACCACTGGGGGACCTTTACTTTCTATCTTACATTTTTCTGTTTTGTATTTACTTTTATGAAGATGTATTATTTTTGAAATGTAAAAGAACAAAGTTAAAAAGGGAATAAGGGACCCATGAAACATAATTTACCAAAAAAAGAAGGAATTTGCCAAATTTATCATTAAAAGGCAAAGTCAGCAATAAGACCTGAAGGTAGGTAGGACATGACCCCTCCTGACCCTTCATGACTGGCAACATGAGCAGAGTGCTGCTCTATCTCAACAAGCTCTAACTCCTTGAGACCCAAGCAGTCTTGCCGTGGGGCCCCAATAACTGGCTGAAGAGAGAATGCGGTTCCTTTCCCCACTAGAAGCAGACTGCTGAGTAGCCAGACCTACTGGCAGGAATTTGCACCCTGTGAAAAAGTCTAAAGGCAGCAAATCCCAGCCAATCCCTGTCCCAGCTCATAGCAGGTTGGATCTCCAGCTTAGTTTCCACCAAGTCGTGGCACAGTGGAGGGGACGGCAGAATTAGTAGCATCCAGCAACAAAGGCAACCATCAGAACTGGGTTAAAAAGACATGAGTTTAAGACAAGCTTGGAGAATCCCAGAAACACCTGGAGAAAAACTACCAGAAATCAGAATGTCTGAGTATTTAAGCATTTTAAATTAATGATATTCAGGTTTCATTCACTCACCTGATACACTGAGCTCTTATTATGTACAGGGCACAGCACCAACCATAGGTGATACAGCAATGAACACAGTAAACATGGAATTTATTAAGTTGAATTGGATGAAAATAAAATTGCCAGTATTCAACTTTTGGGGACCAATAAAAATGGCAATTTCTGGGCCGGGCGAGGTGGCTCACGCCTGTAATCCTAGCACTCTGGGAGGCTGAGGCGGGTGGATGGCTCAAGGTCAGGAGTTCAAGACCAGCCTCAGCAAGAGCGAGACCCCATCTCTACTAAAAATAGAAATAAATTATCTGGACAACTAAAAATATATATAGAAAAAATTAGCTGGGCGTGGTGGCGCATGCCTGTAGTCCCAGCTACTCGGGAGGCTGAGGCAGTGGGATCGCTTAAGCCCAGGAGTTTGAGGTTGCTGTGAGCTAGGCTGACGCCACGGCACTCACTCTAGCCTGGGCAACACAGCGAGACTCTGTCTCTAAATAAATAAATAAATAAATAAAATGGCAATTTCTTATAGATCAATGCAAATTTATTCTGGCAAGAGAGAAAGGAAAAAATGCATTACCCAATTAATTGCTTGATTACAAGTGTTAAAAGAACTCTGAAAGAACAATCAGATCTGATCCAGTCGTGTGTGTGTGTGTGTGTGTGTGTGTGTGTGTGTGTGTGTGTGTGTGTGTGTAGTGCTAACCAAAAAAGGCTTCCCTATAAGGAGTTATTTTTGAGGAAGTGAGGACGAAGAGGAATTAAGTTAGTAAAGGAGAGGGAGGAAAATCATTCCTAGGTAAGTCAGGGGCAAAGGCCTTGAGGGTAGGCAACCTGCAGCTTCCGGGGACTGACTGTGCCCGCAGAGAGAAGCAGCAGTGGTGGAGGATGAGGTGGGGAGGGAAGCGGGAGCCAGGTCAGCAAGGGCCTTGTAGGCCATGGTAAGGGCTTTGGGCTTTATCCCAGGAGGATTAAAAAAAACAATGGCATATTATTCGTATCCAAAAGCTGGCAACGTCCAGGGAACATTAGGGTTGCAAAGAATGTTCTATGCCCTTTTTACAGATGAGCCTGGCGGTCCACGGCTACGGGGCTATTATGTGGGTGCGTCAGGATCAGAATCTAGGTCTTTCCAAAGAGCTCTCTCCACACGGGATGCCGCGGGGAGGGTGGCAGGGCATGAAGCAGGCGAGGAGGCCAGGAGACTGTCCAGGAGGCCGCCTAGGAGGCTCCCCGCGCCCCGGGCGGCAGCTCAGCGTCCAGCAGTCCCGGCGGAAGCGGCGCACGGAGAAGCAGTAGATGAGCGGGTCCAGGCAGCTGTTGGGGCTCAGCAGCGCCAGGCTGAGCGTGTGCAGGACGTCGAGCGTGGAGGCGGCGCGGCGCCCTCCTGCCCGGCCACCCAGGGCGCCAGCAGCAGATGGCAGGGCGCCAGACAGAGGGCGAAGACCAGCAGGAGGCCCGGGACCATGGTCCTGGCCGCGCGCCGGTGCGGGCCGGCGGGGACAGGCCCTGCGCCAGGCTCACGTAGGCCGCGAGCACCAGCAGGAAGGCGGCCGCGAAGAAGGCCACGGGGACGTAGGCCGGGCCCGAGCGCGCCCAGCGGGGCCCGGGCGCAGCGCGTGTGGCGCGGCCAGCGAGGGCGCGGCGCAGGCCAGGCCGGCCACCCAGGCGGCGCGGCGGGACCCGGGCGGCGCAGGCCCGGGGTGGGGGGCGGCAGGCCTGGGCCGGGGCCCGCGCACGGAGCCGCAGCGGCACACGCTGATGAGCACGGCGAAGGCCACCGCCGCGTAGGTGGACACGTAGTAGGCCGCCCCGGCCGCGCGGCAGGTGGCCTCCCGGAAGGGCCAGTGGGCCAGGCGGAGGTAGTAGGGGAGCCACAGCGGCAGCGTGAGCGTGAAGGGCACGTCAGCCAGGGCCGGGTTAAGCAGGTAGAGGCGCAGGGCCTGTCCCAGGCGCCCGCCGCTGCGGACGAACACTGCCAGGGCAGCCACGTTGGCGGGCAGCCCCAGGCCCAGCGCCAAGGCGTAGGCCGCGGGCACCACGATGAAGCGAGCAGGGTCATCCCAGGGGCTGCAGCCCTCAACATCCAGGTCCCCAACACTGCTGTTCATCGCTGACCTCGAACTGGGCAGAGGAAGCGAGGTCACTGGGGAGGCTAGCCGCAAGAGCCGCCCCCGTTCCACCTTTTCCCACCCCAGTCCCCTCTCTTTTAGACCTTGTTGGGAGGGGACACTAGAGGCAAAGAATCCATGTGAGAGAGGGTGAGGACCCAACTTGGCTAGCAGCTGCTGGGGATGGAGAGGAGGGGATGGACTCCGGAGTTCTTGGTGACAAGCTGTGGGAAATGAAGAGGCAGGAGTCCCAGATAACTTGGAAATGTCCAGCCTTGGTGACTGGGAGGGTAGAGGTGCCCCTCATAGATGGAGTATGGTTCAGACGTGTGGGGGCACAGCCATATGCAGTAAGGCCACACAGGGCTGAGCCAACAGGGAGTTCTGGAGAAACAGGCTGGAATATAAAAGTCCTTCCCAGAGGAATGGCATGCTTGTAGTCCTGGCTTGGGCAAGGCAAAGGCATTACATGTAACCAAAATGTTTGTACCCCCATTATATTCTGAAATTAAAAAAAAAAAAATCCTTCCCAGAAAAAGCCCCACCTCCCTCCCCTCCCTGTGCCACCCAGCAAGGATGGACGGATGCTCTTGTGATGCAGGGACTCAGCACAGGCCTATGCCCAGGGACCCTGGACTTGCTCTCCCCAGAGATGCCCCAAGGCTTGCCTGGAGCACCCTTGTCAGAGCTGAAAAGGTTTCACAACCCTCAAGCCTTCTAGCCCGCTTCCTCCCCCGTCACCTTTTGACCAAAAAGAAGTCTTGGGTCTGTCTCAAAACTCTGGACAGAAAAGCAAAAAGAGCACAGGCACAGGAATCAGGCAGATTCCAGATGCACATTTATTTGCCATGTGACCTTGGGCAAATTACTCAGCTTCCCTGAGCCTGTCTTTGTTGCAGTAAAATGGAGATTAAAGGACCTACCTCACAGGGTTGTTGGGAGGATTATGAGAAAACATAAGTAAAACTCAGCCCTGTGGCTGACACCAGGGAGATACTTCATTACTGTCAGCTCCCTTCCCTTCCAGGCAGCACGCAGATAAACGTGTACACCCACACAGGCATGCAGTGTTAGAGTCACAGACACCCTAGGCAAACAAAACAACACAAAAATACCTGGGCTTGTTTCAGCCCTCTCCCCAAGGGAGGTAAGTGCCCAATCCAATGTCTTGTTACTATTTTTGACACATAGACACACCCCTAGGGTCTCCCAAAACTCAGTTCCTCTAATACCAAAATCCAGATTTCTGCCTTTGAACCTCTCAGGTTTTACTCCTTTCTGGGACTCTGAGTGATTGTATTTCCTTTTCCCCCCACCCTCAGTTCTGTCCACCATGGCTCTATCCTATCCCCGAACATTCCCCACCCAGAACCTCCCCCAGCCATCCCACCAGATCGTTCCTCTCACCTCTTGCTGTTCTGGCTGCTGGAGTTCTCTCTGAGGTCCTGGGGTCCTGGCTTTAAGGAACTGAGACAGGACAGAATCCCCTCCCACCCACACATCCCAGACCCTCCCATCAGCCAGCTAATCCCAGGACAGGACATGAAGAATGGGCCCAACAGCTGGAAGGGGTGGGGCCCACCTGTGGCAGCTGTGAACTGGGTTTGTGGGGGTGCAGCCAGGGCCCCAACGGAAGGGAGTATCACTGCAGGGCAAGAAGGCCTTCAGCACAGGCAGCGAGAAATAAAGGTATTAGGAAGGCCAAGCAGCCGAATGTCATTGTGCTGAGCTGACCTAGATTTAGGCTGCGGTTTGGGGGGCACATTTCCTGAGGCTTGGCTTCTCCTTGAGCTGCTGAGGCACTGCTGGGGCTCAAGATACTCCTGCTGCTGTCAATCCCAGCTGCTTCTGCACACCAGCTGCCCAGCCCACTCCTCCAGCACCCTGCCTTTCCTGCAGCTGCTGGGCCAGCCCTGCCGCCAAGCTTGGGGGGCCCAGTAGCTGCTTATCAGCCTACAGGCCAGGCATTGGTAAACCGGAGCCCTCATTCTAGTACCAGCTGTGAGAGGTTTCACTCACAGTTCTGGGGGGAAACAGGCTGGCTGTGGCATCCTGGAAGGGGTGGAGAGTACAAGGCCAGGATCCTACGGGCTCCTAGTTCCATTTTCATGGGCTTCAAAATTTTCATGCAGAGGGAATATTTTGGAAAGCAGGGCAGATTTAGTTACATTGGACAGGTCATCCCAATTACCCTAAAGTTAAAGAGAGTGGGGGGTGCCCTGCTTGTCATTTTCAGCTTTGAAACCTGGTGCTGCAAAAAGTGTGGGTTCTGGAATGAATCAGGCTTTAGTTCTAGTTTCAGGTCTGACACACAGACACTTAGGCTCTGCAAATCCATTTTATCATCTGTAGGATAAATTGATATTTAATAATAGCTAGCTTTTACTGATCACTTACTATGCGTCAGGCCATGAAATAGTTACCATTATTATCCATATTTTGCAAATAAGCTAGCTCATGGCAGAAACCCCTTCTTCCTTGCTGACCAGTGTGGGTAAATCTTAACTAGCCTAAGTCCTTCATGGGAATCCTTGCCAGTGATTGACCTAGGAATGGAAATATCACATAATTCTGGTCAGTGAGATGTGAGGGGAAATTTAGGGTCTTCTAAGACAATTTTCCTCTCTTCACTTTGGATGTTATGTGCAAATGTGCTGTCTGGAGCTGCTGCAGCTATTCTGCAGCTCTGAGGGCAGTAGCCAATAAATTGAGAGCAGCAGAGCAGAAAGCTAAAAGATTGTTGATCCCTGATACTCATCTTAAACAGCCAACATTGAAACCAAAGCTATGTTATCTCTGGATGTCTTATGTGAGAGAAAATGTTTCCTTTTATCTATCCCTGCTGTAGGTTGATCACATCACTGTGCTTTCAGACACAAGAAAGAAAAAATCCAACTAAGGGCATCAACTTGCCAGGGTTTCATTCTAGTCAGTGAAAGAGCAGCAATTAGCATTCTGTGATGAACATGAAATGGGGTGACGTACATAGACTTCGTTCACCCCTGTGGCTCCCAAAAGCCACTGTCCCTACCCCCAAAACAATTTGTAGGCTGGTGGCTACAATACTTGCATAATATTTGCATAAATAAAACAATTCTTTTCTACTACTTTCCCTCATAGGAGAGATACAACTTCCCAAAAGGCCCCCACTGGGCTAAGGTGAAGGTGATTGGTGACATGATAGCAAGAGCCCTAATATGTTGTCCACTTTCCCTCAAGAACTGGCACTGACGTGCACCTTTCTGAGCCCCAAGGACCTCTAGGGTTCCTGCCAGGCTGTGGGCCCTGCTGTACCAATTCAGTGTCCCACGGAGCTGGCTGTGCCCCACTTCCATGTAGGTGTCACAGAGCACTGGACTGAGGGCCGCAACTCACCACCAGAGGCTGGTGTTTTCCGGTCCTATCAAATGACTCCATGCCCACCTTTGTTAGCTCTGCAAATCAAAAGTGTGGGAGATAAAAAGGAACGGGAGGAAATCTCTCATGTGGCTCAGAAGGCCACAGGCATAAGCAGGTACTTAAATTCTGCCATACTCAACCTATAAATTTTATGAACCACAGCTTCTATGTAAAAAAAAAAAAAAAAAAAACCTATAAAATTTAAATATATATTTAAAACCTTAGGAATGCCTTTTGAACTTCTAGAGAAAGAAAGTTAAGTATGCATAGGTGATTTACTGTGAGGTTTACAACAGCAAAAAATTAAGAACAACCCAAATGTTCCTCATGAGGGGTTGAGTAAATATACTATAATACATCCTTAGAATGGAATACTATGCAGCCAGTAACATTAATGAGGCAGAACAGACATTGAATGGTGTTATAGTACATTAGGTTTAAAATATAGGTAATAAAGTAGAAAATATGGTCTCATTTTCATTAAAAAATGTATCTGGATAAAGGCACAGAAAAAAGTTGGGAGGTACAGTTATACTAAGGCATTAAAAGTGGTTATTTTGGGGCGTTAGAATTTTGGTTGATTTAAATTTCTTTTCTGCTTATTTTCAATTTTCATAAGACATAAGGAATGTTAATATGTGTAACATGTACCCCTCAAAAAAGAGCAGTAAAGTTTAAGGGCAAAAGCACGGCCAAGCAGACATCTCCTTTGATACTGGATGGCCCTGGACGTATTGGTAACAAAGTAGTAGACTCTGCGTGTTCTACCCCGTTCCTGCTGTGACAGCTGCATGGCATGAAGAGCAAAGACTCTCTATTCCCATGATTCCTTGAATGCACTTGGAGTCTTCTTCCCAGTGAGTCTGACCACCTTCTTAGTTTAGGCTAAGAGGTGGCAGACATCCAGCAGCAGCAGGAACCCCAGGCAGACGATGGCCGGGATGCAGGTGCTTAGTGACTCTTTCAGAGACACCAAGGTGAAGATAGCCCCTGGAATGGAAAGTGAGGGCCCTGAGGCTCCCTGGGAGAACCCAGGAGATCCAGGAGCTCAGGGCTATCCAGCCTGGGGTGACCTCCAGCCCAAGCTCTCCTATTAACCACCTCCCCACGGCACACACACATAGCCACCCAAAACTAGCTGCACTCATCTCTCTGAGTGCAGAGAAAGCAGGACCAGGAATTAGAAGGGTCTTGAACAAATGTAGCTCCTCTTAAAGGACAAGAAAGAAACAGAAACAATCCAGCAAAATAGGGCAGGGGCTAAAGTGGGCAGATTGGGATTTGGGACAAATTCTTTCTGATCCTTCTCCTTTCTTAATCCTACACCTACTGGAGGGAAGGAGGCCCAGGGATTGAAGAGGAAGATGTTGGAAAGATCTGAAAATGAGGGAAGCTCCAGAGATGGAAAAAAAGCCTGGGCAGCGGGGTGGTAGTGGTGGCAGCAATGGTGACACAGGCCAGAGGACATAGAAGAGCCTGAAGATATCTGGCCTTCGAAGCAGCAGCTGTCTTTGTACATCAGCAGTTCCTGTGGGCAGAACAAGGAGGGGGCCTCTCTAGGGAAATTGTCTGCCTTCTTGTTTGAGGGCCCCAGCCTCCCTGCTCTCCACATCAACCTGCAAGACACATAAGTCAAGTGGCAGCTGCTGCTCCATCCCCCCTCCCAGGAGTGGCAGGTGGAGAGAGGAGCAGGGGCCCTGAGGTTACAGAACATCCTCACAGTGGAATACTACGCAGCCATTAGAATTGAGGAGGTACAAGGTATATTTGACAAGGGATAGTGTCATAGCATATTAAGTTTTAAAAGCACCTGTCCTAGTCGGAAGACTATGGAAACTGCGGTGGAGCAGGAAGTGCTCCTGATCCCAGAGAAAAAAGAGGTGTGGCATCTGTATAAGGGGGAACGGCCAGGTCTTTCCATTATCCTCCCCCAGAAGACCCCATTTCCTCAGGCCAGTTGGCCCCCTTACCCATCATGAGCAGGATCAAGAACAAGTTACTGATCTCTTGCAGCATCGGTGGGCCCATGACCAGCAGCAACCCAGCCAGCAGTTCCAGCCAGCCCACAGCTGTTTGGTAGCTCACTGGATCTGGCTGGTAGCCGAACGCCTTCAACGGGAACACCTCAGCAAACTGCACGAACAGGGCTTTCTAGGGGCGGCAGGGGATGCCTATCAGCCATGCTCCCCAAGGATGCACTGCCCAGGCACTCCATAGGGGCACTCTGTGCCTGAACCCTCAACTCCCTGGACAGAGGAACTACTACTGTTCTGGGTTGGATGCAGGCCTAAGGTCAGCCTGAGGAGGAGAGGGCTGCCCTGGGGGGCTGAGCCGTGTAATCAGGAAACAGGCTCTATGCTCCCAGTGAGAAGGGTAGAGATTGACTAATGTTCTCACCAGACCTCTCAACAGATGACAACCCAGCCCCAAGTCCCAGGAGAGGGAACTGGGCTTGGCTCCCTAGTGCCGAGGCCTGGGGAACTCCACAGCTTCTTTGTGTCCAGCCTGGTTCCTGTTCAGGCTGCTATGCAAGGAATATTTCAAGGTGGGGCAGAGGGAGGAAGGGCTCATTAAACAGATTCCACCTTGAATCTACCAGGCTGGATCCTGGATCCCACTGCAGCAGACAGACACTAGGGCAGGGTTAAGGGGGCTCACAGTGATTCTTCTGGCTGAGTCAGGCTCTCCCCTGGGCCAAATGACAACTTCCCCCTGACCCTCAGGGCTATTTTTCCTGCTCCTCCTCTTCAGCTCTGCAGCAGAAGCTCTAAGCTGTCTGGCTCTGGGGATGTACCTCCCCAAATAACCCACCACACTAAGCCCAGAGCAGAGGGGAGTCTCCAGGCCAGGGAGAGGGAGGCCAGCAGAGGTCTCCAAGTCTGGCTTTTTTGAGGGTCTGGGGGATTGGTGGGCAGGACATGAATGCCTTCTCATGAGTGTGGAACTAGACAGGAGGCTGACAGGCGACTTCTAAGCTTCACTCTCAGGCTTCACGGAAAGGACATGAATTAAGACTCTTGAGTTAGGAGAGCAGTTTGTGTCCTGCTTCCAGACTAGCTGTGCAACCTTGAGCAGATACACTTCACCTCCAGGGCAGGTTTCCTACCCTGCAAAGCCAAGGTGACTAAACCCCTCCCTCGAGCACCTCCCAAGAACTGAAGCAATAGAAGAATGAGGGGAAGAGGGTGAGGAGGGAGCTCAGTCCCTTTTCCTCTGCACTGTCCTCCCACGGGGTCCCCTAGCGCTCCTCCTCCGGCTCTAAATTTGCCGGTCCCGTGCCCTCCCGTCTGGCCTGGGGAAGCTCCAGAGGACTCGAGGAACTCCCCACGCCTCAGTCGAGGCGTGCAGGCGCGTCCCCCGGCTCCAGCTGAGCCTCGGAAGCCCGAAGGCTGGCAGGGCCGGGCCGAGCACACGCCGCCGCGGGCCGCCCGCCCACGCCGCGCCGCTCACCATCTGCTCCGACGCCGGAGCCGAGAGCTGTTCCGAGAGCTTGGCCGCCCCCGTGAGCGCGAAGAAGCCGCCCAGCAGGACGCGCAGAGCCACGAGCAGGAGCGCCATGGCCGCGCTCGCCCTGCGGGACGTCCCAGGCTCGGCCCCGCCGAAAACCCGCCCCTGCCTCCGGTTCATTTCCTCCCTCCCCGGGCCGGCCGGAACTCCCGCGCCAGAGCGTCCCCTCCCGCGCCCGCCAGGGGGTCGCCACCCAGTTCTGCCCGGCCCCTGCTGCGCGCGGCGAGGACGTTGGGCGGGCATCCCCATCTCACCAGTGGGGACAGACGCCACTGGCCTTGACTGACTGAACCGGCCCCTAGGAATTCATTTCCCCAGCCCATATGGAGTGGAGGCAAACACCCCTGGGTACCTGGATGTGGCTCAGTTACAATCAAAAGACCCCGGGCTTGGTTCTGGCCTGTGTCACACAAGCTGTGAGATCTGAGCTGTCGCCCCACCCCAGTGGGCCTCAGGGTCTGCATCTGTATATGGGTATAACGCCTTAACAGTTCCCTGGAGTTTGTGAAAGGCCCAGGACAAAGCTTGCACATGTAAGACCTTAGAAAATTATTTATAAACTAGTAAATTAATTGATAAAATTAGAAGCAATAAATCAACAACCATAATTATTAAGTAACTTGTTCCTTTCTGTCTTTGCCTGAAATATCTCTTCCCTCTAATTTCTCTCAGCTAAAATTGAAATATGAAAGGTGTTTGAAAATTCAGATACTTGCAGCCACGGGAAGAGAGGTTTTGGGTTTTCACTGACAAAGCCTACGGGCCACTCCTGGCCCGTCTGCTCTTACCTGAAAATCTGTCTAGGGCTGGGATGGAAAAACTATGGGCCAAATTTGGCCAGTTGTCTGTTTTTTTTCCACTCTCCCCCTCCCCCCAAGCTAATAATGTTTACTTTGGATAATAAAATTTTTAAAGAAGCTTGCATCACACATGAAAATTATATGAAATTCTTATTTCAGTGTTCACAAATAAAAGTTTTATTGAAACACGGCCACACCATTTGCATATTATCTATGGCTGCTTTTGCACTGCAACCGCAGAGTTGAGTAGTTGTGACAATATGGCCGGCAAAGCCTAAAATATTTGCTATTTGGCCCTTTATGAGAAAAGTTTGCCAAGTCCTGGTCTAGTGGGCCAGAGAGGCCCAAGCAGGAGTCTCAAATTCCTTCCTGCTGCTTCCATTTCTTGTTAGCCAAGCTGCTTAGATCTTGCTTTTCCACCACTTTTTATTCACAACCTTGCTGGGGTAGGTGGCTGGTTGGCTGAAGACTGAAATGTCCCATGTGCTTCTAAAGCCAAGCTGTTTCAACATACAGGTTGTGTTATTACATTATAAACCGGGTGGGCCTTTCATTACCTGCAATCTCTGTCACTAGTCCAACTCTATGAATCAATATAACAACTAAATTCTCTATCCTGGATTATTAAAAGTATACATAATTATGTATAAATGCATAATTATTAAATTCCTCAATAAAAAGGGAAAAATTATGAAAACATTATTTAATCACTGAAAACACAAATCCACATCAGGAAATTATATTTTAGGAAACTTATACAAAACTTAACACAAAATTAATTGACTTTGATGATAAGCAATATGCATGTTGCTATTCTTTCTCCTTTACTAATTTTTCTATCCTTGGAACTAAAGATGTAACTGCAAGTCTTATGGCAGGGCCAGAAACCAATAGATTTCTTTGTTTTGACTCAGTCAAAGCTGAAAAGGCAGCATCACATAAATAAACAGTTGAAAAAGGTAATAAAAATCTCATCGCCTTTTCATGGAGTTCTGGGTAACTTGTCCTTGCATTTATCCAAAACTGAGTTACAGACATTGATCTAAATACTGATTGCAATCCTAAATCTGAAGATAACTGTGTTAGTTTTTCTTCTTCAAACTTGGTGAGATTATTATTTTGGTGATTCATAAAAGGATTAATTATCCAGAAATTTCCTGAACGCAAGTCGTCTTCTGGTGGAAAACAGTCATCAAACATTTGAGAAAGTCCTTCCAGGTGTTCAAAAATAATATTTGTGATGCTTCTCATATTTAAGTCTGATGAGTTTGAGAATTCAGAAAATGAAGGAAACATGTCATAATCATCCTCCTGTGTGCGCTTCAACCACATTTTTAACTTTTTCTTAAATATATCAATTTTATTATGCAAATTGAAGAAAGTAGTCAAAGTTCCTTGGAGACTTAAATTTAATTCATTTATAAGTGAAAATATATCTGATAAATAGGCCAGCTTTGCAACCCATTCCTGATCATGAAAATACTTGGCCAAATCTGAGTGCATTTGATTTAAAAATATTTCAATTTCATGTCGTAATTCAAATAATCTTGTTAAAATTCTCCCTCTTGATATCCAACGTACTTCAGCATGAAGTGGTAAATTCACATGCTCAGACCTCATCTCTTCACACAAAATTGTTACCATACGTGAATTCAATGCATTGCTCTTTATAAAACTTAAAATTTGTGCTGACTGCAAAAGAATTTTATGTAAGCATGGAGTCAACTTTTCTGCTGCTAAATGTTCCCGGTGAATAAAACAACATGTAAATGCCACTGTATTCAAGGCAACTTCTCGAATTTTTGCCCTTAAACCAAAATACCTGCCTGTCATGCTTACAGCCCCATCGGTACAGAGACCAACACAATGTTTCCAATTCAGAGATTTACTACCAATATATTTATTTATTAGTTCGAATATTTCAAAACCAGATATTTCAGAAGGCATTTCCATGCAAAATAATAATTCTTCTTTTATATCACTACAATCATAATCAATGAACCGAATATAGCAAAAAAAAAGGGTGATATCTGAGATTTCTGATGACTCATCTATCTGAAGAGCAAACCACTTTGACTCTCTGACCTTTTGAATTAGCTGATCTTCAATGTCTGCAGATAGTTCATCAATCCTGTGTCCAATCGTATTATTAGAAAGGGGAATGGTTTTCATTTTGTCTCCAGCACTTGAACCCCAAACTTCTGAACACATTTCTACTAAATATGGCTTAATTAATTCTTCAGCAACAGAGAATGGCTTCTTGCTGGCAGCAATTTGGAAAGCAATTAAATAAGAAGCTTTCACAAGTGATTTTTCAACCAGTAAACACTTCTTTAAAGAACTATTTTGACATTCCATTTCAAGAGATTTTTGTTCAAAAAAATCTACTGGTTTGTTTTCTAATTCTGAATGCTTTGTCTTCAAATGATGAGAAAGATTTGCCGGCTTCATGTTTTCACTGGATAAGATCTCTCCACAAATGACACACTGTGGCCTTGGTGAACTTTCTTTTGATCCAGGACAGATAATAAAACCAACTTTTAAATATTCCACATCGTAAGTCTGGAAAAAACCTATTCTTCTTTTCTTTGCAGGTGGAAAATCAAATTCCGCATCATTTTTCTCATTAGGCAGAGGTAAATCTGAATGAAATATTTGAATCACTGTTATTTTCAAGAATAAATAAGCAATGTTCTTTAGGTTTTACTCCATACATTTAAAACTTACATTTTGTTACTATTTATGTTTATCAAAAGAATACACTGATTAAAGTTTAAACACAAACCATAATACCTCCATGATGCCACTGAAAACTGAATCTCTCTTTGCCCAAAGCTTAGTGATTGACTGTAATAAAACTGTAGGCTGTAGTACATGTACAGGTAATCCCAAGTATCCAACAGATTATTGGAATTAGGGCTAAAGTTCACAGAATACATCAAATTAAGACTAAATTACTTTCAAGAGTTCAGGGGAAAAAAGGAAAACAAATGTAAAAAGTAAACATTTGATGAATGTAGATGAATGGTATACTGGTGTTCACTGTACTGTATTTTCAACCTTTCTGAATTTTGAAATTTTTCAGCATTGAAGTTGCAGAAAAGTATAAAGGGTAATTATTAATTTTAGTACAGTCCGTGAGGTTGTAGAGAAATGGATCCCCTCAAGCACTGTTGCCTGGAACATAAATTGATGCAACTTTTCAGGAGAGGCAATTTACCAACAGGTATCAAAAGCCTTAAAAATCTATGATAGGCCAGGTGTGGTGGCTCACGCCTGTAATCCTAACACTCTGGGAGCCCAAGGCGGGAGGATCGCTGGAAATTAGGAGTTTGAGACCAGCCTGAGCAAGAGCAAAACACCGTCTCTACTAAAAATAGAAAGAAATTAGCTGGACAACTAAAAATATACAGAAAAAGTCAGCTAGACATGGTGGCACATGCCTGTAGTCCCAGCTACTCGGGAGGCTGAGGCAGGAGGATCGCTTATGCCCAGGAGTTTGAGGTTGCTGTGAGCTAGGCTGATGCCACGGCACTCCTCCCCAGGCAACAGAGTGAGACTCTGTCTCAAAAAAAAAAAAAAAAAAATGAGAGCCTTTCTGTCAGTAATTCTGCTTAGGATTTACCCTAAGGATATAATTAGACAAGTGGACAAAGATCTATTAACACACTTCAATTTGCTTATAAAAATCTAAATGTCCAATCTTAGGGGGTTGGTTATATTATTATAAAAACACTGAAATCTGTCTGCTAAGAATCTCAATGTATATTTAAATTTATATTGATGTGGAAGGATGTTTGCAACGCAATGTCGAATGACAAAGTATTTGAATGTTTACTACAAGCTAGGCACTATTCTAAGCCCTGGGGATACAGCAGAAAAGACAAAGTCCTGCTCTTACTGACCTTACATTTTAGAGGGAGACACAGAAAACAAGTAAAACAAACATATAATGTATAATTCGAGGTAGTAAACTAAGGTAAGGGAAGGCAGCATGATGTAATACTTTACAACAGTATTAGACAACAATCCAATATTTTATACAGAATTCAAAAAGATGTGTAAGCACACACATACCCACACATATAAATGTCCACAGATCCTTTACTACCCTCCACGTGTGAGTGTGCATATAACATAAATTCTTGTGCACAGAGTGTATCATTTTAACAGGAATATAAAATAAATTTCCTGCGGAAGGAAAACAGGATTCTCCTTGACATTTATTGAAAGAAAGGCACCCTACATAAAAACTCATGATCACCTGTTCATAGACTAAGCTTTTAAATACAGTATACTCTATGAAGTAAAATTATATTAAAAACTGCTTTGTGCACAGTAGTATTAAAATAATTGAAAATCCAAGGGTAGTGCGATTAAAAGTAGCTAACATGGATTGGGGCGATATTTCACAACTTTTTCAAGCATAAGTTCAAACAATTTTCCTGATCACCAATACTTCAAACATGTTAGCTGTACTTTTTAGCAACTGATGGCTGAATTCACAATGTTAAATAATAATAAAAAAAAGGACCAGGTGTGGTAGTTCATGCCTATAACCCCAGCACTTTGGGAGGCTAAGGCTGGAGGATCAATTGCGGCCAGGAGTTCAAGACCAGCCTGGGCAACACAGCGAGACCTCATCTCTACAAAATACAAAAATTAGTCACGTGCGGTGACACACACCTGTAGTCCCAGCTGAGGCAGGAGGATCACTGGAGCCCAGAAGTTCAAGGCTGCAGTGAGCTATGATCACACTACTGCACTCTAGCATGTGCAGAGAGCAAGACCCTATTTCTAAAAAAATTTAAAGAAAAAGAAACAAAAAAAGAACTGAGGTTAAATCAGTAATGCTTTTAATTAAATCTGTATCTTAGAAATTATAGCTTGTCTATACATTTAAAAAACAGCAGTGCACACGTATAGGAGATGCTTGTCTACACATAATGCTTTGTGTACATATGGATTCAATTTAATGGTAATTAGTGTTAATAATTATGAAAGAAATAAATTAGGTATTCAAAGTATGTGATCTAAGATAATGTTTTCACACCCAAAAAACTGTCAATTATTTTCTTTTCCTTTCTTAAAAAACCAAAACAAACCAACCACAAAGTAAATTTTGACACGGGAAAGCACAGGACACATACCTGTCTGACATTCCTTGTGCTGTGTATGTGGTTTGCAAGAGGTGGCCTTGGTCTGTGTGACGGGCTTGCACAGTACGGCTTTGTTCTTTAAAAGCCTAAAAGGCTGGGAAGACTGGAAAGATAGAAGTTTCATGATGTTTGCCTGTGGTCTTTCCTAGTTAAAAACAAATTCAGAAACCAAAAAGAGATTTTTTTTAGTACCGTATCACTTACTATAATTGCTATCAATTTAAAGGTGATATATATCCAGTGAAATAAATTCCTCTGAAAGAGTAGTTGCAATAAAAAAGTCACTTTGGAAAATATACATTAATTTCTAATTCTCCCAGTCAGTATCAGTTCCATTTGTTGATTTAGAAAAAATACTCTGCCTACAGTAAGATCAAAACAATGAAAACAATCCTTGCTGATTACAACAAATGGCCCCTTAGAAAAATCAGACCCAACCTTAGAGCATACGCAAAAATATATGCTATATCAATTAAGAACTTCAACATGAAAAAAAAACCCAAAACTTTAAAAATCACTGGAGAACTTTCAAATGACCAGAGCACAGAGAAAGTAATGTTAAATAGAACACAAAAGAGTAAAAACAAAGTAGAAAATACTGATACATTTTATTACCTCAAAACTTAAAACTTTTGTCAACAAAGGTCTTTATAAAACAAAGTTATAGCATAAACAGCAGAGTGGGAGAATATATTTAAAACATGTTTATTCACTCAAAAGTACTGAGTCTTTACTACAAGCTAGACACTATTCTAAGCCCTGCGGATAAGGCAGAAAACAAGATAAAGTCCTGCTCCTACTGGCCTTATATTTCAGAGGGAGACACAGAAAATAAATAAGTAAAACAAACATATAATGTATAATTCCAGGTAGTAAACAAAAGTAAGGGAAGGCAGCATGATGGCATGGAGGCGGGGTAATTCTGGAGTAAACATCTCAGCAGAGATCCTCTGCATTGTTCAAAAGAATAAGCCGGTGCAAAAGCCTAAGGTCAGGAGAGTCCAGGCAGAGAGACTGTAGGTGCAAACACTGTGAAGTGGGAGACAGCTTGGCATGCTTTAGGAACATCAACAAGAACAAGGCTGAAACAGAGTAAGCAGGGGAGAATGGAGAGGTAGGCAGAAGCCAAATTGTGTAGCATCTGGAAGGTCTTAGCGAAAAAACAGAATTAGGACTGTATTTTAAATGTGATGGGCAACCACTGGAGGTTAAATTTACTTTTAAAGTAAGTAATACATACACTTATTGCAAAATTCCAAAGGTATAAAAGTGTAAACATGAATAACTGCCATCTATCCAGGCTCAACCTTGAACACAACCACTGTTCCCAGTCCCACTTTACCCTTGGGGGATACGTCCCAAGCAAGACTCCTAGTGGATGCCCGAAACCATGGATAGTACCAAAACCTATACGTACTATGTTTTTCCTATACATACATACTCATGAAGTTTACTTTATAAATTAGTCACAGTGATTAACAATAACAACAAAATAGAACAATTGTAACAAAATACTATAATAAAAGTTTATGAATGTGGTGTCTCTCTCTCAAAATATCTTATTGTACTGTACTCATCCTTCTTTCTTGTGATCTGTTGATCTGATAACTGAGATGGCTACCAAGAGACTAACAGGTGGGTAGTATATACAGTGTAGATATGTTGGACAAAGATGATTCACATCCCAGGTGGGATGGCATGAGATTTCATCATGCTACGCCGAACGGTGCACAATTTAAAACTTAAGAATTGTTTAGGCCGGGCGCAGTGGCTCACGCCTGTAATCCTAGCACTCTGGGAGGCCAAGGCGGGTGGATCGCTCGAGGTCAGGAGTTCGAGACCAACCTGAGCAAGAGCGAGACCCCCGTCTCTACTAAAAATAGCAAGAAAATTATATGGACAACTAAAAATATATACAGAAAAAATTAGCTGGGCATGGTGGCGCATGCCTGTAGTCCCAGCTACTCGGGAGGCTGAGGCAGTGGGATCGCTTAAGCCCAGGAGTTTGAGGTTGCTGTGAGCTAGGCTGACGCCACAGCACTCACTCTAGCCTGGGCAACACAGCGAGACTCTGTCTCAAAAAAAAAAAAGAATTGTTTATTTCTGGAATTTTCTATTTAATATTTTTGGACCATGGTTGACTGTGGGTAACTAAAACCTTGGAAAGTGAAACCATGGAAAATGGGGGACTACTGTACATTCTTCTAGAGATGGTCTATGTTATTGAATAAGCTGATTTTGACTACAAATGGTAGTCTATATTAGCAAGATTTAGCACCTTGCTTCTGTCACTTAGCAAGCTATCTTGTAGATATAGTTACATAACTTTGTATAAAGCTGCCTAATAGCTTGCATAGTATTCCACACATTTGTAAGTAATCTGAAGAGTCCCTGCTGATGAACATTTAGAATGTAATAAATCTCTTGCTATTATAAACAATGCTGCAGTGACTATCTTTACATATAAATTAATTCTACATGTGCTAGTATAGCCACAGAATAAAGTCTTAGAAGTATTGCTGGTGGGTCACAAGGTATACAATTTTAATTCTGCTGATACTACTAAATTGCTCTCCACATTAAGTCATATCAAATTATGTGACCATTAGCAATACATATGTGAGCCTCTTCTGACATCCCTGTCAACAGAATATTATTGACCTTTTTGCTATTTCTCAGGAAGTGAAAAATTATCTCACTGTAGTGTGGTTAGGTATTTTTCATGTGAAAGAAAGCATTATTTCTATTTCCTCTTCTGTGAACTCTATTCAATCTTTGCTCTGTTTTCCTTTATCTTTTTTAAAAAATTCTATGCATATTTTTTGAATGGGCAGTGTGACATAAAATTCAAAGATTCAAATAATAAACAATGAAAAAAATAATTTTCCCTCTTAAAATTCTTCCCCCATCATTCAGTTCTCCTCAGAGGCAACCACTATTACCCATTTGGTTGCCTTCCAGGGATATTCTATATATATGTGCAAGCCTCTGTGTGTGTGTGTGTGTATTTAAAGCACAAATGGCAGTATGCTATACATTGTTTTGTGTCTTCTTTTTTATTCTGATATATAAGACTGCTCTATGTCTGTACATATTGAGCTGCCAAATTCTTTCTAATAATTGCATAGTATTCCATTGAGTAGATATACCATATTTAACTACAGCCCCAACAAGGCCATTGTGTATGCTTGTGCAGGGGACTCCACTTGCCAGGCCAGGTAAATAGGTATGGGATTAGAAAGAAGTACATTTCAGACCCTGCCCATGCAGGGCTATTTTTTTCTAATTCACAAAGTAACTCAGAGTGAATACAGCATGGCCCTGATCACTGATGAAACAACTAGGCTGTTTTCTGGCTTCTGCTGCTACAAATGATGCTATAATTAATATCTTTGTACATATTTCACTTCGTAAATGTGCAGAAGTACCTGAAGAATAAATTCCTAAAAATGGAGTTCTTGGGTAAATGGTATTTACATTTTAAGTTTTAACAGGTTCTACTAAATTGTCCTCTTTAGCAGTTTTACCAATTTACACTCTCATTGGCAATAAGAATGACTTAACAGTGCTATCCATTGTTTTTCTTTGCCAATCTGGTTAAACTGTAGTTCTAACAACATTTCTCTAATTTTCAAGTTGAATATCTTTGCATATGTTTAGGAAATATTTTTATGTCCAGGTCTATTAACTTATGGATCACACTTTTAGCAATTTTCCTACTGAGTATTGGATCTTTTATTGATTCACAGAAACTCTTTACATATGAAAAACTAGCCTTTTCTGAAATTAGTTACAACCTTTTCATTTTTGTCATTTATCTTCTGACTTTGAAATATGGTTAGATCTCCCCATTGATTCTTTTACGGCTTCTGGGTTTTGTGACATACTTAGAAAGACTCTCCCCACTTCTACATTGTTAGAACGTTTTTCCTATATTTTTCTGAGTACTTTTATTCTTACATTTAAGTCTTTTCTCCAAATGAATTTCATTTTTGTTTAAATTGTGAAGTACAAATCCAACTGTATTTTCTTCCATGTGTCTACTCAGTTGTAACATCATTATTTATTAAATAATCCACATTTCTCCTATTTATCTGAAATGCCACCTTTATCATTATTAAATTTCCATACATATATTTGGGTCTATTTCTGGATTTCTTTTCCATTCAGTTGTCTGTCTATTTATGCACCAGTACCAGTTGTTTTTATGATATAGCTTTAGAATATCTATAGTTTTCCTATAATTTTAATGTGGAAACTAGCTCCTCCCCATCTTCATCCTTTTTCAGAATTTCATTGAAGGTTTTTGAGCAGAGTAATAACATGATCTGATTTGTGTTTTTAAAAGATCATTCTCGTAACAGGGTGGAGAAAAAACTGCAAAGGGCAAGAATGGAAGCAGGAAGACAGGCAGGAGATCATTACAATACTACAGAAGACAGACAACGGTGCTCAGACTAAGGAGGTAGCAATGGGGTGGTAAGAAGTAGGGAACACTAGAGAAGAATTCTGGGGGAATAAAAAGGTACTGTTTTAGACATACTATTTGAGAAGGGTATTATCCATCTAAGTGTAAATGTCAAGTAGGCACATGGATGCATGAATCTGGAGCTCAAAGGTCAGGGCAAGAGAAATAAATCTGGGAATCAGCCACCATGTAGGTAGTGTTTAAAACCACAGGACTAGTTGAGTCCTCTAGGAAGTAATACAGACTGAGAAAAGGGCCAAGTATGATGTCCTGGAAGTTGAATGAAGGTATTTCAAGAAGGAAGGAGAGGCCAGGCACAGTGGCTCACACCTGTAATCCTAGCACTCTGGGAGGCCGAGGCAGGAGGATGGCTCAAGGTCAGGAGTTCTAGGCCAGCCTAAGAGCGAGACCCCATCTCTACTAAAAATAGAAAGAAATGATTTGGACAGCTAAAAATATATATAGAAAAAAATTAGCTGGACATGGTGGCACATGCCTGTAGTCCCAGCTACTCAGGAGGCTGAGGCAGGAGGATCGCTTGAGCCTAGGAGTTTGAGGTTGCTGTGAGCTAGGATGATGCCACGGCACTCTAGCCCGGGCAACAGAGCGAGACTCTGTCTCAAAAAAAAAAAAAAAAAAGAAGAAAGGAGAGATCAATTGTGTTAAATGTTACTGAAAGGTTGAGCAGAGTGCACTGACTACTGGATTTGGCAAAATAAAGACTGATGACAACCTTGACAAGAGCAGTTTCAGTGCACTGGTGCAGACAAAAGCCTGACTAGAGTGAGCTAAGGAAAGATAACAGATAAAGAAGTAGAGGCTACCTTCAGAGGAGTTTTTCCATGGCGAGAGCAGAGAAATGGGACAGTCGCTGGAGGCCATTGTGTTAAAGGAGGATTGTTTTCAGATAAGATGTATGACTATTACTGACAAGAAGGGTAGATTTTAAAAAAAAAGTCTGACTCCATATTTTTGTGTTGACAAAAATGTAGGAGCAGAAAGGGGAGAAAACAAAGAATACAGAAAGACCTCCTAGAAATCAATAAGAAAAAGACAATTCAACACAAAAATGGGAAAAAATAAAAACAAGAAATTCAAAAAAAATTCAAATGACCAGCAACAGAAATGTAAGCAAACCTACTAGTAATCAGTGACATACAAAACAAGATACCAAGAAGATGCCACCAAACAGATTGGCAAAAAAGTGTTTAAATTTGACAATATTAAATGATGGTGAGGCTGTGGGAAATGGTATAATCATAAACTGTTGGTGGGAATAAAAATTGGAATAGCCGCTCTGCAGGGTAATTTAAAAACTAAAAATGCAAATACTCTTTGGCCCAACAGTCCTACTCTTCCATTTCTACACTAGGGAAACAGCTGCACACATGCACAGGGAGACAGATACAAGGGTATTCATCGTAGGAGAGGTTTTTCATAGTGAAAAACTGGCAACAACCTAATCTTCATCAACAGGGCAATGGATAAATAAACTGGGGTGCCTACAGACAATACAGTACTATACAGCAGTCAACAGGAATGTACCAAACCTATTAAGTATCAGCATGAATAGATATTTTTAAAAACAATATTAAATATTTTCCACAGATTTATATATATTAAAGATTATAAAATAGTCTAAAAGGATGCATACCAAACTCATAATAGTAGTTGTTTCTAGGGATGTGAGTAGGGGATTAATTGGTGGTAGTGATTAATTTTTTTTAAAAAGAAAGGGGGGGCATAAAATAGGGGAAAAAACCTGTGAGCAAATAAGCCAAATGTAATAATGGTTAATTCTGGGTGGTGGGAACACAGTAGAAGAGGAGTTGGAAAACTATGGTCTGTGGGCCAAGTCCAGCCCACCACCTGTTTTTGTAAATAAAGTTTCACTGGAGCACAGCCACTCTCACTCTTTTATGTATTGTTTATGGCTGCTTCTGCACTGCAATGGCAGAGGTGGCAAGGTCTCTAGTTGCAACAGAAACCATATGGCCTACAAAGTCTATAGTATTTAGAGTCAGAAAAAGTTTGCTGAGTTTTGCAGATTTTCTTCTTTGTACTTTTCTGTATTTTTTACCTTTCCCCCAAATTTAAGACCATTTAAATAACATGAGGGAGATTCACACTAAAGTCCTCAGAGAAACAAAGAAAAAAGTCTGAAACTGTTTTTTTTTTTTCATATTGTAAAAGTACTACATTATTTATTACTATACTTTTTAGAGACTAAAATGAAAATATTAATCAGAGCTGTTCTGTAACACAGTTTAAATGACTGGTGAATTATAGAAATACTCCACATGGGGAAAACATATATAGGGCAGTCACATGAAATAGAGGTATATGTTCCTGAAAAACCTGAATAATTCAAAACGAGCATAATTCAAGACGAATTCTCTCATACATATAAAGTAGAAGAGGGATGCATTCTCAGAGTACATAAATCTACAACCAATATAGGATATTTTTAAAAACATATGTTAATACTTATCAATATATAACATAATACATTAATACCTTAGTTATACAATTGTGTGCTTAATACCATAATTATTAATTATATGGCACAGTAATTAATTATATAATTCTAAAATATAATTTAATGCACAATACATAATATACAAATAAATACAAAGTTAACTTAATGACATTTCATTAACTAATATGGTATACTGCCTGAAAATAATTAAGGAGAAATTACCATCATCTTCCAACACAAATAATGGGACAGTTAAGAGCTACTAAATTAGGACAAGCTATCTCTCCACATTATAATGAAGGCTGGTCTGACTCCTTGGAAGACTTTTGCTAAAGAATGAATCTAATGTAGTTTGAGTTTTTTCTCTCATTTTTTTTTTCACTGAAGATTTCTTGATATGCAGACCCATTTTCCATCTTTTGCCTTCCCACCATGGAACAGCAATCCACATTTGGATCACCTTCTTCAAAAATACTAACTGCTGCTGAAATAGGGTGAAAAGCCTATGCCAGTTGTTATATTGTTAATTATGCAGAAGGCCCAGGCTGATTGCCAGAGGCCTTCTCCCTGCCGCCTTTGTTTTTCTAATTCTAGCAAGTCTTCCTTTGTTAATCCATGCGGGACAACCCAAACAAATTTTCAATGTCCCCTTCATCTACTCTGTGCAAATCTACCTTCTGTTTCACTTCCACAGATTCCTTAATAGCAGGTGTTACGCTGTCTTCCAAAACTGCCTCTTTAAATTATGGTGAAGCTGAAATGTTTTGGTAGCTTCAGAGTTAGCAGATATAGCTTGCCTGCTCATTTTTATATTCTTAAAACCTTGGTGGGCTTTAAAATTGGAAAGCCAGCCATGACTTGTAGTAAACCTTTTGTCTCAGTCTCCTCCTTTCAACTCATCAGAAATACTCATGCCTTAGCACAGACGATAGATTGGCCTTGGCAGGGTGGGGCATTATGGCAGCATTGATCTTGCAGCTGTGTTGCCAGGATTTTTTCCATTTATTCCATTATCCTTGCCTGGTTATAATTTTTGTGAACAAACTTAAAAACAGCTTTAATGCTGTTTTTGGTTTTTTGAGCATTACTTCTAATATTCCGCAGAGTATACTCTCCTAAATTAACAGCATGAAATATCATAGCAGTGTTTTGGTCATCTTCAAAGATTTTTATCACTTCTAACTTTTGTTCCAAAGTTATTGAATTTGGGGCACACTTTTTAGCCCTAGCACCATCAATTAATAAACACTTGAATGACATTGCTATACGATATTACAAATATTTTGAATTATATCAAGAGAGAATGTTAAGATAGCAGCAACACAGTAGTCACCAAAAACATTAACCCAAGATCTGACACAATATCATGTGATACTGATAAAGGATGATGGGAATTTTGTTTTCTTATTAAAGTGATGCTGACACAGGGCAACAATGACACAGTTTGCAATCCTTTCAGCCTGCCAGATTTGAAATTACACATTTCTTGCAAATTTTTTTAATTTGGGGAAGTTTTACAGTATTTCAAATTTGAGACACAAAGTGAGAGTTTAAATATATTTTCACTTTGCACTATTTTCAGCTTCACATAATTCAAAGTTGTATAAAACAATACTATAGGCCAGGCATGGTGGCTCACTCCTCTAATCCTAGCACTCTGGGAGGCCAAGCTGGGAGCATCACTTGAGGTCAGGAGTTCAAGACCAGCCTGAGCAAGAGCAAGACCCCGTCTCTACTAAAAACAGAAAGAAATTAGCCGGGCAACTAAAAACAGAAAAAATTAGGCAGGCGTGGTGGCACATGCCTATAGTCCCAGCTACTCGGGAGGCTGAGGCAGGAGGATCACGGGAACCCAAGAGTTTGAGGTTGCTATGAGCTAGGCTGATGCTATGGCACTCTAGCCCAGGTAACAGAGTGAGACTCTGCCTCAAAAAACAAAAAAAAAAAACAAAAAACACTATACTGAACTTTCAAAAGATTTTTTTTCTAGTCTAAAAGGAAAATACCTGAATGTAGTAAAAGAAAAAAATAAAGTAGTTTTGTTAATTCCAACTTGCTGGAATTAACAAATATTTAAAGAAATTAAGGAACCTGAATACAAATTCTTACTATAATAATAACAAAAGTTAGTGCATAATATATTACTCTACTTTTTTAAGACTAAGCTGCAAACAGAAAACGCTATTTGAATGCAATATCCAAAGTGAAAATAAACTGAAGTGGCATAATCAGGAAAAATATCAACAATAAAACTTACACCTTCGATGATCTTTGCTGCCTCCTTAGTAACTGCACCTGTTATAAATTAAAATATATATTATTATCTCCAGAATATGCAGAAGTAAACACTGAAACCAAGAAGTTACTTTACTCTCACTAAGGTGGGAGACTAGACCAGAATTTCTCAAAACATGGACCAAGGAAACTCTGCATCAGTATCCTCTGGAGTGCATGGTAAAGGTAAGGATTCCTGAGCCCCAACTCCATCCTACTGTATTAGAATCTCTGATGGTAAAGGACCAGGTATATTAAAATCATTTGGGTTCTTAAAAAAATAAACTATACATACCAATTCTTTTCCCACTCACACCACCTAAAGAAAGTGGGGCACATTTCCTTATATAATGTAATGAAAGGCATTACCAGTGAGAACTACTTAGGCTAGACAACACTCACTTCTAAAGTCTAGGCAAATCCCCTTATATCAACTCATACCTTTTAAAACACTGTTAGTGTTCCCTTTGGGCTGGGCAGCAGGTATTTTTGCCAATGACACCACTTTGGTTATAACTGGTGTTGTATTTGTCCTTGCACAAGGGAGTTCCTTCAAAGCAGTTTTTGCCTTAGAAATAACAACTGATTAAAATAAACAGAAAGTTAAGACCTGGCATAAACAAAAGGGCCACACATCCACACACCCACACACACTGTTTAACAACTAGGTTTTCAAGGAGCAATTGAAACATCTAACTCTTTATAATGTTGGGTTGGGTGATTCTGGTCAGATTAGTGGTCATTAGGGCTTAAAGAGAGCCTGATTCTATAAAATTCTATAAACCTCAAAGGATATTTAACAGATAAAAATATAACTACTAGCTTCAGGACTAACTGGGCTGTCCTATCAGTGAATATTAAAACTCCTATACCTAAACTTGCTTCAAATAAAAACTTAACATAACAATTTTTATAAATAACTTGATAAGGGAGCTATCCATCCACATAAACAATGGTTTTCTTAACCCACGTTATAAAATGAATATTCTACCACCAACCTGACTGGTCCTAGGCTATGGACAGCTAACAGAAAAGATTAGCACAAGGCATATATACATGATTAAGGTAACGCAAAGGTAGGCAAGGGCCAGACTGCAAGGAGCCAAAGCACGTGGATCCTGTCAATTAGGCAGCACTTTGGGCTTTAATCAGAGAATATAATACCAAGTGTTTCAACCTAATACTCAGAAAGGGATACTTAGGAGAGCTACTTTATGAGCATGCCACATATCTATCTACTCAGCTGGTTATTCTGACCACATTAGCTGTCCTACTTGAAAACTTATTTTATTCTTAGCCAGGAAAAACTTTGCTACCCATGAAGAACCAGTCTACTTTTTTTTTCACTGAGATAATTAATGTGTTGTTCTTTTTTCCTGGGCTACAAGCAAGCTCCGAATCAAATCTTATGCCAGTTACAGCCACTATATTAATGTACTTATACCTTTCTCCTTTTGTTTGTCCTGATTTTCTACTCTTATTTCTAGTTTAATTGAATAGCATATATCCTTTAGTGTAAGTTATGTACAGATAAATTCAATCAAAAGCAAGCTTACCTAATTTTCCTATAAAAATTAGTGCTCATACATTTATTGATTTTTTGTTGTTGTTGTGCTTCATTATGAGAGCAAAAAGCATTAGAATTAATTTTCCCTCAAGGGCAATCTTTAAGGATTCTTAAAGGAAAATTTAAGTAAATTCAGCTACTTGAATCCAGTGAAATTTTGTTTTTATTATATTATTTACAACCGTGTGTGTTTATAGCATACCCTAGCACTGACATAAAGATCCCATTATCCAAGCTTAACTTTACCTTTATTTTGTGAAAGAGAGTCATTTATAATTTGCTGATGACAAAACGCCAAGACACAATATAGGTTACAGAAATGTTTGATGTTGCCTCGCCATTTTATGGACTCACTTAGCTTACCCTGTCGTTTACAACCATCACACTTGGCCATCTGAGAAAGAGATGTAAGACAAGATAGACAGGCTTAGAACTCTAAAATAATGAAAAAATAACATTAATCATAAAACCAGATATGAGAGTCAGTTGAGACTACAAAATGTAAGGTTCTTACCTTAAAATATTATGATTAAGAATGTATAAAAAAAAAGAATGTGTATTTTTAACTATGTGTTTCATTTAAATGTCCTAAGTCAAGAGAATATAAGAGTTGCTCTTTTGCTTTCAAAATTACTGATGAAGGAATCTAAAGATAGGTTCTACTTTTAAAAGATTAAACAGCAGCTTATCACAGTCGAAAAAAATATGGGCTTTGGAGTCATAAAGACTTTGGTTCATTCAACAAATACCTAATTAGACATCCTTTGTCTTAAGCATTATAATTGGTCCTGATCATATAATGATGAAAAGATAGTACTCCGCCCCTTGAAGAAAATTCTGTTTTGGGGGTGAGGCAGACAAGCAAACAATGATTTCACTAGCATGTTACAGGTGTTATCCAGCTGTCACCTACCAGATTCCTCAAGGGCACATTACTTAACCTCCCTGGGCCTCGTTCTTTTCCTTTACTTATAAACTGGCAATAATATACCTACCTCTTGGGACTATGGTGAGGATTAAATGAAATAATACTTATGGAGCACCAAACATGTATTAGTAGTGGTTCAATTAATTTTTAACTATTGTTATTAACCTTTCAAAAAGGTGATCTTTTTAAAAAGGAGGTGGGTAAAGTTGTCAGTCATTGTCATTTGACCTATGAAGTGAGAAAAAGGTCTGACTTCAAGTTCCTAAGAGTAATCTGAATGAAAGAGCCACTTAAGGAAAATTACGTGTATTTCTAATCTGAAAGAACTAAGTTATAAACAAGGTCAGTGTGCCTTATAAGAAAGCAAAAATAAAAGGAACATATCTTCAATCAACAACAAAATCTCCAGTAATGCTATAATCTTTACCCCAAAGATCTGATGTTTATATTCAGTCAAATTTTGCTACAGTACCCAATAATTTATTCTACTCAGTCTAAACACATTTTTCTTTTCTATTTTTATTTTAATACATTTAGGGGGTACACGTTGAATTCTGTTACATTTATATATTGTATAGTGGTTGAGTCTGGGCTTGTGGGGTACCCATCACCTGAGGAGTGTACACTGTACCCCACAGGTAGTGTTTCATCCCTCAAGCCTCCCCACCCTCTCCCTGTTAAGTCTCCAATGTCCACTATACCACTCTGTGTGCCTTTGTGTAGCCATAGTTAAGTTCCCACTTATAAGTGATAACACACAGCATTTATTTTTCTGTTTCTGAATTACTTCACTTAGAATAATAGACTCTAGTTCATCCAAGTTGCTGTAAACAACATGATTTCATTCCTTTTTATAGCTGAGTAGTACTCCATGGTATATACATATACACTGCATTTTCTTAATCCACTCATCGGCTGATGGATAGTTAGGTTGATTCCGTATCTTTGCAATTATGAATTGTGCTGTGATAAACATGTAAGTGTGGGTATCTTTCAATATAATGATTTCTTTTCCACTGGGTAGATACCCAGTAGTGGGACTGCAGGATCCAATGGTAGATCTACTTTTAGTTCTCTGAGAAACCTCCATACTGATCTCTACTAAACACCATATTTTTCTCCACACAATCTGAACAAATTTTAAATAAAAAATAATTCGCACTAACTTCACCAAAAAAGTATATCATATTTACCTGATAAAACAGAACTGTAAATTTGGACATGCACTCTTCACAACAAAACTCTTCTAACTTGCCCTCCAATCGATTTTCTATCAAATTCGGGGATGTTTGTGAACAATATCTACACATCTTACAGTAGTTTCCCCATCGTTCTCCAAAGTCACGGGCAGAGAGGAATTTGCAAACTGAGAACCAGAAGGATGAAAGGAAGAAATATCAAATTTACATTAACATAAAGGAGGTAAAGTGAATTTCTATAGTCTTAGATATAAATTTTAACCTAATTTCTAAATACTTGACACAATTATTTGCCTCTAAGTTAAAGGATAGTCTCTATATTAAAAAAATCAAACTCTTTATCACCTTTTAAATATACTCTAAATATTAGGCCATCTACATTCAGAAATGTCAGATATGTTTCTATTTTTTTTGTAATTACTTATCTTTCTTTTTTCCACACAGGAAATCAAAATCTTTAGAAGCAGCAATTGCCTAAGTTCCCTCTTTACAAATGGGTACAAGATCAAAAAGATCTCTGTCATAGCTAAACTTATGAAGAGATTTTCTATATTAATACCATCAATCTAATTATTTTTATACTTTTTCTTTATTGAGATTACATTTAAAAAGACAGATTTTAAAGTGAATTAAATATAAACTCAATATAAAAAGCCTCAAACTATACCTTATTGGACAAAAATTATTTGAAAATTAATCATGGATTAATAGCCAAAGTCATCATGAATTATTATATAGCAACCATATGCTCTGTGAATAAAAACGAACTTTTTCCTTTACCTTCACTACAGAATGGCTTATCAACCCCTGAGAATCGCACAGTCTCCTTTATAATTTTCTGCAGTTTACAGTAGTCACACATTGCCACAACTTTATTTTTCTTTTTGTACTCATCAGAACAATTCTTGCCACAAAACAGAAACATTTTACCCTGAAGAGAAATAACAGTCATTAAGATCTAACTAAACAGTTGCTTTATCTTTAAGAAATCTTTTTCCCTCTCATTTCAAAGCAAAGTGAGTGACTATCAAAGATGAAAAGACAAAAGTGCTTCTAATGGGTAAGTTTATATTCAATCCCTTTCACGATCTTTCTTTACCTTGTAGAAAAGAAGCTCTGGTTTTGTGGCAAACAGATGGTTACAGTGCTGACACTTGAGTTTAACAACTGTGTAGGCTAAAGCAACTTGCTGGGATTGTTCAGCAAGAGGCTGGAGACTGGCTGCAGCAGAGCCACTGGTGGAGCTGGGGGAAACGGCAGAGGTTTTACCTCCTCCTGCAGGTACTGCGGACCCGGAGGGTGGGCTTACAACCACGTGGCCCTGAGACAGGGGCACCGCTGAGGAGTTTGTTCCTTTTGGCTTGTTAAATACATTCTGAATGAACACAAATAAGGCAAAGATTTTAGCAATTCAGAAATAACATAACTTGGTAATTTTTACTTCCTGATTTGAATAAATTAATTTCCTCACATTTTTTCAAAATCTTCTATCTCACAGAGAGAGTTTAAATGGCACACTTTCAAAATAGAAGGAGTGAGAAATACATTAAATGTTCAAAGATTGGAATTCAGGCTTTCCAGAGACCTCTAGCATATGTCTCTAATAAAGCACAGCAGGCCTCTCCTTTCCCCCAAAATACCCCTCCACCTGCACTCCCATCGCCAACCAGCTCCTGATGGCTATTAAGACACAGTAGCTACCAATAGTCTCTTTCTCCCTGATACCAGAGAGACTGCATCAGGCATCTTCCCACTAGGGGGATCACTAAACTCTATTCTTTCTGGGTGTGTTGTAGAGAGTGAAGGGAAAATGGGACAAGTAGATGCTCATAATTCCATGCCAGGAGTCATTAGGTATCTGGCCCAGGATGAAAGGAGAGGGCGCGTGAGCCCAATCAGGCTATTGTTCTTACCATAACACCTACCAAAACCATATCCCAGCTTCTATCCTTTTGAAAAGGAAGAGAGCCACGGGAGAAAGTGGGAGGGAACGGTAGTTTAGGCGAGGACCCTGAATAAGGAAGAAACTTCTGAGGTCAAATATCTGGGCTCAGATATTTTGTAGAAATGACCTCTGAGACTCTGACTGAACGAATTTTTTTCCTTTTAACTTAAATTTAAATGTTGTTAAGTATGGACCCTCAGCAGTCAATATTGTACCACAGAGCAATGCCTAAGAGAACTGCAAGGGTGAAGTACTACCTTAGACCATACCTGGAAAGCCACCACACAACTGGAGCTGCAGAAGCTGTATATGGTTCCATTTGACATGGCTAGGTGATACTGAGGGATTGCTGAGGTTTTACAACTATGACACGAAACCTGGACACCTTGGTGACAAAAAAATAAAAACCAATGAATAAGTTACACAAATGAATAAATAATCCAAAAGTGTATTAGGAGAATGAAAAAAATCAAATACTCATTAATATACAGAATAATCAAGGAACTTTACAAAAATCTGTAAATCTAACTACAACTGCAATTAAGTCCTACTTATATAAAAACTAATTTGAAACTTGTGATTTTTTCTTTCTTTTCACATATGAAATTACAAAATACTATATACACCGTAACCAAGAAAATCAGTGAAAAGCTATTTTCATGTATTTATCAGTTCTTTAAAAGTAAATCAATCCTGGGTCTTTAACCATATAGTTACATTTAGTTTGTAACAAAATGAAAGAAAAGCAGTTATAGTCTTCTTCAATAGTTATTATCAAATTTAAGCATTACCTGAAGAAGTAACAGTCTTAACTCTGTAAGCAGATAAACAATTAATAGAACAGAAAAGCTCTGTTTTTCCTGAGTCATTTGTAGTCTCAATCATTTCAGCTGAGGGCCTCAATGATTTCCCCAGGGCATATGGAGGTGTTTGGGCTGAATTCTATTAAAATAAAATAATATTTAGATACCTAGTATAAGCATACATATTTACACATTGTTCAAAAAAGAAAAAAAACAAGCTACCTATAACCACTGCCTTTGGTTGAAATATTTGAGCATGACAATGAGATCACACTATTGGGATATGGGAAATTAAGTTCTTCCAAATAATAAATGTAAACTGAACAAAATTAGTAACTACTCAGATAGATACCTTAACAACAATAAAACACATTGTAAGTAATGAAGTAGATAGTCATAACATGATTTTTTCACCACCAATAACCAAGGAAGACCATAAATCAAAGGGCCATCCCCCGTTAATCTAAGAGAATCACTCACCTTTAAGGTGTGAGACTTATGAAACTCTTTAGCAGGAGATAGAAATGATATTTAATGTTTATTAGGAGATCCTGCGGAACTCCCCATTTTTCTTTTTTTTTTCTTTTCTTTTCTTTTTTTTTTTTTTTTTGAGACAGAGTCTCACTTTGTTGCCCAGGCTAGAGTGAGTGCCGTGGCATCAGCCTAGCTCACAGCAACCTCAGACTCCTGGGCTTAAGCGATCCTACTGCCTCAGCCTCCCCAGTAGCTGGGACTACAGGCATGAGCCACCATGCCCGGCTAATTTTTTTGTATATATATTTTTAGTTGGCCAGATAATTTCTTTTCTATTTTTAGTAGAGACGGGGTCTCACTCTTGCTCAGGCTGGTCTCGAACTCCTGACCTCGAGCGATCCACCCGCCTCGGCCTCCCAGAGCTAGGATTACAGGCGTGAGCCACCGCGCCCGGCCATGGAACTCCCCATTTTTCAAGCTGAGTTTCATAATAAAATTTGCCTGTAAGCTTGTTCATGTTTTAAGAAATAATAATAATAATGACTACCATTTATATAACCAATACAGAGTGTCCCAAAAGTCACCAAACATAGGGAAAATGGGAAATTGTAGCTAAATGTATCTTTATTTACAAAATACTCATTGCAAAATTTTACAAAATTTTAGGAATTTTAGGAATGTAACTGATGTTTGGATCATGTATAAAACAACATGGAGTCTTTTCCTGTGAAAGCAGAAACCAGACTGTCAAAGTGGTAATTCTTAAAAAACAGATACTTTTCAAAGATGAATGCCTGTTACCAACTGCTCAAATGAATTAACAAATCAAACTTGCTAACTGAAAAAAATTTTTTATATTTTTAATTATCATTTACATACTTCTCAAGAAAAATAACTTTTTAAAACTACAAATCATTCAGCAATAATTAAGTTGACACAAAGTGATATATTTAGTCACCAGATTAATCTGTTATTCATTACAATAAATAAGCTAAAGCATTCTCATAAGCCAATGTTGCCCAAATAATTACAATTCATTCCAAAACACTTTAAAATGAAAAAGATATGCTTCATTTAGATTCATCAATTTTATCATCTTTTAACTCTTGCTCATGGTCCATTTACAATATGAAGTTTTCTTTGCTATCAATGTATCACAAAAAACTTCACACTCATAGCAAATCAAGAAATGACATTTATGAATTCTCAGCCTTGAAGAGAACCTTAAAAAGGGACCTAGTTTACCTGTATCATCTCACAACCACAATCATCCCTTACAGTATCAGAATCTATCTCATTTTTTTGGAAGGGAAATCACACACCAGGATGAACTGATGGGAGGAGCTCACTGTTCACTTTGCAGTTCGTCCCTATATAGCCAACTGAGAAGGAGTCAGTCAGCCTAACTACATGCAACAGACTGATATTCATACCTGCTTATATGCTGTGACACTTGTTGAACTAAAAACCTTCTGGGATTGGCAAGGACCAGAGCTACTATAGCAATAGCTCCCACAGTTCTCACAACAGTTCATGGTGAGGTTGTTTGTAGAGTGAAATTTTGAAAAACAGGCATCACTACAAAGACCGTGTACCACATTTTGATATTTAACTTCAAATCGAATCTAGGAAATAAACACATACATATGTAAATTAAGCAGAGTCAGTTTTAAAAATCTCTGATCCTTGAGCAGAACCCCAATAGAGGTAAAATGTAACTTACATCAGCATTCTTCTGACACATGCTGCACTTTGTCGAAATGCTATTGGTATATATGGTAACAACAGGTTTTTTCTTTAGCTCATAAGAAGACAGGCATGATTGGCTGCAGAAATCTTTGCTAGAATTATTTTCAAATCGGGTTGTGATCACATCCTTTGGATTTAAAATGTCTCTAAAAATAAGTAACAAAGGCAAAGTGAAATGTGTTCTTCACAACTGTAACTTCTTCCTCTTTGTGAGCTACAATAGCATTTATTAGGGGCAGCTATTGTGTGGTAGAAAAAAGCTCTGAATAAGGCACCTGCAAACCTAGGTTTGATGATTAGTTCTGTTACTTATCAGCTGAGTGACAATGAATGATGCAATTACTATCCCACTTTCCTCATGTATAAAATGGGATCAATAATACCTAATTCACAGATGTGTCAAGAGAGAATTATACTTAAAATATAGCCAGCCAAATGTTCATGACCAGCTCCAACCAAGTTTCATCCACTGGAGCCAATGGGACTAAATTCAGTGGCCATCCCACAACTCCAGACTACAAGACACTTGTCCTCTTACTAGCCAATAGTTGCCAAGAATAGAAACATGAATGAGACAAGAGATGAAAATTTTTTTAAAATGCACAATTTTGGGAAACAGATGAACTAGAAAAGGTTAATATTAATGTAAAAAATAAGCATGATATATAAAATTTAGCTATAAATGAAAGTATCAAGGAAACAGATGACAAAAGGTCTGGAAAGGCTTTGTATCACAGGAAACATGGAAACAAGAATGAGACAGGAAGAATATAAATAATTGAGTGGTTCTGTGAGATTCCTAGAGCCAATTTAAGAGAGCTAATTATTGCAATGAGTACTACTAGCAATACCCTGGTAAAACAGAGGCTAAGTATTGCCATTCTTCTGATAAGTATAAAAACTGAAGGAAATAGTCATTAATGACAACCAGTAGTGCAGGCCACAAAGTAAGGAACAATAATGGCAATAATATTATATACTACAATTAGTGTGTTGAATAATTACTGTATGCCAGGCATTGTTCTCTTTATTCAAATTATCCAATTTAAATATCACAAAAATGCTACGAAGTATTATTATAATTGCCATTTTACAGATGAAGAGACTGAATCAGAGGTTAAATAGCTTGTCAGAGTCACACAGCTAGTAAGCAGTGAAGCCAAAATACAAATCCAGGCAATCTGATTCTACAGCCCATAGACTTAATCATCCCACTATCCTGCCTCCTTTCCTCTACCTTTATTATCCAGTACTGTTCCATGGTAAACCATGAAATAACAACAAAAATTATTTTAATTTTCTAAAACTCACTTAACCATAAAAATATGACAGTGAATCCTGAAAACCAAGTAAATATACACAGATGAAGTATTAATTTTGAAAAGCTATTTTTCTATTAAAAATAGAATAAAGAATTTTATTTAATAAGATGAATCTGCCAGTTGCATAATGTTACCAGTGAGAATAACTGTATAATGAAAATCTATGCACATAAATATGAATGTACTCTAAATCTTATGCTTCCAAATGAGTGTTACACCTTAACATTTATCTTGGAAAAACCACACCTTTTCCAACAATAATGTAGTTAAAAAATTTTTTTTCTAATTTATGTTTTGATTTATAAGAAACCTAAGAACAATTTTTTTAATTTTTAATTTTATAAATCTCATGTTTAACAGTATGACTCAGTTTAATCACCTACTATATTGATCTGATAAGGTATAGCAGCCTTTGGCAATTTGTAAAAATCCAATCCATGCTGCAAAGATAAGATCTGTCACCTAACCTAGTCCAAAGGAATGTTTCATAGGCTCTGAAGGCAATGCCAAACGAAGAGATCAAAAAATTTTTTGAATAAGAGTAGCATTATGGTAAAAAGTGACTGACAAGGGTGACTCCTTTTAAGAAAACAACATGCATTTGTGCCTATAAGTTGTGGTATGTTCTTTAAAATTTAATTCATCTTATTTTGATGATATGTTGAAACAGAGTATCTCAAAACAGAAAACTAAATTTACTCTCTCAGATCAGTTTCATGAGAATGACATAAAAGTGTTAAAGTAAGGTGTCCAAAGGGCATTTTACACCAAAACTAATTTTCAGTATTTAAGTAAAATATAAAAAACTCCCTCTCTCCTTTTTAGTTGGAGATTTCCATTTTAGCTGGATCTACACTTATCTACCTTAGGTTAACACACCAAGCAGATAAACTCTCATATATCTATATTTCTAAAGACAAAATAGGGGCCTACAAATTATACATTTGGTATACATACTAACATTCATTGTAAATAGTAATATATAATATAAATTTTATTATTAATAATAACAGGATCCCATTTATTAAGCACTTGTTTTGTGCTAGGCCATGTGCTATCATTATCTCACTAAAATCCCAGGAAGCAGACATTAATATTATTTACTGATGAGAAACTGGGGCTTAAAAAAGTTAAATATCTAGCCCAAGGTCTCAAAGATAACAAGTGATAGAGCCACAATCTAAAACCAAGCTCTTAACTTCTTTCGCTTTATGTTAGTGACTACTGAGAACACACTGTATTCCTGGAATTATACTACCACAAAAATAAGCAAAACATGTCAAATTCTTCAAATGTTCTAAAGTTAAGAAAGGTTTATGTAACTTTGTTGATGTTTTTTTCGTCTCTGCATCTAAGCATTATTATAAAGCAACAATGACCTCAACAAAGGCTTACAAGGATATTAGGAATAAACACATTTTTGTGACCACTTAGAGTTTTTAACCTTCTAAAGAATTAAATAACTTTCATGTATTATGAAAAGAGTAGTATTATTTTACTCTGTACTTCAACAACTTTCAAGATAACTTAAATAATTTTAAATGGTTATTATCTACAATTACAGGATGGTTTGTTGTTTCTTTCCACAGTAAAATTTAAACTGAAAGAGATAGAAAAGTGGTTTAGGCAATACTCCTAACACCAAGTCATTTATCAATGTTGCAAAACTATAGAATTTGAAAATTCCTCTATTAGCTAAAAAGCTATTTCCAAGGAAATATGCTAAAGATATTTAAAGTGGCAACAGCACGTTTGAACTCAACTATATATACACTTAAAAAAGTAAAGTAAAAAAAGATGTCATTAAGAATTTTATACTTTGAGCAGTTAGTGCAGGTTTTCTTGGGAGGAGGTGGCAGGCAGACACGTGAAGAATACCCTGTGATACATCGTGTGGAACAGAAGAGCTGAGTAGATCCTGTCTTATGATACGCGGTTTGCCCCTTATATAGCATTTTTTTACAGCCAGAACAAAAAGCCTGAATAGCTACAGCTGGAACCGAAGGAGGCAATATATTTGGGGCAGATGATGCAAGAGAAAACTGAAAGGCTGGCGTCAGCTGTTGGGCTATAAAAACAAAATAAGAAGAAAAAATTTTTAGTATTGACACTAATGCATATACATTCTCTTTTTTTAGAACAAATTTCCTCAGTCTTGAAATCCAATACTAGTGAGGCAATAAGCATTCCAAAACAGGGGGTTTCAATTTTTTTTTTTTATCATTACCCATAGTAAGAACTACATTTAACACTATAACCCATTTCTCACATAAATATATTTGCATATGGGTGTGTATAATTTAATAAATGGAACAGAAATTTCATGAAACAATACATTTCCTTACTACATATATCACACTGATATAATCTTACTCTATTCCACTTTTTAAAATTCTGGTATAGACCAGCTACCCACAGTTAAAAAAACACAGCTCTAAAGGAAGAGAAAAACATACATGATGAGGTACTTTCCCTCTACTTTACTAGTCAGAATAAACAAATATTAATTGTAATTAACTTATACGGTTCTATTTCTTACCAAGAGGACTGTCATTAACTGAAAATACAGCACTAATTTTCAGTTCACTTTCTTGGGTTTTTGGCTGTTGGGCACGTCCATATTCCTTAGAAAAAAGAGAGGAAAAATGAATATATAATATAAGTAAACTAGAAATTCAAGCAAAAAAGGATTCTGTCATATTCACGTGGTATACATTCTAATCATAATCACCTTCACAAACACCTGAAAAGTCCAAATTTGCAAGTTATTAGACTATCTTTAAAAAGACAATCTTTCAGAATTGGAGAATTTTTCATAATAGTTATATCTACTTTTCAAATGTAACCTTGATATATGGAATAATACATGGCTATTCCAGTGCTGACCACTACCTTTTATTTTTAGGCTATGTTTAAAAGGGAGCACTAAGTAAAATTAAATCTGAATGATTTAGAGTTTGGATCTAAATTAATAATTTTAGCCAACAGATTTACAAGCTGTTATACCTGTTAATGGCAGAAAAGATACAAGAGTTTCAATGCAATCTGCTTATTATACATAAAATCATCATATCCCAAATCATACTTACCCTTAATACATTCTTTAAAATGTTTTAAAATAAAATATAATCATGAAACAAATTTTTAAAAATATAAATACCCATCTTGAAAAGGACTGTCCTTTATTCTGAGACCACAACCACCTTTTTTGTTTGTTTGTTTTTGGTGTTAAAATATCTCACATATTTCAAAACAGAAAGTTTAAAAAAACAATCTTTTTTTGGAACAATGGTGATAATAAATGCCAGTTCTATTTTTAGTCTCTCTCTACTTAGCAAAATAAGTGACTATGTCAGTTCCAAAGTTGGTTTAGAAGTTTCTTTAGACTATTAAACGCCAACAACTACGAATCACTGCATTAATTTACTACTTCCCATGATGTATACTGTGGCACCAAGAGAAGGCAGAACTTATACCTTCTTTATAGATGAGGAAAATGAAACTTAGAGATGTTCAGCAACTTGCTCAAAGTTGTGCAAGTGCACATATTGGAATCAAACCCAGGTCTCTCTGTTCCAAAACCCACGTTATCACTCTCATAGATATGTAAATACAATATAATTGCTATAATGAATTCAAACCCTGGCCCCCAAGTGAAATTAAGTTCTCCCGTTGTAGTCTCTCCTATCTCCTTTCTCTTATAGCACTTACCATAATACATCATTTCATACTTATTTGGATGATAATTTGATAAGGCCTACACTCCTCCTCCTCACTACACACACACTAAACTGAAAGAACCACGTCCACCATTAACAGGGACTGTATCTGTTTTTTCACCTCTGTATTCCCAAAGCTCAGCATAGTCAACATAACACACTGAAAGAGACTATGGGTTCTAACAGCAGACAGAAACAGATGAGATCCTGGCTCTTAAATAAGTTATTTAATCTTTCTTAGTTTCAATATCCTTATCTGTAAAATATAGTATTACCTAACCCATACAGTGGGTGAGGGGTAGCTTGGGAAAGGTAAATGATTTAGTACAAATAAAATATGTAGTTTGATATCTTAGCCCAAAGTAAGCACGACATGCACGCAAAAATGCTAGTTCTTACACTTATTATTAGTGTCATAACTGTGGCATTTAATAAACATTTGTTGAATGAATGAATTTAAGTCCACTCAATCCAAAGTGGATGTTCTTAAATAACATTTATCTATTGACACATGCAAAAAGAAGAGTAAGTTAAAAGTACTATATACACCTTCAAGTCACCAAAATGAATGCTTAAGATTCAATAAAAAATTACCTTGCCTTATCATCAACCCAATTTCTAATATTTTTCTAATATTCCTGTTGTATTTCCCTGATCCATTTATTTTACTTCACAAAGTAACTGTTCTAAACCATTACAGCTCACAAGTTCCAACCCCACATATGTTTGCTCACTGATACTTCAAGTTCACCAAGTAAAAGAAGCAACTAAGAACTCCAGCATCCTGATTCCTCCCACCACCGTATCTACAAATTAATCAGCAAACTATCCTGTCTTACAGGAAAAGGCAACCTTCTTAGCTATAGCTAAAATAGTGCCTTGTTGTTCCGGATCCCTTTCCCTCTCCCTCCTTTCGGCACTCCATCCTATCTCTCCATCTCTATGTTAGTCTCTTCTCAGCTTACAATGAATTCGGTCCCTTAAGAACTACTGCCCTCTCTTCTCCCTCACTTTACAACCAAACTTAGAGAAAAAGTGCACACTTCCTTCCTTTGCTACTTCTTCAGTTTGATTCCCTCCTGAATCCAGTGCAATCAGGCTAATGTTTCAACTGAAATGGTTTTAAAAGGGGCTGGGAACCTGCAGCCTTGGGGCCACATATGGCCTTCTGGAACCCTGAGTGCGGCCTTTTGACCAAATCCAAATTTTAAGATTCCATCTTAATTGGCCTCTCATACACATCTGGCACCACCAATGAGTCCACTGTCTTTTGGTTCTGTTACTTCATTACTTCTTCTTAGTAACTGCAATGGACTGAATGTCTGTGTCTTCCCAAAATTCCTACGTTGAAACCCTAATTACTAAAATGATGGTATCTGGAGGTGGGACTTTGGGGAGATAATTAAGTCATGAGGGTGGAGCCCTCATGAATGGCATTAGTGTCATTATAAGAGGCCTGAAAGCTAACTCTCCCCCTACCATGAAAGGCTACAAGAAAAAGTTGGCTGTCTGCAACCCAGAAGAGGGCCCTCATCAGAATGCAACCATGCTGGCATCCTTATCTCAGACTTTCAGCCTCCAAAACTGTGAGAAATAAATTTCTGTTGTTTATAAGCCATCCAGTCTATGTTAATCTGTTATAGCAGCAAAGACTAAGACACGAAGACAGTATCCTTCATTGATCTTCCTATATTCACCCTTAAAATCAATGGTTCCCAAATTCAGTGGCATCAGAACCTCCTGGAGGTCCTGTCAAAACATAGATCGTTGGGCTCCTGCCCCAGAGTTTCTGAATCAGTAGGAGAACTTACATTTCTAACAAGTTCCCAAGTAATGCTGAAGCTGCTGGTTGGGGGACTACTTTGAAGTCCTAAATTAACCCAGTTTCCAGCTTTCTACTCTGAGCTCTACCTTCTTCTTTTTCTCTTGTTCTCTGAACAATCTCATCCACATTTGGGGCTTCAACTATCACATATAGAGTTGCTAGATTTAGCAAATAAAATACAAAATGCTCGGTTAAATTTGAATTTTGGCTAAATCACAAATAATTTTTACAATAAGTATATTCCAAGTATTGCATGTAACATACTTACATAAAAATTATCATTTTTTATGTGACAATCAAATTTAACCCAGCATCTTACATTTTTTCTGGGAGTTCTACACCTCCAGGTAGATAACTTTCTAATCTCTAAATTCCAGGTGCCTCCTAGTGCAAATTATCACTTGAATGTCCCACAAACCCCTTAACCACAACAGATCCCAAGTTACACTTATTTTTCCCCAAATCCTATTCTAGCCCCTCAGTAAATGGTATCACCAGAAACCTGTATATATTCCTGGACTCTTCTCTTTGTCCGTCTAGCCTCATATGCAATCTCTAAATTTGATCAATCCTACCTAAACATCTAAAAATCTATTCTCTTGGTCGGGCCCAGTGGCTCATGGCTATAATCCTAGCATTCTGGGAGGCCAAGGTGGGAGGATTACTTGAGCTCAGAAGTTCGAGACCAGCCTGAGCAAGAGCAAGACCCCATCTCTACTAAAAATAGAAAAATTAGCCAGGCATCATGGCAGGCGCCTGTAGTCCCAGCTACTCAGGAGGCGGAGGCAGGAGGATCACCTGAGCCCAGGAGTTTGAGGTTGTAGTAAGCTATGATGACACCACTGTACTCCAGCCGGGGCAACAGAGCAAGACTCTGTCTCAAAAACAAAAAACCCTATTCCCTTCTACTTTATTCTCTTGAAATACTCAACTGCTAAACACACCACATTCCCTTAGCCTTCCATGACTTGGCACAGGCTGTTTTCTCCATCTAAAACTTGTAATCATTTGTTATAACTCAATTGCTACCTGCTCTGTAAATCCTTCCCTTCCTTCCCAGACAGATTTAGGGCTCCTTCCCCTATGCTTCCAATGCACCTTACATAGTTTTTTTTTTTTTTTACCAACAAAACATAATATTATGATTTTCTATCTCCACAGAGGTGGCACAAAGCAACATAAGAATACAAATTTAAAGCCAATTAAAACTAAGTTCCTATTCTAGCTATGATGCTCCTTCAAGTTTGGATAAGTTACCTAGCCTCTCTTTGCCTTAGTCTCCTCATCTGTAAAACAGGGTAAGGATACTCCCCTCAAATGGTTGTAGGGTTTAAATGAGAATGCTTAAGACAGGCTTAGCACAGCTTCTGGCAAGGCACAGTCTGTCAACAAATACTACCTCTCTCATTCCCGTAACTCTCCTCTCCATTACACTATCAATTGCCTTGAGAGAAGAGGCCCCATCTTTTCATCTCTGTAGCTCTTCTGAAAGCAAAGTAACTAATATGGCTTACCATCCTGGTTAAGAGTTTGAGCTCTTGAATCAGACTGCTGGGGTACAAATCCTGGCTCAATCATTCACTAGCTGTGTGGCCTTTAACAAGTTATTATTTATGTCTCTGCTTCCTCATATGTAAGGTGGGGAGAGAAAGAGTACTTAGGGTTCTGAGCATCAAATATAAACTGCTTAAACTTAAAACAGTGTCCAAGTGTTATGGATTATATTAAACAGGAATAAAACCTCACTGAATGAATGAACGAGAGCTCAACTATAACTTTATTTATTTATTTATTTATTTTTTTGAGACAGAGTCTCGCTCTGTTGCCCGGGCTAGAGTGCTGTGGCGTCAGCCTAGCTCACAGCAACCTCAAACTCCTGGACTCAAGCAATCCTACCGCCTCAGCCTCCCAAGTAGCTGGGACTACAGGCATGCGCCACCATGCCCGACTAATTTTTTCTATATATATTTTTAGTTGGCCAGATAATTTCTTTCTATTTTTAGTAGAGACGGGGGTCTCACTCTTGCTCAGGCTGGTCTCGAACTCCTGACCTCAAGCGATCCTCCCATCTCGGCCTCCCAGAGTGCTAGGATTACAGGCATGAGCCACCATGCCAGGCCTCAAAATAACTTTAATACCCAGAGTAGACTCTTATATACCAGAAAATATTAAACATTTTTTATTTCTTGTCTATTTGCCAATATTCAAACGAGATTCATCAATGCAAGATGGAAAACAGCACACACGATTTGTTCAATTGGCCTTTCTATCATAGTCCATATCCTCAATCATGAAAAAATACAGCATATTCACCTGAAAGCATTAACATAAACCAAAGAGAACTGAGGAGGTCCCTATCCACATAAATTTACAACCTAAGCTATTAGGGAGATTTTCAATATCATAATTTTTATATTCAGAAAGAACAATTAACAATATTTATTAAGTTTATATATTTCTGGCAAGGTATAATGGAAGAAATACTGGATCTGGAATGAAAACAAATTGGTCTGTACCACAGTTTTATCATGGGACGCTGGTAAAGTCACTTTTTCCTTCAGGTTCAGTTTCCTTATCCATGAAACAGAGGCTCTTTTATTCCAATTATTGAACATGTACTTTGTGCCAGTCATTTCAGCAGGAATTGGGGATTCAGGTCAAAGAAGACCAATAATCTCTGCCTTTAAAGAAACTGCAGTCTAGTGCATGAATGGTGGGGGGGAGGAGTGATATGCAGCATTAGTATGACCAGTATGAAAACAAACTTCACTGACCTGTAGATGCTGTAATAAAAGTGAATGCACTATATAATAGGAAAAAAAAAGAAAGGCTAATTCTACCTCTGAGTGCCAGTCAAACTCTATCTTAAAAGAGGAGAAAAAATTTTCCACCCTATTTAGTTTATTTCTTCTGCCACAGGCAGCAGAAATGGCATGTGCAAAGGCAAGGAAATAAAACTGAACAGAAGATAACTTCGAGTGAACTGCAAATAGTTTGCAGGAGCAGAGATTACAAAAGGCAGAAAGAATGAGTGATGACACTGAAGAGGAAAACAAAGGCCTAAACATGAGAGATGGATGTCACACTAAAAAATGTATTCTCTATCAAACAAGAGGAGACAGGGTCTTTAAGAGGAGTAATATCATCAGATCTATAGAGTACAATGGCATCACTGCACAGTGTTTTGATAGGGTATGTGACTGAAGGAAGAATGAGTAGGGAACTATTATAAAAAAAAGTCCAGATGAGAAATAATGAATGAAATAGGAAAAAAAATAAAGAGACAGATTCAAAAAACATTTAAAAGGTTGAATCCACAGAACCCAGCAAACAAATGGATACTTTTGGCACAGAAAGAGGAAGAATTTACCAGCTGGGGGGAAAATAAGTGTCACAGAGGACACCCTGACATGTGCCCCCTACCCACATCTTATAGACACTGCCTCAGAACTCTTCTCAGCCCAGCACTCTACGAAGGCATGGAGTTCATGAGTGAAACAAAAACTATCTGACATCCCTGTGCTGGAATGATACTGCCTGTGAGATGGTATAAAAAATAAAATATTTTAATTATTTTTATCTTTATATTTATTATATTAATAGCTATTATTTTAAAATATCATTGCTTTGCTTACACAATAAAGTCAATAACTATAGACTATAAAGCAAAAGAATTGTTCAAGAAGAAAAAAATGTTCTTGCCAAAAAAACTAACCAGTCTCTCCACACTGATTTTTGCATTTTCTAATCTGGGTCCCTAAGGAGTAGCCAGAATGATCTTTCCAAACACAAATCTGTTTCATCTTACTTTCTCACTTAAAACCCTACAATGGCTCCCCATTGATTTTAGGATAAAGACCAAAATTCATAACAAGGCCTACTAGGTTCTGTATGATCTGGCTTCAAACTATGTACAAAGCCTATCACAGAAGCAGGAGAGCACAGGCTCTGAAGTCTGACCACCTATATTTGAATCCAGTCTTTGTCATTTACTAACCATGATCTGTGGTAAACTGTCTGACTTTTTTGTGCTTTGGTTTCCTCATCTATAAAATGGGGATAATAATATGGGTTTTTTTTCCATTTATTTTTTATATGCATAGATTCATGGGGTACAAGTGCAATTTTGCTACACTAATGCATTGCACTGTAGTGAAGTCAGGGCCTTCAGTGCATACATCACTGAAAAAAATGCACATTGTACCCACCAAGCAACCTCCCATCATCCACCCCCTCACCACCACCCTGAGTTTCCACTGTCCATCATTCCACACTGTTTCCATGTGTACACATTATTTAGCTCCCACTCATATGTGAGAGCATGCAGTTTCTGTCTTTCTGTGTCTGAGTTGTTTCACTTAAGATAATGGCCTCCAGTTCCATCCATGTTGCTGCAAAAGACATGATTTCATTCTTTTTTATGGCTGAATAGTATTCCATTGTGTATATATACCACATTTTCTTTATCCAATCCCCCACTGATGAACACTTAGGTTGATTCCATATCTTTGCTATTGCAAATAGTGCTACGATAAACATGAGTGCAGTTATCTTATAACATGGTTTTGAGAATGATGCTTGACATACTCTTACGCACATATAAGTATTAATAAGTTAATATTAATGTCACATATTATTATGATATATACTACATGTTCCTATATGAATATCATCTATTATTATTGTCATTGTTATGATCATTAGCATCATTACCATTTTCATACCTTTTCTGCTCCAGGCCCACCGGTCCTGCAATTCTTCAAAAGAACCATGCATCTTTCCAACTCAGGGCTTTCCTAGTCACGATTCCTACTGTCTAGAATACTCTCCTCCATGACCCTTGCCTAATCAATTCATTCATCATAATTCAGCTTACAAATCCTTCCCTCAGAGAGGCCTTTCCTAGCCATTCACAATCCCTAGCCCCTAACCAAACCTAGGTCAGATTTCCCATCTAAGAGCACTTATCATAGTTTGTAATTCCAGAGCACTTATAGTTTGTAATTATATATATTATTTGATCAATTACTTGTGCAATCTCTCTCCTCTCTACTAACCAATAATCTCCATAAGGAAAGTGACTAAGCTGACTTTGCTCACTCCTGGATCCCCAGAGCCTGGCACAGAGTTGACCATAATACTTAACTTAAAGGAAACTACTATCAGATACAAGAGAATTTGTTTTAAAAGTACGAAGTATGGAAAAATGACAACATACATTACTTTCCTTTTACAAAAACAAATATCACAGAGTTACCAAGATCTTTCATTCAAACAGCTAAAAACCTGATTTACCTATTGAATGGGGAAATAAAGTCAGTTTGCATTGTTTTAACTTATAAACCAGAAACTGCCTAACTAAAATTTTCAATTCACCAGACCGAAAAGGAATTAGAACATTTTCTTAGATCAAGTTGAAGTGCTTACTTGAGCATTGTCAGGTTCCTCTTTAATTTTGTCCAGAAGCCCCTGCTGTGGTGCCATTGCTTTGCCACATTCACCATCCAAAGGTTCCTTCATTCTAATTTTTTATGTCAAGGAGTTCCCCAGGCTAAAACTAATAGATTTCTTCTGGATAATGAGTCACTGGACACCTAAAACACAACATAAAGGATTGGTATTCAGGTTTATTCTTTTTTCTTCTTCATGTTTGTCTATATTAAAAGCTTTGTGTTGAGCAGAAGGCTTCAGGGCTCAGCATTTGAAAAACAACTCCTCTGGCTTTTTTTCTCTCTACCTGCATTCTACTCCTTTAGTAGCCACCTTCACATAAGAAAACAGTCTTCCAGCAATAGCTCCCACCTCTCTAATATCTTTAAAGACAAGCACTCTGGTCTTTTAAATATGTTGAATGCAGTTGAGGGGAATGAGACTAGCAGATCAAGCCATGGGAGGAAGTTACCAAGCTCTGAGAAGAATGGACTCAAGAACCAGTTTCTGACTCCATGAGAATTAGTATTTGGAGGCCCAAGTCACCTATTATTTCTCAGAGCGGGACACAACCACCTCCCTGCCCTTACCTCTAACTCAGCCCTCACCGGAGACCTCCCTAAGGACCCAATTTCTTGGCCTCAGACTGGATGGATAAGAAATCAAGACGCCATCCATCGCAAAGGAACAATAGGTATGCCCTTTCTTAAAGTGGGTCACCTGCAACTTTCAGGGTCTCCATGAGGGTCAGGCCTCTCTGAGCCTCGCTTCACAATCGCCTTCCTGTAAACAAGAAACTCTATTGGCCATTCAGTAGATTCCCTTCCCCTAAAAGTAAACGTACTAATCAGAAGGAATTAAATTTGAAATTTAAAAACAAAAAACAAAAACCTCTCCAAAGTTGTCTTTAACCAAACAGTCAAGCCAGGCACGGAAATGGACAGCTGGTTTAAAAGCCAGTTCTGAAAAAACATGAGAACTTTTGACCACTTGCCACAGTCACAACAATCTATGGACGCGCATCCCGCCTCTGAGTATCGCGTGCGTTCCGAAATTCTCCTTCCCACCAAGAATTCCCACGCCCGTCACTGAGGACGAATAAGGCAACGCAATCTCCGTGGGGGAGCACGGGACCCGCAAGCGCCTGTCACCGCGTCCCTGAGGCGAAAGCTGCAGCACAGCCCCACAGCCCGCCTGACGCCGCCCCGCCCGCGCCGCCTCGTCACGTGGCGCGGCCCCCGCCCCGCCCCGCCCGCCCCTCCGGTGCCACCGCGGCCGCACCCACCTTCTGTCGCCTCCTTGCTCCCGAGACATGCACCAGGCGGGGAACCGGCAATAGGACCCAAGCCCCCCGCGCCTAGACGCGGATTATTTCCTCTTACTGGAATTCCGCCTGATCCATCGCAGCGCAACACCCGACCAACTGCGCGTGCGCAACCCTAGTCTCCGCCCACCTTTCCCGTCATGCCCCAGACCCGAGCTGTGTGGCCCTTCCCAGCATTCCTCTTTCTTCAGTTATGGTTGACTTCTTAAAGAGACCCAGAGTCAGTTGTGAAAAGATGGAGGAAACATGGGGTTTAGGGAAGAACATCAGGGGCGTTGGAAGGCGTTGTAGGTAGGCTACATCATTCTTTAATGCCCATTTCCAGAAAGGTGGCCTGCTGAGAGAACATGGTAATAAATAATATCTGATATTTATTAAGCCAAGTGCTTGCTAAATACTTGACATGTATCATCCCACTTAATCCTCACCACAACCCTAAGACGTACACATTTTTATCTTTGAGATGTTAATGAAGAGATTAATTAACTTGACAAAAATCAAGACTTGGATTTTTTTTTTAATTCAACATTGTTTCGGAGATACATTAATATTTCGTGTGGCCTTTTATTCATTTTAACTGCTGTATAGTATTCCTTTGTACAAATATGCTACAATATAATCATCTACTACTGGTGTACATTTGAGCTGTTTCCAATTTTTGGCTATTAGGGGTAATGCAGCTGTGGACGTTCTTGTCTTTTGTGGTATTAAAGGTCAAACTTACAGCAAATTTAGTTTAAAGATCTCATTGGCTTTATTTATGATTCTAGAATCAGACAACACTTCGTTCCATAAGATATAAATAAATATTTACAATGAGCTGAGCAGAGGAAGTAGGTTTTATAGACAAAGAAGGGCTAAAGAAAACAGAAACAAAGAATAAAAAACGGATTGGTCATCTCAAAGTTATTTTCCTTGTAAAGCGGAACAGGGAAACAGAACAATGGAGAAATAACTGGTTGGTTAACATAGGTTACTTCATTTTACTTTTTTGATAAGGATTAAAGCAGGGGGAACTTCATTATCATGCTGATTAAAACTGGCCTGTTTGGGAAACCAGGCTGTTATCTATCTCTCTCGCCCTCTCTCTCCTCCCAGCCCCTGTGATTTCTAGAGAGTCAGATAACAATTTAGTTTCAGTTATGTGATGTGGAACCTCAGCATGAGTGACTCCATTTTGATTTTTAGTCTGGTGTATTGGGACCTAGCACAGAAATTAGTCCAAAACAACAGCCTCCTATAATTTTTATTTAACAGTAGCACATATGCACACGTTTCTGTTGGGTCTATATCCACAAGTGAATTAGTTTGTTAGGTATATGTGAAACTTAGGTAGACAATGTCAAAAAATTTTAGAATGTAGTTGTTTCAGCTTACACTCCCCACCAGCCATATATGACTATTTCAGTTGCCCAACATACTTGCCAATAATTACTACCGTACATCTTTTTAATTATAATCATTCTAGTGGGGGTATAGTGGTATCTCACTGTGGTATTAATTTGCATTCCCCAGGTTACCAATAGGGTTAAACCCATTTTCATATTTTTGGATATCTAGATATCCTCTCTTTAAAGTGCCTATTCAAGTCTCTTACTCATTTTTGTATTGGATTGTCTGTCATTTTTTTATGGTATATATTCTAGATATGAGCCCTGTTGTGGTTTGAATGTATGTGTCCCTTCAAAATTCATATGTTGGAACTTAAACCCAAAGATGAGAAGTGAAGCCTTTAGGAGATGATTAGGTCATGGGGACTCCACACTCATTGTGTTGGTCCATTTTGTGTTGCTATAAAGGAATACCTGAGACTGGGTAATTTATAAAGAAAAGAGGTTTATTTGGTTCATGGTTCTGCAGGCTATACAAGAAGCATGGCACCAGCATCTGCTTCTGGTGGGAGCTTCAGGAACCTTCCAATCAAGGTGGAAGGTAAAGAGAGAATAGGCACATCACATGGTGAGAAAACGAGCAAGAGAGAGAGAGGGGCAAGAGAGAGGTGCCAGTCTCCTTTAAATAACCAGCTCTCACAGGAACTAATAAAGTGAGAACTCACTCATTATTATAAGGAGGGCATCAAGCCACTTATGAGGGATCTGCCCCCATGACCCAAACACCTCCCACCAGGCCCTACATCCAACACTGGGGATCAAATTTCAACATGAGATTTGGAGGGGCCAAACATCCAAACCATATCACTCATGAATGAGATTAATGGTCTTATAAAAGAGGCTTCATATGTGTTCACTGCTTTTGCCCTTTTAACCCTTCACCGTATGATTACACACTGTTTGTCCTCTCCAGAGGACAGCAACAAGGTTCCATCTTGGAATCAGAGCTTAAGCCCTTACAAGACATCAAATCTGCTTGTGCCTTGATCTTGGACTTCCCAGCCTCCAGAACCATGAGAAATAAATTTCTATTATTTATAAATTACCTAGTCTATGGTACTTTCTTATAGCAAGGAGGAATAGACTAAGACAAGTCCTTTTTGAGTATACAGTCCCCTGTATAGACTAAGACAAGTCCTTTTTGAGTCCCCTCCTTGTCTACGGTTTCACTTTCTGCTGTTTCAATTACTTGCAGTCAACTACCGTCTGAAAGTATTACATGAAAAATTCCAGTAACGAACAGGGTAAGTTTTAAACAACTTTTATCAAAGTATATTGTTATAATTGTTCTGTTTTATTATTAGTTATTGTTGTTAATCTCTTACTGTGCCTAATTTATAAATTAAACTTTATCTTAGGTGTGTATGTACAGGAAAAAACATAGTGTATATAGGGTTGATTACTACCTGCAATTTCAGATATCTATGGAACATCTTGGAACACATCCCCTGTTCATAAGGGGGGTACGACTGTGCATATTGAAAATATCTTCTCCTATTCAGTAGATTGTCTTTTCATTCTATTGTTGGTGTCTTTTGATGAATATAAAAGACCTTTATGCTTAATGCTTCTTGGGTCCATTAAGAAATATTTTCCTAAAAAAATATATATTTTCCTGCCAAAGATAGGAAATTTCTGGAAGTGTTATTACTTTGTCTTTCACATTTAGACCTATAATCCACGAGAAGTTGGATTTTATGTGTGGTGTGAGATAAGTCAGATTTCATCTTTTCCATGTGAATATTAAATTGATTAGGCACTATTTTTGAAAACCCTGCTCTGCATTGACACCTTTGTCATAGGTAAATTGTCTACATATGCGTGGGTTTGTCTCAGGACTAGGTAGTCTATTCCTTTTGTCTCTCTCTATAGAAATACCATACTGTCTTCATTTCTGTAACAGCTTTATCATAAATGTTGATACCTTATAGAAAAAGTCCTCCCTCCCATTATGTCCTTCAAGATTGTCTTGGCTTTCTTTGGTCCTTTACATCTTCATGTAAATTTCTGAATCAGCTCATCAGTTATCATAAAACTTTCCTTATAAATTTTAGGATTGGTTGGGATTTTGTTTAATACTGCATAAAAGTAGTATACCTGTTTTGGAGAGTTGGCATTTGTTATTCATTGTGTTGAATTGCATCCCCTAGAAAAGATATTTGTAAATCCTACCCTCAGAATGTGAGCTTATTTGGATGCAGGGTTATTGTAGATATAAAGTCAAGATGAAGCCATACTAGAGTAAGGTGGGCCCTTAATCCAATATGACTGGTGTTCTTATAAGAGGAAACTAGTTGTTATATGTATACCATGGAGTACTACTCAGGTAAAAGAAATAATGGTGATATAGCACCTTTTGTATTTTCCTGGATAGAGCTGGAACCCATTCTACTAAGTGAAGTATCCCAAGAATGGAAAAATAGGCGCCACATGTACTCACCATCAAACTGATATCACTGATCATCACCTAAGAGCACTTTTAGGAATAACATTAATCGGGAGTCGGGTAGACATGGGGGGGTAGGGGATGGGTGTGTACATACATAATGAGTGCAATGCACACCGTCTAGGGGATGGACACGCTTGAAGCTCTGATTTGGGGCAGGGGAGGGAGGGACAAGGGCAATATACGTAAACTAAACTTTTGTACCCTCATAATATGCTGAAATAAAAAAAAATCTAAAAAGAAAAAAAATTGAGGGGATGATGGTACCAACATGAAAGTTACATGACCCATAGCAAGACCAGCTAGGACCTAGCCTGGAGATAAAGGTAAAGGAGCACAGCTTTGCATCATGGCAAAACCAGCCCCAACCCACCACCAGGCTGCTGGGGTCAGGACAGAAAAGCAGGTCAATGCAAGGGCTCTACCCAGAGGTATCTCAAGAAGAGTAAGTGAGTAAATGTGAAATATCTTGGGAATTGGGCCCTAATAGGAAAATATTCAGTCAATCGTACCAGCATGTCTCCACTCTAGGCTTAGTCCAACCTTCAAAAATTTGACCTGGAGCCCCTTACTCACCCCACAATGAGGAGGAGGAGGAGGAATGCATCCATGGAATTACATGGCCTACTGCCCTGGTTGGGCCTTGACCACATGCTGGTCCAGGACCTGAGAAAAACTCACTGGCTACACCTCAGCTGCTACCATCTGATCTGACCTCTCTCCATCAGGGAGAACGATGCCCGATCACTGCTCCTCCCCACACACACTCTGATCATACCCTAAGGCTGTGGGGTCAGGACTGGTTCAGGGTCTAATCCAGAAACTTCTAATGCCCAGAGACCACAGAGATACTCTCACTCTCTTACTGTCCCTCAGCCTTGACCATAGGTGGGAGACCAGAGCTGGTCCAGGCCCTCCACTCTGCACACACCGCACCCACCAGCCCTGCATCCTCTCTGCCCCACCTACTCTTGCCTAGATCCTCACCCTCACCTCCAGCTCCACCCTGCTTGCTGCACAGGCCTCAGAAGTGAGATCTCTTTCATTTCTTCCCCTTGTCTTCAGGCTCGGAGGCACTCTTCATGCAGCTGCCTTTGACATCTCCTTCCCTGGTCATGTTAGAAATGACTCGTGGTGTCATTAAGAAAATGGACATTGTAAATTGTCTCAGCAAGGTAAAATTTTTATTTTTGATTAGAAGGGCATTTAGTGGTAGTAAGAGTATTTAACTAGTGTGTGTTATAAGGGTTTTTTTATTTTTTTATTTCTAATGTAGATCTATGGCTGTCTCTTCTCCCATTGGCCAGGATTTTGACTGCACAATTTTGTTTTTATTTGATTGGCTGAAGTGTGTCGTTAAGACATAAAGGAAGAGGGGGTAGGGGGCTCTTAGTATAGTAAATATTTAAAGTTTGTGGGCTAGTCAGGCACAGTAAGATATGTGGAAGTGTGTTATTTTTTGATATTTTGGCAGAAAATATTAAGTCAAGGTTATCTCCCCCTATAGTCACAAGAAGAGGAAGCCAATTTTCCCTATGGGTCCCAGAGATCCTTTGTGCCATTAAGTTATCCTTATCTGACTCAGAAACCACGAGATTCCCCTTGTTATCTGACCTCTAGGAATAGAACCTCTTTTCTGTAACTCTGCTGGCCAGAAAGGATCTCCTGGGGCTGTCTCTGGGACGGCCTCTTCTAGGGCTCTCTGGGGCTGTTCCTACTTCTAAATTGACCAGATCCTGTAAATGGCTTTCACAGAATGGATTTCTTCCCTGAAAAATAAGTTTATAACAGCTTTATTTAGATACACTTCACATACCATACAATTCACCCCTTTAAAGTGTACAATTCAATAGATTCTGTATATTCAGAGTTGTACAACCATTGCCACAATCAATACTTGAACATTGTTATTTTCCCAAAAAGAAACCCTATATCTATTATTAGTTACTTCCCATTTCCCACCAATCCATAGGCAATTACCAATCTACTTTCTGTCTCTCTAGAATTGTCTATTCTGAACATTTTGTATAAGTAGAATTACACAATATGTGGTCCTTTGTGACCAGCTCTTTTCACTTAGCATAATGCTTTCAAGGTTCATCCATGCTGTAGCATGTATCAGCACTTCATTTCTTTTTATTGCTAAATAATATGGATGTATTGCCATATTTTATTTGTCTGTTATATGGATATACCACATTTTATTTATCCATTCATCAATTGATGGACATTTGGGTTGTTTCCACTTTTTGGCTATTATGAATAATGTTGCTATGACTAGTCATGTACAAGTTTTTGTGTGGACATGTTTTAATTTCTCATGTTTACATGTATAAAACAGGAACAAATGCTATGAAAAGTAGAGCAATAAGAGAATAAGAAAGAGGTCTTGGAAATTAAAAATACAGTATCAGACATTAGAAATTTAATAGTAGTGTTAAAACATAAAGTTGAGGAAATCACTGGGAAAGTGGAACAAAACAATACACTGTGGCAGCTGAGCCACCTACAAGTGGCATTGCTGGGTAACTCTATGTTTAACTATTTGAGGAACTGCCAGACTGTTTTTCAAAGTGATGCACAATTTTACATTCTCTCTATAGTAGTGTATAAGAGTTCAGTTTTCTCTTCATCCTTACCAGCATTTGTTATTATTTCCGTCTTTTATTATAGCTACCTTAGTGGGTTCAGAGTGGCATCTCTTTGTAGGTTTTGTTTGTTTGTTGTATTTTGCTTTGTCTCTTGGGTCTAGGGTCTTGCTTTGTTGCCTGGGCTAGAGTGCAGTGGCATCTTCATTGCTCATTGCAACCTCAAACTCCTAGCTCAAACCTTAGCCTCCAGGTTGGTCTTGAACTCCTGGGCTCAATGATCCTCCTACCTCAGCCTCCCAAAGTGCTGGGATTACAGGTGTGAGCCACTATGCCCAGGCAGGAAGAGAGTTCTACACCCAGATACCTTTCACCCTTTCACTTTCTGAGGGAGCCAGAGGATCTGTGTGGAGAGGTCATTTCCTGCCATCCTGCCCCAAACCAGAAAATCTGTCTGTTATGACTGGGAGTTGGGGATCCCAGGAAGAATGTTGATCCTATGCCTGATGAAAGTCAACACCATCCCCATACACTCCCAGGATACATCCCATGGTGGAGCAGGAAGGGCTCTGGGAGGGTAGAAGAGAGCCCAGACCCTCCTCTCATCCTGTTTTAGTAGGGGGCGTGGTGGGTTTTTTTCTGAAGCTGCTCCATTTCCACTTGGAAAGAAAGATCCTGTGGCACTGGTGAAGCATGTCGGTCTGTCTGCTTACTGGTGTTTCTCCCTGGTCTGAAGGGTTCTGTCTGTGCCTGTCTTCCCAAGGCCCTCCCCATCTCTAGATTATTGGTCTGGGCCTCAGAGCCCCCTCCCTCCCTTGGCTATATCAGCCTTGCTGGCTTAGGGAGTGATTAGGAATTTAATTATTTCATTTCTCACTTAGTAGATTAATCCCATCCATCATGGGCAGGCCTTCTCCCCTGGTTCCCCTCTCAGGCTGCCTGGCCAATTCCAAGAGGAAGGACCATAACTCACTGGGCCTGGGGGCAATGGATGAAGTTTTAATGAAGGTGAGGGGGTGTGTATAAATTTACACAAGTGAGTGTTTAGTGATGAGTATAGGTCTTAACATGTTTGTGTGTGAAGATTGTATGAAGTTAAATATTCAGGCCTTTCAATTTTTGGCTCAGAGGAGGCCAAGGTGCAACTTGCTTCCACTATGCCATCTTTGGGTGCATCTGACACCAGCTGCCTTCACCACACTGCCAAAATTTAACCCTAGTAAGATCAAAGTTGCATACCTAAGGTGCACCCATGGGAAAGTCAGTGCCATGTCTGCCCTAGCCCCCAAGATTGGCCCTCTGGGTCTATCTCCCAAAAAGGCTGGTGATGACATCGCTAAGGCAATGGGTGACAGGGTCTAAGGGTTACAGTGAAAACTGACCTTTCAGAAAAGACAGGCCCAGAATGAGGTGGTAACTTCTGCCTCTGCCCTGATCATGAAAGCCCTCAAGGGACCTCCAAGAGGCAGAAAGGAAGCAGAAAAACATTAAACACAGTGGAAATATCACTTTTGATGAGACTGGCAACATCGCCCAAAGGGACAGCACCAGTCTTTAACCAGACAACTCTCTGGAACCATTAAAGAGATCCTAGAAACTGCCCAGTCAGTGGGCTGCAATGTTGATTGCTGCCCCCCTCGTGACGTCGTAGATGACATCAACAGCGGCGCAGTGGAATGCCCAGCTAGCTGAGAAGTACAAAGGAAACTATTTCGATAAAGGATTATTTGACAACAACAAAAAACAACAACAAACAAAAACAAACAACAAAACATTCATTGCAACATGTATTAATATATACAGGCAGATATTTGTATAAGTTTTATATGACTTAAATTGCTGTGAGCATGTGTTTGCATGTACAAGGAAGGCATAGAAGGAGTGGAGGTTGATTAGGCTGTGACGTTATCCTGAGTGTCCTCCAGGCAACCTTGACCAGAATGAGACAGACAGACAGTTTTCTGAGTGCTCTGCCTCTCTGGGACCAGCCTCGTGTTCTCCCACAATCTTAGATTTCAGAGTTGGAAGGCACCTTGGGGGTTACATGGTCTGAGGCCTGAGTTGGGCTTGACTCCCTGCTGCAGCTTCCAAAAGAAGTCTTCAGTCTTCTATTTGCACATTTTTCAAGATAGGGAGTTAACTCCTCCCTGGAAGCTCCTTCCACAATGGACAACTCTGCCATCAAGGAGATTCTGATTACAAACCCTGGCCCAGCCACAAGAAGATACTCCCTTTCTCTCTTTTCTGCCCTCACTCCTAATTATATAATTCTGCTCTAGACTGCAACTTTCCTTTTCTTGATCACTGAGCCTCAGGTCATTGAGTAATGTTGAGTCAGAGCTGCTGTTGAGCACTGGAGACATATAGGTGGACTCACTAGTAGGGAGGCAGACATGGAAAAGTAACTATTAACAAGAATAGAGGAGGAAGTAATTAACTTAGCCTTAGGGGAAGAGAGGTCTCCAGGAAAAGTTCCTAAAGGAAAGAAGACACCTGAACGGAGTCAGAGGGCAGAGGCAGGCAGAGGGAGCTCGCAGTCTGTGCAGCCTCCTCTCCCCACGTGCTCTCCTGCTCTGTTCCCAGCTCCCAGCTCTCTTTTCTCCTGCTGAGCCCAGAAATCCAAAGAGCAGAGCAGAGGCTTAGACATCCCTGTGTCTGGGACAGGGGCAGGCAGAGCTGAGGGGTGGGAGGCACCACCACGTGAACCCAGCAGTCAGCCAACCAGCCAGCCTTTGTGGGGTCCTGTGGGGCCCAGCCCTGTGCGTGACTGCCCTGTGGGAGGGGCCCAGAAGGTGCTGGAAGCCCCTGTTCCAGCTCACACAGACAGCTTACAGGACAGTGTGCTAACCCAGGAGGAACTCCTAAATTCTGGACCCCATAAGGGGACCAGACACTTAGGCGAGAGGGTGGGAAAGGCCATGGTCCTCGCCTGGCTGAGCAGCTCTTGCCTCATGGACCCCTGCTCTGGGATTGGGCTCTTAACCACTGTTCTCTGACAGTCCTGGCAGGCCTAAGTCTGTGAGCGCTCCCAGAAGCCAGGGCATAGCTTGGACTGTATGGTCACACCAGCCTAGCCCAACACTAGTCATGGACTCTCAGACAGGAGACTCTGCGGCACTAAGGAGAAGAAAGGAAGTGAGTTCCTATTGTACCCCGCACCATGCTGGGTGCTTCACACAGATTAATCCTGTTATCCTCACCAGAACTCTCCACTTCAGCATGTTCATAGGGAAAGGTACACACTAAACTGTTAACATTTATCTGTAATGGGTAGAATGGCATTTTGTTTCAATGTTTAATAAATAATGTATTGTCAGAAATAAAAGAAGGATTTTACAATTGCAGAGATGTGGAACCAACCTAAGTGCCCATCAGTTCACAAGTGGATAAAGACAATGTGGTATGTACATAACATGAGGTACTACTCAACCATACAAAGGAATGAAACAATGTCTGCAGCAACTTGGATGGAACTGGAAGCCATTATCCCAAGTGAAGTATCTCACCATTGGAAAACCAAACATGATATGTTCCCACTAATAAGTGGGAGCTAAACGATGGGTACACACAGAAACAAAAAGACGCAAAGGACATTGGAAACCAAGAAGGGCGGATCCCAACCAGGGAGGGTGTGTGTGGTATCAAAACTTACCTATGGAATACAGCAAACACTATTCTGGTGATGAACACACCAAAAACCCTGACTTAAGCATTATATTAGATATCCATGTAATAAAAGCATTTGTACCCCCTTATTATTTAAAATTTTTTTAAGAAAGTACAGCAGGCAAAATATTATCTATTGATCAATCTAGAGATATACACATCTTATTTCCCATTTTTTATGTAAAGCGTTAGTCATTAGCATTGACTAGTCCTGACTTCTGTCCACATGTTCATTCTTCCCCAGTTGAGGAAGTGACTTCTCAAAATGGAAACTTTGAAAGGAAAAACTAATTGTGTGCAGTATAGCCTCTTCCTCTTTTCCTTCTACTTATAAGTGAGTTTTCAACAGAGGACACTAGTTGTCCTTTGCTCTTCTCTGCCTTAAGTCTCACAGGGACAGGTCTGCCAGATGAGGAGGCTACACCCTCCAACTTAGCGTTTTCCCATAATGAAGGTGATAGATACCCTTGATTTGCCACTTCTTGAGTCTTACTGCTCAAGTGGTTTAGAAGTGGGTGGGGAAAAGAAGTGTTAATTACTGGGCTCCCTTTGAGCTCCCAGTAGTATGGTGGAAAGAACCCTGAAGCAGGAGATATAAGGCCAGGTTTGCAATCCTAGATCTGCCCCTTAATGGGTTGTATCCTAAGGCAAATCACTTACTACCTAAGGCCTCGATTTCTTATCTAATAAATGACTCTAAGTCCTTGATTATAAGCAACAGAAACCAGGTCTGGTTATTTTAAGCCAAAAAGGGAAAGTTTGTAATAAGGATATTGGTGGCCTGTAGAATGAAGAGAAGCTAAAATAAAAAGTTTAGACAATAGACAGAACCAGGGACTTTCCAAGATCTCTTAGCAAGAACAGCTTGCTCCGTGTCACTGCTAATGCTAAAATAAACCTGTGCCAAACATTCTGTCTTTTAATCTGGGTAAAATAAATGCTAAAATAATATCCCAAATTACAGAGGTTTTACACAGTGTTAGTTTATTTCGGTCTCACACAACAGCCTAACATGGGTGCTTCTGGTGTAGTGGCTTTCTTGGCAACTCTCCTCCAGGCAGTGTCTCAGGGACCCAGATTCCTGCCATCTTGTGGCTCATTGCTCCTCTTTGTCCGTGGAGTCCTATTAAGCCAATGGCTGGGAAAGGAGAGGGCAAAGATTATATGTGGGAGGTTTTTATAGGTAAGTATTTTTCAGTATTTTCTCTTCTGTAAAGGATGTGTTGATTTAAATATATACACATATAATTTACTTACATTTATGTTATGTCTATATTATGTATTTGGCTCAGCAAGCAGGTAAAAATGAACAAAAAATTATAATAAGCCAAAACATCCTTTTTTAAGTACCAAGAATAGGAAGGGTCCATTAGCACTTGTGGTTGTATAAAATCATCATGACCAGATAGGCCGGGTGTGGTGGCTCACGCCTGTGATCCTAGCACTCTGGGAGGCCGAGGTGGGTGGATCATTTGAGCTCAGGAGTTCGAGACCAGCCTGAGCAAGAGTGAGACCCCGTCTCTACTAAAAAAATAGAAAGAAATTAGCCAAACAACTAAAAATGTATAGAAAAAATTAGCCGGGCATGGTGGCGCATGCCTGTAGTCCCAGCTACTCGGGAGGCTGAGGCAGTAGGATCGCTTAAGCCCAGGAGTTGGAGGTTGCTGTGAGCTAGGCTGATGCCACGGCACTCACTGTAGCCCCGGCAACAGAGTGAGACTCTGTCTCAAAAAAAAAAAAAAAAAAAAATCATCATGACCAGATAGAAGGGAAGTCTAGAAGTTAATCAGCACCAGAAAACAATAAGCAAGTAAAGATAGAGTTCAACAGACTATTCTAAGTATAAGAAGGGTGAATCAATTCTTCATCCCTCAGGACATAAAACTACTAAATGGCCCTTTAATTATAATAAAATACTGAGAATAAATCCATATGTTTTTAAGCAGATCAATGTCATATGATGGCAAGATAATTGATTAGGAACTGCCATTCATGCAAGTCTAAGTGTTTACATAATTTCTGGGATAGATACTAAGTTTCAACAATTAAAACCCATAAGAAAAATGAGAACTTACAGGTCCCGTGATATAAAACATAAAAAAAAAGGTTTTAAATTAATGGTCTTAATCACCTTGGACAGCAAAATTAGGTCTTATTTCTCAAGTAAGAAAAAATATTTGATATCACAGATTCTGTAACCTCAACTGGTCTAAAATTATATTTCTTTTTCTATTGGATTTGATAAGGTTTCTGAAATACCAGAAAATAATCAAAGCAATATTACTGAAACATTAAGAAGATATCAAAGTAAATATAGGTATAATCTTGAGAGATATAAAAATAGTGCAAAGATAATGCAGAAATATTTAACCCATGACATTGAATAGGTTTAGAAATGGTGTAGGCATTTTGTAATCTTCGTATTTGTGCACGCTTTGCTGATGTTTAAGGCATTTGAAGTATTCAAACATATCAGACACAATAATTCTGTAATTGCAGTTTAAATTGTTTGAGAATTAAATCAAATGTGTATTACATGTTTAATGCTCAAGAAAAGATGGTTTCAATGTTTTGTTTATTGGAAATACGACTTTAGCAAATTGGGCATTAAATAATGAACTAACAGCTGTGAGTATTTCTCTCCAGGCATAAAAGTCCCCTGGACATGAAAAAAATCCATCAAAAGTACTGAGTCATAAGGCACAAAGTAGATAGTGTGCTTTTACTACTCCTTAGGAAGAAGTGGAAGTAATACTTAAGGAACTGCAATGAAGGGTTGGTTGAAAGAATTTAGGAGACTGTGGCCCACACACTGAGAAGAAAGACAGATAGCCAAACAGATAATTAGCCTGCAGTCTGGTGAATATTACAGAAGGGATATTCTGGGAGCACAGAGGGAAGAGAAGTTAATCCAGCCTGGCATGGTTAGGAAAGGGGAGAAATAACCTTTTCTATGCACCTATTACTAACCAGACACAGTACACTATAGAATACTGTGCAATTCAGTAGATGTTTATAGTCAGATATGGAAACCTCACATCAGTTCTAACTCCAAGCATTTTCACAATGAAGAGAAACCGGATTAACCATGTCCCCATGGCGAGGATCTAGACATATCCCCCAGGCCTACCTAACTGGTAGGATATTTTCTTGGCTGAAATTTGCTTACCAAGGTGACTTCTGGGTAAGAACTGATGTGGAGGGAAAAAATAAACCAGCAGAGCAAGCTTGGTCAGTAACAAAGATCCAGGGACCAAGGAGAGGAGACTGAACAGAGTACAGGGTCTGTCACTTGGATTTGATTCAGCCTTAGCTCAAGCAGAGTCATGTCCAGGTCTAGGAAAAGGGAGAGAACACAGGAAAAGTGAGGGAGAGGAAGCAAGAAAGAGCAATAATAAAAACTTGAAATAGGGGGCTGAGCATGGTGGCTCACGCCTGTAATCCTAGCACTTTTGGAGGCCGAGGCAGGGGGATCGCTTGGGGTCAGGAGTTTGAGACCAGCCTGAGCAAGAGTGAGACCCCATTTCTACAAAACAGAAAAATTAGCCAGGCGTGGTGGCTCCCACCTGTAGTCCCAGGTACTCAGGAGGCCTGAGGCAGGAGGATTGCTTGAGCCCAGGAGTTTGAGGTTGCTGTGAACTATGACAATACCACTGCACTCTAGCTCAGGTGATGTAGAGAGAGACCTTGTCTCAAAAAAAAGAAAAAAAACTCAAAATAGAAGTTTTCCTAAATTTTCTGACAGATATTAATATGACCTTAGGATCCCTCTAACAGAGTGTGCCACGAAAGTGGGAAGAGATCATCTCTTCACTTTATTATGCATATGCTGGGATCCACATTGCCAGGGAAGTGCTGATTAGAAGCAAACTAGGAAGCTGGGACTTAGAGATACTAAACAGCTTCTCCTGATTCTGCCAGGTCATAAGTGATAGAAATAGAATTTGGACCCTAGTATGGCATGGATCCAATCCAATTCCTATCTTTTTTTCATTTCAACATGCTCCTCTGTGGTCTCCTGACTGTTGTTCATTTCTTTTTTTTTTTTTCCATTTTTTTGTCATGAGACCATTGTTGCTAGTTGTTGTTTATTTCTAATGACAACTACTTCACCTGCAGCTCTCTCAAGTGGGATACTCAGTCTCCTGTCCACCTGCCTCAGGATCCGAAGTTGAATCTATATCCTCTCTGCTCCCCATTTGCAGCTTGCATGTAAACATTCATGTTCGTGTAAAGCTTATTCCATCAGGCTTTATTAGACCCTCCCTGTCCTCATTACTAACATCTATTCATCTCCCTGTCACTCTCCAACACTCATTGAAAAATTTAGCTGCTGACTCATTGTTTTCCTGTCCACCCCAGATCCTGCCATGATCTCACCAATCTCATGGACACTTCTAACATCCTGGTCTCTCAGTTATTTATTTAGTTCTCATTGTCAATGAACTTTTCCCCATTCCACTTGAGTTTCCCCATTCCAATGACCACATCGTGGCTCCTTGGATGGCCTAAGAGTGCTCCACCTCTGAAATACTGTTTTCAGATATCCCACTTTCTGACCACAGCCTTCTATCTTTTCTGTTTTCTCACTCAGTTTCTTTCCCTGAGGCTATCCTTCTATTTTATAAAGACTTCTGTTCCTTAATCAGTCCACTTTCATCCTATTTATTAACTGATGTCTGCTCTTCCTTATGTATTCAGGTAACAGTTCATATTGCATCATTTCTAGTAGTCACTTGCCAACATCCTCATCTCTCTCCTGTGAACCTTCTGTTGTACCTACCTGGAAAAACAACCCTCCATGCCCACACTTGGGCTGCTTATCATTGTTGGTAAAAATCATACAGCCTGCCAAGCTGGTACAAATATAAATTCAAGGCCCTCAACCTCAACTGGGCTAATGGCATTGTCCAGAAAGCCTCCCGTGACTCTTTTGTAGTTCTCTCTTCCGTTCTTCACAATGACTGTTCAAAGTTTCTTTCTTTTCAAAGCTCTGACCCTACCACCTCACTCACAGGAGATGACCTGACCTCTTATTTCACAGAGAAAATACTATAGACACCATTAAATAAGAGTTCCCTCAGTTCCTAGCACCACACTCACAAAGTTTTCTGAGTTCCACCTTCCATTCTTTCTTTCCTCCCATTACAAAGGAGGGAGGGTCTCTCTAGCTACCAGCTTTCTTCTTTGTCACAGCCACATACCCCATAAAAGAGCTGACTACACTCACTGTTTCCACCTCTTCATACACACCCACTCCTCAATCCACTGCTATATCTGGCTGCTGCCTTCTACAGAAACCACTCAGTAAATTCACTAATGACTTTGTTGCTAAGTCCTATGGATATTTCTCAGTCCTCATTTCATTAATCAATAGCATCAGTCAATAGCATTGCTATTGTTGGCCTCATCCTGTCTTTAGACCCCCCTTCTTCCCTTGTCTTTGTAATACCATACTCTCCAAGTTTTCCCCACTCCACCTTGGCCATTTCTTTGTAGTCTCTTTTTTATGTTTTTATATCCATACTAATTTTTCATTTATCAATGTTCCTCAAGGTTTCTCTCTTTGGCCCTTTTCTCCTCACTCTGCCAACAGTGGAGACACACTCACCACCCACTTCTATGGCTCTAATCAACTCTATGTGATGACTCACAAAGCTATAATTTCTTCCCAGGTATTTCTTCTGAACCGTTTATCCAACTGCCTATTAAATATTTCCCTCTGGCCAGGCGCAGTGGCTCACACCTGTATTCCTAGCACTCTGGGAGGCCGAGGCTGGAGGATCACTTGAAGTCAGGAGTTTGAGACCAACCTGAGCAAGAGCAAGACCCCTATCTCTGCGAAAAATAGAAAAATTATCCAGATGTGGTGGCATGTACTTGTAGCCTCAGCTACTCAGGAGGCTGAGGCAGGAGAATTGCTTGAGCCCAGGAGTTTGAGGTTGCAGTGAGCTATGATGACACCACTGCACTGTAGCTCAGGTGACAAAGCAAGACTCTGTCCCCCCCCCAAAAAAAATTTTCCCTTCGGATATTCCACACCACCTCCAACTCAACATATCTGAAATTGAACCCATTATTTGTCCTAATGCTCCACCCTTCACCTGCTCCTCCGTCTGTGTTCCCTATCGTGGAAGGATACTACCATCCATCAGGTTTTCTGATCATCGTGCTCAACTCCCTCATCCCCCCCATTCAGCCACAGTGATTCTTTCTCCTAACTCTCTCTTGAACCAGTCTGTTTTTCTTCATCCCCAACTCTACCCTCCAGGTTCAGGCCACCATCATCTATTATTTAGATGACAGCAACAGTATCTCAGTTAATCTTCAGAAGTGGTTATTGTACCTGCAGTTATTCTGCCCTCCCCATCCTTACGCCCAACAGCAGCAGCCAGAGCAATCTTTCTAAAATGCAAATCAAGTGACTTACTTGAATAAAACTTTTATGTCTTCCCATTCCCCTTCTTACTTCCTAATCTGGTTTATAATGCTCAGCATGATATGGCCCCATCCACCTCCAGCCTCATGTCTTGCTACCACTCCCATCTTGCATGATAGGCTTCAGTATGCTGAATGTATTTCAACTCCTCAAATGCTTCAGGCTCTTTCTTTTTTTTTTTTTTTTTTTTGAGACAGAGTCTTACTCTGTTGCCCAGGCTAGAGTGCCATGGCATCAGCCTAGCTCACAGCAACCTCCAACTCCTGGGCTCAAGTGATCCTCCTGCCTCAGCCTCCCAAGTAGCTGGGACTACAGGCATGTGCCACCATGCCCGGCTAATATTTTCTATATATTTTTAATTGTTTGGCTAATTTCTTTCTATTTTTTTTTTAGTAGAGACGGGGTCTCACTCTTGCTCAGGCTGGTCTCGAACTCCTGACCTCAAGCGATCCTCCCGCCTCGGCCTCCCAGAGTGCTAGGATTACAGGCGTGAGCCACCACGCCCATAGGCTCTTTCTTGCCTCTGAGCCTTTGAACATGCTGTTCTTAAAATACTCTTCCTCCTTCTCTTCACTTGGCTAAATCCTACTCAGCCTTCTTGTAACAATTTTTATGTAACCCTCCTATAACCCTTCCTTGACCTCCAAGCCCAGAATAGGCGCAAACACCCTGTGCTTCCACTCTGATAGCCTCATGTTGGCAATGCCTATAAACCTGTCCAAATCCCCCACCAGACCAGCTCCATGAAGGCAAGAACTGTATCTATCTTGGTGCTTTTTTTTTTAAATCACCACCATCTAGTGTAGTGGTGAGGATTTAAAGATCCCCACTATCTAGGAGAGACAGCACTCAACAGACGTTTGTCAAATAATAATCATGACTAACATTTGTGCAGCATTCACTTTAGGGCAGATGTGCTTTACCTACATTATTCCATTTGATCTTCTCAGCCACCCCATAAGGTAAGTACTATCACTTTCACCATTTTACACACGAGGAAACTGAGGTTCAGACAGGTTAATGCCTAAGGTTATTCAGCTGGTAAATGTCACAGCCATATTTGCATCCGGCTGTCTGACTCCAAAGATAATATTGCCCTATGTCAATCTTGGAAATGGGGAGATGAGCTAGCAGGAAAAGAATACTCCTTGCTGACATTCAATCGTAAAAGTGGGAGATTCTTGTTTCAGATGTTATCAAGTGGCTCACCCCAGATTAAGTGACCTCAAGCCTTCCTTGGAAGTCAACAAGGAAACATGGGGGAACAGTGCCAAAACCTGTGTCCCCTCAAGGTTTGATGTTAGCTGAAAAAACAAGCCAGTTTCAAGATGAATTTATTCAGCACTGGGTCATTTGTATTCGTTGCTCAGAGATGGTGAGAATGAGAGATAGAAATAAAGACATCATGAAGCATAAAGGATACACTCACTCATCCATTCATTAAACAAACACTTACCAAGTGACAACTTCATGTCCCATAATGTGCAGGATACTAGGAGACAGGGGCTGTAAGAGACAAAAACATGCTGTTCCAGAAACAGATAGAAAGTGCATGTCAGGCAGAAATGCAGAGTCAGACCTACATAGAAAGTTTCATCTGAGTTTATTTGTTTGATAACCAGCAAATAAAACCCAAAATATATTCCAAATAGCTGTCCTGAGACAGGATGTTACACATAATTATAGTGTTTTTAAAACTTTTTCTTCAGCGTAAAATGCCTTAAAGAGAGAGAAGGGCTCTTCAAGGAGATAAACAGAATTATGACTCATTCTTACTCTTCCTTTTGCAGATTGTTCCATTTATTGGCAATTAGCTGTATACTAAATATCTGGTGAAATCTCATTTTACTATTTTGCATCATTCTTTGTTGATATTTTTTTCCCATAAGTTTGTGGGCTGGTTTCTATTTTTCCATTATAGAAGTGATATTTGGTTATGGTCATGGATATATGTATAGATAGAGTTATAGGCATAGATATAGATGTAGATTTTTAAGTTAAAATGTAAAGGAAAGAGAAATCTACTCTCAGTCTCATTGTCTCACACTCTAAATTTAGTGTATTTCCTCCATCTTATTTCTGTGAGTTGTTTTTGAAAATGTATTTGAAATGGTGCTACTTATGCAATCTTTCATTCCAACAGTCCTCACTCTGTTGCAGTCATGTGCCTTGAATGGGACTCACACTGCCTCCAAGTCCGGGGGTGGGCCCTGATTGGTATAATTCAATAAAAATGTCCCATCCTCCTTATCACACAAGATTGGGATAATAATAATTGGTTCAGAAGCAGCACAAGACCTCAGATAGGCCAGCTGGTCCAATAGTTATGGAAAGAAATACCCTCTTTCTTCCTGATTGTGAATAAGGAAGTATATTCCATAGTAACCACCTTACTACAATGAAGAAGCCAACTTCAGAATTTAAAGCCAATCAAAGAGGGCAGAGCTGAGAGAATTACAGAAAAATGCAACCTAACCTTGATTGAGCTGAGTATATTGCTTGTCCTCTTTTTGTACTTTTCAATTTTATGAAGTCAATGCATTCCTTTTTTTAAGCCCATTAAAGTTGAATTCTATATTACTTGCAATCAAGCATGCTAAATAGATAAACCACACACAGAATAATCAAATGAAGCAATTTTAGCACTAGACTCTTAAAAATAAATAAAGTCTGTTTTGTGGTTATAGAAAATAAAGAATGAAGTGGTAGTATTAACTCCCATTCTCTCTGGGAGGCCAACGTAGGAGGATCGCTCAAGGTCAGGAGTTTGAGACCAGCCTGAGCAAGAGCAAGACCCCATCTCTACTAAAAATAGAAAGAAATTATCTGGACAACTAAAAATATAGAGAAAATGTTAGCCGGGCATGGTGGCACATGTCTGTAGTCCCAGCTACTCGGGAGGCTGAGGCAGGAGGATCACTTGAGCCCAGGAGTTTGAGGTTGCTGTGAGCTAGGTTGACACCACGGCACTCACTCTAGCCTGGGCAACAGAGTGAGACTCTGTCTCAAAAAAAAAAAAGAAAAACTCCCATTCTTTCTGAACTACTCTTGAACTCAAACCAGTATACTGTTAATGTCTTTGTGTTCTCCCAAGGATAGGAATGTCATTGGTTCTGCATAAGATCCTGCGGACTCTTCTTGGACTATGGCTTGACTGCTCCAGGGCCTCTCTCTTCAGATACTTATTCAAAAGAGGTAAATCAAGGAACCAAGTTGGATTCCAATGCTTTATCCAAAAGTGAAATAAGAATTTTAGGGCATACTCAGGTGTGGCAGAAATAACATATTTCTTTATTTTCTCATAGTCACATTTATTTCAAGTCTGTGACCTCATGCTGCTATACCAGCAGAAAATTTAATCTCTGTCATGATTGGGGCTTCCAAAAAGAATACCACTAGGGTTATGTATAGGTCCCGGGGTGGGTCTTACCACCAAAGCATCATAGAGGCTCTGTAACCATTGGCTTAATAGTCTAGACGGGTTTCCCCATAGATGGCCATTGCTCCAGCCTGCATGTTCTCACCAGGAGCAGTGGCCAGGGGCATGAGCATCTTCAGCAAGGACGTGATTCCCTGTGCTCAGGGTCCAACCCTCTCCCCACTGTGCTGTCAAAGAACATGGGGCAGGTACCCTCAAATCACACAATCTATAGAACTTCACCTTCCTCCTACCCTTCAGAAATAATTCCTTTCTGTCCTCTCCTTCCCTGGATACTTTCATAATCTTTTCGGTCAGCTTAAATGTTTACAAAACTTAGGACCATCTCTTGACTTCCAACAACTTCTGCTTTTGGTCCTACCAAAATCCCTAAAACAAGGATGCAAGGGAGGAACAGTACAAGATAAATAACACAAATTAATATTTCAAAAATTATCCTGCCCCCATGCACAAGCAGTTTGCTCCCAATGGAAGTCCTCGCCTGGAACTAGGATCCAATCTTTTTTATAGCATTTTTTCTTTTTACTCTTATTATCAGAAGCAGGGATGTATACTCACTACTCCAGTTTTCCTGTTTTGTATAGTTGTTACGCAAAAGCACTAGGGCTTATCTCTCATTGATGTTTTTTACTTGTAAGAGCTATTCATTTATTAGAAACAGGAGCCTACATGTCTTATAGGGTCAACTGCTTTATCTTGTCTAGTGAAAAAAAATTTTATTAACCTAGAGGCTAAAACATATTTGCTGTCAGGAATTGTTCACGAATATATATACAGTCATATGTGGCTTAACAATGGGGATACGTTCTGAGAAATATGTCATTAGGTGATTTGGTCAATGTGCAAACACTATAGAGGCTACCTAAACATAGTTGGTATAGCCTACTACACACCTAGGCTGTATGGTATAGACTATCGCTACTGGGCTACAAACCTGTATAGTGTGTTACTGTACTAAATGCTGTAAGCTGTTGTAACATAATGGTATTTGTGTATCTAAACATATCCAAGCATAGAAAATGTACAGTAAAAATACAGTATTATAATCTTATGGGCTCACCATCATATATGTGGTCCATTAGTGACCAAAACATTGTGATGCCTGCATGATTGTATTAATCAGGATGTTTGGCTGCAAATGACATAAAACCAAGTCAAAATAGATTATGTTCAAAAGATAATCTATTGGCTCACAGAATTTGGAAGTCCAAGAGTTGGACTTCAAAAATGGCTAGAGAGGGGAGGTCAAAGTGTCATTACATGACCTAGACTGGTGAATCTGAGTACTCCATCTTCCAGGCTTTTTGTGATTAGGTAAATGATAGTCATCAGATAGCGTCAGCACCTTGCTGGAATTTTTTCCCCCTAAACTATTAGGAAATACACTTCTATATCCAGTGAAAATATCCTTCGAGAATGGAGGTAAAATAAAGACATTATCAGAGGAGGAAAACCAAAAGAATTTGTTGCCAAAAGACCTGCTTTAAAAGAATTGCTAAGTGGGGCGTGGTGGCACATGCCTGTAGTCCCAGTTAATTGGGGGACTGAACCAGGAGGATCACTTGAGCCCACGAGTTTGAGGTTACAGTGAGCTATGATTGTGCCACTACACTGCTCTCCAGCCTGGGTGATGGAGCAACACCCCATCCCTAAAACAAAAAGAAAAGAAAAAATAAATTGGAAATGTATGAATCACTGGATTAAATTATTTTAAAAAAAAAGAATTGCTAAAGGAAGTTTAGCAATTCAGACAGAAGGACTTGATACCTGAAGGAAATTTGAAATATCAAGCATGAAGGAAGGACAACAGAAATGGTAAATACCTGGGTAAACATAACAGACTATTCTTCTCTTGAATTTTTCTTTAAAAAATTGATAGTTGACGGCAAAAGTTATAACACTGATGGGGTTTTCAATTCTACTGCCTAAGATAACTATAACATAAAAGGTGGGGAGAGAATAAAGAAACTTAGATGGTGGTAACACTTCTACACTCTTCTTGAAGTGACAAAATATTGATTTTAAGTGGACTATAAAAAGTTAATTATGTTTATTATAATCCCTAGACCAAGCACTAAAAAAACCTATACACAGATATGGTCATAAACACAATAGAGCAATTAAAATGGAATACTCAAAAATGTTCAAATTATCCCAAAAAAGGCACAAATATTAAAATAGTATACCTAAATCTGAACATAGCAATAGTTACATTGAATGTAACTGATCTACAAACACCAATTAAAAGAAAGAGATTATTATAATGGAATTTTAAAAATGACCCAACTATATGCAGTCTTCAAGAAATACCCTTCAAAAAAAAAATCAGAAGCTGTTTTATGACTCAAAAATAAAAGAAAAAAATACTCTTCAAATAAAATGTTACACAAAAGTTAAAAGTAAAAGGGTGGAAAAGATATACCATGTAAACCCTAACTAAAATATAACAACAGGAGTGGCGAGATAGAGTGGCTCACACCTGTAATCCTAGCACTCTGGGAGGCCAAGGTGAGAGGATTGCTTGAGCTCAGGAGTTTGAGAATAGCCTGAGCAAGAGCAAGACCCCGTCTGTCCCAAATATAGAAAAAAATTCAGTTATTTGGGTGTGTGAAATAAGAACCCAGTGGTCATGGTGAGTGAGAGAAGGGCGGTCGTGTGCCCCTTTGTTCCCACACAGGGCAGCTCCAGACAACATCTTGTTTGCACCTCTGAGCTGAGACGGTTCCTGTCACCTGAACTGAGACACCATGGCCAGAAAACTTTTCCCAGCAGCCACCTGAAAGGGAAATCCATCAGAAACTTTGGCCTTGGAAGCTGCCCATTTGGGACTCAGCTGTTTTTAGTCCCTCAGGATTGAATTCTTCATTTACATACATGGACCTGATTGAAGGCTGGAGTGGGAGTTTTCCCTAGTTAAGCCAGACCCTTTCTTTGTTCTATGGAGTACACTTTCATTTTACATCTAGATATATATCTCCCCAATCTACAGATTTTTTTTTATAGAAAATAAAAGCTCTCCTTTTTTTCCTCTGCAGACTTCATGATCTTTTGTTAACAGGTGAAATGGACCAATAGCTCAAAAACCAAAAACTAGCAAAACTCACCCATGATGAAGCAGATAACCTGTCATAAACAAGTTAAAGAAATTGAATTCAGAATTAAAAACTTTCCAAGATAGAAATTTCCAGGCCCAGATGGTTTAGCTAGTAAATCTTACCAAACATTTAAAGAACTAATATCAATGCTTCCACTTCACATTATCTTCCAGAAGATAATCCAATTTGGATGTCTTTTATTTCTTTCTATTGCCTAATTGCTTTGGCCAGGACTTTCAGTACCATGTTGAATAGGAGTGGTGAAAGTGAGCATCCTTGTCTTGTTCCTGATCTTAGAGGGAAAGTTTTCAGCTTTTCCCCATTCGATATTCCACGTGGTGTTAGCTGTGGGTTTGTCACATATGGCTCTTAATGTGTTGAGGTACATACCTTCTATGCCTAATTTGTTTTTATGATGAAGGGATGTTGAATTTTGTCTAATGCTTTTTTTGGTGTGTATTGAAATGATCATATGGTTTTTATCTTTCTTTTTATTAATGTGATATATGACATTTATTGATTTGTGTAAATTGAACCATCCTTGCATCCCTAAGATGAATCCCACTTGCTCATAGCAAATGATCTTTGGGGTTTTATTGGGTTTTTTGTTTGTTTGTTTTTTTCCTTCTTTTTGTTGAAACAGGGTCTCACTCTGTGTTGCTCAAGATAGAGTGCAGTGGCATCATCATAGCTCACTCCAAACTCAAACTCCTGGGCTCAAGCAATCACCCAGCTCATTTATTTTTTATTTTTTATTTTTTATTTTTTTTTTTTTTTGGTAGAGACAGAGTCTCACTATGTTGCCCAGGCTGGTCTTGAATTCTTGACCCCATGAGATCCTCCTGCCTCAGCTTCCCAAACTGCTAGGATTATAGGTGTGAGCCACCATGCCTGACCCTATGATCCCTATGATCCTGATGCTATGATCTTTTTGATGTGCTGTTGAATATAGTTTGCTAGTATCTTCTTGAGAGCTTTTGCATCTGTGCTTCTCAGTGATATTGGCTTATAGTTTTTGTTGTTATTTTCATTATGTATTTGTCTGTTTGGAATTAGAGTTATGATGGTCTCTTAAAATGAGATTGGAAGTACTCCCTTCTTTTCAATTTTTGGAATAGTTTGAGGAGAATTGGTATAAGTTACTTTTTAAATGGTTGGGGGAATTCAGTAGTGAAGGCACAAGGTTCTGGACTTTTTTGTTTTTTATGGAAGACTTTTTATTTCTAACTCCAGTTCCTCACTCATATAGGTCTGTCCAGATTTTCTGTTCCTTTATAATACAGTTTTGGTTTGTTGTATTTGTCTAGGAATTTATCCATTTCTTCTATGTTCTCAAATTTGTTGGTATATAGTTATTAATTTTAGTCTCTTATTACCCTTTGTATTTCTGTGACATCAGTTGTAATGTCTCCTTTTTCATTGCTGATTTTATTTATTTTAGTCTTTTATCTTTTTTCTTGGTTAGTCTAACTAAAGATTTGTTGATTTTGTTTATTTTTTCAAAAAAACCCCCAACTCTATGAGTGTTGATCTTTTGAATTTTTTTTAGTCTCTATTTTGTTTATTTCTGCTTTGAGCTTTATTGGTTGCTCCCTTCTACCAATTTTAGGTTCCGTTTGTTCTGATTTTTCTGGTTCCTTGAGATGCATGGTTAGGTTGTTTATTAGAAATCTTTCTTCTTCTTTTTTTTTTTTTAAAGAGATAGGGTCTCACTCTGTCACCCAGACCGTAGCACAACAGCATAATCAAAGCTCACTGAAATCTTGAACTCCTGGGCTCAAGCAATCCTCCTGCCTCACTCTCCTGAGTAACTAGGGCTGCAGATGGGTGCCACCTCCCCCAGCTATTTTTTTTTGGGGGGGTATAGATAGTCTCACTATGTTGCCCAGTCTGGTCTTGAAATCTTGGCCTAAAGCAATCCTCCAACCTTGGCCTCCCAAAGTTCTGCGATTACAAATATGAGTCACTATACCTGGCCCCTTTCTTCTTTTATCTTTTTCCTCCCCACCCACCCCCCTCTTCTTTTTTGTTGTAGGCATTTATTGCTGTGAACTTCCCTCTTTGAACATCTTTTGCTGTGTCCCATAGGTTTTGGCATAATGTATTCCATTCTTGTTTGTCTCAAGGAATTTTTAAATTTCCCTTTTAATTTCCTCATTGATTCATTGGTCATTCAGGAACATGTTGTTTAATTTCCATATATGTGTGAGGTTCTGAAGTTTTTCTTGGTACTGAGTTCTATTTTTATACCATTGGGGTCCAAAATGTTAATATTTGTTTTGTGGCCTAACATATGATCTATCTTGGAGAATGTTCCATGTGCTGATAAGAAGAGTGCGTATTCTGCAGTTGTTGGATGGAATGTTCTATAAATGTTTGTCAGGTCCATTTGGTCTATGGTGTAGTTTAAGTCTGATGTTTCTCTGTTGATTTTCTGTCCAGATGATCTGTCCATTGTTGACAATGTAGTGTTGAAGTCACCTACTATTATTGTATTGCAATCTGTCTCTCCCTTTGAATCTAATAATATTTGCTTTATATATTTGGGTGCTCTGGTGTTGGTGCATATTTATTCACAACTGTTGCATCCTCTTGTTGAATTGATCCCTTTATGATTATATAGTGACCTTCTTTGTCTCTTTTTACAGTTTTTGACTTAAAGCCTGTTTTATCTGATATAAGTATGGCTACTCTTACTCACTTGTGGTTTCCATTTACAAGGAATATCTTATTCCACCCCGTCACTTTCAGTCTATGTTTGTCTTTAATGGTGAGGTGTGCCTCTTATAGGCACCACATAGTTGAGTCTTTTTTTTTTTTTATCCTTCAGCCACTCTGTATCTTTTAACTGGAGAATTTAATCCATCTATATTCAAGGTTATTATTGATAGATAAGAACTTACTCCTGCCATTTTGTTAATTTTTTTATGGTTGTTCTGTAGGTCTTTTGTTCCTTTCTTCCGCTTTTTTTGTTTCCCTCTGTGGTATGGTGGTTTCCTGTGGTGCTAAGCTTTGTTTCCTTTCTCTTTTTCATCTGTGTATTTGCTGTAATTTCTTTCTTTGTGGTTACCGTACTCACGTAAAGAGTCTTGTAAATATAATAGACTCTTTTAAGCTGATAACAACTTACCTTTGGTCAAATAAAAATACTCTAAAGCCAGGCATGGTGGTGCACTCCTATAGTACCCGCTATTTGGGAAACTGAGTTGGGAGATCACTTGAGCCAGGAGTTCAAAGCCAACCTGAGCAACATAACAGGACTCTGTCTCAAAAAAAATACTCTAGACTTCCCCCTCCAATTTATATTTTTGCTGCTTTGATTTACTTCTTCATTTATTATGTGTTCCTTAGCCACTAATTAGCTGTTGTTGTTTTTTACCATTTGACTTTAAACCTTCATACTAGAAGGTTGTGAGATTTACATAGCACTATTACATCACTAGAATAGTCTGAGTTTGTTTTATGAATTTACCTGTACTGGTGAGTTTTATCCTTTCACATATTTTCATAATAGTAATTATCATCCTTTCATTTCCAATAGTAGCACTTCCTTAAACATTTTTGGTAAGGCCAGTATAGTGGTGATGAATTCCCTCAGCTTTTACTTATCTGGGAAGGTCTTTATCTCTTTTTCAGTTCTGAAGGATAGCTTTGCTGGATATAGTATTCTTGACTTCCAGGTTTTTTTTCTTTCCACACTTTGAATATATCATCCATTTTCTTCTGGCCTGCAAGGTTTCTGTGGAGAAATCTTCTATTAATATAGTGAGGCTTCCCTTATATGTGACTTGAAGCTTTCCTCTTGCAGCTTTTAAAATCCTCTGTTTGTCTTTGACTTTTTACAGTTTGATTATACTGTGCCATGGAGAAGAGCTTTTTGGATTGAATCTAATCAAGGACTTTTTTTTTAAGAAAAGGAAAGAGAAGTTTATTAATTTGCCAGCAAATGAAGCAGGCAGCAGACAAGTGTCTCAAAAGACCACCATCCTGCAATTAGGCAGAAATACAGGGCTTTTTAAAGGGAGACGTGGTTTGGTGGTTTGGGTCTATGTGACCAATATCACAAATAGTAGCTTCGGGCTATTGTTCAACTATAGTTGACGGTTTCAGCAGACCTTATCTCCCATGAGGAAGATCTCATGACCTTTGGCTGGACAATTCTGTTGAGCCATCTCCTGTGGTTTAAAGATGCTAGAAAACAAAAAGCAAAGAACATTTTCCTGCCTCTTTTATTACTGACCTCAGACAGGAATGTAAGTTTTAATTCCCAAAAAGGGTGAGGGTTTTTTTTATGTTGTTGCTTTTTTTCTTTAATTTCAGAGTATTATGGAGGTACAAACACTTTGGTTACCTACATTGCCTTTCCACCACCCAACAAGCATGCCCATCCCCCAGTCAGCGCACACCCACATCCATTAGGTGTGGATTTACCCATCCCCTCCTCTCTCCTCCCACCTGCCTGACACCCTATGAATGTTACTTCCCATATGTGCATATTAGTGTTGATCGATTAGTACCAATTTAATTGTGAGTGCATGTGGTGTTTGTTTTTCCATTCTTGTGATACTGCACTTAGAAGAATGGGTTCCACCTCCATCCAGGATAATATTAATACAATAGGTAGCCTGTCATTTTTTATGGCTGAGTAGTACTCCATTTTATACATATACCACATTTTGTTAATCCACTCACATATTGATGGGCACTTAGGTTGTTTTCACATCTTTGCAATTGTGAATTGTGCTGCTATAAACATTTGAATGCAAGTGTCTTTTTTACAGAATGTCTTTTTTTCCTTTGGGTAGATACCAAGTAGTGGGATTATTGGATCAAATGGTAGGTCTACTTTTAGTTCTTTGAGATATCGCCATACTACTTTCCAGAGAGGTTGTACTAGTTTGCAGTCCCACCAGCAGTGTATGAATGTTCCTATCTCTCCACATCCATGTCAACATTTATTGTTTTGAGGCCGGGCACGGTGGCTCACGCCTGTAATCCTAGCACTCTGGGAGGCCGAGGCGGGTGGATCATTTGAGCCCAGGAGTTCAAGACCAGCCTGAGCAAGAGTGAGACCCCATCTCTACTAAAAATAGAAAGAAATTATCTGGCCAACTAAAATATATATAGAAAAAATTAGCCGGGCATGGTGGCGCATGCCTGTAATCCCAGCTACTTGGGAGGCTGAGGCAGTAGGATCGCTTAAGCCCAGGAGTTTGAGGTTGCTGTGAGCTAGGCTGATGCCACGGCACTCAGTCTAGCCCGGGCAACAAAGTGAGACTCTGTCTCAAAAAACAAAAAAAAAAAAAAAAAAAACATTTATTGTTTTGGGACTTTTTGATAGAGGCCATTCTCACTGGAGTTAAGTGATATCTCGTGATTTTGATTTGCATTTCCCTGATGATTAGAGATGTTGATCATTTTTTCATATGTTTCTTGGCCATTAGTCCATCCTCTTTTGAAAAGTTTCTGTTCATGTCCTTTGCCCACTTTTTAATGGGGTAGTTCAATTTTTTCTTGCTGATTTTCCTGAGTTCTATATAGATTCTAGTTATCAGCCCTTTATTGGATGTATATAGCATGCAAATATTTTCTCCCATTCCATAGGTTGTCTGTTTACTCTAGTGATAGTTTCTTTGGCTATACAGAAGCTTTTTAACTGGATCGTGTCCTATTTATTTATTTTTGTTGATGCTGTGATTGCATTGGGGTCTTCTGCATAAATTCTTGGCCTAGGCTGATGTCTATAAGAGTTTTTCCAATATTTTCTTCTAGAATTCTTATGGTTTCATGCCTTAGGTTTAAGTCTGTTATTAATCGAGGACCTTTGAGCTTCCTTTACTTGGATGTTCATATCTATTCCAATACTTGGGAAGTTTTCAGCTATTATTTCATTAACTAGGTTTTCTATGCTGTTCTCCATCTCTTTTCTCTCTGCCAATCCTATAATGTGAACATTTGTTCACTTAATGGTGTCTCATAAATCCCATAGGCTTTCTTCATTCTTTGTCATTTTTGTTTTTATTTTTCCCTCTGACTGGGTTATTTCAAAAGACCTATTTTCAAGTTCAGAAATTGATTCTTCTGCTTGATCTAGTCTGATATTGAAGCTCTCAGTTGTGTTTTTTACTTCATTCATAAATTTTCCAGCTCCAAAATTCCTGTTCAGTTCTTTTTTATGATATCTCTTTGTTGAATGTCTCATTCAGATCATAAATTTTTTTTCTAATTTCATTGAGTTGTTTGTCTTTGTTCTCTTTTATCTTGCTAAGCTTCCTTAAGATCATTATTGTGAATCCCTTTTCAGGCAGTTCATAAATGTTCCTTGCTTTGGAGTCTGTGACTGGAGATTTATCATGTTCCTTTGGGGGTGTTTCCTTGCTTTTTCATGTTTATTGTGTGTCTCTATGTTGATATCTGTGCATCTAATGGAAACTTTTCCAATTTTATGTAGTAGCTTTCATAAGGAGAGACTTTTTCCTAAGGTGTTGGTTGGATGTGATGCACTGGCTTTGATTCTAGTCATTCTAGGTGGACCCAGTAGTGTGGTGTCTGTGCAGTTTCTTCAGCTATAATCCTGGTCAGTGACATCTGCGATCACCTCAGTTGCCTAGGCTATGGGTGTTTGTGATGGCAGTGGTGTAATTTTGCTGGGGGCAAGGGTGCCAGGCTAAATGTCAGCCAGACAAGTATAACCATGGAGAGCTGACAGGCCATCTAGTGGTCTCCCCAGGGAGACAGTGGCCACTGCCAAGTTGGCAGAGGCCAGGTACAGGTGCTCATAGGTGTGGTGTGGCTGGGCAGCTCTCTGGTGATTTGGTGGGGCCTGGGGGAGCTGCCACTAGGCTAGCCATGAAGCTGGGGCAGGCTCCCATAGGTGTGGCAGAGCAGGGTGGCTCTGCAGCAGTCCAAGGCCTCCGCAAGACCAATGGTCAGGCCAGGCACTGGCACACATAGGTGTGACTAAAGCCAGCACCTCTGCAGAAGACTGACTTTCAGGCTGCGTGTGAGTGTGTGCAAACAACCCGATTTAAAAATGGGCAAAAGTCTTAAACAAAGTCTTCACTAAAGAGCATACATAGATAACAAATAAGATATGACAAGATGCTCAAAATATTATCCATTAAGGAAGTGCAAATTAAAACCAGAATGAGTTATCATACATACCTATTATAATGGCTAAAATAAAAAAATAATGACAGCATTAAGTACAAGCAAAGATGCAGAACAACTACAACTCTCATACATTGCTGGTAGGAAGGCAAAATGGTACAGACATTCTGGAAAACAGTTTTCCAGTTCTATTTTGGTGTTTGTGACAGGGTCTCACTCTGTCACCCAAGCTAGAGTGCAGTAGCTCACTGCAGCCTTGAACTTCTGGGCTCAGGTGATCCTCCTAGCTCAGCCTCCCAAGTAACTGGGACTACAGGCATGCACCACCATACCTGGCTAATTTTTACATTTTTTGTAGAGATGGGGTCTCATTATGTAGGTCAGGCTGGTCTTGAATCCTGGCCTCAAGCAATCTTTGTACTGCTGCCTCCCAAAGTGCTGGGATTACAGGCATGAGCCACCACACCTGGCCTCCAGTTTCTCATAAAGTTATGCATACTGTATGTATAGGAAGAAAACATACCATATATAGGGTTTGGTAGTATCCGCAGTTTCAGGGATCCACTGGGGGTCTTAGAATTTATCCCCTGTGGATAAGGGGGACTATTGTACACTTACTACATGACCCAGCATTCTTATTCCCAGTTTTTACCCTAGAGAAACAAAAACTTATGTTTATATAAAACCCTGTATATGGTGTTTATAGCAGTTGTACTCATAATTGCCAAAAAGTTGGAAACAACCCAAATGTCCTTCAATGGGTGACTGGATGAACAAACTGTGGTATATCCATACAGTGGGATACTACTCAGCAATAAAAAGGAATGAATTTTTGATACACGCAAAAACTTGGATGAATCTCAAAGACACTATGCAGAGTGAAAGAAGTTGGCTTCAGAAGGTTATATACTGTATGATCTCACTTATATGATATTCTAAACCTATAGTCCCCAACCCCTGGGCTGCAGACCGGTACCAGTCTGTGGCCTGTTAGGAACCAAGTCGCCCAGCAGGAGGTGAGCAGCAGGCCAGTGAGCAAAGCTCCATGTATATTTACAGCTGCTCCCCATCGCTCGCATCACTGCCTGAGCTCTGCCTCCCTGCCCATACCACCCCATCCTCAGCCCATGGAAAAATTGTCTTCCATGAAACCAGTCCCTGGTGCCAAAAAGGTTGGGGACTGCGGTTCTAAATGACAAAGATGCTCTCCTTTGACCAAAACTTTAGTCAGACCCCTTTGAGTCTTCCGTTTGACTAGGCCCAATCTTGGGCTTCCTTCTCTATCCTTGTAATGTCGAGTTCAAACAAGAATCCTGCAAAGTCAGTTTAGGAAAAATATCTCACCCTTGGTATCTGATCATCCTTGATATTCTATCACCCTGGCCTACCTTCAGTGATAATCCTATAAAGTTAGTATAACCAAAATCCCCTTACCCTTGATGTTTCCTCTTAGTAATTTCCTATCCACTGACCACCTTCCCCCACTCTTTGGTTATAAATCCCCACTTGCCCTTGTTGAAGTTGGAGTTGAGTCCAATATTTCTTTCCCACTGTGAGACTCCATTGCAGCAGTCTCCATATCTATCACCATTCCCCCGCCCCTTGGATAACATCTACCTTATCATCTTTAACAAGTTGCATGAATAATTTTTTCATTAACATCAGAAAGACAAAACTATGATGATGGAAAGCTGAGCAGTGGTTGCTGGGGATTATGATAGGAGGAGAGTGTGACTGCAAATGAAAGTTTGTTTGGGGTGATGGTACTGTTGTGTTTTGATTGTGGTAACAGTTAAATGAATCTGTTGTTTAAAAAAATTTCAAAGAGGCCACTGGTTTGAACTGAGCTCCTGCGCTAGGCCCAACGTATCAAACCAAATGGAGTTCCGCATGCTGAAGTTCCAAGGCACCAATCCAAAACTAAATTGTTTATCTGACCTTCACAGAAGTCAGGAGAGGGAGATAATAGCCAGATCTCCAAACAAACCAGTTTTAGCCACATGATAAGGAAATCCTCTTTCCTTTAACCTTTACAAAGAAAGTAACTTTAAAATGACCAATCTGCCTTTTGTTCTCTGTTTCTGCTTTCCTCAGCCTTTTTCTGCCTGTAAAGCCAACCTCCTCTGCTCGGCTCATCAGAATATTCCTTTTATTTTCTACAATGAGGTGTTGCCTGATTCTAGAATCGCAAATAAAAGCCTACTAGATCTTTAAACTAAATTTGTTGTAATTAATTTTGTCTTTTTTTTTTTTTCCCCAGAGATACATGGAGTCTCTCACAATGTCGCCCAGGCTGGAGTGCAGTGTCTATTTACAGGTGCGATCCTAGTACTATATCCTTGAACTCCTGGGCTCAAGGGATCCTCTCGTCTCAGCCTCCCACAATAGCTGGGGCTACAGGCCTGAACCACCACGCCCCAACAATTTTGTCTTTTGCATTATACATGTATTAAAATTCATCAAACAATTTTATTATATGTTAATTGAAAAAATAAAACTAAAAACAAAACAAAACTAGATGTGCCTTCTCAGTGGAAAGCTTCTTTTCTTTAGTTCTTGGATTCCTCTTTCTTTCTTTGTAGTCCCACCAAGAGAACTGGAGTAATGCCTCTGGAAAGTTTAGTTCTGGCAGTTTTGAGTCTTACTTAATAGAGCCTGCTTCTTTTTTTTTTTTTCCTTTCTTTTTTGAGACAGAGTCTCACTCTGTTGCCTGGGCTGGAGTGCCATGGCATCAGCCTAGCTCACAGCAACCTCAAACTCCTGGGCTCAAGCAATCCTCCTGCCTCAGCCTCCCAGAGTGCTAGGATTACGCCACCTCACCTACCCTAGATCCTGCTTCTTTTTCCTTAACAATATGCAGGGGGCCAAACAGGATCAGCAGACTTCAGCCGGAACAGCATTCAAAGCTCAGTGATAGATTGCTAACTTCTGGGCTTCTGACCAGCAACTAACACAAAGGTTGCAAACAGGCAGCCTGTGAACCAGATTTAGCCCACAGAGTTGTTACTTTGGTCTACTGGATGTTCCAACATCTCCAAAATTTTTTTTAATCAGGCAGTTTCACATGAAAAGATGGATTTCTAGTTTCTCTTGGAAATTGGAAGTTTGGGCAACACTGGGCCCTGCATTTCTGAATGGCAATAATCAGAGCTGAGCAGCAACTATCCCTTTCAGCCAACCATGTGACCTTTCATGCATTGCAGTCCCAAACACTCCCACTCTTAATCCCATTCTACTGATTTAGTTTACTGTTAAGATTCCTAGCTCCTACAGGCTCCTGGTATGACAAAATTAACAACTTCTGCATTTTGAGTTAGAGGTTAGTAAAAATGAAAAAAGATAAGTAAAAAAACCTTAATATTTCAAAAAATAAAGAAATAAATTTATTTTTAAAAAAATTAACAAATTCTTTCAGGTGCTACACATTTCTCAAATGAGGTTGGGAAATGCCTTCAGACTCCAACTTCTTATTAGCTTAAGTTTCTTCCCCGCACACCTGAGCCATTATTACCATATCATTGAGGTCATTTTTGTCTAGCTGAGATATGGAAAATAGTACTGAAAAGGAGTGAATCAAGCCTCCTATCTCTCAAAGCTCTCCTTCTACCCTTCATTAGTTCAAGACTTAATCTCTTAGTCCATATAAACCGTTCAGACTTCAGGGCAAGAAAGACACATGTAACTTGTGACCCTCACATCTACTGCCTGAAACACCAGGCCCAATTTTCAGCTCTGTCAGTAGGGGTGGTTGAAGTATCACAACATCTCAAAATTATCACACATCCTTACAGTTCTTGTGATGTCATGAATCCTCCCATCTTTCAACTCCCAAGGAAGTTAGTAATGACATCATTTGCATTTGGAAGCCCACTGAACCAGGACTCATTTATGGTTCTAGTTAATCCCAGTAACTAAATTGCTGGGTGACTTTGGGTAAATTGCTTTTGCCCTCCAACCCACAGCTTCCCTTTTGGTAAGATGGCTGTGTTAGAGAAGAGGTCATTTCAGTAAGGTCCTTTCAAATTCTAACAGTCTAAACAGATTATTATGAATATTAGGAAGGTAAGAATAGCTGTTGGAGAAGTTAATTTCAGTTACTAGTGTAGTATTTCAAATTACCAAAGGGTTGGAATTTGAGGTTAAAGCCAAAGGCTATTTAGGGACCACAGCAGCAGGAATCACGAAGTCCTTTTGGCTTGGACCTCACCTTCACAAAGGGCCTCAAATTTAGACTTTTGATAATATCTCTTTTATAAGTTTTTGTCAAAGGCAAGATTGCAATAAATTCATCATTCCACTTTATATAATCCTATTATGATTTTAGGTTAAGCACAATTAGTTGATCCTATACTTTTATAGCTGTTGAAAGTATTAACATTTAAAATATACCATAATTTTTGACTTAGTTTTGGGATTATTTTAATTTTAATATACTAAGAGCGCCACAAAAAGGGAGAAGCCTAAACCCCAAATCTCTGAGGATAACTGGGAATTTACTCTGCACCTGGCACTTTACTAACATTGCCTGTATAATCTTCACAAGCCTATAATTACCCCCATTTCAAGGATGAGGAAATTGGGATTAAAAGATATTGTCAAATCGCACACAGCTAATAAGTGGTAGAGCCATCTCTCAAACCCAGGAAATCTAATTGCCCTGCCTGAGTCAATCCCTTTAAGGGTCCCACTCTGGCTGCCGGCTAGAAATGACGTCAGGGTCCCACTCTGGCTGCCGGCTAGAAATGACGTCAACGGTGAGATCTTATGCGGACAGAAGGCCCCCCTCCCCTCCCCCTCTTCCACTTCCTCTTCTGTCCCAAGGTCGCCGGTCCCTGAGCCGCAGATGGTACCACGCCAGGCGGGCGGCGCTGCGCATGCTCAGCCGCACGGCACGGCGGGAAGGGGTGGGGCAGCCGGGGCAGGCGGGGCGGCTTCGCGTCCGAGAGCCTTCGGGAAGCCTCGCGCGGGAGCGACTCGGGAAGATTTTAGTAAGCCTTCTGCGGCTCTGCTTTCGGTCTTTACTCCGCGCCTGACTGGACAGGGGCAAAGTTTCTGCTGTCTGAGGGAGAGTGACCCGCCGGGTCGGGGTTCTAGAGACGCAGCCCTGAGTGCGGATTCCGCCATGTGGGGGTCGGGAGCTCCGGGCCAGGCCCTGACCTGGATTGTGTTTGTCGTCTCCTTTAACCTTGCCCGCAGAGAATCGGGGGGTCACTGCTCCCCACTTCCAGCAGCTCTCGCCGCCTCCTGCTCCTGCGTCGTAACTGGGCTCTCAGACTTTGGGCTCTCTCTGCAGCCTCCGTTTCTAAAATACTCATCGGATCACACCTGTGGCTCTCCTTCATTAAGCAGTGATTTTTTTCAAACTTAAAAAAAAGCATGGAACTTCTTTTGCAAATAGAATTGTACACAAGATCCCAGCTAAAAGAGATGAAATAATTATAAAAGTTTGACTCGATGAATTTGGATTTGAAATTGGGATTAGATGAAGGTGCAGTAGTGTATGTATTTCGTTTTAGTTTTCAAGATTGAGAATATCTTGGTTTGCATGGACTAGTGGTTGCACATGGTAACTTTTAATCAGCTTTCTCAGGATGCAATGTCAGCATGCTTTTCAATTAAACTAAACCAGAAACTTGAAAGTAAATAAGTGGAGAATTTTTGCTTTAAGAGTTGAATCACTAATAACCTCTGACAATAACTTGTATTCCCCACCACAAATATATAAGAAGCCCCCGAAATGTATAACAAGAACTTTATTAGAATACTTTGCCCATTTAACTCTTAGATGGAGGCAAGAGCATTAACGGAGTAGATGCACGTGGTAAAATGGTGAATTTGCTTCTTGGGTTTAAGTAAGTGAACCTATACAAGTCAGAATCCAAAAACGATTGGTGGAAACCTGTAACATTAATAATCAATGCCAGAGCTACAAAGAATTGTGAACTATATTCACGCAAATGTCAGGAAAATATATTTTCTAAAGATCTGTGTTAATCTATACAATGCTTTAGAGGTCTCTAAAATACTTAACATTAGGTATATAACACAGTTAAGTGTATCTCATGATTTTACTAGTTTTTTTAAAGTAAATTTTTACTTAAAAACTGAAATATGAAATGTTCGCTGAACTCTAAAAGCACAATTTGAGAGCTACTGGTTTACCAGATTAAGTTCAAGGACCTTCCTGATATGACCCCTTGTCTATTTTTCCAGTTTTAGTTCCTTCTACTAGCATGCTTCCACTTTGTCTTCAACAATAACCCTACTCCTTATAGTTTCCATATATTTGTGCTTACATCCTGTCCCTATGCCAGGAATATCTCCCCATCATTGCTTGGTGGACACCTACTTTATTTATTTATTTATTTATTTTTCTTGTCATCCTTGTGCAGGGGCCATGCTAATCTTCTCTATCATTCCAATTTTAGCATATGTGCTGCCGAAGAGAGCACTAGATACCTACTTTAAAACCGGTGAGCCACCACGTCTGTAATCCTAGCATTCAGGAAGGCAGAGGGAGGAGGATTGCTTGAGCTCTGGAGTTCGAGATCAGCCTGAGTAAGAGCAAGACCCAGTCTCTACTAAAAATAGAAAAATTAGCCGGGCATCATCATGCGAGCTTGTAGTCCCAGCTACTCTGAAGGCTGATGCAAGACCATCCCTTGAGCTTAGGAGTTTGAGGTTGCAGTGAGCTACGATGATGCCATTGCACTCTACCCAGGGCGACACAGTGAGACTCTGTCTCAAAAAACAAACAAAAAAAAAACTTAGGTCAGATTTCACTTTCCAGAAAACTTCTTTGACCATCTTCCGTCATTTCTGTTTTGTACCTGGTATATGCTTACTTACATTGCTGCTCTTATACCTGTCTGGGCAGAACATTGTGAAGATCAGGACATCCTGCTCTGTAACCCCAGTACTGCAGGCACTTCACAAATGATGGCTGCCTGTTGCCTGCAGAATTAAGTGTAGATATCTTAGTTTGGTTTGAAAGGAATTAGTCTTCCGCCTCCAGCCTTCCTATAAAGCCAATAAAAGACCTTGCAGAACTCAGCTGAATAAAACAAATCTTTGCAAAGTGTAATGTATAAAGAAGTATAATGCAAAGAAATAAGAGATAGGAATATATCTGCTTCTGGACTCTTGTTTCATTAGTTGTTTTGTTTTTGCTTGTGTCTATACCACACTATTGTAATTACTGTAGCTTTATAATTACTGTAGCTTCAACTTCTGGTCTTAAGTTTTCACCATTGTGACTATGATATGCCTACTTGCATTTTCTTTTTCTTTATCTTGTTTGGGATTCACAGAGCTTCTTGAATTTGTGTGGTCTGATGTTTTTCTTCAGTTTAGGGAAATTGTCCAGCAGTATTTTTTCAAATATTGTTTCTGTTGCATTGTCTGTTTTCTCCTATTCTCAGACTCTGTTTACATATGCCACATACCACATTATTTATATTTTTCATCCTTTTATCACTTTACGGATGTGACTTTCTACTGACCTGTCGTCTTCTTCACTAATTTGATATTAAATTCATCTCCTGAATTCTTAATTTCCCTATTTTATTTTCTAATTCTAGATTTCTCATTTAACTCTTTTTTTTCTTTAATGGATTTCAGGTCTCTGCTGAACTTCTCCATCTTTTTCTCTATTTTCTCAAATATATCAAAGTCCTTGCCTGATAATACCTACCAGTATCCGCATCACCTGTGGGTTCGTTTCTGTTGTCTTTGTTTTTTCCAGTCAGTTTTGGGATTTTTAAAGTAGTTAGTGGTCCATAAATTATTAGTGGATTCTGGACATTGTGGATGAACATTTTTAGCATCTGGATGCATGCACTTCCTTCAAAGTGGGCTAAGTTGCCTTTAGGCAGGCAGGCAGTAGTAGCAGATTACAGTGATCCTGTTGAGGGTTGATTTTAGGCCTTGTTAGGGCTGGTCTGTTTCATTTTGCCCTTTCTGCTAGGAAGTGGTCTTTTTCTCCCAAGGCATGGCCCTTACTCCCACGGTGGGGCCCTCTTAGGGTCTCCAAAAGTCCATGTCTTTACCAAGGCCTCTATCTTTGTTGGTCTTAAATTTCAACTTTCTTAGCTCTGCATAGCTCCTATAATCTCTTCTCAGCTCTTTGGCCTTCCCACTGCTGTTTCCTGTTAGGTTTGGGGGTCTTCCTGTGTAGATGTGCCATTTAGGAGTCAGCCAGTGACTTGGAGGAGGAGGAGATTTATTTGCATATTTGGGGGTTCATTTCTCTGTGGTTCTCTCCTCTCCAAAATTGTGCCTCTTGAGTTCCAACTACTTTAGAACCCTAATTTTGTCTTCTGTTGTTTTCTGCTTGGGCTTTTTCCACTGTTCTATCCTGAAAAATGCCCTCAGGGGTAAAACCTGTTAATTTTATAATTGTTTCCAGTAAGAGGATTTAGTATGCTAAAGGCTACTGTGTTATGCCTGGATTTATCAGTTTTATTTTTAATTCTTGCCAATCTGATAAAATCTGTAGCTAAGTTGGTTTGCAAACTGAGTAGGATTTGAATAAGCAGAAATGACCTTTGCAGGGAGGAAAGACGAGCACTAGTTAAGGTGAGGTACAGTCAAGGTGCTCGCTCCTTGGCTGATTCTTTGCCTTGACATCTGTCTCCCTCCCCTCTAGCCCCAGGAGGAAGATAGCGTTTTCCATTCTGGGTCCTGCAGATCTCCCTGTGGCTGTAGCTGTCCTTTACTGACCCTGAAACTACCTCCTTGGACTGTATTCCAGCTTCAAGGACTACAACCTCCTTTCTAGAACAGTCATTCCTACGGCTCTCCCAGGCCTGCCCTTTCTTGCCTTTGGTGTGGCACTTGCAGCCCCCTAGCCCTAATGGGGAGCTATTGTCATTAAATCAGGCTTCCTCACCCCTAATTCTCAGCACCAGTCTAGTTCTGAAAATCTCCTATGGTTGGGGTGCTGGGCTCACTATGGCCCTAGCATTTGTGGGGTCCCTTGGCAAGAGTACGGAAGGAGGCCCACATACTATATGACTGAATATTTGAAAGTTATAAATCAAGCTAACACATTGTTGAATAAAATGCGTTTCATCCTCCTGGCTTGACAAATATACCTTCATAGTAACAAAATATATAAATATGTGTAAGGCTATGGTTTGCAGGACTGAAAGTAAGCAAGTTATTAAAAATAAGTGAATTGAATTTTATATATTTCTAAATACTGTATAATAATTGGTTGTCATAGAAAATATTTTAATTTCATCATATAAATCACTATCATTCGTAATGTGATTTCTAAAAACCAATTCTTCAAGCCATAGTTATATTCATACAGAATTTCTCAAGTTCTTTTTTCTTAATTTTCAATATTGGGCTATTAATATTTTTAAGAAACAAAAAGTGACAGTTTGTTCTAAACTTGTTCAAATCTCTCCAACCAAGATTATGCCTCAATCTGTAACAGTCAAAATATGGTCTCTATAGAAATTAGTCTTGATATTATCTGTGAATCTTATTCATTGTCATGTAGACAGTTTCATTTCATTGTTCTAATTGCCTTATATTTTATTGAAATCTCATTTTGGTTCTATATTTCACATACAGTTTTTTTTTCATATCCTAATAGTAGTTTGAAGTATCAGATTTATATGAGCAATACTATAGTAATTTTCCAGGAGGAAAGTGGATGAATTCCCTCGAGAGGCCTGTGTGTGTATCTGGAAGTAACTCTTGATAATTTGTAATTTCTTTGTGATCTCATGTTTTACTTTAAAAATGAATGTGAATTTTGTGGTCTGCTCCATAATATTTCTCTCTTTGGTTTAAATTAAAATGTTTTCAATTACCTACCACCAAGTAGTATTGCCCAGCAGGAAGACGTACAACATTTATCCTTTGACTGTTAATACATGTACTCTGTCATACTGTGATTTAGCCCTAGTTTGGAAAGATTGGTAGGACTGTATTAAAAAGAGGTCTCTATGGCTTATTTTACACTAATGTGCATCTTGTTGGAAAAGGAAGTAATGGATTTATCTATCATTCATATATGGTTTTTTCTCCTTTTGTTTTTCTAATAGCTAAACAAATGTTATATACTATTTTCCCTGCTTCAGAAATATTGTAGATTAAGTTTTCAGAGTGCATTCCATTATTCTTCTATTTGTGTGATAATATGTTTGAGATGCCAAAGCTCATAGGTGCTTTGATGTTGTTTTTTTTCCCAACTAGCAATAATAACACCTAAGATAAACCTAATTGACTGCAATACTGCCACGTGCAAAGTAGGTGCTTTGATTTTAATTGACATTTAGACTTTCAGGTCAAGGGAATCTACTTAATGACAATATAGTAGTTAATTTCCATGGAATTTTGCTTTGCTGGTTGTGTGTAATGCTCAAATGGGCTGGATAGAGGCTATATGAGCTATTTATTGCACTTCACACTCAGGCTTTATTTATTTAATTTTCTGCCTTGGGGTAGGCGCTTTCAATAAGAGCCGAGTTAAAGATGGGAATGAGGGGAGGTGGTTGAGCCCCAATCTCAGAAATAAAAAGTAATGGCAGAATTACTCGAGTCTCTCATGTCCTAACTCAGAATAAAACCAGAGACCTGGAATTACTCCTGTAAGAACTTTAACTTCTCCATATTTGTGTTAGTTGTCTTTTACCCTCCATAATAATTAGTTGTAAAGCCCTTTTTTTAAAGAGTATCTGTTTGTTTTGGGGAAGATGAAGGAGGGGGAATCCAGGAGACTTGCACTCTGAAGCCAGCCTAGAGTGTCAGGAAAGGAAAGAGTTCTTTTTTAAGCCTGAATATACAACAATCTTTTATACTGTGATTTTGGATTTTAGCTACCTATTTACCAAAAAGGAATCCATTGATTTGGGTGGTAGGGAGAAGCAGTCATGATGTGTAATGGGAAAATAGATTTAAGACTTGTTTAGAAGGCAGATTTGATCCAATTTGGTGATTAGATTTGAGGAGAAGAGGAATTCAGGACTACTCCTAGATTTCAGTCATGGGAAATTGGGCATATGATAGTGCCATTTACCAAGAAAGGGAATATCTGTAAAGTAGGTTTGTGGGGATAATATAAGAATATAGTTTTAAATCTCCTGAGTTTGAGGAAACTGTGGAACATTCAAATGGAGCTATTTAATAGGAAATTAGGTACATGGGCTGGAGCTCAGGAATGTAGGGGAAAATCAGCTCATAGGTTATAGTCGAATGTAACGTTGTACCCATAGAGCAAGTGAGAAGAGTACTAGGGAATTGTGCTTTGGAGGAACACAGATATTTTAGAAACAGGTGAAATAAGTGTTTGTGGAAAAGACTGGCAAAGAGGTAAAAGGAGAAATAGGAAGTCTTGGAGTCAGAATTCAAGGAAGGAGAGAATTTCAAGGATGAGGGAAGGAAGGAGTGGTCACAGAGAGAGCAAGAGCTTTAGAAGTCAGATCCTTGACCGTATTAGGTTGGTGCAAAAGTAATTGTGGTTTCGGACCGTGAATTTTGAATCATTATAACTAGGCTCAAAAACATCTTTATTAATCAAAATAGGAACCATTATAATCAACACATTTTTGCCAAGAAATAAGCTTATTTATTCCCTTTTGGGTGGAGGGGGGGCAGAGTCTCACTCTCTTGCCTGGGCTACAGTGCAGTGGCATCAGCCCAGCTCACAGCAACCTCAAACTCCTGACCTCAAGCAGTCTTCCTGCTTTGGCCTCCCACAGTGCTAGGATTACAGGCATGAGCCACTGCGCCCTGGCCAGTGTGTTTATTCCTGTGGCATAAAAATCTGTGCTTCAGGATTTGATGAACTCTTGGAAAGCATTTTCTATATCCTGCTGGTTGTGGAAGCATTTTCCCTGCAAAAAGTTGTCCAGATGCTTGAAGAAGTGGTAGTCGGGTGGTGAGAGGTCAGGTGAATATGGCGGATGAGGCAAAACTTCATAGCCCAATTCGTTCAACTTTTGAAGCATTGGTTGAAGCGTTGGTTGTGTGACATGCAGTTGGGTGTTGTGGAGAAGAATTGGGCCCTTTCTGTTGACCAATGCTGGCTGCAGGTGTTGCAGTTCTCGGTACATCTCATCAATTTGCTGAGCAGACTTCTCAGATGTAATGATTTCACCAGGATTCAGAAAGTTATAGTGGATCAGACCAGCAGCAGGCCGCAAAACAGTGACCATGATCTTTTTTGGTGCAAGTTTGGTTTTGGGAAGTGCTTTGGAGCTACTTCTTGGTCCAACCACTGAGCTGGTTGTCACCGGTTGTCTGTCGTATAAAATCCACTTTTCTTTGCACATCACAATACAATCAAGAAATGGTTCATTGTTTTCACATACAATAAGAGAAGACGACACTTCAAAATGACAATTTTTTTGATTTTCAGTCAGCTCTTGAGGCACCCACTTATTGAGCTTTTTCACCTTCCAATTTGCTTCAGATGCCAAATTACCATGGGTTGACGTTGAGTTCTTCAGCAGCTTCTTGTGTAGCTGTGAGAGGATCAGCTTCAGTGATTGCTCTCAGTTGGTTGCTGTCAACTTCTGATAACTGGCTCCTGCACTCCTCATCTTCAAGGCTCTCCTCTCCTTTGCAAAACTTCTTGAACCACCTATGCACTGTATGTTTGTTAGCAATTCCTGGGCCAAATGCGTTGTTGATGTTGCAAGTTGTCTCCGCTGCTTTACAACCCATTTTGAACTAGAATAAGAAAGTCACTCAAATTTGCTTTTTGTCTAGCATCATTTCCACAGTCTAAAATAAACATAAAATAAACAGCAAGTAATGTCATTAGCAAAAATGTGGGAAATGTGCATTAAAGTGATGTATAACATAACCACATTTATTTAAGAATATATTTCAATACCAAATGGCAAATTTCAACCATGCTGAAACTGCAGTTATGTTGCACCAACTGCAATTATTCTGCTTATGTGAGTGGAACCAATAGGAGGTGAAGAGGAGTTGAGGAAGCAGGTGAGAGGATAACTGGAGGGCAGATGGAAGTAGTGAGCACAGGTAATTGGGTTAACCTCAGATAGAAAGCTTTATATTTTCTAAGACAATTGATAAGTTAAAAATAAACTTGTAGGCTGGGCACGGTGGCTCACACCTATAATCCTAGCACTCTGGGAGTCGGAGGCCAGCGGATTGTTTGAGCTCAGGAGTTCGAGACCAGCCTGAGCAAGAGCGAGACCTTGTCTCTACTGAAAATAGAAAGAAATTGTATGGACAGCTAAAAATATATATAGAAAAAACTAGCCAGGCATGGTGGCGCATGCCTGTAGTCCCAGCTACTAGTGACGCTAAGGCAGGAGTATCGCTTGAGCCCAGGAGTTTGAGGTTGCTGTGAGCTAGGCTGACACTACCGCACTTACTCTAGCCCGGGCAACAGAGTGAGACTCTGTCTCAAAAAAAAGAAAAAAAATAAACTTGTAGGTTTGGTGGTTTTATGCCGCATCCAGAAATGGAGACTTTCCAGAAGAAAGCACAGAGAGGTGGTAGCTACTAGAGAAGTATAAAGCAGAAATTTCTTGAGGAATAATGGATAAAGGAAGGAAGCCAGTGTTGGTACTGTGAGGGAACCTTGATGCCCAGTTGTCTAAAGACCTTTTTGTGGTTCCACAAAATTACCATATTTAAAAAGACTAATTGTAAAATCAGACTCTATCTGTATTTTATTTTAGGAATCTAGAAACTGTTCCCCAGGAAGAAACCCATTAGTTTGGAACTGGAGGATTCCTTTGCATCAGATACTAAAATGAAAGAACCACTGTTAGATGGTGAATGTGACAAGGCAGTGGCACCACAGCTGGGGCTGCTAAAAGAAATTAAGACAGAACCGGACAATGCTCACGTAAATATTTTACCTTATTTTCTATTTTTCTAGAGCAGTATTTAACTATAAATTTTGGTTATAAGGGTGCTAAAATTATTAGTTGAAAAACTTAAATCCTATCTTTCTCAAAGCAGTTAATCAAATAATACAAGGTATACGGTGTTACATGTTGTAACAAGTATATGCCAGAAAGCAATTGAGAGAAGAACAGACTGCAGATGGACTTTTGGATACGTAAAAGGATTGCCTAGGGTGGTATGGGCCTAGCTAAGGTTAACACATTTTTGTTCTTCTTAACTTGAAACAGTGTAAATAACAATATAATACAAATAACTAATTACATGTTTTTATTCTACTCCCTCTATTAAGTAAGGGAATTAATACATTTTAAATTCTTAAAACTTTTGTCTTTATAATTTTTATTCAAATTAGCTTTATATTTAAAGTTTTTTAGACTTGTCACATACTAAATAACCTATGAAGGATGAACTTGATGAATACTCAAGCTGTGAGTATTCTGTACATAGGGACAGATTTCTTTAGAATATTGGCATATGAACCAGCTAAAATTTCTAATGAAATGAAAAGTAAATCAGTAAAAAATTAATTTATTTTTAGTATTCTGTCTAGAAGTAGCCTAAAGTAGATTAGTATTAAGTTAAGGGTATGGTTACCATTGAGTTGATGACACTGGAGAATGTTACCCATTTAGGACGTATCTATTACTTTTCAACCCATGGACATTTAGACACATAGATCAAGTTTGGATATGGTAGCTATGAAATTATGTTGCTCTGAAAAAATACTCCTTTGCAAGAATTATTCTGCTCAATTTCTGAGTCATAAGATCTTTCTGAAGACAAGTAGCTGTTAATGATTGGAAAAAGTAGGGAAAATAGATGTCATGAGTATGTCCACTCTCTATTGGTAGTGGCTATTGTTGACAAAGATTCTGAAATCACATCTGGGTACCAAAGAAATACAAAACAATGTATTTTGAGTGATTGGTGTTACTAGCCAAAGAATATCAAAAAGGTAATGCTTACTTGTGTACCTTGGTTCAACTCAGTTATGCAATTCATTGAACAAGCTTGAGCACAATTTATCATTTTCTACTGAATGAGTGGTTGTTTTAAGTACATCGTATTCATTATTTTTAATTCTCTTTTTCAGGAGTATCGTCAAGCCCAACAGTCCAAAACTCAGGAGAGTGGACTGAAAATAAACACTGTGTTTTCAGATAGTGGTAATAGAATTATTTATGTTACTTATATTTATTTGGACAAATATGATAGCTAATTTAATATTGCTGTGTTTGTGTTGGTTTTCAAGTCCAGGAAAAAGTAGCCTATAAGATAATGAAAGAATGCACATTTAATTTTATGTAAATACTGATTTTTTTTTCCCCCTTCCTCTTTTGTTTTTATAGCTTCACAGTTAACTGCAGGCCTTCAGCTTTCTCTGGCATCATCTGGTGTGAATAAAATGCTTCCTTCAGTTTCAACCGCAGCTATTCAGGTTTCCTGTTCCGGTTGTAAAAAAATTCTCCAGAAGGGGCAAACTGCTTATCAGAGGAAAGGCTCTACTCAACTTTTTTGCTCTACACCATGCATCAGTGAATACAATTCATCTGCCAGTTCACCAGCTCCTACCAAGAGAACTTGTTCAAACTGCTCAAAGTATATAATTCTAAATTACGCCCCCTTTTACTTCCCTACATAGATCTTGGTCAGAATCTTGGTTGTAATTTTCTTCATTTTCATGTTTTCTGAAGACATCTTGCCTTGGTTTAGTGGAAAGAAGCTGTTTCTGCTTTTAGTTCCTGTAATAGATTCTTCAGAAACAGTTTTTTTGTTAATTGAGAGGTTTTCAGAAATTAACATGTGAGAAATTCTGTTTTTCTTTAACTTGAAATAATGTGACTTCCAAAACTTATTTTCCTACTCTTTTCATTTGAAATTATCTATAAGTGAGATGATGATTATTATATGTCCATTCTATCATTTAACTGTATAGTGAGCAGCCTACTAAAAAATTAATTATGTAACAGTTATTTTGGATCTTCAAAGATACAGAATAATGGTATGTTTCTCTTGTAATGGTAAATCAAGTTATTTAATTCTTTTGAGAAATTGCCATAGATAAACATACATCTCTCTTTTTTTTTTTTTTGAGACAGAGTCTCACTCTGTTGCCCGGGCTAGAGTGAGTGCCGTGGCATCATCCTAGCTCATAGCAACCTCAAACTCCTGGACTCAAGCGATCCTTCTGCCTCAGCCTCCCGAGTAGCTGGGACTACAGGCATGCACCACCATGCCCAGCTAATTTTTTCTATATATATTTTTAGCTGTCCATATAATTTCTTTCTATTTTTAGTAGAGACGGAGTCTCGCTCTTGCTCAGGCTGGTCTCGAACTCCTGAGCTCAAACAATCTGCCCGCCTCGGCCTCCCAGAGTGGTAGGATTACAGGCGTGAGCCACCGCGCCCAGCCAAACATACATCTCTTTATGTAATCTTTCAAAGATTTCTTTGAGGATATGTATGTGAAGGGCTCAGTGACATTTTGGCTTTGAGAGTCCTAAGGTAGTATAATTCTGGATTGTTGGCACTCATGAAATGCTAATGCTAATATTTAAATGTTCTTGTTTAAGAACAAGAAAATTCATCGGCCATCAAATTTGCTCCTAAATATAATAAATTCCTTTCACATAATGTCTTATTTGGTAACTAGATTGCCATAATTTGAATTTGCTTCTTCCATTTAGTTATATTTTACTACTCAAAAGTTTGATCCCTGAGCAGCTTTTATCAGCATTACCTTAGAGCCTGTTAGAAATGTGATTCTCGGGTCTCACAGACCTACTGAATCAGAACTGCATTTCTCCCCATTTGATTCATATACGTGCTACAGTTTCAGAAGCATTGAGAACTACTTCCCTTCTTGTATTCTTGTCTGTTTTTGTCAAATGTGCATAAGAATTATGAGCATTAAGCTGGGCACAATAGCGCACACCTGTATTGTAGTCCCAGACACTTGGGAATCTGAGGCAGGAGGATCACTTAAGGAGTTTAAGTCCAGCCTGTACAACAGAGCTAGATTCATCTCTTTAAAAAAAAAAAAAAAAAAGAATTATGAGCATTAAACAATATATTTAAGATATCAGAGAACAATAATAAGAACTCAATAAATGTTAACTATCACTATTGTTATCATTCTCTTAAACTCACAAACGCTTTTTATGGGTTGCATCAGCTCCTCCTTTGGCTGCTATTTCTGGTGTTAACTGTTACTTCAAGTCTTACTCCCTGGAACTCTACTTAGCTTTCTTTTTGCTTTTCAACCCTTCAGTACTGTACCATGTCTTTCTTTTTTGCTATGGGCTATATGGCACTCTCCTCAGCCTGCTTTCTCTCTCTGCAGAATCATAAAACTGGAAGGGACCTTAGGGAGCATCTAGTTCAAACCTTTTCTTCTGGTTTTGAGGAAACCGAGGCCCTGAGAAGTTAAGGTATTATGTTTCTAGGTTTGGAATTTACTCACTGCACATCTTAGGCAGATGTGCCAGACAGATTGAAAAGGCTAAAGCAGGAAAGATTTATTGTGTAAGCTCTCTTAGGCATGGAAATCCAAGGTAAGCAAAAATATGGGACAAGTTTTACTTCTGGAATAAAAAAAAACTTTATTAATAAAAAATACTATTTTGTAGGTTGGTAGAAAGATGGTAGTAATGCATAGGCTAGGAGAAGAACTATTCAGAGTAACCTGTGCTTTTTTTAAAACTCCACATTAATTGGCCTCTTGTGTTAATATATAGTTTTCAACATCTTAGCTAATTTTCAGGGTTTCCCCCTGCCATTTTCAGTTCTTTTTAAGATTTCTTTTATGGAAATGATTTAACATCTGTTTTGAGTTAAGTCAGTCTTTATTCTATTTCATGAGCCAACTGAAAGATGGCTTTGAAGATAGCATTTTAAATCTTATTTGAAATATGTGGCTTGTTTTTGAGAACTGTATATTTAAGAAGTGTCCATTCTGTGCTTTAGTATCTCAGTTGGAACCAACCAGAAATCCTGAAAACAATCAATAGAGTTGAAAATAGGCCCATGTACTAATTAATGCTTGATTTATTTATAGCAAAGTTGTTCAGGCCTGTGCTTGAAGTTGAAGCTCATTTTAGACACTTCTAACAAGATTTTTTTTTAATATTTATAAGACTTTAGTAGATTAGAAGCCAGCAGCAATCCAGTATGCTGATGGTTATAAAAACCAGTAAGTATTTTCAGATTTGCATGCCTCTGCCCATGTAGTTTCTTCTGCCTCCCTTCCCATCTGGCTAATGTCCTTCATTCTGTCTTAAAGGTATGCCACAGATATCTTTACCTGTTATCTACTCCCACACTATTCCTCTCTCCCTATTACCACCCCTCCCTAATTAATTGTTCCATAGTCTATGTTTTTATAGTGTCATATTCATAACTCCCAAAACATTGATCATAAAATATTAAATGTTTTTAAAGAATTGATACTCTTCTTGGTTAGACTATGAGCCTCTTGACATTAAGGAGCAGATTATATACTCCTCCTCAAGGCTTAATACTTCCTGGAACACAGTGAATCCTAAAAGAATTTTTGTCAAATGAAGTATAAGGATAGCACTGCAGATAGAACTAAACCAGTAAAATGACTGATGTAATAATAAAATGAACGTGTTATTTTCAGTACTGATTAAAATGATGCAAAGTTCCTAATACACTTAAAATTTGAAAATGTTGAAGTGTTAGAGTAGTGTTAATTTCAAAGGTAGTTCATCTTGAAAACTGTTGTCCTCAAAGATTGATATTCTGAGAGTTCTAGGTAGACAGGTATTTTGATAATTCCTACAGCAGTTTTCAAACTTTCTGGTCTCAGGACCCCTACTCTTAAAAATATTGCAGACACAAAGAGCTTTAGTTAGTAGGTTATATCTCCCCCTATTTACTATGTTAGAAACTAAATAACATTTTAATGAAAAATAGCCACATATTTAAAAATTTAGTGATAATGGCGTATTTTATCAGTTTTACAAACCACTTTAATGTCTGGCTAAATTTTCATATCTGCTTCTGCATTCACATTATTGCAAAATATGGTTTTGATTGAAGTATGTGAAGAAAATCTGGCCTCACAAACATGTGATTGGAAGTGGGAGGAGGGTTTTAATAGCCCTTCAGTAATTGTGGATGTTCTTCTTTGATACTACACCAAGAATCAAGTTGTAGTTTCTTAATGGCAGTTACAATATAGAATCTGAAACTGTATCAGTGAACTTTTTGTACTCTGTTATGTTAAAATTCATTAATTTATTGTCTTTTTTTTTTGAGACAAGGTCTCACTCTGTCGCCCAGGCTGAAGTGCAGTGGCCTCGTCATAGCTCACTGCAACCTCGAACTCCTAGCCTCAAGGGATCCTCCTGCCTCAGCCTCCCAAAGTGTTAGGATTATAGGCGTGAGTCACCACACCCGGCCTTTGTTAGTCTATCTTGAACTTTGAATGGATCTTTTACCCAAGAATGATTTTTGTAACATCATGCTATTGTCATTTAGAAAATACTGGTTCACTGAGTTCTGCAGATCTTCCAACTGTTGACATGATTCATTATGCAATACTTTAAAAATCACCACCAATCTCATTAGAAAAGTCTTTTAAGTTTTTGGAAGCAATCAAACTGGAAGTGGCAGATAGAAGTTTTCCAAAATTCTAATTTTCACTTGAAAGCTTGAATTTTATCATTGGCAATAAATACTGTCAGTTGTTTTCCTTGAGGTGATATTCTCACTTTATTCATTTTCAAGAAAATATCTGCCAAATACCCTTTTCTGAGCAACAGTTTGTTTTATAGTCACTACTTTCAAGTAAAAATGTGTTCCATGAAAAAAAGTGGCTAATTCAGTTTGTAACTTAATGTTTCCATATAAGCTTTTCCTTGCGACAACCGTCTTATGGTGTGCAGGGGCAGTACTTTATGCCTGTGTCACATGGAATATTAAAAGGATGTACTCAAGGATGAAGTTTAAATAATTAAAATTTTTGTTTTATTAGTGACACCCTAAAGTAAAACTGACACTTTTTTTTTTTTTTTTTTATAGTGAATGTGTGGCAGTGAATAGCATGAATGTTAGTTGTATTTTCGTGCCACTGCTTTGATTTCTGCTAAGGCTCTGACAGTTTTGCCCACCATTTTTTTTTTCTTTTCCCAATTTATTTAGGTGAAATTCATGTAACAAAAAATTAACAATTTCATTGACATTTAGTATATTCACAATGTTGTGCAATTATCACTTCTATCTTGTTCCAAAACATTTCCATCGCTCCAAAGTAAAACACATTACACATTAAGCAGTTTCTCCCCATTTCCCTCTCCCCACAGTCCCTGTCAGCCACTAGTCTGCATTCTATCTATGGGTTTATCTATCAGAATATTTCATATAAATTGAATCATATGATATATAACTTTTGTGTCTGGCTTGTTAGCATAATTTTCAAGGTTCACCCATGTTGCAGCATATATTAGTGCTTCCTTCTTTTTTATAGCAGAACAGTATTCCGCTGTATGTATATTCCACAATTTGTTTATCCATTTGTTCATTCATTGATGAACGTTTGGGCTATGTCCATCTTTTGGCTATCGTGAATAGTGGCTGTTTATGAGCTTGCATGTACTTGTTCAAGTACCTGTTTTCAGTTCTTTTGGGTGTATACCAAGGAGTGGAATTTTCCACCATTGCCTTTGCACCATCAGTTCAAATGTCAACACAGTGAAGAAGGCAAATAACTTCTTAATATTATTATGAAAATAGTTTTGCTCTCATGGAACCCCTGAAAATGTCTGGGGGACCTCCCCTAAGGATTGGCAGACCGTACTGGCATAAAGATTCCAAAGCTGTCATGTATGAATGTGATTGCTCATTGTCACTGTGTTATCACCAGCACCAGCTAATGCAGGCCAAGTAGTCTTCAAAACCACACTATCAAAGCCAGGTGTGGTGGCATGTGCCTGTAGTCCCAGCTACTCAGGAGACAGAGGTAGGTGGGAGGATCCCTTGAGCCCAGAAGTTGTAGGCCAGACTGGGCAACATAGACCTCTGTCTTTAAAAAAAAAAAACTTTGCACTATTAGATATGTTTTATAGTCCCTACTTTATGGGTGAGAAAATTAACATTTAGGAAGTATAAATGACTTATCCAAGATTACTTAATATGAGTAATAGAACTGGATACTGAATTCAGGTTTTCTCGTTTCAAGGCTAATGTTCTCACTACTAGTCACAGCTCTTCAGGTAAATGAAACAGCAGAGGGGATTGTCTGAGCAGGTCATTTAGTGATTGTGGTAAAATTGTTTAATGGTGTGCTTGTTGTTTATTTTTAGAGACATTTTAAATCCAAAGGATATGATCAGTATCCAGCTGGAAGATACTAGCTCTAGCAAAAATTTTTGCAGCCTGTCTTGTCTTTCATCACATGAAGAAAAAAGAAAACCATTTGTTACCATATGTACTAATAGCATTTTGACCAAGTGCAGCATGTGTCAGAAGATTGCTGTTGTAAGTTGCAATTCTTTTTAACCTTTAAAGGGATTCTGATGATTCTACTTAAATGTCAGTTTTTACTGAACCTTTTTTTTAAATCCTAGATTCAGTATGAAGTAAAATACCAGAATGTGAAACATAGTCTCTGCAGTAGTGCCTGCTTTTCGAAGTTTCACTCTGCTAACAGCCTCATCATGAACTGTTGCGAGAACTGCGGAGCTTACTGTTACACCAGCTCTAGTGTGTTCCACGTGTTTCAGATGGAAGGACAGTCTCAGAACTTTAATAGTTCAAAGAATATTATAGCATATAAGCAGGTACGAATAAAGACTACCGTTCCTTCCCTGAGTTGGCCCATGAATGGTTCCCCTCTAGGAAAATGTGGGAATATCGTTTTTAGTACCCTTGGGAATAATTTCAGTTGGTAAGTTGATGAAGATGAAATAGAAGACTTTGACAGATTCTTATTTGTGGTAGGAAAACCTTGGGTAGGTGCTTCTGAGAGCAGGGAATCTGGCCCTGCTTTGGTAGACTAAGTGAGATGAACACAATTAGTGGTCTGAGCCCCTTTTATGAGATGGGACTGTTATATATGTTTGTTCATAGGATGTTTTGAGACCCGTCTCTAGCCCTATAAATTCTTCCCTTAAAATAAGCAATTGAAGAAGGGGGTCCCAACAAGCACAGCTCAAACAGGTCATTTGTGAGCCCCATCTTTTCTATGGCAGCATACTCCCACCTTGAGAGTGTCCTGCCTTAGGACCAGAATGGGAGAATGGAAGGCACAGAAGCCTTTTTCCGAAGGCAAGAAATACTACTTTTTTTCTACTTTATCACTCACAATAAATAGGCCTTGTTCTGTTTTTAAGAGCCTCTATTAAGTACCCAGTTATTCAGCTTGTGTGATGGGTCAGGGCTCATTTGAGTCAGTCAGTTAATAAGCACAACCTAATTCGTGGCCCTCACATCTCAGTGTAAGATATTGTGTGACAGTGATAATGGAGGAAATCCATATTGTTAGTGAACTATAATCAAGAATGAGATAAATACCAAATATATGAATCTAAAACTGTGGATGTTTTTTATTTTAAAAAGTGGCTTGTTAGATGTAATTATAATTATTGGCCACATCTTAGTAGAGCATATTAAGTGTTTTGCCTTATGAATGACATCTTAATTGTAAATTATACCACTGTTGTTGCTTAATGTTAAATATTGGTGAATTGTTAAGGGTTTCTCAAAATACAAAAATTATTCATACAAATAAAAGATAAACAAGGAAATTTTCAAAATTATCCTCTGCTTTTTTTTTTTGAGACAGAGTCTCACTTTGTTGCCCGGACTACAGTGGGTGCTGTAGTGTCAGCCTAGCTCACAGCAACCTCAAACTCATCAGCTTAAGCAATCCTACTGCCCCAGCCTCCCGAGTAACTGGGACTACAGGCATGCACCCACCATGCCCAGCTAATTTTTTCTATATATTTTTAGTTGGCCAGATAATTTCTTTTTGTTTTTAATAGAAACGGGGTCTCGCTCTTGCTCAGGCTGGTCTCGAACTCCTAACCTCAAGCGATCCACCCGCCTTGGCCTCCCAGAGTGCTAGGATTACAGACGTGAGCCACCGTGCCTGGCCTGGTTTTTGTTTTGTTGTTCCTTTGCCAACATCATGTTCTTTCACAGAAAAAGAAAATCTATATATTTTCATTTATCTTTGCACTGTGTTTTCCCAAAAGCAGTTTTATTCTGTCGTTGCCATTGGTGGTGTTTTCTTAACTCCAGGAATGATAGTTCCTATTTCACTAGAAACAATAAGTGATCTAAAACAAAAAAAAAGAATAGGTGATGAACTTCACAGTATATATCCTTTTCCTTTGCACACCTACTGCTTACTGAGCTCACTATACTCTTTTCTTATTGTTTGTATGCTGCTTTTTCACCACATGCTTGTAATTTTTACCATGAAGTTAGTGTAGAAAAACAGTGATTTCCACGGTATCTTGTAGTGTGTAGTAAGCACTCCTTCCTGGCTCCTCCCTAGCATCAGTAGAGCTTTCCTGAGCTGATGCCCAAGCAAGCATTGAGGAGAGACCTGAGGTTATATAAGGCCTTTGTTTATTTATCCAGGAGGCTTTGAGTGCCTGGATGATGAACATCATCTATGACCATTTTCTTCATTGCTTGCATAGATATTATTATTATTGCTGTTAAATATATCTGACAATTAATAAAAATAGTTTTGAAATAGATTTATCAATATACCTAATTTTAGTCATTGTGATCTATATATCTTTTTTTCTGTTTTCTAAAGAAAGTGTAAAAACTGACTTCATTGTCATTCTTTGTAATATTTCCATTAAAAGCAGTGGTACTGGGTATGCTTTTGTTTGTTAACATATGTCATATACCAGCAATATGAATTTTATTTCAATCTCTAAACAGAAACCAGCCAAACCACTTACATCTGTTCCTTGCAAATCACTGAAGCCCTCAGATGAAATGATCGAGACTACCAATGACTTGGGGAAGCCAGAGCTTTTCTGCTCTATTAATTGTTACTCTGCATACAATAAAGCTAAGATGGAATCTTCTACAGGTAATGTTTGTTTAGCAATAAGAGAGGTTTAGTAACTGTTAATACTATTTTGCTTTAATTTATAACTTTGATTCATTTCCAGATTAAACTTTACAAGAGTTAAAATAATCCAAGATTTATTACCAGGAAATGTTTTCCAGTATTTTTATTTATTTATTTAATTTTCTTTCAGCATATTATGGGGATACAAATGTTTAGGTAACATATATTGTCTTTGCCCTGCCCAAGTCAGAACTTCAAGCATGTCCATGCCCTAGAGAGTACGCACAACACCCATTAGGTGTGAATATATCCATCCTCCCTCCCCACCCACCTGCCCAACACCCAATGAATGTTACTATATAAGTGTTGATCAGTTAATACCAATTTGATGGTTAGTACATGTGGTGCTTGTTTTTCCATTCTTGTGATACTTCCCTTAGTAGAATGGGTTCCAACTCTATCCAGGAGAACATAAGAGATTCTATATCACCGTTATTTCTTATAGCTGAGTAATACTCCATGGTATACATATACCACATTTCATTAATCCACTCATGTATTGCTGGGCACTTGGCTTATTTCCACACCTTTGCAATTGTGAATTGTGCTGCTCTAAACATTCTAGTGCAGATGTCTTTTTTATAGAATGTCTTTTTTTCCTTTGGGTAGATGCCCAGTTATGGGATTGCTGGATCAAATGGTACTTTTAGCTCTTTGAGGTATCTCATATTACTTTCCAGAGAGGTTGTACTAGTTTGCAGTCCCACCAGCAGTGTGTGGGTGTTCCTATCTCTCCACATCCACACCAACATTTATTGTTTTGGGACTTTTTGATAAAATCGTTCTCACTGGAGTTAAGTGATGCCTCATTGTGGTTTTGATTTGTATTTCCCTGATGATTAGAGATGTTGAACATTTTTTCATATGTTTGTTGGCAATTTGTCTTCTTTTGGAAAGTTTCTGTTCATGTCCTTTGCCCACTTTTTAATGGTGTTGTTTGATTTTTTCTTGCTGATTTTGCTGAGTTGTATATAGATTCTAGTTATCAGCCCTTTATCAGCATTCTACACATCCACGTATTTTCTCCCATTCTGTAGGTTGTCTGTTTGCTCTTGTGATAGTTTCCTTGGCAGTACAGAAAGAAGCTTTTTAATTTGATCAGGTCCCATTTATTTATTTTTCTTGTTGCTGTGATTGCCTTTGGGGTCTTCTTCATAAATTCTTTCCCTAAGACAGTGTCTATAAGAGTTTTGCGAACAATTTCTTCTAGAATTCTTATAGTTTCATGCCTTAGGTTTAAGTCTGTTATCCACCATGAGCTGATTTTTGTGAGAGGTGAGAAGTGCAGATCCTGTTTCAGTCTTTTACGTGTGGCTATCCAACTTTCCCAGCACCATGTATTGAATAAGGATTCTTTTCCCCAGTGTATGTTTTTGTTTGCTTTGTCAAAGATTAGATGGCTATAGGAGGATGGTTTTATATCTGGGTTCTCAGTTCTGTTCCATTGGTCTATGTCTCTGTTCTTGTGCCAGTACCATGCTGTTTTAGTTACTGTAGCCTTGCAGTATAGCTTGAAGTCTGGTAAATTGATGCCTCCCAATTTGTTCTTTTTGCTTAAGATTGCTTTTGCTATACGTAGTCTTCTTTGGTTCCTTATGAAGTGTAGAATTATTTTTTCTAGATCTGCAAAAAATGATGTGGGTATTTTAGGGATTGCCTTTAATCTTTAGATCACTTTGGGTAGTATAGACATTTTAATGATGTTGCTTCTGCTGATCGATGAGTGTGGTATGGTTTTATACCTGTTTATGTCTTCTGCTATATCCTTCCTTAGTGTTTCTCAATTCTCTCTGTAGAGGTCTTTTTACCTACTTAGTTAAATATATTCCTAGGTATGTTATATTCTTTGTTGCTATTGTGATGGGCATTGAGTCTTTGATTTGGTTCTCAGTTTGACTGTTATTGGCATATAGGAATGCTACTGATTTGTGTACATCGATTTTGACTGAGACTTTGCTGAATTTGTTTATCAATTCCAGTAGGCTCAAGGTAAGTCCCATCTATGCCTATTTTGTTAAGAATTCTTGTCATAAAAGGTTACTGAATTTTGTCGAATGCTTTTTCTGCATCTATTGAGAGGATCATATGGTCTTTGCTTTTACTTAGATTTGCATATGTTGAACCATGCCTGCATCTCTGGGATGAAGCCCACTTGGTCATGATGGATTATTTTTTTAATAAGCACCTGAATTCAGTTTGCTAGGATTTTATTGACAATTTTTGTGTCTATATTCGTAAGGGATATTGGTCTGCAGTTTTCTTTTTTTGTTGCGTCCTTTCCTGGTTTGGATATCAGGGTGATGTTGGCTTCATAGAATGTGTTGGAGAGGATTCCTTTCTTCTCAATTTTGTGGAATAATTTCTGCAGGGTAGGTACCAGTTCTTCTTTGTACATCTGGTAAAATTTGGGTGTGAAACCATCTGGTCTGGCACTTTTTTAGGAAGGTTTTTTATTCCTGCTTCAATTTCGGTACTTGATACTGATCTATTCAGGAATTCTGTTTCTTCCTGATTGAGCCTAAGGAGGCTGTGTGTTTCTAAGAATTTGTCCATTTCATCCACGTTTTTAAGTTTATGTGCATAGAGATTTTTATAGTATTCATAGATGATATTTTGTATTTTCATGGTATCAGTTGTAATTTCTCCTTTTTCATTCCTGATCAAGCTTACGAGAGTCCTTTCTTTTCTTCTCATTAATCTGGCAAGACGTGTGTCAATTTTATTTTTTCACAGAACCAGCTTTTTGTTTTATTAATCTTCTGTGTAGTTTTTTGTCATCGATTTTATTTAGTTCTGCTCTGATTTTGTTATTTCCTTTCTTCTGCTTTGTTTGGGGTTGGTTTGCTCATCCTTTTCCAGTTCTTTGAGACAATGCATTAGGATGTTGATTTGCGATCTTTCTGTCTTTTGGATATAGGCATTTATGGATATAAAGTTTCCCCTCAGGACTGTAATAGCTGTGTCCCACAGATTTTGATAACTTGTGTCCCCTTTATCATTTAGTTCAAAGAATCTTTTGATTTCCATCTTAATTTCCTCCTTAACCCAATAATCATTCAGGAGAAAGTTGTTTAGTTTCCATGACTTTGTATAGAGATGAGAGTTTCTGTTGGAGTTGATTTCTGATTTTATTCCACTGTGGTCTGAGAAGCTGTGTGGTATAATTTCTGATTTTTAAAATTTGTCGAGATATGTTTTATGGCCTAGAATATGGTCAGTCTTAGAGAATGTCCCATGAGCTGATGAGAAAAGCATATATTCAGTGGTTTGGGGGTAAAATGTCTGTCAGGCCCATTTGTTCTAGAATTCTGTTTAAGTCCATTGTTTATTTTCTGTTTGGAGGATCTGTCCTGTTCTGTCAGAGGGGTGTTGAAGTCTCCAGCTATTACAGTGTTGCTGTTTATCATTTTGTTTAGATCAAGCAGGATTTGCTTTATGTATCTGGGTGTACCTGAGTTAAGTGCATAAATATTTAGAATTGTTATGTCTTCTTGTTGAATTATACCCTTCACCATTATATAGTGACCATCTTTGTCTTTCATTACTTTTGTTGATTTGAAGACTAAGTTATCTAGGAAATCAGAACTGCTATGCAGGCTTTCTTTTGGTTTCCATTTGCATAGAATATTATTTTCCATCCCTTTACCTTGAGTCTGAATGCATCCTTGTGGGTTAAATGTGTTTTCTGAAAACAGCAGATAGTCGGGTTGTGTGTATTTACCCATTCAGCCAGCCTATGTCTCTTTAGTGGGTAGTTCAAACCATTCACATTTATTAGAAGAACTGTTTGAAGTGGGGCAGATTTCTGTTCATCCTGTTGAGTTGAACTTTGTTGCTTTGTTTTGTCTCTTAAGCCATTGTGGTATCTGGTGTTTGACCTTTAGCTTTTGGATGATTTCATACTGGTGAGTGTCTATTGTGCTGATCCATGTGTTATACTGTTCTGAGTAGTTCCTGGAGGGCAGATCTTATCTTGATGAATTCCCTCAGTCTTTGCTTGTCTGAGAAGATCTTTATTTGACCAGGCGTGGTGGCTCATGCCTGTAATCCTAGCTCTCTGGGAGGCCAAGGCGGGCGGATTGTTTGAGCTCAGGAGTTTGAAACCAGCCTCAGCAAGAGCCAGACCCCATCTCTTCTAAAAATAGAAAGAAATCATATGGACAGCTAAAATATATATACAGAAAAATTAGCTGGGCATGGTGGCACATGCCTGTAGTCCCAGCTACTAGGGAGGCTGAGGCAGTTGGATTGCTTGAGCCCTGGAGTTTGAGGTTGCTATGAGCTAGGCTGATGCCAGGCACTCTAGCCAGGGCAACAGAGTAAGACTCTGTCTCAAAAAAAAAAAAAAAAGAAAGAAAGAAACTTAGTTTTACAGGATACATAATTCTAGGCTGGGCCTTATTATGTTTGAGATGAGTAAGAATGGAGCCCCAGTCGTCTCTCACTTGTAAGATCTCAGTTGAGAAGTCTGCAGTTAGTCTGATAGGTTTTCCTTTGTAAGTTACCTGATGCTTCCAACTTACGGCTAGTAGGAGGGCCTCTTTCTTTCGTGTTTATTTTGGCCAATATGATGACTATGTGTTGTGGTGTCTTCCTGTTTGCAGTGAATTTCCCAGGAGTCCTTTGAGCTTCTTGTACCTAGATATCTAGATTTCAAGCAAGGCCATGGAAATTTTCCTCCATTATAGCCTGAAATATTTTATCCAACCCTTATGTATTTTCTTCTTCACTCTCAGGGATGCCTATGATTCTTATGTTAGGCTTCTTCACATAATCCTACATTTCTTGTAGGCTTTGCTCTTTTCTCTTAATTCTCTGCTCTGTCTCTGCAACTCACTTGTTTAATTGAAAGGTGTTGTCTTCAATCCCTGGGATTCTTTATTCTGCTTCATCTACCCTATTCTTAAGGCTTTCCACTGTGTTTTGTAATTCCTTGAATAAATTCTTCATTTCCAAAAGTTCTGTTTGATTTTTCTTTAATATTTCAATTTCTTTAGTGAATTTTTCTTCCATGTCCTGGCTTTTTTGTGTGTTGAGTATCCATTTTCTCTGTCGTGTCATTGAGTTTTCTTACAATCCATGTTCAATATTCTTCTGTCATTTAGTGTTCTGATTTTGGTTGGTATCCATCGCTAGAGAGCTGGTGTTCCCCTTTGGGGGTGTGCCTTCAGTTTGATTCTTCATATTTCCAGAGTTGTTTCACTGATTCCTTCCCATCTTGAGCAGCTGTTGCTTCTTACCTTTGGGTTTTCATTTAGATTATCTGTTTCCCAGTGTTTTTATGTAAAGGGGAGGCTACTTCACCACCAGAGATTTAATATTTATTTGTAAAGATCGTTCTGTTAGATTGATAACAAACCCTCTTCATTTTAAGAAAAGATTTAAGAAAAACATTAGGAATACATGTCTTTAGATTATTTAGATCTTTTAGTAAATGACTTATATATGTTTACATTAATACATATTGAGCACCTGCTATAGGACTTGGTATATAGGAGCACTCAGTCAATATTGAGTTTATTGAATATATTTGTTATAAGAACGCTTCTCTTAGAATACAGAATATTGTAGTTAGACCTGCTTTGTAAAAACAAGGCTTTTTGTTGTTACAGATCCACCTGACCAAGGTGAAAACAAGGCTTTTAGTTACATTTTTCACACGCAGTATAGGTACTTGGAAATACTTTAAGGTTCATTAATAGAAAAGCACAAATAATCCAGGCCAACTAAGTATTCCATCAAAGAGCCTAATATAGGATCAGTGGTACTATTCACATAGACAGTAGAGTAACTGATGCCCCTGGAGTTTGTAAATCATGCAAAGTAGCTCTTTACAGAAATCTCTGCCATACTAGCTTAGACACCAGCCTTGCTCCATTAATGTTGAGGTTTATGAATCCTGGAACAGTTTGAGATCAATACCCATTAGGAGATTCTGTAGGAATCTCTTTTCTGTTCTTCTCGGGTAATTTCACGGTAAAAATTTGCTCATAGTTTCAAGCATATAGTATAAAAGGACTGGGAAACTGTGTATAAAGTAAAAGATTTAAAATGTTGGGAATGTATAAACTATCAGTTTAGGATTGTTGGTATTAATGCTATACTAAAGAAGCTGGGCATCCCTAAGCCCTAATGAAAATTACTTCAATACCCAACAATACCTTAAGCTATTAGATACTTGCATTGTTCTTTGAAACACTTTTTATTTTTATTAAATAATGCTTGCTGATTGATTTTGCCTAGTTTATAAGAAATCTTTTTGTTTATTTTTATCAGTAAATGTTTCCATGGTGCATGATACTTCAACAGAGCTCCTTTCTCCAAAGAGAGATACAACGCCAGTTATAAGCAACATAGTGTCACTGGCAGACACTCAGGTTGCTCTGCCCATCATGAACACTGATGTCTTACAAGGTAAAAGTTGATGTTAAGATATTTGACGTAAACACTGTTTTGTTGTACTTTATAAATATGTCTATATGCTAAATTTTCTTCTTGTTTCCTGATAATAAGCAGTCAGTTTATGATGCTTTTTATAGATTACAGTATAAAATATTGAATTTATGCTCTATTTTAACAGATACAGTTTCTTCAGTAACTGCAGATGTCATTGTGGATGTAAGTTTTCTTTTTGCTACTGTCTTTTCTTTCGTAAGCAGATTTTTTAACTTTTTTTGTTGTTGTTGTTGAGACAGAGTCTCACTCTGTTGCCTAGGCTAGAGTGCCATGGCATCAGCCTCGCTTACAGCAACCTCAAACTCCTGGGCTCAAGCAATCCTCCTGCCTCAGCCTCCTGAGTAGCTGCGACTACAGGCATGTGCCACCATGCCGGGCTAATTTTTTCTATATATATTTTTAGTTGGCCATATAATTCCTTTCTATTTTTAGTAGAGACAGGGTCTTGCTCTTGCTCAGGCTGGTCTCGAACTCCTGAGCTCAAACAATCCACCCGCCTCGGCCTCAGAGTGCTAGGATTACAGGCATGGTGACTCACGCTTGTAATCCCAGCACTTTAGGAGGTCATGGCAGGAGGATTGCTTGAACCCAGGAGTTTGAACCCAGCCAGGGCAGCAGCATAGCCAGACCTCTTCTCTACAAAAAATTAAAAAATGAGCTGAGTGTGGCTGCGCTACTTGGTCCTAGCTACTTGGGAAGCTTAGGTGGAAGAATCACTTGGGCCTAGGACTTTGAGGCTGCAGTGAGCTATGATCGGGATACTGCTCTCCAGCCTGGGCAACAGAGGGATACCCTGTCTAAAAAAAAGACTGTTTAAACAGAATTATTATTAGTCATATTTTCTCTTCTGGGTTCTTTTTTTTTTTTTTTTAATACTTACCAAGCAGTTCTAATCATCTGAGCAATAAAAATTATTTTTATTACAATTACATGCCAAAAGGTCTTTTACACACTCTGCTGAATCTAGATTGCAAATAAATAAGTTATAAATAATTGTTACTATTTCACCCAGTGGAGCTCATACTGTGTGTAACTCCACCATTCATTTTACTGTGTTACTAGAATAGATGTATTTGTTATTTTAATTCATTATTTGAAAACTGTTTAAACAAGTGTTATTTTTATCCTTTTCTCCCAAAGCTTTCTAAGAGTTCTTCACCCAGCGAATCAAGCAGTGGTGTTGCTAATAGTGGTATGGAACAGGCAAGCCTTTCGCCATCTTCATCAGTACTCAGTCAACAAACAGTTTGTTCCAGTGTAGAAGTACAAAAAGATAAAGTATCAAACCAGGATCCTGCATACAATATGAAATCTATGAAAGTAAGTGATGAACTATGTCACCTGAAATTTACATCCAAAGTACAAAAAGTTAAAGGTAAATCACGAAGGATTAAAAAATCTTGGTGTGCAGATTTTCAGGATTTAGAAAACAGTATTAAAAAAGACACCACATTCTGTTATTCATGCCAGTTGTTCTGCCAGAACTATTTTAGCTGTGGAAGAAAGTCATTTGCAACTTCTAATTGGAAAAAAGCTCTGGAAAAATTCAGAAAACACGAAAAAAGTGAAATGCATTTGAAGTCATTGAAATTTTGGAGGGAATATCAGTTTTGTGATATAACTGTTGATGATAATTTATCTATTCATTCAAAACAGATTGAGGGAAATAAAAAGTACTTAAAGCTTATAATTGAAAATATTTTATTTCTTGGAAAGCAGTGTTTACCCTTAAGAGGAAAGGACCAGTCTATTTCATATGTGAATAAAGGCAATTTTTTAGAATTGTTAGAAATCAGAGCAAAAGATAAAGGAGAAGAAATATTTCGACTTATGAATTCACAAGTTGACTTCTATAATAGTACACAAATTCAAAGTGATATTATTGAAATAATAAAGACTGAAATGTTACAGGATATTGTGAATGAGATCAATGATTCCTCAGCTTTTTCAATAATATGTGATGAAATAGCTGATAGAGCCACTAAAGAACAACTTTCAGTTTGTGTAAGATACCCACAAAAATCACCAAAAGCTGTCATAATTAAAGAAAGGTTCTTGGGTTTTGTTGATGTTGAAGAGATGACCGGGACTCACTTACATAGGACTATCAAAGCTTACCTGCAGCGAATTGGAGTAGATTTGAATAAGATACGTGGCCAGGCCTATGACAGCACCACTAATTTGAGGGCAAAATTTAATAAAATTGCAGCAGAATTCAAGAAGGAAGAACCAAGAGCTTTATACATACATTGTTATGCACACTTTTTGGATTTAGCAGTAATTAGGTTTTGTAAAGACGTGAAAGAACTCCGAGGTACTCTAAACACCCTCAGTTCTTTGTTCAACACTATTCATATGTCTGGAGAGATGTTGGCAGATTTTCGAAACATTTGTAAGCTAAGTCAAAACAAAACATGCAAGAAACATATATCACAATCCTGTTGGACGGTCCATGAGCGTACATTACTATCTGTGATTGACAGTCTTCCAGAGATTATTGAAGCATTGGAAGTTATATCAAGCCATTCTTCAGACACAAGTTTGGCTGATGAATTGAGTGATTTGCTGAGATTGATTTCCAGATTTGAATTTGTCTTTTGTTTGAAATTTCTTTATCGAGTGCTGAGTGTTACAGGAATTCTTTCCAAAGAGCTTCAAAGTAAAAGCATAGACATTTTTTCTTTACCTTCGAAAATAGAAGCAATTTTGGAATGTTTATCATCTGAAAGAAATGATATATATTTCAAAACTATCTGGGATGAAGCAGAGGAAATATGTCAAAAAATAACCTGCAAAGGTTTTGAAGTTGAAAAACCCTCTCTTCAGAAAAGAAGAAAAATTCAGAAAACAATGGATCTTGGTAATTCAGATACTATGTTTCTTCCTACTTCAGCAGAAGAACAATATAAAGTTAATATTTATTACCAAGGATTGGATACTGTATTAAAAAATTTAAAATTATGTTTTTCAGAGTTTGATTATTACAAAATAAAGCAAATTTCAGAACTGTTATTTAAATGGGATGAACCATTAAATGAAACAATAGCCAAACATGTTCAAGAATTTTATAAATTTGATGCAGACATTATCCCAGAACTTAGATTTTATCACCATTATGCAAAATTCAACTTTGTTATAGATAGTGATTGCATCGACTTCATCAGTCTTGGCTATTTATTTATTCAGCATGGTCTTCCCAATAATATTCCTTGCATCACAGAGCTGTTATTTATTGCTTTGTCTTGGCCAATTACTTCAGCAAGTACTGAAAACTCATTTTCTGTACTGCCTCATCTTAAAACATATTTATGTCATACCATGGGACAAGAGAAGCTTAGTGGCCTGGCCCTAATGGCTGTTGAGCAGGAATTGGTAAATAAACTAATGGAGCCTGAAAGACTCAATGGGATTGTGGAAAAGTTTATCAGTCAGATCAAAGACATATAATACGTTCATTTGAACTTCCCTAAAAGAAGTTTTAGGTACTTCTGTTGGAACGTTAGTTTTTATTTCAAAATTATGGTTCAGAATTCAAAAGCCAGAATGATAATACAGTGAAAAGTCTCCTAACCTCCTTTAGAACTCAGTTCCTCCTGCCTGAAGTGTTATCTGTTCCTTAAATATCTTTCTAGAGATACTTCTCACAAGTGGTACTGTACAGTGCACATTGTTCTTCAGCTTGTCTTTCCCACATAATGTGTTTTTCAGATTGTCCCATATCACTGCATAGAGTTTCTTGGTTCTTTTTCTGCAACTACAGATTCCATTGTATGAATGTACCATAATATATTTGAGCAACCCCTACTGACATTTTCATTTTTTCTAATCTTTTGCTATTATAAATAATGCTTCATTTCATAACCTTGTTCATAGGTCATAGTGCACATGAGTGAGTTAATGTAAGATAAAACCTAAAATTAGAATTACTAGGGCAGAAGATTGTACATTTTTATTTTTGATAGAGTTTGGTAAATTGCTTTATGTAAAGATTGTGCCAATTTACAATCCCACTGACAATACATGAGGTTGCCTGTTTCCTTCAATTTTTGTAAACAGTGTTATTGAATGTTTTGATCTTTGCCAATCTGTTAGTTGAAAAATGGTATTTTAATCTCAGTGGAGTCTTATCTTGTCACTTAATAAGGTTGGATATCTGTTTCCAGCGATTTGTATTTCCTTTTTTGTGAACTGTCATGTTTATACATTAAAATTCAGTATTGCTATGTTTATACATCTCAGCTGGATGACACAGCAAATTATTGAGCTACTTTATTAAAATATGACTATTCTCAAATAAATAAGAAAGGACTCTTCTTCCTTTATGTTTTAGGAAAGTTTAAATAATAAAGAAAATTTGTTCCTCAAAGATTTGAAAGGATTTAGTGGTGCTTACATCTGGGCCTAGAGTTTTGTTTTGGTTTTTTGAGGAATATTCTTTCTTTGGCACTTATCTCTAGTTTCTCTCTCTTCCTCTCCCTCATCAATTTTTGTAATTTGTAATATTTCTAGAAAGAACATCCATTTCATTGAGGCTTTCTTTCAAATGTATTTCCCTAAAGTTGTGGAAACTATTCTTAATTTCTTCTGTGTACCTATTCTTACTTTTCTTAATCATCTTCTATACTATGTTTTCTTTCTTAATTAGACCAACTAGCAATCTGTTGGGGTTTTTTTGTTTGTTTTTGTTTTTTTGAGACAGAGTGTCATTTTGTTGCCCTGGCTAGAGTGAGTGCCGTGGCGTCAGCCTAGCTCACAGCAACCTCAAACTCCTGGGCTCAAGCGATCCTCCTGCCTCAGCCTCCCGAGTAGCTGGGACTACAGGCATGCACCACCATGCCCAGCTAATTTTTGCTATATATATTTTAGTTGTCCAGATAATTTCTTTCTATTTTTAGTAGAGACGGGGTCTCACTCTTCTTGCTCAGGCTGGTCTCGAACTCCTGACCTTGAGCGATCCACCTGCCTCGGCCTCCCAGAGTGCTAGGATTACAGGCGTGAGCCACTGGGACTGGCCAATTTTGTTTTCTTTTTTAAAAGTAGAAATCAATGAATTGGGGGGGGAAATGTAAAATAACAATACCAAATATTGGCAGTGATGTGGAACAACAGAGACACTCAATTCACATATGGTTGGTAGAATGGAAAAATTATATGCCCAAGGTCTAACTAAAGTGGAAGATGCAGCCTTGACCCACAAACTCCACTTCTAGGTTAAGTACCCTAGAACAGACCTTCCAACTGGTGTGCCAGGGCTGGGTGGCTGGGTGAGGCCTTAAGTGGCCAAAGCCCCCAAATCCTCTTTAATCCTAGTGCAGCATGCAAATTTTTTTTTTTTTTTTTTTTTTTTTTTTTTTTGAGACAGAGTGTCACTTTGTTGCCCGGGCTAGAGTGAGTGCCGTGGCGTCAGCCTAGCTCACAGCAATCTCAAACTCCTGGGCTTAAGCAATCCTACTGCCTCAGCCTCCCGAGTAGCTGGGACTACAGGCATGTGCCACCATGCCCGGCTAATTTTTTCTATATATATTTTTAGTTGTCCAGATAGTTTATTTCTATTTTTAGTAGAGACGGGGTCTCGCTCAGGCTGGTCTCGAACTCCTGACCTCGAGCGATCCACCCGCCTCGGCCTCCCAGAGTGCTAGGATTACAGGCGTGAGCCACCGCGCCCGGCCCATGCAAATATTTTTTGTATTAATATTATCATCTACATGCGTGAAAAGAGCTGGTAAACAATATCTTCTAGTACCTTTATTGGGTTTCCAGATTAGAAAACTAAGTTCTATTGAAGTCAGGGCCTTATCTTATTTAATTCCCTGCTGGATCTCCAACAGCTAGAATAGTATCTGGCATAAAGTACTTGCTCAATAAATATCTGTTGAATATACAAAAGTGCATAACATATAAAAATGTTCACTGGAGTACAATAAAGTATAAAACCAGAAACTATAAAATGTTCATTTAAATAGAGAAAGGATTAAATTATATGCTTATATAATGGAATATTATCCAATAGTTAAAATAAATGAAGTAGAGATCCACATATAAATCTCAAAAGCAACATTGAGTGAAAAAAACCAAATTGCAGAAAGAAATATATAACTTATATAAAATTTGTAAACATATCAAACCAGGCTACGTACTAAGTATAAAATTACATATGCATGGAATGATCCACACCAAGTAATCATTGTCTCTAGAGAAAACAGAAAGGGAATATCATTAGGAAAATATCTGCAAGGGGACCTCAACTCGATCAGTAATATTTTATTTCTGAAATAAAAAGCTGGAGCACAGCAAAATGTTAGGATTTAATAGGACTGGATATTACTTATGTTCTTTGTACTTTAAAATTTTTTTTAATTTTTATTTTTTAAGAGACAGGGTCTTACTATGTTTCCCAGGTTGGAGTGCAGTGGTTATTCACAGGTGTGATCAAAGGCACACTACAGCCTTGAACTCCTGAGCTCAAGCAATCCTCCTGCCTCAGCTTCCTGGTTAGCTGGGACTACAGGCGAGCACTACCACACACAGCTTTGTACTTTTACATGTTAAAATCATCCACAATTTTTAAAAAAGTAGAGTAAGATTGATATATAAATCCAATAATATGTTTAAAAAACAACAAATTGGCCAGGCGCGGTGGCTCATGCCTGTAATCCTAGCACTCTGGGAGGCCAAGGCAGGTGGATCGCTCAAGGTCAGGAGTTCGAGAGCAGCCTGAGCAAGAGTGAGACCCCGTCTCTACTAAAAATAGAAAGAAATTATCTGGCCAACTAAAATACATATAGCAAAAATTAGCTGGGCATGGTGGCGCATGCCTGTAGTCCCAGCTACTCGGGAGGCTGAGGCAGGAGGATCGCTTGAGCCCAGGAGTTTGAGGTTGCTGTGAGCTAGGCTGACACCACAGCACTCACTCTAGCCAGGGCAACAAAGCGACACTCTGTCTAAAAAAAAAAAAAAAGAAAACAAAATAGAAGACAACCTCTAGTATTGCATATATTTTAATCCTTTTGTAAGGGAAGTGCTTAAGGCTATGAACTTTGTCTACCATGTGTTCTTTTCAGTTTCATCATTTTCTAGCTCTTTGCAGTTGTGATTTCTGTCTTGTCACAGAGTCAAGAGGTTGGTGTTTTGGTTTTCATTTTCAAGTGTTTTGTTGTTCACATTTTTTTGTAGTCAGCTATATAGCTAGTAATGCAAGATCTAGACCTGAAAAAACTACATTCATTATAATTAATAACAGCTATCTTTGCTGAATACGTATTATGTAACCTAATACTTTCATCAGTGCTTTACATATTTTATTTAGTTCTCACAACATTATTTTGCAGAGGAAACTAAGAAACAGTGGCTATGGATCACACAAATAATAAAGGTGAAACTAGGATTTGTGCCCAGGCAGTCGACTCCAAAGCCCATTCTTTCAATCACCACTCTCTACTACCTCCGTTACAACCATTATCACTTACAAATATTCCTAAGTAAAAGATTACTAGGAGTCCATTAAAGAATAGAAGATGTGAAATAGCTGTGTAGTTTTTTAATCTTCCCAAATTTCTTCCTAAAAATAGCAACTAGGGGCCGGGCATGGTGGCTCATGGCTGTAATCCCAGGACATTGGGAGGCCAAGGCAGGAGGATTGCTTGAGCCCAGTTTAAGGTTGCAGTGGGCTATGATGTTGCACTGTGATGTAGCTGCTGCGTTACAGCCTGGGCAACAGAGCAAAACCCTGTCTCTTTAATAAAAAAAAAAAAAAAAGAACAGCAACTAGGATACATAAAGCATAAACCCATGCACAGCATCTATAGCAATCTTTGTGACAAGGTATCACCACAACCGCAAAATATAATCACATAGTGACAAAACTCAAAAGCAGCTATTAGTAGATACATTAGCTATCTGTATAGAAGGCCATGGAGGAAGGCAATGGAACATCTGATGGCCTTAAGAATGGGAAAGCCCACCAAATCAGCAGGGTTTCACTGGAAAGCATGGCAGGCCAGTTTGAAAACAGCCAAAATGGAAGGTTTCTATAGACCCCAATTTGCAGGTGAGATTAGGGGACCATGCTAAGTTCTGAAGATGATGGACTGGCCTGGGTCCTTATGAACTCTTGAAACTAACAAACTTAAGCTTCATACTAAACAAAACCCCTCTAAGGTTGTAGACTCCAAATTGAACAGGACAGAGACAATAGAGGCAAAGGAAAGGAGGTAAAGATAGAAGTGAGGGGAGGCCAGGCGTGGTAGCTCACACCTGTAATTCTACCACTCTGGGAGGCCAAGCCGGGAGGATCACTTGAGGTCGGGAGTTGGAGACCAGCCTGAGCAGGAGCAAGACCCCATCTCTACTAAAAATAGAAAAAAATAGCCTGTTGTGGTGGTGCACACCTGTAGTCCCAGCTTACCTGGGAGGCTGAGGCAGGAGGATCTCTTGAACCAAGGAGTTTGAGGTTGCCGTGAGTTAGGCTGACGCCACGGCACTCTAGCTTGGGCAACAGAGCGAGACCGTCTCAAAAAAAGTAAATAATAGATTTTTTTAAAAAGCGAGGGGAGATGTAGAGGAAGCATATCAGAAAGTATTAGGCTGTTTATTTTAGTCACTGTGAAAATAATAGAATTTCATGAGCCTTGATGCTAGAAAAGCTATCCAATCTCTCCCTCCTGTAAGACAGGCAAATGCATTTCACATAAAAGTAAGCAGCAGAAAAGAATTGTGGAGCATAAGACAAAATTATTAAAGAAAACAGCAAATCCCTACCAAATGGATGAAAATTAACCTAATATTTCAAAGCAAGCTAAAAGTAAAATGATAAAAACTATGAAATAATATAAATCAGATTTAGGAAAAAATCAGATAATTAGATAAAAGATTTGAAAAGTGACAAGCATTCAGGAAAGTATTAGAAAAAGGAATTAAAAATCACTTAAAAACCAAACTAGAAGAAACTCAAAAGTGAGTAAACACAATGATTATTTCATTTAATTCCTACACGATGAAAAGGAGGAAAATATTTTAAATCGAAGGAAAAGAGATTAAAAAGAATTCAAATGGGTGATACTGAACACAGAAGACTGAAGTCCATATATTAGGAATCTTCAAAGAAATCCAAAGCAACAGAAAAGAAGTAACTAACAATTCAAAGCATTGGAAAAGGGCAAACACTAAAATCTATACCAGTTAAGCTATTGTCTCTCAGCTTCACACCCTTCTCTACTCTGTGATGCTGACGCTGGAACTCTGCAAACCACATTTCCGCTGCTCTGGCCGTGTCTGTTAGCCTCTGCAGATAGGGATGCTAGAGGGAGGCAGTGGGCTTCATGTCTGTTTTGTGGTTCTTGTGAGCATCATTCCAGCACTGCTTCATCCAGGCAGCGTTACTTCCTTCCCTGGCAACAGCTGAATCCAGATTGCAGTTTTATGACACGTGCACAACTAGCTTCATCACGTCCTCCCACCCACCTGGCCCCAGAGACGCCACCACCAGCCGGCCTGATGATACCCTTTTCAGGTGTGTTAGGCCCAAACTCAGAGACCAGCACCAGCATCTCTCAAAGGTCTTTCAGGCCTATGAAGCACTGCAAAATTTTAGTAACTCCTATCTCCTTTCTTTGTTCCTTCATCTCTGGGGATTTTATCTGCTACCCCATTACACCTTGCTGTTTTCTTTTTATTCTTTCAGTGATCTAGTTAACTTTAGTTATATGTTTTTACATTCTCTCTGCTCCAATAACCAGTAAGGCTTCTGTCTCCTGGATGGACCCCAGCTAATGCGCTGTAATTCAAGAGAACTTCCTTGAAATTAAAAAGACTGGAAACTGTATGTTAAAGGACCCACTGTGTGGTTAGTGTCAACAGAAAAAAAGCCAAACTCTGTAAAATAATTTTAAAGAGATGTATTCTGAGCCAAATGTGAGGATCATGACCTGGAGCCACGTCCAAGAAGCCTTGAGCAAGTGGACTCCGTGTGGCTGGGTTACAGTTTGGTTCTTTTTTTTTTTTTTTTTTTTTTTTTTGAGACAGAGTCTTGCTCTATTGCCCAGGCTAGAGTGAGTGCGGGGCGTCAGCCTAGCTCACAGCAACCTCAAACTCCTGGGCTTAAGCGATCCTACTGCCTCAGCCTCCCGAGTAGCTGGGACCACAGGCATGCGCCACCATGCCCAGCTGATTTTTTCTATATATATTTTTAGTTGGCCAGATAATTTCTTTCTATTTTTTTTTTTTTAGTAGAGACGGGGTCTCGCTCTTGCTCAGGCTGGTCTTGAACTCCTGAGCTCCAGCGATCCACCCGCCTCGGCCTCCCAGAGTGCTAGGATTACAGGCGTGAGCCACCGTGCCCGGCCCTACAGTTTGGTTCTATACATCTCAGGGAGACAGGGGTTACAGGTAAAGTCATAAATCAATACATGGGCGGTGTACATTGGTTTGGCCCGAAAAGGTGGGCCATCTAGAAGCAGGGTAGGAGGGGCCCTTACAGGTTATAGGTGGGTTTAAAGATTCTTTGACTTGTAATTGGTTAAAGACAAGAAGCTTTGTCTAAAGGCTTGGAATGTTTGGAGATAAGAAGCTGTTTATTAGAGACAAGCCACTGGACATATATTTGTTGTGTAAATGGAGGACCTGCAGGTTTGTCTTGCATGCCCTTAGGCCTGTTAATGGGTTACAAAGGATGTCTCCAAGAAGGGAGGGGAGCATGATGAGGCATGTCTGACCTCCCTCCTCGCAGCAGGCAATTTAGTTTTGGGATATCCCCTTGGCCAAGAGGGGGTCCATTCAGTCAGCTGGGGGGAGTGGGAGTGGTGAGCCTTAAGATTTTATTTTAGTTCACATTAGGAATGTTGACCCAGAATGGCCAATATTGAGTCATGGCCTAAAAATTACTTAAAATTAAAATTTTAAATTTTTTTTAAAGAAAAAGAAGAGACTTGAGAAACCAAGCAAAAAAAACCCAAGTTACTTATAAGGGAAGGTAAATCTAATTATTTTCATACTTTGTCACATTGACACTATGTCAGAAGACAACGAAGTAACACAAAGTTACTTAAGGATTTCATATCCAACCACATTGTGGCTTTCAAGTCTGAAAGTCACAGGCAAACTATCATCAATAACTCATGGAACATTGTTTCTATGTTGCCTGCCTGAGGACTCTACTAGAGAATGAGGTTCATATAACTAGACTGGAGAGGCATTAACATAAGGAATGATAAGGTACCACAGCCACTAAATGAAGAAGGAATGATAATTGGAATATCACCCTTTAGAATAAATGGGTGTAGGCAATGATCATCAATGACTGCTAACATCATCAAAATACCACCAGACATTGTGGCCGGGCGGGTGGCTCACGCATGTAATCCTAGCACTCTGAGAGGCTTGAAATCAGGAGTTCAAGACCAGCCTGTGCAAAAGCGAGACCCAGTCTCTACTAAAAATGGAAAAATTAACGGGGCACAGTGGCGCACACATGTAGTTCCCAACTACTCAGGAGACTGAGGCAGGAGGATTGCTTGAGCCCAGGAGTTTGAGGTTGCCATGAGCTAGGCTGATGCCATGGTACTCTAGCCCAGGAAACAGAGCAAAAACTCTGCCTCAAAAAAAAAAAAAAAAAGCCAGACGTGTGTACTCCCTAACAGACATCAGCACCAGCTGAGCAGTGCACCCCTCTCAGAGAACTCAAAATTCCAGTTCCACAGGAGTAGTCTGACAGGCTTCTAAGTTTTACTGATTCCAGCCTCCTCCATTTTCCCCCCAGTCCTGGGGTGGCTGCTGCTGTAATACCTTCATGCTCTCTTTCTGCCTTTTTAGTTCTGTAGTGCCTAGTTAACAATTCTCTGTGCAAATGACATGTGATTTCAGTCTCCTGACAGGACTCTGACTAATATAGCACCATCCATAAAGTAATCTTACCAAAATAACTCAATCTTGACTCTCATCAAGACCCTAGATCTAACTGCTAATTTCCTGGAAACATAAGGGGACAGAGAAACAGTAAACACCACCATTGGGGTGTAATCAGCAAAATCCAGACCATGGGAAACTGCATGGGATAAACAACAGTTTCTTTAACAAAAATAATAAGACATAACAAGATCCTATAAATTATAAAAGAAGTGGAAGTCAGGTCAATAAATTACAGTATAGACCTTATGTGGATCCCTCTTTAAACAAATGTGAACACTGACTGGATATCTGATATTATTAAAGAATTGTTAATCGTGGGGACATAATAGTGACATTGTGGTTATGTTTTTTCTAACGCCCCTGCCTTTTAGAGATAAATACTGCAAGTATTGGTGGATGCAGTTATGTGATATTTGGGACTTCAGAATAATATGATGGGGTGGGGTGACAGTCCAGATGGAACAAGATAGGTCATGATTTGATCGTTGTTGAGTTTAGGTGATGGGTACATAGGGACATGTTGCATTGTTCTTCAACATTTGTATGTATTTGAAGTTTTCTATAATAAAAATTTTTAAATGATTAACTATTGCCCATTGGAGTTCATGCCAGGAGAATAAAGATGTTTCAATATTGGAAAACTCATTAATGAAATCCAATAAAATGATATATCAAATTTAAGAAGTAGGGGCTGAGCATGGTGGCTCACACTTCTAATCTTAGCATTTTGCTAGGCTGAGGCGGGAGAATTGCTTGTGGCCAAGAGTTCAAGACCAGCCTGAGCAAGAGCAAGACCCCATCTCTACAAAAACTAGAAAAGGCCAGGCGCAGCGGCTCACACTTGTAATCTTAGCACTCTGGGAGGCCGAGGTGGGCAGATCATTTGAGCTCAGGAGTTCAAGACCAGCCTGAGCAAGAGCGAGACTCTGTCTCTACTAAAAATAGAAAGAAATTATATGGACAGCTAAAAGTATATATAGAAAAATTAGCCGGGCATGGTGGTGCATGCCTGTAGTCCCAGCTACTTGGGAGGCTGAGGTAGGAGGATCGCTTGAGCCCAGGAGTTTGAGGTTGCTGTGAGCTAGGCTGATGCCACGGCACTCTAGCCCGGGCAACAGAGTGACACTCTGTCTCACAAAAAAAAAAAAAAAACTAGAAAAATTAGCTAGGCATGGTGGTGTGCGCTTGTAGTCCCAGCTACTCGGGAGGCTGAGGCAGGAGGATCATTAGAGCCCAGGAGTTTGAGGTTGCAGTGAGCTATGATGACACCACTGCACTGTAGCCCTGGCAACAGAGTGAGACCCTGTCTCAAAACAAAAAAAAATTAAGAAAGTAATATCTCAGATAAAACTTTAACATTTGTATAGGATAAACCTTGGCAAAATTACAAAAAAAAAGTTGTTCCTTTAACATGATAAAATGTAGGTAATATGTGTATTTATTACTATGTAACTATAGACCTAACCAATACTATATATAATCATGCTTAAAGGTAAAATATTAGGACCACTCCTCTAAAAATATCAGGAACAAGCCATGGATATTCACTATCAACTATCAGTCTTATATAATATTTTTAAGTTAAATTATTTTGAGATAATTGCAGACTCACATAAAGTTGTAAGAAATAATACAGAGAAATCACACATGTACCACCCAGTTTTCCCCAATAGTAGTAATATCTTGCATAACTGTGATATAGTATCACAGTAGGAAATTGAACATTGATACAATTCACTGATCTAATTCAGACTCAACGGATTTACTTACATGTACTCGTGTGTGTATTTACTTCCATGCACTTTTATCATATATAGATTCATATTATCACCAGCATAGTCAAGATACAGAAGGGTACTATCAACACGAGGACCCCTTGTGACGTGCTTTCATTAATGCACCTCCCTTTCTCTCTTCTCTTTTCCCTAACCACTGGCAACTACTAATTTATCCTCCATCTCTTTAATCTTATTTCAAGAATGTGTGTGATTGCCGGGCACAGCGGTGTGCTCCCGTAGTCCCGGATACTTGGGAGGCTGAGGCAGGAGGATCACTTGAGCCCAGGAGTTCAAGGTTACAGTGAGCTATGATAGTGCCATGGTGTTCCAGACTGGGCAACTGAGCAAGACTCTGTTTCTTAAAAAAAAAAAAAAAAAAATTCTGTTCATTCCTAAGTAGTATTACTGACTTACTGATGTACCACAATTTGTTTAACTGTTCACCCACAGAAGGACAGTTGGGTTGTTTTCTGTTTTTGGCTATTACCAATAAAGCTGCTTTGAATATGTGTATACATGCTTTTTGTGAACATAGTTTCATAGTTTTCATTTTTCTAGTCTAAATGTCCAAGAGTACAATTGCTGAGTTGTATAGTAATTACATGTTTAGTTTTTCTTTTCTTTCTTTCTTTTTTTTTTTTCTTTGGAGACAGGATCTCACTCTGTTGCCCAGGCTCGAGTGCAGTGGCATCATCATAGCTCACTGCAACCTCAAACTCCTGGGCTCAAGCAATCCTCTTGCCTCAGCCTCCTGAGTAGCTGAGACTACAGGTGGGAGCCACCACACCTGGCTGATTTTTCTATTTTTATGAGAGACGGGGTCTCGTTCTTGCTCAGGCTGGTCTCGAATTCCTGAATTCAAGCAATCTTCCTGCCTCAGCCTCCCAGAGTGCTAGGATTACAGGCGTGATTCACTGCTGCTTTCACTGCTGCTACTGAACATTGTCCTGGAAGTCCTAGCCAGAGCGATTAGGGGCCAAAAAAGTATTTCAGATTTTTTAGAGTAAGTGTAAATGATACTGTGTTTTTCATTTTTGTTTCCACATTTTCATTGTTAATTAAAGCAATACTATTGATTTTCATGTTTTATCTTATTATACTACAAACTTGCTAAACTCACTTATTGGTTCTAGGAAGTTTTTTGTTTTTTTTTTTTTTGGTAGATTTCCTGGGATTTTTCTACACAGACTTTGTCATATACAAATCGGGACAATTTTCTTTCTTTCCTACTGGTATACCTTTTATTTCTTTTTTGTTCTTGTTATACAGGTATATTTTTTAAAGTACTAGGCTGTACATAATTATATTGCTATGACCAGTAGCACAGTAGGTCTGTTCACACCAGCATCACCACAGACATGTGAGTGATGTGTTCTCTACAACATGACGGTGGCTACAACGTTGCTAGGTGATGGAAATTTTTAGCTCCATTACAATCTTAGGGGGCCATGATTGTATATGGGGTCCATCGGTCACCAAAATGTCATTATGGGGCACATGACTGTACATTTGAAGTCTCTAAAATTTGGGGGTGACTATCAACAGTGGTGAGATTACAGCTGATGAATTTTTACCTCATTTGAAATAGATTGAGGGAAATAAGACATGTAATAATATCAGCAGCTTGATATTAATAAGGAGAAGAACAGTATTCCAACCTCTATTTTCTAATGTAGAAGAAACAACTCCAAACTCTATTCCCAGTCCTCTTTTTCTGTCTTAGACAGGAATCTGTATCAAAATAAGTAACTTTAATGACCCCATTTACATAATGGCTCTCCTTTGTTATATTTTATTCTTTTTTTTTCATATCTGAAATTCTTACAGTGCTCTTGATAAAGACTCGGGGTTCCCAAATCTGTCTGACATATACTTTTAATGTATGGAGGGTGGATATTGTGAGGTCACCCGTGGGTTGGAAATAGCACACAGGGTATGGAAAGTCTGGAAGCGTGAGATGTGAGCCCAAATGGTATAAATCAAAATGAACATAAAACCGTTACGTGGTAAACACTAGAAGCTTCCATTTCTTTGTTAATGACTCTAGTTCTTCACAGGGAAATAAGGATTGTTATTGTTACAGCCCGACCAGGTTCATTGCTGCCGCTAGAGAGGAAGCCAATACACTGAAACAGCAGGGGGTGCAGCGGAGAAAGAGTTTAATATCGCAGACGCCATGTGAGGAGACAGGAAGAATTTCTAAAATCTGTCTCCCCAGGAATTTGGGAGAAAGGGTTTTTAAAGATAGTTTGGTGCTCAAAGGACTAGGCAGTTGGGTCTGCTGATTGGCTGGGTTCAGGGTGAAATCATAGGGGTGTAGAAATTCTCTTCTTGTACTGAGTCAGTTCCCGCGTGGAGGTCAAAAGACCAGTTGAGTCAGTTCCTTGGTAGGGACCTCTGGTCTGGGTGGGTCAGCCAGTCCGCCAGAATGCAGGGTCTGGGAGATACCTCAAAACTAGCCTTAGGTTTCACAAGGGTGATGTTATCTATGGGAGCAATGAAGAAAGCTAAGAATCTTGTACGTGACTCCTGAGTAGTGAGCAATTATAGGAAAGCAAGCTAGGGGACAATAGCTGATTACACACATGTTTTAACTATTCCTATACCTTTGCAGAGTTCAGGTCCCTACTACAGTTCTCACCTTGTGGCCCTTTATTAATTTTTTAAGGGGTGGTTTCATTATGGTGATAGAAGGTAAAGTAGCTAGGAGATTTGAGAATATTGGGTGCTCGCTTATCTATAAAAGTTTAGTGACTGTTTCCTTCTAAAGGCAGGCTCGAGCAGAGTATAGCCTGACCATTCTCTCTCTCCTAGTGCTGCCAGCTAGGATCATGACATCAATACAACCTGAGATTCTGTCTGCCAGACCCTTGGACATAGATATTTTCTAATCTACATCTACTAAAGTAGATAATAATGGTAACAAAATCCCAGCTACTCAAAAGACTGAGGCAGGAGGATCTCTTCTACCCAGGAGTTGGAGGCTACAGTGAACTATGATCACACCTGCGAATAGCCACTACACCCCAGCCTGGACAACATAGCGAGACCCTATCTCTTTTAAAAAAATCTGAAATACATAAAGAGGGGAAATACTTTCTTGGTAAAACAATGGAATGACAAGGACTCCATGTTAAACACAGCAAAAGGACCTTATACATTTATCAGTTCTACCTGCTGATTTATACATGAAATCTCAACACATAATTTAGAAGGAAGAAACCAGATGGAGGAATGGTGACTGACTTGGAAGAACAGAGAATGTTGCAACCTAACAGGCCACAAAGCTAACTAATTAGAAGAAGCGAGCCAATTTTCCTATCAGACTTTGGAGGCATTAGACACCTTGGGGGGCAAGGTTGAGGTGTGAGGCTGAATGAAAAGAATGTTTGGAATACTGTTTATGAAATAGCTCCCCACTCCTCTCAGCCATTCTGCACAGCCATTTCCTTTTTATCGGTTGACTTATGTCCCCTAAAAAGACATGTTGAAGTTCTAACCTCCAGGACTAGCTAATGGGACTTTGTTTGGAAGTAGGGTATTTGCAAAGTAATCAAGTTAAGATGAAGTTATTAGGTTGGGCCCTAATCCAGTATGACTGGTGGCCTTATAAGAAAAGGAGAAGTAACCCTCTCATCTCAGCCTCCCAAGTAGCTGGGACTACAGGTGCGTGCCACAATACCCAGCTAATTTTTCTATTTTCAGTAGAGATAGGGTCTTGCTCTTGCTCAGGCTGGTCTCCAACTGCTGAGCTCAAATGATCCTCCCGCCTTGGCCCCCCAGAGTGCTAGGATTACAGGCCTGAGCCACTGCGTTTGAGGCTGCAGTGAGCTACCATGACGCCACTGCACTCTACCCAGGGTGACAGAGCAAGACTCTGTCTCAAAAAAAAAAAAAAAAAAGAGGAGAGGCACAGAGAAAAACAGGAAGAACATCCTGTGATGACAGAGGCAGAGATTAGAGTGATGCACCTGCAAACCAAGGCATGCCAAGGACTGCTGGCAACAGTCCTCTGGATGAATTGACCCTTTTATCACGAAAGTACTGTTTTTATCCCTGGTAATAGTCTTTGCCCCAAAACTTACTTTGTTGCATATCAACATAGCCACTCCAGCTTTCTTTTTATTACTGTTAGTATGGTATAACTTTCTCCATCGTTTTACTTTTATTTGTATCTTTATTTTTAAGGTGGATTTCATGTAGGTAGTATATAATGTTTCTTCTTTTTTTAATTCAGTGATGATCTCTGGCTTTTGGGGGGATGTTTAGACTGTTTACATTTAGTGTGATTATTAATATGACCGGGTTCAAATCTACCATCTTACTATTTGTTTTCTATTTGACCCACCTGCCTTTGTTCCTCTTTCCCTCTTTTTCTGCCTTCTTTGGACTAAGGATCATTTCAAAGTCTATTTTATCTCTTTTCTTGGCTTTTTAGTATAACTCTTCATTTTGTTTGTTTCTTTGTTTTATAATGGTTGCTTTAGGGTATACGGTGTACATATTTACGTTCAGGTGATATTATACCACTTCACATGTAGTATGAGAATCTTATAACAATATACTTCCACTTTTCCCCTCCTGGTTTTTGTGCCCATCATACATTTTACTACTACACATAACTTCCAGAATGCATTGTTACTCTTTTTGCTTTAAGCAGTCAACTATCTTTTAAAGAAATGCAAATAATAAAAAACAAAGTCTTTTATGCTTACCCTCATAGTTAGCCTTTCTGATTCTTTGTATTTATTTGTACAGGCCCCTGTTTTATCTGGTATCACTCTGCTTCTACTTGAAGGAGAACCTTTAACATTTCTTATCATGCAAGTCTGCTCGTGGTGAATTGTTTCAGCTTTTGTGGGTCTGAAAAAGTCTTTTTTATGGATTTGGTTTTGAAATATATTTTTGCTGGGTATAGATTTATAGGTTAATAGTTTTTAAATTTTCTTTCAGTATGTTATTTCATTTATTTATTTATTTAGAGGTGGGCTCTTGTTCTGTTGCCCAGGCTAGAGTGCAGTGGTGTGAGCATAACTCACTGCAGCCTTGAACTCCTGGGTTCAAGTCATCCTCCTGCTTCAACCCTCCAAATAGCTGAGACTATAGGCATGTACCACCATGCCCAGCTAATTCTTTTCATTTTTTTAGAGACAGGTCTCCCTATGTTTTCCAGGCTGGTCTTGAACTACTGGCCTCAAGTGATCCTCCTGCCTCAGCCTCCTGAGTCACTGGGATGAGCCACCATGTCCAGCTCTTCTTTCAGTACTTTAAAGATGTACTACTACCTCTGCTAGCATTGTTCTTTTCAAGAACAATGGGCTGTCTTTCTTATCTTTTTTTTTTTTTTTTTTTTTTTGAGACAGAGTCTCACTCCGTCAGCCTGGGTAGAGTGCAGTGACATCATCATAGCTTACTGCAACCTTCAACTCCTGGGCTCAATTGATCCTCCTGCCTCAGCCTCCTGAGTAACTGGGACTATAGGTGCATGCCACCATGCTGGCTAATTTTTTCTATTTTTGGTAGAGTTGGGGTCTTGCTCTTGCTCAGGCTTCATTCTTATCTTTGTTCTCTACTTAATGTGTCTTTTTTCTCTGGCTGCTTTTTGTTTTGATTGTTTTCATTCACAATTTATAAAAGAGGAGGAATAAAGCCCTGGAGAAGCAGATGCTTCAGCCATCCCTAGCCACTGGCTCCAGAGCCTGGGGAAGTTCTTTCTTGTTTCAATCTCAGTTCTTCCTGTTGCCTATGACATTTCTTACTGTTCAATCCTCCATAGAAGCTGCAAAGTAGCTCTGTAACCCTATTCCTTTGTTTAATATACTATCCCATCAGAGAAAAAAATGACAATTCCATCTCCCCATTTCTACTTCACAAGCCTGCTCTAGATTCCTAGACTCAAACATTTTGCTTCTTGTTAAGAATTTCCAGTGGATGGCCAGGCGTGGTGGCTCATGCTTATAATCCCAACACTTTGGGAGGCCAAGGCAGGAGGATCACTTGAGGCCAGGAGTTTAAGACCAGCCTGGACAATATAGAAAGACCCTGTCTCTAAAAAAAAAAGAAAGAGAAAAAAGTAAATAAATAAATAAATAAAAATAAAAGAATTTCCGGTGGCTCCTCTGAAAGCAGACAGTGGCCATTGCCCAACCTTGAAATGAAAAGTAGATTGATTTCTGAAGGTTTCCCTTTCTCTCATAGCTGCCTGTCCCTGTGGACGACCTGACAGCTTTAAGCAGGGAGAAGCTATCACCTCAAACTCCATTTTAACATCCATTCTGGACAGAAAGACTATTCAAGAGAGAGTCAGCAGCCCTACGCCTTGAGGCTTGTATGTGTCAGCAATTGCTGCTTGTGTCCTGGAGCAGAGACACTGAGGATGTGAGGCGGAGCTTCTCATCCGATGGTTTGATTGACACTTTCTGGATTAAGGCAGGAGAGCCAAGCCAGGGTGGCAGCAAGCTGTAGCACTCAGAAATAATGAAAGGACCCGGACCTGGAAAGAGCATAAATACGGGAGACCTGGGAGTTGAATGGCAAGGGACGGTTTCTGTTTCTGCCCTGCTTTGCCAAGGAGCTGGAGCCTGGAATATTAATAAAAAGACAGGCAGGGAGGCAGATCAAGAAGTGGCTTCTCTAGACCCATCCTGCCTGCTGCTAGGGAGTGTCTGGGGCCCTGAGTGTGCGGAGGATGCCAGTAGGAGATAACCCAGAGCCGCAGAAGCAGGATTTGTGTGTGGTCTCCATATATGTACAGGACCTGTTTCTGTCTCAAGTTCATCTCTCTCTTCTCTAACCACCTTCCTTTTGCCCCAGGTCATCCCACCTTCACTCCTGTGGCTTACTGGATTAACCTCCTAATGAGTCTCCTGCTCCATCCTTGCCCCTCTTAATCTGTCTTCCACATTCCTGCCAGAGCCATGTCTCTACATAAAATCTGAACAGGTCACTCACCTGCTGAAAATTCTTTAATATCTTCCCACTTCCAGTAAGGATAAAATCAGAACCCCTAAGCTTGGCACACAGGGCAGTTTACATTCTGGCCTCTGCCTGCTCCTGCAGCTCTGTCGCATGTCCCTCCCCACTGCGCTCTTTATGCTCCGGCAACACTGAGCGGAGAGAAGTTCCAGCTCTCACCATGATTATCCCAAATTCCAGACACCCACAAACAGGCTTGGATGGGCTCTCTCCTCTGCTGTCTTCACTCCCTGTACACTCTCGATTATAACAGCACATTGCATAGTAATTGTTTGCACGTTTGCCTTCCCTCTACACTCCAAGTTGGGGAGAGGTCTTCTTTTTATTTTTATTGGGTGTTTTTTTTTTAACTTGACATTTTAACCAATTTTAAGTGTGCAATTCAGTGACATTAATTACATTCATAATGCTGTACAACCATCATCACTATCTATTTACAAAACTTTATCACCCCAAACAGAAACTTCTCATATGCCCCTACCCGCAGCCCCTAGTAATCTCTAGTCTTTCTCTATGAATCTACCTATTCCAGATATTTCATGTAAGTGGAATCATACATTGTTATTTTGTACCTGCTTATTTCACTTAGCGTAATGTTTTCAAAGTTCATCCTGTGTCAGACCTTGATTCCTTCTTATGGCTGGATAACATTCCATTGTTTAGATATCCATTCATTTTGCTTATCTATTCATCAGTTGATAGACAATTGGGTCATTCCCACCTTTTGGCTATTGTGACTAATGCTTTAATGAACATTGGGGTATAATTCTTTTGAATGAATTGTCCCTGTCTGCTAATTTCTAACAGCTGTATCAGTTCAGGCTTAGTTTTAACTGATTTTTTTTTTAATGGATCGTGTTTTCCTCCTACTTTGCATGCCTGGTAACCATTAATTGAGTGGTAGAAATTGTCAATTTTACTTTCTTGCTTACTAGATATTTCATATTCCTATAAACTTTCTTGATCTTTGTTCTGGGATTCAGTTAACTTACTTGGAAATAGTTTGATCCTTTTGTTTTGTTTTTGAATTCCAAACTAGAACACTTTGTTCTTACTTTCATAAATTGTCCAGTAGGTTTGAAGCAGTGCTCAATCTAGGGCTAAGTCGACTAAGGCAAGCCCTACCTGAGCATTCTCCCAATGCCTGGTGAATGACAAGTTTTCCTAGTCTCGTAATAGGGAACAGGCACCATTCCCAGCCCGGTATGAGTGCCAGGCACTGTTCTCTAATCCATTTGAATGGTTTTATCTTGGCCTTAGAAAGTTTCTCACACACATGCACTGATCATGCCACCCCAAAATATGCCAGATTGGTATATTGATTATTTCACGTTAAAAACATTGGAGAAATTGTGGTTACAGAAAGGGAGAGCTGACCTGTCTCTTCCTGCATGCAGCAAGCCATAAAGATTCCCCTGAGGGGGATACCTTCCCTGTAACAGGACAAGATAATAGCTGCTATCACCAGAGACTGGGAATTGGGGCTGCAGTGGACCTGAATAAATGTACTTAAGCAACCCTTATCTTCTAGTTTTACACTCCCCCGTATGTCTCCTAGTGATTCCCCTAGGAATTTACTGCCCCAGCCAGATTTTCTTTGTCCTGTCATTTCTTCTCTAATTTATCGTTCTTAGTTTAAAAAGTATAAAAGCATCTTGCTGTAGACTTCACTGTCTTGTGAAGATCCCCACGTACATGTAAAACTAATAAAATTTGTATGGTTTTCTCTTGTTAATCTGGGATCAATTTGGTTTCTAGATCCAGCTGAAAAGCCCACATAAGAGTCAAGGGGGTGGGAGGATTGGAATTGATCTCTGGCTCCCCTACAAAGTCACTACTTTCTTCCTCAACACAAGAAAAAGCTGAACAAACTGAAAATCAACAACTCTTAGAGCCATCAGAAAATTGAGGTCACAGGACAAATTGCTGCCCCTAAACTGGAGAGACGAACAGGCAGATATAGAAAAATCACATCTTACTGGGAGCAGAAGCCCCAGAGGAGAAGCCTGCAGCTGAAGCCAGTACTGGGTGTAGGAACACTTTAAGCTTAATTAACAAATTGTTGGAGTTTTGGTGTGGACAAGCTTGCAAGTTAAAAACTCCAGGGACATCAGCCTGGGCAACCTGGCAATATCCCATCTCTAAAAATAAAAAATAATTGTTTTTTAAATTAGCCAAGCATTGTGGCACGTACCTGTAGTCCCAGCTACGTTGGAGACTGAGGCAGGAGGATCACTTTGAACCCAGGAGTTCAAGGCTGCAGTGAGCTATGATCACACCACTGTACTCCAGCGTGAGCAACAGAGCAAGACCGCATCTCAAAATAAAACTCCAGGGATGGGGGCAGGTTTTGAGGGGGTGAGGAGGGCAGGAGGGAACCAGCACTTTCTTAAGTTTTATCTTCAGATCCTTACCAGGTTCTCACAATGAAGACTGGAGAAAAATCCCCTTTGTGCTTCTAGAAGGGGGAGGGCAAAAGCAACCATTTAAAAATACTTCCAGATCCTTCTGTTCTCCTTCACCAGGCTGGTCCTCAAGGGAAACTATTTACCTAGCCTAATCAACCAACTAGGGTTTCACTCATGCTTAACAGCCCTGGGGGAAGGGAAATACTCGACTCCAGCCCTCTCTAGTTTTGGACTCGGGAGGAAGGGCTCACTAAAAACCAGCCCTAATCATAGCACTGCAGGCTGCTTACCCACGCCCCTTACCAACAAGCCGACCGGTAGCTTCATTGTAATAGCCCCAAACTGGAAACAATCAAATGCCCATCAGCAGGTAAATGGATAAGCAAACTATGGCATATTCATACAGTGGAATACCACTCAGTGATAAGAAGGAACAAACTATTGATATACACAACTGCATGGGTGAATCTCAATTGTGTTCAATGAAAGAAACTAGACCAAAAAGAGAGTAAATTATGTATTATTACATTAATATCAAATTCTACAAACTGCAAACCAGAGTAAAAGAAAACATCTCAGTGTTTTGGGGGTTTCTGGTGGGAAGAGAGGGATGGGTTACAAAGGACCAAGAGGCACTCTTGGGGGTAATGGATATGTTCATTGTCTTGATGTGGTTATGGCTTCCGGGGTAACTATGTATGTCAAAACTCATCAAATTATACACTTGAAAGATATGTATTTTATTGTGCACTGATTATACCTGAGTAAAGCAGTTATATGTGACTCATAGACACTAGGAACTCTATAGACACTCAGGTATACATTTCAGGGACAATTTACCAGTAATACAGGAACATCTATTTCATATCCAAGTCTCATTTCCTAGAGGTAGAATTGATGGATCTCTAAGTTTTCTTTCCCCAAAAGTAGAACCTGAGACAAGGATGTGGATGCAGTTATTTGGCAGGTAATCCCAGGAAGCAGAAGGGAAGGTGCAGGGAACATGAAACAAGGAAGGGGAAAAATCCAATAAAGGGTGTTGATGAACTGGTCACGGGCAATAAGCCACGGGGGCTCAATCCACAAGGGCTCTCTAAGGAACTAAGTAGGCAGTACTTCAGGCTGTGCTATGGACAAACAGGGAGCTGGGGCATTTATCCACTGGTTCCCCCTCACAGTTCCCCCCGGGGATATTAATTCATCCACACTTCCGGGTTGTGTCTCCAAATGGCAAGTGGTACCCCCAAAACAGGAAAAGTGATACCTTCATAGCCCTTTCTTAATGCAGGATGATGGCAACTACGTGAGAATTTCCATACAGGTATCAAAGCTGAAATCAGGTGAACCTCTTAAGAGGGTGGAGCGAGACTATTGTACTGGTTAAGAGGGTGAAGTAAGAACATAGCGGTGATTAAGACCACAGGCTCCAGAATCATTCAACCCTGGTTCGAATCTCAGCTGCACCACTTTTTACCTCTTTGAGCCTGGGCAACTTTAGTTGTACCAAGCTTTAGTTTCCTCACCTATAAAAAAGGGATTAATGTAAGTATCTCTCATCACAGAGGTATTACAAAGACGAATTTAGATAATGCATGTTGAATGTGTAGGGCAGTATTTGTCACATGGTATTAATATTACAGTAATCAGCTCCATTATGTACTTTATTCACCAGATAAGATTCCAGATTACTTTACCTACCCTCAAAGAGCAAAGATTGTTCATCCTAAAGGATATTCTTAAAGAATTAACCATGGGCTCTGAAAGCAACTACAAATCAAAGGTTATAAAAATTTTACTGCTACAGAATAGAAAGAGGAGACTGGCCGAAGTGGTTAGTCTTAGAGAAAAATGAGTGTCTGGAAAAGTAAATCAGGCTAAATTTTTTAAAAACTAATCATAATTCTTAAATACCGTCAAAGAAGCACATCTGAAAAGCTTTTCTAAAATTTATACTATCAGTTGCTGGAGAGTGAAACAAAATAAAAATATGATTGTAAGTATTGTGTTTCTAGCATATTCAAGAACAGAGCCATATTAACTTTCTGAGAAATAGGGGAAAATCACTTTCACATCTAGTTGCACTAAAATACCTAATTTTTAATGCCAACGTTAAAATATAAAAGATGTTATACACCTAAGCAAGTAGAGGGAAAAAAATTGCTTGAATAAGTTTATCTAGGGGTGAAATAAGAAACTCAGTTATTTTCTTGTTCTAAATCAAGAAGATTTAAAAACTATTCCTATTTCCTGAGCACTGACTACATACTGTATTCCTAGAATTTCTAGTATCTACCAAAGGATACTAAATTTACCAAACTATACCAGATCTTCAAACATCTCAGCATGGAGGAGAAATTTCTGGATCCTCTTCACAAATTCAATGTATGACTCTAATGAAGACACTGCCTCTCTCCAAATCAAAGGAACTTTACCTGTAGGAGACAGCAGTAACTGTCTTTAAAGTAAAAATATCCGAGAATGTTAGAAGAATCAATATATGTGTCTGTGACATGCAGAGTTCTTTTCTTCCAAAGAAATAACTTCCCACATAGTATTATAAGAGTAGCTTTATTTTGAAAATTTCCTGGTCTTTGTTAAATAATGAATGATGCTTAAATAGTAGTTGCCTACAGGAATAGGGCATGATAGAATTATTCTACACTTCTCCTTTCATAGAGAATTTCAACTGAAAAAGGAAGCATAATTCATTTCAGGTGTTCCTTCAAATAGCTAGTTACATTGTTTAGCCTTGAAGAAAAGTGAAGCTCCTAGTACTTTAGAATCTGTAAACCCACCAATTAAAAAGTCTTTATGAGGAAATTTAAAAGAAGTTTGAAAGCAGAAGTAACATATTTGTTCTAAAGTGACATTTCTTCAGAAACGTGGAAATGTAGAAAATTAAACACGATCCTCTAAGAACCACATACACAGAAATGAAGAAATGGGTCACAGACTTTGGAATTCTGTTTTACTCTGAGGAGCTTGGGCAGATATTTTTGGTAGAAGTTGGTGAACCACTAGATGAAATTTGCTCAGTAATGCATAGTATGGAAGAGCTGAAAAGTACACTCCTCTGATAAGCAGTTTATCCCTGATGGAAGATAATTTCACAATCAGAACCAGAAACTTCGACAGCCATGGTTGGAGCTACAAAAAGCTTTATTCACACTAGACGGAGGAGAAACAGCATTAGACAGAGTGTGACTATTAGGTATAGATTCTTTCATGTGTAGAGCTTTTGTTCCGTGCTGAAATTTAATATAATATTGAGCATTATATCCAATGTTTAACTCTTGGACATTACCAAATTCCTTAAAAATTAAAAAAAAAGAAAATCCAATATATTGCATTGCATGTATGTAAAAACTAGACATTTAAGCCAAAGTAAGTTATATTTCTCCAACCTTTCAGTAAACTGTGCACTCTAAACCAGAAATATCAGGAGGAGGGCACCCATGCCTCCACTCTCTGTGCTAGGTAAACGGATCAGATGTCATAATCAATCATGTGACCAAGGCCAGGCTTAGCCTCAGAATCCTTCTCAACACAATGGCATAGATAGATACTATTATAACCTAATGTCATTCTGCCAAATAAAATTTAATTTGCCATTCCTGCTTAATGACAACCAGGTAACCCTATTCACTAAAACTTCAAAAGCCAAAACCTATAAATCAATAATACAGTTTTCTGAATGAATCTCATAGAAAAAAATATATATTAACTCAGTAATTCAATAAATGTTCGTATATACAAAGCACTTAAAATATGCCTGACCCATCCATAGCAGGCACTACACGAATGTTCCTGTTATAATCTTTTTTTTTTTTTGAGACAGAGTCTCGCTGTGTTGCCCAGGCTAGAGCGAGTGCCGTGGTGTCAGCCTAGCTCACAGCAACCTCAAACTCCTGGGCTTAAGCGATCCCACTGCTTCAGCCTCCCGAGTAGCTGGGACTACAGGCATGTGCCACCATGCCCGGCTAATTTTTTTCTGTATATATATTTTAATTGGCCAGATAATTTCTTTCTTTTTTTTTTTAGTAGAGACAGGGTCTTGCTCTTGCTGAGGCTGGTCTCAAACTCCTGACCTCGAGCAATCCACCCGCCTTGGCCTCCCAGAGTGCTAGGATTGCAAGCGTGAGCCACCGCACCCGGCCCTCTGTTATAATCTTGAGCATCCACTAGGGCAAGACATTGTTCTAGGCAATGGGGAAACAGCAGTAAAATATCTCCTGCCTTCATGAAGCTTTCCTGCTGGTGAGGGGAGACTGACAATAAATAGAATAAACAAGTACATTATATAGTTTATTAGAAGATGATACAAAGCAGGGGAAAAGAGTAGAGGGTGCCATGTGACACAGCCATGCCACTCCTAGTATTTAAACAGGAAAGCCGGGTGCGGTGGCTCACGCCTGTAATCCTAGCACTCTGGGAGGCCGAGGCGGGCGGATTGTTTGAGCTCAGGAGTTCGAGACTAGCCTGAGCAAGAGTGAGACCCCTGTCTCTACTAAAAATAGAAAGAAATTAGCTGGACAACTAAAAATATATAGAAAAAAGTTAGCCAGGCATGGTGGGGCATGCCTGTAGTCCCAGCTACTTGGGAGGCTCAGGCAGAAGGATTGCTTTAAGCCCAGCAGTTTGAGGTTGCTCTGAGTTGGGCTGACACCATGGCACTCTAGCCTGGGCAACAAAGCGAGACTCTGTCTCCAAAAATAAATAAATAAATTAATTAATTAAAAAAAAAAGGAACAACCACCAGGGAGCTACAAGATTAACCATTCCTAGAGATTACACAGGTGTGGGAAACATTCACATCCTGACTGTTCAAAATAGAGGAACCTTGTTAAATACCTGGGGCATCTGATAGAGATACTAGAATTACTCTTAGAGAAGAGACCATTCTAGATTTGTTCTGGCAAATCTAACTTCCTGACAAACCAAACTAAATATTCCTGAAAGGAAAATACTCAACAACATAATATTCACATTGTCCAGTATCTAATAAAGAATTAGGGCCGGGGACGGTGGCTCACGCCTGTAATCCTAGCACTCTGGGAGGCCGAGGCGGGTGGATCGCTGGAGCTCAGGAGTTCAAGACCAGCCTGAGCGAGACCCCGTCTCTACTAAAAATAGAAATAAAAAATTATCTGAACAACTAAAAAATATATATATAGAAAAAATTAGCCAGGCATGGTGGCACATGCCTGTAGTCCCAGCTATTCAGGAGGCTGAGGCAGTAGGATCGCTTAAGCCCAGGAGTTGAGGTTGCTGTGAGCTAGGCTGACGCCACGGCACTCACTCTAGCCCGGGCAACAAAGTGAGACTCTGTCTCAAAAAAAAAAAAAAAAAAGAATTAGTATATATGTCAAGAAGCAGGAAAATGTGACCCATACCAGTAGAGAAATCAGCTAGTAGTAAAAGAAAAAAGAACCAGGATGACAGAAATGATGAAACTAAGGCCGGGCGCGGTGGCTCACGCCTGTAATGCTAGCACTCTGGGAGGCCGAGGCGGGAGGATTGCTCCAGGTCAGGAGTCCGAGACCAGCCTGAGCAAGAGCCAGACCCTGTCTCTACTAAAAAATAGAAAGAAATTATCTGGACAACTAAAAATATATAGAAAAAATTAGTGGGGCATGGTGGCACATGCCTGTAGTCCCAGCTACTCGGGAGGCTGAAGCAGGAGGATCACTTGAGCCCAGGCGTTTGAGGTTGCTGTGAGCTAGGCTGATGCCATGGCACTCTAGCCCAGGCAACAGAGTGAGACTCTGTCTCAAAAAAAAAAAAAAAAAAAAGAAATGATGGAACTAACAGACAATAATTCTAAAAACAGCTAATATGACTATGTACATGTATATAAAAGAAAATATGAACATAATCAGGAGAAAATATTAAAATAAAATAAAACTAATGGAATTCTAGAGATAGAATATCTGAAATGAAAATTTTATTTATTGGGGATACCAGAGATTAGACACTACAGAAGAGATCAGTGAACTTGAAGACAGCAAATCATACTGCCATGTCTTCAAGTTCACAGAAGCCCCAAGGAAAACAAAATAAAGAGAAAAATGAACAGAGCTTCAGTGACCTGTGGGACTATGTCAAGCAGTCTAATTTACACGTAATAGGAGTCTAAAAAAAGGAAGAGGGCAGGAAAAATATTTAAAGAAGTAATAGCCAATTTTCAAAAATTTGTTGAAACTAGAATCCACAGATTCAAAAATTTCAACAAATTTGAAGAAGAATAACCCATAGCAAACTGCCCAAGGCACATCATAATCAACATACTGAAAATCAGAGATAAAGGAAAAAGTTTAAAAGCAGCCAGAGAGAAAAGACACATTTTAACAGGAGAACACAAATAAAGATGACAACTTTTTTTTTTTTAAGACAGAGTCTCACTCTGTCACCCTGGCTAGAGTGCAGTGGTATCATCATAGCTCACTGCAACCTCAAACTCCTGGGCTCAAGCGATCCTCCTGCTTCAGCCTCCCAAGTAGCCAGGACTACAGGTGTATGCCGCTGCGCACACCTGGCTGATATTTCAATTTTTTGTAGAGACGGGGTCTTGCTCTTGCTCAGGCTGGTGTCAAACTCCTCAGCACAAGCGATCCTCCCCTCTCGGCCTTCTAGAGTGCTAGGATTACAGGTGTGAACCACCACACCCAGCCCAAGATGACAACTATTAATAATTTCTCATCAGAAATAATATAAGCCAAAACACAATGATATAACATCTTTAAAGTGCTGACAGAAACCCATTAACCTACAATTATGCACATATATAAATATGTGTGTGTTATATATCCAGCCTTCAGAATAAAAGCAAAATAAAGATATTTTTGGACAAACAGAAGCTAAGAAAATTCATCACCAGCAGACCTGCAGTACAAGAAATGTTAAAGAAAGTACTTCAGGCTGAAGTAAAATGATATCAAATGGAAATTCAGGTGCATACAAATGAATGAAGAGTGAACATATGTGTATACACACATATGTATGTACATATATACACATACATATATGTGTATATGTTTGTGTGTATATATATAGTTGTCCCTAACTGTCAAATTAATTTAAAAATATTTGACTGTCTAAGCAAAATAATTTATTTTGGGGAGTGAAAACATAAGTAGAAGTATAACAACAATAACACAAAAGATAGGAAAAGGGAAATTGTAAATACACTATTTTAAGGTTCTTACATTATATGTGAAGTAGTATATATTTGAGGGTAAAGAGTGATAAGTTAAAGATGTATATTGTACAACCTCTATGGAAAATAGTATGGAGATACCACAAAGACCTAAAAGTAGAACTACCATTTGATCCAGCAATCCCACTACTGGGTATTTACCCAAAGGGAAAAAAGACATTCTATTAAAAAAAAACGGGAACCTGAATGTTTATAGCAGCACAATTCACAATTTCAAAGATGTGGAAACAACCCACGTGTCTATCAACACGAGTGGATTAATAAAATGTGGTATATGGGCCAGGCGCAGTGGCTCACGCCTGTAATCCTGGCACTCTGGGAGGCCAAGGCAGGACGACTGCTTGAGCTCAGGAGTTCGAGACCAGCCTGAGCAAGAGCAAGACCCCATTTCTACTAAAAAAAAAATAGAAAGAAATTAGCTGGACAACTAAAAATATATATAGAAAAACTTAGCCGGGCAAGGTGGCGCATGCCTGTAGCCCCAGCTACTCGGGAAGCTGAGGCAGAAGGACTGCTTGAGCCCAGGAGTTTGAGGTTGCTGTGAGCTAGGCTGATGCCACAGCACTCTAGCCTGGGCACAGAGCAAGACACTGTCTCAAAAAAAAATAAATAAATAAAAAATAAAATGTGGTATATGTATACCATGGAGTTGTGTTCAGCCATAAAAAAATGGTGAACTAATACCTCTTGTATGAACCTAGATGGAACTGGGGACCATTCTTCTAAGTGAAGTATCACAAGAATGGAAAGGCAAACACCACATGTACTCACCATTAAATTGGAACTAATGGATCAACACTTATGTGCACATATGGAAATAACATTCATTGGAAAACAGGCAGGAGGGGAGGAGGGATGGGTAAGTTCACACCTAATGGGTACAATGCACTCTATCTGGGTAATGGGCACACTTAAAACTTTGACTCAAACAGTACAAAAGCAATTTATGTAACTAAAACATTTGTACCTCCGTAATATTCTGAAATTTTTTAAAAAGATATATATTGTAGCTCTAGAGCAACCGCTAAGATGATTAAATTGAGAGGAATAACTAGTGAGTGAAGAGACGGGATAAAATTAAATATTGAGCATTTCAATTAATCCAAAGATAACAGGAATTTAAAGGAAAAGTAACAAAGGACAGAATAGAAAAATAACAAGATTTAAATCTAACCATATTGATAATTACATTAAATATATGGTCTACAGTTATACTCTAGTTGAAAAACAGAAATTGTCAGACTTGATTTGAAAAAAAAGCAAAATAACTGTCTGCCATCTATAAGAAGAGCATTTTAAAGATGGTCAAAGTGGCACCCTAGTCTCATAGAGTAAAAAGACTTCGAGGAAGATGACTGAGCAAGCAGCCTGGTTTGCTTGCCACAATTTCGTACGTGCTAAAAATAACACTCAATGGATCAGAGCAAGACAGGAATTTTTTACTCACAGCACAGCAAACAGCAGGACTGTCAGCGTGGTGACACCAGACACCCTGCTGGTGTATCAGGAACATCAGGGTATCACGAATAGAAAACCCTCCTATCCAAGATCGAGCCACCTAATTGCACTCTCGACTCTAATACTCTTCTCTGACTCCAAAACATTGTTCTCTAGACTTTCTTTTCTCCTGTCCCAGAGCCTCTTACTTCTCTGTGTCCTATTGCTTAGTCTCTTTCATGAATTCTTCTTACATTCACCCCTAAATGCCAGTGTCCTGAGAGGTCTCTTCCCACTTTACATATGCTCCCGGGCAATCTCATTCATGCCCACGGCTTCAACTACTACCTATCTGTGCTGGTGATTCCCAAATGTACATTGCAAGCCCAGGAGTCTCACCTGAGCTCCGTGTCAACATATCTGTTTGGGATGCTCTGTTGCACCTCCAGCTCTGCCCTTCAGGATTGGGGCACTCCCTCCCCCAGCTGCCGTGCAGGCTCACAACTGCATCCCTCTCTGGGAGCTGTCCCCAGCCAAAGGGAGCTGCCTCACCCAGGTCTATCCCCACCCCACCAGAGACAGCCCATATCCAGTCACTTATGGATGTAGGAAATAAGACGTGTCAGCCCCCTTATCTCAATCTGGGACAACTCTGAAGGGCCGTCCCAACTCCAGAGCTCTCCATGGATTAGCTGAGACCTCAGTTGTAACCATATCACAGACCGACCTCTCCCCTTGTCCAATCCCACTTCCCTTTGATCCCTTACGTGGGTTATTCCTGAGTGCACGTCCACACAAATCTCCATTTAAAACAATATCCAACTGCCTGCCACTGTATAAATCACACTCTCTCTTGTCTCCAGCCCTCGGCATAGGCCTAGAACTAGTCAATGGCTGTGAAGAATAAGTTAAAAAATTTATGTGACCTACATAAAGTGTCTGGCATATAATTAGAACACACAAAAATGTCAGTTTCTTCTCTTACTCTCAATTTGACCTCCCCACTAGACTTTATTTGAACATCTTGAGGCCAGGGTGACACCTTTTCATCTTTGTATCTCCCTTGTTATTCAGAGATGTACCTGGCACTAAGGAAACAACAAAATCTGTTGCTGAATAAATGAAAAATGGAAGAAGTAACTGATTATCCTAACTGGATTTCATGCCTTTAGTGGCTTTAAAACATACCTGCTGGCCAGGTGCGGTGGCGCACGCCTGTAATCCTAGCACTCTGGGAGGCCGAGGCAGGCAGATTCTTTGAGCTCAGGAGTTCGAGACCAGCCTGAGCAAGAGCGAGACCCTGTCTCTACTGAAAATAGAAAGAAAATTATATGGACAGCTAAAAATATATATAGAAAAATTAGCCGGGCATGGTGGCAGATGCCTGTAATCCCAGCTACTCAGGAGGCTGAGGCAGGAGGATCGCTTGAGCCCAGGAGTTTGAGGTTGCAGTGAGCTAGGCTGATGCCATGGCACTCTAGCCTGGGCAACAGAGTGAGACTCTGTCTCAAAAAAACAAAAAACAAAAAAAACCACACCTGCCAGTTCTTTGACACTCCTCCCATTGAGATGTGGGAGGGTCTATGTCCCCTCCTCTTGAATCTGGTTGAGATTGTAACTGCTTTGACCAAGAGTGTGGAGGAAGTGACAATTCATGACTGAGAAGGTCATACAGCTTCCACCAGGGCCTCCTGGGAGGCTCGCTCTGGGCGAAGCCAGCTGCCAGGTAAGAATTTTGACTACCATGATCCTGTCACACTGAAGACACCATGAGTAGGCACTCCAGTCAACAGACCCGGTTGAGCTGTAAGCCAACAACCAGCAGCTGCCACCCATGCAAATGAGCCATCTTGGAAGTCAAGCCCAGTGAGTTTTCAGATGACTACAGCGTCAGCGGACAACTGACTGCAACTTGACGAGACCGCCAGAAAAATTGGCCAAGCCAAGCCCTTCCTAAATTCCTGACCTACAAAACTGTGATCAAAATACAATGGTTGGGGTAATTTATTACATGGCAACAGTATCCAGAACAATTCCTATCTGAAGTCTACTTTCCAAAACTGGACTAAGAGATTCACTATTGCGATATCTGATAAAGTTCTTCACTGGGTTACCTCATATGCACACTCAGTCATGGAAGATAAAAGGCTATGTACACATGATAAAGAAAATTCTTATTAATATAATTTTCTGAGTGTAGAAATACTGGCCTAGAAATTAGAACATAAATTCTAGCCTCAGTTCTGTCATTTTCATGGCCTTGGTTAATTCACTTTAACTTCCTGAGCCACAGTTCCTTTGTGTAATAATTTTTATCAGGGCGACCACCCAGGGTTATAGTGTAAGGATTAAATAAAATACTATAAACGAAATAAGCTTGTAAACTCTAGAACGTAAAATTGTAGTTTACAAACTTATTTCACCTATCTGATCTTACAATAATAATTCTTACACTATTATCCTGGGTGGTAGCCATGATAAATATATATACAATAAAATTAAGTAATAATTATTAATTATTAGTAAATTTTATGGGATTAGTTAACCTAGAGGATAAAGGGAGAGAAGAACAGTGATCTCTCTGCTACTAAAAGAACTGAGTACCAGGCCCAGGTTATGAAAGAGAAGAAGATACATTCATATATCTCAACATCTTGGTGTTTCAACAGGGAATATAAAGTGGAAGTTGGATTTATAAAAAAAATAAAAAATAAAAATCAGAATGACCTTTGTGGGAAATGAAAATTTGTAAGTAAAGTGAAATGCAAAACTGCCAGGAAAATACGTGCAGAAATGGTCTAGTTCCCAGATGCAGTAAAAGGAAAAGAGTATTCTGTGGAACCAGGACACGAAAGAAAAAAAAAGAGTACTTCGGAGTTAGTTAGTATGATGAAGAAAGCCTACTTCTCAAAGGCAACAAAATATAAGACTTTGTCATTTGCAGTTGTCAGTGTGAACTATTGAAGACATATTTACTTTTCTCCCATAGCTTTAAAGACACAATTCAGGAGGCTGAGGCGGGAGGATTGCTTGAGGCCAGGAGTTGAGACCAAACTGGGCAACACAGTGAGATCCCATCTCTTAAAAAAATTTAAAAATTAGCCAGGCATGATGGTGCACACCTGAAGTCCCAGCTACTTGGGAGGCTGAGGTGGGAGGATTGGTTGAGCCCAGTTCCAGGCTGCACTGAGCTATAATCATGCCACTGTACTCCAGCCTGGGAGACAAAGCAAGACCTCATCTCTAAAAAAATATATACTTTTGTATGAAATACCATTTCTTAAAAGTAAGGAGTATTTTCTTTCACATGAGAAGACCATTACAAATGTTCATTAGGCCAGGTGCGGTGGCTCACGCCTGTAATCCTAGCACTCTGGGAGGCCGAGGCGGGTGGATCACTCGAGGTCAGGAGTTCGAGACCAGCCTGAGCAAGAGCGAGACCCTGTCTCTACTAAAAACAGAAAGAAATTATCTGGCCAACTAAAATATATATAGAAAAAATTAGCCAGGCATGGTGGCGCATGCGTGTAGTCCCAGCTACTCAGGAGGCTGAGGCAAGAGGATCGCTTGAGCCCAGGAATTTGAGGTTGCTGTGAGCTAGGCTGACGCCATGGCACTCACTCTAGCCCGGGCAACAAAGCGAGACTCTGCCTCAAAAAAAAAAAAATGTTCATTAACTGCATAAAGTGTAAGATACCATTACTGTCTTAGGTATAGTGGATCATATACTAAACTTGGAATCATAAATCCTGGATCTGAGTGTCAACTCTGGCATGTACTGGTTCTGAGACTTTGGATAACCCACATTCTCTCAGGCTCAGTCTCCTTGGTGAAGTAGGGATCGATTCATCGTGTGACTCCTTAGAAGTTACTCTATGCCAGGGGCTCCACAATGATACAAAGTCCAATGAGACATGCTCCTTGGCACCCAAAGGCCTAATAGGTGAAACAGCTGTAACCAAGTAAATCCAATAGAGAATGATTGTGTAACGATTCAGAGCACAAAAAAGAAGAATCATTTCCATTTGTGTGTCTGTATGTGTCTGTATGTGTGCACCCCTTGAGAAGGTGGAACTTAGAAAGAACTTCATCAAAAAGTAGAAAATCGAGAGTATTTTAAGAGTTGGTGTTTGCCAGTTTGACAAATGAAGGTCTTTCTTGGAAGCTGAAGCAATGTGTACACAGGCAAAGAGGTAGAAAACCCAAGATATACTTGGGAAAATATAAATAGCTTGGTTTATATGGAGCATAGTTTTAAAGGTATGATAAAAGATGTAACTAAAGAAAAAGCCAGATTTGTGTGACCCGATAAGGAGTCTGAACTTCACTGTACAAGAGAAAGGGATTCTGAGCAGAGGAGAAATGATAAGGCAAGGGTTTTAGGAAACTGTGTAATGAGTGAAAGGTGCAGCTGTGAAGGAGGGTATGGAATCAACCCAAGTGTCCATCCATGGATACGTGGACAAAGAAAATTTGGGCTACATACACAATGGAATACTATTCAGCCTTTAAAAAGAAGGAAATCTTGTCATTTTTGACAACACAGCTAAACCTGGGAGACATCACACGAAGTGAAATAAGCCAGGCACACAAAGACAAATACTGCATGATCTCACTCACATGTGGGGAAAAATGTCAAACTCGCAGAAGCAGATAGTAGAATGGGGGTTACTAGAGGTTGGGGGGTAGGAAGGAGGATGGGGGAGATGAGATGTTGGTCAAAGGTCACAAAATTTCAGTTAGGAGGAATAAGTTCAAGAGATCTATTGTACAACATACCGACTTTAGTTATTATAATAACAATCATCGTATACTTGAAATTCTCTGAGAGTAGATTTTAATAGTTTTCACCACAAATAAATGATAAGTAAAAGTGGTGATACATATGTTAGTTAGCTTGATTTAGCCATTCCATAATATATTCATACTTCAAAACATCATGTTGTATACCATAAATTATACAATTGTTTTTTTTTTTTTTTTTGGAGACATGGTCTCTCTCTCTCTGTTGCCCCAGCTGGAGTGCAGTGGCATCATCATAGCTCACTGCAACCTCAAACTCCTGGGCTCAAGTGATCCTCCTGCCTCAGCCTCCAGAGTAGCTGGGACTACAGGCATACGTCACCAATGCCCAGCTAATTTTTCTATTCTTTGTAGAGACAAGGTCTTGCTCTTGCTCTTTGTTGGTTTCAAATTCCTGGCCTCATGTGATCCTCCCACCTCGGCCTCCCAGAGTGCTAGGATTACAGGCATGAGCCACCATGCTCAGGCAAATATATATAATTTTTATTTGTCAATTAAAAGACAGAGAGAGAAGGAAGGAATACAAGCATAAGGGCCTCGCTAGAGTCCAGTGGGGTATAAGGAGACACTGAATTAGGACTGTGCTGGCAGGTACTAAAAGGGCTAGAATTAAAGACATTTAAGAACTATAATCCACAGTACTAAAAAAGAGAGCAATTGGCTGAGAAAAGGAGAGTAGCTAAAACAATACCATCTCAAGTTCTACCACAAAGGAAAGTTACAAGAAATAAAATATTTGCTTTATTTTATCTTTAAAAAATAGCCTTTTGTGAAATATAAAATAAACGATCTACCAAAACAGTAAAAAAGGAGAAGAGGCAAGAGTACAGATCTATAATACAATCAGATATCAAAGAACCCAAAATTCTAAAATGAGGGGAAGAAAAATATATAACATCTGTTCATCTATTACACGGTCCTGCGTAAGAGAAAACCATGTTGTTACTTTCATTTGTGTTTGTCCGGAAAAGAAAACATTTGCTTTGATCCTCTAATGGCATGATGTCATTATTAGTAATTTCAGTATAAAACTGAATTTTTTTTTAACTCAGTCCCCATAGGGACCATCAAAAATTGCCAGTGCTGACTATATCACAAGTCGTCATGCTGGAGTATTGGGAAAAGTTTTCAATTAGCAATAGTTGCACCTCAGAAACCTCATTGGCTACGATACTGCCACTGCACAAAGCTAAAAGAACTCAAGTATTTTAAATTATCTATAATTTAATGTTTGAAACAAAAAAGAGAAAACCAGGATAAACTAGGTGTGCATTGTAAGGTTCAATCTTAATTTTGTCCAGCAGTTCTTGTGGTAATACCACTGTTTTGTTAAATTCACCATCCAAGGATTTTTCTTTTGTTTTAATATTGGATGAAAAGAAATCCGTGGTTCCAAACCAGCAGGTAGATGGAGAGCCACTCTGTCTGAGACATGAGGGAAAATACTGGGAAATTCTCAGATGCAAGCATAGACCTATAGACCTAGGAATAGAGAATAGACCTGAGGAAGAATGAAAGAAGTTACACGAGTGTTTTTCTGCTGCTCAGTCCAAAGCCCTTTTCTCAGACACAGACGAGCTTCCCTTTTCTTCCTGACGCAAACCTGCTTTCCGACCCACGGTGATGACTACCATTCCCAGGTAGGTGTCTTTCCCTCTCCCTACCACAAGCTCGGGGTAGAACCTTCTCCGGAGTCCCCCTTCCTCACTGTTCTCAAAAACATTCACCAGTCCCTTTTCCTTTTAGGAATTGAGACACATCTCATCACTGTGTGGAAAGAGACAGAATATAGTTTCCAACCATCTCAGCAGAGTTGTCAGACATGCGAGTGAAACAGCCATCTTCGACTTGGAGACAACCGTCTTAGGAAGACTCGACTCTCACCTCCCTCTGCCTGGAACTGCTGAGCCCACCCAACCCTCAAAGCCATAACGATTTGTTGTCTGAAGCCACTGAGTTTAGGGGTGGTTTGTTATGAAGCAATAGATAACTGAACCAGAGGCTGTGCTGAGAATGGACCACAGTGAGGCAAGGTGTAAAACCGGTTGGGAAGCAATTTTAATAAACCAGGTGCTCTCCATACCTCTTGTCAAGGGTTCCCACTGCTCCTCCGATAAAGATCAAAATCTTCCACATGGCCAAGAAGGCCTTTTATGATCTGACCTGTGCCTACTGCTCTAGCCTCTTCCCGCACCACTCCCATAGTCTCTTTTTTAAAAAAACAGCTTTATTGGAATATAATTCACATACCATACAATTCTTCCATTTATACAATTTAATGGTTTTTAGTGTATTCACAGACATGTGCAACCATCACCAGTCAATTTTAGAATATTTACATGACCTCAAAAAGAAATCCTGCGTCTTTTAGCTCTCTCTCTGCTATTCCCCTGCTCCCCAACCCTAAACAGCCACTAACTTACTGTCTCTATAGAGTTCTCTGTTCTGGACATTTCATATGAACAGAATCATACAATACGTGGTGTGACTTCTTTTACTTGGCATGTTTTCAAGGTTCATCCATGTTGTGGCCATCTTATCAGTACTTTATGCCTTGTTACGGGTGAATAATATTCTATTGTACGGATATACAACATTTTGTTTATCCATTCGTCAGTTGATGTTGATGGACATTTGGGTTGTTTTCACCTTTTGGCTATTATGAAGGCTGCTGCTATGAACATCCATATACAGGTTTTTGTGTAAACATGTTTTCATTTCTCTTGGGTATTGGAATTGCTGGGTCATACGGTAACTGTTTAATCATTTGCAGAACTGCCTGTTTTCCAAGGTGGCTGCACCCGTTAACATTCCCACCTGCAGCAGATGAGGGTTCCAATTTCTCCATATCCTTGCCAACATTTGACTTTTTGATTCTAGACTTTCTAGTGGGTGTGGTTTTGATTTGCATTTCCTAATGACTAATAATGTCTAGCATTTTTTCATGTGCTTATTAGCATTTGCATATGTACTTTGGAGAAATATCTATTCAAGTCCTTTGCCTATGTCTTGAGTTAGTTTTTTTATTATTGAGTTTTAAGTATTTACACATTCTCCCTTATTAGCTGCATGATTTGCAAATACTTTCTCTCATTCTGTGGATTGTCTTTTCACTTTTTTGTGTAATTGGCAAAAATTGTATATATTTGTCATATACATGTTTTGAAATGTGTATACCATACATTGTGGAATGGCTGTATTGAGCTCATTAACAAATGCATTACCTCACTTATTTTTTTTCTGTTGAGAACATCTAAAATCTAATCTTGGCAATTTTTAAAAATACATTGTTTCTGGGAGGCCGAGGTGGGTAGATAGTTTGAGCTCAGGAGTTCGAGACTAGCCTGAGCAAGAGCGAGACCTTGTCTCTACCAAAAATAGAAAGAAATTATATGGACAGCTAAAAATATATATAGAAAAAGTTAGCCGGGCATGGTGGCGCATGCCTATAGTCCCAGCTACTAGGGAGGCTGAGGCAGGAGGATTGCTTGAGCCCAGGAGTCTGAGGTTGCTGTGAGCTAGGCTGACGCCACGGCACTCTAGCCTAAGCAACAGAGTGAGACTCTGTCCCAAAAAAAAAAAAAAAAAATACATTGTTACTAACTATAGCCAACATGTTCTACAATATATCCTTGAACTTATTCCTCCTAACTGAAACTTTGTATCTTTGGACCAACATCTTTCCAACCACTTCCCCTTTCAGATTTTTTTTTTTTTTTTTTTTTTTTTTTTGAGACAAGTTCTCAGTCTGTCTCCCAGGCTGAAGTGCAGTGGCACAATCATAGTTCACTGCAACCTCAAACTCCTGGGCTCAAGCCATCCTCCTGCCTCAGGCTCCTGAGTGGCTAGTGACTAGGACTATAGGCATGTGCCACCACCACTGGCTTTTTATTTTTATTTTAAAGACAGGATCTCACTATGTTTCTCAGGCTGGTCTCAAGCTCCTGGCCTCAAGCAATCCTCCCACCTAAGCCTCTCAAAGTGCTAGGATTACAGGCATGAGAGCCACCATTCCTGGCTTCCTTTTCACTTTTCTTAATAGTGTTCTTTGAAGCACATAAATCTATGATTTTGATAAATCCCATTATCTATTTTTGTTGCTGCTTATGGTTTGGCATCATACATAACTATCCTCTACCAATTCAAGGTCATGAAGACTTTCCCATTGTCTTCTAAGTTTTATAGTTTTTGTTCTTATATTTAGGGCTTTGATCCATTTTGAGTTTTTCTATATGGTTGTGAGGTTAAGGGTCTAACTTCATTCTCTTGCACAAGGCTACCCAGTTTCCCAGCACCACTTGTTGAAAAGACTATTCATTTTCCATTCGATGACATTGGTATCCTTGTTGAAAACCAGGTGACCATACACGTGAGGGTTTATTTCTGAACTCTCAGTTTTGTTCCATTAATCTATGTCTATCCTTGCACCAGTACCATAGTTGTTTTGTAGTAAGTGTTGAAATCAGATAGTGTGAGTCCTACTTTGCTCTTCAAGATTTCCAACATTGTTTTGGCTATTCTGAGCCCCTTACATTTTTACATGAAAAAACCAGGGTCTGTCCCTCAGGCTGGAGTGCAAAGGCATGATCATAGCTCACTGCAGCCTCAAATTCCTGGGCTCAAACAATCCTCCTGCCTCAACACCTGGCTAATTTTTGTTTTCATTTTCCTAGACACAGGATCTCACTGTGTTGCCCAGGCCAGTCTCCCTGGGCTCATGTCATCCTTCCACCTCAGTCTCTCAAGTCGCTGGGATTACCAGATGAGTCACACGACATGCCCTATATGCCTATCAATTTCAAGAAATCAGCTAGGATTATATTGAATCTGTAGATTAGTTTGGTGAGTTATTATCATGTTAACAATGTTACTATGGAATATTTCCCCCAATTATTTGTATCTTGTTTCTTTCTAGTCTCTTTCACTCTCAATCTTTCAATTATTTGAACAGTGCTACACGCCCTCCTGCCTCAGGACTGTTTAGAACTACACCTACTTTTAGATGCAAAACATTACATGCCCCTTTCACTAAAATGTGGATTTCATCAAGTTCTAACATCCTTAAGCTTTTTTTCCCCCTACATTATCTCCACAAAGACTTACTTTACAACACCCGAGGAGTTAGGTATTGTATCAAGCACTTTAAAATACCAATTAGTCAACCAACATGACCCTTCTAGCCAGGGATGCTTGTGTATATGCCTGTTTATTGTCTTACTTGTGGTTAAGCAACTTGCCACAAATGGCCTCTCCTGGGGCTTCCATCCCCTTCAGTACTAAGGATCTTTGTTACTAATTATTCCCTATGGACTCTATGATCTAAAAGTTTAAATTTCTCTTCTTTGCTATCAAATGTAAAACCGTCAAATTTTCCAATTACATGGTACACTAAAGGCAATATTCCTTTGTTGCCTTTGAACCTTGCTCACTGATAAAGGCTTGAAAATACCACGTGCTCCTTTTGCACCATCAGGCACTGTGCTAAATGCTTTGCACACATCATTTTTTATCTCAGTGACCCTATGATAAAGGCAGTATGTTATTACAGATGAGCTAACTACAACCTAGACAAGTAACTTGCCAGATAATCCAGTCGGGAAAATTAGAGATACTTTAACACTGGTATTGTGACCACATGTGGCCCTAACCACTGTAACATACTGCAGGATTGCTTTGGCCTCAAGAGATCCACCAAGTGCAGAGTTATAAAGGATTAACAGAATAAACTGAACTGCAACAATGACTCAAAGAACAGATTCTTGATTTGGGGGCAGCTGACCTCTCTGGTTACTTGAAATGTAGACCATGGATAAGCAGTGACTAAGTATGAAAATGCAACATCTTGGTCTCACGTTCCTGGTACTCACTACACACAGCTTTTCAAAAACACATCTCATGGTCCGGTCAAAGTAGAAGTTAAAAACATTTCATGGGATGAGTGAATACTGTGGCTTTCAACCTCTCCTTTGTGGCTATTTTAAGTAATCTTAAACTGTCCCAAATTGCAAGTATTTCCTGCTTAATTAATTATAGTAAGATAATTAGCACTTTCTAAAGTTCCCCAATATTAGGAATGAGGCCCCAAATCAAAGCTCACAGGTAGAAATAGCAACAGAATTACCTTTTAAACATGAATAAGCCTCTGACCTCACCCTGAACAAATACTTAAATGACGGTGAAAGAGTGCTTGCTTTGGCAGCACACAGTAAAATTAGAATACGTTAGTGTAAAAGAGACCTTTAAACTACAGTTTGGCAAGCTTTAATATGACAGCTACAAAAGTAAAGAGAGCAGTTCATTTGACCCAAAATATTAAGCTGTTTTTAGTCATCTTTTCCTTACATTTATAGTCATAGACATAACTAGATTACACGTCTATCAATTCGATCTATTTTGGCTTAGAGAAATTGACATCTCAAACTGCTCAGCGGAACCAAAATACAGTAGTCCTCCCTTATCTGTCCGGAACACATTTTAAAACTCCCAGATGCCTGAAATCAGACAGTACCAAACTCTAAGTGGGTTTTTTTAATCTGATAACCAGGATGGTACTAAATGACTAATGGGCACACAGCATATGTGATTTACATCCCAGGTGGGACAGAGGAGGATGGGATGAAATCTCATCATACCACTCAGAAGAGCATGCTATTTAAAACTTATTACTTCTGGAATCTTCCATACTTTTGGACTGTGGTTGACCACAGTTGTAAGGAAGTACTGTATTATTTGGCAAGATGCAATTCTGACCGTGCTTATTTGTGGAACAGTGCCTGCCTACAAAAGTGAGGGCAATTTTAAAATACTGAGGCTACATCAGGAGAGTTAGAACAAAAAATGGCCATAAAATTGATTAATAATTAAGAGGATGAAAGTATCACTGCCAAAACAGCCTCAAGAAATATGGTTCTGAATTATATAATCTGGTTCTGTGCCTATAATATAAAACATCTTTTTTATATTACTTTGAAAAAGTTGAAGACAGATTAAAGGAAGTTCTAGAAAAGAGTACTATGTAAAAACAAAAACAAAACAAAAGGATAATTAGGATAATGTCTTTATTAATGACAAATTCGTTGCTCATTCCTTCCTTGCACTCTTCCTCACTGGTTTTCTGGACACAGCTCAACTGATCCTGTCAATTAAAGGACATGATTACTCCAAAGAACATAAGAGTAAGAATTATCAAGTTCTCAAACGTAACATTATTTATCAGCATCAACCAAGTGAACTTCCCACACCAAAGAAATCTTATCAAGGAATATGACATTAATAGTAATTAATGATTCACACACTAGGTATGATTACTTTTGTACCACCCAGAGTTTTTCTGAAGGCCATTTAAGAGTAAGAATCATTCAACTTACCTAGATACTTTGTCAGTCTAACATCTTGTGGCTTCCTTCGTGGCTCACGCTGTGATGTCTTGAGAACAAATATCTATCCACCTATAATTTTAAAATATTCAGCATGTTAATTTTCAAACTGAATATTTTTTGGCATGGGTTCCAATCAGTGATTTTATTTATTTTTGCCCCGTTACAGCTTATAAAAGACCTGATCCACACATGTACTTATTAGGATTTTCCCTCCTACCAGTGACTAGAGCTATTCCTCTACCATTTACAGCTTAAGAAAGAAAGAATCATGGAGATTTTCAAAGGGTCTAAAATTGAATTCAGAGTACTGAAAAAATTCTAATGTATGTTTGTTGTTGCCCACATGCTTGATTTTTTCCTATTTTTCTTGAGAGAGAGAGAGTCTTGCTGTTACCCATGCTGGATTGCAGTGGCCTCATCATAGCTGGACTACAGGAGTACGCCACTACACCTGGCTAATTTTTCTATTTTTAGTAGAGAGATTCTCACTCTTGCTCAGGCTGTTTTTTTGTTTGTTTGTTTGCCCACATTAATTCTAATGCTTGACTTTTTTGAGATAGGGTTTTACTCTGTCACCCAGGCTGGAGTGCAGTTGGTGTATCATATAGCTCACTGCAACCTCCAACTCCTGGGCTCAAGTGATACTCCTGCCTCAGCCTCCTGAGTATCTGGGACTACAGGTGTGAGCCGCTGTGCCTGGCCTGTTTTGCCATTTTCATAGTAAGTATCTTTTATTTTCTCACTCATACACCTATTTTCCAAAACAAAAATTAATATAGGGATATATTATCTTAGAAAAGGTAAGCATAAAAGTTTCACCCCACATAGCTAAATCAAATTATTTTAACCATTAAACGGACGACAAATCACACCCAAAATCCTCTAGAGGTTAATATTACTAAGGAAACTTACTTCAAGTGAATGAGCACTCCAATTCAGCCAACATCAATCATTCTTACCTAAAGAATAATAAGAAAAAGTTAATATAAAAGACAAGGGTATAAAATAAAGGTCTGAAAATGCTAGTTAACTTCAAAATTTAAAGAGTAAAATTCCAGAGACAAAGATTGGGGGTAAGTTACAGCGTAAAAAAATAGGAAGAGACTTTATGGGTGAAAAAAAATCTAAAATTATTCTTATATAATGTAGTAAGTAGACACCTGAGTTAGAATGAAAACTGTATCTTCTTTAAAATGTAAAAGCCTAACTTCTATTTTCACCAGTCTGAGAGCACAATGAAGTTTAACTGCAACCCAAAATATACTATCCCTTATGTGAAGGTATGTGACAACGTTTACTTCACCAAATGAGTTCTAACATCAGCTCTCTTTTCATATAAAAGCACATACCCTTCTCCCCATTCAAGTATGTCTTCCATTCTCAGGTGGGCTGACCACCTTCAGCAGGAATCTTCAGAGTTCCCTACCCTTTCCCACGATACACAACACTGCAGTAGTTATCCTGCAATCCTATTTTTCTCATTCTTTCCCCTCACTGAGTTTTAGGTTAGGGCAGGAAAGCTATGCCGTACTGGGACAGCAAGGAACCGAGCTGTTCTGAGGGAGAAGACCTTCACCTTCACTACATGCCTGGCAGGGCCACAGCGCACAAAACAGAAGATCAGCCTTAACTCAAGTTCCAGGTTTCCCTTCCACCCTGTATCATTAACTGCCAAGGGTATATGAATAAGAGTTCCCTGTTGCACATGTACCATCCATAAGGGATACTATATCATTTTGCATTCCCCCCATTCTCCAGATTATGCTATTCTGCATACAGTCCTTTTTTTCACTCTCAAAAAAAAAAATCTTTTCAGCACTGGTGTTCAAAAGCAACATTTTTATAGTTGATGGTTTACTAGCAACTGTTGAGATTTCCACAGTTGAGTCTTAAAAATTGCCAATCATTATCTAGCAGCAATGACAGATGATCAGGAGCAGTCAAATCCTCTGAATTCTTTCCCTAATAGGCAGCCACTTGAGAACTGCACTAGCTGACAGCACTGAAACATTATCAGCTAAAGCCAAAACCAAATAAAGGCCCAGAACAAACATCCTGGCTCTCTAAAACCTGTCCAAAATCATTAAGGGAAAGGTAGTAAATGCAGGACTGTGAATCATGTCACTGCAGCTGACAATGATTAACAATAGGAGACATGCAACCCCCATTAAGGTTAAAAGTCCAAAACTAGTCACACGCATCTCTTTATTGGGGAAAAGTGAGACTATTATGCATTCTTTGTAGGTTTGCAACCTTGCATGAAGAGCACCCATTGCATTTCTTTCATCTTTGAGAAAGCACCGGTACCTGTTCCAAGGGCCTAACAGTACGAAAATACATTCTGGCATCACACCTCTGAACTCAAGACTTTGTGTCATTAAAAAGAATAGTTTTGGTTTGTAACAAGAAAAGATTATGAAATACAATGCAAGCACTTCGGTATAGCGTTATTACTGAAACCCACTTAATTCCCAGCTTTTTGACTGAGTACTTTTTAAAAACCCACTGCACTAAGATTCACAATTTTAAGCTACATACAAATTAGAACTAGTAAGAATCAACTTAAGTCACAAGTTTCTCATCATTCTCAAGTGCAAGACTATAATCTTGAAGTAAGCAGAATAAAACAAAATTGACCCCACCCCACCCCCATGATGTTCCTGAAAGTCCATATATTATTACTAAGTACAATCTCTGAAAATTGTTACTAACTGGTAAGAAATGAACCCGAGCTTTTATTTCTAAATACCAAATCACTAAACCACGGTAGCAGGCATCGGCCACCGATTTAATGGATCATGACACAGAAAATCCCCGTCAGGGTTCTATGCAATTTAGTGATACTCGTCACTAGTACTAAGCATTATGTTTGATCTGCATATTACAAATATGGAAGAGCTAAACTAGTCACCATTTACTCTTTCATCTAGTAGGAGAGTCAAAAGTTGTTTGCTTGAATGGACTACATACATTAAAGTACAAACCTGTCCCCACCTATGAATTGCTTGCCAAAGAGCAAGCTATTTTTCTAGATACAAAGGAAGAAAATTCTCACAGTCATGAAGAGTTTTCACCGGCATTTATGCAAAGTAAGCCAAACTTTCTAGTTACAGAGCAGAAAGCATTATACATGAAAAGCTGTTTCTCATGCATGCTAGCTAAAAACCAATTCAGAGACCACAGTTAAGTTGAATTGAGGTCTAGAACAATAGTCGATGGAAAGGTTAAGTTCTAAGCAACAAAAGAAGGTACTTTTGAAGACTTATGTTTTCTTGTAATTAAACATTTTGGACTATAACATCATATCCCTAACACTAAGGGAACCAAATTCAAAATGCTACTCTGAACATAATGCAGTAATCCTACAGAATACGACGGAAGTCTTATGATTGGGAATGATTCCCAACATGTATTCAACTGTAGGCAAGTCAGTGTTCCACACCACCTTCCCCCAGGTTTAGAGAGTATAGACATATTTAGATAAGTCACATAACTTGAACCATTCACGTTAGATTCCCATCTAAGCCCAAGTTAGTAACAAAGGTGTTTCCATGGAGCCCATGCTTTAAAAAATTTTAAATCACATTACAAAAAAACTGTACTTTCAGTCTTAATTCACTCAACTTGCAGAACTGCCAAGATTGCATACTGAAATTACTGATATTGCTGACCCCTGGGCAAGTCAGTTTGCTACAACAGAGACTAATTATCACATGCTATAGAGTCCATGTCAAGGTGCTAAAAGCACTCTAGTTCCCAAGTATGGTTTGGTTCCCTCATCCCCACACCACTGATGTGTTCCATGTTATCTTCATTACAATGCAACTAAAGAAAACCACACAACTGAGTCAGATACACCAAAGAATCAAGTTTGCACTTTTTATCTGAGAACTGCAACAGCACTGAATTCTGCCTGACAAATTACAGCTCTAACCCCAAACCCACACAGTTTTGATAAGCTGGCTTTACCATACAAGTTTTTGTGCTGCACTGTAATTTCACTGTCAGAAGTGTGATGTCAGAATGCCCACGGAATAAAAGTACATAGCAAGTCACCAAGTTAGATTATATTGCTTGTTACCTACCTGTATGCAGTCGGCAATGAGAATCTTGGAGCAAGCAGGAATACTACATCCGGGTCCTAATGTCCATTGCCATTTGCGGTACTACGTTCCTCACAGTTACGCACTGCAGAAATGCTGGCTAAATGCAGTTATGTAGCAGGCCACTACTTTAATAGTGCATAATTGCAGTCCAAGAACACCAGAAAACATTCCGCCACAACTTAGTGGCTTGCCCAAGAAAAGCCAAGTATCTAAATTTATCTGCCATAATATGCCACTTATAAAAATTGCACAGGCGTAACATTACAATTTCCCAAATTGTGATCTGTTTATATTAGTGGTATAATATCTATAAAGAGTGGTGGGGTTTATAGTACTTAGGAGTTTAATCAATGTTCTAACCAAAGAGGATTATGGTTTCATTAAGTAACATGAGCCAATAGTTTAAGCATGTAAGATACCTACTAAAAACACTGGGGGGGGAGGGATCTTGGAGAATGCAGTTTTAATTAAAGATTAGGAAAAAGTAAGTTTAAAAAACGAGTGTTCCTCTTAAAACAAAATTATGAGAGAAAGTAGAGAAGAGGAAATGGGGGGCAAGTGGTTTCTTTAAATGAGAAAAATGGCTAAAATACTTCAAAATTATTGCCTTCCCTTTCCCACCCCAAGTTTCATATCAACTTTTAGGAAACTACTTTATCAAGATAATTTAAGTTCACATTAAGCTAAAAACTATCATATACATTGCAAGGCTTATTGAAAGTCTATTTGAGTAAGCTGACAACCCTTGGTACGCTGTTTCAGTGATGAAAAGTCAACGTCAGTTGAAACTAAGCAAAGTTATTTGCTAAACAATGTTTAGCAATTCTACAGCCCAGAGTAAGGGTATCAAAAGCCACAACTTTCGGGAGATTATCCATTAGCATCCTTCACCACTCTTCAAAGGTACAGTACTACCAAAAGCTTATTTTAGGGGTCTGTGCCAGCATCCCTTATAAAGAAAGGCATGTAATCTGAAAAATAAACTGAAACATTAATTTTATAGGCAGATTTTCCCATTTCCCCGCCAGCCCCCACCCACACACATTCAAATTCACCCTCTGTGGGTGTCCCATGAACACCCCTTATTTTCTTGTCATTAGTAGAGTCCCTACTGTACAATTCAACCAAACTGTAATGGACTCCTTTCAAATCAAGAAGCTTGTTTCCATACAGAAAATCTCATGTAACACCAATTTAATGACTTGGGACAAAACTTCCTCATTGACATAATTATGGTAGGACTACTTATTTCCAAGTGTGTTGGTGGATAGAAATAATGAGCATATTTTCTAATGATATTCTCTCCCTTAATTAGCACACCATGTACCTATCAGTCATACAACCAGAATTTGATGAGATGCCTTTATACTCTAGTAGAGTACTAGTGTATTATCCTGTTTCCTATGCAGAAAGTGCTCAATTGTTTCAACAATAGGTCTCCTTTTGTACTCAGGCACAATACTAAACTTCAGCATGTTAACAAAGGTTTGATTTAGAATTTTTCTTTTGCCAATTAGCACCAAGAACAGAGGTGAAAAGGAGGAAGACACATTCTATAGTAAGAGTTCTATAATGTACAGATTTGAATGGAACATAACTAAGAACAAAGCCAAACCATTCAATTACGTTAGCTACTGTTAGGAAATTACTTTACCTAACTACTTTCAGGAAGTTGTTCCTCTAACATATTTACACTGGGAAATCAGGCTCCTATGGAACTAAACAGGCAACAGTAAACCATCTACTTTAATAGTCAAAAAGTCTTGTTCTAATGGAAGGAGATTCAATGAAGTTGACAATTAACTGACAACACCATCGAAACATTGCAAAGCTTTATGGTGGGAAGAAGGGATATTTGTACTGTGTAGCATGAGCAACTCTCTCCAGATTTAGTGCTACATCAAAAGGAAACTATATAAAAAACAAGTTAACAAATTTACAATAAGAATGATTATCTGCAAACCTATTTCTTATTAACAGTCACCACTAGCTCTTAGAAAAGAGGACCATTAGATTTTTAGTCCTACAGATTTTGCCCAACACAAGTAGCACAAGGAGATGTAAAAGTTACAGAGTACAAATGCATATACAGGTAAACCTACTTTATGGTTAACTAAACCTTATTTTCAAGTTGAATTTTTCAGACTAAACCCCACCTTTATAAATCACTTGAAGTAATACATGAAAAGGCTTCATGTTTAACAATCTTTAATTCAAATGTAAAAGTTCAATACAAGCCATTTGTAGGGCTTGGGATTTGTTCTTTTTTAAAAAACAAGAAATGGGGAAATGCAACAAAATGATCTTCCACTTTTCAAAAACTTTCAAGGAAAGGATAGATCATAGGGCCATAAAATATCCATTTAACCAAACCCTCTTTCACCCCCTACAATAGTCTTACACCCATTCCATAATCTTAATACATATTCCTGAATGAAGATTTACAGTTCAGCTTTGCTTACATAACCATTTAAAAATACTTAGCACCAGCTTGCTTCCTATAATGCCAAACAAATCATGAAACTACTTCAATATGCATTTCTTCTTTTCAAAACAAAGGGGGGTAGTTATTTGTGGAAAGCAGTATTTAGCCTTCAGATACATTTCCCAGAAATGGCACATGCCATTCAAAGGCCTAGACATTCTCATGCTTTCAAAGTGGAATACCTAGCCTAATGTGCATAGAAGCATGAATGGCAAAGTTGAAGATCAATATTATAACTATTTTTTCTATTTATTTGAAGCACAGTAAAAAAAAAACTGGTACACTTTGGAAATTCAGTGGCACAAGGTACACTGCCATAACTTGAGGGACATTATACAGTTTAAAAAAAAAAGGAAATAAAAAGGAAAAAAATTTTTCTCCTGTTTCAAACACTGCATTACATAATTTTACCTGCCCAAATAGACCATTTACAAATATTAGGTCAATAAACTGCTAACATCCATAAAAAGGTAGCTTTCTTACTAAAATGCAAGAATTTAAAAGATTGGTATCTAAACAAGAAAAGACAAAAACAAACTGGAATGAAAGCCTAGATATCACATCTAAAATCGGGGTTTTTTGTTTGGGCCTTCATACTCTTCTCTCCCTCTACCATATCCTGCTGGAGTTCCAGGCCCCATTCCTCTAGGACCCTGTCCACCCACAGGCCCCGCACCTCCCTGCCCAAAGCGCTCAGTACGCTATTGGAACAGTAATTAACAGTTCATTATATGTAGTTGATGTCCATGTGTGTTAAGTAAATATTTTAGAAGGTTCCGTAGTCAACGTTCGTCGATACAATCACCAATGAGTCGATCCACAGGTACCGGGAACATAGAAAGGAAAAAAGGGTAATTTGAAAATTAGTTTACGATAATACATGCCTTGTGGTATGTTCCCACTTGAGCCATTCTCATACACCTGTTTCAAAGAATAGATCTTCCCTGTAGTGCTAAAAAATTTAAGAATTAGTGCAGATGTGAAAATCCATTCCAAAATGAGTTCTAAGAAATTTCACATCAGATTAACCCACTGAAAAGCTTGCCAATTCTCACTTGCAAGGTCTGAACAGGAAATTTAATTTCCAAGTAAGCCTAAGAAGCCCAACCAGATTCAATGCACTCAATGAAGTGACAAAGACCTACTCACCAGTTAGTGGCATGTGCTGCATAAGAAACCTTGTGCTTTTCAAGATCTTAAGACACATCTGCTAAGTTGCAGAAATCTTAAAAAGGTTGCAAGTTTTAATAAAATGCTACCAGACTACAAAAAGAAAAAAGCATAAAAGACTAATAGATTTAGTCACTTAAGCGGCACAGTGATCAAAATACTTGTGTTGCCATATTCTCACAGGTATACCACCTTCAGAGCCATCACTATATAACCAGAGACAATTATGTTCACAGGACCATTCTACATTGTTGCAAATTGACTGAACATATCGCCCACCTTCACATCAGCCCAACTTTTCCCTTAGGTCTTTGAAAAGTACAGCATGTTTTAGTTATCTCCCAAACGGCCTAACACCAAGCTAAAGCGACTGCAATAAAGCAGTGAATAACTTCATCACTCCATCTAGTTTTAGGTACTTCTAGATTTAAAATAGAAGCATATGTACCCAAAGACAGAACCCTACAGGTATGCAAACACAGGAGCCTACACTGTTTTTCTAATTCCATCTAAAATAGGCCCATTACTAAAAGCATTTCTCCAAAGTAAAACTAAAATGGCAGAGTTTAATTGTTCCTATATATAATTTCAACGTTTTGTCTTACAAAATACTATAGAAGCTGTGTGAAAAAACTAAACTTCAATCTTTTATTTTTGAAAATCTTATCAATCGTAGGGGTTTTGCGCATTGCACTGTTATGTCACTAAGAGCTAAAAGGAAAGTTTGGGGGTTTCATGGTGATGTTATCTAAACAGTTGAGAACCCAGCAGCTACCTGTTAACCTAGAATATAGAATCTTGAATCATGGGAACATGTCTAATTAGATTTTACAAATTTGACACATACCTAACTATCTATCTTTAGGGAGCATATAAACCACGTTACTCACATATTTTAAAAATTCAATTTCAAGAAGGCTAACAATACTACATTTTACCCAACCAGCCATTTATAATTCTAACTTTAATTCTTCAAAAGCCTTAGGTAGATTTTAAACAGGTGAGGCCCTATACTAAATCCTTGTTTCTACTTATAAAATGAATACTGTGAGCCACATTGCAGCTCCCCTCCCTTGCCAAAAGCCTGCAGGTGAACTAATCAGATTCAATTCAGCTATAAAAGCCCACTCTCTAAACCCACCAAAATTCAGTCCTGAGGATTTGTAAAGCCCTAATGCAGCCACTCATACCAAGTTCACTTGATTGTTCTAAAGCTTCTGACAGGCTATCTATACAGCTAAAACATGATAGCATCAAGAAGTTTAAGATCAAATGCACACTATTAGTATGCTTAAAATTGTTGATTTTTGCTACCCTATAGCAAAATGGAGATAGATGTCAGTTTATTTTTAGAAGGTGTACCTACACACAGACAGGCCCAACAGGTGGGAAACGACGAGTCAAAACACTCAACAATTCCCTTTTCATGGGACAGAAGCCACACCAAATATAGGTAGGTCAAAGTCCTACAAGTCACTAAAACATGCCTAAAGCTACAAACTACAAGTCTGATTCCTACTTATGGCAAATACCAGCTTAAGGAATGGTAGTTTGCCAGTTGATTACTCTCACTTGGATGTAGAATAGTCAGATACATTATCTAGCACCTAGAATTTAGAGTTGCCATGCACTTAGAGTTCAAAAGCACCTAAACCTACTGTTGCCAAAGATAATTCCACATACTACTAACAGCATTGACTTCTCACTGGCAACCCATAACTGTTTAGGTTACCATACACTGAATTCTTCTATGTTGCCAAAATATTCCTCAATATTACATAGTTACATACGATAAGGAAAACTAACAGGTCCAGTCACCTACTTAAAAAACAAAAACAAAAACAAAAAACAAACACACGTAAGTCGTGAAAATGAGATTCTCCTTTGTACTACGTCCCACAGGATACATTACCATGTCACTTCCCATCATGGAACCACTCATGGTTGCTGGTGGAACTCCAGGATTAGCTTCATAACCTATGCCACCACCACCACCTAGAGGTGGAAATTTCTGGCCTCCTGAACCATAGGGATCTAGGAAACAAAAATGGTGGTTACAAATCCACCAAAATACTGCTTTCTAATGATATTTTAAAATTTAATTTTCATACTTACCTCCCATGTTCATTGCTCCTCCGCCACCCATTCTCATGTCTCTTTCTCTCTGAAACAAAAATTCCTTTAATACACCTGTCCTATACTCATACCAAGGACTACTAAGTATAAAGACATTTAAGACTTAAAATTAACACGTGGTAAGGTTCAAAAGGCAGTTTTTCATCACCTGAAGTATTTTTAAAATCAATATTCTAGAAACTAGGTTAGATTCAATTATTCAAAGACGTGTAAAACTTCCTAGCCAATGAAGTCTTCTGGACGACACAAGAAGCAGAACAGGTAAGTCACATCAATCAAATATAACACAGTTGTAGAAAAAAAAGAAAGAAAAAATTAGAAAATAATGACCATAATGTGGAGATGTTATATTTCCTTAAAAGACAGGTCTCGCTCTGTTGCCCAGGCTGGAGTGCAGTGGCACTATCATAGCTCATTATAACCTGGAAATCCTGGGATCAAGCAATCCTCCCACCTCAGCCTCCAGAGTAGCTAGGACTTACAGGGGCAAGCCACCACACTCAGCTAATTTTTTCTACTTTTTTTTTTTTTTGTAGAGATGGGGTCTGGCTCTCACTCAGACTGGTCTTGAATTCCTGGTCTCAAGCAATCCTCCGGCCTCCGCCTGCCAAAGTGTTGGGATTACAGGCACGAGTCACTGTGCCTGCCCACAGATTTTATATTTAACTGATCAAAATTCCATTCTGGGTACCTACGAGTTCTGTAGATAACTCCAATTAGATGGCAATAAAAGCTGACTTACTGGATCCATGTAGCCCATTCGGCTGTAACTTTCCTCTCTTTGGCGCCTCATTTGTTCTTCCATCTCACGTTGACGAATCATCATCTCTTCCTCCCTTCTACGTCGTTCCTCTTCTTGCCTGGAAATATCGAACAGGCATATAAACCAAAGTGTTATCTACATTTTCTAAAATTCAATTTGAAGAAAGCTAGTACTTTGCCTAATAACCTTAGAAAGTCTAGGTCAGAGCCAAAAAACACAAAGGCCTAGAGAACAAGCCTATGGACGTAGCACTAAACACATTTTAGCCAAGAAAACAAGGTTTACTAAAAATCTTACACTCTCCATTACAAGTGTTAAACCAGCCTTTTTTTTTTTTTTTTGAGACAGAGTCTCGCTTTGTTCCCTGGGCTAGAGTGAGTGCCAGGCAAGAATGAGTGCCGTGGCGTCAGCCTAGCTCACAGCAACCTCAAACTCCTGGGCTTAAGCGATCCTACTGCCTCAGCCTCCCGAGTAGCTGGGACTACAGGCATGCGCCACCATGCCCAGCTAATTTTTTCTGTATATATTTTTAGTTGGCCAGATAATTTCTATTTTAGTAGAGACGGGGTCTCACTGTTGCTCAGGCTGGTCTCGAACTCCTGACCTCGAGCGATCAACCCGCCTCGGCCTCCCAGAGTGCTAGGATTACAGGCGTGAGCCACCACACCCGGCCTAAACCAGCCTTTTAACCTCTCTGTATATTTCATCTAACCCACTTACAAAATTAAGCATATTTTTTCCGAAACCTTAGAAAATGGTCATACAGGCCAGGCACAGTGGCTCACACCTAGCACTCTGCAAGTGCCAAGGCAAGGGGATCCCTTGCGGTCAGGAGTTCAAGACCAGCCTGAACAAGAGTAAGACTCCATCTCCACTAAAAAATAGAAAAATTTAGCCAGGTGCAGTGGCTCATGCCTGTAGTCCCAGATACTTGGGAGGCTGAGGCAGGATGACCACTTGAGCCCAGGAGTTTAAGGTTGCAGTGAGCCATAATGATGCCACTGCACTCAACCAGGGGTGACAGAGCAAGACTGTCTCAACAACAACAAAAAAGATTATACAGAAGAGAAGGCTTAGTTCAATAAAGTTTTACCTCAATTGCATTTCTTTACGTTTCTGCATTTCTTGATTGTGAAGTTCTTCCATGCGTCTTAACTCTTCCTGTCGTCTCATGAGATCTGAACGTTGGAAAATAATATTTTGGATTCACATTAATGAGGCTCCAAAAAGTTCAAAAAGCCAACTAATCCTATCAGAGAAGTTCACACAAAGGACTTTTTACCTTGGCGCAAAAGATTTGCCTGATGTTCATGATAAGCATCTTCCATTTCACTTTCCAATTTGTCTTTTGCATCTTTCATGTTTTTTTCAACTTGTTCCCTTTGCTGTTTTTCCATTTCATCCAAGGACTTCCATCGCTGAGAATATTCATACTCAAAGGTGCCATGCTGGGCAAAACGAGGAGGAGTTTCTCTCTCCCTAATAATAACAAATTTTAAACATGAACCAATTTGTGAATGCATACCAGAAATACTACCTGATCCCCCTAAAACTACTGGCCTTTTTCCTGGCCTACCTCTTGTAAGGAATACAAAAAGGAAAGAGTATCTTGAGTCATACAAAGTATCTTCACAGCAAAAGTACTCTGAGAATGATACAGTAACAGAGAATAAGGGCACTGGAGATAATATGTACCTTTCTTAATTCTGTCCTCCTCTAGCCAAATTCCTTACCAAGGCTTATTTTTTCTATCCTTAAAAATGCATTTCATTCAACTGTTATAAACATAAAGCAGGATTTCAGTGAATGTGCCTACCTCAGAAACAAACAGCTATTTGAAAAAGAGCTTCAAAATCTCTGTAACTTTCTGAACGTAAAATTTTATCAACATCCATACCAAGGAATTTTAAGCAAAATTGGAAAATTACTGTACCAAGTTCTTTTACACTGAAATTTTAAAAAGCTGCCAAAATGTTTAATCAATCTTACTTTTGATACATTGGATTCTTCTGCGCAAGCTTTTCAGGAAGACCATCTTCATCATCTAATTGTTCAAGTGGTTCCACAATAACTGGACGGGGAGTTCTATTAACAAAAATGATTCCATCTTAACTTTGTTCCAGTTTTACTACAAACTTTTCATTTAAGTTAATAAATAAAAATTAGAATAAAAACAAAAAGACAACTTACGTTGTCAGTAAGAAAACACCTTCACTGCATCGTTCAAATGCTTTTCTTGCTGCTGGTTTAGAAGCAAATTCAACAATGCCTTTCCCTGTAGATCTTCCACGATCATCCACAATTACAACAGCCCTTTCAATAGGACCAAACTGGCTAAAAGCTTCTTCCAGCAGTTCATTGGAAACGTAAGGTGAAAGATTACGAACAGAAAGGGCAGCAGCATGTGTGGCAAATCTAACCCGAAGCTGTCTACCTCTCATGGGTGTATCATCAAGTTCAGCTTTGGCAATTTCTGCCAAGGCTCTAGACTCCTGTAAGTATCACAAACACTCATGTTAAAGACGTCAAAATTGGTTAATGCCCACTTTCAAAACGTCCTAAGCCTAATTCCTACCCCTATTCAGCTTCCAGCTGAGTTCAAACATTGTCTTCAGGCAGCCCTCCCTGACACCTTTAATTTCAGGGACCTTAAAGGCTTATCCATCCCACCTCCCCTTTCTTTTTAGATATCAACAATTATGCATTGTATGGCAGTTTTAAGGACGATGAAATTTTTAAGGACTAACTTATTCTCCCTGGTTTAATACCAAGCCTTCAGCATTTGTGCCCCCCCAAAAAAACCAGAAAACCCCCACACAAAAAAACCTCACCCTTTTAATTCTAGATAAAAATCCAGTGATTACACTCACGAGTTTAATAAACCCAAATCCTTTGCCTTTGTTGATAAAAACTTCTCCTGGTTCTCCATATTTAGCAAATAGTCTTTTGAATTCATCCTCTGTGATATCAGCTGGTAGATTCCCAACAAACAAACGACAGCGCTGTGTGTAAGTTTTCTCTCCAGGCCTCCTCAAGAGAGACAAGTTGGCTTTAAATCCCTAATGAAAAAGGAAGGAAATCTTCAAACACCAGTTACCTCTCCAAGTATTAAAAACCCCAAAATAATTTATGCTTTTGCGAAACTGAATATATTGTCAGTTGATTTTCTATTCCATTTAGTCAAAATCAAGGCTTTCCCGTAGTTGAAATTTCCGATATGATCACCATCCTATCATAAAAAAGGGAGCCAAATCATCCAGAATGCTCTTGAGAACAGACACACACACTTCCCCAAAGAGTAGACACCACACCATATACGCTATGCTAAGTGTCCCTGACAAACCCAAACCGTAATACGGACAATAACCAAAACAGTGGTCACGGAAATGGGAAACAAGCACAAAATCGTCCCCCACACAACTTGCGCCTACTCAGACAGGAATGGCCCTGGTCTCTCCAACCCGACACTTCCCACTCTGCACTACCCCCGCTGCAAGGATCGGCTAGCTCCCACAAGGCCCATCACCGCTGCCCCGCGCTTCCTTCTCAAAGGCCGCCCTCCCCACGTTTTCCGCCAGCCGCGAGGCCAGGAGCCAGGCGCGGCGGCGGCCAATCCCAGGCCGACTAGCTGCCCCGCGCCGCCGCCCCGCTCCGCAGGCCGCCCCGCCCCCGCGGCCCGCGCGCGCAGGCGCCCCTTCCGGCAGCGGACAAAATGGAGGCCCTGGCGCGGGGGCGGGGGCGAGGAAGGGGCCGCCGCCATCTTAGAGGAGCCGACGCGTCGCTCCCGGTTACACTCACCTCCGAGTCCGAGATCTTCTCCTCGCTGCGGCCGCCGGGCCCGCCGGGCGGGGGACCCTGGTGGTGCTGCTGGTGGTAGGGTGGGTGATGCTGGCGGCCCCCACGGGGCTCTCCACCGCCTCGGTGCGGCGGCTTGGGGTGGCCGCCAGGAGTGCCCAGGACCGGGCCGCCACCGGGCTTCGGCCCACCAGGCATTTTGCCGCCTTTGGGGCCGCCAGGGCCGGGGCCCTGCTTAGGCCCCGGGCCCGGCCCCGGGCCCCCTGCAGGTGGAGGCGGCGGGCCCCCTGCCTGAGGGGGAGTGGTCGGGACCCCACTGCTTGGTGGAGCCGGTGGAGGCGCCCCCGGGGGAGCAGAGGTGACGGCGGGCGGCGGGGTCGGGGTGGGGCCGGGGCCTGGCCCTGGCCCTGGCGGGGCCCCGGAGGTTGGGGGAGTGGCAGGCGGGGCCGAGCTGGAGGCCGGTGGCGCGCTGCTTACGACCGGAGCGGGGCCTGGTCCCTGAGGAACGACGGGCTTGGATGAGTCCGGCGGCGGCGGCGGCGGCTGCTGATGCGGCTGTGGATGCGGTGGCGGCTGATGTGGTGGCGGCTGCTGTGGCGGAGGCTGCTGCGGCGGTGGCTGCTGCTGCTGTTGGTGCGGAGGCGGTGGAGGGATCGGAGGCTTAGGGCCGCCCTGGCCGGGGCCGGGACCCATGGGGCCGCGGTTCTGACTGAGGCCCATGCCGGGCGGCGGTGAGCGGAAGTCGTGGAGGCCTCCGCGGCCGCCGCCTCCTCCGCGCCGGTGGAAGCCGCCACCGCCACCGCCGCGACTCCGGAACCGATCCCGAGACATGTCTGTGGTCAAGGGGCGGTCGAGGCAGAAGCGAAGAAGACGCTCAGGGAACGTGGAGGCCACCTTGCTTCGCACAAAATGGCGGATGACACAGGCGGCGCGCCGCCTTTGTCCTCTTCTTATATAGGCCAGCTGGCACGGCCCCGCCTACTCCTCGATGGACAGCCCCAGTAGCCAATTGCAATTACAGTGCTAGATGACATTAGCTTGCGAACCGCTAATCTTTCCTATTGGCTCTTAGATGAGGGGCGGGAGGCATGGAGGGGGCTGAAGTTTCCAGTTGGCCAATGAGCGGAGAAGGCGTAGGCTGTAGGCCACTGTGATTTGCTGGGAGAAATTTGAATGGGTATGCCAGAGCAATTTTCTTGTGAAAGCAAATACCAGGGCCCTGTCAGCTTCTGGGGGAGGTGTTGCTGGGCTCTCTTTCCTGATTACCCCTAGGGCAATCTACTGATACCCGTGCCTAGAAAAACAGATATTCTCCGGTTCAAAATCATAAATTAAGTACCTACTATTTGCCCTACCTCGTGCTGGGCCAATGAAATTAGAGAAGTAAAATCTTACCGATTTCAAACACACACTCTTAATGATTTCATTTTGGAACTTCATAGGAATAGAGGTGTGTTGTAGCAGTATAAACTTTGTAATAGGCTTAAGTGGGTGCTCTTTGTTCAAAAAAAAGATTCATCTGGAAAGCTGAAAAAAGAGCCCTTGGTTTTGTGTGTGCACACTAATAATTTACAAACACAAATCACAGGAGAAATAAAATATTTCTTAATTCCACCACCACTCAATACTTTATGAACAGACTAAGGTACTTAAAAAATTATTGAAATATCAAAATGGCACCAACCAATTGGCAGCATTCTTAGTTCAAAATCTCCAGTTTTTTTGAAGTCCACAGAACTTTTGGTGGATCATTCCTCCCTCAACATCAGCTCATGGCTTATTGTTTTCTTTTCCACCTCTAATTCTCTTCATTCAAAATCCACATGCATAGACCCAATCATCACCCTGGCAGTTCCTTACCTCCTCACTTCCAGCAATCTTTCCTTCTATGCTGTATCAGCCATCCACTCTCCCACTCTCCCGCCATCATGGTCATCCCTGTGTTTGCTATTGCCAGTAACTACATCGATCTCTAAAATCTCTAAGCATCCCTCTCACTGGTCATCCTTTCTTTTCCTTCTGGTTCACTTACCATAGTAACTTCACGTTCCTTTGATAATGTAAGGTATATGATAGCTCTCTTCACAATTCGTATTTATCTGATTTCTTCACTTGACTATTATCTGTCTCCCCTGTGATTGGGACTCTGAGTTCTTTAAGGCTATTACCACTGGCACCTAACACGGACACTAGCAAAGAGACACTTAATAAATATTCTTTGAACGAATGATCCAGTGAAAGAATATCATGAAGAACAGGCTCTAATTCCATCTCCAGGGCACTGTCGGGAAGTTGTGAGGATTATGTGAAGTGTTTAGCACTTTCTAATTGCTCAGTAAATACTAGCTTATAAAAAATAAGTCAGAGACCTCTGAAGGCACTTGAGTGTTACAGTTCAGAAGACAAATGGAATTCAGTAACAGAAGTTCAGTTTATATATTCTAAGAAGTTTGTGATGCATTTTAAAAGGCAAAAGATTTATATGATCTGAAGAGAAACCAGAGTATGTGATACATTTTAGAAGAAAGTTTATCCTTGATTCTGTAGAAGAATGGACTAAGTAAAAAAGAAGTTTATCCTTGAATTTAGCAGTAAAAGTATGATCTACCACAAGTAAATGGGGCTTTTCTTAGGAATACTGAGATGTTTTAATATTAGGAAATTTATTAAGATATTAGAGGAAAACTAGTAAACTAATACATCCCATCAATACATCAAGAAAAAGCATGTGGATGCTGAAAAGGCATTTGATAAAAATTCAATAATCATTGAGTTTTTAATTTTTTAGAAATTTGGAAAGGAAGGATAATTCTTAAAACTCTTTATTATTTTATGTATTAAAAAATGTTCAGATTATATCAACCACATTTGGAAATAAAAATGTGATTTCCTCTGTTCTCCATAAGCGGAATTGCTGCCACTTAGGGATCATTTACTTTGTACCACAACTTTCTTTTCTTTTCTTTTTTTTTTTTTTTTGAGACAGTCTCATTCTATCTCCCAGGCTAGAGTGCTGTGGCGTCAGCAGAGCTCACAGCAACCTCAAACTCCTGGGCTCAAGCAATCCTCCTGCCTCAGCCTCCCAAGTAGCTGGGACTACAGGCAGACACCACGGCCCAGCTAATTTTTTTATTTTGGGTAGAGACAGAGTCTCTCTTGCTCAGACTGGTCTTGAACTGTTGAGCTCAAGTGTTCTTCCCACCTCGGCCTCCCAGAGTGCTAAGATTATAGGCATGAGCCCCCAAGCCCAGCCACTTTCTTCTCTTTCATTCTGCATGTTGATGGTTAGGTTCCATTATTAATTTTTCAAAATTACACACAAGTAGAGGGCCAGCACAGTAGCTCATGCTTGTAATCCTAGCACTCTAGGAGGCTGAGGCGAGAGGATTGCTTGAGGCCAAGAGTTTGAGGTTGCAGTGAGCTAAGATGCCATTGCACTCTAGCCCAGGCAACAAAGCAAGACTCTGTCTCAATGCAAAAAAAAAAAAAAATTACATGAGTAGTATACTACATACATGTTAACTGTAAATGATTCAAGTTATGAATAAGTTTCTAGAGAAAAATCTCACCCTCATTCACTCACTCCCACCCTATCATTAAAAGTCTGTTGTATGTACCAAAAGGACATATATATATATACATATATATATATATATTTTGAGACACTGTATCACCTGTCTTGGAGTGGCACAACCATAGCTCACTGCAGCCTCAAACTCCTAGGCTCAAGTGATCCTGCTGCCTCAGCCTCCCAAGTAGCTAGGACTATAGGTGCATGCCACTGCACCCAGCTAATTTAAAAATTTTTTTTTGTATAAATGGAGTCTGGTTATGTTGCCCAGGCTGGTCTCGAACTCCTGGCCTCAAGCAATCCTCCCATCTTGGCCTCCCAAAGTGCTGGGATTATAGGATTTTGGGCCACTGTGCCTGGCCCAAAAGGATAATTCTTTAATATAATAATATCTGCCTCAAATTATAGCCAATGTCATAATAACCAAAATCAACTCTTCATTTAGTTTATGCCAGACACTGTAGTAAGTACTAAATCTTGAATTCTCATTACAACTCTAAGATTAATAGTATGGTTTTCCCATTTGCCCCATTTTGCAGATTAAAATACCACCACTACTGTATTCCAAGCTAACATTGTTCTCTTTTTTTCTTTTTTAAGAGACAAGGTCTCACTGTGTTGCCCAGGCTGATCTCGAACTTCTGGGCTCAAACAATCCTTCCACCTCAGACTTCTGAGTAGCTGGGACTACAAGCCCATGCTAGTGCTACTTGCCCCAGCTAAAGTAACTCTGTGGCATGATTTCTCATCTAGACTTTTGCAAAAGTTTCCTAATTGGTTATCACAATTGCCTTCCTCCTTTCTATTTTCTAGGCAGAAACCAAAATTATCATTTTAAAAAGCAAATGTGATGCTTCTATTCTGCTCTTTTAAACTTCTCATTGCCCTTAAGAGAAAATACAGCCTCCTTAACTCTTCCGATGTCCCTCCATTCCCTGGGCATTACATTCCTCTCCAGCCTCCTCTCGCTTTCCTGTGTTCTTTGCTCCAGTCCAATTGATTGTCTTTTAGTTCTTTTAACATATCCTGCTCTCACCTGAAATAATCTCCCCCTGGTCACTGTCTCCCCCCTTTTTGGTTAGTTCTTATCCATCTTTCAGGACTTGACTTATACCTGCCATTCTCTAGAGGCCTTCTGTGACCCTCAAGGACCAAGTTGCTCCATTTGACTAACATCCTGTACTTTATTCTTATAACACTCGTCCTACTTTATTGTAGAGACTTGCTAACTTGTACACTTTAGACTGTAAAATCATGAGAGCCATGACTCAGATTCTCTTTTTTGTTTTTTTATTTTTTTGAGACAGGGTCTCGCTCTGTCACCCAAGCTGGAGTGCAGTGGTGTGATCATAGCTCACTGCAGCCTCAAATTCCCGGTCTCAAGCTATCCTCCCACCTCAGCCTCCTGAGTAGCTAGGACTACAGGTGTGGGCCACCATGCCTGGCTGATTTTTTAAAAAAATTTTGTAGAGCTGGGGATCTCACTATGGTGCCCAGCTTGGGGATTCTCTTTTAACCACCAAAACCTCAGAGGCTAGTGCTGTGATACTCAATATATACTTGAATGAATGAATGAATCCATTAATCCTTCCTTTTCTGAACCATTGAAGAATGGCCCCAGACATAGATGACTAATTTCTGATATTAAACACAACTCTGTAGTTGAAATCTGTGGTAAATTATTACGCCTGAATAGTATGTAGAACAATCTTTACCTTGTAATGCTCCAAATGTGGGTGAACTCACAGTTCAAACACTATAATTACAATAAATGAAAATTGTAATTATCCTCTGGTATGAGTTGAGTTTTTATGAGGCCTCGTAGGGTAGGGGATGGAGATAATATGCTTGTTGAAACACATTGCTGCTCCCTGATGAATATTAATTGAATTGACTAAATTTACGTCTTCAAATGGACCCCAGGGCTTGAGAAACCGTATTGGTCAGCATGTGTTCCTAGATGGACCCAACTGGCAAACTCTAACGGTGCAGTAAAGATCCTCACCACTAGGTGTCTCCGTGGCCGTGCCACTGCCTCCGTCTCCTTGGAAAGCAGCTAACGACACACACCATTACTCCATTGTTATTGAGCCTCCAGGCAAATAACCTCTTGGAAGAGTTGATTTCAATACCTGGGTAAATTTTCCAGTAGATCTAATCAGTATCTAGAGTGCCTCTCTTAATAACAGAAAACACTGGATTGACCGCAGTGTCTGTTATTGCTTTCCTTGACTTAGGGATAACATGCTGTGTTTGTAGTACATTCGTTTATTTAATTATTTCTCTATTTATTTCTTTATCATTGGGCAGGGAGAGGTCTTCCTTAGTCTTAGCCTGAAGTAATCATGAGTGACCCGATTTTGATCACTTCTCACCCCCACAGTGAACTAAATGCCCTTCCAGGTTTTTTCCACAGTTACTTTAATCTTGAAGGCATTTACGACTCTTCAACTGCTGCTAAATTTACCACTTGGACTGATTTTAAAGGTCAAAAAAAGTTAGAGTTTAAAGAATCACCAAATGGAGGAAGATAGCTCAGAGACAGAGCCCATACATATGAGTTTTTACCATAAGGGGACATCAGAAATCAATGAGAAAGGAAAGAAATATTCAACAAATGGTTTTAGAATATACTAGTTTGCTAAAAAATATATATTGTCAAACTAATTCTAGATGGGTTAAAGAGATACACGTATTTTTAAAACAAATCCAGAAGGAACAAGAAGAAAATAGAAGTGAATATTATCTTTGTCAGGAAGAGGAATTTTTAAGGTTTACTCTGATAGAAGAAATTGTAAAACAAAATATCAATAAATTTTCCTGCTTGAGGGTTAGAAATCACCATGTAAAAATACAAAACAATAACAAAAATTAAAACTGAAAAAATATTTGCAAGAAAAAAATCACAATAAGTGGTAAATATCTGTAATGTATAAATAATCTATACAATTTTATGAGAAAAATCACCAAGATTCCAATAAATAGCCAAAATAAATGAACTAATGTATGGAAAATGTCCCCACTGATAATTACAGAAATGGAAAATTAAAATAAGATACCATTTTTCATCTAAGTTAACATAAATTGAAACAGCCACTATTGATACCCTTCTTTTGGAAAATAATTTATCAAATTCATTTTCTCCCTTTCCTTCTCTCTTCCCCTCCCCCTCTCCCTCTGCTTCCCACTTCCTCTGCCCTTTCATTCATTCATGTATTCAACAAATACCCTCTGTGTGCCTTCTAGGTGCTGGAATCTAGCCCAAATTCTAAATACAGAAAAAAAGTTTGTGTACAAATTTGTTCATCTCAACACGATTAGTAATAGCCTCAAATTGAAAACATCCTACGTTGGCATCCATAGGCAAGGTGACCAAAATGTCTTGTATTGCTCAAGACAATCTTGGTTTATGCCTAATGTCCAAGTATAAGTATTAACCAGTGCCACGTGTTAAGATAAATTTCGGGCTGATGGGAGTTAAGTATCTTCAGGAAGGGCCAGTTTTTCTAATTTGCACAAAAGCACCATTGGGATTAGTCACTGTCCATCGAGTTACTGAGATTGGATGATTTCTGGTTTTGTCTCTATTCTTCTGTAATTTCCAGGCTTTCTGAAATAGACTTTGCATGTATACAGACTTTTTACATGCATTAACTCATTTAGTTTTCACTGCCCTATAATTATTTACTTTTTCTTATTTCACCACTGTTTTTTTGAAGATGAAGAAATTGAAATACTGAGAGAACAAGTCACCCAGAGTCACACAGTTATGAAATAGTAGAACCAGGATTTACACCCACACAGTCTACATCCAGACCTTTAAACATTAAGTTATACTAACCATAGAGATAACTATTAATATTAATAATACATCCAGTTGGTTTTTTTATTAATTTATGGGGGGAGATAGATTTCCTGTGTTCACAGATCTCATTTGAAAAGTGTGGCCAGGTGTGGTGGCTCACACCTGTAATCCTAGCACTCTGGGAGGCTGAGGCCGGAGGATTCCTTGAGCTCAGGAGTTCAAGACCAGCCTGAGCAAGAGCAAGACCCCATCTCTACTAAAAATAGAAAAAATTAGCCGGGTGTGATAGCACGCACCTGTAGTCCCAGCTACTTGGGCGGTTGAGGCAGGAGAATCACTTGAGCCCAGGAATTTGAGGTTGCCGGGAGCTAGGCTGACACACAGGCAACAGAGTGAGACTCTGTCTGAAATAAATAATAAAAATAAAAATCACAAAACCAAAAAAAAAAAAAAAGTGCATGCTCATAATAGCCCTAAACCAGCTCTCTTTATCTCTTAGAAATAAAATCTTTTAAGTACACTAATTAGAAACATGTTGTAAATATAAGTAGTTGATTGATTGATTTTGAAACAGGCTCCGTTGCTCTGGCTGAAGTGTAGTGGCCTAATCATAGCTCACGGTAACCTCAAAATCCTGTGCTCAAATGATCTTTCTGCTTCAGCCTCCCAAGTTGCTGGGACTACAGGTGCACTCCACCCCGCCCAGCTAATTTTTTAATTTTCTGTAGAGACTGGGTCTCTACAAAAGCCTATTGTGCAGGCTGGTCTGGAATTCCTGGCCTCAAGCGATCCTCCTGTCTCGTCTTCCTAAAGAGAGGCGTGAGCCACTGAGCCCAGCCTGATTTTTTAAGAAATATAAAATGCAAGGATGTATTAGCTAGGCACAGTTGAGCACCTGTAATCCCAGCTACTTGGCAGGCTGAGGCAGGGGGGATCCCTTGAACCCAGGGTTTGAGGCCAGCCTGGGCAACATGGGGAGACTCTGTCTCTTAAAAAAAGAATTTATTAACAAATAAAATGTAATCCCAAACATCAAGTTATGAATGTCTCTTGATTTATGGGTTATATTCCTGTTTAAATTTTACAATACAACATATCAGTTTTAAATATATTGGTGAACAAATATTTTCTCTTACATGATTAATTTAAATTAAAAAATATGTATCACTAAAGTAAAGATTTATAAATCTGTCTATGGTCATACCACCCTGAATGTGCCCAGTCTCATCTGATCTTGGAAGCTAAGCAGGGTTAGGCCTGGTTAGTACTTGGATGGGAGAGCACCAGGGAATATTGGGTGCTGTAGGATTTAAAAAAAAGAAAAGATTTCTAAATCTAACTCTATAATGATCCCTTTAATTATGTGTTAATCTAAAATAAATTATTTTAACCTAAAATCACCTTTTTATCATGTACTATAGAAGGACAAAATCTCAAGGCCCCTAGTATAGACAAGTATCACCTCACCTGAGTCATATTTGGCTAGTAGCAATCAATTAAATTTGCTTTAATGGTGTTGAGTGTTCCCAAGTCTTCTCAGCTACAGGTTCATAGATCATGTGCTGAGATATCTCATCCACTGAGTGCTGACATTTCCTAGTTTCATTCTCAGACATTGGAAACAGCATAAGTCAACTATGGAATGAAACGGATTCAGGTTCCCATCCCAGCTCTATCGCAGGCCATTTATCCCTGGGCAAGTTTCAGAACCTCTCTGAGCTTCCTTTCCCTCATTTGTAAAATGATAAGCATAACAATACCTCCTGTGTTGGTTTGAGGATTAAGTAACCTAACCTAACACAGGGTCTGCCTTCTCCTAAATCCTCAGTTAAAGTTATCATAGTGACATCCATCTTCTGGGAACCCTAACTGGGTCTCCCTATGTGGTGACACTGGACAGGGTCAGGTTTGAAAATGACCTCCCTGGCTTGAGCAGGGAAGGAGACAATGGAAGCACAGCTTGTGTGATATTTCCCGTGAAGACATAAGGGAACAATCTGGAAGGGCAGGGCCAAGCAGGCAAGATCATCAAGGCTGGTTAGGTTCTGGCAGGCATTCTACACACTGCAGGGGGTATTTGGGGCAAACAAGATTGGCTTTCAGTAACCTCCGGACCACAAAGAGGATAAGCTTCCTGCACTGCTGACACTGCAGTGAAAGCCAGTTTGAACACTGGCACTGCAGCAAGAGCAGTGAAAGAACCTTTGTCTCACCTGCTTTCCCTCAGACAGGCCCAGAATGGGGCCTTACTCAGGTTTACTACCACTCTTCAAGGCTGTCATTATCATAGTCGAACATGCCTAAAGCTCCAAACGTGGTACTGCACAGACACTACAACATGGGAGGCAGCAGGCCTATAAACCCCTTTGCCATCTTTCATTGCCCAACTCAGGATGAAGGGTTATGAGGATTAAGTGAGATAATGTATGTTGAGTACAGTGCCCACCAAAAAATATTAGCTTTTATTCTTCTGTGCTTCCATGTTCTTTACAACCAGGAGTACAGTGGGCATTGGTTGATTTAAGGCCATCTTCTCTGGACTTCCTCAGGCAGGGCCCCTCCCTTGCTTCTTTGGGGCTCTCTTAAATCCCCTGGTTGTGGTCTGTCATTGTACTTATCACTCTACATTGTGTTTCAATCGCCTGCTGATTTGCATGTTTCCTACACAAGGCTATGAGTTCTTTGAAGGCAGGGACCATGTTCACTGCCTGTATATTCAGCCTGTGAATTCATATTTTAGTTGCTTAATGAATGTTTCATGACTGTTAAATAAAGCAAAGTATGTTGAAAAAAGTATGCATTTTAGAATCTTTATAGGTCTGGATTTGAATCACGACTTCACCATTACAGCTGTGTAACCCTAGTTAGTTACTTCGCTCAAGAGTTTCAGTTTCCTCACCTGAGAGTGAGGGCAATAATAACCCCCTCATAGCATTGCAGTGAGGACTAAATAGGGCAGTATAGGAAATAATGTAGCCCCAGGACCTGGCCAGTTTTAGGTGCTCAGGAAATGAGCTCCCTTCCCTCTCTAGGAGCTTATACTAACAAACTAAGAAATGAAAGCACAAATCTGCAATCTGAGTTTCCTTCATTTGTAAAATTCTCATGGAGTAAGAATACATGAGGTATTAATAAACGTAAAGCACTGTGATGTCTTTGGCTAAGCAATGGCTGTGTTAGCTGCAGGAAAAGTCTAACGTGTTATTACTGGGCTTACTTAAGCTCTCTCTGATATTCTACCATAATGGATGAGAATACGTTCTCTTTGGGGTCAATTCAAGGAACGCTACTCCCGGGAGGTAGAGTCCGGCTCCAATTCCCCACTTCAGGCAGCATCATTTCTTCCTAGCCCCCTTTGCAGACACTAAAGACCCTGCTTCTGCATCCTCCTCCTCACCTGGGGCTTCTTGTGAATCACCCCAACCAGACCCAGGCTGGAAACAGGACTCAGGATTCATCAGGCCTGGTGGATGGCTGACAGTAGGGAATGAGGCTGACACAGAGGATTGGATTTTAAACAGACACAAATCTGATTGGGCAGAGGGTTAAAGATGATAAGAAGGGGGTAACCAAGCGGGTAAGTGGAGAGATCTTCGTAAGAAAGCCTGTGTAAGCCAGATTCCAAGGTTGCCGGTACCTCCCCGCCCCCCCCCCCCCCGCCCCCCGCAGTCCTGCATCACCCACCTGCCAGCCCTCCCCCACTGCCTTTGTACAGCATGCAGAATTTAGAGCATGAGCCACGTGCCTGCTGCCTCCTCAGAGGCCTCCTGGGAGTGAGAATCTGATGCTTCTGAAGCAGCCTAGAGATCCACAGCACAAAGTCAAACAGCCTGCTCCTTCTGTTTTCCACAGTTGGCCTCCATTATTTGGTAGGAAAAACCGCAAACAGTCACACAGGAAATGATTCCAGGAGTCAATGACCTAAAACTATGAACAGCATATTCACAAACCTGGATTAAATCCATTACCTGCCACCAGTGCCTCTGGGCTATCTTGTCAGCGTTGGTCCAACACTATCGGCTGCTCCTTTCCCTTTCCGATTGCTTCCCGGTGGCCTTTTTTACTCCCTCTGTCTCCCCCCAGTTAAACATTTTTTTTTCAGAAAATTACCTCAGCCTCACAAGTCTGAACTCTTGGATTCTGAAAAAGCTCAAAACCCCTAATTCTAAGACATCAGCACTTCCAACCTCTTTTCTTGGGATATTTTACCCGTAAGAAGAATTGCCTTATGCTGTTTCTTATTCTCTCAAAATTCTCAAGGAGTTGCCTACCCCCAGATGTTTGAAATCAGTTTCTTTTTCATAAAAGGAAAAAAAAAACTCAATAATGAACATGTTTCAGGAAATAGAAACAAACTCACTCTTGAGAGGCAGTATAGTGTAGCTATTAAGAAGTATGCAGACTCTAGAGCCAGATTGTCTAGGTTTGAATCCTGGGTCTGCCACTTACTAGTTAGTTATAAGGGATTAACTTTATAACTAATCTCTCTGGGCCTCAGTTTCCTCAATATCTACTATGGAAATGATAATAGTATTTACCTTTAGCATCAGGAAGATTAAATAAATGTTTAAAGCACACAGAACAACACATAGCACATAAAACATATCATGAAAACATATGCCATTATTTTACTAGAATGTATATTTGAACTCTAATATATAGATGGCAACTTGAACTTACGAGGTCTGTCCAGAAAGGATCCAGCTATTGTTAATATTAAATATAACTAGAACGATTTGCGCGACATCGACGTAACCTGGCAGCCAAGGAGCATGGACTGGGATGTGCACGGGTGATCAGTGAAGACTTCACTGTACTAGTCAGTGGGGTGCTAGATGCCCTTGAGTGAGCACGTGTACTGTGTGGTGGTCTCATTCAAAACGACTGAGCAAGTAGAGCAATGAATCTGCATCAACTTTTGCGTTAAGCTTGAACAACCCTCCGCGGAAACCATTCGGATGATTCAGAAGGCTTTTGGGGACAATGCCATGAGTGTAGTGCAAATAAAAGTGTGGCACGAACGCTTCAAAGATGGTCGAGAATCTGTTGAAAGTGGAAGCCTGCGACAAGCAGAACACCTGAGAATGTTGAATGTGTACAGGTTAGGTTAAGAGACACTGGGAGAACTGTGTGAGTCCCAAGGTGCCTACTTTGAAAGGGACTGAGCTGTCATTGTCCTATGTACAATATTTCTTGTATCTTCTTCAACAAATGTCTCTATTTTTCATATTATGTGGCTGGCTACTTTCCCAACAGACTTCATACATTCCAAGTCTTTAACAGCTCAGCCACTGTGGTACATTCTGACAAGCCACCATTCCCAGTCTATTCAAACCCTGCTCCAACCTCATACCATTCTCCCACCGGATCACCGGAATGCTTGATCTTACAAGAGTAAGGTACCTCTCATCCTTTATGAACCCAACTGGTCAGAACTTCTGCTTTTGTAGTGGCTCAATTTCTAGGTTTGAAGACATTCTAACTCATGAGACTGAGAAAGTTTGCAGAGTTGAATGGAGGAAGAACAGCCCTCGAGAAGGAGAGCAAGGACTGATCCAGGGGTCAGAAAGGTAGACAAAGCCCATAATCACAGACAACTAAAGACAAGTTTGGATGCCGTGAAATTGAGCTCCTATCTCCAGCACATTACTGCAGTTGTGCTCTGAAAGGTCACTGATACCCGTTTGAGCCAGTCTAGGACTTTCTTCAGCCTTCATCCTTGAATGCTTTGTAACTCCTTCTTGGCTCCACACCAAAGCTTTTAAGCTCCTTGAGGAATGTTGAGGGCACAGTGGCAAGGACACAGTCAAAAGGTTACAAGGAAACTCCACTAAAAAATAGAACAGTGGAGACAATACACAGGCCAGAAAATAATGGAGGAAAAGGGATGTAACCATACCAAAAGCTGCTGGGACAGATTTCATACCAACTCCCTTTTTTCTTTTGTATTTGCTTTTCCCTACATTAGAATGAGGAGAGACATTTATTGGGAAAGGGTAACATTATAAATATGTGGAGAAATTAATAATGTTTTTCTTTCCTTCATGGCACTTGCCTAATCTATCATTTTATTAATTGGTTTTTTGTTCTTTTGTCTGTTACCTTGCTACAATATAAGCTCCAGAATGGTAAGGAATGGGCCTCTCTGTCTTGCTTATCCTTGTATACCTAGCATTGTATACATAATGCCTGGAATATTGTTATAGATATTAACATAGAAAACAAACTGTAAAAATACTAGAACGACATATTGGAAAACATTTATATTTATATTCTTGAGGTACATTAAAACCTTTCTTAGGCCAGCCACAGTGGCTCACGCTTGTAATCCCAGCACTTTGGGATGCCAAGGCAGAAGGATTGCTTGATACCAGGAGTTCGAGACCAGCCTGGGCAACATAGCCAGAACTTGTCTCTACAAAAAGTTTTAAAAGTTAGCCAGCATGGTTACACACACCTGTAGTCCCAGCTACTTGGGAGGCTGAGGTGGGAGGATTATTTGAGCACAGGAATTGGAGGCTGTAGTGAGCTATTATTGCACCAGTGCACTCTAGCCTGGGTGACAGAGTGAGACTCCATCTCTAAAGAAAAAACCCCGTTCTTAATAAAAGAGAAAATCCAGAAGCCATAAAGAAAAAGAAAACTAGATCTGACTACATAAAAAATTCAAACTTTTTTTTTCTTTTTGAGGCAGAATCTCGCTCTGATGCCTGGGCTAGAGTGCCGTGGTATCAGCCTAGCTCACAGCAACCCCAAACTCCTGGGCTCAAGTGATCCTCCTGCCTCAGCCTCCCAAGTACAGCCTCCTGAGTAGCTGGGACTATCAATGCAGCCAGCTAATTTTTCTATTTTTTGTAGAGGCAGGGTCTCATTCTTGCTCAGGCTGGTCTCAAACTCCTGGGCTCAAGCAATCCTCCAGCCTCAGCCTCCCAGAGGACTAGGATTATAGGCGTGAGCCACCTCGCCCGGCCTGAAACCAAGTATATTAATTACTATTATAATGTCATTGCTTTTAGGTCCTCTTGAAAGACCAGAAAATGAATGTACATAAAAATACTTAATGATAAATATTAAGTAAAATAATCAAGACAGAAATTGTACATACAGTATGGTGATTTTCATTTAAAACATACACACACAGATATAACTAAATGCTGAAATGCAGTGTTTGGGGTGATTTTTAAAATTTCAATTTGTGTTCTACATTTTCTGAAATGTAATATGTTTTTTTATTACTTTATCAATAACATTTTTATTTTAGAATAGATTTATAATAGATTGCAGAAAAGTTTGAACATAGAACAAAGAGTTCCTTTATACCCTGTACCCAGTTTCCCCCATTAACATTTTTGTCATAATTAATGAGCCAATATTGTTTTATTATTAATGAAAATCCATATTTTATTCAGATTTCCTTGGTTTTTACCTAATGTCCTCCTTCTGACCCAGGATCCCATCCAGGATACCACACTACATTTAGTTGTCATGTCTCCTTAGGCTCCTCTTGGTTATGACAGTTTCTCAGACTTTTCTCCTTTTTTGATGATTTTGATAGTTTTGAGGAGCACTGGCCAGGTAATTTGTAGGATATACCTAAATTTGGATTTATCTAATGTTTTCCCCATGATTATACTGGAGTTAGGGGTTTTGGAGAGGAAATAAAATATTGTGCTTATCACATCATATCAAGGGTATTTATTACATCGGTAGGTTATTCTTTTTTTTCTTAGAGACAGGGTCTCACTCTGTTGCTCAGGCCAAAGCACAGTGGCCACAGCTCGAGCTCCTGGGTCCAAGGGATCCTCCCACCTCAGCCTCCCAAGTAGCTGGGACTACAGGCATTTGTCATCATGCCTAACTAATTAAAAAAAAAATTCTTGTGGAGACAGCATATCAATATGTTGCCCAGGCTGGTCTCGAACTCCCGGCCTCAAGTGATCATCGTGCCGCAGTCTCCCAAAGTGCTGAGGTTACAGGCATGAGCCACCGTGCTTGTCTGTAGGTTATTTTTATAACGAAAAAATAAATATGTTTTTTAAAGTTATACCCAAGAACAAATGCAATTTATTTTCTGATAAATTAGTTTAGGATTAAATTTGGCCACTATAACAAAAAGAAACAAAAAATTAAAACATGATAGAAGTTCTTTCTCTCAAGAAAATCTAGACAAAGGAGTCCAAGCCTGGTAGGGCAATTTGCTTCACAAGGTTGGTAAGAGACCATGTTCCTTCTATCGTATAGTTCTGTGTTCCTTAACGAGTAGCTTTCACAGCTACTATGAAAACTTGCATGGTTGCATGGCTAATATGGGCGCTCTAGCACTTGCCATCATATCCATGTCCATTGGGAAGGGGAGGATATACTCTTTCCTCCTAAAGACACACTTGGAAGTTGTACTTTTCACTTATTCTGCTCCTACTCCATTGGCCAGAACCTAGCCACACAGCCATGCCTAGCTGCAAGGGAGGCTGGGAAATGTGGTCTTTTACTAGATAGCTTGATGCTCAGCTACAATTTCTGTAACTATTAAAGAAGAGGCTGGATTTTGTGGAGCTAATCAGCAGTCTGTGCCAAAGCTGGATTGTAACCATCCTATGAGTGAAAGATGGATATGGAAAACCCAGAAAGCCCAGAAATGTCTATTAACCATTACCTTCATTACATTACCACCAACAATTTCAATGTAAACAACAGACATTCCTTTTTCTTTTTTTATTCATAGATATATATTAACACATAATTTCTTTTATAATATTTGAATGTTTCAAACTTTAGAGTTTAAATACATATACACATAGAAGTTTATTTTCTAAAGTCTTATCTTGATGCAGATAATTTTATTCTTGACTGACAAGGACAAAGGACAAAATGTTTAAATAACTGACAGAGAAAAGGGATTGATAGAAAAAGGGAATATGATGACAATATAACATTACTTTCATTAATTGTCTTCAACTCACATTTTTATTTTATAGGTTTGGCCTCTGAGTAATTTGGATTTCTACATGACAGCCCTAATGACTTGATTACCTTCTCCTGTTCAAGTGAATTTATCACTGCCATTGAAATCATGCACTTACCAATAAACTATTTGCTATTCATTTTTAGTTATTTTTAATTGTTAAATGTAAAAAATAAGCAACACACACTCTGAAAGTTATGTTAGTTGAAAATACTGGGGCGGGGGACCTGGATGACTATCTCACTTTTGATTTTTAGTTTTAGAGGCATAATGAAAATAATTTACTCTTCTTGAATCTGCCTCATACTTCAGCTATATTTACAAGTCACAGTTGTAACTATTCTTATTTATAAGTCCAGTCTGACAATGCCAAGAGTTAGACCTAATAAAAAGCTGCTAAGTTACATGCTTAGCCCACTCATTTGAAGTTAAGTCAAAATGTTTCAGTGATCCCATAAAAGATCCCTTAAAGTTCTTTATGTGTCATCCTTGCACAGGGGCCATGCTAATAATCTCTGTATCATTCCAATTTTAGCGTATGTGGCTGCCGAAGCGAGCCAGACATTCGTTTTTCTAATGTCATCTGGCTACTCCACTTCTAAGGAATTGACACCAACCACTTTCACGCCAAATAGTCTCCAGCTTTATACCATTTCACCTGTCTTTGTCCGATCCCACTCTCCATTCCCCTCTTCTCAGGAGCAAAACCAAACTTCTCAACTCACTTGAAGTGGTTTACCCAGCCATAGCCATGCCCTTAGGGGTTCATCTTCCACTCCAAGAGGATTATCAAGATGTTTTGCCCCTTGGAAAAACTGTTAAAATTTTCAGCACCTTGACACTAAGAATGTCCTTCCCACCAACATTAAAATTCCCTTATGTTAGGGACTCCTTAAAAGTTTCTTCACAAGGCAACCAGGACAATAGGCTGAAAACCATTGTTCACAGTGGGCTCTCTGGCCCCATAAAAGGCTATAAATGTTTGAAAAGGTCATTCTCAGGTGCCTTCAGTTTTACCCGACACCCTTCTATTCCTCGGCCTCTCCCTTCCCTCCTTTCCCATCATGGCACCCCCAACCCTGCCTCCTGCCTTTGCCTTCCCAGAATAATTCAGGAACCACATTCGACTAAAGTATAAATGCCAGTGGGTGTCTAGTTACTAATTTCAGCGCCATGTACATTTTAACAAGGACTGGAAGACTGAAGCCTAAGAGATGAATGTCTAAATGGGAAAATTTCAAGTATCTCATAGTTCTTGGGGGAATTTTTTCATCCTTGATACCATTATTCAGGTGAAAGAATGAGGTAAAAATGAACTTTTACTGAACAGCTTTGTATGGCAGGCTTAGTAGGCACTAGACATTTTGCACGACACTTTCATAAATCAGTGTATTTAATCTTCACAATAATTACGAGTGGCATTTTAGCCTTATTTTAGAGATAAATTGAGACTCAGAGAGATGCAACAATTTGAACCCAGATCTGTCTGATTTCTCAAATATGTACTGTTTCCACTATAGCAGCTGTGAATATTTACCTGAAGAAAAGAATTTAAGGATTGCTACAATCTCAAGGGGCCAAACCTTCTCTGGAACTATCCCCCAGGCAGATCTTGAACTAGAATTAGTCACATAGGTAGTGGTTGCAAGAGGTGAATAAATTCTATACCCAGCCAAACCCAGTCCCTTTTTCTGCATTTCTCAAGAAGTAGCTTACAATCAGAACCACCAGGGGACCCTAATAAAAATGTGGCCTCTGATCCCTTCCCAAACTACTGAATCTGACCTCTGGGGAACACAGCCTGTGAATCTGCACTTTAAATAAGGCTTTCTAAAGCACGCTAAATTTACAAATCACTGCTTTGGTGAATAAACAGAAAAGAAGAGCTGTCATCCTCCTTCCTACGACTGCCCATATTTTTGTAATTTTATAGCTTATTCACACTCTTGTCAGAGGCTGGGAACCAGAAAGGCTAGGATTCATTCTTCTAAATTATTCATTTAACAATTATTTATTGCATACTTTCAAATGTGCCAGGCATAGGAAAGCAAACACATTGCTTTTGAAATGTTAGGGAGGGCAAAAGACTGCAGGGAGGAAGATTTGAAACCAGTGGTTAAGAAGAAATTATCTGAATGGTTGATCATGCACATGGACTCTCATTGTTCCCAGAGAGGTAGTTGCAATAATCAGGGACTGCACGGGAGTCGCTGGTTACACATGTGCTATCATAGTACAGGACTGAAGCACGCTGCCCAGATATGCTGGTCAAAGACCTACGAAAATATTTCTCCTCTGCCACCAGTGGGTGAGCCAGATCTCTAGCTTTTATCTTGCCGAGAAGGGATGCATTTCTATATATGGCGCGGATCCAGGTTTTGTAAGGTCTGAACTTTTACAATTCTGGAGGCCCTCTCCAAGAAAAAGACTACAAAATTATAATTACAATAATATTAAGTATGAAAGTTAATATTTTTTGTTTGTTTGTTTGTTTGTTTTTTTACTCTGCCTTGGCCCTCCCCTTAATATTTGTTTAGAATGAGAAAAGAAATCAAGACAAATTTTTGAGGACTTAGAGATTCAGATGCCTCTTTTCTGAGATCTCTAGGCAATTTTTCAGAAATGCTTACACAGAAATGCTTCCTCATTGCCAACTGCTTCCTCTCTTTATCCAGAGCGGACTACAACTCCCAGCGACCCCCACCTCTCACAGGAGCTCCTGCAAATAAGGGGCCCTGAAACTTAAGCTTCATTAACTTCACAATAAATCTGCCTTCCCTCCTTCTCTCCTTCCCGGGGCGGGTGTTAATCTTCGCTCCAACGGCCTTTGCTGTAGGCTGGCTCCCACAAACATGCACAAGGTCAGTCATTCAACTGATTTAGCTGGACAGCAGTACTGACGGAATAAACTCTGATGATGGCAAGGTATAAGCAGAAAAAATGGATTACTGGATCTGAGACAGTTACCCCATTGCGTTCATCCTGGGGAAACTACAAGCAGAGAAGGGGAACAATGTACTTTACGTATTTGCTGTAGCCAGGCTGTACAAGCTAGAAAATAAAAATCTTTTGGCTTGAATCTATTAATTCAGTTAGGTTGCACAGGGTATCTTTCCCTTGCTATTTATACTTAGTAGTTCTCCCCTGACTGTCATCTTATATGAGTAATACACACCAGGAAGGAGAAAAAATAATTTCTTAGTAAATGGAATTTGTTTAGTAGATAAATACATGGTGTTCAAGGGAGGGGGAGTAAAAATGTTGCAAGTACTGATCTGGTCCAAGCACTTCACTTTAGAGTTGCTAAAACTGAGGCCAGAGAAAGGAAGAGATGTGTTCAAAACCATATAGTCAGGTAGTTGCAGAGCCAGAATAGAATTCCTGGTCCATGCTTCTTGTTTGATCAGACAACCTTCCCAGTTCAAAATCCCAGTTTCTTTCCTCCTTCCCTCCCTCCGTCCGTCCCTCCCCCCTTCCTTCTTTCTTTCTTTCCTTCCTTCCTTCCTTCCTTCCTTCCTTCCTTCCTTCCTTCCTTTTTTAGTGTCTCTGTCTGTTGCCTGGGCTACAGTACAAATGGCATCATCATAGCTCACTGAAACCTCCAACTCTCAGGCTCAAGGGATCCTCCTGCCTCAGCTTCCCAAATAGCTGGGACTACAGGCGTGCACCGCCATACTAGGCTAATTTTTCTATTTTTTGTAGAGACGGGGTCTAACTCTTGCTCAGCCTGGTCTTAAATTCCTGGCCTCAAGAGATCTTCCTGCCTTGGGCTCCCAAAGTGCGTTAGCCACTGCACCTGGCCCAAAATCCTGGTTTCTAATAGAAGGCGAAAGAATAAGCCAGAAAGCAAAGGAGAATAACATCCCGGTTGGAGCTGTTGACAACCTGGTGGGAAGGTGATGGGTCAGGCTAGTTCTCTGCTGAGAGGAGTGTAAATCAGCCTAGCACTGCTGGAGAGCTATTTAGTATCAAAAGCCTTGAAATATGCATGCCTCCTGACTTTGAATTTCCATTTCTTGGGATTTATTGTAAGGCCATGATAAAAAATGAGTGCAATGGTGTGTACACATTGATGTTTATTGCAGCATCATTTTCCATTTTTAAGAATTAATATAAAAATTAAATCATATTTATGTGTAATTAAAATATTAATCAGTACAGTGAGCTATGACCAGGCCACTTTACTCCAGCCTGGGTGACAAAGAGAGACCTTGTCTCTTAAAGAATACATATATATGTATAAACTATACATATATATACATATATATCAACCAATATGAGTAGGCTTATCATGAAACCCAGCAATCCTTTTCCTTCCAGTCCCCATCCACTAGTTCTACTCTCCAGAATCTCCACTATATTACCCGTGTATATATTTTTTCTGGTAACTACTTTCATGTTTCTTTTTTAAAAATAATTTATTTTATTTTATTTTTTGGAGACAGGATCTTGCTCTGTCATCCTGGCTAGAGTGCGGTGGCATCATCATAGCTCATGCAACTTCAAACTCCTGGGCTCAAGCAGTCCTCCTGCCTCAGCCTCCCTAGTAGCTGGGACTACAAGTGCATACCAGCACACCTACCTAATTTTTAAATTTTTTGTAGAGATGGGGTCTGACTATGTTGCCCAGGCTGGTCTCAAACTCCTGGCCTCAAGTTATCCTTCTGCCTCAGCCTCCCAAGTGCTAGGATTACAGACATGAGCCACCAAGCCCATCCTAATGTCTCTTAATCATATGCTGATGCCACTATTTTTTTATTTTTCAATTTGAGACATTATTTGTTGACTTCCTATTATGGTAAGTGAGGATTTAGCTCCCAACACCCACTTCTCCCACTTCCTCTCCTCATTCTCCCAGTTTCACAATTGTTTGTTAAATCAGTAATCAGTATTTGCATTATCATGATTTCATAAGGATTATTCATTTCTGTGTCAATGAGTGTATATTCGTAATTGCAATTTATTTTCTGTCCTATTGTTCAGTTCCTACAAAAAGTGTTTCCTCATTTTGACATTTGCTTAGTTTTCAATATTCAGACAATGAACTTTTTTTATAGATGGGTCTTGCTCTGTTGCCCAGGCTGGTCTCAAACTTCTGGGCTCAAGCAATCCTCCCACCTCAGCCTCCTTTTAGTCACTGGGATTACAGGTGTGAACCACTGCACCTGACTTAGACTGTACATAATCCAATTTATTTGAACTTTTTTTTTACATGTTCCATGGAATATACTGTATGTCTCTCAATATTATTTTTCACTTGGTCAAATATATCAGCTATTCATTAATTCCATTTCCCCCCCAGATGTCTCTGTTCTAGAGTTCTCTGCCTCTTCCATTCTGCAGTAAGAGCTAGATTTCTAGGTCTGCTGCAAGATGTTACCACAGGACTTCTTTTCACCATTTTCCTGTGTTGTGTCTTCTGTTTCCTTGATCCTATGTCATTTGCTTTCTGGGTTTATTGTTTTATTTTACTACAGCACATCTTCTGGTTGCTTCTCTATTTGAGAGAGCTTCTAAGGTAAATCTGTTGAATTCTTACAGACCAAAAATGTCTTAATTCTATTCTTACACTTAATAGTATGGCTAGGAGAAGAAAACTAGGTTGATACCCCATTTCCCCCCCTCAGTATTTGGGTAGGATTGTTCCATTGTCTTCCAGCTTCCAGTTTTACATTCTGATTCCAGAATGTCATCTTTTTTCCCTCTCTGAAAATTTTTAGGAATTTCGTTTTTTATCTTATAGTCTGAAATGTTAAGATGATATGCCTTAGGCTGAGCTTTTTTTAATTCATGAAAGAGCTCATTAGTAGGCTCTTTCAATCTGGATACCATTTCTTTTAACAAAAAAAGTATATAAAATGCCAATTGGGCACAGGTTTCTTAACATGAAAATATTAATAATATGTCTTGATTCCCTTAAACTTTTCTCCATTAAATTCTAAAACTTTCTGGAGTTTCAAGATGCAGACCAGAAAGGGAGACATTCACCGAGATTACGAATGGCCAAGGACATAACTGAACTCTCTTTAAAATTATTATATCAGTGACTCACTAACTTCAAGTGAAGTATAACCCGGTAATACCATAGCCCATGTCAAATATATACATTTTCTAATTTTTTGTCTTCTCACATTCTACTCATGTTAATGAATTTATTGAATTTTGCATTTCTTTGGTTCTTGAGATATGTATATGTCATTTCTTCCTAATTCTTGGAACCATTGAACCTGATGGGATTCTAGGATATGTTAATGTATTTCATTTATAATTTTTTGAGTTTTAAACAATTTGGAACCTGAAGGAATCTTAGAATCTTTCCTTCTTACATATTCCTGGGATAAAACAATTCTTTCAAATATTTTAATTGGTACTCCATTTAATTTTGAATATCTCATAGATTTTGTCTGGCTTGCAGTTATCGCCTAAGATCATTCTACTAACTTTTGAGTGCTAGGATTCTCTGGAGGAGTGTAAAAAGACATGAGATCAAATCTGGATAAGGAAAGTCAGAGGACCATGGAGAAAAGACTAGATCTCCCTTGCAACAAATTTGCTCCAGTGTTGTAAGAATAACCCTTAGAATGCCATAACACTGTCTATGGCCATACCACCCTTAACGCGCCTGATCTTGTCTGATCTCGGAAGCTAAGCAGGGTTGGGCCTGGTTAATACTTGGATGGGAGAATGTTGCCTTACTAGTATTATTTACTAATAACCATTATCAGGATCATGTTTCTCTAAATCTCATTGCTGTAAATTTACAATGCTCCCCTGTTCAAATCTCTTCATTCATCTGTTCCTTGAACACATACTAAGGGACAAATGGGTTTTTCCCGTTTATTGAGGTGCTACAATGTGCCTGGAACTAGACTAAACATCCACAGACATGACCTCACCAAATCTTCCCAGGAAGTTATAAGATGGGTGTCATGCTGTGGAGTGTGGACTTGATTCTGCAGGTAGTAGGGGCATAATCAGAAATGAGGATAAAAATGCCAACACATAGTGTAGAGCAACAGTTCTCAAGGTGTGGTCCATGGATTCTGGGGAGTCTCTGACACACTTTCAGAGGGTTCATGAGGTCAAAATTATTCTTATAATAATGGTGATAATATTAATACATCATTTGCCTGTTTAAAAAATTGTGATAAAGAACACATAACAAAATTTACCATCTTTGTACATTTAAAAACTTCTTCTATGTTTTATTTTTAAAAATGGATCTCACTCTGTTGTTCAGGCTGGAGTGCAGCGGCCATTAACAGATGTGATCATAGTGCACTAGAGCCCTGGAGAACAGCCTGACCAAGAGCAAGCCCTGTTTCTATTTTATTATTTATAATAAATAAAAAACTAAATAAAATGTCATATCTGGGTATGGTGGGATCATGTCTGTAATCCTAACACTTTGGGAGACTGTGGTGGAAAGATCACTTGAGCCCAGGAATTTGAGGCTTCAGTGAGCTATGATTGTGCCACTGCACTCCAGCCTGGGTGACAGAGGGAGAACTCTGTTACTGAAAGTTTGGCACTTGTTCCTGTACCGAATGAAGAATGAGGATGAGTGGTTTGAGGAGAAGAAAATGTTAGTTTATTAATTTGCTGGCAAGTGAGAAAAATGGTAGACTCAATTCTTAAAGTACCGTTTTCTTCCCCATAAGCAGAAATACAGAGCTTTTAAAGGGAGGGTTTTTAGCTTCACGCTATTGCTGTTTAACTATAGCTGATGGTTCTGATCCAGCCCATCTCCTGCAAAAACGATTGAGTGACCTCCACCTGGACAATTCCATTGAGTCATCAACTGTGATACAAGAAACCAAAGCACACTCCCCTGCCCTTGGGCAGGGATGAAGGTTTTAGCGTCCAAAAAGGGTGAGGGGATTTTAAAGAGACAGTTCGTAGAACATTTTACCCTTTTTCAGGCCATTCCCTGTTACACATTCCCCACTGTCAATTTTACCCTTTGAGACCCTGTCTCAAAAAAAAAAAAAAAAAAAAAAATTCACCTCAGGTGTATGTATTATTATTACATTTTTTTACTTAAATAATTACCCCCCGAATAGTTTTGATGACAGCTGATTAGGGTTTTAGCAATGGTAGATGCAGTGAAATAACTGCTGGAGACAGGTATGAAGGACATTGCAAAGGCAGAATTGATTGGTCTCGATAACTGATTTGATTTTGAAGGTGTAGGTGGTAATGGGACTCAAGACATGAAACATAAAATTTAAACAAAATTTAGTTTTCCAGACAAGAGTGGCTGAAGGTGCCATACCCTAGAAGAAACATAAAGAGAGAAGCAGGTTTACGTATGGTGGTGGGGAAGGGGAACAAGAGGTTATGAGTATCGGGCCCGGATTCTCCTATCATTTATAGAGGATGCACCTATAATTTACAAAATGCTGTTAAACATATTTTTACAAGCATAGTCTTTTTAATTCATACAAGAACAAAGAAACAAAACAGCCATGTGAGGTACAATTACTATCCCCATTTTATAGATGACATAATAGCCTCAGAGATGTTAAGAAATTTGTACAGGTTCAGATGGGTCTGGGCAGCAGCTGCAGCAGCTCTCCTCTCACTCTCCTTGCCATCACCCTTCTGGAAACATGGCCTCTGGTGTGGCTGTCTCTGATGGTGTCATCAAGATGTTCAATGACATGAAGGTGCACAAGGCTTCAATGTCAGAGGAGGTGAAGAAGCGCAAGAAGGCAATGCTCTTCTACCTGAGTGAGGACAAGAAGAACATCATCCTGGAGGAGGGGAAGGAGATCCTGGTAGGTGACATGGGCCAGACTGCCGACGATCCCTATGACACCTTTGTCAAGATGCTTCCAGACAAGGACTGCCATTATGCTCTCTATGATGCGACCTATGAGACCAAGGAGAGTAAGAAGGAGGACCTGGTGTTTATGTTTTGAGCCCCTGAATGTGCATTCCTTAAGAGCAAAATTATCTATGCCAGCTCCAAGGACGCCCTCAAGAAGAAGCTGACAGGGATGAAGCATGAATTACAAGCAAACTGCTCCGAGGAGGTCAAGGACCGCTGCACTCTGGCAGAGAAGCTGAGGGGCAGTGCCATCATCTCTCTGGAAGGCAAGCCTTTGTGAGCCCCCTCCGGTCCCCTGCCTGGAGCATCTGGCAGCCCCAGGCCTTCCCCTGGGGGTTGCAGGCTGCCCCCTTCCTGCCAGACCAGAGGGGCTGGGGCGATCCCAGCAGGGGGAGGGCAATCCTTTTACTCCAGTTGCCAAACAGTCCCTCCACCCCCAGGATTTTCCTCCTCCCTCCATCCCTGACTGTTCTGGCCTTCCCAAATGGCTTTTGATCTTCTGATTCCTCTAGGGTTGAAACAGACCAAGTTCCTCCCCCAGGCACCCCCGTTGGGAGAAGGGCCTGTATTTTTTTTAACAACACCCCTACTCCTCACCTGTTCCATCCTTTCCCATGCTGCCAACTTCTAACTGCAATAGGGACTCTGTGCTTGTCTGTTTAGTTCTGTGTATAAATGAAGTGTTGTGGAGATGACCCTACCTTTTTCCCCTGGTCGCAGCCACTCATGGAAGCAGAACCAGTAAGGGACCTTTGATTAAAAAAAAAAAAAAGACACAAAAATAAACAGGCTCACTAATGGGGAAAAAAAAAAAGAAACTTGTACAAAGGTGAACAGCTATGAAGTGGCAGAGGCAGGACTTGAGTGAAAGCTAGTCTTGTACTCCAAGATCAGTGTTTTTTCCACATACCAGAATGGTTGTAGACTGGCAGAAGAGGAGGCTAAGAAAACATAGGCTTTGGACTTAAACAGACTTGGGTTCAAATCCCAATTCTGTTCATTCTTAGCTGTGTGAACTTGAGCAAGTTACTTCACCTTTCTAAACCTCACTTTCATCCTGAGTATCTAGTAATAAGGTTTAAATTAGATCATGTATCTAAAGCTTTGGCAGACACACATGATTGCTTAGTAAATGGCAGCTCAATTGTCATATTGACTGGACATAGGACATGTCAGTTCCATAAATCTACATTAAGAACTTTTGATCTGGAATTAAGGAGAGAGAAATACAGACTTAATTCATACAATGACCATTCAGGTAACAACTTTTTGCCATAATGGCTCTTAAAAAATTTTAGCTTTTAGTCAGTGACTCATTTTTCCCCCAGTATTATGACTTTTTCACTTAAAAACATACCAAAAACATATGCCATAGGAAGTAATATTTCAATACTATAGCTTCAGGCAAAGACATACCCACCACTTTACTTGGTGTTGCAGATTTTAGCCAGAGAATATCATATGAAAAACTATAAATTGTGCCTTATGTTTGGGTAAACACAAAATGTTTTGTTTTGCATATGCCAAGTGAGAGAAATGAAGAGGTAGTATCTTCTATGACTCTTCAGTCAATTGTGCATGCATGTCATTTCCATTTATCCTAAGCATTTTTATATTTAGCCTTTATTTAGCTCTACATAAGTTTTTCTGTGTTACAAATTTATTTATTTATTTTTTAATTTCTGGTTTTCTTTTAAATTTCTGTTGATACACATCTTAAAATTGTCTTTCAGAAGACACAACCTGAACATTTTCTAATAGTGAAATAGTCTTTGAAAACATGACTTTTAATGATATTTCATTATATTTTTACTGTAATACATCTAACCATTTGGATTATGTACTCCGTCACTACAAATTTATTTTTAAGTGCAGTTTACCTGCAAGATAACCATGAGCCTTTAAAAGGTTGAAAAATTGGTGAAAATTGACCAGAACAAGAATGCACCTCCACAGAATGACTCCCTTGTACTCCTTCTCCACCAACCACTGGCCACAGTCAAGTCTTCCATTGGTCAGTTTAATAGGCCTCATTGAATTACATGTTACATACAAAGGATATTAACTTTCAAATAGTTGTTTATTTGAGTGTTAATATGGTATACTATATATTATATACATTTATTTTTGGTGCTCAATAAAATTATTTCTTTATCTTTAAAAATTATTTGTGTATATTGGGTTGGGACATTGTGGTAGGCAGAATTCTAAGAGGCTCCTCAAGATTTCCATCTGCTGGGGTAGGTATCCTATAAAATTCCCTCCCCTTAGGTATAGGTGGGACCTGTAATTATGATGGGCTATAATTTTTGTGACTAGGTTATTATCTCATACCGGAAAAGTAGGGGGATTTTGGAGATGTAACAAGGTCCCTCATTAGTTGGCTTTAATTTAACCAAAGGGGAGATTATCCTGAGTGGACCTGACTAATCATCTGGCTCGTTTAAAAGGGGTTTAGAGGTCAGAGACAGAAAAAAATCAGAGAGATTTGAAGCACCAGAGATGCTCACCTGTTGGACTTGAAAAAACAAACTGCCATGTTGTACAGGAAGCCACGTGGCAGGGAATGATGGGTGGCTGCTAAGAGCTGAGGGGCTTAGTCCTACAACTGTTAATAACCAGTGAACTTGGAAGAGGACCCCAAGCCTAAAATGAGATCATAGCCCTGGCTGACACCTTGATTTTAGCCTGGTAAAACGCTGAGCAGAGAGCCCACCTAAATAAAGCCTGGATTTGGGTGGGCTTTTTTTTTTTAGAGAGAGAGTCTTGCCCTGTCGGCTTGGGTAGAGTGCAGTGGCATCATCATAGCTCACTGCAACCTCTAATTCCTGGGCTCAAGCAATTCTCTTTCTCTTTTTTTTTTTTTTTTTTTTGAGACAGAGTCTCGCTCTATTGCCAGGGCTACAGTGCTGTGGCATCAGCCTAGCTCACAGCAACCTCAAACTCCTGGCCTCAAGCGATCTTTCTGCCTCAGCCTCCCAAGTAGCGGAGACTATAGGCTCATGCTACCATGCCCAGCTAGTTTTTCTATTTTTAGCAGAGATGGGGGTCTTGCTCTTGCTCAGGCTGGTCTCGAACTCCTGACCTCAAGCAACCAACCCTCCCACCTCAGCCTCTTAGAATACTACGATTACAGGCATTAGCCACCGTGCCAACCTTGTGTTCTTTTAATTCACTAAATTTCTGGTAATTTGTTATGCATCAATAGAAAAATGATACAGATGTGTATAAGTTATCTATTGCCACAATAATGTTGTATAACAAACCATCCCCAAGCTCACTGGTTTAAAGGAACCACCGTTTATTACTTGTCATGACTCTATGGGTCACCTGGGGCAATTCTGTTGATCTGGGCTGGGCTAGGCTAATCTCACCTGGACTTTGTAATGAATCCACAAACAACTGCAGGACTGCCTGGAGGTTGGCTAGTCTAGAATGGCTTTACCTGTGATGACTTGGCTCCACTCCACGTGATCTCTAATCTTCCAGCAGGCTAGCCTGTGTTTGATCTCATGGTAGTGGCAAGGTTTAAAGAGAGAAAGGGGCCAGGCTCAGTGGCCCCTACCTGTAGTCCCAGCTACTGGGAAGGCTGAGGCAGGAGGATCACTTGAGCCCAGGAGTTTGAGGTTGTAGTGAGCTATAATGATGCCACTGCACTCTAGCCCAGGCAACAGAGTGAGACTCTGTCTCAAATAAAATAAAGAGTTAAAGAGAAAACACTTAAGCAATTTTTCAAGACAGCTTTCCTCAAGGTTGCTACTGTCCTATTGGCTGAAGCCAGTCACATGAGAAAAGAAATGAAAATATATTCATACAAAGACTCATACAATGCCAACGAAGATGGCTGAGGCAAAAAAAAAAAAGACTCACATAAAAATGTTCATAGCCATTTTATTCATAATAGCCAACAACTGGAAACAACCCAAATGCCTATCAATTAGAGAAAGAATAAACTAATTGTGGGATAGTGACAAAATGGAATAGCATTCATCAATAAAAGAATGAATTACTGATCCAAGCTGCAATGTGGATGAATATCAAAACATGTTGAGCCAAAGAAGTCAGACACAAAAGAGTACATTCTGAATGGTTCCATTTATGTGAAGTTGAAGAACAGGTAAAACTAATCTATGATGATAGAAATTAGGGCAATGGTTGTCTATAGGGGATGGAGATGGAGTGAAAGAGGACATGGGGGTGCTCTCTGGGTTCATGGAAATGTGTTTTATACACCAGTACATTAATTTATCAAAACTCTTTAAGTTGTACACTTTAAATCTATGCATTTCACTGTATCTAAATTTTACTTAAAAAAACACTGGTGTAGTAGAAAGAACACAAGCATTGGTGTTAAAAGCTTTAGATTTTAATACCATTTCCAGTTCCTAGCTGTGTAAACTCACTTAATCTTAATAGGCTTTAAATTTTTCAGCTACAAAATGGGAAAGTTATTTACCTCACTGGATCTCTTTTTTTTATTTTGATAAAATATATATAACATGAAATTTACCATTTGAATCATATTTAAGTATACAGTTCTGAAGCATTAAGTACATTTACATTGTTGTACAACCACTACCACCATCCACCTCCAGAACGTTTTTTCATCTTTCCATCTGAAACTTGTACCCATTAAACACAAAGTCTTCATTTACCCCTTCCCCAGCCTCTGGCAACCACCATTCTACTTCCTGTTTCTGTGAAATTGACTAATCTTAGGAACGTCTTATAAGTGGAATCGTAAAATATGTGTCCTTTCGGAACTGATTCATTTCACTAAGCATAATATCTTCAAGATTCATCCATGTTGTAACATGTCAAAATTTCATTCTTTTTAAAGGCTGAATAATATTCCATTATATGTCTATACCACAATTTGTCCATTCATCCATTGACAGACACTAGATTGCTTCCACCTCTTGGCTGTTATAATTAATGCTGCTATGAACATGGTTGTACCAGTATCTATTCAAGTCCTTGCTTTCACTTCTTTTGGGTATATACCCAGAAGTGGATATGCTGGATCATATCCATGTATAATTTTTTTCTTTCTTTCTTTTTTTCTTTTTAAGGCTAGTGAATCAGACAGAGTAGAGAAGAAACAAAAAAATCTGGAACTGGTTGTGATCAATTAGTTGTAAACACTACTGCACTTGAACCAGCCTCTATGATGAATCACTATACTGTTTTCCATAGTGGCTACACCATTTTACACTACCATCAGCAAAGCTTGAGGATTCCAAATTTCTGTTTTTTTTTTTTTTTTGAGACAGAGTCTCACTCTGTTGCCCAGGCTAGAGTGAGTGCCGTGGCGTCAGCCTAGCTCACAGCAACCTCAAACTCCTGGGCTTAAGCGATCCTACTGCCTCAGCCTCCGGAGTAGCTGGGACTACAGACATGCGCCACCATGCCCGGCTAATTTTTTGCAGATATATTTTTAGTTGGCCAGATAATTTATTTCTATTTTTAGTGGAGACGGGGTCTCACTCTTGCTCAGGCTGGTCTTGAACTCCTGACCTCGAGCGATCCACCTGCCTTGGCCTCCCAGAGTGCTAGGATTACAGGCGTGAGCCACCGCACCCGGCCCCAAATTTCTTTATGTCCTTGCTAACACTTGTTATTTTCTGTTTTGTTTTGTTTTTTTGATAATAGCCACCTTAATGTGTATAAAGTGGTATCTCATTATGATTTTGATTTGCAAAAATCAAAATGATGTTGAACATCTTTTCTTTTCTTTTCTTTCTCTCTCTCTTTCTTCTTTCTTCCTTCCTTCCTTCCTTCCTTCCTTCCTTCCTTCCTTTCTTTCTTTCTTTTCTTTCTTTCTTTCTTTTTTTGAGAAAGGGTCTCACTCTGTTGCCTGGGCTAGAATGCAGTGGTATCATCATAGTTCACTGCAGCCTCCAACTCCTGAGTTCAACTGATCCTCCTTGTCTCAGCCTCAGTCTTCCAAGTAGCTGGCTCAGACTACAGGCTGTTGTCACCACAACTGGCTGATTTTAAAAAATTTTTTGGAGAGACAGAGTCTTCCTATGTTGCTCAGATTGGTCTTGAACTCCTGACTCAACCTCCTGGCCTCAAACAATCCTCCCATTTTAGCCTCCCAAAGTGCTAGGATTACAGGCATGAGCCATCGTGTTCACTGAACATCTTTTTTATGCTTATTTTCCATTTGTATATCTTTGGAGAAATGTCTATTTAAGGTCTTTGCCCATTTTTTAATTGTTTATTTTTTGTTCTTGAATTATAGGAATTCCTTATATATTCTTTATATATTTTTGGTATCAAGCCCTTATCCAATATACAATTTACAAATATTTTCTCCCATTCTGTGGGCAGCCTTTTCACTCTGTTGCTAGTATCCTTTGATATATAAAAGTTTTAATTTTGATGAAGTTCAATTTTCTTTTGTTGCCTGTTCTTTTGGTGTCATATCCAAGAAATCATTGCCAAATCCAATGTTGTAAAGCTTTTGTCCTTATTTTTTCTTCTAAGTGTTTTTATAGTTTTGGCTCTTATATTTAGGTCTCCTATTTTGAGTTAATTTTTGTTTATGGTATAAGGTAAGGCTCCAACTTCATTCTTTTGCCTGTGAATATCCAGTTTTCCCTGTATCATTTGTGGAAAACACTATCCTTTCCCTGAATGAATGGTCTTGGCGCCCTTGTTGAAAATCATTTGACCTTATATGCAAAGGTTTATCTCTGGGTTCTTTATTCTATTCCCTTCATAAGTCTGTCTGTCTTTATGCCAGTACCACATTGTTTTGATTACCATGGCTTTGTAGTAAGTTATGAAAGCAGGAATTGTGAAAACGCCAACTTTGTTCTTTTTAAAGATGATTTGACTATTTGGGGTCCCTTGAGATTCCATATGAATTTTAGAATAAAATTTTATATTTCTGAAAAAAAGTCATTAGGATTTTGATAAGGATTGCATTGATTTGTATATTATTTTGGATAATATTGTCATCTTTACAAAATTAAGTCTTCCAATCCATGAGCACATGATGTCTTTCCATTTATTTGTGTCTTCTTTAATTTCTTTCAGCAACATTTTATAATTTCCAGTGTACAAGTCATTCACTTCCTTGGTTAAGTTTATTCCTAAGTGTTTTATTATTTTTATTGTTATTATAAAGGAAATTGTTTTCTTATTTTTTTGATTCTTCACTGTTAGTGTATAGAAACATAACATTTTTGCATGTTGATTTTGTATCCTGCAGCTTTGCTGAATTCACTTATTAGTTCTAACAGAATCTTTAAGGTTTTCTACATAAAAGATCATGTCATCTGCAAACAAAGACAATTTTACTCTTTTTCCAATTTCAATGTCTTTTATTGCTTTTTCTTGCTCAATTTCTTTGGCTAGGACTTCCATTACTAGGTTGTATGGAAGCAGTGAAAACAGACATATTTGTATTGTTCCTGGTATTAGAGGAAAAGCTTTCAGCCTTTTGCCAGCATGATGTTGGCCATGGGTTTTCACATATGGTTTTTATTATGTTGAGGTAATATCCTTCTATTTCTTGTTTGTTGAATGCTTTTATCATGAAAAAGTATTAAATTTTGTCAATGATTTTACTGCATCAATTGAAATGATCATGGGTTTTTCCCCCTTTATTCTGTTAATATGGTATAATGCATTGATTGATTTTCATATGTTAAGCCATCCTTGCATTCTAAGGATAAATCCAACTTGGTCATTGTGATGGTTAAATTTAGATGTCAACTTGACCGGATCAAGAAATATTTAGAGAATTGGTAAAAGCTGGAAAGCTGAGCGTGGTGGGGTGTACCTATAATCCCAGCTACACAGGAAGCTGGGGCAGGAGGATTGCTTGAACCTGGGAATTCAAGGCTATAGTGCACCATGACTGCATCTGTGAATAGCCACTGCACTCCAGCCTGGGTAACATAGGGAGACCCTGTCTCAAAAATAAATAAATAAATAAAAAAGAACTGGTAAAGTATTAATTCTGGGTGTGTCTGTAAGTGTGTTTCCAGAGGAGACTGTCTTGTGAGTCAGTGGACAGAGTTGGGAAGATCCACCCTCAACATGGGCAGGTACCATCCACTTGGCTGGCCCACATAGAACAAAAAAGGAGAGAAAAGGATTTCCTCTCTCTCTCTTGGAGCTGGGACACTCTCCTCCTTCCTGCCCTTGGACATCAGAACTCCAGGCTCTCTGGTCTTGGGACTCCAGGACTTATACCAGTGCCCCCCTAGGTTCTCAGGTCTTTGGCCTTAGACTGAATATTATACCATTAGCTGTCCTGGTTCTGAGGCTTTCAGACACAGACTGAGCTACCCTACCACTTACCAGCAACCCAAGATCTCCAGTTTGCCAATGGCCAATCTTGGGACTTCTAAGCTTCCATAATCTTATTTTTTTTATTTTTTATTTTTTTTTGAGACAGTGTCTTGTTCTGTTGCCCTGGGTAGAATGCAGTGCAGTCCTGGGCTCAAGTGATCCTCTTGCCTCAACCTCCTGAGTAGCTGAGACTTGTGGTACATGCCATCACACCCAGCTAATTTTTCTATTTTTAGTAGAGACGGATTTGGCTCTTGCTTAGGCTGGTCTCGAACTCCTAAGCTCAAGCAATCCTCGTGCCTCAGCCTCCCCAAGTGCTAGGATTACAGGCGTGAGCCACTGTGCCCAGCCACCTTCTATAATCTTATGACTCAATTCCCCTAATAAATTTCCTCCTCTTTTTCTGTCTATATATATATGCATAGTTTTATTCTATTAAATAGAAGAACCCTGACTCATACAATCATGATGTATTAGGTTGGTGCAAAAGTAATCATGGTTTTAGATGGTGAATTTTAAAGCATTATAACTAAGGCCGGGCGCGGTGGCTCACGCCTGTAATCCTAGCTCTGGGAGGCCGAGGCGGGTGGATTGCTCGAGGTCAGGAGTTCGAGACCAGCCTGAGCAAGAGTGAGACCCCGTCTCTACTAAAAATAGAAAGAAATTATCTGGCCAACTAAAAAATACATATACAAGAAAATTAGCCGGGCATGGTGGCTGATGCCTGTAGTCCCAGCTACTCGGGAGGCTGAGGCAGTAGGATCGCTTAAGCCCAGGAGTCTGAGGTTGCTGTGAGCTAGGCTGACGCCACGGCACTCACTCTAGCCCGGGCAACAAAGTGACACTCTGTCTCAAAAAAAAAAAAAAAAAAAAGCATTATAACTAGGCTCAAACACATCTTTATTAATCAAAATAGTAACCATTACAATCAACACATTTTTGCTAATGAAAAACAAGTTTGTTTACTCCTGTAGCATAAGAATCCATGCTTCAGGATTCCATGAATTCTTGGAAAGCATTTTCTGCATCCTGCTGGTTGTGGAAGCATTTTCCCTGCAAAAAGTTGTTGAGATGCTTAAAGATGTGGTAGTCTGGTGGCCAGAGGTCAAGTGAATATGGCAGATGAGCAAAACTTCATAGCCCAATTCGTTCAACTTTTGAAACCTTGGTTGTGCAATGTGCAGTCAGGTGTTGTCATGGAGAAGAATTGGGCCCTTTCTGCTGACCAATGCCAGCTGCAGGCATTGCAGTTTTCTTGCAGTTTTTGGTGCATCTCATCAATGTGCTGAGCAGACTTCTCAGATGTAATGGTTTTGCCAGGATGCAGGAAGCTGTAGTGGATCAGACTGGCAGCAGACCACCAGACAGTGGCCATGACCTTTTTTTGGTGCAAGTTTGGCTTTGGGAAGTGCTTTGGAGCTTCTTCTTCATTCAACCACTGAGATGGTTGCCTCTTGTTGTATAAAATCCACTTTTCGTGGCACGTCTGATCAAGAAATGGTTTGTTTTTGTTACATACAAGAAGAGAAGACAACACTTCAAAACCACAATTTTTTGATTATTGGTCAGCTCACAAGGCACCCACTTATTGAGCTTTTTCACCTTTCCAATTTGCTTCAAATGCCAAACAACCATAGAATGGTTGACCTTGAGTTCTTCGGCAACTGCTCATGTAGTTGTAAGAGGATCAGCTTTGATGATTGCTCTCAATTGGTTGTTGCTAACTTTTGATGGCCAGCCACTGTGCCCCTCATCTTCAAGGCTCTCCTCTCCTTTGCAAAACTTCTTGAACCACCAGTGCACTGTACGTTCGTTAGCAGTTCCTGAGCCAAATGCGTTGTTGATGTTGCACGTTATCTCCATTGCTTTATGAACCTTTTTGAACTGAATAAGAAAATCACTTGAATTTGCTTTTTGTCTAATATCATTTTCATAGTATAAAATAAATAGCAAGTAATAAGTCATTAGCAAAAAACCATAAATCGAGAAACGTGCATTAAAGTGCTGTATAACATAACCGCATTTATTTAAGAATGTATTCCCATAGCAAAATGCAAATTTCAACAATGCTAAGACTTCAATGACTTTTGCACCAACCTAATATAATCCTTTTAATATGCTGCTGAATTCAGATTGCTGGTATTTTGTTGGGATTTTTGCATCAATCTTCATAAGGGATATTCATCTACAGTTTTCTTTTCTTGTAGTTTTTTTTTTGTCTTGTTTTCGTATCAGGGTAATGCTGGCCTCATAGTATGAGTTAGGAATTATTCTCTTCTCTTCAACTTTTTAGAAGAGTTTGATCCTGATTCGTGTTAATTCTTCTGTAAACATTTGGTGGAATTCACCAGTGAAGAGATCTAGTCTTGTGCTTTTCTTTTTTGGGAGGTTTTTGATTACTAATTACATTGCCTTACTATTTTTATGTCTGTTCAGATTTTCTGTTTCTTCATGATTCAGTTTTGGTAGGTTGTATGTTTCTGGGAATTTGTCCATTTCCTCTAGGTTACCCAATTTGTTGGCATATAATTATTCATAGTTCTCTCTTATTAATATAATTCTTAATTGGTAAATTAAGAATTGGTACTAATGTCCCTCTTTCATTTCTGATTTTAGTTATTTGAGTCTTCTGTCTTTTTTTCTTCACTCTAGCTAAAGGTTTGTCACTTTTGTTGATCTTTTCCAAGAAGCAACTCTTGATTCTGTTGATTCTCTCATTGAGTTTTTGTGAGGATTAAATAAGATAATGAGATACCAATTCATAATAAAGAATGCAAATGGTCAATGATCAATTATAGAGAGTTATACCTCCAGAAGTAATTCTTTTTTTCTTTTGAGATAGAGGATCTGTTGCCCAGGCTAGAGTGCAGTGGTGGCATGATCATAGCTCACCACAACCTCGAACTCCTGGGCCGAGGCCATCCTTTGGCCTCAGCCTCCCAAGTAGCTGAGACTACAGGGGCACACCACCATGTCCTGCTAATTTTTTCTATTTCTAGTATAGTGGGGTCTCACTCGTGCTCAGGCTGGCCTCGAGCAAGGTATCCTCCCACCTCAGCCTCCCAGAATGCTAGGACTACAGGCGTGAGCCACCATGCCCAGCCATTAAAGAAATTAAAATAACAGCAAGATACCATTATCCTGTCAAATTGGCACAGTTATTATGGGAAAAGCTCCAGTTAGAAGTCACCCTCTTTTGTGTGGGGATAGTTTACTGTATGGGGATACTTAAGGGGGCTTCTGGGATGTTGCTAATATTTTATTTATTAACCTAGGAGCTGGTTTCATGTTTTAAAAATTCATACACCAGTGGTGAGTTATTGTTTACTGGGTACAGAGTTTCAGTTTTGCAAGATGAAAAGAGCTCTGAAGATGGGTGGTGATGATGGTTGCACAACAATGTGAATGTACTTAATGCCACTGAACTGTACACTTAAAAATGGTTAAAATGGTAAGTGATAATTGGTTAAAATTGTATTTCACCACAATTTTTAAAATCCATTGGGCTATATACTTGTGATTTGTGCACTTTTCAGTCTGTTAGTCATATTTTAATCATACAAAAATATAGTATACAGCAATACAAGCCTAGAGTAAGCAGACACTGCTGGTGAAAGTGTAAATTGATATCTTTTTGGAAGGCAATCTGGCAGTGTGTATCAAAATCTATAACCCTTGATTCAGCAATTCTACTTCTAGGAATTTATCATAAGGAAATATTTAAGATGTTTGCAAAAGTGTGTGTATAATGACATTTACTATAATGTTGCTAATAATAGCAAGAAACTGGAAACCACCTAAATGTCCCATAAAAAGGGATTGGTTAAAAAATACATGGTTTAGCCACACAGTGGAACATATGAGGCTATCAAAATGATGTCCATGTCCATTAATCTTCATCATTATGGTAATATGTTTATGCTATATTAAGTGGAAACAAAGGAAGAGATTAAATATGAAAGACACAAAAAACAACTGAAAATTTGCCAGTGGTCATCTAGTTTGGGCAATGGGAATGTATTGGCTTTTAATTTTCTTCCTTTTTTGTTTGTCTGTGTTATAAAATTTTTTTTGAGAAACATGTTATTGCCTTTTTAATAAAAAAAGTCTATAAGTTATTAGTAATTAGGTAAAACTAAAATGCCTGGCACACAGTAGATGCTCAAAAATGTCAGTGCCCCTTCCTTCCCTGGGAAAAGTAATCACTGGCTGCTCATTATCTGTATTAATCAGGGTTCTCCAGAGAAACAGAACCAATAAGATATGCAAATATATAGAGAGATTTATTTTAAGGAATTGGCTCGTATGATTATGGAGGTTGGCAAGTCCAAAATCTTCAAGGTGGGTTGGCTGGCTGGAGATCGAGGGAAGAGCCAATGTTGCAGTCCAAGTCCAAAGGCCATCTGCTGGCAGAATTTCTTCTTGCTCAGGGGTGGAGAGGCAGTCAGTCCTTATTCCATTAAGTCCTTCAATTGATTGGATGCGGCCCACCCACATTATGGAGGGCAATCTGCTTTACTAAAAGTCCACTTAGTTAAATGTTAATCTTGTCCAAAAAAGCTTTCTCACAGAAACATCCAGAATAATGTTTGACCAAACATCTGGGCATTGTGGCCCATTCCAGTTGACACATAAAATTAAATGTCACATTACCCTTCCATAGGGCTTGTGTGTGGGTACCTGGTGAGAAGTAGGAGAAAAAGAAAAAAGACTTAGCTCTCTGGACCAATTGAGTGTTTCCAAGAGACACAGACTTACCAAGCCAGTGGGCCCACAAATTCTTTAATTCTGTTTTAATAAAGGTTTTCACAAACTGTATAAAATGTGGCTGTTTGCCTCACCTTAGGAAGTCCTCACTCCAAGTCTATTCATGCATAGAGATGCCCAGGATTAGTGATTGAAACTGAAGAGGACAGACACCCAGTGTCTAGGAGAAAATAAATGCTCTTTTCCATGTCATTTCCTATTTTCATCCTGGGAGCTGGAGCCAGCTGTGTCTCTAGGCTGTTCTTGCTGTTCCTGTGAGGCTACAAAGGAATAGACTGTATTGACCTGTTTAGGTCTGTACGTCTCTTGGTTTTAAATTTTTTTTCTCCCAGTGTTTGCTTGCATGCCTTCCCATATTGTTGTTTGTTATTCTATACTTTACAATTCTGTTAGGAAATATTAATTTGAAGCTTATGGGAAGGTTACAAACTAGGGGCTTTGTTGATGTCTCCTGTTGGCTTATGTGGGAAGCTTGAAACTATTTGACTTCACCAACAGCACTCAAAAATTGGGACATTTTGTGGTGTATCCACACAATGGAATATTATTTAGCCATAAAAGGAAGTAAGTACTTATACATGTTACATCATGGCTAAACTTTGAAAACAGTATGCTAAGTGAAAGAAGTTATTCATGAAGACCACATATGGTGTGATTCCATTCATGAGAAATGTCCAGAATGGGGAAATCTACAGAGAAAGAGTAGATTAGTGGTTGCTTAGGGCTGGGGAGTGGAGGAGATAGGAGAGCAATAGGTAAAGTGTATCTTTTTCACTTGATGCAAATGTTCTAAAAGTGACTGTGGTGACGGTTGCATATATCTGTGAATATAGTAAGAACCACTGAATTGTACACGTTAAATGGATGAATTGTATGTTACGTAAATTATAGCTCAGTAAAGTTGTTTTTAAAAATTTGGGTTCTGGGTATATACAGCTAAAAGAATTGAAAGCAGGCTCTCAAACAGATGTTTGCACACCCATGTTCATAGCAGCATTATTCACAATAGTCAAGAGTCGAAGCAACCCAAGTATCCATTAATACCCAAACAGATAAACAAATGTGGCACACACATACAGTGGAATATTATTCAGCTTTAAAAAAAGGAAAGAAATTCTGACCTTGCTACAACTAGATGAACCTTGAGAATGTAATGCTAAATGAAATAAACCAGTCACAAAAGGACAAATATTGTATGATTCACTTGTATAAGGTATCTAGAGTCATCAAATTCATAGAAAAAGAAAGAATAACTGGGCTTATTGGCTCAGCTTGTAATCCCAGCTACTTGCGAGTCTGAGGTGGGAGGATCCTTTGAGCCCAGGAGTTTGAGGCTGCAGTGAGCTATGATCGTGCCACTGCACTCCAGCCTGGGTGACAGAGTGAGATCCCATCTCTTAAAAAAAAAAAAAAAAAAAAAAGAGCAGTTGCCAGGGGCTGGGGAGAGGGAAAATAGGGGAGATATTGTTTAATGGGTATAAAGGTTCAGTTTTGCAAGATGAAAAAGTTCTGGAGAGTAGATGCCCAACAAACTAATATTCTTAATACTATAGAAATGTACACTTAATCACTCAGAACAAGACCTTTGAGTAAAAAGAAAAAAAAGAAAGAAATGTACATTTAAGAAATAGTTATGATGGTAAATTTTATGTGTGTTTTACTACAGTTAAATATTTAAAAGAAATAGGGAAATTTCAAGTAAAGTCCAATTTCTGAGTTAGCAATTTGAAAACCTGGTTAAGTCTGGGCTGGCATTCCCTCATGGTGAGCATATCCTAGAATGAGTAATGGCTGATCCCCTTAGAGTGGGCTTGAGTTTGCCACTACTCCACTTGGCTTGTTAATGCTACCTAACTAACTTCTGTAAGTACTGGCATTTGTCATCTTTGTTCTGGGCTATCTCATCTCCTCTGTTTTCTCCCCACCTTCACTACAGCACAATGTGAAATTATGTAAACTTGGAGTCAGACAACCTAAATGTCTGCCATGTTCTTCCTTTTATTAGCTATGTGGGCTCAGTCACAACCTATGGTCACTTAACCTCTGAAAGTCTGCTTCCCCCCCCTGTAAAATAATGTGGATAAAACGTTTTCTACCTAACAGGCAAAATGAATAATGTGTGTGAAGGTACCTTGTAAGCAACAAATTGCTGTTCATATGGAAAGTATGATAAATAACATTTATTCCAATCTTATTGTTTAATGCATGCTGGATTTTTGTTTATTGCAACACTATTTTCTTATTTACTTCTGATCTTTGTTATTTTAATCAGGATTCTGAGGGAACTAATTTAAAATTTATTTAATTAAAAAAATAAGTAAACATTTGCATAGTTCAAAAATTAAAAAGGTATAGAATGAAGATTATCCCCCTCATCTTCCTTAATTTGGCCCCAAATATGTAACTACTGTTCATTTTCTGTGTATCTTTCCAGATTTTTAAAATGCATATGCAAGCAAATACATATTCTTTTGTGGGGGGGTGATTTTTCACTATATAACCTTTTAAAACTTTACTTTTGAAAAACAATTTCTGTACTACTGAAAACAACGTTGCTGTTATTACTGTCATTATTTTAGGAGATAAAAACATCTCATGATTATTCAGCTGGTTTACAATAATTATGATAATTTGCTAGGCTATGTTCTTTACCTTTTCGCTTTGACATTTTATTTTACTGTATTTATTTATTTTTTTTGAGACAGAGTCTCGCTCTGTTGCCCAGGCTAGAGTGAGTGCCGTGGCGTCAGCCTAGCTCACAGCAACCTCAAACTCCTGGGCTTAAGCGATCCTACTGCCTCAGCCTCCCTGGTACCTGGGACTACAGGCATGCGCCACCATGCCCGGCTAATTTTTTCTATATATATTTTTAGTTGGCCAGATAATTTCTTTTTATTTTTTAGTAGAGACAGAGTCTCGCTCTTGCTCAGGCTGGTCTCGAACTCCTGACCTCGAGCGATCCACCCGCCTCGGCCTCCCAGAGGGCTAGGATTACAGGTGTGAGCCACCGCGCCCGGCCTTCGCTTTGACATTTTAAAATATCTAATTCATCAGCCTCATCAGCATTAAATGGGCTCATCTTTCTTTCTCTCTCTTTTTTTGGAGACAGGATCTTACTATTTGCCCAGGTGCCACAGTGCAGTGGCTATTCACAGGTGTGATCATAGCACACCATAGCCTCCCAAGTAGCTAGGACTACAGGTGCGCACCATCACACTTGGCTTAAATATGCCCATCTTTAATATATCGTTGTTAGTACCGAATTTTATCTCATCCAGTAGAACCTGAAGAACAAGGTTCATAGAGGAAGAAGTACAATGATACTTACCATCCTTAGCAGAAAAAAACCCCAATAATTATGACAACTCTAAAGAATGCATTTCCCCAGTATGAAATACTTAACGGAGCGCTGACTTCCAAAGTTGGCTTGCCCCCAAGATGCATGATTTCCTCTTTTTGACCCACCCAGTCATCTATTTCCTGACTTTTCTCCACTGTCTCAGCTCTTCTCCATAGTTTGTGCTAGCTTGGAGCGGGGAGGTCTTTGAGGCTATGTCATCTATTTGACCATTCCAATATATTTGGTGATGCTTTACTATTTTTGATGTGCTTTAAGTGATTCCCACCATTAAAAAATAACCATTCTGTAGCCACATTCCACTCCAGCCACCACCCTATTTCTGTGATCTTTTTCATAGTGAAACTTCTTGAAAGAAGTGTCCATATTCACTGTCTCTATTTCTTCATCGCCTATTCTCTCTTCAGGCCACTCCAATCATGCTTCTGTTCATATCAGTCCACTGAAATGGCTCTAGTCCAGATTGCCAGAGACCTTCCAGTCCTATTGTGAATTCTTGGGCCTCATCTTACTTGTTCTCTCAGTGACATCTGACAAATTGGTAATTGATCCTTTCTCGAAAAACTCTTTACTTGGCTACTGAGATCACACAGTCTCCTGATTTTCCTACTACTTTGCTGATCCTCTTTCTCTTCCTGAGCTTTCAGTGTTGGAGTGCCTCCAGGCTCAGTTCAATTTGTACTCTCTGGGTAATCCTATCCAGTCCATGGCTTATATCGATGGCTCCCATGTTTCTATCTCTATCCCTGTTATCTCCCCCAAGCTTCAGACTCGACTGTCCAACTGGCTGTCCATTTGACATTTCCACTTGGATGTGTAAGGAGCATCTCAAATTTAACATGTCCAAGACATTACTCTTGATTCTTTTTCCGCTCACTCCCTCAAATCTGCTTTACTCTTTTCCATTTCAAATAATAGGCAACATCATTAACCTGCTTGTTCAGGCTAAAAAGCAAAGAATTATCCTTAATTCTCCTAGCATCCAATTCATTAGCAGCAATCCTATTGGCTATATCTCCAAAACATATACCCTGAATTCAACTGTTTTTCACAATCTCCACTCTCTAGGATAGTTATTATCATCTCTCACCTAGACTGTTGCAAATCCTCCACCCTTACTCCCTTATGGCTCATTCTGCCATATACATGGTATTCACAAGGTTCACATCATTTTTTTTTTCAAAGTCTGCAATGGCTTTCCATCATACTCAGAACACAATTAAAAATCCTGGCCCAGCGCAGTGGCTCATGCCTGTAATCCTACCACTTTGGGAGGCTGAGGTGGGAGGATCACTTGAGGCCAGGAGTTTGAGACCAGCCTGAAAAGCATAGCAAGACCCTATCTCTACAAAAAATTTAAAACTTAGCCAAGTGTGGTGGCATGTGCCTGTGGTCCCAACTACTTGGGTGGCTGAGGCAGAAGAACTGCTTAAGCCCAGGAGTTTGAAGTTGCAGTGAGCTATGCTGATGCCACTGCATTCTATCTAGCCCAGGCAATAGAGCGAGACCCTGTCTCCAACAACAACAACAACAACAAAATCTTTACCATGGTCTCCAAGGACCTTCATAATTTGTCTTTGCCTACTTCTCTGACTTCACCTTCTGCTCCTCTCTCACTCAGTTCTAGTAACATTGGCACCTTGCTTTTCTTGGAAACTTCAAGTTTGTTCCTGCAGAGGGGCTTTACATTTGCTGCTCCCTTTGCCTGGAATGCTCTGCCCCAACTATTTGCACAGCTGGCTTTTGGTCATTAAATTTTAGCTCAAATGTTACCGCCTCTGAAAAAATACTCTCTGACGACCATATCTAAAGTAGCCCCATTCCTTGGGAGGCTGAGGATCCCTTGAGTCCAGGACTTTGAGGCTGCAGTGAGCTATGATTGTGCCACTGTACTCCAGCCTGGGCAACAGAGTGAAAGCTTATCTAAAAAAAAAAAAAAAAAAGTAGCCCTACTCCAGTTACTTTTTATCCTAGCACCCTGTTTTACTTTCTACTTAACATTCTCTGAATTTCCTTAATATATCTAAATGTCTAATTTGGTTTAAAACATATTTGAATCTGATGGTTAGGATTCTTTTAGTATTTGTAATAATTTCCTTTGGAAAGAAATACTGAGTCTTTCATGCAGCTGCCCTCTCCCTCTGTGTATGTCCCTAAAATTTTGTCTGCATGCGTGCAGCATCATGGAGTTGAAGCCCGAGAACTTGGATCCATTTGGTGTCCCTTTTCTATTTCCCGACTTCACAGGATGCTCTGCAACCTGTTGGTCAGCAAGTGGCATGTTTTGTAGCCTGGCTTCTCTAAGCTTGCTCAGAGCCTGAAGGCAAACCACAGCTCTTCGTGAGGTCTGGCTGTTACTACTTTTTGTTTCCAGCCCAGTGTAATCTATATAGCTACTTCCTTCTACACTTGCCAGCCAGTATTCTTGGCTACCTTCCTTATTCCTCCACAGGATATGTAGGGACTTCTGGATATATTGTACATCACGCAGAAGCTAAGGGCCACTCACTTGCAGAGTTCCTTCCAAGATCCTGTACCTAATTCTGTATAGGTGATTTTGTGTTTTCTTAAAAAAAAAACCAAAAACATAAAACATAAAAATCTCCCTCTGTCCTTATCACATAAACTTCAAGACCCATAAAACCTGGGTTCACCCCTGGCTAAGAGATATTCTGAACAGCTAAACGCTGGCATTCTCTCTTTTCTCAACTACACTGGGGTATCACTTTCAATCATATGTGTTTGCTTGTTGGTGTAGACATAGTCTGCAAGTCATCTCTACTTGGAATTCTAAACAGGAGCAGAGCAAGAATCCTTTCTGCTTTGCAGAGCTGGAGTGGTATTTCTGAACTCATGCCACTCTTACCTCTCTCTTCCTTCTTCTTCCTTCTACCCTTTCATCAAAAGAGTCAGGCTTATCTTCCCTGTGCCACACCCTCATGGCTTAGTTGTCCCAGACAGAAGCAGCATCTCCTCTATAGTGTGGGAGAACTGTATAAGATTCTTACTGTGTGCTGAACTTCAGAGATTAAATGGAACTACGGAAATTTGGCAAATTCTTTTTCTCTCCATTAAGCCTATCCTATTCTCTCCTGATTAAGGAAGTATTATAATTCTCAGGGCTACATTTCAGGCAAAAGTCTATAATGAAATATGACTTAAGAAAATTAAAAGGAATCAGCTTGATACTTGAAAAATATTACCCTCATGTCCTAGGTTTTTTTTTTTTTTTTTTAGAAAAGTCAGAAAATTGGATCTGTAGGTGAAATACCCCATTTTAAATGTTGGCATATCACTTAAAAATTTTAGAACAATATAAGATAATAATACTTGTATGGTGCTAGGAACCAAAAGTGTTCTAGGAGATTTAGAGATGTTAACTGCTTAATCCTCTTCATAACTCATTTTTCAGATGAGGAAACTGAAGCAGAGAACAAGTAACTTGACCAAGATCACACAACCAAGATCATTTGGCTGTATGCAATACAAGCCAAATACATGCCTGTGGGAATAGATTTGACCACAGCGCCACAAATTCACCACTAGTTTATGATATTTCAAATAAGCCAGGAAGAATAGGCTTTGAATTCTGATTTGACATGTCTGCTGAATGATCTTGGACTAGTTTGTGAACTCCTCTGAAAAAATTATGATTATTAACTTTGCAGTGCTCACTAAATGTTGCTTTTTTCTTTTCTCATTCTTCCATGTGGATGACTGCACTGACCGTTCATGTTATGCTTGCTTGTTATCTGAAATGCACAAATCCTGCCTGTTGTTCAAGACCCAACACATTTCCAATACCTCTAGAAACAATCTAGTGTAGAAGAGCCCTAGGCTGAGGGGTCAAGATGCCTGTTTCTGTTCTCACGATGTTACTAATTCTTTGTATGATCTCAAGAAAGTCAAATATTCTCTGGGCCTCCATGGTTCCATTTTTAAAATGTGGAGTTTCGCTAAATCAGTAGCTTTCAACTGTGTTCTGAGAAACTTAGCATTTTTCTAATGGTGGAAGCAGGCATGAAAAAAGAGAGAGGGCAAGGGTGAGGCTGGGTGAGAAGCCTTGTGTGTTCCCTACTTCCACTTCAAATTTAGCAGCTCCATTTTAAGCCATCAGATTTTATTAGAAGGGAGTATTCCACTGCCAATAAAACACTGGAAACCACTAAGACTTTTATGTAGCCACATTCCCTGAAACTATCTTTTCTTGGCTCCTCTTTTATTTCTTTCTTGTCCTGGACATAGGACTAAAGAGAACATGTTTTTAAAATTCTGGCTGAAATGACTATATTTCTTTGTCCTTTTCTCCTCTCTCCTATCCAGGAGTAAAATGAAAGATAACAAGCATAAGGAAGGACCAGCATGGAGACTTCCAGCAATTTCACAGACCGTTTTCAGCAAAATGTCATAGATTAGGAAAATTCTGGGTTTCAAAACAGCTACCAAGTGACACACAAACGTTACAGTGACACACAGAAGTTACATTTCATTATCCTGTGATTTTAGGAGTTGCGCATTCCCATTTGAATGTGTCTTGTCATGGGGAATGACCTTCAGGAGGCAACTTCTTTTTATTTCGTAGTATTTGTCTCTCCATTGCCCCTAAGCTATCATTATAAACTCCATTAAGGCAATATTTCTCCACAGGAGGCTGGGGAGACTAGAATGAACAGAAGAGGAATGAATCAAGCCCTCATTCTTCTCAGCCATCCTCTGCTTAGGACCCAGTTTAGGTTTCAGGGCAAGACAGACCGAAATCTACTTCCTGGTTTCCTGCTTAGATAGTAAGATGCTCATCCTATAAGTCAGATTCTCAAGTTCCTTCAATGGAGGTGAATGAGGACACACACATCATCTGCAAATCATCACATCTTCCCAGGAGAATTGCAATATTCTTGAACCATTATGGAATCTTCATTTTTAATCTTCTAGGGATACTAGATTAAAACGAATTTATCTCTTGCCTTGAAGATAGCTTGGTGCATTGAAAAGCCTGGAGGACTGTGACTCAAATCTTGATTCTAGTTCCACATTGGCCACGAGGCACTTTGGAGTAAATTACTTCCCATCATCAAGCTGCAATTTTACAATTGGGAGCATTGGAATAACATGGTTCCCTAAGATCCTTTCCCATTTCGATATTCTAAGGACAAATTACTACTGAGGAAATTATCTTCAGTTGGTTCAGTCTTCATAATCATGAAAGGATTTGATTTTGAGGTTAGGTTATAGGAGTTGGCCCGTGATATTCTATGCCCTTTGCTTCTGATCAAGCTGTTGAAAGGCAGGAAAGTTGGTTTTCCTTGATATGACTGTCTTGTTCCCTCATTGGTTGGGATTCTTCATGTTCAGAGGTCTACTCAGAACTTCAGCTCACCATCATTTACCCTTTTCAACGGTATCTCTGTAGTCAGGTGTAAGATGGTGATGTGGACCCCTCACTGACATTTTACCCAATTCTCCAGATTGTCTTTTCACTAATTTCTTTCATTCCCCCTCCATCACTGCGTCATGGTCCCTTTAAGGGAGCGGCCATAGTTGAGTGGTGGGAGCAGCTGCTGGCAGTAAAGAGACTTGCAGGATTTGGCCTACCCTAGGCCACTTACCGCGCACGCTCAGGACCGGGGGCTTGGTGGGAAAGGAAGGAGGGACTTAAGGTGCGCCTGCGCATCAGGGGCGCGCGCAAGGGGCTGGTTTGGTGATCCCTTTAAGAAACCGCAGGCGGAGGAATTTCTCTGAGAGAAAATAATCCTACTCACGGGGCCCCTTGGAGGCCATTAACCCCCCGAGTCCCGGCCCCCCCTTTTCTCGGGCAGGCCCTACCGCCCACGCGCGCACTGGTGGGCTCTCAGGCTCTGCGGCCGGGCGCGCGGTATCCGCCCCCTCCCCACTCTCAGCTCAAGGCCCGGCCGGGTTCGGGGGCGCTGCCGCGAGGCGGCCGTGCCTGCAGTGTGGGCGGGGGCCGGGGGCCCGAGAGGTACCGCCGCCACCGCGCCAGGAGCCGCAGCGGTTCCGAGCGGGGCCCAACATGGCGGAGAGAGAGGTGGAGTCCGGCCCCCGAAAGAGGGTAGGTGAGGTGAGGCAGAACTCGGGCGGCGGGGGGCGGGGCGCGGCCCGGGGCCGGGGCCGGGGCCGGGAATGGGCCATGCTCAGGCTCGTGCTGGGGTCGCCGAGGCCCGGTTGGGGCCAGGTTGCCGGCAGGTCTGAGGCAACCTTGGGTCTGGAGCGCGCTGGCGAGTGGTCCTTCGGCAGGTGGGACAAAGATTTGCTGCTGGTTGGGAGGGGGAGGGGAGGGGGGGGTGTTTGCCTCCCCTCTTCCCCCGCCAGCACTGGGGGTGGGTCCTGTGGGCCCTGGTGAGGGGGGTGTCAGATTCTTAAGTGCATCTTTAGTAAATCAGAGTCTGGAAGTTTCACTGGGGAGAGGTCAGGTGGGGGTGGTGGTGGCGGGAATAAGTCGTGGAGGGGTCTCATGAGAAATAACCGGGAGGGTTCTTCAGTAACACCGTGGAGAATTCATTTTCCTGCCTCCTTTCCCTTCCCCCCTAACCGTTACCAAGACCAAAGTGGAGGTGGTGCTCTTACCTGTGAAGAAGTGGGGTCGTTGGTGTGTCCTCATTTAGGAGAAAGATTTTGGCAACTATCAATGTCTTGTTCTAGTCTAGCCTCTTTACCCGCAATTAGGGACGTGGAAGAGTATGACAAGTTTTGTCATAAGGAGGATGTACTAATTGACCCGCAGAGGTGAAGCCAGGAGGAGTTGTTGAATACCTTTCAAAGTTTGTCTTGAAACTTTTTTTATTTAATTCTGAATGATTTTTTTTCAGATGGCGAACAGTACTGTACTATCGATATTTTTCAGACTTTTGTTAGCATGATAAGCAGTTAAGTTTCCTTTCAGGAATCTTCGTTTTGGGAATGGTCGCAAAACGATCAATTGTGTGAAACCATTGGGGTAAAAAATTCCTACTTTATTGGGAACGCCTTTTCAATTTAGCATAAAATTATCAACCTCATAATGATGCTACAGCTAACATTTTGAGTCTTACTGTGTGCCTGGCACTGTGCATAGTGCTTAATGTGAAGAATTTAACCTCATAGTAATTTTCTGGAAAGCCCATTTGCAGATGAGGAAATGTAGGTGTAGAGGGCTTAAGTAGTTTACTTAAGATCAGGTGGCTAGTTAAGAGATTGAGGTAGGATTTAAATCCTGGTTTGTCCCGACTGTAGTGCCTGTGTTGGATGCCACATAGGAGTTTCTTTAATCTATGTTTCTCTCCTTAAAAGCTTAAATTATAAATAACCAAAAGGGTGTCAGATATTATTTTTAACAACAATTTATTAGGAAAATATTTCCAACTATCCAGCAAAATTAAAAAACTTACAGAGGCTGGGCGCCCTGGCTCACGTCTGTAATCCTAGCGCTCTGGGAGGCCGAGGTGGGAAGATCGCTTGAGCTTAGGAGTTCAAGACCAGCCTGAGCAAGAGTGAGACCCCGTCTCTACTAAAAATAAAAAAATTAGCGGGATGTGGTGGCACTTGCCTGTAGTCCTAGCTGCTGGGGAGGCTGAGGCAGGAGGATGGCTTGAGCCCAGGAGTTTGAGGCTGCAGTGAGCTACGATGACGCCACTACACTCTACCCAGGGTGACAGACTAAGAGTCTGTCTTTAAAAAAAAAAAACCTTACAGGGAGCTTCCATTATACACAGTCACCTAGATTCTACCATTAACATTGTACTGTACTCATTTTATCACGTATTTATCCATCTATTCCTCTGTCCATTTATCATTCACCTTATTTTAATGCATTTCATTGTATTTTGAGCAATTAAAATTTAATGTTTATAGTCTTACAAAATGTTGGATTCTCATATAATAATTAGTCATAGAGCAAGTTAAGCTGTATTGTGGTATGTCTAAATAGTTCCTTTAGCATAAATATTGGGTATGGAGTGCATGTGTTTTGAAATTTTAAATTGTTCTTCAAGTTTTGATCTGTTTTAAACTGGACTCTTACTTTGCTTGAAGGCATATGGCATGTGGTCAACCAATTAAAATATATAGGATAAATTACTTTAGATGTATAATGTTAATTTAGGGAGATCTCTGCATTTAGTTTCTACTAATGCTATCATTCTAACATAGGATATGCTAGAATTTTCTAGAAAACATGTGTCCTGCTAAGATAGGCTGTTCTAGAATGTTCTAGAAAACATGTATGCATTTTGGCAACAAATTCAACTAGATTTTAAATAGATTCTTCTTTCTCTTGTAGTATACTTAAAAGGTGTCACACTGGTAGCAGTCAAAACTTTATTATTTTTTAACAAAATGTAACACATGTAGCACTTGTATAGATTTTTCTGTTATATTACCTGTTTCATCATGGAGGAGGATTACATTCAATATCTTTTAGATCCATAATCATTTTATTTTGATATTTGGTTGGGATGTTCAGTAGGATTGTCTTAAATGGTACAAGTATCTTTTTTCCCCACTCTTTTTTTGTGTGTGCCAAACTCCATGTGGATTCCATATGTGTACTCCAAGCAGATTTGTGGGGACTACGCTGTACAATTTCTTTTCAAATAATTTGACTCTTTGCCTTGAGGCAGTTAAAACATATTATCCACGTAGACCTAGATAATAACTTTAGGTTATTTAATCTGAAATTGCATTCATGACATGGTATTGTATTTATGATGCTTACTACCTTTCACCTTCATAATCATAAGTCAAAAAAGTTGATCACATATGCTATTTGATAAGCAATAGGCTGGGAATTGTGCTATGGTTCTTACGGACATTTAAGGTAATAGATGCTGGCTCTCCTGCTAAATTGTGTACTCCTTTAAGGTAGGGTCCATTTTGTCGCTTTCTGCAACTCCCAAAACCTGTGACCTCCACGTAATAGGAACTCAAAAGACTTACTGATTTTTGATAAGTTTACCTATTACCACAGGGGCTCTGTGGTTTGGGTTCCAAGTTCCGTGCTTTGTAATTTTGGGGGCTTCTGTAAATCTTCTGTACCATCCTTTATTCCACAAAGTTATCTCCTGTGGATCCAGATTTAGGGTTCTTCTGATTGTTATGGATTATGGTTAGATGGGAGAGTGACTGCATTTTAAGACCATTGGGTTAACAACCTTAAATTCTGTATAGTCCTGCCTGATGATTTTCATGCTTGTGGGCAGTTGGGATAATTATATTCAGACTATACTGGAATGCCAGTCTCTCAGTTTGTCAACATGGGGGAACTGAGTATGTGGGTGGACCAGCACTATATCCATCTATCATCTCTGATATAGAGAGAACCAAGTTCATATCCTAGTACTCATGTATGAAGGCCAGCATTATATACACATACATACACATACACTTTAAAGTCAGGATATTTTGGGGATATTATTTATGGATTTTTTTTAAGATTTTAAAATTTTTGTTTCCTTAAATAGGTTTTAAGATTGGGCTTGTTATAAATAATTGAATTGTTTATGCATAGGTATTATAATAAACAGTGTATTAGAAGTATGAGGTCTGACTAAATCTGGTTGCAATGTTTTGTTGTAAAATCCCTGTATCTTCAAAGTTTACATTCAAAATAATAACTTTTGTAAATGTATGTGTTGTTAGCTGGCTGGTGATTTTCATATTTAAACTTTTGTGTATGTTAAATTTGAGGTATATATGTTTGATATGCTTAAAAAGGAGAGCATATGTATAAGTAGTATGCTTCCATTTTTGTAAAAAAAAAAAAAACAACCAAGCCCTGGCCTTTTTGCCACCCCATATATGTGTCTATAGATGTATATATATATATATATGCACATATATATACATATATATGAACTTAGAGAAAGTTGTGGAGGATACATGTCAGGCTGTTACCATTGATTCAGGGGGTGGGGATGAGAAAGGAAAGGTAGTGTAAGGGTGAACATTTTATTTTGCACAGTGGAAAAAATGCTTATGGCATATAATGTTAAGTGAAAATGTAAGCTATAAAATGTTATCTTTTCTTTTTTTTACAATAAAGTCTTGCTTTGTCTCTTGGGCTAGAATGCCATGGCGTCAGCCTAACTGACAGCAACATCAAACTCCTGGGCTCAAGTGATCCTCCTGCCTCAGCCTCTGGTGTAGCTGGGACTACACCATGCCTGGCTAATTTTTTCTGTTTTTACTAGAGACAGGGTCTCCCTGTTGTTCAACCTGGTCTCGAACTCCTGAGATCAAGCCATCCTCCTGCCTCTGCCTCCCAGAGTGCTAGAATTACAGGCATGAACCACTGCAGCTAAAATGTTATCTATAATATTGTAAATATGTAAAAATTGAGCATGCATGTAGACAAGGAAAAGAAAATAGCATGAACAAATGAAAGCATTGACTTTGTTATGTGATGGGATTTTGGAGAAGTTTTAGTTTGAATTTTTTATTTTAATATTTTATAATAAAATAATTACAAATGGTTGATCCTTCTTAATTCCTTCATGAGCTTTTTCTGTCTTTCTGTTAAATGTATTACTTAATATGATGGTACATATTAAAATATTTGTGATTCACATGTACAAAACGTAAATCATTTGCTTTAAGAATGCATTGGCTCTTTGTATAGAGACCATTTAAAGAGGTCATTCCAGTATTGACAATGATTCTGTGTTGTTTTCATACTGATTCCTATCTTGTAACTAGCAGAGGCATCTGTAAATAATGATAATACTTGGTTTTTATAAACCCTTAAGTGCCTGTCTGTTATTCTCAATATTTTATTAGGTCATTAAATATGAAATGTCCAATTTCGAATCAATAGGCCGAACCGGTTGCGGTGGCTCACGCCTGTAATCTTAGCACTATGGGAGGCTGAGGCAGAAGAATTGCTTGAGCTGAGGAGTTCAAGACCGGCCCAAGCAAGAGTGAGACCCCGTCTCCACTAAAAATAGAAAAATTAGCGAAGTGTCAACTACTCGGGAGGCTGAGGCAGGAGGATGGCTTGAGCCCAGGAGTTTGAGGTTGCGGTGAGCTGTGATGACACCACTGCACTCTTTACTCAGGGCAACTGAAAAAAAAAAACAACAGGATTAGTTTATTATATCTCAAACAAGAAGCAGTACAATTAATCAAAATACGTGCTTAAACTCTTGACATAGTTTTGCCATTTTAAAGATAGCTGTTTATGCCAGCAGCAAAGAAACCTGGAGAGTGAGTGGCGATGAAGTCACAAAAGGCGTTTTCCACAGCTTGTTGAGAATTGAATATTGCTTCTTGCAGGAAATGATCCAAAGCCTGGAAGAAGTGGTAGTCAGTTGGTGCAAGATCTGGTGAATATGGTGGATGACAGAGTTTCTAAGTCCAGTCTCTAGTTTGAGCAGCATTGTTTGTGGGACATGTGGTTGAGTGTTGTCTTGCAGGAAGATTGGCCTGTCTCTATTGACCAATCTTGGCTGCCTTAATCACAAGCATCCTCATCATTTCATCCAGTTGGTTGCAATAGACGTCTGCAGTTATTGATTGGCTAGGTTTCATGAACCTATAGTGGATAATACCAGTGCTGAACCACCGAATGGACACTATTAGCTTTTTTTGATGAATATTTGGTTTTGGACTATGTTTCAGCACTTCATCTTTATCCAACTATTATGCTGAATGCTTGCGATTATCAAAAAGAATCCATTTTTCATCACACGTAAGAATACAGTGTAGAAATGATTCGCTTTTATGTCGTGACAGCAAAGAAAGACAAACTTCAAGACAATTTCTCTTCTGACACTTATTTAATTCACATGGTAGCCATCTATCCAGCTTCTTTACCTTGCTGATTTGTTTCAAATGGTCCCATATTGTTGGCATAATAACGTCAAACCTTGCTGCTAATTCATGTGTAGGTTGAGATGGATTCACGTCCACTACAGCTTTCAGCTCATCATTATCCACCTTGGTCTCAGGTCAGCTATGTGACTCCTTTTCAACATTAAAATCACCAGAATGGAACTTCTCAAAACCATTGATATACTGCGTGTTCTTTAGCCACATCCTTCCCAAACACTTCGTTGATATTTTGAGCTGTCTACGCAGCACTGGTTTCACGACGGGACTCATTTGAAATTAGCGTGAATTTTTGACTTATCCATGGTTTCACAAAAATTGCTATAAAAAAAAACTTTGAAACATTATCACAAGCCAAACTGTGCATTTGAAAGAATGGGGATGTACCTTCACAATAAAAATAAAATAAGAGGTGTCAAAGTGAAATATCAGATAACAACTGTCAAACTTAGTACTTAAGGAAATGGAACAATTCATACTTAATAACTTAATACATGTAATATATTTTTCAGTCCTCATTAATTCCATGAGGTGTAGTCACTATTATCATCCCATTTTATAAATAAGGAAACAGGCACAGAGTTTTGCTCGAAATCATAATGTAATTGGCTAGGATCAGGTGTTATTTAAACTTGTGCTGTTTGATGTATAACATAGGTTATAACTTTTGTTTACCCAGAAATATTATGGTTAGTGTTTATATTCTCATTTGTGAAAAAAAGCACAGTATTCTTTATCTGGAATTTATGGCTGTTAGAATAATTTGAATTACGTATAAATAAAATTGATATAAATTAGTTCTCAGGAAGCATCAAATTAACTTGTTCCCTAAGAAATACATTCTTGTTTGAGATCATCTTAAAACGTGTATGCAGACCGGGCACGGTGGCTCACGCCTGTAATCCTAGCCCTCTGGGAGGCCAAGGCAGGTGGATCGCTCGAGGTCAGGAGTTCGAGACCAGCCTGAGCAAGACCCTGTCTCTACTAAGAATAGAAATAAATTATCTGGACAACTAAAAATATATATAGAAAAAATTAGCCGGGCATGGTGGTGCATGCCTGTGCTCCCAGCTACTCGGGAGGCTGAGGCAGTAGGATCGCTTAAGCCCAGGAGTTTGAGGTTGCTGTGAGCTAGGCTGACGCCATGGCACTCACTCTAGCCCGGGCAACAAAGTGAGACTCTGTCTCAAAAAAAAAAAAACAAAAACAAACAACAACAACAAAAAAAACATGTATGCAACTCGCATGTTTATTTTTTGGAAAATATACACTAAGTACTTTAAAGCCTGCCACAACACCTGTCTAATGTTTAAGTTTTTTGTAGAGAAGGGGTCTTGCCATGTTGTCCAGTCTGGTCTCCAGTTCCTGGCCTCAAGGCGTCCTTATACTTTGGCCTCCCAAAGTGCTGGGATTACAGGTGTGAGCCACTATGCCCAGCCTTAAAGATTAAATTTGTGATTTTTTTGAAAATGGGATGATTTTCTTATTTAATAAAGAAAATATAAGTAGATAAATGTAAAATTATAATTTCTATGGATATTTCAGAGGTATTTTTGAATTTTATATTAGGAGACCAACTGCTATTTAAAGAAGACTGATATTTCCTTTAAACATTCTGATTATTTTGCTATTAGCTAACTATGTAATTATTTTAATAATGGAAAGAAAAAGGAAGATATTGTAGAATAATATTATATTCAACCCTACAAAATCACTAATATTTGAGTATTTAACTTACAGAAATGGCATTTTCATGTGGTTTGAGCCAACAGTAAGAGCATAGGCTTTTCAAAATCACTTTATAGTACAGTCTCTGGTATTTAGCAATTTGGGGATAGTAACAGTTTTTTATCTGATCTTTCCATACCCATGCCTACTCTCTTATACTTGGAGAATACTTAAAATGTCATTTTAATTTCATTCATGTCATCTTTATGGCCTTCCAGAAGTTTTAGCTATCTGCATTTGACCAAATATGTTTAATAGTACCTTCTTTTTTATGTCTACTCAGTGTATAGTTTACCCACCACTGTAAGGTCTTTTAAGTGAAGGATCATATGTATTCATCTTTATTTACATCTATCTACATGTCTTACAAATTTAAGTGTTTTAATATTGACATGCATACTACACATTTATAAGCAAAAAGAAAAAAATTTTAGAATTAATTTCATAATTCCATATTAAGCACAAACATAAAATGATAAAATGAAACCTAATGTTCTATTACCCAGTTTTGACAACTGAACAGTTTTCAACATTTTGCCATTCCTGAATAATCTAACTTTTCACTTCTTATTCCTCCCCTCGCCTTTCCTTTGTCTCCCTCCCTTCTTCTCCGCCTCCCCTCCCTCCCTCCCTCTGACCAACCTTCCTTCCTTCCTTGAAATAATTTCAAGGAAATATCAGGCATCACATCATTTAATCTGTAAATAGTTCTGTGTCTATTTCTAACAGATAAGAACTTTTTTTTTTTTTGAGACAGAGTCTCACTTTGTTGCCCGGGCTAGAGTGCCATGGCGTCAGCCTAGCTCACAGCAACCTCAAACTCCTGAGCTTAAGCGATCCTACTGCCTCAGCCTCCCAAGTAGCTGGGACTACAGGCATGCACCGCCATGCCCGGCTAATTTTTTCTATATATATTTTAGTTGGCCAGATAATTTCTTTCTATTTTTAGTAGAGACGGGGTCTTGCTCTTGCTCAGACTGGTCTCGAACTCCTGACCTCCAGCGATCCACCCGCCTCGGCCTCCCAGAGGGCTAGGATTACAGGTGTGAGCCACCGCGCCTGGCCAGATAAGAACTTTTAATAAACCCAACCACAATACTATTACACCTAACAAAAGAACTCCTTAATCCAGTCTGTGTTGAGATTTCTCTGATTCTTTAAATGTCCTTTTACACTTGGTTTGTTTAAATCACCATCCAAATAAGATTTATACATTTCATTTGGTCTGTATGTGTCTTAAGTTTTTCTTACCCTTAACTATTCCCCTCCCTAACCCATATTGTGCTTTTTTCCCATGCTATTTATTTGTTTAAAAAAAAAAAAAAAAAAAAACTAAGTCATTTTTTCAGGAGAACTTTGTACATTCTTGATTTGGCTGATTGAATCCTTGTTATGGTATTTAAAATGTTCCTTTACTCTTTATATTCCCCACAAATTAGTAGGTAAGTGTAGAGTAGTGGTTGTCAACTTTGGGCTGAAACTTTAGAATTATCTGGGGAGATTCTCAGGCTACATCTTAGATCAATTTGTCACAATCCATGAGATAAAATCTAGGCATCAATAATTTAAAAAATTTACCAAGTGATTTCAAGCATAACCAAGATTGAGAGCTTGAATTGGTAGAGCTTGGTGGGATTTAGGTTCAGTTTCTTTGCCAAGAACAATTTATGATGGAGTGATTATATAATTTATTTCCAATAAGATGATTCTGAACATGAAAGGGGTGCTATTAAAGATTACAGTAGGAAAATAGCCATAAGATGGAATAGCTCTAGACAAATTAGAGGGTATAGCCATCCCATTAGATGGTGCTGTGAATTCTTGTTGAATCATTCCAGGAGGCCAGTAAGTGTTGTCCCACTTTTGGTAATACTAAATTGATCATTTGTGGATAATATTAGTGGGATCCAAACATAATTTCTTCTTAACTTTTCACCTAATGGATTTATCAGCCAATGATGGTGGTTGCCTAGATCTGTTATTTCATGAGAAGAGTGATTTTCTTTCATTTCTCTTCTATTTATTAACTGGAATTCTTCCATAGAGAAGTTCCTCCTCAATTATTTGATTACGTTGTAATCTCATTTGTACAGGGAGACCAGGGTAAATGCTTATTTTTTTCCCCTTTACTTACCAATTTTCAGAAGAATGAATTGATGACTTATTAAATTCCCAAGGTGAGGTTTGGGAGGGGAAAACATTATGAACTCATGAATTTTAGTATATTTGGTGTGTTTTAATTTATTGTGGTCATTATTTTTGTTCAAATTTGTTACATTTTTTGTTTTATTTTTTGAGACAGGGTCTCACTCTGTTGCCCAGGCTGGAGTACAGTGGCGCAATCACAGCTCACTGCAACCTCCGACTCCCAGGCTCAAATGATCCTCCTGGCTTAGCCTCCTGAGTAACTAGGACTACAGGCACACTACCACAGCTAGATAATTTTTTATTTTTATTTTTTGCAGAGATGGGGTCTCACTGTGTTGCCCAGGCTGGTCTTGAACTCCTGGCCTCAAGTGATCCTCCTGCTTCGGCCTCCCAAAGTGCTGTGATTACAGGTGTGAACCACTGCTCCTGGCCTAATTTGTTACATCTTTGCTCATTGGCAGTCTATATTAGTTTCCTAAGGCTGCCATAAAAAATTACTACAAACTTGGTGGCTTAAAATCATAGATATTTATTCTGTCACAGTTCTGGAGGCCGGAAGTCCAAAATCAAGGCTCTAGGGAAGAATCCTTTGTTGTCTCTTCCTGCTTTTGGTGGCTTGAGTTGCGTTCCCTAACTTGTGGCAGCAAAACTCCAGTCTTTGCCTTCATCTTGCCATGGCCTTTTTTCTGTGTCTTCTTTTCTGTCCTTTTTAAGGACATTCTTCATTGTATTTAGGGTCTCTCCTAATCTAGGGTGATCTCATGTCTATAACCTTACTTTAATTACATATCCAAAGATTTGTTCTGTTTACAGAATAGATCTGATTGGACATAGCTTTTGGGGGCCACAGTTCAACTCACTACAGTCCACCTTTTGATGCCCAAAACTTCATGTGCATCTCATAGTACAAAGTAAGTTCACTTCATCACAACATCCCCCAAAGTCTCTACCCATTGCAGCATGAACTCTTAAGTCCAACATCTACTCTAAATATCAGCTCAAAAGTCCCACATCTCACTGTCTAGATCATCTAAATTAGGTTTGGGTGTGGACTGAGTATCATCCATGTGGGGCAAAATTTCTCTCCATCTATGGATCTGTCAAACTAAAAACCAAGTTATCTGCTTCCAAAATACAATGGTGAGACAGGCATTGGAAAGGCATTCCCATTCAAAAGTAAGAACTTGAAGGAATAGAGGGTCTTTGGTCCCAAGCAAGTTCAGTACCAAGTAGGACAAATTTCTCTAGGTTTCAAGGCCTGAGAATAATCTATGGTTTGATTCTCTGCCCTCTTGGCCCATGGAGGCTCTGTGAACACCTGCTCTGGGCCTGTTTCTCTGGCCTCTGCCTCTTGTGGCCTGCTTTCAGAGTTATTAATATTTTTATTTTTTCTTAAAGGGAGGTATATATGTTTACTTCCCTTTTGTTAGCCCATTTATTGCCTGTAGAATCCAGAAGTCAGGCTTTTTTTTCCCCCCCCCATTTTGTCTTCTCTCTGTTCTGGTACATGCTGGTAGTGTTTTTTTTGGTATAATGTTATTAAAAAACTTTGTGTGTCTTCTTATATATCGAGGGGATCCACACCATTAGACAAGGGGGTTGTTCACATATCTTTCCTGATAACCTCTTCTTCATTCCTGGCTTCTGTTGAGATGGTGGATTGAATCCATGAGTCACATAGCTGATATCTTCAGCAAATGGTTGTCCAGCCACACTGTTGGCCTGCTTTCTTGAACACACTTTTCTAATAGTGAATTTCCTAATTTTAGCATCCTTTGCAATCTGGATAATCTAAGAACCTCCCAGTTAATCAAGCGTTGTTTCCTTTTAAAAGTTCCTGTCTCAATTTTTCTCTTTCCTCTTACATTTTACTGTAAACAGCAAGGAGAAACCAAGGTGTACCTTAAAACTTTGCTGGAGATCTCCCACACTAAATATCCAAGTTCATTGCTTCCAACTTCTGTTTTCTGCCCAACAGTAGAAAACAATTCAGCCAAGTTTTCTGCCCTATAAGGATCACCTTTCTTCCAGTTCCAAGTCAACATACTCTTAATTTTTTTCTGAAACATCAACAGAAGCATCCTTAACCAGAATGTTGATATGTACCAGAACATTCTGATGAGCATTCATGATGGACATTCTGTTTGTGGTTTTGTAAGTGTATTTTCTAAGACTAATGAAGCTTTGTCTTACTTGCTCATCATATCCTGAACCCTTACGAGAATCATCTTTGCCATTCATATTTCTACCAACCATGTTCTTCAAGGCAATCTATACTTTTTTTATTATGCCTCTCAAAACTATTCTGGCCTATTATCCACTTTCAAAGCCACCTTGACATTTTTGGATATTTGTTATATCAGCACACCACTTCTATGTACCAAAATCTGTATTAGTTTCCTAGGTTTGTCATAACAAAGTGACATAAACTTGATAGTTTAAAACTACAGAAATTTATTGTTTCACAGTCTGGAGGCTAAAAGTCCAAAATCAAGATGTCAGCAGGGCTTGGCTTCCTTTCCTTGATTGTCTCTTCCAGCCTCTGGTGTCCCCAGGTGTTCTTTGATTTGTGGTAGTGTTACTCTAGTCTTTGCCTCTGTCTTCACTTGGCCATCTTTTCTCTGTCTGTTTCTTCTTTTCTGTCTTTTCTAAGGACACTTCATTGGATTAGGGCTCATCCTAATCCAGAATGATCTCATTTCAACATCTTTACATTAATTACATCTGTAAAGAACTTTACTCCAAGTTAAGTCACATTCTGATGTTCTGGGGTGGTATATCTTCTCTTCAACCCTCACAGGGTCTTCAAGGTTGGCACCTGTATCTTTTAAAAAAAATTATTTTGTGTTTGAACAATTATCTTAAGTTTTTAAAAATGTGTTCAAATGTACATAATGTAAAGTGAAATAAGCCAGGCACAAAAAGACAAAAGTTGCATATTCCCACTTAATGTGTAATCTAAAACAGTCAAACTCATAGAAGCCAAGAGTAGAATGGTAGTTACCAGAGCTGCGGGGTGGGAGGAATGAGAAGATGTTGGTCAAAGGATAGGGAGTTGACAAGACGAATAAAAAGTATTTAAGGTGATGGTATGTTGATTAACTTGATTCAGTCATTTCACACTGTATACATACCTGTGTATCATAACATCACTGTGTACCCCATAATTATATGTGATTATAATTTGTCAAAAAAAGGAAAAAGATACACATAACAAAATTTGCCATTTTAACCGTTTTAAGTGTATAATTCAATGGCAGTAAGTGCATTTACAATGTTGTACAACTATCACCACTGTTTCGTTCCTAATAGAAACTACATGTTAATTCCTCATGGCTCCTCCCTCCCAGCCCCTGGTACAGCTTTAACTAACTTTTTGTCTCTATGAAGTTGCCTGTTCTAGATATAAGTGGAACCATATAACATTTGTTCTTTGGTGTCTGACTTAATTTACTTAGCATAATGTTTTCAATGTTTACCCAGTTGTAGCAAAACTTCCCAGTCCTTTTTATGGCTGAACAGTATTCCATTGTGCTTGTACCTCATTTTGTTTATCCAGTCATCCATCAATGGACACCTTTTGGTTATTGTGAATAATGCTGCTATAAACATTGACGTATAAGTATCAGTTTGAGTCCCTGCTTTCAATTCATTTGCGTATTGCTATGATTCAAAAGTGTCCCTTCCAAAACTCATGTCAAAATTTGATTCTCAATATGGCAGCGTTGGGAGGTGGAGACTAGTGGAGATGTTTGGATCATGGGGGCATTGCCCTCATGAATAGATTAATACTGTCTCCCAGGAGTGAGTTCCTCACCCTCTCGAGGGGAAGGGTTGGATTCTGTGAGAGCAGGTTCTTTCTTATAAGTGCGGTTCCTCCTCTTGTTTGCCTCTTTGCACACATGTACCTCACCTTTCTGCTTTTCCATGTTGTTTCTTTTTTTCTTTTTTTCGAGACAGAGTCTCACTCTGTTGCCCAGGCTAGAATGCCATGGCGTCAGCCTAGCTTACAGCAACCTCACACTCCTGGGCCCAAGCAATCCTCCTGCCTCAGCCTCCTGAGTAGCTGGGACTACAGGCGCATGCCACAACGCCTAGCTAATTTTTTCTGTTTTTAGTTGCCCAGCTAATTTTTTCTGTTTCCAGTAAACACTGGGTCTTGCTTTTGCTCAGACTGGTCTCAAACTCCTGACCTGAAGCAATCCTCCCTCCTCGGCCTCCCAGAGTGCTAGGATTACAGGCGTGAGCCATCACCCCTGGCCCATGCTTCTTCATGTTGTAATGTAGCACATGGCCCTCACCAGATTCCAATGCCATGCTCTTGGATGTTCCAGCCACCAGAATTGTGAGCCAAATAAACTTTTCTTTATAAATTACACAGCCTCAGGTATCGTTACAGCAATGCTAAATGAACTAAGGTATATATACCTAGGAGTTGAATTACTGAATTATATGAGAATTCTATGTTTATCTTTTTGAGGAACCACCAACCTGTTTTCCACAGCAGCTGTACCATTTTTCATTTCCCACCCAATGCTCAAGGGCTCCAGTTTTTTCCTTCCTCCCTCCCTCCCTCCCTCTTTCTTTCCTGCCTTTTCTTTTTCTTTATTTTTTTAGACAGAGTCTTGCTCTGTTGCCCAGGCCAGAGTGCCATGGTGTCAGCCTAGCTTACAGCAACCTCAAACTCCTGAGCTCAAGTGATCCTCCTACCTCAGCTTCCCAGAGTGCTAGGATTACAGGTGTGAGCCACCACGCCCAGACACTACAGTTTTTCTGTATCTTCTCCAATGCTTGTTATTTTCTGTTTTATTGGTAATAACCATCCTAGTATGTGTGAAGTAGTATTTTATTGTGGTTTGGATGTGCGTTTTTATTTTAAACATCTCACTAGTAGACAAAGATTCGCATTTTCCTCGTGATTAATGATATTGAGCTTTCATTTGCATATTGGCTTTTTGTATATCTTTGGGAAAATGTCTAAGTCCTTTGTACATTGTTTTTTTTTGAGACAGGGTCTTGATCTGTTGCCCACGCCAACATGTAGTGGTGCTATCACAGCTCACTGCAACCTTGGACTCCTGTGATCAAGTGATCCTCCCACCTCAGCCTCCCAGATAGCTGGGACTACAGGTGTGCACCACCATGCCTGACTAACTTTTCTTATTTTTTGTAGAGGTGGAGTCTTGGTATATTGTCCAGGCTGGTCTTAAACTCCTGGCCTCAAGCAGTCCTCCTGCCTCAGCCTCCCAAAGTGCTAGGATTATATAGGTGTCAGCCACCAATCCTGGCCCTTTGTCTGTTTTTTAATTGAGTTTCTTGTCTATTAGTTTTTGAGTTGCAGAAATTCTTTATATATTCTGGCTGTTAAACTCTTATCAGATACATGATTTGCAAACATTTTTTGCCATTCTGTGGGTTGTGTTTTCACTCATACCATAGTGTCCTTTGATGCACAAAAGTTTTGAATTTTAATGAAGTCACATTTGTTTTTCTTTTGTAGCTTATGCTTTTGGTGTCATATTAAGAAACTATTGCCAAATCCAAGGTCATGTAGATTTTTCCATATGTTTTCTTCTAAGAGTTTTAGAGTTTATCTCTTTCATTTAGGTCTTTAATCCACTGTGAGTTAATTTTTGCTTATGGTATAAGGTAATGTTCCGTTTCATTCTTTAGTGTGTGGATATTCAGTTTTCCCAGCACCTTTTGCTGAAGAGTCTATTAAATGATCTTGGAACCCTTGTTGAAAGTCAGTTGACCATTGTGTTATTCAGTTCAGGCTGCCATAACAAAATACCATAGACTATGTGGCTTAAATGATAGAAATTTGTTTCTTACAGTTCTGGAGGCTAGGAAGTTCAAGATCAAGATGTCTGTAAGGTATGTTTTATTTGAGGCCCGTTTTCTTAGCTTGTTGGCAGCCGCCATGTTGTTGTATGACTTCTTAGTGAATGAGGGGAGAAAGAGTGGGCATTAATCCCATCATGAGAGCTCCACCCTCATGACTTCATCTAACTCTGGTTACCTCCTCAAGGCCCCATCTCCAAATACCATTACATTGAAGGTTATGACTTCAACATGTAAATTTTTGGGGAACACAGACATTCAGAACATAACCACATATGTGAAGGTTTATTTCTGGAGTCTCATTTCTGTTCTATTGGTCTATATGTCTATTCTTGTGCCAACACCACACTGTTTTGATTACTGTAGCTTTGTTATAGTAGGTTTGAAAATGGAAAGTGTGGGTCCTTGAACTTTGTTTTTCTTTTTCAAGATTGTTCTGGCTATTAGGGGTTGAAATTCCATATGAAATTTGGAATTTTTTTTTCTATTTTTTCAATAAAAGCCTTTAGGATTTTGACTGAGATTGAATTTATAAATCAAGGAACATTTTATCATCTTAACAATATTATATCTTCCTTCCAGTCCATGAACATGGGATGTCTTTCCATTTATTTTGATCTTCTTTCAGAAATGTTTTATACAAGTCTTTCAGTGTAAAAGTCTTGTGCCTCTTTGGTTAAATTTATTCCTAAATATCAGTCAGTATAATATACCACATAATATAATTGAAGGAAAAAGAAACTATAGTTGGCTTTTTGTATCTACAGATTCCACATCTGAAGATTCAACCAACTGTAAATGAAAATATTTGGGAAAAAAGTTAATACAACAATAAAAAATAATACAAATTTTAAAAATACAGTGTAATAACGATTTGCTTATAATTTTCATTGTATTAGGTATTATAAGTAATCTAGAGATGATTTAAAGTATGTGAGAGGATGTGTTATATACAAATGTTGTGCCCTTTTATATAAGGGACTTGAGCATCCAAGGATTTTGGTGTCTGGGAGGGGTTCCTGGAATCAATTCTTCCCTCAGATACTAAGAGATAAATGTACATTATCATCTCAGTTGATGTAGAAAAGGCATTTAGCAAAATCCAAAATCCTTTCATTAAACAAACTTCAATAAATTAGGAATAGGGGGGAACTTCCTCAACATGATAAAGGCTACGTATGAAAAATCATGGCTGACATCATGCTCAATAGTGGAAGACTGAGAGCTTTTCCCCTAAGATTAGGAACAAGATGATGCCAGGCTGGGTGCGGTGGCTCACGCCTGTAATCCTAGCACTCTGGGAGGCCAAGGCAGGCAGATCGTTTGAACTCAGGAGTTCGAGACCAGCCTGAGCAAGAGCGAGACCCCGTCTCTACTAAAAATAGAAAGAAATTATATGGACATCTAAAAATATATATAGAAAAAAATTAGCCAGGTATGGTGGTGCATGCCTGTAGTCCCAGCTACTCGGGAGGCTGAGGCCGTAGGATTGCTTGAGCCCAGGAGTTTGAGGTTGCTGTGAGCTAGGCTGACGCCACGGCACTCTAGCCTGGGCAACAGAGTGAGACTGTCTCAAAAAAAAAAAAAAAAAAAAAAGTGAGGTTGCCTTCTTTTACTACTTTTTCTGATTATAAGACTTGAAGTTCTAGCCAGAATAGTTAGGCAAGAAAAAAAGAACTAAAGGGCGTCCAAACAGTAAAGGAAAAGTACAACTATCTCTGTTTAAAGATGACATGATCTTATCTTATAGAAACCCCTAAAAAAACCCACAAAAAACCTGTGAGAGCTAATAAGAAATTCAGCAAAGTTGCAGGATATAACATTAATGCAATTATATTTTTATACACAATGAACCATCTCAAAAGAAAATTAAGAAAACAATTTCATTTACATTAGCATGCAAAAGAAAAAATACTTAAGCACCTGTATCCTTTTGATCCTAATTCCAGCAGTCTTTGAAAGATTTCTCCCTTCCTGCCTAAAAAGATGTACCCCCCAGGCTCATCTTATACAATACTATTCACAGTTGGAATGAACCAGCCCTCCAAGAAGTCCGGGTACCTTTCAGTGGGAAATGCTATTAAGAGACCACAGACAAGCTTTTTGAAGTTAGAATCTTTTTGAGATGGTGTCAGTAGTGATATGATTTGGATGTTTGGCCTTTCCAAATTGCATGTTGAAATTTGATCCCTGGTGTTGGGATGTGTGGCCTGGTGGGAGGTATTTGGTTCATGGAGGCAGATCCCTCTTGAATGACTTGGTGCCCTCCCTGTGATGAGTGAATTCTCACTTTATTCATGTGAGAGCTGGTTGTTTAAAGGAGCCTGGTACCACCTCCTCCCTCTCTTGCTCCTTCTTTTGCCATGTGACTGGCCTGTTTCCCCTTCGCCTTCTCCCTTAATTAGAAGCTCCCTGAAGGCTTTGCCAGAAGCAGATGCTGGTGCCATGCTTATGCAGTCTGCAGAACTGTGAGCCAAATAAACGTCTTTTCTTACAGATCGCCCAACCTCAGGTATTCCTTTATAGCAACACGAAATGGACTAACATAAGTTGTTTATTTCCCATTCACTCCTGAGCATACATCTGGCTTCTCTTGCTATTTCTTCACTGAAATTCATCTCTTTAAGAACACCGAAATGGGGGCTGGGCACAGTGGCTCACACTTACAATCCAGCACTTTGGGATGCTGAGGCAGGAGGATCGCTTGAGGCCAGGAGTTTGAGAACAGTCTGGGCAACATAGTGAGACCTTAGCTCTATAGAAAAAGCAAAAGTCAGCTGAACACTGTGATGTGGGCCTGTAGTCTCAGCTACTTGGGAGGATGAGACAGGAGGATCGCTTGAGCCCAGGAGCTCAAGGCTACAGTGAGCTGTGATCATACCACTGCACTCCAGCCTGGGTGACACAGTGAGACCCTGTCCCTACAAGAAGAATAAAAGAAGAAGAACACCAAAATGATCTATCATAACCACCAAATCTCATGGATGCTTTTCTATTTGACCTTTCTTAGACGTCTGGCCCTATTGCTCTTTCCTTTCTTAAAACTTTTCCCTTACTTTACAAGATGGCATCCTCAGGGTTGTTGTCTCAAATTGCTTCTTTATAGTCATCTCTGACTCTTTGCATGCCCTATAAATTTTGGTCCCTCAGCCTGTATTTTTCTTGGGCAATCTCTTCTATAGTGGTAGTTTTAATAACTACCCATTAAATACATTATGTGATTTCCATTCTACTTTTTTTGCTTCTGTTTTTTCTAATAATTCAAAATCTGTATTTCCAAATATATGCTTTGACTTGTCTATTGCTATCTTACAAATATTGTAAATTTTACTATGCCTAAAAATGAACTCTTATTTCCTCCTTCCCTGCCAATTACTTGCTTTCCCAAATAGTGCCTTCTCCTTCTTAACCTGTTATTCTTTGTGTATTCTCTCTTTTATTTATTGGCTTCTGGTCACCCACGTTAGAAACCTCTGAGTCATCTTTGCTTCTTCCCTTTCCTTTATTATCTAGTTTTTGCTAAGTCTTGTTGAGACTATATCAGGTATAATTTTAAAAACCTTTTGGATTTCTATTGCTGCCATCCTAATTCTGGTACTTATTTTGCTTGTTTTGTCATTTAATTTCCCTTGTCTTTACAATTCTTCTTTTTCCTCTCCCTTCTTTACTTTTTGCATTCATTTTTACACACTGGAGACAGATTTATATTCAAAAATGAAAATGTGTTCATTTGTAAGGTAGCAAGTTGGCTCCATAATGCTATCCCAATTCCTCAAGATGGACACTGGTTATAGTTTTTTGCTGTGATAAGAACCAACTTGCCTCACAACTCTGACTCTTTCCAGAAATTTACTTTTTCTTCCTTTTTCTTTTTTTTTTTTTTTTGAGACAGAGTCTCGCTCCATTGCCCTGACTAGAGTGCCGTGGCGTCAGCCTAGCTCACAGCAACCTCAGACTCCTGGGCTTAAGCAATCCTTCTGTCTCAGCCTCCCGAGTAGCTGGGACTATAGGCATGTGCCACCATGCCCGGCTAATTTTTTTCTACATATATTTTTAGCTGTCCAAATCATTTCTTTCTATTTTTAGTAGAGACGGGGGTCTCGCTCTTGCTCAGGCTGGTCTCGAACTCCTGAGCTCAAACGATCCACCCGCCTCGGCCTCCCAAGTGCTAGGATTACAGGTGTGAGCCACCGCGCCCGGCCTACTTTTTCTTTGTGGGAGAGTTTCTTTCTGATTGTCTCTGTTGCTATCATGCTAGCCTTGGTAGGGGCCCTACTTGTGCCCTGCAGCCTGCGTGGTGACAGAATCTGCCTAATTCCACCCAGCACAGCTGACACCAGGCTGTGGTTATTTTAAAACAAGACTTTATTAAAAGCTTAGGATAATATGAGATTATAGAACAAACAATATAATGGGCTCTTATGTATGGCTATTCTAGGAGAAATAGGCAATACCTACTCACTGAGCCTTCAGCCTGTCTTCATGGTAAGTAGAAGGGATCTTTGCTTTGAAACTTGGAAGCAGGTTGAGACCTGGGGAGGGGAGGTGGAAACTCATTCCCATCCCCCCTACCAAGGACCTTCCTTCATGTCATATAATTTGTATCTTGGCTGACTAACTTTGGAAATGTCAGTTCACTTTAGGAGATTCAGTTTCCTTCCTGTAGAGATGTATTGTTACTCTTTGGCCCGGGTAGAGCAAACAGACCATTAGTATAGGAGAGATTTGTTCATTCAACAAATATTTAGGACATGTGTCAGGCATGGTTCCAAGTGCTGGATAAATAGTAATGAATAAGTTTGTGCTAGTGGTTGGGGGGAAAGATAGAAAACAAACAAGAAATAGATAAAATAATTTCAGGTAGTGAAGAAAATAATATATAGTGTAGGATAATATGATAGTGATCAGGATGGGAAGAAACAGTATTATATATTTCTCTGAGTCCTTTGGTGATTTTTAAGTATGATCTCTTTAAAAGATTCCCTTGGTTCCCGTGCATGGGATGAACTTCAGGGAGCAGGATGGGAAACAGAGGGTCAGTTAGGAGGCTACTGATACAATTCTGGTGTGAAAATAATCATTGGAGTAGGATGGACATGATGAGAATTGGTCAGGATATGTTTTGGAGATAGAATAAATAGGGTTTGTTATGAATGTAGGAAAATGAAGAAGACTGCTGACCCCTTGACAAACTAGATAGTTGGTGGCACCATTAACTGAGATGAGGAGACTGGGGAAAGGATACACATAGTAATGGAGATGAAGGAAGAAGCTATTATTTCCTTACTTTAAATCTGTGGTGCCCAAACACTCCTCCCACCCCCCCACAGTAGGAGGAGGTGAGTGGCTAGCAAGCGAGCCAGGGAAGCTTAATCTGTATTTATTGCCCACTCTCCTTTAAGTGATGCCTCCTGTCAGATCAGCAGCAGCATTAGATTCTCATAAGAGAACGAACCCTACTGTAAACTGTGCATGTGAGGGATCTAGGTTGCATGCTCCTTATGAGAATCTAATGCCTTATGATCTGAGGTGGAACTGAGTTGGTGATGCTAGCACTGGGGAGCAGCTGCAAACACAGATTCTCATTAGCAGAGAGGTTTGACTGAATAATAAATGTAATGCGCTTGAATCATCCTGAAACCATTCCCCTTCCCCACCCCCCATCTCCTACCCCTGTCCGTGAAAAAATTGTCTTCCATGAAACTGGTCCCTAGTGCCAAAAGTTGGGGACTGCTGCTTTAGATCATTCTACTGATTTAAAAATTGTTGATTATTACCTAACAATAACAGTGGAGTCTGGATTAGGGTTTCTGAACCTTGGTACTATTGACATTTTGGATCAGGTAATTCTCTGTTATGGGGGATTGCCCTGTGCATTGTGGGATTTTTATTAACACACTTACCCTCTATCATCTAAGATGCCAGTAGCACTGTCTCCCAGTTGTGGCAGCTAAAAATATCTTCAGATGGTGCCAGAGATCTTCTAGGGGACAAAATTGCTCCTGGTTGAATATCACTGGTCTAGGTATTTTTATCACATCTCCTAGAAACCTTTCCAAATTGTTCTGTTCTATGTACAGTACTTGCTTTTCATACCATTCTGTTACATAATTTCTGATAATACAGCATACTGATTGACTTGCCAGTTTTCTTACATCCATGTCTTTTTAGAAATTGTCATATTTTATTCAGCCACAAGTACTACTTAGCATATTTCTTTCCAGGACATTTCTATGCATGGGTATATTTTTACATGACTAACATCATATGTACAATTTTGTTTCCTGGGTTTTTTAACCTAAATTTGTATCCTAAGCAATTTTCCTCTTTTATCAAAAATCTACGTGTAAACCATAATATAGGAAAATTCTTTTTTTTTTTTTTTTGAGACAGAGTCTTGCTCTGTTGCCCGGGCTAGAGTGCCATGGCGTCAGCCTAGCTTATAGCAACCTCAAACTCCCGGGCTCAAGCAATCCTTCTGCCTCAGCCTCCTGAGTAGCTGGGACTACAGGCCTGTGCCACCATGCCCGGCTAATTTTTTCTGTACATATTTTTGGTTATCCAGATCATTTCTTTCTATTTTTAGTAGAGATGGGGTCTCGCTCTTGCTCAGGCTGGTCTCAGACTCCTGACCTCGAGCGATCTCGCCTCAGCCTCCCAGAGTGTTAGGATTACAGGCGTAAGCCACCGCACCCGACCGGAAAATTCTTCCATTCTTAGGTTGTTTAAAATTTTTTCCCTATTAAAAATGGGGCTAGGCCGGGCATGGTGGCTTACGCCTGTAATCCTAGCACTCTGGGAGGCCAAGGCAGGAGGATTGTTTGAGCTCAGGAGTTCGAGACCAGCCTGAGCAAGAGTGAGACCCTGTCTCTACTAAAAATAGAAGGAAATTAGCTGGACAACTAAAAGTAGGAAAAATTGCTGGGCATGGTGGTGCAGGCCTGTAGTCCTAGCTACTCGGAAGGCTTAGGCAGGAGAACTGCTTGAGCCCAGGAGTTTGAGGTTGCTGTGAGCTAGGCTGATGCCATGGCACTCTAGCCCGGGCAACAGAGCAAGACTCTGTCTCCAAAAAAAAAAAAAAACAAAAGAGGGGCTAAACTGGGGGGAATATTGGGACAGAACAGTGATCGCCAAAGGGTACAGGAGTTCTTTTTGGATGGATGAAGCTGTTTTAAAATTGTGGTAATGGTTGCACAATTCTGTGAATGTACTAAAAACTATTGAATTGTACACTTTAAATTGATAAGCTCTATGGCATATGAATTATATCTCAGTAACCTGTTACTAAAAAAAGGACGCTAAACCAAACTGTATGATATATAATTTTTATCTGTAGTTCTAGTTGCCTAGAAATTATGGCTTCGAAGTATGTGAAAAATATATTTGAAATAAAGTTTATTGAGGTATTACTTATATAGAGTAAAATTCACCCTTTTATTGTACAGTTCTATAAGGTTTGATGACAAACGTATACAGTGATGTAACTAGAACCTAATTAAGATACAGTACATTTTCATCACCTCCCAAATTCCTTCATGCTCCGTTGTAACCAGCCTTCCCCCTACTTCTGGTCCCTAGCAACCACTGATCTGTTTTCTCTTCTTTAGTTTTTCCTTTTCGGAAAATTGTATAAATTGTATCATACAGTGTGTAGCCTTTTGAGTTTGTTTTTTTTCATTTAGTATTACGCATTGAGGTTCATCCGAGTTGTTGCATGCATCTTGCTAATAGTCTGTAGAATGGATGTACTGCAGTTTGTTTATTCATTCATCAGTTGAAAGACATTTGTGTTGTTTCTAGTTTTTGGTGATTATGAATAAAATTGCTATTAACATTTGCCTGTAGATTTTTAAAAAGTAATACTGTATTTTTAACAAGCATACACTACCATTAGCGATTTGCTTATTTCAAAACAAATTTTAAAGTATACAAAAAGGAAAAAAAGTTTCTTTCCCAAGAAGGAATTAATGAAAGGAAAAAGTTTATTCTGTTGGGTCTGATTTCTTTATATATGTTTGTTCAAATTTAAATCTTTCCACAATGAATTTGAGGAATTTGAGGATAGATAAGAATAATAGAAATAAGGACCAAGGTAAAGGAGAATACAGATAATTTTAATGTGATTGATCGAGAATATGATTAGGTAAGTATGTCCCATTATCAAATGGAGAAAACACTACTGCATTTACCAAGAAACATTTTCTAGCACTGATTCTAAAAGTAATTTCAGATGTTATTCTTCAGTAGGAGACACTGAGTAATGCCTTCAGTAATGTTTTATTTTTAAGAGTAAAAAAAACAGCCTAAATTTCTCACTTACAGTTTTTCCCCTTTTGACACTGTAGCACTTTTTGTTTGAATCATCCAGGACTATCTTAAAGGTAGTTGGGAACTGAGGCCCCTAAATTAGATAGCATCAGAAGACCTAAGAAAAAGCGTATGTTGGTTTAGTGTTTTTTTTTCCCCTCTAATAGATGGGGTTTCCTTTATGTTGCCCAGGCTGGAGTGCAGTGGTTATTCACAGGCATGATCCCATTACTGATCAACAGAGGAGTTTTGACCTGCTGTCTCTGACCTGGGCTAGTTCACCCCTCCTTAGGCAAACCTGGTGGTCCCCTGCTCTCAGAAGGTCACCATGTTGACTTCAAACACACCGTAGCTCAGAACGCCTAGGCTCAAGAGATCCTCCCACCTCAGCCTCCTGAGTGGCTGGGACTACTGGCAAGTGCCACCTTGCCTGGCAGTTTAGTTGTTTTTAATTAGTAATGTGCTTCAGAACCCCCAGGGGAATTCCTTCACCTCCCTTAGAATACAAAAATGCCTAGGCCCTATCTGTTCCAGATCTTCCAAAATAGTATATGAGGGAGAAGGTAAAGGATAGCAGGGTAGGAACCACTACTACAGTAGAATTGTGGCCCTGGTACCAATAATAGGGTCTTTGTTTTGTTAATGGATAAGATGGAAATAAAGTCTATCTAATTCTGTTTTAGTAGATTTTAATGGGTTAGTGCACATGAGATACCTAGCACATACTAGGTAGTCATTTCTAGAAGCAAAGGAGAAAGAATAGGAGCTGAGGGTAATGTTATGGAAGCCCTGGAAGTCAATGCAAGGAAGTGAGAATGAACATTACTCTTTTTGTGCCTTCTATTCTGTGTGACACTTGAATTATTTAAGAATCAAAATCTTTGCTGCAGTTACTCTTTCAGTCTTTTTGTTTTCTTGAAATTGAGTTTCAAAAGTTCTTGAATTCCAATATATAGTAGTGACTTCTTCTTTATATGATTTTTCACAGAATTTATGAAAATTTAGAATTTATGAAAACTCTAGCACTTGAAAAAAATAGAATGGTATACTGTGTTCCTGGAGGGAAAAACTCAATATTATAAACATCTGTATTCCATAAAGTTAATATTATTTTAGTAAGTATCCCAATGGGATTTTCCTTTTTTATTCTTTTTGATGGTGGAGAGGGCAGAATTTGGGAAAACAATTATAGCATTCATTGGGAGTTATAGATATGTGAAAGGCAACACAATTTTGATGAGAGTAGGGCAGTGGGTACCTTGTTTGATGGGATCTTGAATATTATACTGGTATGGGAATGCTCAGATACATTGTTATAAATATACGGATTTGTGTCTGTATAAGAATAGAGTATAGAGATTATTTATTAAATGGTGTTTGGATGGTCTGCTGGTCATTTTGGAAAAATAATAGAGTTAGATCTTTTTCTCTTTACAAATAAACCATAGGGGATTCGATATATGAATATAAGAAAATGAAACTATTAAAGTACCCAAAGAAAATATAGGTAAAGATCTTTGAATAGGGAATGGCTTTCAAGCATAAACAAACAAACAGGCAATTGTAATTCACAAGAATGATAGATTTGATTACATTGAAAAGATTGCCTCATTTTAAAGGGAAATGTATTTGAAATATCAGACAAAGAGAAGTTACTATTTTCAGAGCAAGGTACTGGACAGATAAAAACAGTAGATAACTACCTCAGAGTCATTTTAGATTCTTCTTTCCTCCACATCCCGAATGCCTATCCAGGCAACATTCATGGTTTCTTTCAACAAAATGAAAAATGTGTTTGAGTGATTATTATGTATGGAGAACCATTGTAGGTACAGTAATGAATAAAATGAAAATAACCTCTACTCTTATGGAATTTATATTCTAGGCATGGGGCAGATAACTGCTAAACAAGTAATATAGAACATTTTAAATGGATCATTTCTATAGAGGAAGATAAAGCCAAGGGGGTACAGTGTACTTTGATGGAAAGGGTTATTGCAATTTTAAACAGTGACATTTAAGTAAAGAAATGAGAAAGTGAGCCATGTGAATAACTGGTTGGAAGAACATTCCAGGTAGATGGAAAAACAAAGGCAAAGGTTATGAGCAGGAGAGTTCTATATGTTTCATGAATAGTAAAGAGGCAGTAGCTAAACATGAGTGAGCAAGGTAGTGGGTAGTAGAAGATGAGATCAGGGAGATAACAGCGTCTAGATCATAGGGCCTTTTAAGACTAGATAATTCTTCATTGTGGAGGCTGTCCTGTGCATCGTAGGATGTTTAGGCATCCCTGGCCTCTACCCACTAGATGTCAGTAGCACCAAATTGTGACAACCAAAAATTCCTCTAGATATTGTCAAATATTTTTAGATTTAGGTACCAAAATTGCCCCTGGTTGAGAACCATAGCTCTATTAAATGGGTGCCATTCCTTCGGGAAGACTTGGAGGAAGATTTATGGTCTATACTTGTAGTGTAAGAGTCCTTTCTCAAGGGGACCCAGTCTGTCCTCAATCTGGAGGCTCTGGGTCTGTGAATTGACTAGGTCTAGAAACTGGGCAAATGTCTGTGACTTCCATTGTGATGACTCAGGTTGTTTTTTGGCCACCACATTTATCCATTTTCTGTTACATAGCTTATACTGCCCATCTATTTCATTCCTAGGAACATTGTGATCAATTAGCCACTGCCAAAGATCCCTGCTGGCCAGAGCATTCTGATTACCAATATGTCCTTGCTGCTTTCACCTTTAGGGTTAAGTGCTGCCACTTGGCCTCCGTTACTACTTTGGGATCCCATTATTCTCAGTGAAATCAAGAAGCCTACCTCAATGGTGACATTCCCTAGTTGCCTGATCTACAAAGGAGAGCAACCACAGAGCTTTTCAAGGATACAATATTCTCTTCACTAAAATAACATCTCCTGGGCTTTTTCAGGGAATGTAGTTGGGTAGTAGGTGTGCAGGTTGCAGAGGATAAATCCACTCCAGTGTTCTGTCTCCCTAAGGCTTTGGATTCCTGCTTCCAAAAAATGCCAGTGAAAAGCTAGTATCTCAACCTCATTAAATGCTGGTTATCATCGAGTCTTAAGTTTTAATCAAAAACCAAGTAAGCCATTGGAGACACCTTCAGCTGCACAAGCTAACACTTTAAGTTCAGAATCCATATTAAGTGTACCCTGTATCAGTGAATTCTAACTGCCTTAGTCTAATATCCTTAGAAGCCATTTTCACAATATATCCCTCAGGCTTCTGCCTTTGTGTGTTAGCAAAATCTTGAGAATTTTTTGATGTGTAAGCTATTTCCTCTTGAGTCGTTGTGTGTACCTGTCTCCCTGTAACATGCTGAGATTTATGCTAATTATGGGTCTACTGGTAACAAGGTTGATTGTGGTTGGTTTTGAGGAGAATGAACATCCTTCTGCAAAGCATCTGCTGCACATAAGGGTATCATAGGATTTTCAAGCAAAGGAAGGCTACTCTCCTTAGATACAGGACGGTGAGTTACTTCCACTGTTGGTTTGAAATTGTCAGTTTCTTTCCAGTCCAACCAGATAGTTCCCATTTGACGTTTCAGGGTCCCCTTCTTTCCCAGTAATTGTTCTTATTTTCACATCAGAAACTTTATGAAACTATGAATTCAACTGATTTTGTAACCCAGCAGTTTGCACAATTAGATTTTGCATTTGATTTTTAGTAATCAGTCTGTGGCTGTAAGAATTAGGAGGTTTTTTTTTCAGACCATCATGAAAGCTCTCTGATTCTCCACCTGTGACTTGAGCTGAGTTAATGGAACTGAACGTGTTATTTTCTTCATGAACTGCACAAGAGCACTTAGAGAATCCATCTCATATAACAGACTTTGTAGCCATCATTACTGCCTTAACAGTTAAGTGCAATAGCCACTAGGGTTCCCAAGGTACTTGCTTTAGTTGGTACATCATCCTGATCAACTATAGATGATAGCTTAATTAACTGTGATGCCTCTGTATAGCCAAGATTATTACCATCTGAGTTCCTGCTTGAGCCCTATATTCAAGCCCAAGGACACACTCTAACCAGTCTCCAAATCCCATCTTTGAGCATCTGTCTCCTGTGACTGCTGCTAATACCAATCCTGTATCAGTTAGGCAGAAACTACACAGTAATTTGAAACAAATTTGAAAGATGTTCAGCCTGAGATTCAGATCTTATTGGAGAGGGTGTGGTCCACTGGATGCTAGAGAAGTTTGAGATACTAAGTGGGCTTCATCCCAGAGATGCAAGGATGGTTCAACATACGCAAATCTGTAAATGTAATTCACCACATAAATAGAAGCAAAAACAAAGACCATATGATCCTCTCAATAGACAACAGAAAAAGCATTCGACAAAATACAACACCCTTTTATGATAAGAATGCTTAACAAAATAGTCATAGATGGGACTTACCTAAAAATGATACAAGCCATATATATGACAAACCCACAGCCCACATCATGCTGAATGGGGAAAAATTGAGAGCATTCCCACTTAAAACTGGAACCAAACAAGGTTGCCCTTTATCACCGCTTCTATTCAACATAGCGCAGGAAGTCCTAGCCAGAGCAATCAGACAAGAGAAAGAAATCAAGGGCATCCAAGTGGGGGCAGAAGAGATCAAACTATTGCTCTTTGCTGACAATGTGATCTTATGTCTAGGAAACCCCAAAAATTCTGCCATGAGACTACTGGAATTGATAAACAAATTCAGCAAAGTCTCAGTCAAAATCAGTGTACACAGATCAGTAGCATTCCTATATGCCAATAATAGTTAAACTGAGAACCAAATGAAAGACTCAATACCCTTCACAATAGCAACAAAGACTATACCATACCTAGGAATATATTTAACTAATGAGGTAAAAGACCTCTATAGGAAGAACTACGAAACACCGAGGAAGGAAATAGCAGAGGATGTAAACAGGTGGAAAACCATTCCATGCTCATGGGTCGGCAGAATCAATATCATTAAAGTGTATGTACTACCCAAAGTGAACTACAGATTCAATGCAATTCCTATTAAAATACCAACATCATTTTTCACAGATCTAGAAAAAATAGTTCTACGCTTCATATGGAACCAGAGAAGACCCTGTATAGCAAAAGCAGTCTTAAGCAAAAAGAACAAATTGGGAGGCATCAATTTACCAGACTTCAAGCTATACCACAAGGCTATAGTAACTAAAATAGCATGGTACTGGCACAAGAACAGAGACATAGACCAGTGGAACAGAACTGAGAATCCAGATATAAAACCATCCTCATATAGCCATCTAATCTTTGACAAAACAAAGACATACACTGGGGAAAAGAATCCTTATTCAATAAACTGTGCAGCAAAAACTGGATAGCCACATGTAGAAGACTGAAACAGGATCCACACCTTTCATCTCTCACAAAAATCAACTCACAGTGGATAACAGACTTAAACCCAAGGTGTGAAACTATAAGAATTCTAGAAGAAAATGTTGGAAAAACTCTTATAGACATTGGCCTAGGCAAAGAATTTATGAAGACCCCACGGGCAATCACAGCAACAAGAAAAATAAATAAATGGGGCCTGATCAAATTAAAAAGCTTCTGCACTGCCAAGGAAACGATCATGAGAACAAACAGACAACCTACAGAATGGGAGAAAATATTCACATGTTACACATCTATCTGGTAAAGGGCTGATAACTAGAATCTATATAGAACTCAGGAAAATCAGCAAGAAAAAATCAAGCAACCCTATCAAAAAGTGGGCAATGGACATGAACAGAAACTTTTCAAAAGAAGATAGACTAATGGCTAACAAACATGAAAAAATGCTCAACATCTATAATCATCAGGGAAATGAAAATGAAAACCACAGTGAGATCACTTATCCCTAGTGGGAATGGCCTTTATCAAAAAGTCCCAAAACAATAAATACTGGCATGGATACGGAGAGAGAGGAACACTCATACACTGCTGGTGGGACTGCAAACTGGTACTATCTCTGTGGAAAGCAATATGGAGATACCTCAAAGAGATACGAATAGAACTACCATTTGATCCAGCAATCCCATTACTAGGCATCTACCCAAAAGAATAAAAGACATTCTATAAAAAAGACATCTGGGCCGGGCACGGTGGCTCACGCCTGTAATCCTAGCACTCTGGGAGGCCGAGGCGGGTGGATCGCTCGAGGTCAGGAGTTTGAAACCAGCCTGAGCAAGAGCGAGACCCCGTCTCTACTAAAAATAGAAAGAAGTTATGTGGACATCTAAAAATATATATAGAAAAAAAAATTAGCTGGGCATGGTGGCACATGCCTGTAGTCCCAGCTACTCGGGAGGCTGAGGCAGAAGGATTGCTTGAGCCCAGGAGTTTGAGGTTGCTGTGAGCTAGGCTGATGCCACGGCACTCTGGCCGGGGTGACAGAGCGAGACTCTGTCTCAAAAAAAAAAAAAAAAAGACATCTGCACTAGAATGTTTATAGCACGACAGTTCACAATTGCAAAGATGTGGAAACAACCCAAGTGGCCATCGATACATGAATAGATTAATAAAATGTGGTATATGTATATCATGGAGTTCTACTCAGCCACAAAAAACAATGGTGATACAGCACCTCTTATATTATCCTGGATAGAGCTGGAACCCATTCTACTAAGTGAAGTATCCCAAGAATGGAAACACAAGCACCACATGAACTCATCATGAAATTGTTATTAACTGATCAACACTTAAGTGTACATATAGTAATAACATTCACTGGGTGTTGGGCAGATGGGAGGGCGGAGGAGGGTCTGGGTATATACACATGTAATGGGTGCAGTGCACACTGTCTAGGGGATGGATACACTTGAAGCTGTGACTCGGGTTGGGCAAGGGCAATATATGTAACCTAAACATTTGTACCCCCGTAATATGCTGAAATAAAAAAAAAAAAGGTTGAGATACTGCACGCTTTTGCTGGCAAGCATGAAACCTCCCTCTGGAGTGCCAACAAAAGTCAGTAGGAAGCCCCTTGCTGAAACTGGCTGAGAACTGGAGCCTTGGCTGAATTCTCTGGGAAGGCTCCCTCCCATAGGAGTGCTGCTGAAACTTGCTGGGGCTGCCCCCTGGGGTGCTGACAAAACTTGCCAGGAAACGACCCATGAGTATATTTGTGTGTGTCACTGAGACTTGCTGGGGAGTTGGTCCCTGGGAGGGCCATTTGAAGTCTTGCATGCCAGAAGCCTCCCCTGGATCAAGCCAGCTAGAGCATGGTGTAACTGGAAGAGAAGTCTCTTCCTTCTGCTATTCCTTCGGTGCCATCTACTGACAAAGGTTAACATTGTGCCAGCTGGCAAAGGAGAAATTTTTACAGGGCCAGCTTCATTACACAAAACAGTGCAGAGAAGACTGGGTTTGGAGTTGAGAGACAATCCATTTATAACTGGTAAATACCCATATATTTACATTGCCATACTCTTAACTCCTTAGGGTAGATCCTGATTTCCATATGGTGTCATTTCTTTCTGCCTGAAGGACTTTTCTTTTATGCCTCTTGTAGTACTGGTTTGCTGGTTATGAATTCTTCTGGTTTTAATTTATTTAAAAAACTCTTTATTTTGCCTTCAGTTTTGAAAGATTTTTTTTTGTTTTTTATTTTAAGAGATGATGTCTCACTATGTTGCCCAGGCTGGGCTCAAACTCTTGAGCTCAAGTGATCCTCCCTCTTCAGTCTCCTGAGTAGCTGGGATTACAGGCATGCACCACTGTGCCTCGCAGTTTTGAAAGATATTTTTGCAGAATTTTGAATTGTAGGTTGACATTCCCCTTCTTCCCCTGCCCCTTTTCATTACTTTGAAGATGTGGTTCCTATGCCTTCTGGCTTGCATTGTTTCTGACAAGAAGTCTGCTGCTGTTCTTACTTTTGTTCCTCTGTATGTAGTGTCATTTCTTTCCCCTGGCAGCATTTAGGAATTTATCTATCACTTCTTTTCAGCAATTTGATTATGCCTTAGTATAGTTTACTTCAGACTCTTCTTGCACAGGATTCATTGAGCATCCTGGCTCTGTGGCTGTATAGTTTTCATCAAATTGGGAAATTTGGGGCATTGTATTTTCAAAATTTTTTCTATATTCCTTCTCCTTTCCATATTTGTTGACTCCAGTTATTAAATACATGTACATTATGTTGCTTGATGTTCCACAGCTCACTAATGTCTGTTCATTTTCTTTAGTCTTTTTCTCTCCTTTTATTTTGGATCATTTCTTTTGCTGTGCATTCTAATTTACTAATCTTCTGCAGTGTATAATTTGCTGTTAATTCCATTCTATGTAATTTTCATCTCAGCCATTGGATTTTTCATCTCTAGAAGTTCAGTTTGGATCCTTTTTGTATCTTCTGCTTATCTCCTGATTATGTTCATGTTTTCACCTCTGCTTTCTTGAATATATGGAATGTATTTATAATAGCTCTTTTGATGTCCTTATCTGTGAGTTTTACCATTTGTATCATTTCTGGATCTGTTTCTGTTCATTAACTTCTCTCATTATGAGTTGGCTTTTTGTTTGTTTGTTTCTTTGCGTAACTGGTAGCTTTTGATTGAGTGGATGCTAGACATTATGGCTCTCACCTTGTTGAGTGCTGGACTTTTAAAAAATTTCTTTAAATATTCCTGGGCTTTGTTCTAGGGTACAGTAAAGTTACTAGAAACAGTTTGATCTTTTTGAGACTTACTTTTAAAAGCTTTGCTAGGTGGCACCAGAATAACCCGTTTTGCTGGGACTAATTTCAACCCACTAAAGACACAGTATCCTATTGAATATTCTATTTTATGACCCATGAGTTAGACAGTCTTTTCCTTCTGGCTGGTGGGAATGTGAACTATTACAGGCCCTGTGTAAGCTCTAGAAATTGTTCTGCCTGCTCCTTTCTGGTGGTTGTTTCCCTGGCTTCTGTAGTTTTCTTCTCATGTGCAGCTCAGTATTCAGCTGAGGACGAGAGGAGAATCCTTTGCAACTCTCTGGAGTTCTCAGTGTTTTTCTTTTCTCTCCAGTATAATGCCCTGTGAATTCTAGTCTCTGATATCTGCTAACTCTGAACCCTATTTCCTCAACTCAGATTTTTAAACTTTGTTTAGGTTCTCTCTGTCTGCTTCATGGCCTGGAAACTCTCCAGGCAGTAACCTGGAGTTAAGATAAGACTCAACCTCATTTGTTTCCCTTCTTTCAGGGATCACTGTTACTTGCTGCCTGTTTAGTGCCTGAAAACTTACTTCATATGTTTTGTGTGACCTTTCAGTTGTTTAAGGCAGGAAGGTAAATCCAGTCTCTTGTAACTCCATAATGTCTGAAAGTTAAAGTCCTATTCCATTCATTTTTGTTGTCTGAACTTCATTCTCTAGAATAAAACTATGACCTGCCAGTCATATTCAATCTGTGGCCTATGTTTATATTATCCGCAAGCTAAAACTGGCTTTGCATTTGTAAAGAGCTATTTAAAAAAAGAACACTATGCAACAGAAATAGTATGTGGCCCATAAAGCCTAAAATATTATCTGGAACTTTATAGGAAAATTTGCCAACCCCTGGTTTATTTATTTTTTATTTTTTATTTTTGTGAAACAGAGTCTCGCCCTGTTGCCTGGGCTAGAGTGCCATGGTGTCAGCCTAACTCATGGCAACCTCAAACTCCTGGGTTCAAGACATCCTCCTGCGTCAGCCTCCCGAGTAGGTGGGACTACAGGCATGCGCCACCATGCCCGGCCAATTTTTTCTGTTTTAGTAGAGATGGGGTCTCGCTCTTGCTCAGGCTGGTCTTGAACTCCTGACCTCAAGTGATCCTCCTGCCTCAGCCTCCCAGAGCGCTAGGATTATAGGCGTGAGCCACCATACCCTGACAAACCCCTGGTTTAGAAGATTTCTCAGCGCACTTTACCTGAGTTGTTCTTACATGTTGATGCCTTTATCCTTGACAGTCCCTTTGCCTGAACATAAAGTCCCTCTCTCACATTTTTTTCCTCTTGAGCTTCTTAAATATGTTATTTTTCTTACCTTTTTTTAAATCATAAACCACTATTGGGAAAGCCTGATGGGAGTCTGGTTTTTTACCTTATAAAGGCTTAGTCTTTTCATCTCAATGCCCAAGGGATTTTTTTTCTTTTTCTTTAAAATCTAATAATTTTGTTAGACTCTATCTTGATGTTGGTTGCTTTGAGTTGGATTTCTCAGGTATGCAGTGTACTCTTTCAATATATCGTTTTAAGATTTTTTTAATTTCAGGAAAATTTTCTTCCAAGTGTAGTTGTTAGTATTTTTTTCTGTATCATTGTCTTGATTTTCTTCTCTGGAGATTCTGTTGTGTGCGCTAGATGTTTGACTGTCCTCAGTATTTGTCTTTTTTTCTTGAGTCCTTTTTCTCTTCATTTTTGTTTTAAGAATATTTCTCTTTTTCCCTTTCCCTTTCGCTTCATTTTTTTGAGACAGAGTCTCACCCTATTGCCCAGGCTAGAGTGTAGTGGCGTCATCATAGCTCACTTCAACTTCAAATTCCTGGGCTCAAGCAATCCTCCTGCCTCAGCCTCCTGGGTAGCTGGGACTACAGGTGAACACTACCACACCCACTCTGACCTTTATCTTCTGTTTTTCTTAAGGCATTATCTGTTTTATGTTTCTTTGTTTTTATGTGCCTTCTAATTCAGTATTTGTTTCTGAAATGATTTTTTCTTTTTGATTCTTTCCAAAGTTCTGTTACCACATGTCTTTATTTTTCTAATTCACATTTGTGATGTTTGTTTAGTTGTCTTAGCATTTTAAAAATTTCTTTTTAGTTTTGAAAAAAATTTGGTTGGGGGTTTCATTTATTTTATGATATTGATACCTTTTTTGGTCTGTAGATATATTGTTCTGTTTCTTGCTCTTTTTCCTAAAATAACTTTGTTTGGAATTCAGCAACAGTCTTTTTCTTTTGCTCATTTTTATGTAAATTAATTTTCTTGAATTTTTAGAAGGGCAGAATTCTTCAGGTTAGATTTCCTAGCTCCATGGCTCCAGTGTGCCTACACTCTTGTTTTCATGATAAAGTAAAAAGTATTGTCTTAAATTTTCTGAGATCTTGTCCTTTATCCTGTCCCACTTTTGTCTGGCTGTTTTCTAGTACATGTTTCTTTTGATCCTGACCTTGTCAATTTGAGTTCTCTTCCTAGCCAGTCTCTTCTCAGTTTGGGTCCTAGTCCTGGTAGGGAGCTTGGCTTGGTTTGTTTTGACCTCTGTGAACTTTAAAAGAGAGTTTTGGAGTTCTTTTCTCAAGTCCATTAGAAACCCTATTGTTTCACTTCGCTTCTTGCATCACTGTTGAAACCACTGAAGTATTGTAGCTGTTGATGATTTGTTCTTTCTTAAATCTTGAGGTTCATGATGTACCTTGTCACTTAATTTTATTGTAGTTTTTGTCTGGGGTTTTTTAGTTTTGCTGTTCTAGTTGTTTTGTTGCTACCTTCCCAGAATTCTCTAAATGTATTTTTAGAGGGAAAACTGTCTTTATTGCTTTTCCTGATTGCAAAAGTTTCCTAGGGTTTTAAAAATTTAAATGTCTTATGTGAAAGTTACCCATAACCTCACCTCCAGAAGTAACCACTAATTAATAATTTAGAATGTATGCCTTCAATTCTTTCTTTAATGCATGAAGTGTGTATTATTTTATTTTTCTTTTATAAAATAGGATCATTTTGTTTGCTGTGAGTTTTTAAAGTTAGCACATATAGTAGACTGTTATTTTTTTAAATAGTTGCGTGATACTGCATTGTATGGATATAATTCTACAGATCACTGCATACATCTAAGTTATCTTTAAAATTTATGTCATTTATAGACTCTTACTACAGTATATTCCATTTATCTGCCTGCCTTCCCATTCCCCCACTGTATTTTAGGCCCTTGTCTTACATTTTACTTTGTGTATGCTTATTTATATTTTTTGTATCAGCATTATCTCCTGGATTCTTAAATCATGATCTTTTGTTACCAGTATTCATTTTGATGCCCCAGTTATCCCACATTCAGCCAGGGGAGCCTTTCCAACCTAGCTTCTGTTTGTATTGTTGCTGTTGTTTTGTTTGTTTTTGAAGACAGGGTCTCACTCTGTTCGCCTGGATTAGAGTACAGTGGTGTCATCATACCTCACTGCAACCTCTTAACTCCCGGGCTCATGTCATCCTCCTGCCTCAGCTTTGCAAGTAGCTGGGACTACAGGCATGCACACTACCATGCCCAGCTAATTTTTTCTAATTTTAGTAGAGACGTGATCTCACTCTTGCTCAGGCTGGTCTTGAACTCCTGAGGTCAAACAATCCTCCTGCCTCGGCCTCCCAGAGTGCTAGGATTATAGGTGTGAGCCACTGGGCCCAAGCCTAGCTTGTGTTTTGTTTTGTTTTGTTTTATTCTGCTTTTTAAAATACCCATCAATGTTTTGGTCCTTCCTTACTTTTTAACACAGTAAGGTGTTCCAGAATGATCATGTTACTCTTCTACTTAAAATCCTGTAGTTACTTTGCATTAACCATATGATAAAGTCCAAAATCATTCAAGGCTGGGCATACCTGGCCCTGATTATGTATCTAGATTTATATCTTGTCTCTTTTACAGCTGTACTCCGTTTCTTCTAACTGTTGTGGACTTCTTTCAGTTTTTCTGTCCACTCTTTTTTTTTTTTTTTTTTTTTGAGACAGAGTCTCCCTCTATTGCCCAGGCTAGAGTGAGTGCCGTGGCGTCAGCCTAGCTCACAGCAACCTCAAACTCCTGGGCTTAAGCGATCCTACAGCCTCAGCTCCTGAGTAGCTGGGACTACAGGCATGAGCCACCATGCCTGGCTAATTTTTTCTATATATATATTTTTAGTTGGCCAGATAATTTCTTTCTATTTTTAGTAGAGACAGGGTCTTGCTCTTGTTCAGGCTGGTCTTGAACTCCTGACCTCGAGCGATCCACCCGCCTCAGCCTCCCAGAGTGCTAGGATTGCAGGCGTGAGGCACCACGCCCGGCCTATCCACTCTTTACTAAACTAAAACTTCATTCCCTTTTCCTATAGCAAATGTGTTTTTATCCTTCTGATCTGAGGAATGTCTTTTCAATTTACAGACAAGGTTAAATCTCTGCTAATTAAATACCGCAGCATTTTGTTCTTCTCCATTGTAGCATCCATCTAACTTTGTATTAATAATTCTTTGTGTAACATATGTATTCCCTGATAGGCTATGAAGGAGTACAGGAACTCTTTGTTTTATTTCCTGATCTGTTTTAAAATAGTAATCACAGTTTGTGCCTCATTTGTAGCAGGCAAATATTCAATAAATATTTGTTGGCTAATTGACTGAACTGGGGATGTTAATTATCTCTATGTCCTTGGGTCATTTTATTTTTTTCTTATCTCTAAAATGAGAGATCTCTGCTGACACTATATCTTTAAAATCACTCTCATCTTTGGAATTTTAAAATTGTATTTGATGGGAATGATAAGGAGACTAACTGAATTTGAGTATAAAAATTCACATTACAGAGTAGGATGAGAAAACACTGGATTGGTAGTAAAAGCTTTGCAGATTTAGATTTATTGAGTCTACACAGTTTAGAAAGCCTTCAGGGTATTAATGCAGTGGAAATGTCTCTATATCTTGGTACAGAGTCTGGCTCTGACACCAGATGGTTACCCTTAGACAAACTGAATTTACTCAGTAAGTAAATGATATTTTTCTGTGTCTTAGTCTGTTTGCATTACTATAAAAGAATATCTGAGGCTGATAATTTATAAAGAAAAGATATTTAATTGCCTCGTGGTTCTGCAGGGTGTATAAGAAGCATTGTGTCAGCATCTGCTTCTGGTGAGGGCCTCAGGAAGCTTCCACTTGTGGTAGAAGGTGAAGGGGAGTAGGCATCACATGACAAGAGGGAAAGAGAGAGGGGAGGAGGTGTCAGGCTCTTTTCAGCAGTCAGTTCACTTGGGAACTGGTAGAGCAGGAACTCACTCATATCCACCAGGAGGCACCATGCCATTCATGAAGGATCCTCCCCCATGACTCAGACACCTCCCACTAGACCCCACCTCCAACAGTGGGGATCAAATTTTAACATGAGATTTGCAGGGGAAAAATAACCCAAACTGTATTATCTATAGATGCATATGTACTGAATTTTAAGACAATTTATTCATTTTAACAATACTTATTGAGCACCTACTCTGTGCCCCATGAATGTATATACATTTGTATATACAAATTACCTATCACACACTAGGTGCTTGAGAAATAGGACTTCATTCATTGAGAACTTTCAGAGTTTTAGGCCCAATGTTTCAAAATTGGGTGATTGACCTGGTCTAGAACTCTCATCCCCTGAACTAGTCTACTTTAGTGTTCTCTTTGAAGTTGTGGAATCAAAATGAGGTTTTATAATAATAGTAGATAACAGTGGAAGATAAAAGGAAATTTTTTGCTTTTGGAAGAATTATGTAAAACATTAATATCAAATTAATGACATGGTAAGTTAAAAAATTAGAGCTGACAGCCTTGTTTGAGAGAGGAGAAATGGTGTGAGTAACAGAAAACAGGAAACAGTGACATGTTAGAGTGGTATGTGAATTTGGAGTGAAATGGTGGATGGGTTTGAGAGAGGTTTGAAGTACAGATGGAGCTTCCAGACTTAATGTGGATGCCAAGCTCATTGAATCAGAGAAATGAAACAAGGTGACTTAATTAGTTGTTGCCATTTTTCTGAAAAACTTATATTAAAAATGTACATTATATTTTAAATGTACATATAATATAACCCATCAGGGCTTAAAATTTTATTTTCTGCATATCAAAGTGATCATGATTATTTAGAAATTTGGAATATTACAGAGCTGTTGATAACTGAGGTATCAATTGTTATATATACACATAATAATATTTACATAATAATTGAATGGTTTAAAGAGGTATGTTTCAAGTCTATTTGGGTCTTTTAAAAAATGAATATCTAGGCCGGGCGCGGTGGCTCATGCCTGTAATCCTAGCACTCTGGGAGGCTGAGGCGGGTGGATTGCTTGAGCTCAGGAGTTCGAGACCAGCCTGAGCAAGAGCGAGACCACGTCTCTACTAAAAAAATAGAAAGAAATTATATGGCCAACTAAAATATATATATATAGAAAAAAAATTAGCCGGGCATGGTGGCACATGCCTGTAGTCCCAGCTACTCAGGAGGCTGAGGCAGTAGGATCATTTAAGCCCAGGAGTTTGAGGTTGCTGTGAGCTAGGCTGACACCACGGCACTCACTCTAGCCCGGGCAACAAAGCGAGACTCTGTCTCAAAAAAAAAAAAAAAAAGAAAAAAAGAAAAAAAAAGAGTATCTAGTCTTTAAATGTGATTCTAAAACAGCATGTGTAGATATTTCATAAGTTAAGAGTTTTAGAGACATGTGATTGAGTTCATACAGCTTCTGTAGCTAGGAAAGCAGTTTGCTAAGATTATTTTGGTAACTAATTCAATACAAATTATGCATTTACCTCACTTTTAGAAAGGTGTAGCACATACAGTATGCACCAGTAAAGTGTTCATTCAGAAAAACAACTCATTTGTTTAAGATGAATGATCCAGAAATGCTGAGTCTTCATACTTCTTAGGTGTCTTTTTATTGATTTCCTTTTTGCTGGTCTGTCATATTAGCTAGTATTGATGTAGCATCACATTATAAGTTAGGTTTGAGAACAAAGAAATATGAAAATGTAGTTAAAAATTATTTTTTGTGACAATTTTAAACTTGATTCTTCCTGTAGCTGGGACATCTTGTTTAATATTTTAATATTATATTAAATTATAATTACATACAATGCTATTATCACATTAATTGTGGCTTTGGAAAAAGTTAATGGGATAGCACTAAAGAAATGAATATTTTAATTACAGGTAAGACTGAACTGACTAGGCCGGGCACGGTGGCTTATACCTGTAATCCTAGCACTCTGGAAGGCCGAGGTGGGAGGAGTACTTGAGGTCAGGGGTTTGAGACCAGCCTCAGCAAGAGCGAGACCCCTCTTTAGTAAAAATAGAAAAAAAAAATTAGCCCGGTATGATGGGGTGTGCCTGTAGTCCCAGCTCCTTGGGAGGCTGAGGCAGAAGGATCACAGGAGGAGCCCAGGAGTTTGAGGTTGCTGTGAGCTAGGCTGAGGCCACGGCACTCTAGCCTGGGCAACAGAGTGAGACTCTGTCTCAAAAAAAAAAAAAAAAAAAAGACTTGAACTGACTGGGCTTACTTTTAAGTTATTCTTTAAATAAAAGTCCTTGATGGGCTGGGCTCATGCCTATAATCCTAGGACTCTGAGAGGCCAAGGAGGGAGAATTGCTTGAGCTCAGAAGACTAGCCTGAGTAAGAGCGAGACCCCATCTCTACTATTATAAAAGTAGAAAAATTAGCTGGGTGTTGTGGTGCACACCTGTAGTGCCAGCTACTCAGGAGGCTGAGGCAGGAGGATTGCTTGAGCCCAGGAGTTTGAGGTTGCATTGAGTTATGATGATGCCATTGCACTCTATGTGGGGTGACAGAGTGAGAGTCTGCTTCAAAAAAAAGTCCTTCATGATATCTGGTTACTTCTGTAACATATTTCCTTCTTAAAAGTTTTAAGAAATTGTTAAATACTATTTTCTCTCCAATATATATGTATATGATAGCCATTAATATTCAGAAGTAGGGACTTGGGGTATTTTTATTGGTATTTGATTTTTCCCGTTTTTTTTTTTTTCATGGAAAAAATATTATGAATTTGTTGGCTGTTATATATACTTTTCTTTATCATAAGTTTAATTAAGTTTGTCCATTCAATTCTGGAAATTTTTGCCTTGTAATTTTTGCCTTGTAATAATAGTGAAAAATTAAAGGAGCAAAATTGTAGCAAACTCTTTCTTAGGGTTGCTCACCATACACCATGTTTAGCTGTGATGAATATAGTGACTATCAGTACAGTTTGGTGCCACTCACTGCCTAAGGGGCCAGTAGTTGTACCCACATTGCTTTTGCACCATTCATTACTGCAAATGTTAATACAGTGAAAATGCAAATAATGTCGTATTACTATGAAAATAGTTTTGACTTTGGGGACTTCTGAAAGGATCAGACCCCTGTAGGTCAGAGGGTGAAACACAGGGAACCATTGCTTCAGAGGATCTCTTTTTCAAAGGCATCTTATGTGGCTGCAGGTATTTGCAGGCCGAATAATCTTTGTTTGCCTCTGTATTCATCCCACAGGTGCTTTGAAGAAGTTAGGCATCAGTTGGCCCTTCAATTTTTTGCTGAAATATGCTTTTGGAGACTGTAGTGATATTTACTTTTTTGAGTATGTGGTAATTTGCCCCTTGATTGCAGTTCAAGTTTTTATTTTTACCTTAAATAATTGAAGAAAGCTTCTATTTGTTGTTTTATCTATAACTTTTATAATTTACAAGTGGATATTTGCTATAGATTTCAGCAAGCACTAAAACTTTTTTCCATGAGGAACACCATGAATTTTATTATAAATGTTCCAGATTTTCCAAACTAATAAACAAATTTGTACATGATTTTGAACTAGCAGACTTGTTGAAAAAAACTGTAGTTTAAAAGTTGCAAATTTATAAGGAATCATGGGAACACATATTTTCCTTAGCTCACTTTTAAGGGTAAATACAGCATTCTACACAAACAAATTGAAACAGAGACCTTATCCAATTATTATAAAATGGTTTTTCTTTTTCCTTTTTAAGCCTGGGTAGTTTGGTTTCTCTCTTTAGCTGTTGTGAAAAGTACTCATAAAAGAAGTCATCTTAAGGTGATAGCTTTTCACAGTTAAATCTGTTTTTTTTTTTTAGAAAAACTATTTTCTTTATAGTGACTGTTAGTGTATATTTGGTGATAAATTTTAACTATTTTGTATTTATTAGGTTATTGTAGCTATTTGAACCCAGATTTTTTCATTAAAATATATAATGTAAATTTAATTCTCAAGTGATCAGTTCTCTGAAACTAATAGAACATATCTAATGGCTGGCTTATTTATTTCTGTACTTGAAATTAATTCAGTTGCTTCATTTTATGGAATTATGAATTTGTAGAGATTATTCTGTTTCCTAGGGTAGAAAAGGAAAAAATTTTAAAAAACAATTATGAATTTGTAAAATGCAGTTGACCTCTGCTGCTTCTACTTAGAACTTAGGTTTTTATTCTAACTGATATTAAAAAAAGACTACTAATAAAATATGCTACTAGCCCATGAAATGTGAATTACAAATGATAAGTATACCTATAGCAAGTTGATAGATACCGAGGTTTTTTTTTTTTTTTTTTTTTTTGAGACAGAGTCTAACTCTGTTGCCTGGGCTAGAGTACAGTGGCATCATCATAGCCCACTGCAACCTCAAACTCCTGGGCTCAGGCGATTCTCCTGCCTCAGCCTCCTGAGTAGTTATGACTGTAGATGTGCACCACCACCCCAAAATTAAAAAAAAAATTTTTTTAAATTTTTTGTAGGGCGGGCATCCCTTTCTGTTTCTTAGGTTGGTCTGGAACTCCTGGCCTCAAGCAGTCCTTCCACCTTGCCCTCCCAAAATGCTAGGATTACAGGCATGAGCCACCGTTTGTAGCCTCAGTCTTGTTTTAGTGGAGAAACCAAGTCTATTTAATTTTCAGTTTATATCAAAGTAATTTCAGTGGAAATAATAATTTTGTTTACTTAAATTTACATAAATTTTAGAATGAATAAAAATGTTAAAAGAAGATGGCTTTGATTCTATTTTAGAGGAAGAGTTGTTACTGTCTTAAAAAGTCATTTAATTAGGAAAAAACCACTTTATGAAGAGAGACTTAGACCTACTTTTATAGTTTCCTTATCAAGTTTTCAGTCTCCATCACACTAATTTGAGTTTGTAGTTTATGCCCAGCTTGAGAGTGAATTGTTAGCATGAAGTATGAAAGTTTGGAGAGAATTTTGGGGATTGTGTGGACCACCTTCATAATATATTCATTATATGGGGTGAAGAATTTGAACCCCAGAGGAGTTAAGTTTTTTGCTTAAGGTATTTTAGTGAAATAGCAGCAGAGCAGTGACTAGAATGTAATGTATTGAAATTTAGCAGTCTTTCTTGACTCTTACTACATATTTGGTAGCACATATTTTCCCTAATTAAATTGTTTTTCTCTGTGCAGTTAATCCTCAACTTTTTTTTTGTTCTGATATGCCTGAATTTCAGTCCTCTAACATCACAGTTCAGATTTCATTTACTGTGGCATATTAAGTGTGAGTAATTACATAAAGTATAAACTTCAATGCTAGCTCTTCAGTCAACAAATGATTAGTGTCCAGTCACATCACTTCTTTCAAAGTCTGTTGGAGTTGGTGGCTGTGCATCTGTTATTTAGTTCATACACAGCAAAGTGTGTAGTTGTGTTGCATCCTTGTCTCCCAGTGATAAACGTATGTGACCTTTTAAAATGGATAATCAAAGGAGAGAATTGGTGAACAAAGATGAAAGTGCAGAAAAGAAATGAAAAGTGATAACACAGGAACTGAAAAACTGGATATGGTTAGAAGATTCAAAAATGGTGATAGGTAAGTAGAGACAGGACAAAAGGTAGGCCTACCTATAGCTATTGTATAGACTGTATTGAAAAAGTTCAGTAAATATAAAAAACAAATTACTTCAGCATCATTTAGTTTAAATATACTAGGAACAGATCCCAGTTTGGCTAGCATTCAGGCCATACATAGTGTTGAAGTTTGTTGCAGCACTGAAAGAAAACTGTAATTATGATGAAACTGAAGAACTTTTTATTGCCAGTAAAGGCTGGTTTCATCATTTCAGAATCAGCATAGGTAATAATAAGCTCTCTGGTAAAGATGCTAGAACAGATAGGGATGCCGTTGTGAAATTTGCACCCAGATTCCAAGGATTAATTAAGGCAGGTAGTTATGATCATTAGCTATTTAATGTTGATGGGCTAGATCTTTTTTGGAAGGCAGCCCATCATCGTTAACTTATGCAGTGAAAGACATGGGATCTCCAAGTGGCCATCAAGGGGAGTGTGTAGATATGTAGCCTCTGGAACTTAATGAAGGCAAACTTGTAGACCTAAATGAGGAAAATGTTGTGACAAAAAGGATGAAAATGTCCTAATGGAAATGATGCTGAAAAATTTCACAGTAAAGGAACTCTTGGAGGTGTTCACAAGATTGAAAGGGCAAAGGGTAAAATTTTGGAAGCCAATCAAAACTTAGAAAGAATCATGACAATTTGTCAAGGCATAGAAAAGATGCTTGTACTATATCATAAGTAATACAAGGAGGATACATTTAAACTGACAGAATCTTTTTTTTTTTTTTGAGACAGAGTCTCGCTTTGTTGCCCAGGCTAGAATGAGTGCCGTGGCGTCAGCCTAGCTCACAGCAACCTCAGACTCCTCGGCTTAAACGATCCTACTGCCTCAGCCTCCTGAGTAGCTGGGACTACAGGCATGCGCCACTATGCCCGGCTAATTTTTTCCATATAGATTTTTAGTTGGCTATATAATTTCTTTCTATTTTTTTAGTAGAGACGTGGTCTCGCTCTTGCTCAGGCTGGTCTCGAACTCCTGAGCTCAAGCAATCCACCTGCCTCGGCCTCCCAGAGTGCTAGGATTACAGGCATGAGCCACCGTGCCCGGCCGACAGAATCTTTAATGTTTTAAATGTTTTGGCAAAAAGATTATGGAACAATTTTAAGAATTCCCTTTGGTTTTTAAGATTGCATTGCATGGTTTCAGCTTGCGTGGCCATTTTTATATTCCCATACAATGGCTGCCTATATAAAAATATAAAAAAAATTTTCCATAACAAATTTGTAATGTTTTCCAACTTGAGAAAATGATTATGAAAATCTTCAGGATGAATAAATTTAAAAGAATAGCTAACGGATGTTTGAATTTGAGTAGCAACAAGGAAAGACTAGCATTACCATTGTGGGGATGAAGGAGGAGGATTGGATATTTGGTTTGGAGTGGTCTGTTGAAAACATAATTATTTGAAGCTTCGTTTCAATCCTTGAGGTTCTAAAGTATACTCTGGGATGTTTAAGTTTTTAATCTAAACAACTTTTAAACTATTAACTAATAAAAGTGATTCTTTTATTTAGCAAACATGTATTGAGCTTCTGTTACATGTTAGACAGTGTTACAGGTGCTGGGCTTACAGCAATACAGAACAGACAAAAATTTTTCTAGGCTAGAGTAAGATTGTGACATAATGAGAAATATACATTTCCTCTCTGCCCCTGGCTCCTGTCACACAGCTACTAAAACCCTTGGAATCTCTAGTGTGATGAGTGTCTTTTGTATGCTAAACAGATGACTACTAGCTGCCCTTAGATAGCTTCAGGATGGGGGCTGGTCACCAGAAAGACTGGTATGATTAGAGGGCTGAAGGTTTAGTTGATCATCAGTAGCCAATGATTTAATCAATCCTGCCTACATAATGAAGCCTCCATAAGGGCAAAAGGACAGGATTTTGGAGTTTTTTTGAATTGCTGAACCATGTGGAGGTGCTAGAAGGGTAGTGTGCCCAGAGAAGGCATGAAAGCTCCATGCCCCTTCCGTATGCATCTTTTCCATCTGGCTGTTCATCTGTAGCCTTTATGATCCTTTACAGTAAACTGATAAATGTGTTTCCCTGAGTTCCATGAGCCACTCTAGCAAATTAATTGAAGCTGAGGTGGGGATTGTGGGAACACCTTATAATTGGTCAGTCAGAAGCACAGGTCACAACCTGGGGCTTCCGATTGACATTCGAAGGGGAGAGCAGTCTTGTGAGAATGAGCTCTCAGCCTGTGGGATCTCATACTAACTATAGATAGATAGTGTCAGAATTAAATTAAATTATAAAACCCCCGTTGATGTCTGCTGGAGAATTGGTTGGCTGGCATGTGGGGAGAAAACCCCACAGATCCGGTCACAGAAATCTGTATTGTGAGAGTATTGTAGGATAAAAAGAGGGTTTTTTTTGTTTTGTTTTTTCTCTTCAGCTAGGATGAACTTTTGCCTACCCCTAGCTTTAAGAAGTATGGAATGTCTAACCTTTACAGAATCTTGATTTCATTTAGGTTTGGTGAAAGATACTAACTAGATTGTTTTCAATTTTTATATAATTCTGAAGATCTTTGTATAAAAAATATTTATTTTTATTGATTTCTTAGATAGTCCCCAAAATGGTATTAAAAATCAAGGTTTGTATAACCCATGTTATTTGTTAGCATATTGCTCTACAAAAAGAATGGGATATTTCATGATACAGCTTCAGAAATGTATGTGGGTACTTGATTCCTTATAGCATTCTCAACTTTGGAGTAAAGTTTTTATAGTTACTATCATAGATACATCTGCTGTGTAGTAGCACCAGGAAAGAGTTGTGAATTCTACTTTGTTCAGGAAGTTGGGTGTGTGTGGGTTGTCTGTGAGATTATGGCATCATAGAGGATTTGTAACTTCAGTCACGGAAGCTGAGTAGGTGTTTACTATTGAATTAAGACTGGAAAAGTTTAAACACTGTGCACAATGGTCCAGATGAATGTAACTGAAAGGTTAGGTGAGCTGCAGGTCGTTCATAATAGTTGGGGCATTTGTTTGAGAATGGGGATGTAATAGGAATATGAAGACAGGAAAAGATGAAGCTGTGGAGGAAGATAGGGCTAGATTTTAGAGTCTTGTATATGCTTAGAAGTTTGGACTTTTTTCTCAGGAGACTTTTTCAGAGCTGTGCATGTCCGTCCCCTTAAGCTCCATTTCTTCATCTATAAAATAGAGATGTTAACAGTAACTACGTTATGAGATTTTTTTGGAGGTTAAATTGAATTAAGCCATGTAAAGTGCATGAAAAACGTGCCAGGCCACAGAGTGAGGTCTCTGCTAGGTATTAACCACTAAATATAATGGTTTGGGAACCACTGCCCTAGGCCACCTAAAAAATTCTACAATCAAGCAGTTGATAGAAGAATCAACAGATCATTAATAACTACATAGAAAGATTCTTACTCAAAGACATGAAAATTAAAATAAATGTAAAATGGAACAGCAAAATACAAATTGGTATGCTTTTCTTGGGCAATTTGGTAATGTGTCAAAAATTTAATGCCTGTGCTTTTTAACCTAGTGATTCTAAGAATTGATCCTACGATAAACTCACATGCATAAGCCAAGTTTATATATACAAGGATGACAACTACAATATTGTATTTGTAAAAAAAAAAAAAAAAGCTGGAAACAACCTTAAATGTTTGTCAGCATAATACAATAAAAGACTATGCAACCACTAGAAAGAGTGAAGTGGATCTCTGTGTAAAGAGAAATTTCCAAGATACACTATTAGGTTTTTTAAAAATAGAAGGGAAATTTCTCTCTCTCTCTTCATTGATTTGTATCTCTGGCAGTCTGAGAGAAAATGACATCTCATTTTAATTTTGGTTTTGGGTGAGATTGGATGTTTAGCGCTTGTTTATGTTCTTGGATCATTTTATTTCGGGATGACACTTGTTAATTGATTCCAAGACTGTTATTAACCATTGTTATACTCTAAATACTAATATGACTTTTTCCCAGATTACTTTTAAACTTCTTCAAACATTTTTTTAAAAATGCAGTCAAGCTTTTAAATCTTTCTTCATGAGGATTTTTGTTTCTGGTTGAAAGACTTTCCTATCTGCTAGTGCTTTTATTTTTTAAATTTATTTTTTACTTATCTGGAATTTATTTTGATGTGAAGTAGTAATCTAGATTTTTCTACCTTAAATGATTATTTGTCATATTCTATTTTTTTTTTTAATGAGAATTGATCATTGGGTTCAGCATCATGGAGGTCTCTTATGACCTTGATAAGAAAAGTTTCAGTGGAAGAAAGTGGGAGCAAAAGCCGTACTGAAGTCGATTCGAGAGACACGAATCAGAGGCACCGTGTATTGATGACTCTTTTGAAGAGTTTTGCTATCAGGAAGAACAAAGAAGTGAACAGTAGGTCTAGGGGCAATGTGAGTCATGAGAAGTATTTTTTAAGATGAGAAGAAAAAATCGCATGTGTTTATGTTCTGGGAATGATCCAGTAGAGAGGGAAAAACCAATGGTGCAAGAGAGAAAATGGAGACTTTAGAGGAGTGTCCTTGAGAAAGTAAGAGGGGGTGAGATTCAGCCCTGGTGCATACGTAGGGGTGGTTGGCCTTTATTTTGTAGTAGCATTAACAGCATATCTTCAAAAACAAGAGGGAAGGCAGGTAGGAAATGAGATTGGCGTTGGGAACTTTTGAAAGTTCATCTCATTTAAAAAAATTATATATTTTTAAATTGACAAGTAAAAATTGTATTTATGGTGAACACATGATGTTTTGGTATATGTGTACATTGTGGAATGGCTAAAGCTATTTAACATGTGCATTACCTCACACACCCTTTTTTGTGGTGAGAACATTTAAAAATCTACCCTTAGCAATTTCCAAGTGTACAATATATTGTTAGTTACTATAGTTACTTTGTTGTAGTCTTTGTTTCTATGAGTTTGACTTTTTTAGATTCCACAAAGAAGTGAGATCATTGTCTTTCTGTGCCTGGCTTATTGTACTTAACATAATGTCTTCCATGTTCATCCATGTTGTCGCAAATGACAGAATTTCCTTCTTTTTCAATGCTGAATGGTGTTCCATTGTATATGTATCTTAACACATGCCACATGTTCTTTATCCTTTCATCCACTGATGGACACTTAGGCTGATTCTATGTCTTGGCAATCTTGCAGTGAACATAGGAGTGCAGGTATCTCTTTGATGTACTATTTTCATATCATTTGGATATATACTCAGTAGTGGGATTACTGGATCACATGGTAGTTCTATTTTTAGTTTTTTGAGGAACTTCCATACTATTTTCCATAATGGCTGTACTAATTTACATGCCCACAGTTATATTCTAATTCTTTTTTTTTTTTTTTTTTTTTTAAGAGACAAGGTCTTGCCCTGTTGCCCAGGCTAGAATACAGTGGCTGGACCATAGATTACTGTAGCCTTGAGCTCCTGGGCTCAAGTGATCCTCCCAAGTAGCTGGGACTACAGGCACATGCCACCACACCTTGCTAATTTTTTTATTTTTTGTAGAGACAAGGTCTTGGTACATTGCCCAGGCTGGTCTCAAACTTCTGGCCTAGCAATCCTCCCACCTTGGTCTCCCAAAGTGCTGGGATTACAGGTGTGAGCCACTGCACCTGGCTCCCACAGTTATATTCTAATTTCTTAAGTAGGTCTTTGTGTTTTCTATTTTGTTTCTTTAATCTAAGTATTATACCTTTGATAGGGCGCATTTTCCTCTTTGTTACTATTATAATCCAACATTTTCTTGGGTGTTCTTTTACTTTTATTCTTCCAGATGCCCTTGATAATGATTTTTGTCTAGTTTCTTTTCTAACTCACTCTCCCTCTCTCTATTTTGTGGGGAAATTGACCTCTTTACAGTACTGCTTTTTCCCTTTCATGAACACAGTGCATCACCTATTTACCCTCAGAAACATTTTGTAGTTTTTTAAAAAATAATTTTATACATTTCTTATTTCCAGAACTTTTTATATGTAGTTGTTGTTGTGAATTGGATTTTTTCATTATGTTTTGACTAATTATTGCTGGTTCATAGGAATGCTATTTCTTTCTTTCTTTTTTTTTTTTTTTTGAGACAGAGTCTTGCTTTGTTGTCCGGGCTAGAGTGAGTGCCGTGGCGTCAGCCTAGCTCACAGCAACCTCAAACTCCTGGGCTTAAATGATCCTACTGCCTCAGCCTCCCGAGTAGCTGGGACTACAGGCATGCGCCACCATGCCCAGCTAATTTTTTCTATATATATATTTTAGTTGGCCAGATCATTTCTTTCTATTTTTAGTAGAGACGGGGTCTCGCTCTTGCTCAGGCTGGTTTCAAACTCCTGAGGCTCAAACAATCCACCCACCTCGGCCTCCCAGAGTGCTAGGATTACAGGCATGAGCCACCACGCCCGGCCGCTATTTATTTCTTGAAGGTTGAATTTTGTAGAGTCACCCTATTGAAATGCGTTCTTATTTGTAATAACCTTTTCAGTCTGTGATCTTGAACTTTTCAAGTAGACAATCGTGTTACCTGCAAATATTAATAGTAACTTTGTTTCCTTTTTATTATTTTGATACTTTACATTTCTTTTTTTGTTTTATTGCATTGACTAGTACATTCAGAATAAGTTAAAGTAGTGATCATATTACTACTTTAATGCTAATTAAATGGTAAGTATTTCATGTTGCTTGCCAACTTTAGTTGATTATTAACAGATGCCTGGAATTTTGAGTTGAGAACAATTCTGACAACATATCTATATTTTGTAGGAAAGATTACTGTGGTTGATTAGTGGTAGAAGAGGTTTATTTTAAAATTTATTTATTTATGTATGTATGTATGTATGAGACAGGATCTGTCTGTGTAAGCCCAGGCTGAAGTGCAGTGGCTATTCACATGCATGATCATAGTGCACCACAGCCTTGAACTCCTGGCGCGAGCAATCCTCCCACCTCAAGGAGATGTTTGGAAGGAAGAGAGTGACAGGAACCAAATACTTACTATCCTTATATAATACTTCCTTATTAAATTTGGCTGATAATTTGAGATAAATATTCTTTAGCATGTTAAATAATTACATTCTGTTCTATGTTTTTGTTAAACTGTCAAGTGGAAAAGTCCTTGCTTATACAATACTTGTGAAAACCAGAGATGGTCAAATGGCATGATTATTTAACAAATAAAGAATTATCACATTACTTTGGAGCACATTGCTAAATTTTAAAACATGACCTTTTTGTATTAAAATGCATAGAAATTTATAAACTTGTAATGCTGACATCAGTTAGTATCCTTCCCCAAGGTGGTTTTGTAGTACGTTAGCGTTATCCTTCAAAAGGGTTCTTATCGTCAAGTACATTTGGAAAATGCTAGGCAAAACAATATGATACAGGTTTTTTCAGTTAATAGACTTCTTAGCATTTAATAAATTACCAAATAAATTACCGTTTAATTGTTAATTACCAAGAAAGATTTGTATTTCCCATATTTATTTGATCACAGAACTCTTTTTTTAGAGCATCTTACAGGTTTTGCATGACAGATATTGGGAAATACAAAGCTGTGGCACTCAGTTAATCAATATATATTGAGAGATTATGCAATACAATGTGCCAGGGCCTATGGGTATCCTGGGATGAAAAAGATTTATCTAGAAAGTGCTACACGTACGCAAGTTAACTGTACCACAAGTGACTGTAAATGAAAGATAAACCAAGTGCTACAGAGGAGTAATTAATTTTAGATGAGCTGTCAGAAAAGGCCTCACTGAGGAGCTGTACGTGGAAGAGGCAGTAGGATTTCATCAGGTGGAGATCTTTCTCAGAAGAGTGGAAAAAATATATAAGAATGGTATGATTAGGACTTTGTGTAGGAGTGAGAAATGACTTTACTCCATAGCCAGTGATTTTCAAAATTCACACCTTCCTTTCTCCTACCTTTATCCTTCAGTAGTTTTTTTAAAGATAAAGTCCAATATTTAAATATGACTAACACTTAGGGTGCCCAAACTAAGGTACTTACAAGGAGAGAAAGGGAACACATTTACAATTATATGGAGATGATAGATGTAAACTGTGATGTCTTTGACTAATTAGAGTATGTAGTTACCCTGTCTATGAAGAATGGCCTGCAGCGTTTGGCATATGACTTTATCATCAGCTGTATCTTACAGTACTTGCCTGCTTTACTCCCTAAATGCTAGTCCAGGTAGCTTTCTTTCTGTTCTTTGAATTCTCCATTCTTTCTCCTGCTGAGAACCTTTACATTTGTTATTCTTTTCTTGAACCTTCTCTCACCTTTTCACCTATTTTAATTCCTACTCATCTTTCAGACCTTAAATGAAGGAATAGTTTCTTTGCCTTCCCTTACCCTTCTGTCTAGTTTAGGTTGTCATGTTCTCATTTAAGAAGAGTTTTATTCCTGCAGAGTATTTATGTCTGTTTGTAATCAGCCATTCTTTAGATGGTTATTTCATTGATGTATATTTTTCTCATGAGAATAAGAATTGGGTATTTTCTTCTCAACCATTTTATCCCAGTGTCTGGCATAGAGTATAGACTCTAAACATACCTAAAAGCTACAAATGTAAGCAGTGAGAATGGAGAGTAGAGGGTTTATCTAAAACATTAAAGTGTTGTTAGAAACAGAAATGATAGTTCTTATTTATTGGTCGGTTGAAGGGAATGAGGGAAAAAAACGTAATTTTGAGGGTTCTTGTTTGACCTCCAGGGTGTTTGGGGCTGCCACTAAAATGAGGAAGGGACAAGCGCCAAAAAGAATAGGTATTAGAGAGCAAGAAAATGAAGCACATTTGATTGTTTTCAGTCTCTACTTAGGGTTATTGGTCTGTTATTTTGTCATTGAATAAGTTTATCCTGTAAACTTGATAATTGTTAACAGATACTAAAAGCAGTTTGAGAATGTTTATGCTATTAGTCATTTTCTATCGGTCATGTCCAAGGAATTTGTGAAGTGTCACTGTGTTTGTCTGGAGGACAGAAGAGAAAGTTAACTTTTTAAAAATAAAAATTATTATCCTAGCTCTGGGAGGCCGAGGCGGGTGGATCGCTCGAGGTCAGGAGTTCGAGACCAGCCTGAGCAAGAGTGAGACCCCGTCTCTACCAAAAATAGAAAGAAATTATCTGGCCAACTAAAAATATATATACAAAAAAATTAGCCGGGCATGGTGGCTCATGCCTGTAGTCCCAGCTACTCGGGAGGCTGAGGCAGTAGGATCGCTTAAGCCCAGGAGTCTGAGGTTGCTGTGAGCTAGGCTGATGCCACGGCACTCACTCTAGCCTGGGCAACAAAGTGAGACTCTGTCTCAAAAAAAAATAAAAATAAAAAAAATAAAAATAAAAATTATTGGTCCAGGATCCAATAAATTTCTAATTGTGATTATTTTGGGGTAGGTGGTGTGTTTACCAATTCACATATGTGGGGATTTTTCTCTCCTTGGCAGGGTTAGAGGGTTAGGGAACTTGAGTGTTTGGGTTTATTTTGTTAGTAAAAATGTGCTTTATCTCCAGTGTTTAATTTTTGAAATATAGAGGGCTGGGTGTCATTTGTCCAGTGCTTTGTTTTATTTTAAGCAGTAGATATGTTTTTATAAATGAAATGTTGTAGTGAACCCTAATTTTTAAAACAGGGAAACATATCTTTTATTAGTGTAGTAATAATGGCTCACTTTTATTGTGTATTTACAGTTTGAATAAACACTGTGCTAAGTCCTTTTTGTACTTTTTTAAGTTTAATACTCCTAACAACCCTATTAGGTAGGTACCACTATATCCATATTTTATGGATGAGGAAATTTGAGGCTGAAATATACCTAGTTAGCAAGTGGCCAGATTTGGAGTTTAAACTCAAGCAATTTCAGAATTGGAGCCCATGTTCTTAACTAATGTGCTATTATAGTTCCTAAAGGTATATAAACATTAATTTTATAAGTTTAAATATGCAATATTTATGTGTTTTCAAGTCAGTGGGTAGAAAATATGAACTAATTTTAATGATTTAAAATTGAGGAATATTTGCTTTAAATCAGTATCTGTATTCCTTTTCTTTTCGGTTTTTTTGTTTTGTAGTATTGAGAAAACCCCTGCCTATACAGTTAATTATTACACATTTTCAGAAAGGAAATCAGCTTGACTTTTTTTTTAACATTTTTATAATTTTCTTCATAAAATTTTCACACATTTTTATTCAGACTTTTTTCCCTAGATAAAAGAAAATCAGTTTTGCTATGATAGTATCTTAGTCTGCTTGGGCAGCTATAACAAAATACCATAGGCTGGGTGGCTTACACATTTATTTTGTCATAGTTCTGGAGGCTGGAAGTCCAAGATCAGCATATCAGCACAGTCAAGTTCCTAGTGAGGGCTCTCTTCCTGGCTTGCAGACAGCTGCCTTCTTGCTGTATCCTCACATGAGGGAGAGAGAGAGAAAGAAAGAGAGAAAACACGCAAGAGCTAAGTGGCTTAATTTTTAAATTCAGTTAAATCTTTCATGAGGCCAGGGTGCAGAGGCTCACACCTGTAATTCCAGCATTTTGGGAGGTTGAGGCAGGAGGATCACTTGAGGCCAGAAGTTCGAGAGCAGCCTGAGCAACATAGGGAGACCCCCATCTCTACAAAAATATAACAACTAGCTGGGTGGGGTGCTACATGCCTGTAGTCCCCCCTACTTGAGAAGCTGAGACAGGAGGATAGCTTGAAACCCAGGAGTTTAAGGCTGCAGTGAGCTATGATTGTGCCACTGCACTCCAGTTTGGGCAACAGAGTAAGAGTAGTACAATGTTAATCTCCCAGCTAAATTGCTGTTTTTATCAAATTAATTTCCTTCCTTCCTTCCTTCCTTCCTTCCCTCCCTCCCTCTCTCTCTCCTTCCTTTTCTTTGTCTTCTTTCTTTCTTTTTTTTTTTATTGTGACGGGGTCTCACTCTCTTGCTCAGGCTGGAGTACAGTGGCATGATTATAGCTCACTGCAGCCTCAAACTCCTGGGCTCAAGCAATCCTCCCAAGTAACTGGAACTACAGTTGCACACCACCACGGTCAGCTAACTTTTTTATTTTCAAAAATTTTTTGTAGAGACAAGTCTCCCTATGTTGCCCAGGCTGGTCTCGAACTCCTGGCCTCAAGCAATCCTCCCACATCAGCCTCCCAAGGTGCTGGAATTATAGGCATGAGCCACCACCTGGTTATCATCAGATTTCTTATTTATAAATATGTAAGTTGGAAAGAAGCACCCAAACTTAAGTTTAGTAAAACTATAATATTATCACAAAGCTACGTGTTACATGTAAATTTGTTGTCACCTAATTGGTGAGAATATATAGGCCAAGTGGATATTCTGGAATCTTGTCCAACATTTAATTAAGAGCCATGTTAGTGTTTTCTGTATGTGGTTAAGTAAGTGGTCATCAGCAGGTTTGAATTAAAGCAAAATAAAAAAAATTAAAGCTGGACTCAGAGGATACTCTGCCTTATCAAAAAGTTCAAATATGTGAAGAGATTTGTATTAAAATGAAGTAGTAACCTCAGTGCCCTGGTAATTGCACTTGAGGGGCTTTATTATATTAAACATATTACTTGTTTAATACATTTCAATATATATGTTAAAATTATACTTCAAAAATTACTAGAATATGACCATATATTATATAACATTTCCCTAGTTAATATTGTTTGAGTAGTGTCTTTCAGTTTTTTTAATGCCTAAATTTCATAGAAGTATTATTTCTCAATGTGTTTTTATGACCGCTTTGTTGAAATATAATTTACATACCATGCAGTGCATCCATTTAAAGTATACAATTCAGTGGTTTTTAGTGTATTCACAGTTGTGCAACCATCTCTACAATCAGTTTTAGAACATTTTCATTACCAGAAAAGAGTCCCATACCAATTAGCAGTCATTCGCAGTTTCTCACCTCCCCACCCTAGCGCACTAATCTGTTTTTTCCCCTATGGTTTTGAAATACATACCCAGTGTCAACAGAAGGAAATTCCTGGCTATTACAGCATCTATTTGTAAACAAGCATGTAAATTGTTTGGTGATCAAACCTTTTATTTTTTTTACTTTTTAGAATGTAGAAGTCATTGATCTTTTGTGTTACAGTATGCAGAAGATACGTTATCAGTCTGATTCTTGTTCCTATGGAACAGAGTCTTATCTTAGGAGTTAGGTTTTATAATCAGCTCATCAGGTAAATGGTACACAGTCCCTTAGAAAATCCTTTAAGTCACCCATAAGGTATAAACATACCTCCTCTTAGTAGTATCCCCGCCATTTTTTTTTTCTCATAACATTGTACAGGACTGTAGTTTCTTTGGTTGAACATCAGGTAAAGTATCTATGGGCAGTATTGTACAAAAAGTGCAATAACATTTTAACACCTGGATCCCTCTCAATGCAGGCAGATTGCTTTCACTCTTTGCCTTACAGAGTCGTATCTCCCATTTCCCTCTCATTCGAGGACATAGTTCATTGAGTGGAATGGTAGATGGAGTGGTCTTCACTATCTGTTTTCCTTTTGCTTTCCTTTCCTTTTCAGTGTTTATATAAAGTTAAATGTATTTTATAAATCACCTGCAATGTAAAATTTTTTTATTATTTCTTTTGTTTTCTTTTGGAATTCTGAAATTTCACCAGAATGTATCTTTTTTTTTTTATCATCTCTTTGGTATTTGAGGGCCCTTTCAATCTCAGATATGGTATTCATATCTTCAGGGAATTTTCTGGAACCACAGGCCCGTGCAACCATACAAAGCCAAATTTTTCTATTTTTTTTTTTTTTTTTTGTAGAGAGAGGGTGTTGCTATGTTGCTCAGACTTGTCTGGAACTTCTGGCCTCAAGCAGTCCTACCTTGGCCTCCCTAAGTGCTGGGATTACAAGTGTGGGCCACCATGTCTAGCTTACCTTTTTTTTTTTTAATTGAAATTGAGAATTTTGTCAGCCTGCCCAATAAAATTTTTATTTTGGCAGTCATTTTCTTGTTTACAAATATTCTCTCATGTCTCCTTCTCATGGCCCTGCTTACTGGTTTTTTTCATTTGTAGCCTCTCAGATATCACTTACAATATTTCTTAGAAGTTTCTTTTTTGTAAATTACCTGTTTCCTTCTAGAGTGGTTTTATTGTTTGTTCACCTTGAACTTTCTCTTTCACACGATTAATTTCTTTTAGGAATCTGGGTCTTTGATTTCCTGTTCATATTAATGAATATGAGATACTATTTTTTTGGAGACAGAATCTCACTCTGTCACCCTGGCTAGAGTACAGTGGTGTCATCGTAGCTCACTGCAACCTCAAACTCCTAGACTCAGGCCATCCTCCTGCCTCAGCCTGAGTAGCTGGATATACAGGTGCATGCTACCACACCCAGCTACTTATTCTAGTTTTTGTAGTGATGGGGTCTCCCTCTTGCTCAGGCTGCTCTTGAACTCCTCACCTCAAGGTATGCTCCCACTGTGGCCTCCCAGAGTGCTAGGATTACAGGCATGAGACACCGTGCCTGGCCTAGATACTGTTGATTACAGTAGATAGCTGTTGTGTTTCCTCTGCAGTTATGTAGTTATCTAGGTGGTTTTTTTCCCCTTAAAACTTTCTCCCTTGAATGGAGTGTCTGACTCTGAGTTATAGTAGGCAAGGTTTATTTATCAAGAAGCAGGATCCCCTGGGTTCTTTCCTCATTAGTGAGTAGTAGGCAGGGAAACAGGAGGTTGGAGTACTCAAACTTGCCAAAATAAGGACTCACGGTGAAGTGTGCTAGTTTCCTTAGTTCCTTAGTGGAGTTACCTGTGCTGTACTTTCTTTCCCCTCTGGGTCTGTTTTAAAGGACCTCCGACTTGACTCTATTGTTCGGCCCTAACATACTGAGTAGGAACCATCCCCATAACATTGCTCTCTTTAATTTTAAGAGCAGCATATTTCTGGCTTTAGCCTAAGAGCAAAAGCAGTTGTTGCTAATTGTTCTGTTCAGTTATGATAAGAAGTTTTACATAGGTAGTTCTCAATAAGTGTTGGTGGTGTTTATTATTCTCACAAACATATACGATCCTTTTTTGTGACAAAAGAGTGATTAAAAAATAGTTTTTTATAGTGAGGAGATGTGATTTTATCTCTTGGTTTTTGATTTGGGGGTTTTGTCCTGAGAACGTTTTTTGGTTCATCCTAAATTTTATTTTACTGTATTTGGCAGTGTTTTTGTTTATATCATACATTTGCATAATTTAGGCTGAAAATTACTGTTCCTTGGGGAGTAAGTAGGGAGGTATAGCCAAAATGTATGTGTGATAGAAGACTATGATAATAATGTTACTTTTCTCTTTCCTTTTTTTGCTCTTTCAGTTTGAACAGAAAAGTGGTGCAGTTTTTGATGAAATTGTAGAGAACTGTAAGTACCATTTGAGAAAAAAAGATCATGTCTTTAGATAGATAATAAATGTAAGTCTAGATACAGCATTTAACTATTACCCTGTTTAGTTATGGCTGATTTATGTGATGGTCCAATCTGATTTAGTCTGGATCTCATCATATCCTGTTAGTACTTTGTAGCAGGTTAATCTGAATTGTAAGAGTCTTAGTCTTTATTTTTCAATAAATATTTTATTCTCAGTTATTATTATGTTGAAATATAGCCACACTGTGTCAGTGTGAATCCTATAGAAAATTATACTTAACTGACCACTTTTAAAGGTTTCTACTTTAAGGGCTCTTAATTTTCTTTTTAGATTCTTTCTGTGTTACCAGATTTTTAAAAGTAATTTTTGTTTTTTATGATTATAAAAGTAATACATTCAATTTTATGATACAGAAATGAATAAAATAGAAAGTAAAAGCCTTTGTTATTACCATTCTCCAAAGATAACCAGTTTTAAAAGTTTAACATATATCTTTCCAGATTTTTTCTCTGAGTGTATATATGAATACATGGTATATGGGGATTTAGGTATGTGTGTAGGAATCATATGAATGCTATTCTTTTTTCATTCAACTGCCTCTTTCTTTGTCAGTAAATATAGACCAATTGCATCCTTTTTGATGGTTACTCAGTATTTTATTGTATGGCTGTATAGTTAGTCCTCACTGAATGTTGTTGATAAGTTATTTGAAACTGTGACTTTAAGTGAAATGATGTATAATAAAACCAATTTTACCATAAGTTAATTGCTACAAACAAGAATTAAGTTCCTACAGCATATTTCTTTTTTTTTTTTTTTTTTTTGAGACAAAGTCTCACTCTCTTGCCCGGGCTAGAGTGAGTGCCGTGGCATCAGCCTAGCTCTCAGCAACCTCAAACTCCTGGGCTCAAGCAATCCTCCTGCCTCAGCCTCCCGAGTAGCTGGGACTACAGGCATGTACCACCATGCCTGGCTAATTTTTTTCTGTATATATATGTTTTTAGCTGTCCGTATAATTTCTTTTCTATTTTTAGTAGAGACGGGGTCTTGCTCTTGCTCTGGCTGGTCTCAAACTCCTGACCTTGAGTGATCCACCCACCTCGGCCTCCCAGAGTGCTAGGATTACAGGCGTGAGCCACCGCTCCCGGCCCCTACAGCATATTTCTATTCACAAAAACATCACCAGACTTCTACATAAAGATCCAAAACACTTTCTTTTTCTTTTTTTTTTTTTTAGGAGACACAGTCTCCCTCTGTTGCCAGGGTGCTGGAGTGCAGTGTCTCCATCATAGCTTGTTGCATCCTTGGACTCTTGGGCTTAAGCAATCCTCCTAACTCAGCCTTCCAAGTAGCTGGGACTACAGGCTGCGATACCACACTTGGCTGATTTTTCTTACCTATTTTTTTCTTTTTTTTTAAAAAAAGAGATGGGGTCAACGGGGGTCTTACTTTGTTGCCCAGGCTGGTTCTAACTCCTGGCTTCAAGCTGTCCTCCCACCTTGCCTCCTGAGTCTCTGGGATTACAGGCATGAGCCATTTGCTTAGCTCCCAACACACTTCTAATATTAAACATTGAAATAAATGTGAGCTATATATACATTTAAGAAAGATTTTAAAAACAAGATAACTATTTACCTAATTTTTGGTGAATCTGTGAGTGACGGCAGTTGTTGTGGTATTTGGTTAAATTAAGGGATAAATGTTTGCAGAGCAAAAATTTTAAAGAGCGCCTTCTACCACCAAAGCTGTAGTTCAGAAAACAAACAATGAAAAACATGGTGGGCTCACTGAGTGCATTTGTTGTTGTGCATTTATATGATTATCATATACTTTATGGATTTTTATTTTACAATAATTTGTATTCATTTAGTCAATCATCTTCCAACCCACTTATTCTAGTTCAGCATCATGGATGGCTGGAGCCTATCCCAGCAGCACAGGGTAGAAGACAGAAAGCAACCCTGGACAGGATGCCATTCCATCACAGGGCATATTCACAGCACAAACCTACACTCGCTCATTCTGGACAATTTAGACATGCCATTTAACCTCATGTGCACATCTTTGGAATGTGGGAGGAAACTGGATTACCTGGAAAAAACACATGCAGACATGAGGAGAACATGTACACTCTACATAGGCAGTGGCCTCAGCTGAGAATGGATTTTTTTCCCCCTCGTTAATGTTACAACAAAATAATATTGAATGAAATGACATTTCAGGACCTGCTGTACTATAATTTAACTAGCTTCCTCTTTTATACGTATATAAATTATTTTCAATATTATAAACAACACTGAGTATATATTCCTGTACACATCTTTGTATACTTGTTGAAGTGTTTCTGTAGAATAAATTCTAAAAATAGGATTGATGATTATCAAAGGATATTTCTGTGCTTGTTTATGAAGGATAAATTTTGTCAACTAGAGTCCTGAGTTAAGGGTGATACACATTTTTTTCTTTAAGTTTATGTCTACCGGTAGAATCTGTGACTACTTTCTCTTTGGAATTTGTTTAGTCATAGTTTTGTTTTTTTAGAATACAGTCTTTTTTGTTATTTGATATTGAGAAGTAACTAGCTCTCCTAATCTTCAGTGCATTTAGTTATCAAATGTCCTTTTTGTTGCAAGCAATCAAAAATAGACTCAGCTAGCTTATCCAGAAGAAACTTTTTAGATGTATATTGGGGTATTTCACAGAATTTAGGGTGGAGGTAAAGAACACATTTCTTTTTTAAATTTTATTTCATTTATTTTTTAATTCTTTTTAATTCAGGATATTATGGTGGTACAAACATTTTGTTTACATGAAATGTGTTTGCCTCGCCCAAGCCAAGGCTACAAGCGTATCCTTCCCCCATACACTGTGCCCTGTTTCCATTAGCTGTGAGTTTACCCCCTCCCCTCCCCCCCCCGCCCCCGCCCACCAACCTCCTCTACCCCCCACCTCTCACTCCCTCTCCCCCCAAAGAACACATTTCTTACAGGGTAATAAGCAATAGGAGATCATGGGCCTGTTCTCCACAGTGCTGCCAGGAAGCAGTTATGTTAGAGTGACTTTTAGTCTTTCTGTATATCCACTTTAAATTTCAAGCCCCTAGGAGATAGACTATGATTGGGCCAGCTTTATTCTGACATTCATCTTTGAATCAATGATCTTGTCAGGGAAGCAAGGTCATGTAATAAAACATGGCTATAAGAAGGTATCCCTCTGCCATTACTTCTTACTTTTACCAAGTAATTTTTGAATACCTGCTCTGGACATGACTTGGCTCAAGTCTGTATATTGGTAATAGAAATGAATCAAATAGCTTTCTAATGAAGGTTTTAATCTGATGCTTTATTTGTTAAAGTTATTGCAGTAACAACAATCTTTTTGTTGTTGTTGTTGTTGTTGTTGTTGTTGCTGATATAGAGTCTCACTCTGTTGCCCAGGCTAGAGTACCGTGGCATCAGCCTAGCTCACAGAAACCTCAAACACCTGGGCTCAAGCAATCCTTCTGCCTCAGCCTCCTGAGTAGCTGGGACTACAGGCGTGCGCCACCATGCCTGGCTAATTTTTTCTGTACATTTTTCGTTGTCTGGCTAATTTCTTTCTATTTTTAGTAGAGATTGGGTCTCGGTCTTGCTCAGGCTGGTCTCAAACTCCTGACCTCAAGTGATCCTCCTGCCTTGGCCTCCCAGAGTATTAGGATTACAGGCGTGAGCCACCACTCCCAGCCCAGTAACAACAATGTTAAAGAGGCAGCAAGAAATCTGTCTGAAAGCTATAACCAAGCTATGATACCTGGGGCCCTACAGTCAACATTTGGAGTTTATGTTTCTGGTGCATGGTGCTTTTCTGCTCTACCTCCCTAAACATTATTAGGCTGGAGATTTACAAGCAGGTTTTATATCGAATGTTGGGTGCAAATGGTGCAATAAAGGTTACCGTTTATCTCCCCCTTTCTGGTAGTTTATCATTAAAGGGATGTTGCAAATTCCAGAGGCAGAGAAATGACTAGCGTGGAGAGAAGACTGGCCATTCTTCATGAAGGGGATTCAGGAACACAGACACTTACCCAGCAGAGATAATGGCGGACTCCTACAGAGATGATATTCAGGAAGTCTCTGATACCAAAGTTGGTTGGTCATTCAAGGCTTACCATGTTGTCTTGGGATTCATGTCTAGGAAAAAAAATGATTCACTGTATTCTAGGCAGGTGCCTCAAAATGTCTAGTGTAGCACTAGACTTACCGTGTACTCATTGCCCAAGACCACCAGGACATGAGGTTCAAATATTTGTTTTGTAAATCATATTCTGTCTTCCTGGAGTATATAACCTTTCTGAAACTTTCAGCAAGACATAGTATCTACTAATTATCAGCACACATAAAGTGGTAGAGCCTAATACCATCATTGAGGAAATTGGGAAATTTGATTTAAATATGAAAAATAGAGTTGACTTTCTAAGGATATAGTATCTTCAGTGAAAGGTATTTAAAAGAAAAAAGCTTCAACATGTTATGCAGGTGAGAAGAGAAGGTAGGGTTGTCTGACTTCTAGTTCATCCTTTGTGGATATTTCAAGATACATGGTATTAAAGGAGATGCCTGATACTATGGGTTGTCTTAATTCATGTTCCCTCAACCATATCTACTTTATGTGAAGTTTGAAGGAAGTTCAAATAGAATACGGAGATTGGTTTTATTTAATGCATCCAGATAGCTGCTTTCTTAAATTAAGGACTTTTATTCATTAAAAAGCTCTAAGATAACCAACTGGTCATTCAGCAATGGTTAGTCTTCTTACTGATAGAGTAAGTTCATTGAACATTACAGACTTGATGGCTTCAAGGGAAAAATAAGACCATTACTGATTTGTTCATGAAGTACAGTTATGTGGATTCAAAAAATTATTATTTTGACTGCTTGTAGTGTACCAGTTTATTTGTGAAAAACTTTACATGTATTATCTTTTAAAAATTATAATAGGCTGGGCATGGTGGTTCACACCTGTAATCCTAGCACTTTGGGAGGTGGAGGTGGGAGGATTGCTTGAGCTCAGGAGTTCAAGACCAGTCTAAGCAAGAGTGAGACCGACCCCCCACTCCCTACAAAAAATAGAAAACTTACCCAGGTGTGGTAGTGCACGCCTCTAGTCCAGCTACTCAGGAGGCTGAGGCAGGAGGGTTGCTTGAGCCTGGGTTGCAGTGACCTATGATGACACCACTGCACTCTAGCCTAGGTGACAGAGTGAGATTCTGTCTCCAAAACAAACAAACAATTCTAAGAATAAGTGTACTAATTAAGATATTAAATTCAACTGTATATAATAGACACATGATAGAAATTTATTTCTCGTATACAATAAGCTCAGATGATAACATAGCTCTGTGGTTGTTAGGAATTCAGGGGCCTTCCAGCTTTCTGTATGATATATTTAGTATATGGCTTCCATTTTCAAGTTAGCCTGGTATTCTAGTATGGCTGCTGTATCTTTAGTCTGGGAATGGAGAGGAAGGAGACCAAAAAGGCACACTTCTGAATAGAATCAGCATAAAGAACTTTCCTGGAAGCTCAACCTATGTACTAGGTTTACATCTCATTGGCCATCCTACCTTCAAAGAATATTGGGAATGGTAGTCCTTTAGCTGAGCCCATTGTTGCAAGAATAAAACTGAAGCTCTCTCTTAGTAAGGAAAGGGAGACAATTGTTAGATATGTAGTGTGGTGCCCCAGTAACCCTCTAGGTGAAGATACTCTGACTTTCTGTTTTACTAAGGAACAAACTAAAGCTTAGAGACGACATTTAGCTTTTAATTGCTAGAATCAGGATTTGAATGCAGGTTTACCTAACTCCAAAATCCCTCCTTTCGGATCATTCATTACATATGTCTGAACTGCTCCCTAGTCTACTGGAATCACAAGTTTTGAAGAATAACAATTATTTGACAGAAATCATGGAGTAATTTGTAAAGTAGCTGAGAAATATTTTAATCTGTATTAACCATGACTGAAGTTTTTGTGGCTGATTCTGGAGCATCAACATCAGTTTGTGTCTGAATTATAATATATCTGCTTTACCGGTACAGCTCAATTTAAAAAGAACTGATGTAATTTTTAAAAATTGTTTTAATGAAAAAAATATAAAAAGAACTGATACAGAGTAGTTTTTTTTTCCGAAACCTAAACTGCTTAAAATTTTTTGTTTACATGGTCTTTTGCTGATTATTGTTTGGATCCTTCAAAAATTATGAAGAAATACCTTTTTTATGAAAATGTTGAAACCAAAGCCTGAAGTCATCCTTTAGGGATGTAAACATTTGTATAGTACTGAGATGGCCTTAACTGAAAAACACCTCACAGTTCTCAAGAATTTTTTAGTTCATTAAATAAAAGCAGAGCTTTTCCTTGATTTAAACAAACTGATCAATAACTAATATAAAGTTTTCAAATGAATAAAATAGACTGAACTAATTTTTATTTTGTTTCTGTATTGTTAAAAGGTTTATATTTTTGCCAACAACTTACAGTTGTATTTCAGCATTGTTATCAATAAAATTGGTATTAAGTAAACTTTAACACAAAAAATAAGATATAAGTTGTATGGGAATTTTAGGTTAGGTTAATCAGTAGGAAAAGAGGGTGGTAAAAGTATATTGTAAATATTTGAATGTAAGATGATCGTAAATCACATAAGATGATTCTTACATTTGAATATAAGATGATCCCACTTCCCAATGAAAAGATTAATAAATAGAATTTTGCCACCTAGTATACATGTACTAATAGACAGGTGGATGAAATAGATGCCTATTGATTATTTATAAAATTAGTTATATACATATTTAAAACATCCTTATTTTAAATAATACTAACTTAAAAAATACTGGTTTTCTTCTAATTATTTTGTGACAGAATTCTATTTAAATACTTAACACACACATTTTAGAAATTTTGACAGTTATCACTAGTGTTAGTTTTTAAGTCAGTTAATAGATTTTCCAGAGCCTACTGTGTAAATTATGTAAGATAGAATAGATTTTGAATTTTGCATTCTCTTTACTGGTATGTGCTACTTAACAAACCACCCCAAAGGATTTGGTGCCTCATGTGTTTAGAAAGGGTATACTGGGGATGTTTTGTTTTTTTTCTTCACAGTGTCTTGGGTCTTGACTGAAAAGGTTTGAAGGCTGGAGTGACTTAATGGCTTGGTGTTGGAATAATCTAGAAGTTGATTCATTCATGTCTGGTCCTTGGCCCAGGAGGACTCAAAGACTGTGACTGCCACCTTGAGCCCCTGCACATGCCCCCTCTATTGCCTTGCCATCCTCATAGCATGGTGGCCTCAGAGTCATCAGATTTCTTTTTTTTTTTTTGAGAGAGAGTCTCGCTCTGTTGCTCAGGCTAGAGTGAGTGCCGTGGCATCAGCCTAGCTCACAGCAACCTCAAACTCCTGGGCTTAAGCGATCCTACTGCCTCAGCCTCCCGAGTAGCTGGGACTACAGGCATGTGCCACCATGCCCGGCTAATTTTTTTTCTCTATATATTTTTAGTTGTCCAGATAATTTCTTTCTATTTTTAGTAGAGACGGAGTCTCGCTCTTGCTCAGCTGGTCTCGAACTCCTGACCTCGAGTGATCCGCCCGCCTCGGCCTCCCAGAGTGCTAGGATTACAGGCATGAGCCACCATGCCCGGCCATCAGATATCTTTTGATGGTGGCTCAAGGCTCCAAGCGAATAAGGCAGAAGCTGTATCATCTTTTCTGACCTCGCTTTAAAAGTCACACGCATCACTTCTACCATATCCCATTGATTACATCAAGCCACAAGCTTGCCCAGATTCATAAGAAGAGAATATAGATCCCACATCTTAATAGGAGGAGGGTTAAGGTGACATAAGAAGAGAATATAGATCCCACATCTTAATAGGAGGAGGGTTAAGGTGACATTATAGAGAAGAATATGAGAAGAGAGATGCTGTTGCAGCCATTGTTGGAAAATACAATCTGCTCTCACAGCATATAATCCTGTTATAAAATATTTTATTCTAAACCATAAAACAGCTCTAAAAAATCCATTCTGTAGGTTTGTATTCAGATCTTCATAGCATTAACTATTTCCTATAATGCAAATATATACAAATTACACGAATCTGATCATATATATGATTTTTTGAGAGTAACCTTTTGGCTTTTCTGTTGTATTGGTCTCTCCTTCCCATGTCATTGTCCCTATCCCTCCTTATAGCCCATGTCAACAGCTTTGTAGGTAGCCTTCCGTGTTTTTTCAATGCTCATAAAATCATTATATATATAAACATATACAGTTATATAAGGATTTTGAGGGGTTTTTGTTTGTTTAATGAAAATGGGATCATATACATGCTCTTCTCCACCTCATTTCACCTCAGCTGGAATAGCTCTAACTTTTACAGTATAGTATTACACAAAATATTGTGGCACAGATGAGCAATAAGTCATTTTCTGCCTTGTTTTTAGGCATTCACATTGTTTTAGGTTTTTTGCCATAATGAACAATGTTGTGTTAGAAATCCTTTAATGTATGTCCTTATATATTAGTCGTTTTACATATGTGGATAAATTCCAAAGAGTGAGGAATGTGGGATAAAGGGTATGTGTAATTTTAATAGGCATTGTTAGACTGCCTTGTTTTGTTTTGTTTTGTTTTTGGTTTTTTTTTTTTTTTTTTTGAGACAGAGTCTCACTCTGTTGCCTGGGTTAAAGTGCCGTGGTGTCAGCCTAGCTCACAGCAACCTCCAGCTCCTGGGCTCAAGCGATCCTCCTGCCTCAGCCTCTGGAGTAGCCAGGACTACAGGCATGCACTACCATGCCTGGCTGATTTTTTCTATTTTTAGTGAGATGGAGTCTTGCTCTTCCTCAGGTGGTCTCGAATGCTTGAGCTCACGTGATCCTTCCACCTCGGCCTCCCAGAGGAGGTGGATTACAGGCGTGAGCCAGACTGCTTTTCAAAAAAGCTTTAATAACTCACATTTTTCCCACCCATCAGTATATAATATATTAATAGCTCTTCTTAATATTTGCCAGTCTGATGTAAAATATCTCAGCATTTGTTTTAATTTGCATGGTCTTAACTTCTATTGAATTTAATCAGGTTTTAATAAGTTTAACATTTGGATCGGCTCCTCTGTATTGTCTAGTCATAAATATTTGTTGAAGAGTAAATACCCTTTGCCCCTTTTTAAAAGTTTTTTTTCATGCCAAGTTGTAGGCTTGTTTTATATTGTGTTCATAGCTGTTAAGGTGAGTCACAGTAAGTATAGTTAAGTATACATCTGAAAGATTCAGGTACACATTTAAAAACATAGACATTCACCGTATTCATTCAGGAGTTTTAACGTTTTGTTTGTTTTGAGACTCGGTCTCTCTCTGTCATCCAGGCTGAAGTGCAATGGTGCAATCATACCACCATCATAGCTCACTGCAGCCTCGAATTCAGGCTCACACGATCCTCCTGCCTCAGCCTCTTCAGTAGCTGGGATTACAGGTGTGATGCACCATGCCTGGCAGGATTTTTTAACTTTTAGAATGCGTAACCTGAAGTTCTTTTGGTAATAGTGGTAGAGGTTCTGATTTCCATTGCTTAACTACTTTCTTTGTGTCATCTTTTGCTAAATAAATGTTTTTAACATTTAAAAATTTTAGTGTCTTTACATCTGGCTTTCAGTCTTGGTTAAGAAAGTTTTCCTTAGCCCTTGATTGTATCTGTCCTAGAATATCTTGGAAAGTTTAGGAAACTGTTTTTATAAATTATTAAACACCAAATGTACTTATAATGTGAGATATATTTAAATAAATTTAAAAAACCCTTGACTGGGCTGATGCCAGTTTACCAGTCTCATATAAGTGGCCACCACTCCAAAAAAGTAGCCACTATTCTGATTTTTGTGTTTATTTCCTTTTCTTTTTTTTTTTTTTTTTTTTTTGTTTGTTTGTTTGTTTGTTTTTTTGAAACAGAGTCTCACTCTGTTGCCCAGGCTAGAGTGAGTGCCGTGGCGTCAGCCTAGCTCACAGCAACCTCAAACTCCTAGGCTCAAGTGATCCTACTGCCTCAGCCTCCCGAGTAGCTGGGACTACAGGCATGCGCCACCATGCCCGGCTAATTTTTTGTATATATACTTTTAGTTGTCCAGATAATTTATTTCTATTTTTTAGTAGAGACAGGGTCTCGCTCAGGCTGGTCTCGAACTCCTGACCTCGAGCGATCCACCCACCTCGGCCTCCCAGAGTGCTAGGATTACAGGCGTGAGCCACCGCGCCCGGCCTATTTCCTTGCTTTTCTTTATAATTTTACCACATTTACATTATTAATGAATATTTTTAGTTTTGTTTTGAGCTTTGTATTGTTTTTGAATCATACTGTGTTACCATTTGCTTTTATGCCTTATAACATATTTCTGAGATTTGACTGTATTGATATATGCAGCTCTCATTTATTCAGTTATCACTGATGTATGATAATTCATCATGTAAATATATAACAATTTTTATTTATTTAAATTATGGTAAAAACCACATTACATTAAATTTACCATCGAAATCATTTTTAAGCGTGTAGTTTGGTAGTGTCAACTATATTGATATTGTTGTACAGAAGATCTCTAGAACTTTTTCATCTTGCAAAACTGAAACTCTATACCCAGCAACTCTCCATTATCCCCTCTCCCGGGCTCCTGGCAACCACTGTTTTACTTTTTTTTTCTAAGAATTTGACTATGTTAGATACCTTGCCTAAGTGAAATCATGTAGTATTTGTCTTTTTATGACTGACATTTCATTTAGTGTAATGTCCTTAAGGTTCGTCCATGTTGTAGTAATGTGTCAGAGTTACCTTCCTTTTTAAGACTGAATAATATTCTATTGTATGTATATTCCACATTTTGTTTATCCATTTATCTGCTGATGGGCATTTGAGTTATTTTCACTTCTTAGGTGTCACTTCAGTGAACATGGTTGTGTAGATATCTCTTCAAGATCCTGCTTTCAGTTTTTTTAATGTATTTCTAGAAAAAGATTGCTGGATCATATGGTAATTCTGTTCATATTTTTCATTTTTTAAGGAACTGCCTTACAGTTTTCCATAGTGGTGATACCATTTCACATCCCCACCAACAGTATAGAAGGGTTCCAGTTTCTCCACATCCTCACCAACACTTGTTATATGTTTTTGATAGTGTTTGTTGTAATGAGTATGAGGTGATATCTCATTGTAGTTTTGATTTGCATTTCTCTAATGATTAGTGATTTGAAAGTCTTTTCATATGCTTGTTGGCCATTATATATCTTCTTTGGAGAAAGGTCTTTTAAGTCCTTTGCTCATTTTAAAATCAGATTATTTGTTTTTTGTTGAGTTGTAAGAGTTCTTTATGTATTCTGGATATTAACTCCTTACTTAACCTGTATGATTTGCAAATATTTTCTGCTATACGGTAGGTTTCCTTTTTACTCTGTTGATTGTTTCCTTTGATATGCAGCAGTTTTTAAGTTTGAGTGATCCATTTGTCTATTTTTGCTTTTGTTGCTTGTGATTTCAGTGCCATTTCCAAGAAACATTGTCAAATCCAATGTCATGAAGCTTTTTCCTCTGTGTTTTCTTCTAGCAGTTTTGTAGTTTTAGGTCTTACGTTTAAAATATATCACAACTTTTAAATCCATTCCGTTGTCTGTAGATTTCTTGATGTTTCCAGTTTTTCTATGGCAATTTTTTCCCCTATAAACATTCTTGTGGATGTTTCGTGATGACATAAGAGAAGTATGGAATATATGGAATTCAGTGTAAGACGTGTTCTTATGATAAGTTTCTGTCAAAAACCAGTTTAAAATCCATTGTTTTAGGGTAGGGGTTGGCAAACCTTTTCTGTAAAGGGCCACATAGTAAACATTTTAAGCTTTATGGGTCATTTTGTCTCTGTTGCAGCAGTTCAACTCTGCCTTTGTAGCACAAAAATAGTCATAGACAATACATAAATGAATTAATGTGTGTGTTTCCAAGAAAACTTTGTGGACACTGAAATTTGAATTTGATATAATTTTCATGTGTCAGGAAATGCTTTTTTTGATTTTTTTTACCACGTTAAAAATGCGAAGATCATTCTTAGCCCATGGGCTATACAGAAACAATAGGTCACTTTTGGATTTGGCGTTGTAGTTTACCTACTCTTGATGTAGGGTATAGATGGGGAGATGATTGCTCAGGCCTAGGGTGTATACATTCTTAACTTTAATAGAAATGCAAAACTTAATTTCCTTAGTCCAGGTGACACTTGAACAACATGGACTTGAACTGAAGAGCTCTACTTATGTGTGGATTTCGGATTTTTTTTAGTAAATTCAGTCAGCCTTATTGGTATTGGGTTCCTTAGCTGCAACCAAATGTTGATGGAAAATACTGTGTTTTGGGGTTTGCAAAACCTACATATACAGAGGGCTGAGTTTTTGTATTTGTGGTTCTGGGCCAACTGGGGGACTTGAGTTTAATGTTTATTGGTTAGTTTTTATTTTTCTTTTGTGAAATGCCTGTTCAATTAAATCTCTCGCCCATTTGCTATGGGGTTGCTGGTCTTTTCCTTATTGAATTGTAGGAGTTCTCTAAATATTGTGAACATTAAATTTACCAGTTATAGATGGTGCAGATAACTTCTCATAGTTCATATCCTATCTTTGTCTTTATTAAATCTTCACTTTAGCAGAAGTTAATTAATTTTAATGTAATTGAAGAATAAATAAATGTATCAGTCTTCTCCTTTATGGCTTTTTTTTTCACTTTATTTAGGGGAATCTTTCCTAGACTGAGATCAGAAAGACCAATTACAGTTGGCCCTCTATATCCATGGGTTCCACACCTGCATGTAAAACCAACTGCAGACCTAAAATATTTGGGGGAAAAAATGGTTGGTTATGTCTGCATTGAACTTGTACAGACTTTTTTTTCTTGTCATTATTCCCTAAACAATACAATATAACAACTATTTACATAACATTTACATTGTATTAGGTATTATAAGTAATCTAGAGATGATTTAAAGCATATGGGAAGATGTACATAGGTTATATGCAAGTACTGTGCCATTTTATATAAGGGACTTGAGCATCTGTGGATTTTGATATCCATGGGGAGTCCTGGAATCAATGCCCCTGGATATAGAGGTACAACTATGTATTATTTCCTAAAATGTTCATTGGTTTTGCTTTTCACATGTAGCTCTTGAAATAGTCTAGATTAATGTTTCTATGGTGTGGGTAGGGAACTAATTTTACTTTCTATCATAAGGCTAACAGATTGTCTTTCCACCATTTATCAAATACTACCTCCTTTCCCCAGTAATCTGCAAAGCTATTCTATGTCTGTGGGCTTTTTCCCACCTTCTCAGTTAATTTTCCACTGGACTTTTTGTTTCTTTATTCCTGTGCCAGTACCATGTTGTTTAATTAATTTAGCTGTTTAATAAGTCTTGATAATCTGATGGGACACATCCCTGAAAATTGTTCTTTAGGAGTGTTTTGCCTATTTTTGCCTTTGTTCATATTAGAAATATCTTGCCAAGTTTCTAACAAAAAATCAAATAATAACAAAAACTTGCTGATAATTTGATTGGAATTGTCTTGATGTATAGATCAACTGGGAGAGAAGTGGCATGTTTATGATACTGAGTCTTCATTATGACTTGATAATGTCTTTCCATTATTTAAATCTTTAATGCCTTTCAATAAAATTTTATAATGTACTCTGTAATGGTTTATAATCCAAGGTCTTTATATTTTAGTTTATATTTATATTTATTTGATTTAGATGTAGGGTAAGATTGGGATCCACATTTTTCCCCAGATGGGTAATTTATTGTGCTACCATACATATATATATGTATATATAGTTCATCTTTTCATTCTAATAGTTAATGTTTTAATCACTGAACTGAATTAGCACCACTGAGATATATTTAAGTTTTATGTATGTTGGGGCCTATTTTTGAAATTTTGATTACATTCTATTAATATATTTATTTCTATATTGGTGCCATATTGATTTTATTATTTGTATATTTAAGAAGTTTTTTATTGCTGTATACTTACTGGCTTTGTAGTACAGACATTTATCTGTGAGTGAAGCCACTGTCTCAGTTTTATTTTTCATAATTTTTAAGCTTTTCATTAAGCCACTAAATTTTAACATGATTTTATGCAGTTTCCAAAAATACGTTTTTGGAACTCTAATTGAAAATGCATACATTTATATATTACTTTTGGGAAGAATCAGTGTTTTTGTTATTTGCTTATATTCTTAAATGCATTAAGAAAGATAAAGCCACATCTTATCATACAAATCTTGCTTTATACCATTCAATAAAATGTTATAGTTATTTTCAAGTAATATTTATTGTATTTTTTCTTGTATCATTTGTTGTTAAGTATTTTATTTTTCACCTTTGAAAATGGAGGGTGTTTTTCATGTCTAGGATTTTTTTGCAAGAGTAGTCCAGGTATATTACTGGAATCCCCTTAAAAGCCTATTAGGCTTTTAAAATAAATTTGAGTCTGTAGTTATCCAGACATCTAAAAGGATTTTATTCCTTTTTCTCAGTGATTGCTCACATTATATAATTTTATTTTATTTTTTTGCTAAAATTTGTAGGACTTTCTTAAATAATAATCAAGATAGTAGTCACCTTTTTGGCTAATTCTTGATATCAGTTAAAGTAGTTTTTATATTTTGTGACTTGGGGTTAATTGTAGTTGGTTTCCATCAAATAGGCTTAGGCTTTATTATATTTAAAAATACATATATTTCAGAATGGCTGAAGAATATTAGTATTTATATATTGCTAGATTCAATTTGCTAATATTTTCTTAAGGATTTTCCATACAATGTTTGTTTGAGATTGGGGTTCAACTTCATTAAATTTTTTGTAGAATTCACCAGTGAAACTATCTGGGCCTGGAAATTTTTTGGTGTGAAGGTTTTATGTTGTGAATTTAGTAGATGTTTTTCATATTTTATGTTTTATCTTGTGGCTGTTTTGGTAAGTTGTATTTTTTGAGGAATTTGTCCATTCGTTTAAGTGGTCTCTGTCTTTTGAATTGTAGCTATTTTAGTTGAGGGATGGATATTGGCATCTCTTGGTTTTAATTTACATTTTCCTGATAACTAATGATGTTGAGCATCTTTTCAGCATGCTTATTGGCCTTTCCTAAATGTTGTTCTGTGTAGCATGTGTTCAGATCTCTGCCCATTTTTTAATTTGATTGTTTGTCTTATATTATCAAGTTGTAAGGGTTCTTTATATAGTTTGGATACAAGTGTATGTCATATAGATCAATTGATAGAATTAGATGGGGATATCTCTGTATCTGTCTCCATCTATCTAAATCTATATATCTCTCTCCATATCCATCCATCTGTTCTGTGGGTTGCCTTTTCATTATTGTAAAGGTGTCCTTTAAAAAGCACAAGTTTTTAATATTGATGAAACCCCATTTTATTACTATATTTTCATGGTCTGTGCCCTTTGCTTTCTAAAAAGCTGTTGTAAGATCATGAAGATTTTTTACTTGCTTTATTTCCTAGAAACCTTACAGTTTAGGCTTAGCTTTTATGTTTAGGTTGATGATCCATTTCAAGTTAGTTTAATAAATGTTTTTTGTATATGGATATCCAGTTGTATTGGTAACATGTATTGAAAAGATTATTCTTTTTTTTTTTTTTTTTGAGACAGAGTGTCGCTCTGTTGCCTGGGCTAGAGTGAGTGCCGTGGCATCAGCCTAGCTCACAGCAACCTCAAACTCCTGGGCTTAAGTGATCCTACTGCCTCAGCCTCCCGAGAAGCTGGGACTACAGGCATGCACTACCATGCCCGGCTACTTTTTTCTATATATATTTTAGTTGGCCAAATAATTTCTTTCTATTTTTAGTAGAGACGAGGTCTCACTCTTGCTCAGGCTGGTCTCGAACTCCTGACCTCAAGCGATCCACCCGCCCCGGCCTCCCAGAGTGCTAGGATTACAGGCGTGAGCCACCGCGCCCGGCCGAAAAGATTATTCTTTTTGATTGATTTACCTTGGCACTTTTGTTGACAATCAGTTGACCTATATGTTTGAGTCAATTTCTGGACTCATTCTATTCTATGGATCTGTGTGTCCATCCTTAGGCCAAAACCACACTGTCTTGGTTAATTTAGCTTTATTTTAAAGCAGATGTCCTAAGTCATTATTTTTCAGAGTTGTTTTGCTGTCCTAGGTCTTTTGCATTTCCATATAAATTTTAGAAGCAGCTTGTCAATTTCTACAAAATGGCTTACTGAGGTTTTTATTGGGATCATGTTGATTGAGTCTATAGACCAGTTTGGGAAGAATGGACATCTAAATAACAGTAAGTCTTCAATTCATGAGCATGGTCTTTCAGTTTATTTAGGTCTTCTTTAATTTTTCTTAGCAATGTTTTGTTGTTTTCAAAGTTCATATTTCAAAGTTCATATATTCAAAGTACATATGTACATCTTACATATATTTTGCTATCCTTAGGTATTTGAAGTTTCTTAAGCAACTGTAAATTCTAAAAATTATTTTGTTGAGTTGTAATTTATAGAAAATAACAATTTTAAAATCACTTTAACTTCAATTTTTCACTTTGAAATAATTTCAAACTTAAAAAATTAGTATAAGTCATCCAACTTTGTTCTTTTAAAAATGGTTTTGGCTGTTCAGGTCCTTTGCATTTACATATACATGTACATTTTATAGTAAATATGTACATTGCTACAAATAAGCCACAGGGACTTTGGTTGAGATTACATTAAATCTGTAGATTAGTTGAGGAAAATTAATACTTTAAGTATATAGTCTTTCTATCCATAAGCATGGTTTATTTCTCTGTTTAGATCTCCTTTAAATCTCCAATTAATATTTTTTAGTTCACAGAGTATAGTCTTACATATATTTTGCTAAATTTAGTATTTATATATCTATATCTCTATATATAATTTTTTATATATATTGTCTGTATCTCTTGTGTATGATTAAATTGAGGAATAATTTTCCCCTGTAAAGATAGTGAATTAGTCAATTCCAAGTCAGTGAATAATAATCCATCCTTTTTTACTGATTTGAAATGTGGTATTTTTATTTTATTATAAAGGATTTAAAAAAAACCTTTCAATTTCCACTTGATTTTTACCAGTGTAAAATACAATTTATTTTTGTGTGTTGACCTTGTATCCTGCGACCTTCCTAAGCTAACTTCTTAGTCCTAGTAACATTTTTGTTGGGTCCTTAAAATCTTCTGCAAAGATAATTATATCATCTGTGAATAAAACCAGTTTTACTTATTTTTTTCCCCCAAATGTTACCTTTTATTTCTTTTCCTTTTTTTGTTACACTGGCTAAGATCTTTAGTATAATACTAAATAGAAGTGGTGAAAACAGACATTCTTAACTTTGGTTTTTACATCTTAGGGAGGAAAGCATTCAGTCTTAAGTTATTAAGTATGCTATTAGACATACATTTTTTGTAGATACCCTCTCTCAGGTTGAGGACTTCCTGTTTTCTTTTTAGTTTGCTGAAAGATATTTTAATGAGTCTAGTTTTAAATTTTGTCAATTGCTTTTTTTCTGTATACTGAGATGACCATGTTATTTTTTCCTTTAATGTGATGAATTGATTTTTGAATATTAAACCCATTTTGCATTTATGGAATAAATCCTACTTTGTGATGATATATTATTTTTTACATTTCTAAATTCAATTTGCCAATATTTTAAGTATTTATGCTAATATTTTAAGCATCTGTGTTCAAGAAGGATATTGGTCTGTATTTTTCATGTAATGTCTTTTCCTGGTTTTGGTCCCAGGGCAATACCAGCCTTATAAAATTAGTTGGGAAGTATTCCTTTCTCATATTTGCTGAAAGTTTATGTAAGATGGGTATTATTTATTCAAGTATTTTATTTATTTAATTCACTAGTATTAGGTCATTAAATACGAAATGTTCAATTTCGAATCAAAAGTATAGTTATCATATCTCAAACAAGAAGCAGTACAATTAATCAAAGTATGCACCTAAAGTATCAACACAGTTTTGTCATCTTGATGGTAACTTGTTTATGCCAGCAGTGAAGAAGCCTGGAGAGTGAGTGGCAATGAAATTACGAAAGGCATTTCCCACAGCTTGTTGAGAATTGAATATTTTTCCTAGTAAGAAGTTGTTTAAAGCCTGGAAGGAAGTGGTAGTCAGTCAATGCAATGTCTGGTGAATATGGTGAATAACAGAGAGTTCCCAAGTCCAGTTGCTGTAGTTTGAGCAGCGTTGTTTGAGTGACATGTGGTGGAGTGTTATCTTGCAAGAGTATTGGCCTGTCTCTATTGACCAGTCTTGGCTGCTTAATCACAAACATCCTGAACATTTCATCCAGTTGGTTGCATTAGACACCCTCTGTAGTCAATTGACCAGGTTTCATGAAGCTGTAGTGGATAATACCAGACACCGTTAGCTTTTTTTGATGAATATTCGGTTTTGGACTGTGTTTCAACACTTCATCTTTATCCAACCATTTTGTCGAACACTTGCAATTGTCAGAAAGAATCTATTTTTCATTACAAGTAACAACATGGTGTAGAAATCACTTTTATGTCACTTTTCTGACAGCAAAGAAAGGCAAGCTTCAAGATGATTTCTCTTCTGACACTTGTTTAATTCACGTGGTACCCATCTATCCAGCTTCTTTACCTTGCTGATTTGTTTCCAATGGTCCAATATTGTTGGAATAGTAATGTCAAACCTTGGTGCTAATTCACATGTAGGTTGAGATGGATTCACTTCCACTACAGCTTTCAGCTCATCATTATCCACCTTGGTCTCAGGTCACCCATGTGGCTCATTTTCAAGGTTAAAAGCACCAGAATGGAATTTCTCAAACCATTGACATATTGTGCATTCATTAGCCACATCCTTCCCAGACACTTACTTCACTGATATTTCAAGCTGTATGTGCTGCAATTGGTTCCTCGACAGAACTCATATTTGAAAATAACAGAAGTTTTTGACTTAATCCATTGTTTCACAAAAATTGCTGTAAAAAAAACTTTGAAAGATAATCACAAACCAAACCGTGCATTTGAAAGACCGAGGATGTATAATACCTTCACAATAAAGGTATTATACATTATAAAACAAGAGGTATCAAAGTGAAATGTCAGAGATATCAACTGTCAAAGCTAGTACTTAAGGAAATTGGACATTTCATACTTAACAGCCTAATAAATACATCTAAGCCTGGGACTGTTCACATTTTCTATTTTCTTCAGTGTCAGTTTTGGTGGTTTTTGCATTTCTAGGCATTTCCCCTGTCAGCATGGTCCAGTAGAACTTTCCATGATGTTGGAAATATTCTATATGTATACTGTGAAAGTATACACTAGCACCTGTGACTGTTGAGTACTTGAAATATGATAAGTATAGAACTGAAGTTTTAATTTAATAAATTTATTGTTTCTCAACCTTTTGGCTGAGATCAAGTTTAATTTAATTAGATTTAAATTTAAATATTCACAGGTAACAGGTAGCCACTGTATTGTACATTGCAGATCTAAACTGTCATTTATTTTTGTAAAGTTAATTTTTCTTGCGGATTGCCATCAAGTTGTTAATAAAATTTAAACTTTATTGCTATAAAGTTGTTTATAATATTTTCAGTATTTTTAATTTTTATGAAATCTATAGTACTATTTCTTATTTCATTCCTGATATTGATAATTTGTGTCCTTCCACTCTCTTGCTTTCTTTCTCTCTCCTTGTATTACTTAAAATTTAAAAAAAAATTTAATTGTAGTAAAATATATATAACGTGAAATTTACCATCTTGATCATTTTTAAGTGTACAGTTCAATAGTATAAACTATACTCACATTGTTGTGCAACCAGTCTTCAGAACTCTTTTCATTTTGCGAAACTGAAACTGTATACCTATTAAAAACAACTCCCAACTTTTTCCTTCTTTTAGCCTGTGGCAATCACCTTTCTATTTTCTGCTTATATGAATTTGATTACTCTAGGTACCTTATGTAAGTGGAGCCATACAGTACTTGACTTTCTTTGACTAATGTATTTTGCTGAGCATAATGTCCTCAAAGTTTATCCATGTTGTTGCATGTGTCAGAATTCCCTTCCTTTTGAAGGCCAAATATTAATGATATTCCATCGTATATACATACCACATTTTGTTTGCCCATTCATCTGTGGTTGGTCACTTGGATTGCTTCCCCCTTTTAGCTGTTGTTTATAATGCTGCTGTGAACATGGGAATACAAATATCTCTTTGAGACCCTGCTTTCAGTTCTTTTGGGATCTTATAGTAATTCTATTTTCAATTTTTTGAGAAACTGCTGTTGTTTTCCATAGTCGCTACACCATTTTACATTTGCACTAATAATGCACAAGGTTTTCAATTTCTCCACATCCTTTCAACACTTGTTATTTTCTTCTTTTCTTTTTGTTAATAATCATCTTAATGGGTGTGAGGTGGTATCTCACTGTGGTTTTGAAATTTGCATTTCCCTAATGATTAGTGATGTTGAACACCTTTTTGTGTGCTTGTTGGCCGATTGTATTTTTTCCTCTCTTTTTAATGGTTTATCTAAAGGTCTATCAATTTTGTTCTGTTCAAAGGTCTTACTATTGGTTTTATTAATATTTCTCCACTGTCCATTTTCTTTTCCATAGAGTTTTCTCTTTATCATTTGTTCCTTATACTTTGGGTTTAATTTAATCTTTTTCTAGCTACTTAAGGTGGAAGTTTATGTCATTAATTTTAGATTTTTCTTCCTTAATAGAAGCATATAAATCTATTAGTTTCCCTTTAAGCACTATTTTACTGTGCTTATTTCTCTCAAATTTTGATAAGTTGTATTTTCATTCATATTCAATTCATAATATTTTTTAATTTTCCTTGTGATTTCCTCTTTGACCCGTGGGGTTTTTTTTTTAAGTATTTTATTTTTAATATTTGGGGATTTTCCAAATACACTTTTGTTATTGAGTACTGATATAATTTTGTTGAGGTGAGAATGTATATTCTGTACGATTTCCATTATTTTATAATTCTACCATACAATATTTCTGTCATTTATTATAGGAACTGTTTTGGTAACTTCCATTTCCATGTGTTCTCGAAAAGAATATGTGTTCTGGCATTTTGGGGTATAGTATTTTATAAGTGTCATTTAGGTCAAGTTGGCTGACAGCATCTTTTTAGGCTTTTTATATTCTTACTGATTTTCTGATTACTTGTTCTATCAGTTACTGACAGAAAAGGGTTGAACTCTTTAGCTATTATTGTGGAATTTTCCATTTCTGCTTTTAATTGTCAGTTTCCAGTGTTCTTTGTTCCATCGTGGACATCCAAGTTTCCATCACGTGTTTTATTTCTTCTATCTAAAGGACTTCTTTAACATTTCTTGTCATGTGGCTGTGCTGGTGACATATTCTTTCAGCTTTTACCTAAAAACATTTTTATTTTACCCTCCTTTTTGAAGATTATTTTTACTTTATAAGGAATTCTAGGTTGACAGGGCTTTTTTTTTTTTTCAGAGTTTTTAAATTCAATAACTTTGGAAAAAATTTATTCAAATACCCACCCCTTCCAACTCCAGTTCAACATATGTTAGCCTGCTTAATAGTGTACTACAAGTCTGATGCCCTGTTTGTTGTCTTCCAACCTTTTTTTCTTTCTCTGCTTCTTTCTGTATAGGCTTTATTGCCTTGTCTTCCTCTTTCACTGTTATTTTCTCCTGTATTGTCTAATTTGCTATTAACCCATCAAGTGAATTTTTATTCTATATATTTTTTAGTTCTTCGTGTTCCTTTTTTAAAAATACATTTTCTACTTTTCACTAGTTTCATGTTTTCCCTTATTATTGTTTCTTTCTTTAAGGAGTGCCCAATTTTGTTCTGACATATAGTTAGTTTGCTTTGGATTAGTGTGATCTTTTTGAGACTTGTTTTTTAACCTGGTGAGGGCAGCTCTACAATTGACTTCACTGTAGAGTTAGTTTAGCCCTGTTCTTAATGTGTGACATTTCAGAGATTTTATTGATTGTCCCAGGTGTTTGACAAAGTCTCTTTTTCTTTCTTTCTTTCTTTTTTAATAGACTTTATCTTTTAGAGCAGTTTTAAGGTTTACTGCAAAATGGAGTGGCAAGTACAGAGAGTTTCCTTATCACTCACTCCACTCAACCTCCTTCACTGTGGACATCCTGGGCCACAGAAGTACATTTATTAAAATCGGTGAATGTACATAGACATATCATTATCACTCAAAGTCTATAGTGTACATTAGGGTTCACTCTTGGTGTTGGTCATTCCAAGGGTTTTGACAAATGTGTACTGATGTGTATTCATCATCGTGGTATCATAGAGAATAGTTTTACTGCTATAGAAATCTTCTGTGTTTCACCTTTTCGTCCTTGTTCCCCCCACCCCAGAAACCACTGATGTATTTACTGTGTCCATCAGTTTGCCTTTTCCAGAAAGTCATATAGTTGAAATCATATAGTATGTATAGCCTTTTGAGATTGGTTTCTTTTGCTTAGTGTAATAGTATGTTGTAAGATTCCTCCATATGTTTTCATGAGTTGATAGCTCTTATTTTTAAGCACTGAATAATATTCTATTGTGAGGTTGTACCACAGTTTATTTAGTGGCAAAGTCATTTAGGTTAATCCAGAGTTCAAAAGTCTTCTCATCTTTGTGCAGATACCAATAATTTTTCACTTTCTAGCTCCCTGATGATTGATCTGTGCCCAGTCTTATAGAGTTTCACCCTATGCATGTGCACACTACTATTCAGATGAAGAATTTCTAGTGCTCTTTCTCTGTGTATTTGTCTCTTCTCTGGTAATTTGACCAGCAAATATCAGCCACTGCAGCTTTTTCCAGCTTCTGTCTCTCTTGTTTCCTTAGCTTAGTGAGATTTGTGTGCTCTGAGTTTTCCCTCTCTGTAATGGGGTTTGCTAAATGTTCCTGGGCTGAAAGCCAAGGTGAAACTACTTATGCCTAGGGCTTACTTCGTTTGTTTCCTTTTTCTCAGAGATCAGTCTTGTGTTGCTTGTTGTCCATGCTCTGAAAAGAGATGTTTCATGTATGTGTCTGGTTCTTCAGTTACTCACAACAGGAGGATTATTCTGGGGCCAGTACTCCACCATGCACTGAAAGTGGAGTGTTATATAATCAGTATTGTAACTAGTGGCTAAGTTACAATTTCTGCATGATTTTGAACTTCTAAAAGATTTTGAATTTCACTCAGAAATAGTTTTATAGATAATTGCTCTAAGTAGTTTTCTAGGCCCATTTCGCGCAATATATTTCTCTAGCATAATGCTGATTGTACTCTGTGACTAGTACAATCTATAGGTCAGAGGTCAGCAGCTTTTTCCTATGGCCAACAAATATGGTTTCTCACATATACTTGTTCTTTTTATAATCTTTTAAAAATGTAAAATCATTCTTAGCTTTGGGGCCATCCCAAAATAGGCTCTGGGTCGTGGGGCTGTAGTTTATTAACTCCTACTATAGATAAAGTTGTTCAAGTAGTAGTTTTTTCTGTTTTTATTTTTTTAAAAATCTCTATTGACCATTGTTGCAGATGGTATGAGCTAGTAGAAGTGGTGTATCTTGTGTTTAACGAGCTTATGAGAGTATGAGAGTAACAAAATGAAGTTGTTATAAATTTACTGATACCATTGAGGGGAAAAAAGTGCATGTTACTCTGTCTCTACAGTTACAAAGCCCTTAAAAAAGGATTATTTTAACATTGCCTTTTTTCTGGATTATAAGGGATAGGATTATAAATTAGGTTTAGGGCTTGAACAGATTCTTGTTTATCTGAATAGAAAGGGATACCAGCTAAATCTGATGTGATAAATAAATTATGAAAGAAGATGAAAATACTTATAAAAGTAATATGCTCTCTGAAATACGTTATAAAACATATGAAAGTTTTACTTAGTAAATGCATGATCTCTTGATCTCTTGCAGTGATGTGCTTCAGTTTTAATAGATCCATGACAGTGTTTAGGTACATGCTGAATAATGTTTGTATCAGTTTATAGATATCTTTGATCTTAGTCATTGCTGTCAGAGTACTACAAACATCAGTGATCATTCAAAAAAGTAAAGTCTGTTGTCTTTAGTTGTCCTCATGGTAAAGAACAAATGGTTAACTGTTTCATAAGGTGTTTTATAGTATACTTTAAATTTATAGTTTTTTTTAGCCTTAATAGTGCATAAGTACACTATTAAAATTGGTAAAATGAAACTCATTTCTATTAGGGGTATTTCAGATGTCAACATCTGTTTTATCACCATTTGGTAAGTTATAACATCAATAAAATTGATCTAAGTATTCCACTGGTCTCAAACTGTTTTTTTAAACTTTGAAACACTGAGAAATATATTTTGCTTTGAGACATATGCTTCTTCATATGTACCCAAACATTTCTTGTGGCATTACTGTCATTCTGTATGATGCACTTTGCTTTCTGTTCTAGTCCATTTAAAAAAAAAAATCCTGGTACCTTAATGTGTTGATACCTGCAGTTTGAAAGAAGACTGAATTGTTGCATTCTAGTTATTATCCCATTTTCATGAAAAGTTTTCAGTTGATTACTGGCCTAGGAATAGCTAAGATTCTTTTTCACTTTAGGATTATAAATAGGAATTACCATTCTTTCTCTTACTGTAAGTGTGCTCTGATGGGAATGAGGGTCTATCACTAAAGAAGAAAGCTGAGGTGGCTCTTGAGTAGCATCCAGTAGTTTCAGACACAGCCACACAATTCAGCATGTTTATCAAGAATTGGTTTTATTTGTTCCCAAACTTGTTTATTAGTAATTGTCATTGTAGTTATATAATTTCAATTGTACATTTTTTACGCTAATGGTACTTTGAAAAGTGAGTTGTTATTTCTGTGAATAATTTTAATGCTTTAGATAGACTAGGCAAGTCATTAAAAACATGGATGTGCAAGTGTCTTAACTTTCTCATTCCACTTTAAAGAAATCCTAATTGCAGTCATGAAGATGGCATATATGGTTGTGATTTATTCAAGAAAGAACTCATATTAGCATGGCCATTAACAAAGTCTTGGCTGATCATTAAATGATTGGCAAACATGCTTTTATATATCTCCAGTAAAAAATAAATGTTTAAGGCATTTATGTTTCATTTTTAATGATTCCTGGCTTTATTTGACTGCTGTTGAACTATTGGATTACATTTGTGATCTTACAGTTTAAAGAGATTTTTATTAAGGAAATTACATTTTATTGAATAGCGATGACAGATCGTCTCTTAGAAATATTTCTGTGACAAAAATATGCTAATTTAAAGTTTTATTCAAAATGAACCAAGGTCACCTCATTTTTATGCTTTTTGTTTGTTTTTGCATTCTTTGGAGTTTGTGTTTTCATTTGATTCCTTGTTCCTTTATAAAAGAGAGAAAAGTAGCCACCTCAGGAATTGTTAGAGAACCATGATTTCTAAAAGTTGAATTATTATTGATATTCCTTTATTTCTGAAAATTATGCTTTGATTAAAAACAAAATGTACAGGAGGGATTAAGTAATACATTAGAAAATGAAAGTAACAGCCTTTTCACAATGTACATTTATATGGTAATTGAGTTCCTTAGTTGGTGGTTATAACTTGAAATGATTCTTGGATATAGTATAGAAATATCAATATACTACTAAAGCAAGGACTAATCATAAGAAAGACAAGGAATAAAAGTTGACTTTACCTGGCGTCAAGAAATTTACTTTCATTATCAAATAAAAATATTGTACTTAAATTAGTTAAAATATCTTTTTCATTCTCCTTTCACAAAGTCTTAGCAGTCTACCTGCATTTTAAGCATTTTACTGATCACAGCCTGTCTTGCACAAAGATTTTCCTCCTGAACTCATTAGTTGCTTCCTCTTTATTGGCTCTGTCATGAGAATACTGAAAGCTGTAATATTCTCCATCTTTAAAATAATTTTTCATGAAAAAACAAAAAATGCACAAAATCAAAAAACTTCTGTTGACTACAGATTTTAGTTCAGTTTCAGCTCCTCTGAAGAATTATCTGTACTCCTTCAGTTCCTCTGAAGAATAATTTATACTTACGGTTCCCAAGTCTCTATTGGGATCACCCCTTGTACACTCATTTTTCCACTCATACAGCTTTTGTCAAGTTAGAAGTTCAGTTTAGCTTTGCCAGTATAAATAATAAGTTATTAGTCTTCATTTTAGCAATCGTCTGAGCAGCATTCATTATGATTGGTCACTCCGTTCTTACTGAAATATTTTCTTCATTTAGCTTTTATGACGTCGGTCTCATTTTCCTTTTACCTCATTGGCTGTTCCATCTTAGTCTCCTTCCCTGATTCCTTTCTTTCTATCAGATTTCTAAATGTTGAAGTATCTCAGGACTCTTCAGCTCTCCTCCATCTGTATCAGTTAACTCACTAGGTAATCTTATCTATTCTGATAAATTTTAAGTATCATCTCTTCATTGATAGTCCCAAATTTATATCTCATTACTTGGCAAAAGTTCTTCTTAACTACATTTGAAGATTTAATAAGGAAATCGAAATTAATGGTACCAAACTCAAACTACTCATCCTGTCTCTTTTAGTCTGATCTTCACATAGTGTTCTCATCTCAAGAGATGGCATTCTGTTGTGTTATTCTTGACTTCTTTTGTGTCCAGCATCTCATATTCATATCAGGAAATGGCTCTACCTTTAAAATATACCCAAATGTGACACTTCTCACATCCACCCTCATTATCTTGATCTTAGCCACCAGTTTTTCCTTGGATTATTGCAGTAGCCTCCTAACTGGTCTTCCTGCTTCCATTCTTTGGCTCCCTGTAACATTGAACAGCTTTATACTGTATAGAAGCCTTAGGTAAAACATATGATCCTTATAAAACGTGAATCAAATCATGTTAATCTTGCTTTAGAATCTTTTAATGACTTCCTTTTACACTTAAATCCATTGCAGTTTTTTTCTGTTGCCTGCAAATTCCTAAGAGATATGTCCTCTGTTTATTTCTCTTTCCTCTTTTTTTAACACTCTCCCCATTCATTCCATTCCAGCCATGCCGTCTTTGTTTTTCTTCAAATACGTCAAGCATACATACAGTGTCTAACAGCCAGAAATCTTTCATGAGAAATTTGTGCTTTCAAGTCTTTTAGGCCAGGCGCAGGGGCTCATGCCAGTAATCCCAGCGACTCGGGAGGCCAAAGTGGGAGGATTGGTTGAGGCCAGGAGTTCAAGACCAGCTTGAGCAACATAGTGAGACCTCATCTCTACAAAAACAAAAATAAAATAATTAGCCAGGTGTACTCACACCTGTAGTCATAGCTACTTGGGAGGCTGAGGTGGGAGGATCGGTTGAGCCCAGGAGTTGAGGGTTACAGTGAGCTATGATCATACTGTTGCACTCCTGGGTGACAGGGAGTCCCTGTCTCTTAAAAAAAAAGTCTTTCACCTACCTGTGATTGTAGTATTCTGTTTTGTTCTGTAGATCTAGGCTCTGAGTTTGGTTATATGGACCACAGGGACGAAAAGATTTCTGTTTCAGTTAATTAATGTAACCAGTACTTAAACATTCGATTAATTTTTTTTGTTGTTTTTTTTCTAAACATTTTAATTGATAAGATTGTATGCAACCTACAGATTTATTGTTGATAGGTACCACAATTGCAAATTCAAATTAGATACTTTGCTAGAAATTGATATCTCTGAGAAAGTTTTAATCTCCAGTGAGTTTCAAATAAAGATTTAAAAAATTTTTAAATAGGCAATGGATGTGTGTGCTTCAAAACTCAAAGATAAAAGTGAGTATAGGCCGGGCGCAGTGGCTCACGCCTGTAATCCTAGCACTCTGGGAGGCCCAGGCGGGTGGATCGCTCGAGGCCAGGAGTTCAAGACCAGCCTCAGCAAGAGCAAGACCCTGTCTCTACTAAAAAAAAATAGAAATTATCTGGCCAACTAAAATATATATAGAAAAAATTAGCCAGGCATGGTGGTGCATGCCTGTAGTCCCAGCTACTTGGAAGGCTGAGGCAGTAGGATCGCTTAAGCCCAGGAGTTTGAGGTTGCTGTGAGCTGGGCTGATGCCACGGCACTCACTCTAGCCCGGGCAACAAAGCGACACTCTGTCTCAAAAAAAAAAAAAAAAAAAAAAAAGTGAGTATACTTTGAAATGTATACTCTGTCTTCCAGCCACCCAATTTTTCTTCTCATGGACAATCAATAGAGGATATTTTTTATGCAGTTGTAGCATTTTATATATATATATATGTATATATATAAAAGTATATTATATATTACATATTTTTCCTCCTCACTTTGATATTTTTACTTAATAGATCTTGGGAACTCATATAAAGTTGCCTCATTCTTTTTAACTACATAATATTCCATTGTAGATATGTACTGTAATTAATTTAGCCTCAGTGATGAACAGATAGGCTGTTTCCAGTCTTTTGGTGCTATAAATGTTTTTTTATCGATCTCTTGTGAGATTATATCTGCAGGATGAATTTGTAAAATTTGAATTGTTGGGTCAAGAGTTTTATTTCAAATGTAATAAGTATTGCCTACTTGTTCTTTATTAGTTTTGTACCAGTTTATACTCCTACCAACAATATTTCACTATAAGGGTAGGCAAATGTTTTTCTGTTAAGGACCAGATAGTAAATATTTTAGGCTTTGTAGCCTACGCAGGTCTCTGTTATAACTCTCCTTTGTCTATATTTTGGCCTTGATCCATAGTTTCCCAACTTTGGACTATGGCATTGCTGTAAGACCTTTTGTCTACTATCAAAACCTTTTGTCATTACTAGCCTGCTATGTGAGTAAAATATCTCATTGCATTATTAGTTTGCATTTCCCTTGTTGAACCTTAGTATTTCACTTCTTGTGAAATATTTTTTGAAATCCTTTGCTTTTATGTATGTGTTTGGTTGTTTATATTTTTACTGAACTGTGAGTCTTTATCTCTTAGGGAAGTTACCCTTTGGGATATAAAGTGCAATAAAATCTTTTTAACCAGTTTATCTTTTGTCTTTTTATTTGGTTTGTGTTTTTGTCTAAGAATTTTTGTAGTCACATTTGACCTTTTATATTCTTATTCATAAATTGGTCTTTTATTCTGGATTTTGTATCATTTTTAGGGAGAGTTGTCCATATTTTATGACTTAAAAATAATTCTTCCATGGTTTCTTTAATATTTTTAAGAGTATTTAAATATTTTATTTTTTTCACGTCTAAACTTAGATACATCTGTAAACTATTTTGGGGTGATTTAGGGATCCAGTTTTTCCAGGTGGCTATCCCTTCCTTCCAGTGTTAGAGCCGGTTTCCCTCGGCCCCAGGAACAGAGAGGCAGAGTCACCGAGGCCGCAAAAGGCAAAGGAGTTTATTGGCTAGCTCGAGCTAGGGTCCAAGTCCCAGAGCACCAACACAGTGGCCTCTCCACGAACTAGGACCCCGCCCTGGGGTAAAGGTTAAGCTTTTATACTTTTCTGTATGTTAGTTTCCACACGACACGTTAGTCTGCACCCGACACACTAGTCTGCACCCAACACACTGGGCTGCACATGACATACTGGGCACTCCATCCCCCTTTAGTTTATTTGTTCTTTTAAAAGTGGCTGATTGTGTTGGCTCCTGATTGGTTGACTCTAAGCCTCGGGCTTTTCGTGCCGGTGCCAGTTGTGGTCAACGTCATTTCAGGGAAGAGGAGGGTCCGCGACCGGGGTGGGGTGGGGGGGAGTGCGGCGCTGTTGTTGCATACCTTCTAGTTTTTGGTTACAAGCGATACTGGGAACACACGCCCTGCATAAGCTGTTCACGTGCTGATCATGCCTTGCCCTTTTTATGTAATTAGTTGGTTGGAGGGCCCCGGGACTCTCCAGCCCTTTATCAGGAAGTAACTTGCGGTTACCTCCCCGGGGCCTTGTTTTCCTTAACTTTAGTGAAGCCTGTCATGGCTCCACTTAAGCTAAGCGCCAAGCAAGCCATAAATACAGAAGCAGAACTAGGCTGTTAGCTTCTCACATCCAGGAAGCCTAGCCTATCATGGAGTTACCCTTGCTCTTATACCTGCTTTTCATTCTGATTAACTATATTTATCAAACAACTAAAAGCAAGCACAGTCACAGAAGCAAATAGCATCAGTTAGAGTCAAAGAGAGCACATTTTTTCTCTAAAACAATTCATCACATACACATTTTCCTACTTACTATCAATTCCTGTTCTTCACCAATACTATATCCTGAATTTAACTGTAGAGATAGTGAAAGTTGCTTGCAATATTACTTTTTAGTATTGACTTCTTATATACTATAGAACATAAACTACTGACCACATAAAATGCATATTTTTTCATTCATTAAAAGTTATGGAGCACATACTGTTAATATAAGGTCAGATGCTAATGGTAAAATGTTGAAAAGGCTCTAACCCTGACCTTTAGTTGTTTACAGTGTAGTAGGCATGTGTGTGTGAACAGCTTGCTTCTTTATTTATGTTTTCATCTGAATCTTCTATTATTATGAGAATTTTCAAATAAATGGAAAAATTGAAAGAACAGTACAGTAAACATCTATAATATCACTTACTCTTTCCCGTTTTTCTCTCCCTGCTTATCTCTCTGTGTGGCATACTATGTGAAAGTAAGTTATGGATGTCACGGTGCCTGACCTGTAAATTCTTCAGTATGCATCTCCTAAGATTTTAGCATTTGTTTTACCATCTGTTGTCTAAATTGATAATTATTTTAGAAAATACAAAAGAGTGATTTGCCAAGTGAATTTTTTCCTCTACATTTAGTAGCAAACATTTTTCTGATAAAAAGGCTTTTCTCTCTTCCCTTGGACATCATTATGGACTCAAATTATTTTTATTTATTCACCATCACACTGTTTCTAACTTTGTTTTTCTAACTTTTGAGGAGGGAGAATCATAACTATCTTTTTCATCATTTTATCCCTAAAACTTATCACGGTATCTACCATAGAGTGGTTTCCTAGTAATAATGTGCTGAATGAATAAATACTTTAAGCAGTGGGTAGCTATTGAAGGATCTCAAAGGAGGGTATAATATGGTATGATTTATGTTTTAGAAAGATAATTCTGGTGTCTTTAGGGAGGAGGGCAACTTGAGGAAAGCTTTCATTTGGACTCTGTATTAGTTAGGACTTGATTACAAATAATTTAGCACAAATCATCCTTAACAAAATTAGATCATGGAATCCAGGGAAGGGTTGAAGAACCAACTACATGAAGGGTACATTTGGGCTTCAGGAACAAATAAAAGCTAGGATGCCAGTGCCACTAATATTTTCAATCTTTGCTTCATTCTGTTTTTATCAGTTCCAATTTGCTTACTCATGGACCAATTAAATGTGATTTGGGCGTAGAGTTTGTAAGAATATGGTTGCTTCTTGGATACTCATGTGAATTGAGTCAGTACACTGTTGAAGGTATTGTAGTAGGCCAGGAAGAGATGTGGAGTGTTAGACTTAGGTGCTGAGTGGAGGAGATGGATTTTAGAGAGAATAAGTAGTGCAGTACATACAGTTGAAAGGATTTGTCCATGGGGAAGGAGAACTGGAATAAATAATTCTTCTGTCTTGAGCAGCTGCTAGTTTAGTGAATCTGTTACTCAAGTGAGGGAGATGTATGCTTGGAATGGAAACATGATGAGTTTGATTTCAGAGGTATTAAGTTGGAATTCTCTAGGGAACATAGGAGCTAGTTGAATATAGGGATCTGAAATCTTGGAAGAAAGATCTAAACTATTTTAGGAATTGAGTAGGAAAAGTGAGGGCTATGGAGGTGAACAAAAGAGTTTAGTCTGAAGGTTTAAAATAAGAAGAGAACTAAAATCTTGGAGAAAAGCTAATAATGAAGCCATGTGAACAGAGGAAGATAAGGAGTATAAGATAAAATAATATGCCAGTCAGAAAAGTAAGAAGAAATATAGTGTGTCAAAGAAACCAAAGGGGTTTTATCTAGGAGGGATTTGACCTAAGGATTTGACCATTAGAAGATTGATAATGTTAATGAGAGTAATTCCAATAGGAAGTTGGGAGCTGATTGCATTAAGTTCAGAGGATTAATGATTAGGAGATGAAGTAGAAACAAACTACTGTAGACTTTTTTCCTACGAGTTTGTGAAGGAAAGGTGAATGAGGGCAGTATAGGGCTAAGGGATTTCTTTGTTTTATTTTGGAATGGGAGAGACATTAGCATATAGTTTTGAACGGTAAACAGTTTTTTATTTATTTTAGGTTGGATAAAATTTATTTTTATTTTTAAATATTTACCATTGTAAACGTTAACTGCTGTGTTTATTAGTGTTAGTGTAGAGAAAATGGGACTCTGAGACCAGAGACCTGGGTTCTGATCTCAGTTCCCCAGAATAATGACCGTAAGAATTATCGTTACCACTTTCATATTCCCTTCTATGTGTCAGTCACTATGTTAGTAGGCCTTTTATACCTACTGTCACTAATCCTCACCACAAATTAATCTCCAAGGTGAGTATTTGCTGTTTTATAGATAAAGAGACTCTGGGAATTTACTTCTCAGGATCACATAGATTTTTCAAGATCATGCTTTGATTTCAACACAGATATGTCTGATTCTGAAGTTGGTGCTCTTTTCTCTATATCACATTGCCTTCCTTTCTTCTACCCTAGTTTCTCAAGTTTTGGGTCCCCATTTCCTTAACTGTTAGACAGAAATAGTCGTATCTGTTACACCACAAAGTGTTAAATGAATAGTGTGGTAATATTATCTATATTTTGTTTGAAAAAATATATATTTGGTTAAATACCAGACAGACCTTATAATTGTGGTCATCTTTAGCAATATCGTTTGTCTAAACAGTATTTTACTTTTTAAGGTGGTGGTATCATGGATACAGAAATGTCTGAAGATATAGACCACAACTTAACTCCTACCCTTGACAGCATGTCTTATGGAATGCCGAATCAAACAGGATCTGAAAATTCATTGCTGGATGAAGATGATTATTTTTTGAACTCTGGGGATCTTGCAGGAATTCCAGTCGTTGGTAGTGACAATGAGGATGAACAGGATTTTAGTTCAAAGGACAATCTTGTTTCTTCAATTCATACTGATGATAGCTTGGAAGTAGAGAGAAGTGTCACACAGCATGAATCAGACAATGAAAATGAAGTACAAATTCAAAATAAATTAAAAAAAGACTTTCCTAAACAGTTTGATCAGGTTTCTGTCTTTAAATCGATACGGAAAGATTTTAGTCTAGTGAGAGAAAACAGCAAAGAGACATTTTCTGGAAAGGACAAAAATAGAGACCTAACTTATCATGAACGTGAAAAACGATTGGATAAACCCCATAAAGATTTGGATTCAAGGTTGAAAAGCAGTTTTTTTGATAAAGCAGGTAATAATTGTTGGAATAGAACATAAAACACAATAACAAAGTGCTGATAATAATATAGCTTTTACTACTTTTGATGTTAAGTGAAGTATGAACAGTTAAATTCATTGTAATCTTGTCATTTTTCTTTTATCCTTGTTCTTTGCAGAATGACTGAATTTCTCCCAGTAACTTTTGGTAATGGTATAAATGGTTGAAAAAGTAGCTCTAAACCTCATTTCTCCCTCCCCTGATTGCAATATTTTGATGAGAAGGCAAGATACTTGAATCTCCTGTTCATTTTCTTTGGTTGAACATTGGAACCTGAAGTTGGATTTAACTTCTTTGTGCTGTAAGCACTAATTCAAACTGCTGTCCCACCAATTAGTCCGAATTAGGGAGGTTTTTTTTCCCCTAATAGAAATAGCATTTCTAGTTTATGTTTTAATAGTTTCTTGAGGCACCTCTTGAGCCTCTTTGCCCAGTGTACCCTATACTTCAGCTCCAGTTACATTCTTGAATATATCATGTATTTTCTCCTATGCTTTCCTTTCCTCCTGCTGTTTCATTTGCCTGCATGTCATTTTCTCTTTGTATGTGTGCCTGTAAAAGTACTTCTTATCCAATAATGCCTAACTCATAAACCTCTTCTACTCTGTCATTCCTAACTACTCTACATCAAGAATGAATTGTTTCCTTATCTATATTTCCACAACATTTTGTTCATGCCTCATTATTTATAGTACTTATACAATATTATAGTTCTCTGTTTGTTTTACCTTACCTACTAGTGTAGGAGTTTCTTTAGGGCCAGGTAGTATCTTATTCATCTTTGTATTCTTGGGGTCTAACCTGATGTAGTGAAAATAGTGATCTTTCAATAAATGTTCAATAGATGTGAAGAAAAGCATGTATACTATACCAATCCTTATATTTTCTTCTGCCAATGCTAGGAAACATGGTGGAAAGAACAAACCAGTATTGTTAAAAAGAACAACTATTTTGAGTATTCATTATGTGCAAGGTTGTGCAAGGGTATACCGAATTTTTCAACATATGTGATTTAATATATATTTTCAATACTCTCTACAAAGAATATTGAACATTAGAGAGTTGTTTTTCTCAAACATAATATCTAGTAGTAGAAGTGACATGACAAGTCAGGTAGTAGAAGTGTCAATGACCAGGTGAATAACATAAGAGATAATTTATAATTAAAGATAACAGTAGAAGAGTTTGTCATACGGCAGTACAAGATTTCTTTCAGATAACTGAAACAGTGTGGTTTAGGGATATTTAGGAGAGAGATGATTTTTAACTTAGTGAACAGGGAAGGTTTTGTAGAGAAGTGAATTTTGAATTGAGCTAAGTCTGGAAAACTATACAAAGATTAGGATAGACGGAGGCGACTTGGAATAGAATAACTGGAAATGGGAGAGAACAGACACAAGTAATTTTCAGAGCATAGTGAATAAAGTAACCACTTTATTTAGGTTTGAGCAAGGAAGAACTGTGGGGTAAGGCTAAAAGTTTGGTGGGGCCGGATTATGCAGAACTTTGAGTGAAATTACCTTTTGGGTGTTTTGGGGACCCAGTTCACTCTAATGAGCATCTTTGTTGGAAAAGAGAGGTGATTATCAAATGATAGCTTTTGAGGTCACTCTTTCTAAGATTTGTTATTCATATACATGTGTTTGTTTGTTTTTTTTTTCCTTTCAATAGCTAATCAAGTTGAAGAAACATTACATACCCATTTACCACAAACCCCAGAAACAAACTTTAGGGTAAGTTTTCAGTGTGTATGTAGATTGCTGTATCTGTGGCAAGTGTCAAAGTTTTTCTTTATGTCACTTTCTGAACTATGACTATATGTGTTAGGTAGAACACTGATTTTTTTTTTTAATTTACATTATTATTTGGGTAAGGACATCTTTGGAGACATTCTAAAAAGCCTCAGCTCTTAGGTACTTTATTTTGGTTTTGGTATTTAGACCTATAGAACATTTACTTTTAGCATAGGGACTCTAATGAATGTCCATAGAGTTCTTCATTTCCAATGAGCTTTCTTTGGGTGTTAAACCTGAAGAGGAATAATTTTAAAATCTGAATATTTATTAATCCTTTATATTGTGTTTTAGGATTCCAGCTACCCATTTGCCAATAAAGATTCCATTGGTTCGGAACTGGGGAATTCCTTTGCATCAAATATTAGAATTAAAGAAGAACCTTTGGATGATGAGTATGACAAAGCAATGGCACCACAGCAGGGACTACTAGACAAAATTAAAGATGAACCTGACAATGCTCAAGTAAACATTTCACCTTTTTTTTCCCCCTTCTTTTTGTTCCACACATTGAATTATTCATTTGAGAGAGGAAGTACTTAAAAAGTGAAGTAGTTTGTTGAGAGGGTGAAAGGACACTGTTGAAGAAGGTTGAGGTGATTTGAATTACTTTGTAAGGCATGAACAAGAGTTACATGAAACTTTTTCTGAGTAGTAATAAAGGCTTTTAGTCACCTTAGTTTCTTAATACCACTGTGATTTTTGCAATGCATTTCAGTGCATGATTAGTGAAAGGGTGAGTCTTCAAGGATTATAGACACATGTAGTGAATATGGCTAAAGGTTTATGGTAGCTGGTGAGTCTGGTGTGATTGAGTTCATATAGAATAATAAACCTTTTGCAGTTACTCCTAGTGAAATACAGGCTATTTATGGATTTAAATGTTTTTCAGAAAGAGATAATGGACAGATTATCTTTAGAAGGGTTAATTGATTGAAGAATCAGTTCATTGGATTAGTGGGTAGAAGGTAAAGGAGGCTTTGATGAGAGACGCACGAGTCCAAGTTTGAGCTCTGTGAGTAATAAAGGTGTAAGGGTAGTGCTCTGCTATTTCAGGGTTGCTCTGGAGGTAAAAGTCATAGAGATCCTATAACTAACATTCTGAAATCAGCTAAATTATCCATGAAATTAATGACATTGCAGTGGTTTGAATAGAAGAAAGAAGTTACATTAGATGTTGTAATCATTTTGAAATGTAGAGAGGTCCAAGAATACACAATAGCAACAATTACTTGAGAGTAGTCTATGTTTTGTACAGATGGCATGAATTCAAAGGATGAGAAATAAAGATAGTATGAATTAGATATTTCTCTGAGATGACATTTGATCTGGAAAAAGCTTACATTTTCCTGTCTTTGTATTATATTAGGGTATTTGAGAATGTGAGACTTCTGTGGAAGAGCATTTTTCATTCTGGTTTCTTTGAACAGGATTTCTCAACCTCAACACCATTGACAGTTTGGGCCATATAGTTCTTTGTTGTGAGGAGCTGTCCTGTGCATTGCAGGATGTTTAACAGCATTCTTGGCCTTTCCCTAGACGCCAGTAGCAACCTGCTCCTCTGCTAATTGTAAAAAAAATCATCTGCTATTGAGAACCACTGTTTTAGAGTAAGGAGATGGAAGAATAGGTGATTATAGAGGTAGGTGATTAATATAAGTCAAACTGATGCTCAGTTAAGCAAGAATTTCATGATGGCCAGTGGAAGGTAGATGTATTAGGGTAGTGATGGTAAAGCTGTAGGAGTTGGATGGATATGAGTGTAGCTGCTACAGAGAAGACAACAGTAGAAGGAATATGAAAATACTTGAATAGGAGCTAAAATGAAAGCATGTTTATAGAAGCAGGTAAACTGGAGATGTTGGATATCTGAATTAAGGATAAATAGATGTCCTGACACCCAAGGAAAGTTCATATGGCAATATATGCCTCAGAAGGACTACAACCATCTCTGTATACAGGGTAGATCTTGTGTCTCTTTTTCTGCCCCAATGTGGACATGGAAAATCCATAAGAAATCACAATGTTGGCAGGGTACCAAAGGCATCTCTTTCCTTTATACATGACCCAGTGACACTTCCTTGGGACAAAAAGGCAATTATAGCAAAGACCAAATACAGTGGGGGTATAGGGCATTGGGAAGGTTATTAGCATTAATGTTTTCAAAACAATCAGAGGTTCCAGTGGCTGGAGAATATAACTAGGATGGAATGGATAGAAACACCTACATTTTTATACATTTATTCAAAATTATAAAATGTTAAATATGACACTTCATCATGATTTTGGGGAGGGACTTCCCCAAAGGCTCACCACCTGATTGATTGGGCTCAAGAATCAGGCAGTAATGTCAGTAGGCCCTGGGCATCAGAACCAAAAGTATTCTTTACCCTGATCCCTCAATAAGGTAATTCCAGCATGTGAATGGATAAGGCTCAGTTTTCCCTGATCATTCCACTCTGTTGTCAGCCATACTTATCCTGTAGGATCAGACCTTTGATAATTCTTCTATAAATCCCCTCCAAGAACTTACAAACTATAGATACCTGGTTCTTTCTTTTCTTTTTCTTATATTTGCGCCTCTCCCCTTCCTTTTCCCCCCTCCTCCCTCTCCTTGTTTCCTCCTCCTTCCCCTACCCCTCTTCTTCATTGGCTTGTTCTTTTAGGCACTTCTCCTCCATGTCCATTGGAAATCTATATTCCTTGCTTTTCAATACTGCATGATGCTTTATTTACTCTTACTCATTTCCCGTGGACTTGGAAAAGGGAATTCCAGTGTGTTATCTTATTAGTTTCAAAAGCAGTACTATTAACGCTCATAGAATACTGATAGGTTTTATAGTTGTGGTCAGCCTTTACTTTGACCATCAGTTACTATTAACTTTTCTTGTGATTCACTAAAATCATAGCTTTAGCTCATGATACCTTTTCAAAACCTCTGTTGGCTTTTCTATGTATTTAAACTTAGTAGTTTTGCTTTCAGCTCACTTCCTAATTCTCTTTTCTACACAGTTCATTTTGGGCTTAATTTCTTTACTTTCCTATATAAATCACTAAGGTGCTGAAATGTACGTACATATATTTAACTTCTTATACCCGTTTGCTCTGGGTTATTTCTTCAGTTACGATTTTCTGGATTTGTTAGTCATCATCCTCCTGTCTCTGTTACTGGTGTAACACCATTTGGCTTCCCAATTTCATTTCTTCATTCTAATCCCCTTGCATGTTACTATATTATTATTTCTGTAGTATTTTTTACAGTTATAGATACTTCTACATGTACTGCATTGCTTCATCCTCCTAACAACCCTATAAGATGGCTAGAGTAGAGGATATTAACCACATTTGTAGATGAGGGCATTGAGATTCATAGAGATTAAGTTAGTCACTTAAGGCCACATGACCAGGAAGGAGTCATCTGGGGTAATAATTAAAGTCTTATTTTTATTAGTCTACCAATCTTCCTGTAAATAAAAGTTATTTAGTTTTTTAAATGCCTAGAGAGGGTTTTAAAATAGAAACTTAAAGAAATCCAGAGACCTCACTTTCCCTTTTCTCCTTTTCTATAGGTTCTAAAAACTAGACACTCAGTAAATATAATATTAAAATCATGATTTTTTTCTTCTTGCTCATAATAATAGAGAGGGAGAGCTAATCTGTAATCTCTCATTGAAATAAATAGATTAAGATGGGAAAGCAAATGAACTAATTGTCATAATAGTGAGTCATACAATCTTGGAAAGTAGCATGCAGTAATTCAAATGTTGGGGCTTTGTTTAGTTCTGTTAAGTTAATTTGGCTATAGAAACTGTGTTCTTCATTTCTAAAATACTTTGTGGGATATTAATGTGGATTTTCATTTGTGGTAAACAAAGGGAAGGTAAAAGTATTGGTAAAGGATTTTGTTGTTTTGTTTTTGATACTTGTGTTTTTCTGCTGCTGAAAGCTTTTGGGTCATCAGTCAGATATTTCTCAAAAAACATTTTTCTTATTAATTATTTGCTAGTCACTGATTTGTTTATCAAATATTTGTAAAATTAGTTATCATGGGGGAATACAAATGTAAACCAAACATGATTCTACCTTAAACTTGAAGGTATTATGGAAGATACAAACAGTACTTACTATATATATATTTTTACTGTACTACATATGTGACATGTACTAGAGGCTTAAGGAATGCATCAGAAGTTTGGAATAGCTGTCACAGAGGATAAAGAGAGCTGACTAGAGACCATTAATGTATGCCAGTGAATATTGATTATTTCTAGAGTTTTCTGAAATTAAAATAAATTTTTTATTTACTGGAAATTTGCTTTGTAGTTACTATGTAACAAAGGAATGTCAGGGTTATTCAAAATTAGAAAATCTTTTAATGCATATATTGCATCAGCAGATCAAGTAAGAATGTCTGTATAGTCACTTTATTAGATGCCAAAAGACATGTCATGTAATTCATTATGCATTTCTTATAATAGATACTCTCTTGATCATGGTAAGGAAATACTACTTCAGATCAATAACAGTCATTGAATTTGAAAGTAAAATGGTGGAAACCTTCTGTTAATAATTCCTAAAAGAACACAGATTACTGATGTCAGCATTATTATTTAACTTTGGATTTTCAACCTAATACATGTTAAAGAAATTAGAAGAAAAAATAATGGAAAAGGGGAGATAAATTATCATCATTTGCTGGTAAGGATCTTTATTGGAGAATTAATAGAAGTCATGAAAGTTTAGTGGAGTACCTAGTTGAATTACAGTTATATAAAAGATAGAAATATTTCTATGAATCAATTTCCCAGTAGATGATACAATGAAAAAGATATACTATTCCCAGCAGTAAGCAAAAAGTACTTATGTCAGATAAAAGACAACTTGAATGAATGGAGAGGCCATGTTTTTAAAATGTAAGAAATATTATGAATATGTCAGTTATTTTTAAATGAAGATGTAGTTTTGATAACAATTCTGATGAAAATATTAATGGTTAGGTTCTGGAATTTTGAAGGAGAATAATAAACATGCACATATACAGATTTATTACACATAGATTCTAAACAAATAGTTGGAGAGGTTGATAGTGGCAAACCCTGTAAAATTGTTAAACATCCCACAGTTAGTTTCATTAGGATAGTGCAGTATCATAAGATTAGTCAGGCTGATAATGATATAGAAGAGATAGCCTGAAAATAGACATTTTCAGGAATTTGATACATCAATGGCAAATGAAAGGAATTCACTGTCTATTTAGAGAAAGAAAAAGAAAATTGTTAATTATATGTCAAAATGAATAAATTATAAATGGACTAAAGCAGGGGTTGGCAAATTATCAGTGGTGGGCAAAATCCAACCCACCCATTTTTTGTTTTGTTTTTGTTTTTCCACCTACTGCTGTTATAAATAAAATTTTATTTGAACATTGCCACATTCATTCATTTACATATTGTCTATGGGTGCTTTTGCTCTACCAGGGCAGAAATGAGTAGCTGGGACAGAGACCATATGGCCTGCAAAGTCGAAAATACTTACTATCTGGCCCTTTGCAGATAAAGTTTGCTGACCCCTGGATTAAAGGACTGTATTATAAACAATGAAACCACTTTCTTATTATTTTATTATGGAACTAAAACTTTGTAAGAGATAGAAGAAATCACAAAGGTAAAGATTGTCAGATTTTTTGGCATAAAAATAGAAACCAGTACATAAAGTTTTTAACTCAAAGTACATATTGAGGAAATGTTTATAACATGCTACTCAGGGTTAATGTTGTTACATTATAATGCTCTTTTGTAAATGAACATAAAAAATTGAAACTGGGGAAAGACTTTTAAATGGCCTTTTTTCATAAATTTCTGGAGTATATATAATTAAGGACAGTTTTTGGGTGGGGTTGAATAATCTGCCCTTATGTATTGAAAACCTTTACTATGTACCTTTTAACCTAGTAATTGAGAATCCTTTCCTTAGGACATAATCCTGAATATGGGAGTATGAGTATTCACAAAGATATTCATCATGGCATTATTGATTCTATGAAATGTGTTGAAATATTAAATGGACCAACTTTCAGTTGTGATTATATAATCTCAGTGCCGTGCAAGACCACTGGAGCCTAAGGCAAAAGGAAAAAACTAGCAATACTGATCCTGTCTTTATTTAATGTTTTGATATTTTGCTCAGCATAGATTTTTGCATAAATTTTGAGTTTTAAAAATACTGTGTGAAAATATTATAATTGATTATTGAGGTTTTTGGCAACCTCTTAATTTTGTGTCTGAGGCAGATGCCTCTCTCACCTAACCCCAGTCACATCTCTGTAATCTGTTATGTCTCTTAAATAATACTTATTTGTATTTCTCAAACTGGAGTAATGTGCTGACACCCCCACCACAAAAAAGAAGATACATGTGAGATGCCCCAGAATTCCAAGCAGTTTGCAGGGTTTTGCAAGTTTCAGTGTGATAAACAATACATTAAAATAAAAGTTAAATCTATTACTTAATGATTTCACAATTCAGTAGTATAATTGTAAAAAGCAAACAACAGCACTGAAAACTTATAGCAGAACTCAGTTATATGATGGTTATTCATGACTTAAAATGCACTTAAAAATCATTGAAATAAAAACAATTTAAAAAATACTTTCATAGGATTTTCAGACTACTTAGACCTCAGGGATTCTTGGACTCCAATTTTAGAAATGCTGGTATAGTTAGCCATTAGAAGTTATTTTGGGGTAAGAGGTAATAATATGCAAAGGTTCAAATGACAGAAGTGAACAAAACGTCAGTTTTTAAGAATGGTATGTTTAATATAATTACAAGTATATAAAGAAATAAAACCTCTGAATAGAGGTGGGGAAAAGACTGGAAAGAAATATACCCAAAGAGTAACAGTGGTTGTTTTGGGGTGATGAAAATATGATTAGAATTTTTTTCTGATTCCTACTTACCTAAATTTTCTTAGTGATTGTGTATTACTTTTATAATAAATAGTAACTTATAATACTGTAAAATTTTAAAAAATAATTCATAAGTATCTCATAGTGCCATAGGCTAATTAGATAGCCACTTTCATTTTTTTCCTCTTAATCTCCCAGCATATACAAACATTATACCTGTATTGTAATTATAGTTTCCTGTTTGTATTTTATTATTTTTTATTAATGTTAATGTTGTAAACATTTTTGACCTCTATATAGCAATAGTAAAATGTCTTGAATGTCTGGATGTCTTAAGGTATTTATTCTTTTTTGTGTGTATTTATTTATTTTTTTTCTTTTTTAAAGGAGTATAGTCATGGCCAACAGCAAAAAACTCAAGAGGGGGAACTGAAAATTAGTGCTGTATTTTCAGTCAGTGGCAGCCCTCTTGGTAAGAAACAGACCTGAATAAATGAATTGTATTTATTTTGACCAATATGAATGAGAGGAAGTTCTACTTGTATTAATAATCTAGACAGTTCTCTCTGCCCGTTTAGAATGCCTTTTAATTTTATATTGCATAATTACTATTGGGTTTTGAGACTAGCTCTAGAAGAGAAGGAAAAGGCATACATGAAACTCATGGTAAAAAGTAAAACATTTTTTTCTTTCAATTTTTTTTTTAAGCTCCACAGTTGACTACTGGCTTTCAGCCCTCACTGGCATCATCTGGCATGAATAAAATGCTTCCTTCAGTTCCAGCCACTGCTGTTCGAGTTTCCTGTTCTGGTTGTAAAAAAATCCTACAGAAGGGGCAAACTGCTTATCAGAGGAAAGGGTCAACTCAGCTGTTCTGCTCTACACTGTGCCTCACTGGATATACAGTTCCATCTGCCCGCCCACCGCCTCCTCTCACCAAGAAAACTTGTTCAAGTTGCTCAAAGTATAGCAGAATTCTAAGTTATCTTTGTGTTTCCTTTGTTTTAACATACTTTGTTTTTTAGCTCATGTATTATGTTTAATTTTCTATGTGTCTGTGTTTTTTTTTTTTTTTTGAGAAATACCAAGTTATTTTCAGTCTACTTTCAGTTGTTGCTTTTTCGTCTTTTCTGAGTGCCTAGCGCTCAGCTTTTTTTTTTTTTAAGCTTTAAATATTGTACCTTTTATATATGAAGAAGTGTTTTTGAAACCAACCCTTCCATTCTTGTTAACTGAGATGCCTTGTATAACAAAAAGTATACATTAAGGGGTATTATATTACCACAGTATTTTATCTTGTAACTATAGGCAATAGATATTTAAATTCAACAAATATTTAAAGTTATATTTCTTGTTACATAATTGGAATTTATTTAATTTTTTTTAACTTTAAGTGGCTTCCAGTGTTTATATTTTTATCTTTTCAATATCTCTGAACTGCTTCAGAGGGTTCATTGCAATGTTTAGTAACAAAAAGGGGTATGACATATGACGATAATAAGGTTTTCTTGATATATTTGAGGAATATGAACTAACTTTGACTAATGTTATAAGGTGATTGTTAGAAACTGTTTAAATGAGTAAGTCAGAAAAGAGGAAAAATGTTCTTGTTTTGAAACATGTTGGCTTTTTGTTATCAAGCCACTCAAACTGTGATTTATTTGTTACTTTATGGATTAATATTTGTAATTCCTCATGTAGAATGCAGCCTTTTCTCTGTCTAGAAAGGGAAAAAAGATACTCCTTCTTCTGGTTCAGTTAGATAAGAGACTTTTAAAAGTAATTTGAATATGGTTAGAAGCTTTTCTGGAAGTAAGTTAGATGCACATCCTTTATGCTTCATTTCTTTGAGACCGAAAGGGTGAATTTTGGTTGTATTTGAAGTAGTAAAATAGCAGTTTACATATATACCATAAATTATATGTCCAAGTGTAGATTGGACTTTAGTTTCCTTTGGAAGTTCTATTTTCTTTGTAACATTGCTGCTGCTTAAAAGAACAGCAACAAAAACTTCTGCAACTTTTTATTTTGGGATTTTCTTTTAAGCTAATATTGTTAACACAATCTTTTGAATAGTTTCAGTGGTAACAAATTTTTATCCCCTAGGGTCTATTTAATGTTCACATGTAGCTAAAAGCCATTTAGAACAATGTATATTGATTAAAAGGTAAGTTGAAATACTTCATATCAGTTTTTGTTCAAAATGAAATTTGATTAAATAATAAGATTGGTGTTTTGTGACTTATAATTTCTTTGGTGAAGAAATTTCTAAAAGGGAAGTTTTAAAAAAATACATCTTTTTAAAAAATTTTTTATTTTTGAAGAAAATTTTTGTAGAAGTGGGATCTCACCATGTTGCCCAGGCTAGCTTTTAAAATTCTGGTCTCAAGTGATCCTTCCACCTTGGCCTCCCAAAGTGCTGGGATTACAGGTGCGAGTGACGATGCCCAGCTAAAAATATATATCTTTGAGTTATGTTGTCATTGTTAAAATAAGTAGTATCCCAAGGCTATTTTGAGTGATAGATTTTGGCTTATTTTCATTTTATTTATTTCATTAGAATATAAACCATGAGGAGGTGGTTGGAGAGGGTGCTGGGGAGATGTGGGTCAAAAGATACAAAATTGGCCAGGTGCGGTGGCTCACGCCTGTAATCCTAGCACTCTGGGAGGCCAAGGCGGGTGGATCGCTCGAGGTCAGGAGTTCGTGACCAGCCTGAGCAAGAGTGAGACCCCGTCTCTACTAAAAATAGAAAGAAATTATCTGGCCAACTAAAATATGTATAGAAAAAATTAGCCAGGCATGGTGGCACATGCCTGTAGTCCCAGCTATTCGGGAGGCTGAGGCAGTAGGATCGCTTAAGCCCAGGAGTTTGAGGTTGCTGTGAGCTAGGCTGACGCCATGGCACTCACTCTAGCCCGGGCAACAAAGTGAGACTCTGTCTCAAAAAAAGAAAAAAAAGAGAGAGAGATACAAAATTTCAGTTAGGAAGAGTGAGTTCAAGAGCTCTATTGTACAATATGGTGACTATAGGTAATAATAAATTGTATTCTTGAAAAATGCTAAGAGAGTAGATATAAAATGTTCTCAACTGCAAAAATAATAACTGTATAAGGTAATTTTTATGTTAATTAGCTAGATTTAGTATTCCACAATGTACATGTACAGGTTGAATATTGCTGATATTAAGTGCTTGGGATCAGAAGTGTTTCAGATTCCATATTTTTTCAGAGTTTGGAATATTTGCATTATACATATTCACTGGTTGAGCATCTCTGATCAGAAAATTCAAAATCTGAAATGTACCAGTGAGCACTTCCTTTGAGCATCATGTTGCTGCTCAGAAATATTTCCGATTTTGGGAGCATTTTGCATATCCAGATTAGGATACTTAGCCTGTACATCAAAACATCATGTTGTACATGGGTAAATATTGAGTTTTATTTATCTATATATCTGTCTAATGACTCTAACTTAAAAAAGCTATTCTTATTATTTTATAGTTACAATTTATATGCTGAAACTATTAACTGGTTTCCACATAATGTTTTTGGAAGTTTAGTAAAAATAGACTTCATTTATACTGTTTGAATTGTAAAACATGTTTAAAAACAAGTACTTAGATATATATCATGTCTCTAATTTCTGCATTCCAGTGTATTCATCATGGGATTCTAAGATTAAGTCAGCTTGAAAAATATACTTTTCATAGTTTTTTTTCTTGTTTCCTAGTTGGCCATGAAATGATTTCACATGACAACTTCGTTTTATGCCTTTTTTATTTAATTCTTATGTTAGGGATCAAGACTCTCTAAAATTTCAGTGGTGTTTCTCCTTTTATTATAATAGTCATAGTTATTTTTTCCCAAAGATTTATCAATTACTTTCAAAATGGCCATAGAAAACTCAGATAAGTTTTAATATATATGTGCTGTTTCTGGTTTTTTATATATTATTCTTGTTCATACATGTTACTCTTAGATCATCTAAATTTATCACGTCCTTTTGCCATAGTTTTGTCTAGAGATGGGTTATTTTTACTTACATGTCATCTTATATCTTATGTAATTCATTTATTCTTTAAGATATATTTCTCTTGTCATATTTGGTTTTATCCATTATTCAACAAATTTTCCATTTTTCTAAACCTGTTATTCCTTGATTCTTAATTGTTCTACCTTTTCATTCACTTATTCTTTTACCTTTTTTATTCCTTTTTTTCATTCACCCCATTCTGGTCTTGCAGGTGCTTCTTACCTGCATGTCTCCTCAGCCTTTTCTTCTTCATTTTCTTTCTTATTAATACTTTTCCACCTCCTTCTCATTTTACATAATACCTTTTTCTCTTGTTGCTTCAGTCCTCAACCACTGATCAGTTTTTTCTTTGTACTCCAATTTACTTCCTGAACTACCCTTTCATTTTCTGTTCACCACTTTACCTTTCCTTCCCTTTTTACCCCTCTTGTTTATACATTTGTTGCAATAGTTTGGTATAATTTGGTTTATCTGATTATAAAATTGCTGAATTGGATGTACCTAAAATATAAAGAAATTAAATTCAAAGAAGCTAAAAGATTTGTTCAGAGTCACATAGCTTGTTAATTTCAGCACATACATTGACCATAGTCTATGTGATCAAACAGGTTTAATTTGTAAATCAGTTCCTGTAAGAAAGGTTTCAGTTTAATTTGAATAGGCAGACATAGAAAGGATTTCCTTCCTGTTAGCTACTGCCATTTTTGTAGACTGATAGAAATATAGCAGCAGCACTTGGGTTAAAAGAAACTCATTAGCTATTCAGAATAATAATTTTATATTTATTAATCTTTTGTTAACCATATCTCTTAGCCTTGTGAAATAACCTAAAATTTGAAAGTATTTTGGTTGTCATTTAATTTTTAGATTTCCTTAATAATAGGGACCTAATAATTTGTTTTTTTAAAAAGCTATCTCATATTCTACATAAAAGGGGTAATTTGAAGGATAATTTTGTTAATACTGTTAGAAAAGCCAGCTTCTTGGTATAATGGTATTCAAAGAAGTAACTGTTTCTGGATTGTATGTTCCATTTCTGAATTTTCAGTAACTGGAATGAGATTGCTGCTTCTCATTCTGGCATAAGATCTAAGCTACTACTACAATAAAACGTAATCTAACTGGACTGTAAGCATACTGAGAGCAGTGAAAAATACCCACTTTTATATTTTCATTGACTTGTTCCATGCTGCTTCCATTCCTTATCTCCTTAACCTTGTAGAAAACTCCTATTTAAGGTACAGCTAAAATGTCACCTTTTTTTGGGTGGCCTTTCATGTCACATATGATCTGAAATAATTATTTCTTCATTTATATTTCTATAGTACAATATTCATATATTTTTCAAAATTATTTATACTATTAATTTTAAGAATGCTTCTGTTACAATATTTTATAAATCATTTGTCTGTTTATCCCAGTAACTGTGAGCTCCTTGAGCACATGCTTGGGACTATATCTTGACTCAGGATTTAACTAGTGCCTGGCTCAGTACAACTGCTCAGTGTGAAATACATTAAAACTTAGTTTTTAAAATACTGTAAAGGCAAGAAAATACAGACAACAAAGCAGTCTAGAGCTGCTAAGTATGGAAGATGACAAGGTATGGAGTTGTATATTACAATATGGCATAATATCAGGTGTTCCTCATAATTTCCCATTGTGTTTACTATTATCTTTTATGGAAGCTGAGACATTTGTCCAGGCATACCTTGGAGATATTGAGGATTCATTTCCAGACCACCTCAGTAAAGCCAAAATCTCAATAAAGCATGTCACATGAATTTTTTGGTTCCCCAGTAAATGTGGAAGTTATGTTTACCCTACACTGTAGTCTATTAAGGGTGTACTAGCATTATTTCTAAAAAAAAAAAAAAAATCACATATCTTAATTTAAAATACTTTATTGCTAAAAAATGCTAACAACCATCTGAACTTTTAGTGGGTCCTAATCTTTTTGTTGGTGGGAGGTCTTGCCTCATTGTTGGTGGTTTCTGACTCATCAGGGCAGTGGTTGCTAAAGGTTGGGATGGCTGTGGCAATTTCTTAAAATATAACAGTGAAGTTTGTTGCATTGATTGACTCTTCACAAAAGATTTCTCTGTAACATGCAATGTTTTGATACCATTTTACCCACAGGAGACCCTCTTTCAAAGTTAGAATCAGTCTTCTCAAACCCTGCTGCTGCTTTACAAATTAAGTTTGTATAACATTCTAAATCCTTTGTTGTCATTTCAACAGTGTTCATAGCATCTTCAACAGGAGTAGATTCCATCTCAAGAAACCACTTTCTTTGCTCATCCATAAGAAGCAACTCCTGGCCGGGCCCGGTGGCTCACGCCTGTAATCCTAGCACTCTGGGAGGCTGAGGCGGGTGGATTGTTTGAGCTCAGGAGTTTGAAACCAGCCTGAGCAAGAGTGAGACCCCGTCTCTACTAAAAATAGAAAGAAATTATATGGACAGCTAAAATATATATAGAAAAATTAGCTGGGCATGGTGACACATGCCTGTAGTCCCAGCTACTCGGGAGGCTGAGGCAGGAGGATCGCTTGAGCCCAGGAGTTTGAGGTTGCTGTGAGCTAGGCTGACGCCACGGCATTCTAGCCCGGGCACCAGAGTGAAACTCTGTCTCATCCATTCAAGTTTTATCATGAAATTGCAGCAGTTCAGTCACATGTTCAGACTCCACTTCTAATTCTAGTTCTCTTACTATTTCTACGACATCTGTAGTTACTTCCTCCACTAAAGTCTTGAACCCTTCAAAGTCATCTGTGAGAGTTGAAACAAACTTCTTCCAAACTACTGTTAATGCTGACATTTGTATCTCTTCCCATGAATCTTGAATGTTCTTAATGATGTTTTGAATGGTGAATCCTTTCCAGAAGGTTTTCAATTTACTTTGCCCAGATCCATCAGAGGAATCACTCTCTATGGCAGCTATAACCTTACAAAATGTATTTCTTAAATAATAAGACTTGAAAGTTGAAATTACTCCTTGATCCATGGGGTGCAGAATGGATGTTGAGCTAGCAGGCGTGAACCCCACTTTAATCTCCTTTTACATCTCCATCAGAGGTCTTGTGTAACCAAGTACATTGCCAATGAGCAGTAATACTTTGAGTGGAATCTTTTTTTCTGAGCAAGAGGTCTCAATAGTGTGCTTAAAATACTAAGCCATGCTGTAAACAGATGTGTTGTCATCCAGGCTTTGTTGTTCCATTTATAGAGCACAGGCAGAGGAGATTTAGCATAATTCTTAAGCACCCTGGGATTTTCGTGTGGTAAATGAGCATTGGCTTCAAGTTAAAGTCACCAGCTACATTAACCCGTAATAAGAGAGTCAGCCTGTCTTTTGAAGCTTTAAAGCTAGGTATTGGCTTCTCTACCTATGAAAGTCCAAGATGGCATCTTCTAATATAAAGCTGTTTCATCTACATTGAAAAATCTGTTTAGTGTAGCCATTTCCGCTAATGATCTTAGCTGTATCTTCTGGATAAATTGCTGCAGCTTCTACGTCAGCACTTGCTGCTTCACCTTGCCCTTTTGTGTTACAGAGATGGCCTTTTTCCTTAAACTTCGTAAGCTAACCTCTGCTAGCTTTAAACTTTTCTTATACTGCTGTCTCATTTCTCTCAGTCTTAATAGAATTGAAGAGCATTAGGGCTTTGTTCTGGATTAGGCTTTGGCTTAAGGGAATGTTGTAGCTGGTTTGGTCTTCTATCCAGACCACTAAAAATTTCTCCATTATCAGCAGTAAGACTTTCGCTTTCTTATCACTTGTGTATCCACCTGAATAGCCCTTTTAATTTCCTTCAAGAACTTTTCCTTTCCATTTTACAACTTGATTAATTGACAAAAGAGGCCTAGTCTGCAGCCTGTCTTGGCTTTCGATATGCCTTTGTCACTAAGCTTAATCATTTCTAGTTTTTGATTTAAAGTGAGAGATGTGGGACTCTTCCTTCCCTTGAACACTTAGAGGCCTTTGTGAGGTTATTATTTGGCCTACTTTTAATATTGTTGTGTCTCAGGTAATAGGGAAGCCCAAGGAGAGGGAGAGAGACAGGAATGGCCAGTTGGTGAAACAGTCAGAACACACAGAATGTTTATGAGTTACGTTCATCATCTTATATGGACATGGTTTATCGTGACCTAAAACAATTATAATAGTAATATCAAAGATCATTGATCACAGATCATGACAACAGATAATGATAATAATGAAAAGGTTTGAAATATTGCAAGTATTAACAAAATGTGAGACAGAGACACAAAGCAAGCAAATGCTGTTAGAAAAATGGCTTTGATGTGGAGTTGCCACATACCTTAAATTTGTTAAAAAACACATTATTTGTGAAGTGCAATAAAATGAAGTATGCCTATAATCTTTTCTTAAAAAAGTATTAATGTAAGTTTAAGATGCAGGAATGAATATAACAGTTAATATTAAGTATTATGTGGGTATATACTCATGGGAGGTACTGTTTAGAAAATCCCAGCAATTTGAAAATTAGTTTTTAAAATGGTTTCCACTTAAACTACCTGATAAACTACTTAGAAAGAATGGTTTGGTGGTGCGATTGGGGTTTAAGTGGTAGGGAGCCTTCATAATTAGGGTTTTAATCTACATAGCCTTTGCTACTAGTGCTTATGAATTCAATTATTTAGATATGGAAAAATTAGGTTTTATATAGCCATGCTAAAATATATACTGTGCAATTTAAAATGTATGTTTACTTTTAAAAGATACTGTTTTTTAAGTATTTTAAGTGTAATATACTATTATTTTTAAAGAATGTTTTGAAAATATAATTCTAAAGAAGAAAATTAAAATCTCCTATAATCCTACCTGTAAAAGTAATGAATGCTAACCATTTGATGTATTTCCTTTTAATCTTTGAAGCATACTAATTCTCACAACAGTTTTAAGAAGTAGGTGGTATATTAATTCCATTTTATAGAAAAGAGCCTAAGGATCAAAGCAACTTACAAGCATATCCAAGAAAACTCAGGTTTTTAGATTTAAATTTCAGTGCCTTTTCCCTACAGCGTTATCACCTTTGTTTTCTTTGGTTATTTTAGCTCACAAAAAGGTAAGAAATGAATTACACTGTGTCTTATTTTATCATTGTTCTTATTTTTAGAGACATTTTAAATCCAAAGGATGTGATCAGTGCCCAGTTTGAAAATACTACCACTAGTAAAGATTTTTGCAGTCAGTCATGTTTGTCAACGTACGAACTGAAAAAAAAACCTATTGTTACCATAAATACGAATAGTATTTCAACCAAATGCAGCATGTGTCAGAAGAATGCTGTTGTAAGTTACCTTTTTACTTTATTGTGGGGAGGAATCTAATGTTTATGCTTAAAATACAGCTTTTGATGTTCTCTGCTTGTTGTTTCTGTGTTGTTTTTTAATCCTAGATTAGACATGAAGTTAATTACCAGAATGTGGTACATAAACTTTGCAGTGATGCCTGCTTCTCTAAGTTTCGTTCTGCTAACAACCTCACCATGAACTGTTGTGAGAACTGTGGGGGTTATTGTTACAGTGGTTCGGGACAATGCCACATGCTTCAGATAGAGGGACAGTCTAAGAAGTTTTGTAGTTCAACGTGTATCACAGCATACAAGCAGGTACATGACCATATTTAATCCTTTGTTCATTTCAGGGGGGTCTAAATTTTTTAGTGGGAATGATTTATGAAAACGTTTTTTCATAATTGCTTATTTGCTTAACTCATACTCTTTACATATAAATCGTATTTGTCATGTGAATGTGTGAGTGTGTGTCAAGTACTTTTATAGAGTTCTATAAGTAGCAGTTTTCATGCATTTGAAATACATGGATTCTTTATTTCAAATGTGATTTATATTTTTGAATAACATTGCAAATTCAAAACAGTAGCAGTGTATCTCTCAGAGATAGTCCTTTTCTTCTGATGTGTAGCCTTCTAATCTTTGCAATAACATTTTGATTTGCATATATGCTTTTTATTTGACATAGAAAGGTCCAAGTTGCATATGTATTCTTGAAATTGGATCCACATAATTAAAGTTGCAAGCCAGAAAATCAAAATCCTAACATTAATTGTTATAGTAACAGGTTTTTCCTTGTCTTCATGAAATAGGAGAAAATAGATGTGAGTTGTATTATTATTTGGTGAATTAATGAGGTTCACAGAGGATGAACTGAATGAACGCTGTACAATAAATATCTTTTATATAGTTTTGTGTGTATTAGATATATGTTTTGTTAGTAAATTTTGATCAAATGTTTTAAAATTGATAAACCTAAAGGAATGGTAAAAACTTTTTGCGTTTTTAATTTTACAATGGTTCCCTGTTTCAGTGCATTTTCTGATCATTCTTTTTCTTAGAATAGTGGATTTTTATTTTTATTTTTTTAAAAAGAAAAAAAAACTTGACCATAAAACATAGTCAGTTATATGAAATAGTGTATTTTTATACAGTCCACCAAAATTGGTGAATTTAATACTGTCAATTGGAAATTTTCTAATAAATTGTTCTTAAAACTTTATAGTAATTTTGGCATTTCAACATTATATAATATTTCAGTTTATTTCTTCTTAATGTAAAAGCACATTAAAAGGTCTTAGCTTTACTGTTTATTCCTTATTTGTGCTCTCATAGGGAAAAAAAATCCCAGTATCTTCATGATATTGTATCAGGTACTAAAAGTTACTTGGATTCAGTTCATTGAAAGATGATTCATAGTCCACAAAATGAGGAGAAATAGGATGAAGCATCTTAATTTTAAACTTTTTCATTACTTTTTTTCCTTTTTTTTTGAGAATAGGGTCTTACTGTATTGCCTGGGCTAGAGTGCAGTGGCATTATCATAGTTCACTGCAACCTCAAACTCCTGGGCTCAGGCAATCTTCCTGCCTCAGCCTTCCAAGTAGCTGAGACTATAGGCATACATCACCATGCCTGGCTAATTTTTAAAAAATGTTTTTCGTAGATACGGTGTCTCTCTATATTGACCAGGCTGGTCTGGAACTCCTGGGCTCAAGCGATCCTCCTGCCTTGGTATCCCAAAATGCTGAGATTATAGGCATGAGCCACTGTGCCCAGCCAAGTCATTACTTACTTTTAATTTAGCCCAAACCTATTAAGTTTCTCATATATTATATTAATATGTACCTTGGTAGAGAAAGAACTGGAATTTAGAAGTAAGGCAGATCTGGATTTGATTCCAGACTTTCTGTTCAAATATGATTTTACCTGGGGCAAAGCAGTTAATCTCCCTGAGTCCCAGTTTTCCTGTGTGTAAATGGCTGTAGTACCACCCATGTCACTGGGATGGTGTTAGGGTTATATAAAGTACGAATGAGAGAGCACCTCGTATGGAATCTGGCACATTGTAGATGGTCATTTCTGCTGCTTTTTTTTCGTCCTTACGTATAATTCATTCAAACATTAGATGTAATTCCTGTTTTGAGGAGGAAAACAATTTATGTCTTCTTGGGAAAATAGACATACAACAAGTAAATAGCGATGCCATGATCAAAGTCTTAGTTGGTACAGTGGGCCATAGAGGAAGCATTGTCAGCTCTACTTGATAGGGAAAGATGAGACTATCAGCAAAAGCTTTACAGATATAACTCTTGACCTAGGTCTTAAAAATGAAGTTTATGTTTGCAGACCTTATCAGGGAGGAAAGGGATATGGGGTTGGAGATTTAGAAGACATTCCAGAATTCAGGACTATGTTGTTTACTTTAATATGTATCTATGTTAATATCAAGTCTTACAAATTTGTCCTTTAAGAGGGAGGAGACATCTTAAAATCTCCTAATTGGTGCTAGACATACTTTGTAAGTTATCCTGAATGTGTGACATGTTATTAATATTTAGCATTTTTTGCTGTGGAATCCCTAATTGGGTGCAGATTTAACAGACTCTTTGCTTATATTTAGACACTTGTGATATCCATGGTTTGTTCCCACTTTATTGCTATAGAGGACTCATTTATTATTAGTGGTAGAATACTTGACAATTAGCTTTTTAATATGTTTATCAGTTTCCCTGAAGTCACATTTTATTGTTATATGCAGCACCTTTGGGAAGTGCTTCCAATTTTTAGGATAGTATAATATAAGGGCATGAACTCCCTGCTGTGTTTTAAAAATTATTAAACTATGACTAGAGTGTGGTGGCTCACACCTGTAATCCCAGCACTTTGGGAGACCGAGGTGGCAGGGTTGCCTGAGGCCAGAAGTTCATGACCAGCCTGGCAACATAGCAAGACCCCCCCTCGCCCCCCCGCATCTCTACAAAATGTAAAAAAATTAGCTGGGTATGGTGACACATGCCTGTAGTCCCGACTACTTGGGAGGCTAAGGCAGAAATATCCCTTGAGCCCAGGGGTTTGAGGTTACAGTGAGCTGTGATTGTGCCACTTCACTCCAGTGTGTGTAACAGAGTGAGACCATGTCTCTAAAATAAGAAAAAATAATGTTAAAAAAAAATTGTAAAACTATGGTTATAACCAATTAATTACTAGGTTATAACTAGCATAATTTTTAATGAAATAGAATAGAATGGGAAATACCAAAGTGTATCACATGTTGTCATGATATATATTGCTCTGTAAGACTTTTTTCAGTTTTACATACATATATATTACACAGATGCAAAATCTCCAGAGTATGTGTTTAATGGGTCACTTTGTAAAATTTATTTCTCACTGAGAATTGTAATCATGAAAGTTTGAAACACACTGATTTAAAATATTTCAACAGCATTTAATGTAAATGTTTCAAAGAATTAATGCTTTTACTAGGAATTTGGTAAAAATGAATGTTGTTTTATTCTCTTAATAGAAATCAGCCAAAATTACACCATGTGCGCTTTGCAAATCATTGAGATCCTCAGCAGAAATGATTGAAAATACCAATAGCTTGGGGAAAACAGAGCTTTTCTGTTCTGTTAATTGCTTATCTGCTTACAGAGTTAAAATGGTTACTTCTGCAGGTAATATTGGTTTCATAAACTATGAAATGTAATAATTGAAAAAATTAGGGTTATTACTTTGTTTTGGTGGTATGGATTATTCTCCAAATTTGGTTGATTTTTTAAGGCAAATTTAAAATATTTCAGATTTTTGTTGTAAAATATCACCTATTCCCTTGATTACTTATTTACTTATAAGTGTATTTATGCATTAAATCCTTACCACTGGAATTTCATATGGCTCTTAATGTATTTCTTTATCCACACCTGATTTAAGAGTCATTTATTTTGTAGTTTCAGGGTAGACTGTGACTACTTTTAATTAAAAAGTTTTTAATGTTAGTTTTTGTCTATATGTGACATGAGTGAGATGATTGAGGTTAGTTTCAGTTCCTGCAACTTAATCCGGCCCTTGAATTTTTGTATATTGTATAATTATTTCTCATATATTTGTGTACATTTGTATATATTACTTATTAGTTTTTATTTTGATTTGCTAAGGTGTACAAGTTCAATGTAACAGTTGTAAAACCTCAGCAATCCCTCAGTATCACCTAGCCATGTCAGATGGAAGTATACGCAACTTCTGCAGCTACAGTTGTGTGGTAGCTTTCCAGGTATGGCTTCAGAAATCTTCCTCTTCTTCTGTCAGTAAGACACCTACTATAGTAATGTAAACTTATTAGGTGTTTACTAGTGCCTGGATTGTCTGAGTTTCTATTTAGTTCTACTAAACTTGCATTCTTAGTTCATCCTATATTTGGAGGTATGTCATTTAACTACCTTCTATAAAATTAAATAGTACTATTCTCACCCAAATTATCTGTTGGGAGGATATTATTTTTAAAGATTATTAGTGAAATTATTTTATTTGGTCATAAATGAGACTTCCCCTATTCAGTTGTAAAGTTATTCAAAGGCAGGAATTTCACAGACATACATGTGTTCTTACATGCCTAGAACTGTGCTTGGTATATATAAGCACGCGATACTTATTTGTCTGAACAAATGATTTAACTGATTTTTTTTTGCTGTTTTGTGTTTTTCAGAATTTATTCAGCAAACCAACTGGAATGAATTCTTCAGTAGTGCCCCTGTCTCAGGGCCAAGTAATTGTAAGCATCCCCACAGGTTCAACAGTGGCAGCAGGAGGAGGCAATACCTCTGCTGTTTCTCCCACTTCTATCAGTAGCTCTGCTGCAGCTGGTCTCCAGCGCCTTGCAGCCCAATCCCAGCATGTTGGGTTTGCACGAAGTGTGGTGAAAATCAAGTGTCAACACTGTAACCGTCTTTTTGCCACAAAACCAGAACTTCTTGACTATAAGGTAAAGTATAGGTTCATGAAAAGGGTTTGACTGTATCTGTAAAATTATTTTTAGCTTTTCCTCTCTCAAAATTGTGCCATTTGTTTTGAAAGTAATAGGAATGAGGATTTACGTAAGGCAAACCAAAAGTTTAATTAGTACTTAATGATTATTTCTTTGCAGGGTAAAATGTTTCAGTTCTGTGGCAAGAATTGTTCTGATGAATATAAGAAAATAAATAATGTAATGGCAATGTGTGAATATTGTAAAATTGAGAAAATTGTAAAGGAGACTGTGCGATTCTCAGGTGCTGACAAGTCATTCTGTAGTGAAGGTAAAGATAGAAGATTATTTTACTGAGCATGTTGGTTGTTTTAAAAGTAGCTGATGATTCAAGGTATTAATATGTAAGTTTATTATTTTATCCTTTATGTATCATGCTAAAGCCTTTTTTATTTGTTTATATTTAGTTCATTCTTTTTTGGTCTAGTCTTTTACATTATACAGATATTAAAATGAAGTGAAAGATCCTCAGTATAATGCATAAGAAGGTGATATATTTAACATTTATTAGGTAGATGGGAAACTCAAAGATCTTTTAAGTACTTGCACTTATTTCTAAATGGAATGCCTTATAGTAGCATCCTAAGTTTGTATTTTTATTGTTTTAAACAGCCATTGTGTTTCTGAATATATATTATGTGAATATGCAAATCAGTATGAGGTAGATTGTTTTCTTTATTTAGATGATTATTTTAGTCAGTCATCTAGAATGTTTTGCTTTACTCTAAAACTGCACAAGGTTAGCCTTTTAGACCAGTGGCTTTCAAACCTTTTGACCACTGCATAAAACAAGAAATACATTTTACATTGTGACCCAGTATATTTTCACATACCCAAATAAAACAAAAGTTTGATTACAATAAACTTACTATATGTGATGCAGTTTAATATTTTCCACTTTGTCCTATCCTGTGTTATTTCATTAAAAGAAAAAATGCTAGTTTTGATCCTCTAAATTAATCTCTTGATCTGCTAATTGCTCAGGACCCAAGAGTAAAAACTTTGTTCTAGGTCATTTAAATTAAAGATGTAGATAATTAATATTTTTCCCTAATGTTAAATTTATCTTTCCTGATTTTTAGGTTGCAAATTGCTTTATAAACATGAGTTGGTAAAACACTGGGGAAATCACTGTAAAATGTGCAGTTATTGTTTACAGACATCTCCCAAATTGGTACAGAACAATTTGGGGGGAAAGGTGGAGGAGTTCTGTTGTGAAGAATGCATGTCCAAATACACAGTTTTGTTCTATCAGGTAAATATAATTCACATTCCTGGGTTTTTAAGTTAAGGCATAAATTATTCCCTTTTTTAATTTCATGTTGTATGAAGGACAATTTAATGATTTAAAACTTTTAAGTATTTGTTTTATACTCTAGCAATTAATATAAGATTTAGGAAGACTTTAATGTCCTTGAAATCTTATTCCTTCTGTTTTGATTTTCTATAGGAGACATATCAGTCTTAAGACATCAAAATATTTAAAATTATTTTATTAATTTATTTAAATAGTATGAATTTGTCTTCTGAAGTCTGAGGAAGATAGGCCTTATTTTCACTTACTTTGTTTCTTAATTGCTATTTATTGGGATCCCTATAATATTTACATGATTTTAAAAAATTATTTAATATAAAATCATTAATAGTAAATATTTACCATTTCAAAATAGTCAACCTTCAATTTTATGATCTAAATTGTAAGTTAATATCCTCATTTGTTTTGTGTGTCCTGTTTTTACTCTGTCAGACCCCAGATAATTTGTTTCTCACTCCTTTACTATATTCTTTTTCTTTTTCAGATGGCCAAATGTGATGGTTGTAAGCGACAGGGTAAACTCAATGAGTCCTTGAAATGGCGAGGAGAAATGAAACATTTTTGTAACCTACTTTGTATTTTGATGTTCTGTAATCAGCAAAGTGTATGTGACCCACCTTCACAAAACAGTGCAGGTAAAATTAAACTTAAGTAATGAACGAAGTCTTTTGTCAATACCAGGAACTCTAACTACTGATCTACAGATCAGAAACTGTAAACAGTTGTCAGTAATTTTATGAAACATCAATTTCCTTTTGTTCAAATGGCATTAACATTTAGATCCTTTTTAATTGAACACCTAAGATTAAAGCCATGTAAAAATAAAAATGAGTTTTTAGGTTTCTCTTGAGCATATTGAATCAAATAAACTCTGTAAGAACTTTGTGGGAAAGGATAACAGTTAATGTTTTGTAATTGGGTGTAATTAGCTTCCTTATAAAAGATAGAGACTACTTATAACAAAGGGCATGAAGTCTAAATCACATAGCCTTTTAAATATACCACATGTGTAGTTAGGCCATTTAATCTCAGAAACTTTATGGTTTAAAAATAAAACTAGTACCATCCTAAAAGCTACAATACCTTTAAGTATAGTCTTTTTACAAATAGAAGCAAGATCTACAGGAGCCTATTCCAGAAGCTTTAAAAAATCCTTTCTATATGAAGGCAAGATTTAAGGAGCACATTAGGGTTGAAATGTCCATTGAATCTACCATGTGTTCTTCATTGGGATTGTACCTTTGGGGATTTTTTTTGTTGGTTTTTAAGTGGGACTGTTTGTTGCATTTTTACACAAAGATGAAGAACATGGAAGACTTTCAAATTTCACTGATTAAAAAAAATAGAAAACCCCAGTTAATCCTGAAGCAACTTTTGTTCCAGCAGAAATTACTCAAACTTGAAAGCATTGCATAACTTCCATGAGATGTTGATTTCTGTGTGTGTGCATATAAATTATATGAGGTTTCTTTATTTCTGTTTATTTTAATCAGCAGGTGTTTCCATGGCTCAAGCTGCTTCATCAGGGCCTCCATCTCTGAGAAAAGATTCAACCCCAGTTATAGCTAATGTGGTATCATTGGCAAGTGCTCCTGCTGCTCAGCCCACAGTGAATTCTAACAGTGTCTTACAAGGTATGGCTTGATTTGAAAGCATTTAGCTAGCCTTTTTGAGTTGAGTACAGTGGTTCTCTAACTGTTTTCCATCAGTTTTTATTTTCTTATGTTTGACACATTCATAATAGGACTGATGGTGCACTGCAGGCTGCTAGGGCATTGAATAGTGTTTTCACAAGTTCTGTACTCTTTTTCTCATATTTTAGTATTACTGGTCTCTTTCATTGAATTAAATTAAGGTAATACTTGTTCTTAATATGAGGCTTTGTGTTTGTGGACTCAATCAGCTTTTAATGCTAATGTTTAAATAATTGTAAAATATCCTAAATATATGTTTTAATTTATATCAAGGTGCAGTTCCAACAGTAACAGCGAAAATCATTGGGGATGTAAGTTTTATTATTTTTATTGGTATTGTCACTGTATTTATTTTTCATTTTTATGCAGTATGAATGTCTGAGTTAATTTGCCCACTTTTATTCTTTACTATATAAAATTTCATGAACTCATTTAATCTTTTTTCAGGAATAGGATTTTCTGGTTATTTAAATAGATCTGTTATGTATGTAATTGCTGTGAATTTTGTTCTCTTATGTAGTTACTGAAGATTTTTTTTTTAATTGTACAGAATTAAAGTAAGTTGTACAGAATTTAGGCATAAAAGACCGTTTTGGATGTTTTGTACTAAACTCAGATTATAAATAAAATATTTATAAAATATAACTTATCCCCCTGCCCAGTGCAGATTATTAAAAACCACCCCTCCCTTTGTTTTTTAACTCATTAATATTTTCTTCTTTGTCTCTTGAAAGAAGAAAGTAAATAATGAGAAAAACTTATGACTGGAATAGTGGCATTTCTAAAATGTTTCCTGGTCTCTAGGATAATTTTCACATCATCTTAATTCAAGTTACTTAAATGATCATAAGTGATTCTGTTATTCCTAGTTATCTCGGAACTAAGTTCTCTGTAAGACTTAATCAAGAAGTCAGAGTTCTCAGCCGGGCGCAGTAGCTCACACCTGTAATCCTAGCACTCTGGGAGGCCGAGGCGGGAGGATTGCTCGAGGTCCGGAGTTTGAGACCAGCCTGATCAAGAGTGAGACCCTGTCTCTACTAAAAATAGAAAGAAATTAGCTGGACAACTAAAAATAATATATATAAAAAAAAATTAGCCCGGCATGGTGGTGCATGCCTGTAATCCCAGCTACTAGGCAAGCTGAAGCAGGAGGATCGCTTGAGCCCAGGAGTTTGAGGTTTCTATGAGCCAAAGCTGACGCCATGGCACTCTAGCCTGGGCAAGAGTGAGACTCTGTCTAAAAAAACAAAGAAGTAAGAGTTCTCATTTTATTTTGTTTATTTATTTTTGGCAGGTCAAGGGGGAATAGGCTCTGTTGCCCAGGCTCTAGAGTGCCATCATAGCTCACTGCAGCCTCAAACTCCTGGGCTCAAGCGATCCTCCTGCCTCAGCCTCCCAAGTAGCTAGGACTATAGGTGTGCACCACCACGCCCAACTAAGTTTTCTATTTTTTGAGGAGACGGAATCGTTCTTGCTCAGACTGATCTTGAGCTCCTGGCTTCAAGCAATCCTCCCATCTCAGCCTCCCAAAGTGCTAGGATTACAGGCATGAGCCACCTCATCCAGCCAAGGGTTTCATTTTAAACTCGGCCAACATTGTTACTGATCAAACAATATGTCACACTACAAATAGCATTTTTCTTGGTAAACATAAATAGTAATTAGATGCATTCAGAGTAATACATAGTTATTAAAATACTCCATTGCTATTAATATTTCAAGAATATTGTATTTCTCACACATTTAGTTGAATACTTGTTAATGTCTCCCACATTATTCCAGTATGGTATTTATTTTTAAATTATATTTCTTATAATTAATAAGATTTTAAAAATCTTTTATTTCTAATTTCATTTTACTAGGCAAGTACACAAACAGATGCCCTGAAACTGCCACCTTCCCAACCTTCAAGGCTTTTGAAGAACAAAGCTTTATTATGCAAACCCATCACACAGACTAAAGCCACCTCTTGCAAACCACATACTCAAAACAAAGAATGCCAGACAGGTATGTTCCTTGATCTTTATTTTTTGTTTCTTAGTGGAAAGGAATGTGGGATTTGCTTACATTGAGTATCCACTATTTCCTAGGTGATGTGTTTGGTTGCTTGTATATATTACCCAATTTAGTACTGATAACATCCCTGAGTTAGGTATTTTCCCCATCTGAGAGTTAACAAATTAGGTTAAAGAGAAGGAGGTTAATTGATGATACCATACTCTGAATACTTCATTTAATTCCCTTATTAATGACAAGTGTAATATTATGAGGTAAGCCTAAGCTTTGTAATTATATGGACAGGCTCTTAAGTGGCTCTATTGTTTTCCAGAGTGCCCTTAGGTTTGAATTACTCTACACTCTGTTTCAAATAAAAGCAGTTACTTTGAGGAGAGCTTCAGAGCATTCTTTTCTTATGAACTGCATCTCAGATAGAATCTCTGAGCCACATGTCTGGATGTTGGGCAGGGTGGTAGTCTCTGGTGTTCTTAGCTTGCCTCTCCTATCTTGGAACTTCTGCCTTACAGTGGGCTGGGGTGAGGGTGATCAAGACCGCAGGATTCTTAGCCTGCCATTCCTGGGGTAGAGTCTCCATACAATGGGTGGGAGATGGGTAGAGGGGAGTTCCTTACCTCTTGTGCATACGTATCAGCAATTTAGCCTTTTCAACTTTGAATTTGAAGGGATATGACATGCTGGTGGCCTACTCACTCTTGGTGAGATATGGTTACCCTTGATTAGGAGCTAAGGGGAGAGAAGGCCATTCTTCCTGCCCTAGCCACCCAAAGTGGAATTTCTGTCAAATTGAGCTGAGCTGGGAGGATGGAGCAGGTGGTGGCTGAAATGTCACAAGACTCTCACTATTCTTACCAAATTTGAATAAATTTTCTTGAATAAATGTTTCTTTATTTTCTGTATGCTTTTAGGACAATTTCCCAAGAATTTCAATGGTTGGTTTTTAAAATAGTTTTAAATAGTTTCACTTTGCCTGTTTCACTAAGGAATGGGTCTATGTAGCCCCCTCATGCTGGTATCCATGCTGGCAGAATTTTTAAACTAGAAAGAAATCCTTCATTTTTAGATCTGCAGTGTTATCCTATAGGTCAGTGCTTCTTAAACATTGATGTGCACATGAATAGGAATTTTATTAAGTAGATTCTTACTCAGTGGGGCCTGAGATTTTACATTTCTTACAAGCTCCCAGGTAAAGTTAGTGCTGCTGTTCCATGGACCATATAGAAATAGCAAGGCTATAGATGACTTAGTTTTTCTTTTTGTTGTGTCAATAGTAGTTTATTTAGTATTAATGTAGTTTAGTTATCAGACATCTCTGACCAAGTAACATTTTTTTAACATCCACTGTATTTTGATAAAATTGATTCCATGTTATTTTCCCACCTCTAACCCTAGTCAAATTGTCAGCTTTTCTCTTGTTGTCCCTAGCATTACTTTTCTCTCCTACATTAATGATTTTACAATCACCTAGCATATTTTCTGGCATATAGAAAGGACTCTATAGATACAGATGCTCCTTTACTTAGGATGGTATACCCATCATAAGTTGAAAATATCACAACTTGAGAATGCATTTAATATGCCTAACCTATTGAACATCATAGCTTAGCTTATTTTAAGCATGCTCAGAACACTTACATGAGCCTACAGCTGGGCAAAATAATTCAACACAAATCCTGTTTTATAATACTGTGTTGACTATCTCGTGTAATTTATTGAATACTGTACTGAAGTACAATTTCTACTGAATGCATGTCGCTTCTGCACCATCATTTAAGTCAAACCATCATTAAGTCAGGGACTATCTGTATTTGTTAAATAATAGAATGAATCCTCCATCTTCCCACTTTCTCCCAAGTTTTTTTCCCCCATATTCTGTTTATCTTTTTAATACTTAGAACATCTGCTATATATATTTCTTTTTTGTAGGTATAACCTACATCATTACCTAGAGTAGACCCCCATAATCTTAGCCCTGCATATTGTAATTGCTTCCTACTTTAACAGTTGATATATTTTTTATTCTATGCTAAAATAGCTGCCAAATTAACCTTTTTTGATGACATTTTCATCACTCTACTCTGTGCTAACAAATCTTCAATAGCTCCTCACTGTCTGCTACAAATGATTTTAAAATGGGCGTTATGGCCTCATAAAATTTGCCCCTCTACCTATTCAGTCTCCTCTTTACCATATTGTACGTGTTCATCTTAGTAGTTTTCCATACCTCTCCTAAGATTAATGTTTCAATCCTTTCCAATCATCCATCCAAATTATATCCTGCATTTATTTTATTCTTACATCACTGACGTTTATTATGTTACCTGATTTTTTGTCAGAGTCGTACTCAAGCCTCTTTTTTGCTACCTTAGTTATTTCTCCTTTGTAAGAAATCCTAGTATTAATGTAATAAGTTCCACTTACTTTGAACCATAGATTTCCATAAGCTTTTTTTTTTTGAAATTTTATTAAAATGTTTCTAACCCTCTTTTTTTGTGTGATTTTTTTTTTTTTTTTTTTAATTAGAAGACACTCCAAGTCAGCCCCAAATTATTGTGGTACCAGTTCCCGTTCCAGTGTTTGTGCCCATACCCCTTCATCTTTATACTCAGTATGCTCCGGTCCCATTTGGAATTCCAGTTCCAGTGAGTAGTCATTTAGAGATTAAGGCTAATTTAACATGCATTTTCCTCCACTAAAATTTTATAGCTCTGTAAAGAAATTTTTCACTTGTTAGTAAAATATTCCTAATTCTGGTTGGCTATTACCATATTGCCATTATTACTTAATGTGGAATATATATATTATTTGTAGCCTGCCTTCTCAGAGATCATGGTATAGCTTTTTTAAAGAAGTTACATATGCAATAAGAGCACTCAAATAGAAAAAGATCAGAAACTATGTATGTGAGAATCCTGGATTTTAGGAAGAGTGAAAACAAGAATACTGTGATTTATATTATTCTCACTTGTTTTTAAAGAAAAATGGATTTTTTTTTTAAATTTATTTTTTTCCTGGTTCTGAATTCTTAAGAGAAACAGTTGTGGGAAAATGTTAAGTGAGAAATATAAGCTAAAACAACAAAAACTAAAGGAAAATGTATTATGGAATTATTCTTTTAGAGGATTTAGAGACATACTTTGTTGAATATCCAGAAAAGCACTTACTGAATTTTTATTTAAATGGTTCTAATCTTATAAAAACAAACTATCAAGACTGTTTTAATCATTAGCAATGAAAATATCTTAAATTTGTTTATTATGTTAATACTTAAATCATCTCACAAATAATGCTTTTGGCAACAAACCTATTGCGTGAGAAATTTCTCAGTCTACCTTGATCTTTCCAGATGCCTGTCCCCATGCTTATTCCATCCTCAATGGATAATGAAGATAAAGTCACTGAGAGTATTGAAGACATTAAGGAAAAGCTTCCCACGCATCCGTTTGAAGCTGATCTCCTTGAGATGGCAGAAATGATTGCAGAAGATGAAGAGAAGGAGAAGACTCTATCCCAGGGAGGTTGGTACAATCTTTAAATGCAAAGAAAGAAAAAGCACATGCAAATTTTTAGGTAACTCAAGTAATTTTAAGTACCAGAAAGTCAAGTTGTTTTTAAAAACTTCAGTGTGTTTAAATACCAAGCTTCTGGGGTTCATTAAACTTATTGGTACTTCTGAAAGCTCTTAATCCTTTTTATGAAGATAAACTAAGTATTGGTATTTAACACAGTTTTTAGTTGTTAAATGATTCCAGAAAAATAACTGGAAAAATCAAAGTTTCATGATCATTTTCCAGTTTTATCCCTATATTCAAAGCCATGGTCCCCATATAAGAATTCCTATTATATAGCAGTCAGCATGCTGGTAGAGGGTAAATAGAACCTTAGGATGGAAAACCATTTGGCTCAAAATAACCTATAGATAAATCTCCTACTATTAGTGAGGAATAATGATAATAACAATAGTTAACATATATGTGTGCTTACCATACTCTTGGCATTGTCCTAAGTGCATTATGTGCATTGCCTCCTTTAATCTTCACAGCAACCCTATGAGGCAGATGTGGGATACTGTTTACTTCAGGTTTCTCATTTGGAAAATAGGACATAGACTTGCCCTCATTATGCAGTCAGGAAGTGATAGAACCAGAACTTGAATCCAAGTCTGACTCCAAAGTACATGATACTAACCAGAATCACTAATATATATTCCAGAAAGATTTCTAGCCTTAATTAGCACTTCCTTGATTTTAGGATACAGGAAGAGGTAGAGAAAATGGTGTTTAAGATAGTTGAAATATGTAGGTGAATTTTTACAAAGGCTTTTTCATATATCACTGATGAGCCAAGAAATTACTCTTTTCTTGACAGTTTTTTCTTTTATTCGGTGGTGAATTTTAAAAAGGTAGCCACTGGGTTTTTGATTTTGCATAATAAATGCTAATTTCCTGAATATTGTAGCATTTAAAAAAACTGCTATCAGCTTTTCTGTTGTGTTGTCAGTAACATTTACAATCATACATATTCTGAAAGATTGGTAAAAGTTTGTTATGCTACTGTTTGTTGTGTTATTTGCTCTTTACTGTATAATCTCATAATTCTGACTCCTTTATATGTAAAGTTTAACGTGTTGTTCCTACGCTTGATTTCCTAACTTCTAATATTATATTTAATTCAAACAATTCCTGATGATAAACCTTATTTTAAGTTGGTTTCTCCTTTCGTATCAATATTTAACATTTATCAAGTCCTTCTGTATAAATGTTGCGACTTTGCCTTTGTCTACAATAGAGTGACATAAAAACTTTCAAAACTAAGTTTCAAGACAGATAGTCATAATCGTTGTGGTATAGATAAAGTCAAATGGGTTAGAAACAAAAGAGGGAGAAATGAATTCCAACTGAGAGTATCTGGCTCTCTGATTTTAGGGAAAAGAAGCAGTGTTTTCTGGGTAAAGTTTTTTTTTTTTCCTATTTTGAATCCTTGAGGTTCTTATGTTTAAAGTATTTTATAATTGATAGAACTGTGTTCTGTGTAGTTCATGTGCAGATTGTTCATGTAACTTATATTCTAAGTCTACTGGCCTTTTGATGGAGTGGTAAAGATTATTATATTTTGGAGGGAAAAGCAGTTTAAAGCAGATTTGTCAATCTTTTTTTTTTTTTTTGAGACAGAGTCTCACTTTGTTGCCCGGGCTAGAGTGAGTGCCATGGTGTCAGCCTAGCTCACAGCAACCTCAAACTCCTGGGCTTAAGCGATCCTACTGCCTCAGCCTCCCGAGTAGCTGGGACTACAGGCATGCGCCACCATGACTGGCTAATTTTTTCTATATATATTTTTAGTTGTCCAGATAATTTATTTCTATTTTTAGTAGAGACAGGGTCTCGCTCAGGCTGGTCTCGAACTCCTGACCTCGAGCGATCCACCTGCTTTGGCCTCCCAGAGTGCTAGGATTACAGGCGTGAGCCACTGTGCCCGGCCAGATTTGTCAATCTTTGAATAAATAAATACCAGGAGTTCAAGGCCAGCTTGGGCAACATAGTGAGACCTTGTCTCTTAAAAAAACAAATAAATAAAAAGCATAAGGATTTAAAAATAAAGTAAATATCTCTTTTGCCATGATTTCTTTCATACTGCTGCTTAAAGTGTAGCCACTGTTAACAGTGATGATCTAAGTGAATTTACCATTAATGCCTAATTTTATTAATGAATTGTCCTTTCTGCATATGAAGTCTGTTTACTTAGAGCTCTGTAGTATGATTGATGTGTATAGTGCAGTCATTTCATTTGAGATGTAATTTGTTGTGTATATTTATAAATTGTTTTATTATGTGCTTTTCTTTCTCTTAAGGGTCTCAAACTTCTGAACAGGAACTCTTTCTAGACACCAAGATATTTGAAAAAGGTTTGTAGTTGTAAATATGTTTTGTTTCTTAGAAATAACTACCCTCTGTTAGTAAAACAAACCCAAAAAGTGTTGATACCCTTGGATTTAATATTTATAATTTTAGCTATATTTGTAAGGGGTGTCAAATATCTATGATGTGTGCTGATTTGTAATGAGAGTAATAAAAGCTATCTCAAATATTTTAAGGATTGAGATAATGCTTTTAAAATGCTCACCAAGAATGTGAGTCCAATTCTCTGAGACTGATGAGCAAGTTACTTCATTCTTGAGTGTACCTAGGTAATGGTCCAAAAACTATATCTTAGTTTTTGGTATTCAGGGATTTAGGAAGGTTTCTGAGCATGTCGAGAGACTATCATATTTTCAGGACTTATTTGTTATCTGTATATTTCAGACCAAGGAAGTACATACAGTGGTGATCTTGAATCAGAGGCAGTATCTACTCCACATAGCTGGGAGGAAGAGCTGAATCATTATGCCTTAAAGTCAAATGCTGTGCAAGAGGCTGATTCAGAATTGAAGCAATTCTCAAAAGGGGAAACTGAACAGGATCTGGAAGCAGATTTTCCATCAGGTTTGTGCAAAGTACCTGTCCACCGAAAGTCCCATATTTTATAAGATTGGTACAACTCTGAATTGACATTATTAAGCAGTTATAATGAGTTAGAGGTAATAATCTAGGGCACAAATGGTCCCTGCCTTTGTAGGTGTTATTTTGTGCTATATTGTTCTTACAAGTGGTTAAATTTGGTTTTAAAAATTTTTTTAACCTTTTCCACAATAACCAATCAAACCAAAAGTTCTTGGTTTTCTTGATTGTTAATGAAGTTTCATTTAAGTACTATATTCTTGGTTTTTCATAAGTATGTAAGTGAAATTCTTACTTTATCACAAACAAAATAATAGATATAGTGATGATTACCTGATATTTCCTTCCCCAGTCTAAGTCTTTATTTAAACTTGTGAGTTATTTACCTCACATTGTGCTTTCTGCTGATTATTATAGAATCCTTTGACCCACTTAATAAAGGACAGGGAAACCAGGCGCGTTCCCGAACAAGACGACGACACAGAGATGGCTTCCCCCAGCCCAGACGAAGAGTAAGCAGCAGCTTCATTTTCCTAGAATTTTTTTTTCATTCATTCTACCAGTATTTATTATAATAGTTCCTGCTGTTTACAAAACTCTGTAACAGCCAGAGCCAAGGAGCTGGAGCTCCATACATTATTTTGCAGCTTTGTGTTTTTGTGATTTTACTTTTGTTTCTTGAACTCAAGAACCTTATCTTTTATTAACATTTCTTTCAACAGGGTCTTTTCCTTTTTCTTTTGTTTCAATAATTGAGGGTTTTTTTTTTTATTTTAGAAAGCTTTTTGTAATCCTTTTTTATCGTTTTTTTAAAAGTTTCTAAATTTAACTTTTTACGTTATTAATACAGAGGTGCACTATTTTATATAGTACAGTGTAATAGTGAAGTTGACATGGGGCTGTTTTTCATGTTGACAGCGCTTTCCCATACCAAAGTTGAAAGAATACTAGCTTTATTTTTTTAATTAAATAATTAGCTCTGTTGAGTTATAATTACATTCAAAAATTTATAAGTTCTGGCCGGGCGCGGTGGCTCACGCCTGTCATCCTAGCACTCTGGGAGGCCGAGGCGGGTGGATCACTCAAGGTCAGGAGTTTGAGACCAGCCTGAGCGAGACCTCGTCTCTACTAAAAATAGAAATAAATTATCTGGACAACTAAAAATATATATAGAAAAAATTAGCCAGGCATGGTGGCGCATGCCTGTAGTCCCAGCTACTCGGGAGGCTGAGGCAGTAGGATCGCTTAAGCCCAGGAGTTTGAGGTTGCTGTGAGCTAGGCTGACGCCATGGCACTCGCTCTAGCCCGGGCAACAAAGTGACACTCTGTCTCCAAAAAAAAAAAAAAATTTATAAGTTCTAAGTGTATGGTTTGATGGACTTCAACTAACATATACAATAAGTATGTGACTACCACCACAGACATGAACAGTTTCATTGTACCAAAAAATTGTCTTATGACCTCTGGTGGTCTGCCCCTCCAGCTGCTGACAACCACTGATCTGTTGTGCAGATCGATGCAAAATGGTACTGCTTTGCCTTTTCTAAAATTTCACACGAATGGAATCATATAATATGTGATCTTCTGGATCTAGGTTCTTTGACTTAGCATAATGTTTTTGAGATTCATCCATGTTGTTTCATGTCTCAGTAGTTGATTCATTTTTATTTCTGAGTAGCATCTCATTGTATGGACAGATACAGTTGTTCAGCTGTTTATGTTTAATAGGTGATGGAAATTTGGGTTGTTTCCAGTTTGAGGCTTTTTTGAATAAAATTTATTGAAAATATTATGAACATATGTTTTCATTTCTCTTGAGAAAAAAGATCTAGGAGTTGGATTGCTAGGTTTTATAGTATGTGTATTTTTAACTTTGTAAGAAAGCTGCCAGACTGTTTTCCAAACAGTTTTCTTTCCAAAGTAAGTGTACCATTTCACATTCCCACCAGCAGTGTATGAAAGTTGTCTGCTCTATGACTTCCATGACTTTGCTAACACTTAGTATTGTTAATTTTTCATTTTAAGTATTTTAGTGAATGCGTAGTGGTATCTCATTGTGGCTTTAGTTGTGTTTCCCTGATGACTAATGATGTTGAGCATCTTTTTATATGCATATTTGCCATTCATGTGTCTTCTTTGGTAAAGTGTCTGTTCAAATCTATTGCACATTTCTTCATTTTTTTTATTGGGTTGGTTTTCATCTTACTGAGTTGTAAGTATTCTTTACTATCAATATAATTCCTTTATCAAATAATTCTTACTTGATAAGAGCAAAATACATTTGTTATAGTCCATACAAATTTTTAAATGTAATTATTAACTCAATAGAGCTAATTTTAAAAAAAGGAGTATTCTGTTACCTCTTTTTTTATTTTCTTGATGAATAGAACATTTTAATTTTGAGAAAGTTTATCAATTTTTTTTTATTTTATGGATCATGTCTTTTAATATCTTGTCTAAAAATCATTGTCTAACTTGTGGTACCTAAGCTATTCTCTTATATTTTCTTCTAGAAGTTTTATAGTTTTAGCTTTTATGTTTATGATCTATTTTGAGGTAATTTTCATGTATGAGTTGAAGCAAGGGTCAAGGTTCAGTTTTTTTTTTTTTTTTTTTTTTTTTTTGAGACAGAGTCTCGCTCTGTTGCCCAGGCTAGAGTGAGTGCCGGGGCATTAGCCTAGCTCACAGCAACCTCAGACTCCTGGGCTTAAGCGATCCTACTGCCTCAGCCTCCCGAGTAGCTGGGACTACAGGCATGAGCCACCATGCCCGGCTTATTTTTTGTATATATATTTTCAGTTGTCCAGATAATTTCTTTCTATTTTTAGTAGAGACGGGGTCTTGCTCTTGCTCAGGCTGGTCTCGAACTCCTGACCTCGAGCGATCCACCCGCCTCGACCTCCCAGAGCTAGGATTACAGGCGTGAGCCACCGCGCCTGGCCAAGGTTCATTTTTTTGCATGTGGATATCCAATTGTTCCAGCATTGCTCTTGGAAAAGACTATCCTTTCTCCATTGAATAATATTGGCAACCTTGGTAATAGTCAACCATATATGTGTGGGTCTGTTTCAGAAACTCTCCTTTGTGTTCCATTGATTTATATGTCTATTTTTATACTAGTACCAACTGTCTTGGTTACTATAACTTTTCAAGAGCCTTGAAATTAGGAAGATAAGATAAATGCTCCAACTTTGTTCCCCTTTTTCTAAATTGTCATTTGTATGTCCATATAAATTTTAGAATCAGTGTGTTAGTTTCTACAAGAAAGCCTGCTAGAATTTTGATTGGGGCTGTCCTGAATCCATAGATCAGAAAATTGACATCTTAGGAGTTTTGAGTCATCTAATCTGTGAATGTGGTGCTTTCTCCTTTTATTTAGGTCATCTTCAACTTCTCTCAGTAGTGTTTTATATGGTTCATTTTACAAGCCTCCTTATATTCTGGTAAATTTATTTAATAAGTATTTAAAATATTTTGATGCTGTTGTAAATAGTGTTATTTTCTAATTTCATTTTTCAGTGTTCCTCATTAGTATATAGAAATACAGGTGATTTTTGTATATTTACTTTATGTCCTATAACTTTGCTCAAATAAAATCCTTAGGATTTTCTATCTAGACAATCATATCTATGAATAAAGGGAATTTTACTTTTTCCTTTCTAATCTGAATCGCTTTTCTTTTCTTTTTTCTTTTCTTTTTTTTTTTATTGCTTTATTGAACTAGCTAGGATCTTCGGTACAATGTTGACTGTTAGTAGTGAGAATAGTCGTTTTTGCCTTGTTCCAAATCTTAGGGCAAAAGGGTATAGTCTTGCAGCATTAGGTGTGATGTTACTTTAGGTTTCTCATAGATGGCCTCTATCAGGTTGAGGAACTTCTCTTTTACTTAAAATTTGCTGAAAGTCTTTTTTATCATGTTTGGGTATTAAACTTTGTCAGGTGGATCTCTTGCATTATTGAGATGATTATCTGGCTTTCCTTTTTTAAGTCTATTAAAATGATGAAACCTTTTGATTATTTCCAAATGATTAACCTTGGATTATTGGGATAACCCTACTTTTTTATGATGTATTTATTATTTTTTTATATTGCTAGATTCAGTTTGCTGATATTTTAAGGTGTTAAGTGTCTCTGTTCAAGAGGGGTATTTGTCTGTAGTTTACTTATAATGACCTTATCTGGTTTGGTATCAGGGTAATGGTGACATCATAAAATAAGTTAGTATTTTCCTTCTTTTCTAGTTTCTGAAATATAATTTGTATAATTTCTTTAACTGTGATAGAATTCAACAGTGAAGCCATCTGGGTCTGAAGTTTTTTGTGGGAAGGTTTTAAACCATAAGTTCTAGTTCTGTGGCTATTCAGGTTATCTATTTCTTCTAGAGTAACCTTTGAACAAGTTTGCAAGAAATTTGTTCATTTCATCTAGGTTGGCAAATTTATTGGCATAATGATACTTACAGTATTCCCTTATTATCCTCTTTAATGTCTTCAGGATCAGCTATTGGTAATTTGTGTTTTCTCTCCTTTTTTTCTGATCATTCTAGCTGGAGATTTATCTTCTTTTAAAAATCTTTTAAAAGAACTTTTTGTTTTATTAATTTTTCTCCATCTTATTTTCTATAGATTTTTGCTTTTTAAAAATTATTTCCTTCTTTATCCTTCATTTGGGTTTTAATTTGCTTTCTTTTTCTAGATTATAGGTTTTAGATTTAAAAAAATTTTTTCTCCTTGTAGCATTTTAATACTGGAAATGTCCCTCCAAGTACCACTTTAGCTCGGTCACAGAAATTTTAGTATACTTTTGTTTTCATTTTCAAAGTTCAGAATATTTTCTGATTGCATTTATGGTTTCTTCTTTGACCCATAGAACTGTTTAATGTAGGATATTGGAGGAAATTTTTTTGGACATCTTTTCATCATTGGTTTCTGATTTACTCCCATTATAGTTAGAGAATTTATTGAGGCTTATTATAGCCCAGAATATCATCTATTTATATGTGCCATTAAATAGACCTGAGTGATAATAACAGTTATCTCGACTTCATTGGGTGGATCTAGTGTCTGGAATATACCCAAATGTTTGTTTGGATTTTTTTTTTTTTTTTTTTTTTTGAGACAGAGTGTCGCTCAGCTGTTGCCCTGAGTAGAGTGCTGTGGCATCAGCCTAGCTCACAGCAACCTCAAACTCCTGAGTTCAAGTGATCCTCCTGCCTCAGCCTCCCAAGTAGCTGAGACTATAGGCACACACCACCATGCCCAGCTAATTTTTCTATTTTGGGTGTAAACGGGGTCTCGCTCTTGCTCCTGAGGTCAAGCAATCCCACCTCAGCCTCCCAGAGTGCTAGGATTACAGGTGTGAGCCACTGCGCCCGGCCCATATCCAAATGTTTGTAATCCCTCAACAGCTGTACCTATGTGCAGGCTGTTGGCCTCTGCCAGCCCCCTAATGCCATGCAACAACCTACCCTAACCTCGAAGCATGCACCACTGTGCCCCTGCTGGAGAGCTCCACAACCCCAGTGCTAGGTGGGGGTAGGAGTGGGAGCCTGCTAGTGAGTGGACTGAGCAGGCTGCCCAGGCCCAGGGAGTGCAGGCCTCACTGACCTCTGATTACTACAGTCTTTCCTATATTTAAACTTTTTGTTCTTTCCTCCTCATATGGATTGGATCTAATCTCTGAAACCCTTTCTAGCTCTGAGAACTCTGAATCTTTAGGGTGTAAAACTAAATTGCATATTCCATAAATTTATTCCCTTTCCAGCTTTGAGAACCCTGATTCTTAAAGATTCAAAATTAAATTTTATATTCTGTAAAATTTTGAAATTCTTACAGGGACGGAAGAAGTCTATAGTGGCTGTGGAGCCCAGGAGTCTAATTCAAGGAGCCTTTCAAGGGTGCTCAGTGTCAGGGATGACACTGAAATACATGTATGGGGTAAATGCCTGGAAGAACTGGGTTCAGTGGAAAAATGCCAAGGAAGAACAGGGGGATCTAAAATGTGGAGGTAAACACACAGCATGGATTTGTGTCTTGATTTAGGTGGGGGGAGACAGAGATACATAGTCAAAAATATATTCAAAAGAGATAAATTTTAGGTAAACATAAAATCATAAAACTTTGGTTTTATTTAAACTTTCACTTAAACTTTTTATTTATTTTTATTTCCTTCTCAGGAGTTGAACATGCCTCATCTAGCCCATGTTCTGATCCCTTAGGAAGTGCTCAAGACCGTGCACTCTCTCAAGAAGCCTCAGAGCCAGGTTGTAGAGGTAAAACTTGTTTCTCTCCATTTTGTATGAATTATTTATAATATTGTTAATTTAAATTTGTAAATTGAATATTTAAAATTATTTAAAATTTGGAGTCTTAAGGTTTGAAAGAGAAATTAATATTTTAGCCTCAATTTTAAAGATGTTATAAAGGTAGTTGTGTCTTCGGATCATGAGTTTACTGTGCACATGTAAGAAATTTTGTTTCATTTCTAACACTACGCAAGTGGCTCAGAATTTGTCTTCTTGAGCCCTATGTCTTATAGTAACCCATATGGAACCCTGTGTGAAATTTTCTTTTTTGAGAAAAATACCTGGAAAAGCCTTGCTTCTGGAACCTGTAGGAATTTTCCCTAACAGTGAGATTTATATAACTGACAATGTTTATGGGTTTTACTTAAGCTGCCAGGAAATTTGGAATCAAATAAACACTTCAAGTAAAGCAACAGTATATACATTTTAAGGCCTACATTAGTTTTCATTTTTTGCTCTTTTGACATCCTGTTCTAAATTTTTGTTTCAGTTTATCTTTTTTATTATCTGTGTTTTATGTAAGGTATGTATACAATCTTTTTGGAATGAGATGGTGCAAGTATGGATGAGTACGTCCATGTAACTAGATTTTTTGCCACTTTCCAACTATATACCTTCTCTCATATACCTGGCTGATTGTATATGCTCTTGGCTTCACTTCAGTCAACCCCTGCTGGGTTTTGGGTACATGTAACCCTCCTTATTGCAGCAGTTGGTCATTGCTCTGGGCTGTGACTGACTCCAGTTCCTGCAGATCAAGTGTAATCTCTGTGCTCCAAGTTTATGTAAATATACCCCTGTTATGGGGGTTTATTAGGCTCTTAACCACCCACTTTGAGCCACAGACTACCCATTTCTATTATTCATCCAGAAAATAGTTACGGAATATCTATTATGTACCAGGGATGGTGCTAGGTACTGGGATAAAAAGGTCAAACATAGTCCTTGCTCTCATGAGATACCACTTGCCATGTGCAAAACCAACTTGGGAGCCCAAGTGTGTGCAATCTTGTGTGAATGCAGAAGAGCAATGACTAGAACGGGTATTTTACTTCTAACCCCACAATGTTGATCAAACTATTGTAGTAGGACCTTTACAAATCAAATTGGATAACTCCACTGCTCAAAATTAATTCAGTTCTTCACTGTCTTCAAAGTACTTAATATGATATATGAGGCTAATTGGTGATCTGCCTCCACCTGTCCTTGCTTTTTTCCTGTCCACCTAAGTCCCTGGAACCTTTTCACTTTTGTGGCCTAGTGTTTCCAAGGCATGAGGATGTTATATGTTATTTGAAGTGTTGTGTATTCAAATAAATCTGAGCTCAAGAAAGTTAAACAGCGTTCTTTTTACGGATATTCACAGAGCCTTTAATGTACCATCAGGCACTATGAATTCTTCAGAGATGAATATAGTATCTTGTGTTTTCCAAATTTATCAGATCTTAAAAACTCAGTTTTCTCTAGCTCTGACGTTAGACTAGTGTTTTGTGGAGTAGACTTTGGAAAATCTTTTTGTAGCCTCAGATTGGAATTCTTTACCTATCTACTTGTTTAACTCTTCGTCACATTTTAAGGTCTAGCACCAGTGTCACACCCTCCAAATCTAACCTTACTCTTCCCTATTAGATATCCCTCATTTGCTTTCATAGAATCCTGTCTATAGGAAACCTCTATCATAGCACCTACTGTACTGTATACACTGCATTCTCTTTATTTCCTTTAACTAAAATAGCCTTGAGATCCACCAGTTCACAATGCATGGGGCACAGTAATATTGAATTATTCAGTGAATCAAGTAATGTCACTACGTTTGTTGTAAGTTAATGTTTCAGGTGTTTTCTACCTTTCTACCAGTCCGCTCTGTCAAGCTGAAGGAAGATATTCTGTCCTGCACTTTTGCTGAGTTGAGTTTGGGCTTATGCCAGTTTATCCAAGAGGTGCGGAGACCAAATGGTGAAAAATATGATCCAGACAGTATCTTATACTTGTGCCTTGGAATTCAACAGGTATCAAATTAAACAATTGTTATAAAATTAATTGCATTTTTAATGAGAGAAAGTGAATTAAGCTGAAAAATTATTAATATATTTGGTATTGCTTTTATACTCTATTCTTAAGGAACCACTGACCTTGATTTAAAAGTTGTTATTAGCCCGAGCCTCATAGTGAGACTTCATCGCTACAAAAATAGAAAAACTAGCCGGGTGTGGTGGTGTGCACCTGTAGTCCCAGCTACTTGGGAGGCTGAGGCAGGAGGATTGCTTGAGTCTAGGAGTTTGAGGTTGCAGTGAGCTATAATGACACCACTGCACTCTAGCCCAGGCAACAGAGTGAAACCTTGTCTCAAAAAAAAGTCTTGATCATATAGCTTTTTGTAAGCTAAATTGAGACTGTTAATAGAATAATAGAAATTGGGGATTAAAAAAAAAGAAATTGGGGATGGTGTAATTTTTTGGGTAAATGGACAAAAAGGGCATAAATAGCAATTCACAAAAGAAGCAACATGGATGACTGTGTGCTGGTGTGTGTGTACATGTATGTGAGTGTGTGTATGTGTGTGTGTATATATATATGTATAAGTCATGTGGTTTCATTTTAAAAATTCAAATTAAAGTAATAGATATACCATTTTTTGTCTATCACATAAGCAAAGATCAAAACTTATAACACATTGTTGATATGAGTTCTGTGACGTGGGGGTTCTTCTACATAGCTGGTGGTAATTGGTACATACTTTCAAAAAAGCAGTTTAAGCATGTGTTTCAGGAATATTTTTAAATTTTCATATTTTTTTTGCCAGTAATTCAGCTTTTGCATATCTGGTCAAGTTAATACTCTGAAGTTCAGACATTATTGTACAAAACTGGATATAACCTCACTGCCCACCGAAGTGTGATGGACAAGTAAATTATAATATATTCATAAAATTTTATATTATGTAGCCAATAAAAATTATTCACAAAGTGGCTTCTAGTAACATAAAAATCTTAATATTAAAGCATTAATGAACAAAATAAGGATATAAATGATATGTGTACCACTATGTTGACAAAATGGTATAAATACCTAATAAAATGAAATATACAAAGTGGTTACAATGGTTATCATCTCTGGGTGGTAGAACTCTGGATGTTGTTGATTTTCTTCCTCTTTTTGTCAGATTTTCTTCCATTTGTATGGTGATGTTATTGTATTTTAGGCATTTCTTTGTTCTTAAAGTTTGGGTTTTTAATCACAAAAGCGGTATGTGCTCATTGGAACTGTTAAAACAGTGAAGGCATATAAAGAAAATTTGTCTCCTTCCATTCCTATTCCCTGAGGTAGCCAGTGTTGTAGCATGATAGGTGTCCTCCTATGCCTTCTTTTGTTTTATACCTTTATACATGTGCTTCTGTTTGTTTATAGTTTTTGCTTTGCTTAGTTTTTTTTTTTTTTGAGACAGAGTCTCCCCTTGTCTGGGCTAGAATGAGTGCCGTGGCCTCAGCCTAGCTCACAGCAACGTCAAGCTCCTGGGCTCGAGCAATCCTCCTGCCTCAGCCTCCTGAGTAGCTGGGACTACAGGCATGTACCACCATGCCCGATTAATTTTATATATATATATATATATATATATACATATATATATATATATATGTTTTTAGCTGTCCGTATAATTTCTTTCTATTTTTAGTAGAGACGGGGTCTCGCTCTTGCTCAGGCTGGTCTCAAACTCCTGAGCTCAAACAGTCTGCCCGCCTTGGCCTCCCAGAGTGCTAGGATTACAGGCGTGAGCCACTGTGCCCAGCCGCTTTATTTGGTTTTTTAACAAAATGGGACCCATACCATACACATTTGTTTGCAGTTTGCTTTTCTTAATGGGGTATCCCTCCAGGTCAATGTACATCAAACTCCTTCCTTAAACTCCTTCCTTTAAAAAATGTGTATACTATTGCAGAGTATGAATATACTGGTTATCATCCTTTTTTCTTTTAGATATTCAGGTTGTCTTCTTTCTTTTTTTACCCTTGCTCTTCTCCTTCATCCCAGAGTATATTTAATTAAATTTAGTGGATTTCAGTTAAATCAGGATTTAATTTATTAGTCAGACTTAATTTACTCTTTTCCTATGAATGTCGCATTCTGGTTCAATATACCAATATATATTCTTAATTAAAACATAGTTGCAAATTTTATGTTTAAATGTAATAAATATTTAAAACCTATACTCTATTTTTTAAATTGTCAATTGACAAATTATCATTATATATTTATGGGTTACAAAGTGATGTTATGATTTATCAATATAATATAGAATAATTAAATCAAGCTATAATTAATCCATTCATCACCTCGAATACTTTTGTGGTGAGAGCATTTGAGATTTACTCTCTTAGAATTTTTGAAATGTACAATACACTATTATATATTCACCATGCAGTGCAATAGATCTCAAGAAAAACACAGTGATTCCTTCTGTCTGAGACTTTGTACCCTTTGACCCTAGTCTCCCCAGCACACACACAGACCCCCACCCCGCACTTCGCCACCTGCCACCCAGCTTCTGGTAACCACCATTCTCTCTCTGTTTCTGAGTTTGATTATTTTAGATTCCCCATGTAAGTGAAAACATACAGTATTTGTCTTTTTGTGCCTGACTTATTTCACTCAGCGTAATGTTCTCCATTTCTATACATGTTGTCGCAGATGACAGAATTTCCTCCTTTTTTAAGGCTGAATAGTATTCCATTGTATATTTTTACCACATTGTGTTTATCCATTCATCTGGTCATGGACACTTAGGTTGATTCCATCACTTGGCTATTGAATAGTGCTGTAATGAACATGAAAGTACAGACATCTTGACAAATTGATTTCAAATCTTTTGGGTAAATACCCAGAAGTGAGATTACTGGATCATATGGTATTTCTCTCTATATATATATATTTAGGAACCTCCATACAGTTTTCCATAATGGCTGTACCAATTTACAGTGTACAAGGATTTCCTTTTCTCCACATCTTTGCTCTGAAACACAATACTTCAGTAAACACTTTGTTTGCATACCATATGAACTAGTGCTTTTATTTCTAGGTTAAAGCATTTATTTTTTCAATATTATGATATTTTCAGATTACTTTCCAGAATGGTTATAATGATTTATAGTCTTTCCAGCAGTGTGTATGAGTGCTCTTCAGCACTCTTCTTTTTAATTTTTGTTATTCTAATGGGTAAAAAAAATCATCTTGTGGCTTCATTTTGCACTTTAAATTTTTGTAAAGTCAAATGTCTTTTTATCTTGTTAGTCATTTGGATTTTTTCCTTTCTATCTGTAGGACCTCTTTTTACATTGGGGATATTAACTCTGATATAAGTGTTTGAAGTAAATTTTTTTAGTATGTTTTTGTCTTTCAGTTTTTATATTGTATTTTGCCATTCAAAAGTTTCCTTTATAGTTCCTAGGTTTTCTGTGTTGCTGGTAAGGTCTTTCTACTGAATACTTAAGTTTAAATTCTCATAAATTTCTAAAATACTTGTGTTTTTAGATTGATGTCTTTAATCCATCTGAAATTCATTTTTATACGTGATACAAGATCTGATGAACAATATTTCTGATGGGTAGCCAGTTACACAAGCAGCATTCATTTCCCCATGGAAGTGAAGCGGCACCTTTATTGTAATTTCCCATTATATTTTGATCCAAAGATGTTTTTTTAAATGAAGAAATGAGAAGATTTTTATAGTTTCTGTCAACAAAAATTTATTGAGCACCTACTATGAACCATGCATGCATTTTGCTTAGGTAAAATATCAAGCATGCTTGTGCTCTTGAATTATGTAATACCATATTACAGATTTAAAGAACATTTTTATCAGTACAGATGTTAAGAAATAAGATGTTTTCTGGTGGTTATTAATATCAAGTGGCTTGGATATATTCAAAACATGCATGGTCATTGCAGTGATTTTAATCAAAAACATTTGAGTACTTTATATGCCCGATACTCTGCTATCTATAAAATATACTCTAATTTGTGAGCTAAATTGTAAGCCTGTGAAAGTTTTTTTCTAGTGTATTTCTAATGTATTGTTTATATTAGTAACTACCTTTATATAACAATACTATTAAAAAGAGGCCTAAGTTAACAAATAATTGTCACATGATTGTTATAAGCAGTAAATATTATGAACCCTTTATGAATTTTGACAAAAAAATAAATTTTCCTTAATGTAAGAAATTTTAAAAGACTGCTTATGTTGACATCTTAAACTTGCTTGTTTTTATTTTTTCTAATTATAAAAATAATTATGCTAATTGTAAGAAATTTTGAAAATGTAGAAAAGTATAAAGAAAGGAACTGGACTTAACTATAATATCAACACCTTGCCCAACACTGTTAACGTAAGCAGAGAAAAAGGGGTCAGTGAAGGAAAGCTGCTAAACAACAAAATCATTTCTTATGTATGTTTCTATAGCCTGGTCTTTTTACTTAATGATATATCACGATCATCTTTGTATCATGACTTACAATACATTGATGATGTCATTTATTTTATCAGTCTCCCTTAAGATTTTTTTTTCTGTGATAAACAGTGCTCTGTTGAATATCTTTTTATATATATGTTTTTACACTGGCTAATTATTTCTTTTAGGATAAATTCTTGAAAGTGGAAACTCTGGGGCAAAGACATAAACTGTTTTTATTTTAGGTTTTTACTACATATTGCCAAATTGCTCTCAATAAGAATTAAGAAAATTAATAGTCCCAGTGTCAGTCTGTTTGCCACATCTTCTCCCAAACTAAGAGTGTTTGCTTAGTTCATAGTATTACCATACATAACCAAGAATTACTAACCAACATGTGTGAAAAGTACCTATAAATCAATAAAACAATACAACAATGGAGAAAAAATGGCAAAAGATACAAATAGTCAAGTAGCATAAGAAAAACCACAGATTGTTAATAGACACAATATACCAGGTAACACCTAGTGATCATTTACTATATATGTTGGGCATTGAGGTCAGCCTATTACATATATTAACTCATTTAATTGTTAGAGTGACCCTGTGAAGTATAGGGACTGTTATCACATTTTTTATTTATGAACCTGAGGCACATAGAAGTTAAATAGTTTGCCTAAAGTTTCAGAAGTAGTCAGTTGCAGGACTAAGATGTGAACCCAGATAGTCCAACTTTTCAGGGTCTGTCATTGTGATCACCATGTCGTAGTGCCTCTTAAATATAAAAAGGTACTCAGCTGTACTCAGGGAAAATTTTGACCTATTAAATAGATTAAAAATTTGAAAGATTGAAAAGTTTGATAATACCAAGTATTAGTGAAGATACATGTACACTATTGGAAGCCTTTTCGCAGGGCAAATTGGCAGTGGCTAGTAAAACTTCAAATGTGTATAGAGTCTTCAGCCTAGCAAATCTGTTGATAAGAGTATGTCGCCAGAGAAATATATACACATGTACATAGCCAGACATATACTGGTATTTTCATTGTAACATTGTTTTTAACAGCAACAAACTAAAAACCAGCAAGTGTTAATCAAGAGTCATGGTTCATTCAACTATAATGTGTTCATACTTTGGAATACTGTACAAGAGTTAAATAGGAATGACTTGCTTCTATGTTTACTGACATGGAAAAGTCTTAGGGATATACATCTTAAAAAGTAACTTGCAGAACTATATGCTTAGTGTTGTATTTATTTGTTTAAATATGGGAAATATCCATAACATAAAATAATAAAGTAAAATGGCAAATTTTATTGATTGAGAAAGAGAGAGAGAGAGATAGGGTCTTGCTCTGTTGTCCAGGCTAGAGCACAGTGACATCATCATAGTTCACTTCACCCTCAAACTCCTAGCCTCAGGCGATCTTTCTGCCTTAGTCTCCTGAGTAGCTGGAACTACAGGCATGTGCCACCATGCCCAGCTAATTTTTTCTATTTTTTGTAGAGACGGGGTCTCGCTGTTGCTCAGGCTCATCTCGAACTCCTGACCTCAAGTGATCCTCCCGCCTCAGCCTCTCAGAGTGCTAGGATCACAGGTGTGAGTCACCACACCCAGCCAAATTTAAGCATTTTAGAGTGTACAGTTCAGTGGGACTAATGAGTGCATTCACAACGCATAATCATTTCCACTATCTAGTTGCATAACTAATTTTTATCACCCCAAAGGGAAACCCAATACCCATTCAGTAGTCACTCCCTATTACTCCCTCTATCTAATCCCTGGCAACTATAAATTGCTTTCTGTCTCTGTGGATTTGCCTATTCTAGATATTTTTTATCAGTGGATTCATACACTATATGGCATTTTGTGTCTGTCATCTTTTCCTTAGCATAATATTTTTGAGATTTGTTGTAGCATGAATCAGTACTTCTTTCCTTTTTATGGCTGAATATTCCATTGAATGGATATGCCAACTCTTGTTTATCCATTCATCCATTGATGGACATTTGAGTTGTTTCCACCTTTTGGTGATTGTGAATAGTGCTGCTGTGAATATTCATGTACAAGTTTTTGTTTCAGCACCTGTTTTCAATTCTATTGCCATATATGCTTAGGAGTAGAATTGCTGGGTCTTGTAGTAACTATGATTAACTTGTTGAGGAGCCACCAAACTGTTTTCCATAGTGGTTCCACCATTTTACATCTCCACATTCTTGCCAACATCTGTTAATTTGTTTTTTGGTTTTTTTTTTAAATAACCATCCTAATGGGTATGAAGTGATATCTCATTGTGGTTTTTATTTGTGTTTTCCTAATGACATTGCACATCTTGTCATGTACTTGTATATCTTACTTGGAGAAATGTCTATTTATGTCCTTTACCATTTTTAATTGGGATGTCTTCTTCTTGTTGAGTTGTAGGATTTCTTTATATATTCTGGATATTAAACTCTTATCAGATATGTGATTTGCAGATATTTTCTTCCATTCTCTAGGTTTTCTTTTCACCTCTTGGTAGTGTACTTTGAATCACAAAATCTTGTTATTTTAATTAAGTTCAGTTTCTTTTCTTTCTTCCTTTTTTATGTTGTTATTTCCTGTGCTTTTGGTGTCATATCTAGAAAGCTATTGCCCAGTTCAAGGTCATGAAGATTTACCCCCATGTTTTGTTTTCTTCAGAGAGTTTTATGGTTTTAGCTCTTATATTTAGACCATTGATCTATTTTGAGTTACTTTTGTATCTGGTATGAGGTAGGGTCTACCTTCATTCTTTTGTATATGAATATCCAATTCTTCCAGCAGCATTTGTGAAGAGACTGTTCTTTACACATTGAATGTTCTTGATACCCCTGTGGAAAATCATTTGACCAAATATTTATGGGCTTAATGTGGACTCTCAATTCTAATCCTTTGGTCTAAATGCTATTTTTAGGGCAGTCTACACTGTTTCGATTACTGTAGATTTGTAGTAAGTTTTAGAATCGGGGAGTATGGTTCCTCAAGATTCTTTTGGGGCTGGGTGCGGTGGCTTACGCATGTAATCCTAGCACTCTGGGAGGCCGAGGCGGGTGGATAGCTCGAGGTCAGGAGTTCGAGACCAGCCTGAGCAACAGCGAGACCCCGTCTCTACTAAAAACAGAAAGGCATTATCTGGCCAACTAAAAAAATACATAGAAAAAATTAGCCGGGCATGGTGGTGCATTCCTGTAGTCCCAGCTACTCGGGAGGCTGAGGCAGTAGGATCACTTAAGCCGAGGAGTTTGAGGTTGCTGTGAGCTAGGCTGATGCCACAGTGTTCACTCTAGCCCGGGCAACAAAGCAAGACTCTGTCTCAGAAAAAAAAAAAAAAAAAAAGATTCTTTTGGCTATTCAAGGTCCTTTGAAGTTCCATATGAATTTTAAGATCGGGGCTTTTCCATTTCTGGGGAAAAAAAGGCCTTTGAGATTTTTATGTGATTGCAGTGCATCTATAGATTGCTTTGTAGGATATTGCCATCTTAACAATCCATATTAAGTCTTTCAGCCCGTGAATATGGGATATGTTTCCATTTATTTAGGTCTTTAATTTTTGCTTTCAGCAATTTTTTTATCTTTTTGGTTAAATTTATTCTCCAGTCTTTTATTCTTTTTGATGTTAATGTAAATGGTACTGTTTTTTTTTTTAATTTCCTGTTTGGATTGTTCGTTGCTAGTTTGTAGTAATATAACTGATTTTTGTGTGTTGCTTGCATCCTGCAACTTGGATGAATTCACTTATTGGCTCTAATAATTAGTTTTTCTGTGAATTTTTTAAGATTTCCTATGTATAGGATTCTACCATCTGCAAATATTATAGAAATAGTTTTACTTTTCCTTTCCCGATCTTGCCTGATAGCTCTGGCTAGGACTTCCAGTACAGTGTTGAATGGGAATGGCAAGAACAGGCATTCTTGCTTCATTCCTGATCTTAAGGCAAAAAGATTTTTTTTTAAAAAGGTGTATTTTATATGTACTGATATATGTTTGCATAAATGTATAAAACTCACCTATATATTTATAAAGGAATTTTCTTAAAGACTGAAAATATCCTTGCATATTAATAGTAGCTGACTTTATGTGGTGAGTTTCAATAGTCTTTGTTCCACTTTTTCTGTATTTTAAACTTTCTCTATAATGAGGATATAATATTTTTAAGTTTGAAAATGACTTTATTAAAAAAAGAAAAAGGAGGAATATTATTTAACAACAAAACTGTAATCTGACAATAAGATCATAAATTGCCTTTGATGAGGTCTCATAAGAAATGCACATTGAGGCTGGGTGCAGTGGCTCTCACCTGTGATCTTAGCACTTTGGGAGGCAGAGGAAGGAGGATAGCTTGAGGCCAGAAATTCTAGACCAGCCTGAGCGGCATAGAACTCATCTCTACAAAAAATACAAAAAAAAACAAAATTTAGCAAGGCACTCTGGCGTGGCCCTGTAGTCCCAGTTTCTTGGAAGGCTGAGGCAGGAGGCCAGGAGTTGGAGGCTGCAGTTAGCTGTGATTGGGCCACTGCAGTCCAGCCTTAGTGACACAGAGTAAGACTCTGTCTCAAAAAATAAAAAAATAAAAAAAATAAAAAATGCACATTGAAGTGATAATCTTTATTTGCCAGAATCAATTTAAGTGGAAATAATTTTTTCCAAATCATATGTGGATAGAATGGAGAAAACCAAGATAGTCATGGATAAGTAAATTTAAAATACCACATTTTAAAAACACTAAAAGGTTTCAGCATATGCTGCCTTGTATTCTGTAATTGCTCGTTGTATTTTTCTGTCTCATTTGATTCTCTCTGACCTGCACCCTCACTCAGTACATTCTCCCCACCACCATCATCCCAACCTTTTCCGACTCCAGAAAGAACCAGAAAGAGAAAGCCTAAATGCATTTTTTTTAACTCTACTCAAACTGTTCTTTGTGTTCTATCCTGTGATATGGTTGTTGATGGTTTTAACTAACATAGTTTAATGTTCTATAATTAGACTTGAACTTTTGGAGGACTAGGTTTTGGGGCAGAGAGTTCAGAGCTATATTTAGAAGGCTCCAAATAGATAATTTCTAAATTAGGGTTTCCTTAGGTCACCTGACACTAACTATATTATTTCAAAAAATGATCTTCTGTCTAGGGTAAAAACAACAAACTTCTGAGAGCACATCTGCAGCTATACATTATGAATTAGGAAAAAAAGATTTGGAAAATATACATTAGAATTAATTTTCAGTACATCAGTTTTAGGAAGTGAGTAAAGAGTTTCTTAAAATAGTTATTCTGTGTACCATCCATGTTTTAAAAAGGAAATAAAAAACTTTACCTTGCAGGCTTAGTGCTGAAGATAATGTCAATTAACATGAATCCTGGTATTTTCACATATATTCCTATAATACTTCAGGTTGAACATGTTTCAGATCTTATAAGGGCAAAAATTAATGGTAAACTATTTCTTATAGTGTAGTTTAAGCTTATGTTTTCTTTGTATCAACACGTATATTCCTTTTTTTCTTGTAGTACCTGTTTGAAAACGGTAGAATAGATAATATTTTTACTGAGCCCTATTCCAGATTTATGATTGAACTTACCAAACTCTTGAAAATATGGGAACCTACAATACTTCCTAATGGTAGGATGATTATTTTTATTTTAACTGTTTTCTTGATATACTTTCTTAAATTGCGTTAATTTTGTTATTATCTTTCTATAAATTGTTCATTTTATATTTCTGTCCTGATTTATAACATTTGGACTTTTGAGAAGAAACTCTTTGATTTATTGTTGATTGTTTTAGCAGAACTGTAACTTCCACTCAGTGCATGTGTAGATACTAATTACTGAAAATTAAAAATAACTTGAGGATATATTTACCTTTATAGAAACCATTTTTGCTCTGGTAGTGTTGGTAAAGAAAGATACACACTGTGCCAGTAGCTGCTACATACTCTGACAGTGGGCCTTTTTCAGTAGTTTATATGTACACTGAACTGGTTGTTAAGAGAGTTAAGTCCTTATTCTTGAATTGTCCTTGACCATATGTCATCAGACCAGTCCATAATTCACTCCTGGTCTCAGGCTTCTCAGGTGTGAATGGAGAGGTTGAATGTCATGCTCATAAATACGTGCCCCTTTCTGTTGGGCTGCAGAACACCTTTGAAGCATTCTAAGCAACATGGTGGTTTGATGCATTTAGCATTTGGAGAGGGGACCAGGGACATAGTTTTGGAATGATAAAGTCATGTTTGTGGATAATCTCCCAAGAATAGAATGCAGAAGCAGCAACAAAGAGGATTAAGGAGAGAACATTAGGAAAGACCCACATTTAAGGGGCATCATGAGAAAGGTGAAATTAAAAGATACACTTATTTTGATTCTTCTGCAAGACCTCTACTTTTCAAGAAAAATCCCAGATAAGTCATCAGGAAGTAATCAGTCTTAATTTAAATTTAAAATAAGTGGGGTGGGGTGGGAAGGAAGGAAGGTATCTGTCTTCTAATTATCTTGGTCACATACAGTAAGCTCAATGATCTCCAACAGGAGTTGGCAAACTGTGGCCCATGGGCCAAATCTGGCCTGTTCCCTGTTTTTGTAGTCCATGAGTGAAAAATGGTTTTTACATTTTTAAATGGTTGGGGAAAATTCTCTTTAAGAAATAATATTTTGTGAGAGAAAATTATGTGAAATTAAAATTTGTCTGTAAATACATTTTACTGGTATGTAGCCATACCTATTTGTTTTATGTATTCTCCATGGCTCATTATTTTCTACAACAACAAAGTTAGTTGTTCGGAGCCTGTATGGCCCACAAAGCCTAAAATATTTACTCTCTGGCCCTTCACAAAGAAAGCTTGCTAATCCTTGATCTAAAATACCAATAGATTAAAACTGTTTCAGGGGAATGCTCAAGTATCTTCTTGAGTAGAATCATTTTCCCTTTGCTTCATGGTGCCTTTTCTGTTTTCCTACATAAGGAAGAAGGGCAAAGAAAGGAACAATCAGTCTTTCCCTTCATATCTTCCTGTCGTAGAATTTGAGAGATTACTTATTCCTCTTAAGCAGGAGCTCAGTACTGTTTCTTTTCCCTCTTCCTCTGTCCAGGTTACATGTTCTCTCGCATTGAAGAAGAGCATTTGTGGGAGTGCAAACAACTGGGCGCTTACTCACCAATTGTCCTCTTAAACACCCTCCTTTTCTTCAATACCAAATACTTTCAACTAAAGAATGTTACTGAGCACTTGAAGCTTTCCTTTGCCCATGTGATGAGACGGACCAGGACACTGAAGTACAGCACCAAGATGACATATCTGAGGTTCTTCCCACCTTTACAGAAGCAAGAATCAGAACCAGGTATGTGATGTTGGTGGTTAGATTTCTGTTTGAAGTCTCATTAGTTCTAAGTACTAAAATAGTTACTGCAGAAGGGTAATTGTAAATTCTAGATGTGGAAGAGTATAGCTTTATTTTAATATTTGAATGTTTTTCTCTATTGTCAGAGGTACTGCCTCAAAATGAGAGGAATCACGTGCTACAATTTGTATTGGCTTTTAAAGAAGTTCCAGCTTAATTGGATACAGCCCAAGAAATCTATATTTTAAAACTTACCAAGAAATTTAAATATAGAGTTAGAGTTAAGAATCACTGATTTACAAGGTACCAGATGAGTCAATTGCTAGTTAAAAGAAACCTGCTTAACTTTTAATCTGTTGTTTCTAAATCTTTTGTTGACTAGAGACCCTCTTTTTTTGTTAGTATTGTGAAATTATGAAGGAACTTAAAAGCTGGCCTACAGTATACTGCTTTTGTACGCAGTAGAATAATACCAACAGTGACAATTTTATTAGAAGTTTTATGGTCTTGCTTTCCCAAAACAGCTTATTAAATAAAAGCATGATTTTAATGTTTAAAAAAATGAATATTATAGAACTAGAAATTAAATTTATTAACTTTGACCAGAATTATAAGTTATAAAATTCTCAAGTTCAAGTTGTTACTTCTAAGAGTGAAATGTTTTTTGAATGTGAAAATTTAAAATTACTGAAAATAAAATCTGTAAAGAATAATTGTGATGTTCAACACTGTGTAAACTTTTTTCTGAATTTCTCCTTTACTTTAAAAAAAAAAACAGATTATCTTGCTTTTTCACTTAATATCTAGTCCTATTTCCTTAGTTTTGTTCATACAGAGCCCACTTTGAACCAGGCACAGTGGTTCACTCCTGTAATCCCAGCACTTTTGGGAGGACAAGGCAGGAGGATCACTTGAAGCCAGGAGTTAGGACCAACCTAGGCAACATAGTGAGACCCTATCTCTACAAAAAAAAAAAAAATTAGCCAGGCATGGTGGCATGTTCCTATAGTCCTATGTAGGAGGCTGAGGCAGGAGGATTGCTTGAGCTTAGGAGTTCAAGTCTATAAGGAACTATGATCATGCTACTGCACTCCAGACTAGGTGACACAGTAAGACCCTACCAAAAAAAACAAAAAAGAAACTTGAACAAATGCCCAGTAGATACTGGTGCCCTTGGGTAGAAATATTTTCAGGTAAAGAGATGATAACTTCTGTCTTGATCTGTGCTATAGAAGAAGAGCATGTGGAACCCTTGTTTCTTGCTGTGGCTTAGGAATCCTTTGCCTAATAACATCTATTTTAAAAAGTCAAGCTGAGAATAGAGATGTACTCTCCAACACCGTACTTTTTGGTGCAGTGCCCCTCCTTTGGTGAGCAGGGAACATAAATTCCATAGGATAATGACTTTGTTTTATTTAATGCTACAAACCCAGCATTTGGAATAAAGTCTGGCACCTCCCTAGGAGCTCGGCAAATATTTGTTGAATGAGTGAGTGAAAGGGAAGGAGTGACAGAGTTCTGGCTGTGAAGCAAAGCCCATTGGTGTCTTGAGGCTTTTTTAGTATAATCCTTTGATTATTATTTCCTATCTCAAGATAAACTAACTGTTGGCAAGAGGAAACGAAATGAAGATGATGAGGTTCCAGTGGGAGTGGAGATGGCAGAGAATACTGACAACCCACTAAGATGTCCAGTTCGACTTTATGAGTTTTACCTGTCAAAATGGTAAGTGATCTTCCTCTGAACTAGATATAGTGTATTTCAGAAAGCACTTAACATATTTTGGATTTCAGGTGCTTGAATATCAGAGAAGGATCTGGTGTGTGACTTTAGAAAAGGATTTACCTCTAATTTTGTTTTCTCCCCTGCCTGAATTTTGAACCAAGAAATAAATTGCCTTGTCTTGATGATTTTTTTAAGGAAATTTCTTCAAAAGCGAAAAACACTGTTATCGTTTGATCTTTACAACTGTTGCACAACATGTGACATCTAATCTGCAATGATTTTATTTTTATATTGAAAAGAAATTTTGAGAAGAGATTGTTTTGGTAAACATAAATAGAAAAACAAATTTTTAAGGAATTGAAATTTTTTCAGTGGCCCTTTTCTTAGAAAAACTTTATGATTTTAGAGTTATAAGATTCACACTGAAGTACTTTTTTCTCAAAGAAATAAAGTGATTGGATTTGCCCTTTGATAATGTGTATTGAGTGCCCTGGGAGTTCATTCCAGAATATTGGGCAGTTAGGATATGTGATTCTCAGCCATTGTCACATGTGAGTTGACTTTATTGTTGTTGTTGTTGTTTTTGAGACAGAGTCTCACTCTGTCCCTGCCTGGGTGAGTGGCATGGCATCAGCCTAGCTCACAGCAACCTCAAACTCCTGCGCTCAAGCAATCCTCCTGCCTCAGCCTTCCGAGTAGCTGGGACTACAGGCACGCACCACCATGCCTGGCTAATTTTTTTTTTTCCAATTTTTGGTAGAGATGGGGTCTCGCTTTTGCTCAGGCTGGTCACAAACCCCTGAGCTCAAGCTGTTCTCTTGCCTTAGCCTCCCAGAGTGCTAGGATTACAGGCATGAGCCACCGCACCCAGCCTGTTATTCTTAATGTTTTAAGTACTAAAGTTTGCGTCATATACTTTGTCTTATATTAACGTTATATTCCCCAATACAATGTAATTTCTTGAGTGTGTGAGAAAAGATTCTGAGTACAGTTTACTCCTGGGAGAAATATGCATATAAACCTATTTAGCCTTATGGGTACCTTGCTTTCCCCATTGTGGGTCATAGTGGGGAAAAGTTGAGAGCCATTACATTAAAGGATAGTTCATATTTCCTGTACTCTCTGATTTCCTATTTTCTTTCTTTCTTTTTTCCCCCTGTGGATAGTTCTGAAAGTGTGAAGCAGAGGAATGATGTGTTTTACCTTCAACCTGAGCGCTCCTGTGTCCCGAATAGCCCCATGTGGTACTCCACATTCCCGATAGACCCTGGGACCCTGGACACCATGTTAACACGTATTCTCATGGTGAGGGAGGTACATGAAGAACTTGCCAAAGCCAAATCTGAAGACTCTGATGTTGAATTATCAGATTAAAATGGAAGTGAGGTTCCTATTTTCGTATACATTGATATGCACCAAACTGTGAATGCATCCAGCTGTTGGAAAACGATGTATGAGCCCAAGTCCTCTTGACTTGATTATAAGATAGTGAAAAACAGATGACTCGTGAACCCCACAGTGTGGATGTACAAATGAAAATTGAAGGAAAGAATATGAACTGAGAAATGTTCTTTGACAGTGATATAGTTGTTAGACATCTTCAGAATGACTAACCAATTTCTCTGAGTGGTGCATAATCTTATTTTGTTTGGGAATAACAAATTGTGGAATATTTTTAAGGAAAACTGTTGTATAAAACTCTACCATAGTAACCTTAGACCTTAGAGAGATAGCTTTGGAGTGAAACCTTGGCTGCAATAGGCTACTTGGGCAAGCCCTCTGTAAAAGTCAGGGGAGAGATCAATACAGAGCGAAGAGTGACATCAAATGAGGACTGTGGACCTAGACTTGAAGACCCAATAAAAATACTCAACTTTTTAAAAAAGATAGTAAAGTGGTCTTGATTTTGATTTTCACTGCCAAGCCAATTATGTGAAGGATAGAAGCCTATGGTGCTTTTGCCATGGGCCCCTCACATCAGGGAAAATGACCTTCACTGCTGTTAACTTAGAAATGTGTCCCTTTCACTTTCTGAGTCTAGCCTTCTCAGTGGTGGGTCTGGATGTGGGTAAACTGAGGTAAAGGAGATGATATTCCACGAGCTAATTATGCACACAGAAAATCTGTGGAGCCCGTTAGACCCCAAGTGTCTTGAAATGTTTGTAGAACACCCACTAAAATGCCCACTTCTCTGGGTACAGGCCTTTATTGCTGCTGTCTCATAGCCTGAGCTGTGGTACACAGAATTGGGGGTTCTCCTTCTGCTTTTGTTTTTTCCCCAATGGCAGCTTTTCTCCCATTGTTTTACCTTCCTATTTCCCTAACAATTCCTCTTATTTTGTCTTTTGCAGCAGTTTCTGGAGGCCCTTGTCATTTCAAAAATAATAGTCTCTCTCTTTACTCTGGCAAACCTGTAAGTGATTCCACAAAGATACAGTATTACTTAGCTATCTGAATTATGGTAGAAAAGGTCCTAGTAGGTTCCTATATAAAGCATTTGGAATGACCTTGTTGCCCTATGAAATTTGAAAATAGGGACTCTGGAGTTACGATACAATGACATTGACTGTCTTGCATATCCATAGAGAGGTCTTATAGCATTATTCCAAACTCTAGCTGTTTTAGTAGTTCTATGAGGAGTGCAAGTCATAGGCGTATGTGGCATATCAATCCATCTCCCTCATCTCCATTGTTTTTTCCCCACAAAATTTTGAATCAAAGCTTTTATGATGTTGGCCAATCACAGACCTTCTTTAGCTGAGGTTAATTTGACCCTATGAAAAGATTGAGAGCAGTCAGAAAACCTTAGAAATTTTAATCTTAAGACTTTTCAGTATTCCCCATTTTTTAGGTGGGTGTAGCAGGTGTTTTTTTTTTTTTTTTTAACAAATCAAAGTCATTTAAGTAAAATAAAAATTACAAAGTTAGGCCTTTTGACATTGTGTACTTGCTGGTTCTGTCCCTCTGCCTGTAACAAATCTCATTTTTGTTACCAAGAACTGTGTGATACAAGTAAATCTGCCCCAATTTTCTGTATGATTAATTCCATCTGTTTGTCATTTCTGACTGGAAAACTTCTTATTCATACCTTGTTTGATATGGAGGAAAAACAATTGGATTGTCTGATAAGTCTGCCAATAAACTATCCAGAAACATCAGGTGTAATAGTCCCCACTATACGAATTTTATGGTTTGTATAAACACTAACATTTTCCCCTTCTGTGGTTGTATGAAAAACAAATATTGTTAGCATAGTAGATAAATTGTTATAAAATACCAGGAAAAAATCTGTATCTTTTAACTGAGAACAACCAATACCCAAGATAAATGACTGTATCAGGATTTCAACTGCATGTTAGTCCACAGAGTTGCCCAGAACCCTAAATTAATTAATAAGAGAAAATATGGATTCATTATTGGTCATTCCTCATAAGTGTAGCTGTTGATGTGTGTGTTCAGTTATTTGCTTTTTTAATTTTACCAAAATTGTATAAAATTACATTTTTTTCCAGGGGAGAAAAAAACATCAAACAAAAAGAGAAACATCTAGATCATCCTTTCTGTTCTTTTTTGGTTTTTAACCACTTTTGGGTTTTCCCCTTGCAGAAACCACAGAAATATTCCCTTAGAATAAAATAGTATATTTGTATTTGATGGGTGAGTTCTTTTTTTTTTTATGTCTGGAAAGAATTTTAAATATCTTTTTCTGTTTGACCTTATTGGTATGACTCAACAGTTAGTAAAATAACAAAGAGAGCAGTTTCCAGAAAAGAAATGACTTGGTTTTTACTCAGTCCAGTACATATATTATTTCATTGCAAAGTCTTTTAATTGTTTCCTTTTTTCCATCAAAAGACTTGTTTCCATTTTTAGTTTATTATTTATATTCCAGGCCCAAACAGCTAGAAATATCAGGTATCATAAATATATTTCATTTCAGGCAAACTTTCTTGAGATTTACAAAGCCTGCATTAGTTCAACTTTAACGATTTCAAAATTGTGAGGATAAAGAATATGTCCTTTTTAAGTATAAATATATATTTAAATTGGGAACATAAGACTAAATAGCACTTTCCTTAGACTCTAGAGTTGTCGTGGTATAGTACGCAAATGCACCTTCAAACTCCATGTAGATCGTTTCTGCATTCCTAATTTAATAAAACAGGAGTTTTCTCAAAAAGCCTAATGTAAAATGAATTTCTGTAAATGAATCTTAGTTTTTTATTAAATTCAGAATTTAATTTTTCATGTGAATTAAAAGGTTTCCTGTGGTACTGAGGTGAAATTTTAGGAAAGAATTAAGCCATAATACCCCTAATTCCTCAATGCTAGTACTTGTATATCATCAAGGCATTGTAGAAAATGATGATTGAGAGGGATTGCTACATAGGGGAAAGATAATAGGCTTTCGAGCCTACTGTTTCCACTTACTGAAAATGTAACTTTAGGTAAGTCATTTAACCTTTCTGTGCCTTGGTTTCCTCATCTATAAAGTAGGCATAATAACTCCTGTATTAAGTTGTAATGCCTGGCACATGGTAGGCTTTCAGGTGTCAGGTATTTTTTATGATATGCATATTGCCTGGCATGTACTAAGCCTTTAAATATATGCTAATTCCCATATTACAGTCTGAATTTTCTCTAAGTTCAGCACTTTGGATTCTGCAAAACATAATACTCTCTATAATCAATTCTACATATTTGAATCAGATACTAAATACTATACTGTAATAAAATCATAAGTTCTACACTTGCATGCGTAAATGCATATAAGTAGTCATCATCACAGAAATCTGTTGATGTACTTCACTACATTGAAAAAGGAGAAAAATATATGCATATCAATACATGTAGGAAGAGCATATGATAGAGTTTATTTTTTAATTGGGGAAAACCCTTACTCTGTGAAGCTCGTTTTACTTGGTAACAGTTATATATATCATCACTTTAGAAATAAGAACTGTAAAACAATATCCATCTCCCTACTCTTTATTAACAGAACCCCTCTTCCCTGCCAGTTTTAGCTAGGCAGTAGCTCCCTTGTTAAGAGAATGTATTTTCCAGGCCGCCTTGCAATTAGGAGGGACTATGGGACTAAGTTTTGACCAGTGGTATGGGAGGAGAAGTGAGTCTGCAACTACCAGGCCACATCTTTAAAAGGAAAATGCTTACCGTCCTCTTTTGTTTCCCCTTTCCTGTGAGCTAGAATGTGAATATGGTCATGGTAAACCTATTTTGCCCATGTGGGAAAGGGCAACATACCAGAATACCAGAAGGATATCAACCTCATGGACAGAGACACCTGTCTCCCAGACTGCCTACTAGCTCAGGCCTTGACATAAAAAAGAAACTTACCATCTTACTTAAGCCATTAAAATAGCCAAACCAGCATCCTAACTAACACATCCACTATGCCCACTATCACATTACTGCTTGACAGAGCTGGAAGTTCTAATCACAACTATAAGAAAAGAAAAAAATAAAGAGATTATCAATATTGGAATGTAAGAAATAAAACATTTTTAAGGCATTATTTTCAGATATTCAGGAACATCTGTATATAAAAACAAAGAGACTCAATGAGCTCTTAAAACGGTAAGTTCAAGTAAGCTTGTTAGATGTAAAGTAAGTTTATAAGAATTTCAAACATTTTTCTACAAGAGTAGTTACCAATTAGGGAATATAATTAAAAGGAAAAGGTACAATTCACAGTAGCAACAAAAGCTATGAAATATTTAGTAAGTAATACACAAGAGCTTTCAGTGTTTGTTTTACTAGGTGGTGTTGGAAAACTGGCTTTTTACATGAAGGAAAATAAAACAGGATCCCTAACTAGCATCATGTCTCAAGGTGGATTCTGGATGGATTAAAGATCTAAACATGGAAGGTAAAATTATAAAATCAATAGGAAATATAGGAAAATGTTGTAGTGATCTAGGCATGGGGACAAGCTTCTTAAATAAAATCCCAAACTATGGGGAAAACAAAAAAAGATTGATTTTATTATGTCAAAATTGAGATTTCTGTTCAATAAAGGATAAAGATGACAAATGACGGGCTAAGGAAGGTGCTTGCAGTGTTTAAACCCACCAAAGGGTTTATATCTTCAATATACAAAGAACTGCTGAATCATAAAATTGAACAAAGAATAATGAATTGGTAGTTCATTGAAAAGAAGCCCAAAAGTATATGTAACAAGTATATGAAGTGATACTCAAACTCAGTGATAAGGGGATTTTTTTTTTTTTTAAAGAGCTATCACTTTACACCCTTAAGACTGGCCAAAATTAGAAAAACAGATAATGCCATGTGTTGGTGATGACGTAGGGATATAAAAAACCTTCCACAGAGCAAGAGTAAATATAGATCTGCCTATCTATTCTGGAAAGCAATCCTATGTATTACCACGTTAAAGAAGTTTAATAGTTTACTAAGCTATCTCCCTCCTTTAAATAAAAGATGGACATTATCAAATGCTTTTTTTCTGTGTTTATATAATCCTATCATTTTTAATCTTTATTCATTCAGTGAAACACATTGATGGATTTTTCTAATATTGAACCATCCTTGCATTCCTTGATTAAACTCTAGTTGATCATGGTGTATTTTATACACACACACAATTGGGTTAGATATCAAGTTTATCAAGTTAAGGATATTCCTTTCTATTCCTAGATTGCTATGAGTTTTTCTTTTAATTATAAATAAGTGTTGAATTTACCAAATGCTTTTTTTTTAATCTGCTGTAATAGTCATCTTACTTTTCTGCTTTTATTAATGTTGTGAAGCACATTGATAGATTTTCTAACGTTAAACTATTCTTGAATTCCTTAGATAAACCCTTGTTGATTTTTTTTTTTAAATACTATCAGGTTTGGCCAGCCAATACTTTATTTAGTTTGTGTGTGTGTATGTGTGTATGTGTGTGTGTGTGTGTGTGTCTCTATAATCTATAATCACAAGTGAAATATTTGTTTTTTTGTTTTTTTTCTCTTGAATTCTCCTTATTTGATCTTGGAATCACTATTATACTAGTCTCAAAGAGCTAGGCAGGTTTTATTCCTTTTCTATTTTGTGGAAAAACTTACATAAAACTTCTTTTCTGAAGTATAGTCAAACTGTAAAACTTCTAATTCTGGTTCAGTTATTTTTTAATCCCCCTAAGGAGAGGTCTTTGCCTTTTTAATTTACTTAATATTCATTGGTCTACTCAAGTTCTTAATGTCTTGCCAGTTTGGATTTTTATATTTCTCTACAACTTTCTCATTTTCATCTATTTATTATTATTAGTTAACATCTAGTTCATAATTATTTCCTTTTTCCATTTTGTATTTGTTTGCATTTTCTCTTTCCTGATCTGTCTTACAGTGTTTTCAAAGAACCAGCATTTGGTTTTTGGTCTTCTTTATTTTCATATGTTTCTGACTTTATTACTATTTTCTTCTCTTTCTTAAGTTTTTTCCTGTTTTTTATTCTTTAAATCATTGAATTGAATGATTGCTTTATTCATTGTTAATCTTGTTTTCTGAAAATGATTTCAAATTTGCAGTTTTTTCATCTCAGTACTGCTTAACTGTGTTCCCAGATTCAGACATAATGATACTATCATCAATCAGTACAAGGTGTTTTCTCTTTTCTATTCTTTTTTTTTTTTTTTTGAGACAAAGTGCAGTGGCATCATCCTAGCTCACTGCTATCTTTAAACTGCTGGGCTTAAGCAGTCCTCTTGCCTCAGCTTCCCAAGCATCTGGGGCTACAGGCACACGCCGTGATGCCGGGCTAATTTTTCTTCTTTATTGTAGAGACGGGTCTCGCTCTTGATCAGCCTGGTCTTGAACTCCTGAGCTCAAGCCATCCTCCCGCCTTGGCCTCCCAGAGTGCTAGGATTACAGGTGTGAGTCACCGTACCTGGCTTTATTTCCTTTTCAACACGGGAGTTATCTGTCCTCCCTCTCCCTGTCACCATTTTGTCAGGCTGTGTTTGAGGTATACTAATCGTGATGTTTACATTTTCTTGATTCATTGTTCTTTGTAATCCTTTCCTTTTTGCTTTGCAGTGAATTCTGTTTTATGAAATACTATAAGTATTGCTTCCTCAGTTTTTCTCGGTTAATATCTTTTCTATCATTTTTGTCTCAGAATTGTTAGATTTTTAAGAAAAATTTTATACTCAGAATCTAATTTTTATGCATTTATTTATATTATAGATTCATGGATTCTTATTTTATTCATTAAGTTATAATCTGATATTTCATTTATGTTGATACTTACATCATACTAGATTTGGCCAGTGGAAGCCTCTTCCATCTGGTTGCTATGTCCTTCTCACATGTCCCCATCATTTTTTTCAGCATTTCTTCACTCAAAACAAGACACTCCAGGATTTGTTTGTGCTCTCTTTGCCTCAGCCTTGGAATCAGCCCTTTCTCCATAGAGCTGTAATGCCTTAGCACTTGGCATGCTCATTGCTTCCAAGGTAAAATTGCTTCTATGCCCTCTGAGTGGGTAGAGCAATCAGTCAATATACAAATATACACACATATTCATACAGCTGTATATATCTATATCCATGTACATATGTGTGTATTTTGTTGTTTATATGTTTAAACCTGTGAGTTCATTCTAACTCTTCCTGTTTCAGGTTAGCACCTCAGGATTCCTTCTAGCCTTCCTCCTTTCTACATTCACAAATCCTTTCTTCAAGAGGGAGAAACCTGGCTCCCATTATCCTCAGTATATCCACTTATTTTCTCAGTCAGTTAATGTGTTCATACAGTGTGATCAATCTCCCAGCCTTTTCACACGCAGCCCCCCTCCCCCAGCCCTGCTGCCAGGCTGTGCCTCACCGGGGCCCCCCACCATGGCGCCCCTCAGCACGTGAGTGTGTCCCGGGGCTAAGGAAGGAAGGGCTGAGAGTCTGTTTTCTTTTGAGTTTAAGATGTTTACACTCACTGTAATCACTGCTAGTAGAATTTATTTCTCCTGTTATTTCAATTTCTATTCACTCTACTTTTTGGGTTTTTTCCCATTTTCCATTGAGTAGCAAATTTCCTCCTACCTGTTTGAAAGTAACACATTCTACTTTCATTTTATTGATATTACTCTTACTACTAGCCATGTTTGTTTACCCCTGTTGGTTTCTTTAGCTTACCATTAAATCTTCTTCCTATAAGACTTTCTTATACTCCTATATTCCTTTGGTCTTGCTCTCCCTTACTATGTTGATGTTTTTTGTAATATACTATTTTTTCCTTTTCATTAGTCCTGTTTCAGACTACAAACTTTGCCATAGTTTGTGCTTACTGTTACTTCCTATATCTCTTCCCATGTCTAAATTTATTTTTTGTATTTGACCACTGCTTCCAAGAAAAAACAAAAAAAAAATATGTATTTGTGTGTGTGTATGTATATATGTTATAATCAAACAATATATATATGCTTTGTTTTGTTAAGAGATGAGGTCTCGCTCTGTGGCCCAGGGTGGAGGGCAGTGATGCAATCATAGCTCACTGCAGCCTTGAACTCCTGGGCTCAAGTGATCCTCTTGCCTCGGCCTCCCCAGTATCTGACTACAGGCCTGTGCCACCACGCCTGGCTAAAGAATATTTTCTAAAATCGGTCTTTTGTGAAAAAGTTTCTGAAGCCTTGAATGTCCCTGGGAATATTTTTTATTACATTCATCTGTAAATGAGTTTGTCTTGGTATAAATTTTCAGGTCAAAGTTCTCCTCTTCAGCACTTTGAAAACATTATTCCTTTGTCTTCTTTTATCTAAGGATCCTGTTAAAAAGCCTGATGTCAGTGTGATTCTTGCTGCTTTGTAACTGATGTGCTGTTTCTCCCTGAGAGCTTTCAGAATTTTTATTTTTCTTAGATTGTCTTTGGTGTCTTCACTGCAGTGTTTCTGGTTGTACTTTGTTCTTACTCATCATTTATGAGTCCTTTCATCTTTCTTCGATTCTGGGAAATCTGTTCTCATTATTTCTTCAAATATTCCCTCCACTTTTTCTCCTTTCCTTCTCGGACTGCCTTTATTCTGATGTTGGCACTACTGCTCCATCCCCGGACCGTGTGTCTCCGTGTTTTCATGTTTTTCTGCTTCCTTTCGGTAAAGGCCCCAGTGTGACCCTCCCGCACACTGACTGGTTGGAAGCTGTATCTGACCTCTTCTCATTTATTATATTTTTTTACAGTTCATATTTCTACTTGGTTCTTGTTCCTGTTTCAAATTGCTAATATTTCCCTGTTTATTTTGCTTTATTTTGAATCCTTGCCTTTGGGGATGGGGGTTGTATTCCTCAGGTGGCATCTGCAGCACTGGGCAGAGGCACAATTCCTAGGTGTTACCTCCTTTGGAGGGAAAAAGGGCTGGAGTTTTAATCTGAAGAGCAGCTGCTCAGCCCACCCCCCTTTTTACCCCAGCAGAGCTTTTGGGCTGCCTGATAGTGTCCCACAGACACCAGTGACTTTACTGTCCCATGTCCAGCAAGAGCAGACGTCTCCCTGATGTCCTACCTCCGCTTCCAGTTGTGTGAGAACCTTCAGTCTCCTAGGGGGTTCTTACAGGATTCGGGAAGATTTTTTTTTTTTTTTTTGAGACAGAGTCTCACTTTGTTGCCCGGGCTAGAGTGAGTGCCGTGGCATCAGCCTGGCTCACAGCAACCTCAGACTCCTGGGCTTAAGCGATCCTACTGCCTCAGCCTCCCGAGTAGCTGGGACTACAGGCATGAGCCACCATGCCCGGCTAATTTTTTTTTGTATATATATTTTTAGTTGGCCAGATAATTTCTTTCTATTTTTAGTAGAGACAGGGTCTCACTCTTGCTCAGGCTGGTCTCGAACTCCTGACCTCGAGCGATCCACCCGCCTCGGCCTCCCAGAGCTAGGATTACAGGCGTGAGCCACCGCGCCCGGCCTGGATTCGGGAAGATTTTTAAATGTTTGGTTTTGATTTGGTTTCTGGTAGTGGCACCTCAGATTTATGTTGTCTTTCTAGGGTTGATTTTTGGGGAAGGGAGCCAGTAGCCTATGCTAGTTCATTGTGTTAGTAGGAACCAAAGCCCTAAAATTTCTTCCGTTGTCCTTTTATTTTCAATCTTTCTGTGTTGTATTTTAGGTGTCTGTCTCATAAATAGAGATTTATAATGAAACCCAATCTGTTTACTTCTGTTAGGTGATGGTGGTTTTGTCATTGCTGTTTTAACATCCATTCTGAAAACTTGTGGTCACGTTTTTAATGCTGATTTTTTTCCTTCCATTCCTGCTTTCTGATTGGTTGATTAAAATATTTTAATTTTTTTCTTTGGTGTAGATGTTATATATTCTAGTTCTGAACTTTTAGTGGCTTTCTCAATATTTATAACATGAACACCTGACTTAAACTCTAAAATTAATCAGTATTTTTACTGTTCTATGGAAGGACTGTCGATTAATTACGATCACTGCCCCACCTCCATCTTCTATGTTACGTAGTATTTTAATTCCATCTCTTTATTCTGTCCCCAAGTAGTGCTACCTGGGAACTTACTAGGCCATCTTCCACTGGGGGATCTTGCTTAGCAGAAGCTAGCAGTGACCACATCTGCCACCTTCTTCCCTCTCCCGCTGGAGTTTTCCTTTGAGAAGCCACCTCTTCTGACATTGGTGTTCTTGAAATGCTGAAGTTTTTCCAAGTGAGAGTATGATATTTAATATTTCCAAAGAGTACTATGTTTAAAAGTGCTTCATGCTTTTGGGAGAACTAGCTTGGGATTTTTGAGATAAGGTAGGGATAAAGTGTGCAGTGGTCTCTCCTGAAGACCGCATGTGTGTGGTTTCCATGGTTTCTCTACTGCTGCCCGTTAAGCACCACGGGCACTTAACAGCTTATGGGTTGTGTGACAAGAACCTCTTCATCTGAGGCTATTGAGACTCGTGTTTTGTTTCCACGTAGCAGAATCAGAATGGAAAGTTTCCTGGATACCGGCTACTTCCAGATCATCTAGTCGTCACATAAGATGTTTTAGTATCTGTGCCCTGTATAGAGGTAAGGGTGTTACAGAATTTAAGATATGTCTTCACACATTTAGGGCAGATGGGGGGGGAGGGTATGGGTGTATACATACATAATGAGTGCGATGCGCACCGTCTAGGGGATGGACACGCATGAAACTCTGATGGGGGGGCAAGGGCAATATACGTAACCTAAACTTTTGTACCCCCATAATATGCTGAAATAAAAATTAATTAAAAACAAAAAGATAATGGCTCCAGCCTCATAAACTTGCAAGCAGGTGGAGACAAGGCTGAGTGCTGCACAGAGTGGAAAAGGTGCATGGGTCATTGTAGCCCGAAATGTAGTCCTGATTTCAAAGGGAGAGAGATTCTAGGCTCCTAGGATCTACCTGAAGACCAAAGGGCATTACTTGGGGAAATGCTCCAACAGATGGCACTTTCTCTGTTTTGATGCTTTAATTTATTTAGCCTTCTAATAATTGCCAAGAAAAATTATGTGATTGCAGGTGTTCCCATGATTCAACTCCCCATCTGGGGCACTGCTGTTCAGACTGGGAGCCCAGGTGTGACTCCAGGTGATGACTTTCATTGTTTTTCTTAAGGGCACTAGAAAAGGATTCTGGGCGTGGGTGATGATTGCAGATTGCACAGGTTCTGACTTGCCTGCATGTAGCCCTGTTTCCAGTTGGAGAATAACAAAATGCTATAGCCCTTACAGCACCAAGTTTGAATTAAACACCTTTTGCACTAGATTTGTCCTGGTTTTTCTTTTTAAGCAAGATCATGGAAATGGGCACTTGAAAGTATGTTCAGTTTTCTGGGCTAGAAGCTACAGAAACAGTTGAGATACCACCTGTGAGAAGTTGGTGACTGTTGGGGGCGGTTATCCAGGTGTAAGATCCAGGGGTTTAAGTCTCAGATTGCTGATTATTTCTCTTCGAGCCTTCAAATCCCCAGACCACGGTGGGGCGAGGTGGCTCACGTCTGTAATCCTAGCACTCTGGGAGGCCAGGGCGGGTGGATTGTTTGAGCTTAGGAGTTCAAGACCAGCCCGAGCAAGAGTGAGACCCCCGTCTCTACTAAAAATAGAAAGAAATTATCTGGACAACTAAAAATATATATAGAAAAAATTAGCCGGGCATGGTGGCACATGCCTGTAGTCCCAGCTACTCCGGAGGCTGAGGCAGGAGGACTGCTTGAGCCCAGGATTTAGAGGTTGCTGTGAGCTAGGCTGATGCCACAGCACTCCAGCCTGGGCAACAGAGTGAGACTGTGTCATTAAAAAAAAAAAAAAAATCCCCAGACCACACACTGCCCTGGTCCTAAGGGAGGGTCTGAGGTTTATTGCCTGCTCTTCAGAAAAAGAACAAAAAGCATATGACCTAGAACTGTGTGGCCGAGACTATGGTATG